>NC_044204.1:30894433-32096933 GCF_900880675.1 Sparus aurata | reverse complement strand
GGATTTGAAGTCAAAGCGAAACGTCGTTCATCGCGTCTTTATCTCCAGTAATGTGACAGATTTCTGCCCCATTTCACTCACAGGTGGAGGCGGATTAAAGGATAAGTTCACCCAAAAAAAATGAAAATTCAGTCATTGTCTACTTGCCGTTCTGATAGAAAGTCTGATGAAACACCACAAATCTTCACAGCACAATCATGTTCAGGGATTCTCCTGAACCACTGAATCAGACGGGGACTTGTTTTGATATAATATCATGCTGGATGAGTTTCATCGAACCAGTGTACAATTTTATTTGTCGGTTCTTTTACTTTTCGTCAGCTGTTCAGGTTAAAGCTGCGATGCTGTTTTGCTGCGAAGCTCTTGAAATGTTTTGTTGACTTCTACAAAACTCCACAAGATTTTACCCGGAGACGAGAAGGTAACTCCCGATTGTTTGACTGTTGGGTGAACTTCTCCTTTAAACAAACAGAAAGCGGTACAGTGCAGCTGTGCAGAGAACAGCTGGCCTACTTCATTTAAAAATTTGAATCCTTTTAGTAATCTAATCTTTACTGAGTTGATCTGTAATCTAAAGACATCTTGTTTCTCCCACTTTGACGGACTACAGTTACATTTAGTTTGTATCCTGATTACTTGACACCGTCCTCCAAACACTAACATGGACTCAACATGAGCTGATTCCGCAGTCAAGGGTCACGCTGACCTCACAAAACAGGATTTCAGACATGTGATGTGTCTCAATTCACTCGGCCTTTGCGGTCTTCGAAGGCGAGTGCTTCAGAGAGACCTTCTCAACCTCGTCAGCAATTGTTAAACGGGACGGTCGGAGCATTTCCTGGTTGCGTCACCAGATGTTTTACCCTTACGTCACGATTTCTGCCGCCCAGGCTCGCAAAAGTGACGATCTACGCCACGCGATGTCGCCATATTCTCTCTTTCTTCCTTATTTTCGGGCGCACAAAGAATCTTGAGATACGTGAGGCCACGAAGGATCGTAGCGGTGCATCCTCCAAAAAGATGTAAATGAAGGTTGCATTTGGAGGAGCCTTCTGATTGGGACAGCCTTTGCGCGGCGTTGCGACATAATTGGCCTTTAAATGCTCCTCCGAAGGATGCAGAGCCTGAATTGAGACACAGCAACAGTCTGACATCATCTTTCCAAAAGGTCAAAGGTCAACTCCACTGTGGCATCACAACATTCAGAACAGGAGACGGAGACGATACTCCTCGTTTGGGTTGGAAGCTGAATTAGCGACACTAGAGATCGTCTGTGCTGCTGGGCGTCCTGCAGGAGACGCGTGTGAGGCATCCGTGTTGTTAGAATTTGCAGCTTCTGATCCACATTTGAACACTGCAGTCGACCGCGCGCTGATCGGGGGCACTGATATCGATCTTCCGGTGAATGCGGTCGCACCATGTGACGACACTGTAAAAAAAAACATTCTCTCTCCTTTAAACAGGAGATATCAGCACAGGATCACAACTTCTTCTTCTTTAACGGAGCTACATTACCAACCGACCGACCTGTTGTGCAACAGTTCAGAAACAGGGTCAGAAACAGGCTATTTTAAGTGCCGTCGATTCCAAAGCTGCCGCGGCCGTAGTCGACGGCACCCGACTTACGCTCCCTGTCGCTGTCGATGTTTCTGTGCACACGAGGAAGTGAACCCGCCTGCCAACAGGAAACCCACAGAAGTGAGCCGTCGCAGCCCACAGAGGCCTGCAGAGACAACAAAGACACAAGAGTGGCATGAAAACACAACAGGTGACGACGCTCCCGTCTGTTTTCTCACTCCGACTCCACTGTTAGAAGTGACGGGATCAAACGAGAACCCTCATGCTGCTGATAAGACCTAATGGAGAGTGTTTACAACAAACTTGACCTTTTATCTTTACGAGACGAGACTGTAGAGGTCTCAATCAGGCGAAGTGAATCGTCCTCAGCGCGCCCCCGGCTCCGCTGCGAACGTCTCTTTGCACAAGCCGCTCGGCACCCTGCCGTCCGCGCCGACTCCCGTGAAGCGGAGGAGGCCTGGGAACGTTCTCTCTAATCTGCTTTCAGATATATCGCCTTGTTTGGGAGCCCCTGGGGCCGCTCCGCCCGGGGGCGAGGAAAAAGCTCATCTGCACCGCCGCTGCAGCGTCTCGCAGATACACGAGCTTCTACACAAACATCACACACAGCTGGCCTCAGAGCTGAGCTGTAACTGAGAGCGGTGGAGTTTCCCTTCAGCTTCTCAGCATGTGTCGCTTTTCATTGTCCTCTTCACTGAGACGCTGCTTTTTAACGTCTGTAATTTTATATCACATGATGTTTCACGTTGCTGCGAAAGGCCTTCCGAGTCCGCGCGCCGTCTTTGAGATCCAGTTTTGATTCCTCCGTGCGATGGCAGCAGTTTAAAAGGTTGACATTCTTTCCGCTGGGTGGAGGCCAGCTGGTGAATGCAGAGTGTTTTTGTCGCCAGTGAAGTGAGAGCTACCGTTGCACCGCGGGGGAGAATCCAGCTGGGTCGAACTGTGTCAGTCAACATGGAGTCCAGTTTCACACGGTTTCATCAGCATGTGCCGGGCTTGTGTCAAACACCGACACGAAGCCATGCTAGGTGCGCCCGGCGAGAGGAGCTTTTAGCGCTTTCATTCATGATTTCATACTTAAGGGGCTGAAAATATTTTCAGCTCTCCACTTTCAACGAAGGGACAAACTAGAGGGTTTTAAAACTGACAAGACACGACAAAGAAAATCTCACGTTTGTAAAAAAAAAAAAAAAGGTTTGGAATTTTTATGAAATCTCATTGTTACATTATCTATAATTCTAACTGTCCTCCATGTCGGCCTGACTGACGGTAAAGACTTCCTCACACTTCTGTAGAAGATTGGCAGAAATACCTTGTCATTTCTGCATTTAAAGGATTAATTCACCCAAAAATGCCATTTTCTACTGTGAGAATGGTGAACATTTCTGGAGCTTCAAAGCAGAACCGTATAAAAGTCTTCTCCTGAACAACTGAAGCAGACGGGGAAACAACATTCTCCAGATCACAAATGTATCTGAGATAAAGTTATTTACACCCTTGACGTGCAGCGGAGTTCGTGCACCATCTGACCTCTTCTAGCTGAGCAGCTGCAGTGAAGCTTTTGGCGTTAGGGTGTAAATTTAAAAGTCTTCTCAGATCAGTCTGGGATCTCAGGGGCTTCAGGAGACTTGGATTACATTAAACAAGCAGTATGTAAAACAAGTCCACGTCGACTTCAGTTGATCAGGAGAATGCTGGAATGTCGTTTTGCTGTGAAACTAGAAAACATCCTCCCACCTGACTTCCCATCGATATGAGGCGGAGTAGATAGCGGCACAACTTACATAACTTATCCTTTAATTTGCCTTAAAAGTCATAAACTTTAGCTTGAGGCTAAAAATATTGGAATCAATGTGACATATTTGCAATATTAATGATTTGAGCTTTTAAACATTCAGGTGGTTTCATCCTGTGCTGGTTACACATTCAATCAAATGGAAACAACGAGACCAGAACCAAATTAAAGCAACAATATTGACGTTGCATGTTGTCAGACAGAGGTCGCTCCTGGTACTATGATTATGCTGACTGTTTCCTTCAGCTCTGTGGAGAAAACTTTACTGTTCTTGGTTCACTCTCACTAACAGAATCAGCTGTTTTCAGCTCTGATAAACAGTTTGTTTGCGGCTGACTGGTGAACGCAGCCTGACGTTTCCCTCCGGAGTTGTCTAAAACCAAAACAAGAGCTAAAAGGAGCGTGAATACTGGACTACTGGAGAGACAATGTTGCTCTAAATCTGTCTGATGTGTAAATCAACAACTTTTCTTTGCTAATATAAGATTAAAAAATGAATGCATAAAGCTTTAACGTCCAAAGTATTTATTGCATCTGGTGTTCCGCAATCACAACTGTTTATATTTCTAACATTTCCATGATGTGGCTGAAGATTAAAAGGCCAAAACAAACGATGAGAGCATTTAACATAAAATACTTTATAATGAAAATGAACATAAAGTTGTGTAAATATTGTTTTGTGTTTCCTCCCACAGACGCCTCGTCCACCGGGAGGTCCAAGAATGGATATGTGTTCCAGGAGATGGGTGCGTAGCTGCATGATACTCACGATATTGACTTTTATTGCTTTTCTCCGCACGGGGTCGAGCTCTCACATGAGCGCAGACGTTATTAGTCAGAGTTTTTTTAGCTTCAGGACACGAGGGGAGAGATCAGCAGTTTCCTCACATGTAAATGCATCGCCACGGTTATTTATGCTAATGCTCACTGACGACCCGTTTAACATGCCGGTGAGCACAGCCAGTCCCTTCTCCAGTGTGTTGTGAGGTTAATTAATGGGTAAATAACGAGGCAGATGATCTCCGAGTCGATGACGGGGAGAGGGAGTCATCGTTAGCTCGAAGCTGTGCTCGTGAAGGGTTAAGGTTAATTCTCTAATTCCCTGCCCGCTTCTTCCTCCCCTCATAAAACTCGCAATCGAGATGCCATATTTATCTTCTATACAATTAAGGAATTTACGAGGGGCTGCTATTGTTATATTGCTGCATGTCTGGTTTAAGGGGGAGATTTTATTGGGTCTCTCTTTCTCCCTCTTGCTGTGTGCTCGTCAACAGATGGCAGAGAGGTGGGAGGCGAAAATACGCTGTCCCTCACTGGAGACATCTTGACCTTGATGCAAGGAATAGTTTAATCTCTGTGTCTGGCTGACCTCTGACGTCGGATTCGCTCGATTGTTCAGTGAATTTTAAGAAAAAAAAAAACGGCTAAACTGACAGCACCGAACTGAGCTTTGGTTGATGCTCAGCCGCCAGGAATAATGTTCGCACTTTGCATTTCGGCTGTAGCTCAGTGGGTAGAGCTGAGGACTAGTGACCGGACGGTCGCTGGTTTGAATCCCTGGCTCCCCGGGACGGGACTGAGCTACAATGCCGAAGCATCCTTGAGCAAGATACTGAACCCCAAATTGCTCCTGATGTGCAGTTGGCACCTTCGTGGCAGCCACTGCCATCAGTAAGGGCCCTGCGATGAGCTGGCGACTCATCCAGGGAGTACCCTGGCCTTCGCCCATAGAGTCACTGGATTTGGCCCCAGTACCCCCGCTCCACCTTGAAAAAGGGGCGGCTGTGGCTCAGTGGGTAGAGCGGGTCGTCTAGTGATGAGTAGGTCACCAGTTCGAATCCCGGCTCCCCCTAGTTGCATGTCGAAGTGTCCTTGAGCAAGATACTGAACCCCAAATTGCTCCTGATGAGCAGTTGGCACCTTGCATGGCAGCCTCCGTCATCAGTGTATGAATGTGTGTGTGAATGGGTGAATGTGGCATGTGTTGTACAGCGCTATGAGCTGTCGTTAGACTCGCATTTCTGCAAACGTCGGATATGGAAGCTCTGGAAGTTTGCGCTTCTTCACGAAGCAGATTTACATTCCTGTGTGTTCAGATTTAATTATAATGTCGTGACAACGCGTTGCTTATGGTCCGGTCGGGTTTAGGCACCGAACAGAACTTGGAGGGTTAGAAAAAATAATGGAAACAAATTATCAAGAGAGAAAGATTTTCGTTCTTTTTCCGCCTTAACAAACACGACTCACTAAACCGAATAAACAATCTGCACAACGCAACACAATTTCATGCTGCTCCACTTGTGTGGCGGACCCTGCCACCTTTTTATCTTCACACGGTGTTCTGGGAGCTTATTTTCCTCTGAGAGCAGCTTGTTTATTCACCAACAGTTTGCATCCTTCTTCTTAACCGCCTGCGTTTGTATCCACAGAGCTGCAGGACGGAGACCAGGAGGATTGTGGGAAAGGTTCTCCGGTCGCACACAAGGAGCACGTGTACGACACTCAGGTCCAGATGAGCGCTTCAGGTGTGTGTCTGCGTGCTTTCACTTTGTCTCCGCCCTCGTGTGATTTTTTT
The DNA here is from genome assembly GCF_900880675.1 of Sparus aurata. NCBI lineage: Eukaryota > Metazoa > Chordata > Actinopteri > Spariformes > Sparidae > Sparus > Sparus aurata. The sequence continues at coordinate 32,090,985 of NC_044204.1, read as the reverse complement.
TTTTTATTGTCTGAGAATATTTTGCAACCTCTGCAGTGAGGAAATCACGCGTGCCAGCTCCGCTTCCTCGACTCACAACAACTGAGAGAGAAATTCACGGACACGAATTGGCAGCGAGTGCGACGTGAACTATTAATGCTGCAGAATCAATTCGAAACTTTATTCATCGACGAGAGAAGCTTTGGAAGTACAGAAGAACAGTGTGCAGTGGGGATCGGAGACTGTGCGCATTAAATATGAATTTCCATCTGTGTTGTTGTGTTTACAGATCCCGACTGCCCCGGGTTTGGACTTTTAAACACAACAAGAAAAGTAAGAACTGTCTTTTATCCTCCGTGTGTGTTGTGTCGGGATAACTACAGAAAAACAGCGCTTTATGGATTCTGTTGTATTTTTTTCCCTTCTGAAAATATTATATTTCCAGCGTCAGACAGCCCAAATCCCTAAACTTCTACCCAGCTCACACTTAATAACTTCAAAATAACTCTGACGGTATCAGCAGTGAGCAGAGGAGACGTGCGAGGATTAACTCGCTGCTGGGGGAGAAAACAAAAATCAGAAGACTAACCTTTAAGATGTTATTTGCACGACAACAGAACTTATTATTTCCCCTTGTTGTTCTTGGCTCGCACCAGTATGTGAAGCCGATGAACTTCCAGGAGGAAGTGCGCGCCCACAGAGACCTGGACGGCTTCCTGGCCCAGGCGAGCATCCTCTTGGACGAGAAAGCCGCCACTCTGGACGACGTCCTGAGGCGAATGCTGACTCACGTGGTGGAGGACGGCCACGGGAGCTGCGACGCGGACGAGGTCATGAACTCGCTGTTCACGGATGCGGGAGGGAGAGAGTTTAACGGTGAGGGGACAAAAAAAAACAAAACACATCAGCACTTTGAGATGAAGTGTTTGGTTCAGAGGTGTTAACGTTAAAGCTTTTCTGGCTCCCGCAGTTCACCTCCTGTCAGAGACCATCCAGGGCGTGACCGCCACCTCCACCGGCATTCGTTACCAGCAGTCCTGGCTTTGTATTCTGTGAGTTCACCGTCTCTGCACAGCCTTGCAGCTCGGCAACTGTTACTGTGTAAATCTCACAGCAAATCATCGGAAAAATAATTTTTGGTTTTGGCTTCACCTGCCAATACAGAACGCCGCACGATCAATCATTTATACGACGGTGATTCAAAATAAATGATTTTTTTTTTTTCTATCAATCCAGCTCCAACGTGAGGAGCCTGCAGAGACGCCACGTGTGCATCGCTCGCCTGGAGAGGCCGCAGAACTGGGGAGTCAACTGCTGCGAGGCTCGATACGTCATCCTCATCCTCGCCCCGCCGAGAACCGTAAGGTTCTCAGTTCTTCTTCTTCAGACAGAGTCTGTTGAGCAATCTGGTGACTAACTCGCTCAGCTGCTGAGCTGCACCATCGGTTGACCAACAGAAAATGAATCGCCAACTCCTTCTGTTTTTAAAGGAAGATGCAGTTCTGTAATTTCCTTTAGACTGTTTAAGGAGAATATTTGCTGGTTTTCATAAAATAAAATAAGAGTAAAATGATAATCGGATTCAGCAAAAAGGCCTTTTTCAGTATTTTTCGGACCAAATGATTAATCGAGGAAACAATGGGGTGATTGATTATGAGTAAAATAAACACTATTTGATGTTTTCATATCAGCTTCATTGTAATTCTTATTCACTTTAACATGCACTGCTGTAAATATGTCAGAGTTCACCAAGAGAATATAATTCCTCTCCAACCTCTCGACAAATATGACAAAGTAAACCTAAATAAGACTTTAGGATTAAAATCCAAAGTTTTTCTGATGGTTTGAAGCAGGCGATCAGGGAGTGCGGTCACTGCGAGTGGGTGTAGTTGATTCACAACATGTTCTGGTGGGCGGTGTATGTTTCCCAGCAGAACGCTGCAGTGTAACGAGATGATCGATGTTATTCACACCATGTTGTGGCTGAAAAAAAAAACCCCCCCGAAAACACATAAAATGGCTCCACAAAGCTCGTCCGACATAAACCAAGTTTTCTGGAAGCCCCCCGAGATCCGAAACGGATTGAAACCTGTTGTTATTTACACTCTCTATGCAGTCGAGCTCGCAGTCCATAAAACTTTTTTCCGGGGCTTCACAGCTGGGGATTTATTTTAAAACGAGGAAAAACATAAAAATGGCTTCATACGGCGCATCTGAAGTCACCAGAGATCCCAAACTGATTTGAAGAGACAATATTTACAGCTTATTTGAAGCAGGAATCTAAACTGCGGCTGCAAAACTGAAAGCACTGGCGAAACTTTTTAGGGTGAACTTATCCTTTAAAAGTTTTATTACCCCCCGGGCCAGCATTTCCTGCCCTTAAAAAAACTTTGTCATTGACCGATAACATCTAAAGTTTTAACCGTCTCTTCATCCCTTTCAGAAAAGCACCAAGACGGCCATTGAACTCGCCCGAACCTTCGCCACGATGTTCTCCGACATTTCCTTCAGGCAGAAACTTCTGGAGGCGAAGAGCGAGGAGGAGTTCAAACAGGAGCTGGTCTGCCAGCGTCAGCAGCTCTCCATCGCCGGCGAGAAGCAGGTCGAGGAGGAGGTCGACAACTCGGATCCACGTAAAGGGAAAGCGCTTCAGGTGCGAGAGCGCAGCGACGTGTCGGCTCCATTTGACCGACGTGAAGTCAAGATGTTGTGTAGCTTTAGAGACAACTGTGCAGCCCGCCCAAAAAAATCACGAAGCTTTAAAGTAAATATATCACAAAACAGGAAACAAACCAACATTTACGTCCTCCACTGGCTCCCCCACATGTGCAGACCACCCCGGCGTCTTCCCGCTCCGTCCAGGCGTATAAAGACGCGATGCAGTAAAGAAAAAAGTAGTCGAGCCAGATTATCTGATTATCCTGTTTCCACACTCTGTCGGCCAGGCCTGAGGAATGAGAAGCAGCTGGGCAACAGACTGAGGCCGCTGCCAGGTCTGCCATGGATCTGGCAGCAGAATGTGCGCGGCGCCGTGTAATGATAAACTACTTCATTATGTCCAGTGTTTAAATTAAGAGGAAATGTGTGTGCGCGCAGCAGGAGGTAGGACATGAGGGAACACCCAAATATTGCCTAGAGAGAAAGCACGTCTTTGTGTTGTAAAAAAGGCCGAAGTTAACAGCAGGTTGCGGCTGCACCTGATGTCCCGAACGCCTTCAAAACATCAGTTAAACGCAGGGTTGTTCCTGCCAAGGCGGCCTTTTAACCCGTTCCGCAATTACAAATCTGTAAAATACAAAAAAAGCAGCAGATAATGGACACTCGGGCGTGCCAGCGTCGTTGATTTAATACTGGAAGAACGGCTGCGCTGCTTCTCAGGCGCCTCCCGCTCTGAGTCTTCTTAATCACACTCGTTTAAGTCGATATAGTCAGTTTGTTTTCTTATACGTGACGTGACTGGTAAAGAGCGGGTCTCAGCCTTTCACTTTAATTTACAGGGACCTCACATTCTCTCATAAGCCAGGACCGATGAGCAACATACCTAAAGCGCAAATGATCCATCCCGCCGCAAATGTGTGAAAATAACTGTAGATTTTTTTCTGCTAATTAAATATTTTACCGTCTTCTCTCGCTCACAAAAAGTCCCAATATGTCGCTCTAGTTCTCAGCTTTGCCTCCGTGGAACAGTCCCGGCTGTCGTGTTTGGCATTTAAAAGGAAAATGAGTGCAAAATTGGTAAAACTGCAGAAAGGACACTCAACAAGAACGTTAATGAATGTAATAAAAAGATTAAAACACAGCGGTAGTTACAATCTACACGAGCACCAAAACCAACCATCGTCCAAAACACTCCAGAATGTGCAGCAGGCTTTTTCTTCCCCGCAGCCGACTGCTCACACCTGATCCAATATGGTCGCCCTGATTGAATCTTGTATCTTAAGTGCAAGCTGTTACCTGGTCTGTTGGAATATCTGGCTTCATGATCGCACGCGGAACCAAAAAAAGTCTCGCAGTCGCCTTGTTTTTCCATCAGCTGCTAAACAGACGTGACTCTCCTCATCATCATCTCTCTCGACGCTACAGTTACAGTACGTGACTGAGTTTTATCCTCAAGTGTCCGCGACTGACTTCCGTCTTCTCCTCCTCAGTGCAAAGATTTCCTGAAAGCCGGTAAAGGAGTTTACGACGACCTCCGCCGCAGACTCCCCCTCTACCCCTCCGACTTCACAGACGGTATTCATACTTTTCTTGTAAAGAATATTTAGCCGATTTGTTTCTGCCAACAAAAATCCTAAAGTGTCTTCTTGAAAAGTCTCGCTCTGTGAAGACCTTCGGCTGCTGTTGTAAGATCTTTTTGAATAATCCATCAAGGTATAACCGGGAAGGACCGCTGCCTGCTGAAGTACACCACCACCGCTATCTTCCTCTACATCGCCATTCTGCTGCCCGCCATCGCCTTCGGGTCGCTGAACGACGAAAGCACGAGAGGAGAGATCGGTGAGAACTTTGTAGTCTTCGGTTAACATCCACGACTATTGATATCGATCTGAAGCGTACAGGTGTTCTGACGTGTTCGCTTGTGTTTTCGGCAGATGTTCAGAAGACCATCGTGGGCCAGAGCATCGGAGGAGTCATTTATAGTTTGTTTGCCGGCTCGCCGCTCGTCATCCCGCTGACCACCGCGCCGCTGGCCATCTTCATCAGCGGTCAGTAGTGTAGTCCTTCTACTCAAACAACAACTTTAGAGAGAAACACTCAGTATGTTCTCGAGGCAAATGTAATCACAAGTCAAGCTTGATGCTGATCTTAAACCAGATTAAGTCAACATCTTTGGGTTGTCTGATGCAAAATATATCTTTACATTTACACGCAACTAGATAACTACATGTAATTTTGAAAGGTGTCAATATGCTGAACATCCAAACACGGTTGGTGCACGATTCAGACAAATGTTCTAGCTGAGGTTTATAAATTGTGCCTCTACTTATATAGAAAATAAAATAATAACACAAGGGTCCTTAATCTGAACCAAGACGTAAAACTTTTCCTCTGCTTCTAACTGCAGAGTAACTGTTAACCAAGTATGTTTATATTGTGCAATACAGCTTAATAAAATATAAATATGAAGCCTACGGGATGGAAGTATAGAGCTTAATTACATCTCGAACACTCATCAATATCAATTAATTGAGTTTAAGCAACGCAAATTACATTTATTCAATGTTACATTCTACATACCAAAATAAATATATATATTTTCCTCCGTAGCTGTAACAGAAATCAGTAACATTTACACTGTAATTCAATTACATGCAACTAGTTAAATGCTGTGAAAAGTATCCAAAAGTCAAACTTGAGTAAAAGTAAAGAAAGAAAGAAAGAAAGAAAGTAACACCCTGGTTAGAGTCACCAATAAAACAGTACTTGAGTAAAAGTACTTTCTCACCTTCCATCACTGGCTACATGTAACTAGTGGTGAAAATCTTATAAATGAGATTTAATGCAGTCAGATATTCGTACAGTTTGTGTATGTGTGTGTGTTTTCTCACTTCTTCGTGCTCCTTCAGTCATCAGAGGCATCTGCGACGACTACGACCTCGACTTCGACGCCTTCTACGCCTGCATCGGTTTGTGGAACAGCATGTTCCTCATCCTCGGAGGCGTATTCAACGTCAGCCTGCTGATGAAACTCTTCAAACGGTGAATACACGCGCCGCCGCTCGCATGCAAACATTTGTCACCGTGACAGATCGCAGACAGAAGTCCCGCGCTCGTTAATTAATGTAACCGAGCGTGCGGACGCGAGGTCGCCGATAAGAGAAGACGCATCTGTTATGACTTCCTGTTTTCAGCCACGAGTACTGTGTCTGTTTGATGCACGCTCTCGCTATCTGGGCAATCGTTTAGCCTTGGATGGACTGTTACGTCTGTTGCCGGAATAAACAGCGGCACTTTAATAAAACATGAATGATAACGCCAAGCTTTTCTTTATTCCCACTATCTCCCAGCTCCACGGAAGAAGTCATTGCATTGTTCATCTCTATAGCATTTGTCGGGGACGCGGTGAAAGGCACCATCAAAAGTAAGTCGAGCCAAGGTCGGACCGCATTTAACACGTTCTGAATGCCTCTGCAGCAGAGCTATCAGTCCACACTGCGGGGGCACGTCTGAACGCCGCCGCCCATCGTTTGTTACAGGTAATGTAGCCCATCACATATACAGATCCATCACGGAGTCTTGAGGGGAAAAGCGAGCATGAAATCAAACAGGCCCCCCCCCCCCCCCGTGTGCCGCGGAAAAACAGACAACCCTATAATGTGAATATAATGGAGTCGTTCACGTTGCTTCAGTTTACGTCTTCCTCACAAGGGTTTTGTCACAAGACGGAAAATAAACAGACGAGCAGCTGGCGGGTTTCTACAGAGGCTCCCCGCTCTCGTCTTCACGCCTGGGGCTGCTGCAGAGTCCCGCTTAACTAGAACAAACCGAGAAGAGTTTGCTTGAATGTCCTTGAATACCTGGAAAGAGCTAATTATACAGATACGACAGTATAATATGTGCGAAGAGGACATAAAGTGTGTTTTGTTTGATATTCTCCGCCTCAGCTTCTCATAGTTTATTGGCCTTGGGCTTTTTCTCGGACTTAACAGATATAATAAATGTGTAAGGTTCTAAATTAAATCATGTGGAGTCTTTTAGTTTATATTAAAGCATATTTTTGTTATTAATATTCAAAGCAGATGCAGATCTGCTGGTGCAGCTGTTTTCGTTTTTCTTCCTTCCTCTAGTGTTTTATGAACTGTTTGTTCTCGTGTACGTAAAAGGTCAAAGTCTGAATTAATGCGTAGCGGCTCTGTTACTGGTGCTGGCTCAGGCGTGTGTGAGCTGGCCAATCAGAGGAGACTGGGCATTCAGGAGGGGCGGGCCTTAAAGAGACAGGAGCTAAAACAGAGGGTGAACACAGAGCTGCAGCACTGGACAGAATGAGACAACTGATGTGTTTTTAAGCATTAAAGCATGTAAACCTGTTCTAGAGGTAAAATAAAATATAATCATGAACCTTTAAACCAGTCGCTCTGGCTGATGACGGCTAGAATCTCTTTATCTTCTTTTTTCTTGTACTTAACAAACACGAACACTTCTAACGAGGTTAGCTGGTTCTGTCAAATGATGAGGAAGATGTAAAGTTCTTAACAAGAAAAGTTTCTGTAAAAAACATCTTGTAATCATGACAATATATGTCATAATATAAAAAATTATTCATAAGATGGAAAAGATATTTTTAAGATGAAAACACGGCGGCAGCCGAACAAATCGAAGCTGATTCAAACAGCAGAAATAAACACGCCTTCACTTATTCCGTCATTTAAACTGTAATTCTACATAAAAGATTGATTTTCTGTGGACAGGATCTTATAAAGGTCTCTTGTCAGAACCAGAAGACGTTCAGTTATCGACTGTCCCGACATTTATACCTTCCTTTCTTCTTCCACCCACACCTTCCCCAGTTTTTCAGCACTACTACCACGCGCCCACGTTTGCGACCACGAACACCACGGCGCTGCTCCTGCAGATTAATGAGATTCTCGAGAAGGCGAATAACCAGACGGGAACGTCGCCTGGGAATCATAACGGGACCGTGACACCGCCGGAACACGCGTTAATCTTCCTGCCCGAGTCTCTGGTGCTGTGTACGAGAGAAAGGCCCGTCCTGTGTCTGCTGCTCATGCTGGGGACTCTGTGGCTGGGTTATGCCCTCTACCTCATCAAGAGGAGGTATGTTCACCTACTGCACCGTTCAAATGTGCAGCCTGCAACACAGCAATACAAGTCAAAGTCCTTTTTTTTTTAATTAATGTTATCAGTGATCTGACGCTGGGTTAGTTAATTCAGTCTCATTCTGCGCAGACAATCATCACTCACAGAAGTGGAGATATTAAAGTCACCAAAGATAATAAAGAAAGCTGGAGTGTCTCCGTCTGATGTGACGATGTTCAATAAAAAAGAGAATATTCCTCATGTTTTTATGTAATCTATCCAATCGTAACGCTACGCTGGGGAATACAATATAGAAAGTTAAGTTTTAGAAGTACTCAGCAGGATGAATTTATTTTTAGTGTAGCAAAAGAAATCATGATAACGATACTGTGGCGGTGTGTCTCGCTCTCGTCCATCATCTCCTCCAGCACGATTTCATGTGACAGTAGTAGCAGCTGGCTTGTTACTGCATCGACACACAGTGGACAGAAGTTTTAAGGTCATTCGATTACAGATTGTTCACGTTATTTGATGTTAGATACGCTAATTTAGTGTTTTTTTTAGGGTAAACTGGTTGATGTTTTTGTATATTTTAGAAATACAGGAACAAATTCTGTAAAATAAACAGGAAAACTTTGATTACATTACAGATTTCACGGTTATAGATTCAAGGATTCAATAAACTTTATTGTCTATAGTGTCAGAAAATGGCCTTCGGTTAGGGCACAGACTAAAAGATCAGCGTCTATTGTTCCTTGTTTAAAATGAATATTGCAGCAGGAATCATAGGTTCTTGCAGTGATGTGCACAAGGGGGGGGCAATTGTTGAAAAACGCACGCTAAAGTGCCCTCCTGGGAGCCAAAACAGGCGCTAAAGTGCCCTCCTGGGAGCCAAAAAAGCGTGCCAAAGTGCCCTCTTGGTTGGCAAAACACACTAAACTGCCCCCTTGGCTGGTTAAAACATGATAAACTGCCTTCTTTGGAGCCAAAACGCGCTAAAGTGCCCTCTTGGGAGCCAAAACGCACGATAAAGTGCCCTCCTGGGAGCCAAAACATGCGCTAAAGTGCCCTCTTGGGAGCCAAAATGTGCGCTAAAGTGCCTTCTTGGGAGCCAAAACACGCGCTAAAGTGCCCTCTTGGGAGCCAAAACGCACGCTAAAGTGCCCTCCTGGGAGCCAAAACACGCACTAAAGTGCCCTCTTGGGAGCCAAAACACGCGCTAAATCGCCCTTCTTTTCGCCCCTGCCCTTCAAAAAGTCTGCGCACACCACTGGGTTCTTGTAAGTTCTGCTTTTGGCCCGGAGGAACTCTGAAACGGCCGCCTGAAGGGAGCAGCTGAGAGGAGTGGTGAAGCGGTTCAAACACTGAATTAAACAACCCAGCAGAGTTTAAAATGTGTAGAATCAGCTCCGCTTCCACTGACTTCAACTTTAAACGCTTCTCACATGTTGCTTTAACAACATTCCAACAGAATAATACACGTTAACACGACCCTACATGTACTGAACGTTGTTTTAAATAATAGTTTTGCTCCTTTTTACTTGTATAGTACTTTAGTAAATGTAATTAGTGACTTTCCACCGCTGCCTGCTGTAACTGCATCAAGAAGATTTACATCCCAGGAGTCAGGCAGAGGGTTACAAATCATCAGCACATGTAATGTAATGTAACACATGAGGCAGATAAATGTAACTCTGCCGTCATGTATTTTCCACAGCTGACTCCCGGGATGTCACTCTTCTTTCCCCCCCCCCCCCCCTCAGCGGCAAACTTTCAGCTCCCTGACAGTATTTTGCAGGATCAGGCAGTAACTACAGCAAATAGACCCGTAAAACCTGTTGAATTATTACATCAGAGTTGCACGCTGTGGAAATGTGTGTCGCTTCCTCTCTCTCCCCCGCAGCCCGTATCTGAATGCCAAAATCAGAGAAGTGGTGTCTGACTGCGCTCTGCCGATCTCCGTGGTGATATTCTCCTTCATCGGCTCCTACCTTTTCATTGACATACAGCGTGAGTACGGATCTCTCGAATAAAAGGAGTGATAGAAGGGTACCTTTGAGACGTGAAGCCACAACCTTGGCACAGAACATTTTCCAACTGTTCATAAATCAGCTGACGGAGGGGAGGGAAGGGGAAATATTGGCCTGGTGAGCTTTTAAACTCAGTGTGGGTCCTGAATCAAAAAACAAAGGTCACCATCAGGCATTTCTTTCATTATAATGATGTAATTTTCACCTCGTGCATGTGATAAAACTCTGTTTGTGTCGTGTTTTTAACATTTAATTGGCTGTTTTCTGTAAAACGCTGTGCCTCATTAGTTCCTCAATTCAGCGTCCACGATGGCCCGATCTTCAACTTCCCTCCGTTTGACAAGCTGTCGAGTATGAACACGCTGAGTGCGTTCGGGCTGGGTTTCCTCCTCGCGTTGCTCATCTTTATCGACCAGAACATCGTCATCTCGCTCACACATGTACCGGAACACAAGTAAGACCAAAAAACACAGACAAATCCCTCATATGGATCGTCATGTTTCTCCTCCACCAGCAGCATCTCAACAAGCACTGCTGCAGTCTGTCCTTGACAAACCACTGTGCGTGTGTCTGTGTGTGTGTGACGTCTGTACCAGGTTGCTAAAAGGCACGGCGTTCCACTGGGACTTAATGCTGACTGGCTTCATCAACATCCTCATGTCCTGTCTGGGCCTGCCATGGATGCACGCCGCCTTCCCACACTCCTCCCTGCACGCCCGTCAGCTGGCCAAGGTGGAACAGCACGTAGAGAACGGACACCTCTACTCGACGTGAGTGAAGTTAAAGCGAGGAGGAAAAAAAAAGCAACACACACACAAGCTCCGAAAGCACGTTCAGATCGCGGCTGACTGACAACACCAAGCTCGCCTGAGCTCTTTTGTCTTCGGAGGCTCTCAGTTCAGAGATGTGGAGAGAAAAAACATAGTTTGAGATGCTTTTTGGCGTCGTTTATTTCAAAAAAGCAACTGTAAAAATATTTGATGATCGTAGGAGATTCAAAATGGTTTTCTCTGCCTTTGTGTCAAACAGCATCGTCAGTGTGAAGGAGACGCGCCTGACCTCACTGGCGGCAAACATCCTGATCGGCCTGTCTGCGTTCATGCTGCCCATCCCTTTGCAGTGGATCCCCAAGCCCGTCCTCTACGGCCTCTTCCTCTACATTGCGGCCACTTCACTCGACGGAAACCAGATGGTGGACCGCATGGCCCTGCTGCTTAAGGAGCAGGTGAGCGGGGAGGGAGGGACGCTGTGGTTTGACTGCTCGATCTGTTTCCCTGTTTGTACCCATTTGTCTTTCCCGTTTATCCATCGCAACGAACGACATTAAAGCCACAAAATCTGGTGTAACGACACTCAAAATGTCTTAAATATCATGAGAAAGATCAGCAAGAGGCAGCGAATTCCTTCTGAACAGACAGCAGAGTGAACGCGCACGCGGAGGAAACCTGCTTCCTTCTTCCCACTGAATTTGTAATTCATGCAGCGACAGTCAAACATTGTCTTTAGGAATGCAATTAGCAAAACACAGCGTGCCACTGAAAACAAGCCTTTTAACCCCGTCCTGCCTCTCTCCGTCTAGACCTCCTACCCTCCCACCCACTACGTCCGCCGCGTGCCTCAGAGGAAGGTCCACTACTTCACAGCGCTGCAGATGATCCAGCTGATCATCCTGTGTGCGTTCGGGATGTATCCTCTGCCCTACATGAAGATGGTCTTCCCTCTGCTGATGATCCTGCTGGTCCCCGTCAGGTAAGACGACCCAGTCAGCATGAGAATAAACACTGCGCCGCAATGTCTGCATAGAAGTAACGCTGATGGTTTCTAACTGAGTGAAACGAGCCAGAGTATCGAAGTGGCGGCGATGAGAAGAACTGGTTCAATTCTCTAAATTCAAAGTAAAAGTGGTTCCTTTCTTCTCGCCTTTAGCAAAGGGCACACCGGACGACGCTGACCCACAATTCCTCGCAGCCCTTTTGTACTGCTGCATTCCAGACAATTCACAACTTGTATAACTTCTAACTGCCTACGAGAAAAATAACAATATGCGTCACTTAAAGCTGGGATTCCTACCTGTCTGCTCTTGTCTGATGTGGCGCAGTGACGGCAGCACACATTGTAAAGGAGGTCGGATGTATTCGCAGACTAAAGTGTGCGTTTTAGGCTAACCTTTTACAAATACTGTTGTCCACACACATCCGACCTCCTCCCCCACTGTTGAGTGACTGCTCCTTGAGTAGACAGGTGTGTCTTGAGTTTACAAATAGGAATTCACACTTGGAAGTATGATTGTACTTTTTTTTGGGGGAGTTACAAGTGGAGTATAGAAGTGCCGTTAAATGAAACGTATAATGGCGTCTCTTGCCTCATGTGTCGTTTCCCTCCACTGTTCCATTTATACATATATATATATATATATATATATATATATATATATCTATATATGCAAGATGGCTGCGTGGCTGAGGGCTCAACTGTGTGCACATTTGCCAGCCAGGTTTGTATTTAAAGCGAAACTCTCGCCAAAAAGCAACCGAGGCTTTATTTGGGATTGAATATGAGTCAAACCTTCGTGTGAAAGCATAATTACCACGAAAGAGGCACTTTTAAGATTTACCGTAGTTTCAGTTTTGGGCACGTTAATTTTGAACGGGAGTGCTCGGGGCAGGATACGCTAGCATCAAAACGCTATTTTTAGAACACTAAGAAGGCTCGACACAACGCGAAACTTTGCTCGTAGCACCACCAGGGTCTCTACTCATGAACAAGAGCATTGAGAAGTGCGACCTGACAGGCAGGAGAGTAATGGTGAACCGCTCCTAAAGCGTGCCTGTCAGGTCGCACTCGGGGATCGACACTTTTTGTCTGCCATGACAGCGATGCGCAGGAGGTGCAGCAGCTAACGTGAGTAGTTCAAAAACCTTCTTTTTCATAAACTCTGTGTACACAAACAATGTTGTCAATGCTCGTGTTCATGAGTAGAGACCCTGGTGATGCTACGAGCAAAGTTTCGCGTTGTGTCGAGCCTTCTTAGTGTTCTAAAAATAGCGTTTTGATGCTAGCGTGTCCTGCCCCGAGCACTCCCGTTCAAAATTAATGTGCCCAAAACCGGAACTACGGTAAATCTTAAAAGTGCCTCTTTCGTGGTAATTATGCTTTCACACAGGGGCGGTTCTAGGGGGGGGCCAACAGGGGCCAGTGCCCCCGTAACTTTGAGTCTGGACCCCCCTGTGGCCCCCCCTGACAGGGAGTCTGCACTAATAATACAATGACAGATTTCTTGCAATGATTTTGTTCTGAAGGGAAAGGCAGAAATAAAGTGTCTCACCAGTTTACTACCCAATCAAAATTGCTGAAATTGTAAACACTGTTTTGTCTAAATGAGGGATTTATCCTTTTTTCCGGGTTGTATGTGCCCCCTTACAAAAAAGCCGGCCCCAACCTGGCCCCCCTATTAAAACTGGTCTAGAACCGCCACTGCTTTCACACGAAGGTTTGACTCATATTCAATCCCAAATAAAGCCTCGGGTTGCTTTTTGGCGAGAGTTTCGCTTTAAATCGTGACAGCCCTGCTGGTCACAATTGAAACTGGGGGCTTTCTGAAGTCTAAGAAAATAAGGTGATAAACGCAAAGCTTTTCTGGAGGTGTGGAGTTTGAAAGACTTTCCGTATTATAGATGGTTTACTGATCAGAATTGATGTCTCAGCTTGTTGTCTGGAGGAAGATCTAAATGTTAGTCTCATCTGATGTGTCTCTCCATATTTTCTCTCAGGACGAGCCTCCTTCCCAGAGTAATCGATGCCAAGTATCTGGACATCATGGACGCCCAGCACATGTAGAACAACGGAGCGACGTCAGGAAAACGTTTGTGTTCTTCAGCTGGAAGGGAAACAGACTCAGAATACTAACTAAACGAAATGCATTTGGGCTGCAAGACGTCGATGTGAGCGCTCTGCTGGTGACCTGAACACCCATTTACACCCCGTAGTTGCTTTCTCAATGCTCACCACACATTTACTATCAACGTAGCTGTCTTTAAAATGTGTCTGACGAAATAGCCGCGAAGGAGTTTCTTCCGTTGTACTGCCTTTTTCTTCACACACATACTTGTTGGAGACATTTTGTTTGTGATGTTTAAAAGAAAATGTTAATCATTTCATGTAATTGAGGCATCGTGTTGCTTAATAGAGAGCCACCTAGTCTGTGTCTGTGAGGTGATGGTGTGTTGTGGATGAGGCGGTGAGGCGATTTCAGTGTTTTACAACCGCGAAAAAATAACTTTAACCGAGCGAGGAGGAATTTCTCAGCAGAGGGGAAATGTCACAAGATGTCCGTGCCGTTAAGAAGTGAAATAAATGCTATTTTTGTCACAATAATGTTGTTAGTTTTAAAGGTAATTGTCTCTGTGCATTGCAATGTTGGTATTAAATCAAACTGTTACACAATTAAAGCCCTTTAAAGGATCTGAGTGAACATCTTTCATTGTGCTGAACCTCTGCCATATTAACTCCCAACGCACAATACTTAACATGCAGCACCAGCCACCGACACTGTAGGTAACTGCACCTGCTCAAACAGCATCGCACGCAGCCTCAGCACCACGCAGTCCTTGATGGAGCCGAGGGGGCCGACGGTGCAGTCTTACATTTGTCCAACAGATGGCAGTAGAAGCTCATCGTCAGGGTGCTTGGAGCTCAGACTCACCAGTTGAAACTGAGGCAGACTCATGTCATCCAGTGAAAGAAACTGGGATAATGAAGTCATGATTGGACGAGTGAAAACCATGAACAGTTACGATGTTTTTACATAGAACTCGTTCATCTTTTTCTCCTCATTTAAAGACACTTTTGTAAGGCAAAGAACCTTCTGACCCTCTGCTTCATCGGGGCCGTTTACCTGCTCGTACTAACCGTCTGCCATGAACGTGTTCGCAGGAACAAGACACTCGGCTGTTTGTTTGTGAGCTCCCTTTGATGAACAAAAGGCTCCTTTTCTCACACTGTGCTATAATAAAGAAGTGAACACAATTATCATCTGCGGCTGAGATTACCATCATCATGAATGGCAACATTCAATAATTTGGAAAAAGCACAAAGAAACACAGTGAAGCACACCTTGAAGGCACCGCCTGAATGTTCTCTGATTGTCAGAATGTATCCTTTCACTGGCGCGATCAGATTCAAATCACCAGTTTAGAAACGCACCGGATCAGAAATTTGAAACATTAACATCGGCAGCTTCGCATCGATACTCTCTCCGCCGTTTCCTTGTCCATTTAGGAACTGACAGTGCAATTATGCGCCACCAAATAGGAGCATAATTCAAGACCGAGAGATGTGAAAAATACTTACAAATGGACCTGATTGCTGCATCCGTCTTTTGTGTGCGCGTCTAACAGACTACACAGAAAGTAGAAGGAAATATAAGAATTTATTTCATGTGATTGTACAAAATCAAGACCAGGCAGAAAAAAAGAAAGGCAGAGAGTTTTGAGGTTGAAAGTAGACCCTGATGATGTTCCTGTGTAGCCCTTTAGTCCAGGTCTTGCCAGCGCGTGAACCTGTGCCTTTATATCCTACATCCCTTCCTGATCTGAGAAATGCGGTGAATGATTTGTGCTCTCGTCCGGACCCAGCGCCTCCATTAGATGTGGGCTTCCTCCACAGAGCGTCCTTCGTGTGCTTGTGTTGTCTCGTCTACCTGTCGTCGACTGAGTCTTATGTGTTCTTGATGCCCTGGAAGCCGCAGAAGTTCCAGCGTTTCTCCAGACTGGCTCCGACGCCCGTCAGCTCCTGTCTGAAGGTGCAGGGCAGCCGAGACAGAAGAGCCTCCACCTCACCGGGGTTAATCTGCGGAAACATGACACAAAATGTGTGTACTCTTCCACACAAATTAAGACAGGCATTCTCACACATCCGCTGTTCACACCTCTGCTCTTCCACTTAAACCCAAAGCATCGAGACAATACCAGCTACATGACAGGCTTTACGCCGGCTAACACCACCTGGGTGGGCTGCAGATAATCACAAAGGTGACAGCAGAGACAGGAATCCACTGTAAGAGCCGCTGTAGACAACCCACGGCGTCTTGCATTAATAACTAGGTTGTTCGAGCCCGGTGCTCACGTCAGGATGCATTAAGGTCCATCGTGGAGATAGGGCCGGTGTATCATTACCGACAATGGAGCCGTGTGAGCGTGGAGCCGGCAGATAAGGAGAGAGGATTGGGCTCGTCGTCCAGCCCGCGGTATTGACAAAACTCTGTGGGCTGCTCGTTGTGCGGAGTCAGTGTTGAAACAACAGATACGCAGACAAACAGCTGCACAAAGACTTGAATAGAAGCACACACACGGTCAGAAAACGTGCCAAACACACACACACACACACACACACACACACACACAAAGCACACACATACAGAACAACATGTCTCGCACACGTTTAAAGGAATAGATTAACCTTATTTGTTTTCTTGCAAGAGTGCCAGATGAGAGGACTGATGTCACTCCAGCGAGGGGCGTCACAGTTATATCACAAACGTATTATTGACATCGTGTTTACAATCAGCAGATCTGTTCGGCTTTGTGGATTCTCTCTTTATGAAACATTTTGTGTGTCCTTTTCACATGTAATTAAGATTTACTATTTATTTTGTAGTTATCGTTAGAGACACTTCACCACCCGTCACTCATATTTTAAGGGTCATTTATTTGCCAAAAATGAGACAAAACATACAGTAAACAAACATACACTAACTGTAACCCTACTAGCTAATTTTGGAGCTTACTAATTGATATCCTACATCTCATTTGTTTTATCTGTACAAAAACAATAAACACGAGGAGTTATGGCTTCATGACATGAGACCAAACGTATGGAATTCATAAATTGTTCAACTATTCTTGAAGAGCGCCGTGTCCTGCTGCTTTTTACCTGTCCATGTTTCTGAGTGTATGAAGTATATCCAGGATGTTCAACTGAAGGAGTAATAATCATTTTCTTAAACTTAGGTGCTGAAATGATTAGACACATAATGAATTACTCAGTTGACAGAGAATTAATTTGCCAAATTTTTGATAATATTAAGAGTGTGACACTTGTTTCCACACTCAACGGAGATGTCGAGGTGCGCTGACACACCCTGGAGTTTACTTCAGCAAGTGAGGAATTATTTTCACCTGCTATTAAGCTCTCAAACGAGAACAAGAACAGGATCGTCTGGTGATCTCTGGTATATGTGAGTTTAAATAAAATATCTTTACGTTTCTTGGGCCGACGGTCCGACAAAACAAGCACATTGAGGCCCGCACCTCCGGGCATCCTGAATCTCTGACATTCTGACTTCATTTTTGATCCAGAAGCCATTGGTGCCACTTGCTTCTTCTGCACTCTATAACAGAGTGTTAGTGATTTGTTTGTGAATGATGTCAGAGCTGTGGAGAGACCAGATCCAACAGAACAACACAGACTGTCTGTATGGATGCTGACAAAGCTCAGCTCAGGAATGAGCTCGAACATGAAGAGGGATGATGAGCAGTCCGAACTGGCAGCAGCAGCAGACAGAAGCACAACATTAATCTATGAATCAATAAGTTCTGCATATGTGGATCCGTGACGAAATACATATATATTCATAAGTGAAGCTGCCGACTAAATAATGCATCATGAAATCAAGGTCTGCATTAAAAAACTAAGACTGGGCAACAAGTACCGTATTTTCCGGACTATAAGTTGCAGTTTTTTTCATAGACTTTCATAGACTCAGGTGCGACATATATCAAAATGTATATAATTTAACATGTTTTTAAATGTTAATTCATACTGACTGACATGAACCAAGGAGTAAACATTACCGTCTACAGCCGTGAGAGGGCGCTCTAGGCTTTTGACAAGTTACAGGTAACTTGCCTGTTGGACTCGCTGGCTTGTTATGTTAATTTAGCCTATTCAGTCTCCCAGGTACGTTCTTTATGCTATTGTGTAGCTGAATAACTGTTAATGTGTTACGTTAACATAACGGACAACTATTCAGCCTGTTGTTCTGTGTGCTATTGTGTAGTTGAATAACTTGCCTTTCCAGATTAAATGTCTTTTCTTGGTCTTGGATTTTGTGAAAAAAAATTCTAAATAAATGCGACTTATATATGTTCTTGCTCTTCATGATGCAGTTTTTGACTGATGCGACTTATACTCCGGAGCGACTTATATTCAGGAAAATACGGTAATGTTTTGATTTGTTGTGATAAAATCCATGTCAGAATTCCAGACTACCAAACTGCATGATGAGACGACTGATGTACTGGAGAGGCAAGCGAGAAAAAAGAAAATGTGGTGATCGACTTTACGTTTTTATTTAGATTTTTCGTAGGTGAAAAAACAAGTTACATAGTCTTAATGCTAGCAAGCTATTGACATAAAAGCTGCTTTTGCTATTTGCACGCTGTGATGTTCACCAGCTTCAAAGTAACACCTGTAGACCAGAAATCAAGAATCAGTGAGTCATTGAGTTTCACTGAATGTCTGAGTAGATCTGTGTCTTTCTTGACTGCAGCCTCGGTGTTTACATGCACCTCTGATAAATACAGTTATATGCATGTAAAGCTGTAAATTGATGCGTGTGATCACCAACCAAAAAGGAAATCTCACAGTAACTGATGGCTTCGCCTGTTCGCATGCCAGGAGACTAAAATGGCGCAGCAGGCCCATATGTCGACCCTGCAGGGAAATTGAATCCATGTCACTGTAGCTGGGATACGTGTGTGTGTGTGTGTGTGTGTGTGTGTGTGTGTGTGTGCCTGTTACCTTGGAGTCCAAGCGCTGCAGGTAGGAGCAGATGTACTCGATGCTGGCACCAAACGGGTGGACGTTCAGAAAGGTCGAGATGATCCCTGAGGAAGAACGAACAGGTCACGCCGACATGTTAATTAAACTGTCAAAATGCAAAGACAGCGCTTGTTGCGCAGCTCCGCCGTCGGAGTTTCTCTCTTCTGTCAAACACGACTTTAAACCACAACAGAATATTCAAGACATCAGTTTGTGTTATTCTCCTTCCTCTTGTCTGACTGAAAAACAAGCGAGGATGCATCGAGTGGCTCTCCTCAGACTCCCGACTCGGCTGAGAGCCTCTTGTATATTGTGGCTCCAGATTAGAGGGAGTGTTTGATGACGCTTTGATGCCGTTATCTCCCATCAAAGCTGTGTGCTACTCAAACTCTCCGCAAGCTCAACGAAACCATCTGCTCTCAACTCTCTGATGGGGCCAGGAGAGAGATAATCCTCCACCTCTGCATGTTGTGAGAGCACCAGGAAGCAACGAGAGATGATCTGACCAGGGACAACAAAGGAGCTCCTGTTTTACTTATTTTGGTACTTTTGGCCAACACTGTGCTCCACAAAGTAACTAATAAGATGTGAGAACACATCAAATCGTCTGGTAGTGCACCAGCGCAACAGTGAAAAAGTTAGCTTGGATCTGTTGGGTAAAGAAACAAATGAAATGTGATATTTTCTTTTAATATTCAGAAAAATGTACAACGTTTAGTTGGCAAAACATTTCGTATCCTGGGGTCAAGACTTTGGACTCTTGACCTTTGTTTTCAAAATTGTGTTATAACTGATGAATCTACGAAAAATACAAAAAAAATACTCAAGTTGTAAAAAAAAAAGACAGAATTACACTTAAACATTGTAAAACAGATGATTTGAATGCTGTTTCCAGAAGCACAACAACAGTTTGGATCTCACTGAAAAGACACAACTCACCCCGAAAAGACTTTCGCAGCTCGGCAACACAAACAGAAACTCTTTCATCTTCTATACTTTTGCTTCTCATTTTTCATGAAAGGAGCAGTTCAAAGATTATGCAGCTGTGTTCATCTACATTCACTGTGTGGAGCGGAGGGAAAACGGCAAAGAGATCCAACTCTTTGTTTTCTGATGAAACGTTTTCTCAGGAGCCAAGAGTGTCCCCCCCCCCGCCCTTCTTTTCTTTTTTTCTCCGCGGTGCTCAGTTCAACCTCGGGCATCAAACAAGACGTCAAGAAGAGTGATCCTGGCATAGAAAGGTGCCAGGATCTTTGGTCGCGGTCCATCTCTGATCTCAGAAAACAACCAGAGTGGGCGCTAAACGGAGGCAATACACCATTGACTACCTAACTACCTGTAAGCCAATCACAAAGGCAATCATGACGCAGTATAGACGCACGTATTTCTGGCACTGGAAGAACAGTCGGAGTGGACCCAAACGGACGGATACAGACGGCGCTATCATATGCTAAACTTTTAACACAATCTGCATTTCCCTTTCCACTTCCTCACAAGACGCAGCACGTTTGATCTTTCACGCTTTGAGCCGGCGGATGTCCTTGACAATTAACATGTGAAAACGCAGCGTGGCGGAAAAACAACGAGCAGCAAAATAGGACAAGGCTTTGTTTACTTCTATAAATAATGTAGTTTATTACACGCATGGGAGATAGATGCTGGCCATATTTCCCATTATCATAAAGTCACAGTGTGTTATGTAATCTAATGAGTAAAGTGGGCTCTGTCTATCCGTCGTCGTATCTTCCCCCTCTCTCGCTCTAATGGCTGTGTAATTATGAAACGTTAATAACTCAAAACGACTGAAGCAAATCGGAAAAATCCAGCCGTGGTATTGGTTTCACATGTTGTGGTTACGCTTTGCAAGCTAAGGACAATAAACGTATACCGATCTAATGCAATCCAAGAGCTATGTGGTAAGAACTCGCCTTGTGAAACCAACAGTGTTAATAATAGTATTTTTTCTTTATTCTGGAAGATGGTCTTAGTTTTATGGACATGTCCGCCTGCTGAACTTATTAAGTGTCATTTAAACTACTGTAATTTACATACTTATGAGCTCCTTGATCGTGTCTAAATCTGTGGTGTGCTATTTAGTCTATTCAATTTAAAAAAAACATATATTTTGAGTTTTCAGTTGAATTATGTTTCAAATAACACGTGAGGGAGCTCAATCAACATACAGGAGATGATAAAACACTAAAAGCAGCTTCACAAAAAGACTGAACATGAAAATAAAACACCACAGAGAAGGTCTTTAACATGATAAAGTAAGTCTACAAATAGCCAGCATCCCTGTGTGCTTTAGTAAGTTGCTTTTAAAGGTCAAGTGTGTAGGATTCACGGGGACATACTGGCAGAAATGGAACAGAACATTACTAATTATGTTTTAATTACTTTATAATTACCTGAAACCAACAGTCGTTGTGTTTTTGTTCCATTAGAATAAGAGATTTACAGAGTGAGCGAGTCCTTTTCCATGGAGTCGAATCGAGGTCAGTGAAATCAAGGATGGATTTTTGACATGATGATGGCGCTCGAGGTAGAAAACTACCAGAGAAATACCAAAGTCATTAGAATCCATTTTCTGGCTATGAGGGATATTTTGACCAAACTTCCTGCAGATCCTTTAGATTTCTGTTGAGATATTTCAATCTAGATCAAAGCAGCGGATCCATCGACTGACTCTAAAACTGCTGACTGCACCTGGAATAAATGACTATAAAACAACTAGAATTCTGGCTGTCAGAGGCAGCCTAAAGCACCTGTCTGAGTTTAAAGTCTCAGACTGAGTGAATAAAAGATGAAAACTGTCAGGACGCTCGTACCTTTTTTTTAAAGTCCTGACTGAAGTATAAGTCACTCAGCTTTATTCTGCAGACTCTCAAATCAAGAAGGCTCCTACACGATCACGGTCGTCGCTTTAAATGTTACGATAACTGTACGTGCAGGTGGCCTTTCGTGTAATCACTGCTCCGTATTGTGTAGATACGGACAAAAAGACAAATCTGACACAAGTGTACAGCTGTGTTGTAAATGTAGTGACGCCATGAAGCGTACCGACAAGCAGCGCATCCCTCTCGGAGTGAACGGGAGTGTGAGGTTTCTTCTCTGGGAGACCTTCCTTCTCCTGACTGCAGGACACCACGGACGACGCCGTTACATCCTGGGGAAACACACAAACACAACGCCTTTGGTGATCAAACGCGCCGTTGAAAGACCCGCATACTGTGGCACCACAATTAAACAACCGACACTACTGAAAAATCTAAACAGGGCCCTGGGTAGTAACAGCGTCACATTACAATCAATTTACATGGCGTGCGTTATAAGCCCGCAAAAAGTGTTTGAACTGTAAGCAAACGCAAAAGTAGAAAATGAAACACAAAAATAATTTACATGAAAAGGAAAAGACAATGAGCTAAAAGATGAAGGAAGGGGAGAATAAAGCCAGCAGCTAGAGTCTTGACGGAGGGGTGAAAACAAAACAAGGGAGAGAACAAACGATGCTAATGATCAAGCTGTTGTTTACTGTGAGCTTGTGACACACACAAGTGAAGACAGAGGGGGGGGAAAAAAAAATCTGGATGTGAGTTTATGACAATAAGACGATACGAAAGTCTCGTATGAGTGAAGTTTCATCAAGGTGGCCTCGTCTGAAGCGAGAGTGTGTGCATGTATGTATCTGAGTGTTCACATTCCTGCCACACAGGTCCTTCATTTCCTAACCCAGTTGTGTCTAAGAGATTTATTCAGTGACAAGTACAGTCCCTGCGAAGGTTGGCCTGTAATGATACGTCATGTCAGTGGGAGAGTTAAGGGAGGAGAGGAAAGAGGGAGAAATAAGTGAAAAAAGAAAGGGAGGGAGGGCAGAGTTTAGTGTGCAGCAGCGAGAGCTCGGGATTTGTTTCCCCACTTACGCTGACTTGATTAGCACTCTGCTCGCTCCCTCTGTCATCTCGCTTTAACGTCTCCAGCTAGAGTCAATTAGAAAAATGAGAGGAAATGTCAATGACGGACAAGTCACACGCTAATGCAGTCAGACACACCCAAAACTCACCCGTGACCCTCAAACACACACACACTGACACATATGTATAAACACGGGCATCGTCAGCCTACTTTCAGACCGACTTTTCCATTCAAGTATTGGGGACGAGGTCAGAAGAGGAAATTCAAACAGTTTGAAATAGTTTGTAGTCCCAGAATAACAAAATAATTGGTCTGTGTTGAAAGTAGAACCCGACCCACAGTCAATTTGTAAGGCTGCTGCCGATACAGACATTATGGAAATGTGGTTATCAAACACTTGTTACGAAGATATGTAATGAAGGCAGCACATTTGACAGTTTATAAGTGAACTTTATTGCCCAAAGTGACAGCAGTGCACTGACGTAATAAAATTCCCCAGGTATTTAATGATAATATATTACCCAAAGCACCTTTTTCTACATTTCTTCCCGTTGAAACTAGAATTACTGCCACACAGATGCGACGTGTGCCTCAGTGCTCCCGTCAAGTTGCAGTTTACCCCCATGTCTTTCAAGACTCATATAATATACTACATGCAGAGAGACTTCGAAGAAATGTAATAAAAGGCATTGAATGTAGTCTTTGGTGAAATTAAATTCATAAGCGTATTGTGAAGTTTGATTCAAGTGAATAATATCCATGTCTGCCTTCACGCAGAGATGATTCTTATGGAGCGCAGAGGACGACAGAGAGCTTCATCACATGGTGCAACGGCAATAACCTGAAGTATCAGCAAAACCAATGAGCATGCTGTGGACCACTGCTGTGTATCTATTAGTGTGTGTTCATTGTATGTGTGTTCACGTGCTTAGCCAGTAAATCGGATTCTGACAGAAGACAAAGCTGTAGCCATGACGGCAGACAATACCATGAAGATGCAAATAAACTCTAAATTAATAAAAAAAAAAAAAAAAAAAAACTGGGATTCTTCAAACACTTCTTAAATCCACAGAAGATCCAAACAATCACCAGTTTGAAGGCACGCGAGATCAGTATCAGCTACTCACCAAATCGCCCCTTCTGTTCCATAGTTTTGGCGTTGAATAACTGTAATAAACTGACTGTGTTTCTAGTCTTAGCAGCCACTTAAAGTGCTCCACAACACATGTTAGCAATCACCAGTTCACACAAGAAATTCTAGTGCTGGAGGTTACCATGCAATTTGCCGGCTGCTCATCAGGAGCGATAACCACTCGTACACTGATGGAAGAGCCATCGCAAGCAAATTGAGGTTCAGTATCTTGCTCAAGGACACTTCCACATGTAGACTGCCCACCGGCCGTCCAATTGTGAATTCCTGACTCATGGTGACCCTGAACTTTTGACTTATGGCCACCAAAATCTAATGAGGTCTTTGAGTTCAAGGGAACGTTTATGCCAAATCTGAAGAAATTCCCTGAAGGTGTTCTTAGTGTTTTTTTGGGGGGCCTTTATATGGCTTTATTGACAGTCCAAAGGGCTCCAGGCCGGGACTTGAACCCGGGGCCGCTGCAGCGAGGACAGAGCCTCTGCACACAGGACGCCCGCCCTACCGACTGAGCTAAACAGCATCTCGGTAGAGGCGTTCTTGTGGGAATAAAACATTTTCACATCATCCACATCAGACAGCATATACGCTGATACAGAGACCTCCAATAGCTCCAGTGTACTCAGATGAATTCAATCAAGGCACAGCACAGAATACATGCGCTCAAAGAACACCTTCCGAATACATTTCTATAGAAAATGCTATTAAAGATTACCCCCCTGACGTACTGTTTAAAATCATTAAAGTAGCTTCACTTTCATGTCAGAAGGCTGCGATAACATGACAACGGCGCTGACAGTTGATGACGAAAGACGACATCTCGAGAGAGGATTTAGGAGACGCTGGGTCTGATAAGGTAACCGCATTATTAAACAGACACGCAGGAAATAATGCAGCGCTGACAGCGACAATCCCGCATCAATGAACACGGTGAATGAGTGTTTTCATGATGTGATATGTAATCTACCATCCAATGTAAACAGCAAACTAACCTGTCACATCGTATGTGAGGAGCCGATGCCCCGTAAAATGTGTTAATACACCGTACGTCTTGGTGCATACAGCCAGCTATGTATACATGATGTGTTTTTATACCGACTGTATGCCAAGAGCCTATGTATGCCAATTCTTCTCCACCAGGTGATGAAATAATATGAAAAGAGGGTTTCACTGAATAAATCTACACATGTAAGTAAAAACTGACACATTCTATTATCTCCTGGCCCGGATTTTATGACACAATTCAAACGTTTTCAGGGATTTTTGATGTGGTCTTACACCTACGCTGCTCCAATCATCTTTATTCTCCAACGGGGACTGATTTTTATCAGAGGGAGTATTTTTCTGTATTACACGATGAGACAGGTCACGTCACAGTGATCTAATGTAGACCGAAGGTGATTCAGTGACATGAATGAACTGATGTTTCAATAGCCAAGAGCTGTATGTGACTGTCAAGAAGCTGTGACCACGATGTAAATGTTGTTGGCCACTTGGGGGCAGCAGAAACAGGCTGTTATGGTGAACATTTTGCAAACTAAGTCCAATGTTTACTCTCTTTTAGCGCTGCTTTTGGTCTCCACCAGCTCCTGAGCAAAATATTCCACTGTTAAATATGTTATCTTATCTGAAAACACAGCCTGAGTGATGAGAGTGAACCAGAACAGTAAAGGTTTAGGGTGCTAGGGTTATAACCAACATCTCTGGCTCTCTAAGGGGTTTGTCTCGACTTTTATAACATCTCTGGATGTGTCGTACGTATATAGTGGAGGTTCTCTTACTTGCGGGGAAAAAATAAATGTGGGATTGTGACGAAGCTGTGGCTCGACAAACTCTAAAATGATGCACAACGTTTTTTTTTCCTTCTTAACGACTTACTTCTCCCATACAAACATCTCTCTCAGGTTTTCTAACCCTGTCAGTATTTATCTTCAATACACATGAATGGGAATAAAAAAAAAAAACGTATAAGTCAGAGTACACCAACATGTCACTGCATTATTTAAACGTTAAGACTTATAGGTCAGTTATAGCAAACGATCTGTGGCTTTAGCTGTGTTGGCAGCTACATGCATCTTTTATAACCTTCCGTCCTTGCTTCTGATTATCTGGTGGACTGACTTTTTGTCCATTTTTGTTACAGCTACTGGCAGGGCTCATAAAGGTCAGTCGAGCATGGGAGCAATGTTTAACAAGTATGAACTTTTGGTGCTATGTTTACCACAGAGTGCGTTGCGTATCAGCACAGGGCAGTAAAACCCACACCACATACAGAATAATGATGCAAACAAATGCCATTGTTTGCAATATTGTGACAGCACCTTAAACCCGACGGGAAGAAGGCGATCTTTTCTCCAGTGACATAAGCAGCTTGTAACCATACAATTGTCTCACGAGTTTGTCCAGAAATAGCCCTCCATATGGCACTGTCATCTCCTTAACGTCACCTGAGGACAATATCCTCATTGCAGTCCAGATGATGAAGTAACTCAGCCACTATACAGCTCTATATGAAGGGATAATCCTCCAGAGAAAAGGAAGAGATGAAGAAAAAGATCCTCACCGCAGAGCAACAGAACAGCTACAGAAGCTGTGCCTCAAGTCTTTTGTTCCTGCAGAAAGAAAACCACCTTTTCCTTTTCTTTCATCCCCCTGGGAATCAAACCTATATGCGATCCTGATATATGATAGAAATATTGGTAACGACATGTCATTATGTCATTTCATTTCATTGACAGGTCCTACATTTCTGAAAAAAATGTCCTTTCAATTTTCTACGAAGGAAATGACGGCAAATAAATAACTTACTTGTTTTGAAACGAGCACAATGGTAATTAAACAAAAGTGTGCAGGACTGAGGAAGTCTGGGGATTTAAGGCAACACCACTGAACACTCGCCATCAGCTACCTGCTACATTATGGACATTGAACACACCCATAGTGGAATCAAAATGGCGGCAACAAACAGCTGAGTGGAAGGACTGTGAGGGCCTGGACACACAAATCCGAGGTCAGATAATTGGCGATGAAGAAGGCCAAAAAGCTGCACCTGAAGACATCCGACTGTGATTGGTCCACTTGCATGCACCTCATTATCCAGCTTCTCCTCCAGTGCTTAGTGCCACTTGTTTCCCCAGTAAAAACACCGCAATCTTTGACTGTTACAGGCCTGTCAACTCTGCCTACCCCAGCTGCGAGACAAATAGGTTGGTGTGTTTTGAGGGGAAAGTAAGATTAATTGCAGATTCAACATGCTAAATTTGCCAAAGAGCTGCAGACAAGGGCCGACTAGTTCAGGACACAGATCGACGCTGACCGTCAGCCCAAAATCCCATCCCGCCAGTCCTCACTGCTTCTCTACAGGAGCCGCAGATGTTAGAGGACGAGGCACAGAGAACAGAGAAAAAACTATCCACATAGTTCAAACATGTGCAGCTGAGAGACCTTCCGTCAAATCACAGCAGACAAACTCGAGCAGCTCTGAGAATCAAAAAGATGACCTGAGAGCAGAAAGCAGCGCAGCGGAGTCATCAGGCTGCACTTGACAGTACCATTTTAGTATTATCATTATCCAATTACATAGCTGATTGAACTTGAAGCTCATTGTCATGTCAGCCTTTTTTTTCCGCTGGTGCCATGCTGAGCCATGGCAGGCCGGTCTGAAATGGGAAAGTAAGCCGTAGCGAAGCATACCTGAACTCAAATGAGATCTTTGTTGCATTTCAATGGGTGACCTGCAGTGAAATGACATCTTTGTTGTATTTTTGATAAATGCGCCTGCCTCTCATGGAGAAGAAAAGCGGTGAATTACAGTATTTCTACTTCCTGAAAGGATCAGGACGGTTTGCTGTCTTCACAGCTTTTGTCTGTGTGAAAATCCAGGGACAGCTCATCGACAGCAGAGAGCAACAAACTGCTTCACATGCACACAAACCTTTCAGTCTCCTGTCAACCTGAGCAGCCTCATTACAGTTGTTTACTTGTGTCCCTCACTCAAGGGCACCTTGATGGTCACTGTTAAGCAAAGACGCTTTATCCCTCAACATAATCGATCTTATAACTCAACTTTTTAAAGAAATAGTCAGTTAACTTCTACTCTGACTTTTTATAAAATCCTCACTCCTCCTGAATCCCAATAACCAAGAAGAAAACAGTCGTTCCCATCTCCTATTTTACGGTGTAACATCAGTATGCAGCATTACAAAAAAAAAGACGAAATGGAGGACACGGCAGTCATGGCGATGAATGTACCCGAGGTAATTTTCTCAAGTTTATGCAAACGTTTTCCGCTTTTGAACTACATACAGTCAAATAAATCTCATTTGAGTGCAAAAGTTCATTGAAGGATTTTTGGTACCCTCACAGTGAACAGCTTAAGGCTGCATCTTGATACGAGTCGGAAATAGGGAGAGAAATCTCCGTGCAAAGATTCTTTTAAGAATTATTGTGGCTTTTTTTAGGGTAACACGCTTTAAGATTTCACTCATATTCATTTGAATCCTTAACGTTTTCATGAATTCAAACCACATATTTGATGAAGGGTAAGTTGGTATTTACAGCTTGTGACTCAGTGTTACTGTTTTTAATTTCTGCAATTGTATCAACAACAACAGACCTTTATTGTAAAAGTACAGTATTTTAATTATCCTAAACATTTCCAACAATGTTTAAACCCACAGAAATCCATCATTTTATTTAAAGGGATATTCCGGTGTAAGTTTAATCCATGGTCTAACACACCGTGAAACTGTGTTAGACTCCCTCTCGAGAGATCAAGTTAGCAGACCGCTAATTTACGGAGTTTTATCAACCTCAGAAACGACCGCACGACAACAATACACTGCAGCAACAGTACAAATAGGGTCTCAGCACATAGTCCGGGGCATCTAACCTCCGCTAGCTTAGCTGGATTTCTACTGAAAAGCTGACTAAATTTACCACTCTTCTGCAGCAGCTTCCTGTTGACGGGAAGTCCCGACGAGTCGATTACCGAGTGCAGTAGAGTTCCGCGGCTCATGGATGAAAATGTATGATTATGACTCCATGGAAAAGCAATCAAAGTTCATATGTGTCTTACCTGCCAGTTTATAACAGTTATTATCGAGAGCGGACAGGGAAAAGAACGGAATTGAGCATTTCTAACCGCACTCGGTAATCGTCGCGTCGGGACTTCCTCGACCCGGAACCTGATGGAGGAGAGTTGAAGTCTGTTTTTAGCTTCACAATAGAAATCCAGCTAAGCTAGCGGAGGTTAGATGCCCCGGACTATGTGCTGAGACCCTATTGTACTGTTGCTGAAGTTTGGTGCTGTTCTGAGCATTATTTGTGGCTTTGTGGTGGCGGTTTATATTTGGATCCATTTACTGCAGTGTATTGTTGTCGTGCGGTCGTTTCTGAGGTTGATAAAACTCTGTAAATTAGCAGTTTGCTAACTTGATCTCTCGAGAGGGAGTCTAACACGGTTTCACGGTGATTTAGACCATGGATTAAACTTATCCCTTTAAGGTAACAATGATTTTATATTGTTTCACGCTGTTGACGCTATAACTTCTTGCAGAGTGAACAGACATCCTGAAAAACTCAGGACAGACATGAGTTGTGGTTGGTAAGATGAATCCTGCCTCTTTATCTGTATGTCCTGAACATTAGAATAAACCTGGTTTTAGATTAGTTATAGCCTCGGTGGAACATTCTTCTATTGCACTATTGCGGCTCTCGGTCAGCTACAGCAAGAACTCTGCTGTAGCTTTTTAAAATGTCTGTAGCCTACACAAGTTATAGCTGTTGCCTCTCTGCAGCAGCAATAGCTGTGGCTGGAGGCTTTATTTATCAAGGTTGCACACCTGTCAGTCTCATTACTCTGAACGTGATATCTTAGCAATGCAAGGTGGTAATTCTAGTTTTTCTAGCTGCGTTGAGTAGCAGCAGGCAGGCGGGCCGTGAGTAATCTGACATGGACAGGTGTGACAGGCACTGCTCAAAAGACTGAGATACATTTTTTAAAAAAGTAACGGATAATGATTTACACACTGTTACATACAACAGAATCATTTTTTTTTTTCATTCTAGCTGAACATAATTAATTTTAGCCTTGAGTTTTGACTGAGACTGAGAAACATCGGTTGGTACGTCAGGGAGTTAGAAAAGAAAGACGACAAATGTGACTGACGTAACATGAATACAACTTTAATACATCATCTTGCCCTTGAACATTTCTTCCTGAGTTACATCAGACAGATTTTCATCGAGAAAGTTGATGTTTAAAAATGAAGTCAACATCTCCCATCGTCTTCACATCATCATGTCTGTTGTAGTCACTGTTTTGACTGAGAAACACCTTGTGGCAGAAATGACATGTTGTGTTTCTACAGAGAAATTAGGTGTCATTTAAACAGTGAAGTCATTTATATTCGCTGTAGAAGGAAGGTGATCTAGTTGGTACGGCTTGTTTTATTTCAACTGTAGAAGATGCTGCATTGGTTATTTTCGACTTGCAGAGGTCAGTTTGCCTTACTTTCAGTTTCAGTCGGACTTTAGATAAGAATGCAAACTACTGCACCTGTCTGCAGTCTATACAATCACAACTATACATGGCAGAGAAAGGATCGATCCCCTGTAGAAATCCAGCTCAAGAGATAAGAGTTCCCAGATCCTTTCCCCCTCGATTACAGTAACCAAGATATTAATTTACCGGATCAAAGTCTGTTGTAACCCAGTAACTTAAGTGCATGTAAACACATCACAGATTCTCGTTGTTTCTCTCACAGCTGTATCAGAACTGTATTAAGTTACCGCTAATGCAAAGCAAACATTTCCCCCACTGCTCTTAGTTCACATTAAAGCATTTAACGCGGTGTGGATTTTATTATGAAGCAGCGGTTTGCACTGACCGCAATCATTCATTAAAAATGCATCTACAACGATCACAGCCTGATGGAAGAGACCGAATACACCGACTTTTCTTTGCTAGCCTGCAGTATGCCTGTAGGATTAAACATCCTTTGACATTTTGATTTAAATCTCCTCATCTTTTCCTTCATTTTTCTGCCTGAATCTAAAAGAGTAATACTGTAGATTTGCTTTTGTCTCCTTTAATTTCCTCTTTGTAAAGTCTGGTTTCATACCAAAGATCTCGACTACTTGTTCATTGCATGCCTTCAGAGCAAACTTCCCGTCTTTTTATTGACTGTGCTCAGTGGATTCGGGGATAAATCATTCAACACCACTTTAAATGCACCAACATCTCTGATAAAACGCAGGCAGCGATGTGTTGAATCATTTTCCAAATATGTGAAATTCGTCACGCACTCATTACAAAGTCATTTCTCTCTAACTAGACCAGAAATTAGGCATATTTTTTCTGGAGTTAGTATAGACATTTTCAAAAACCACATGAACATGAACACCAAGTGACTATAGATGTGTTTGTTGTTATTCTGACCTGGAGGGTGTGTGTCGTCTGCAGGTTGTGCAATCCCGCCTTGAGGTTGTGTATTTGGTTCTTCAGCTGCTGTTTGTCGTCCGTGCTCTTCTCAAGCTCGGCCTCTCGCTCCTTCAAGTCGTCCCTCATTCGTAGGAGTTGCTAAACATAAACAAAGAGAGAAAATAGGTTCACCTGACCACAGGGTCTCAGCAACAGCAAGACATTAACTCTGATCAATAAGAAGGTAAAAAAAAAATCCTGCTGGGGAAATATACAAAATGTGGACTCCCTCTTGAGCTTCTTCACTTAATGTAATGCTGAACAATTCATCAGTTACAGTGTTGCTGTGCAATGTGTGTAAAGTGAGGTGAAAAATGAGCAACGGTCCAGAGAGAAGGAGCCGGGGAGCGTTTCAGCCGGTCAGTAACGAGGACCTGCACATAATGAGCTCCTCTGCATATCTGGGACCTCATTCATACTGTGTATTAAAAATATGTTCTCTGCTCATACAAGTGAATGAATAATGCAATTACACCCTAATACTTTCACATTATCCATTGTTATGACCTGTGCTTTGTATGCATCATGTCTTATTTTTGGTTTACACCTACATAAAATATCACAGGGGAAATATACTGTATTACTTCCTGCTGCAATACATTATTAATACACAGGAGCCAAGTATCGAGATGTTTTTAAAACATGCAGACACTCTGAATTAACTCTCCTGCATGTTGTTCTTACCGAAGTCTCTACCTTATCACTCCTCGTAGTTTTGCTTATCAAATGAGTGAGGATAAAATGAAAGGAACCAACTTGTGCTAAAGAAGAAGAAACTCACAAAGGGAAAATGATGGACAGAGTGAAAAGTTGTTTCCTTCCTTAAAGTGAAACTCTCGGCAAAATGCAATCTAGGCTTTTTTTGTGGATGTACCCGAATCAAACCTTCGTGTGAAAGCATAATTACGACGAAAGAGGCACTTTTAAGATTTACCAGAGTTTTGTTTTTGGGTCAAACTCATTTTCAGTGGGAGTGCTACAGGCACTTTAGCGACAGCATCAAAATCGCTGTTTTTAAAACAGTAAGAAGGCTCGACACAACATGAAACTTTGCTCCTAGTATCACCGGGGTCTCTACACATGAACACGAGCATTTAGAACATTGTTTGTCATTGTTTGTGTACACAGAGTTTACTAAAAAGAAAGTTTTTGAACACGTCACGTTAGCAGTAGCTTGTTCCGCTCGCCGCCATCCAGCCAGCTGAGAAGTATTGATCTCCGAATGCGACGTAACCTGGAGGACAGTTAAAGTGGAACACTCCTAAAGCTTAGTTCCATATAAATGCAGGATAATATGTTGTTTTGTCTCTCATCTCATCTTATTATCAACCACTTATTTGTGAGGGTCAGGGGGATATAACCCCTTTATCCCCCCTTTTTTCAAGGGGTTACTGGAGCTAATCCCAGTTATCTCTCTGATGGCAGGGTACACCATGATGGCAGAGGCAGCCACGCAAGGTGCCAACTGCGCATCGGGAGCAATTTTGGGGTTCAGTAACTTGCTCAAGGATACTTCAACAAGCTCAGTTCCACCCCGGGGGAGAAGGAATTCGAACCAGCGACCTGTCGATCACTAGTCGACCTGCTCTACCCGCTGAGCTACAGCCGACCCCCCCCGCCCCTTGTGAGATATGTCGTGGATAGTTGTTGCCAGAAGACAGTAGATCCACCTTAACTGTCCTCCTAAAGCTTTCTGTCAAGCAGCGGGAGGGATAAGGTGTATTAACCTGAAAGATGAGGAAGAAAATGTTCCCTTTGTAGGCAGTTTCAAAGTTTGTTATAATACGATATCGCGAGTTGTTCAAAAACTTTCTTTTTTAGTTTCATGTTGTGTCGAGCCTTCTTACTGTTTTAAAAATAGAGATGTTGATGCTATCGCTAAAGTATCCGTTGCACTCCCATTGAAAATGAGTTTGAGCCGAAAACTAAAATATGGTAAATCTTAAAAGTGCCTCTTCCGTCGTAATTATGCTTTTACACAAAGGTTTGACTCGGGTACATTCACAAAAAAAGCCTAGGTTGCATTTTGGCGAGAGTTTCACTTTAAAAAACATTTTAACTCCAGAACTGCTTTCTGGCAGTTCAGCCTTTATTTACAGTTGTCGTGTGTATGTGTGTTAAAGAGGCACTTAGCTGAGGCTCCTCTTTGAACACTGTTTCATTACTCTGGTTAAATGTGAATACATACATACATTATTTATATGCATTACAAAACAATTCCTGCTTTTTGTTTTTTAGGTTTTTTTGTGATTGTGCAAGTTCATCACAGGGCTGACACTTAGAGACAAAACAACCACGCATGAGCACATTCACACCAGCGGACAATTAAGAGCCGTTTCAAAGTGCTTTACATGCTGTATATTAAAATATTAGTGTGTCATAAATTAATGTGAACAGTCTTTGTCACAAGGAACCCTTTGAAATCTGAGCGGTACCTTAAAACAGAATAAATTACTGTGTGTACTAATATGATATGTTAACATGATATCTGTGATGTTTGCTCGCTAACTAGCAGATACCTGAATTATAAAAAATGATCAGACGTGATCATCTTTGAACGCACCGTACAGTGAGCCTGGTGATTATTTGGAATATAATTGAACCTAGAATTCAGACATCAGTGTTAATGTTACCCTGTCATGATGCAGACAGAATGCAGGTAACAACAAACACTTCTTGATGTAAATGTAAGACTCAAACTCTGAGGTCATAATCCCGATTTTAAACAAATCGTATCTTTAAAGGGACAGTGTGTAATATATCAAGTATTTAGCGCCATCTAGCTGTGAGGTTCTACATTGCAACACTCCTTTGCTCGCCCCTCCCGTTCTGCAGACGTTGGAGACGTTCCGGAAGCTACGGTGGCCCTGATGGACAAAAAACTCATTTTCAAAATATGGACTCTTTCCCAACAGCGTCGAGTATTTCTACTGATTCAAGTAATGAGGTAAAGATGTGGTTAGTTATTGTTATTGTTAGTGACGAGAGCTTTTGCTGAGCTCCCTCTCAGTTCTGCAGTCAAGCTAGCTCTGAGCGAAAATGCGTTTAGCTGCACTACGTAGTACCACGTAGTGCTTTGTGTCCTTCTCGGCAGTCCATAGTTTTTTTGAAACCAGAAAGACATGGCGGCCTCCACAGAGCTTGCCCGTGCTATGTATATTCAGATAGGTAATTCTTCGCTCAGGAGGATAAGTCAGATTGTTGGCAGAGGTAATTGTACACCAATGAGGACTTACTTAGGAACGAAGACGTTGATTTGAGTTAATAAATTACTTAAATCGTTACACACTGTCCCTTTAAGGGATTATATCGTATGGGAACAGGTTGTGTCTGAGATGCTGAGCTTTCCTAATGTTGAGATTGGACATTTGTTAGAGGAAGTGCACCTCGCACTGAAAATTGGAGCATAAGGGTATAAGCCGTTTTGATAGCGGTCACCACTTAACACATTATTAGATGTAAGTCCAAGAGCAGAAAATTAATTTCGAGGTTTGACTCTAAACACTGAAATCAGAGCGGTGTGACTGCAGAGCTGGAGCACAATTTGTTATAATCTACACTTGGTGCTGAATAGACTATTGGCAAAGCACCGGAGGCAAATCTCCACACACACATATGCGTGTCCGCCCCTCAGAGACTGAACCTTGTCACAGTGATAAACAGAAGATTGTGGTTGCGCTGTGCAGCTCCCTCATGTAAACTTGTATGTGGGAATGTGTGGCGCTGGAAAAACAACAGATGTGCTCAGCCAACCTTTCATAGGTAAATATAATCTCACAAACATTCGCACTTGGGGTTTAGGTGTTATTTTGAACTGAAGGAAAATCTGGTTAAAGATGCTATCTAACAGCTAAAAGTGTCAACAGAAGGATGCTTTTCGTTGTTTGAACGTGTTTGTGTGCAAACCTTCATCATACTTTGTCAAGTACAGTGACATGTATGTTTTGTCATGTGTAGAAAAGGCTGTTGCAAAAACACTTTATAGGATTTAACTGGGGAACAGGTTAATAAAAAGACAATGTAAATGTCTTTTTGGTTTCAAGTTGAACATCACTTCTTTCCTTCAGAATGACTCGTTTCACAGGTGACGCTTCGAGCCACGGGATCATTTTATCTGCTGACAATATTCAGCCTTTTGAAGGCCAGACAACGTAACTATCTTAAAGACTGGGGGGAGAGCAAAGTGTTCAATTGAGAGAGACACATTTCATAAAGGTGATTACAATGCACTTTGTCAAATGAGATGGAAGTGGAGAAAAGCTCCTCTGCCTCCCCTGAAAACAATATTTTCTCTGACATCCCCCAGCTCAAGGAAAAGTAACTGCAGGCTGGGGTTATTTGACAACACAGCAGGTGATCAGAAAAGTGGATTGCCGCCTGAGGAAGCGTTTTCTTTTTCAAATTGGATTACTAAATGTTCCCGAGGGTAATATTCTATTAAATATGGCCTAAAGCTACACTTCTCAACGCCGGTCCTCAGGACACAAAGACTTGTTCCCTTTTTTTTTTCCAGGTCGTTTTTCCTATTTAAAGGGTGTCAAGCGCTATTATTCAATCAAACAGCAAGAAATTGATTCACATCCTGGTCCCTCCACAAACTCATGCCTGCAGCCATACTGGATCAGAATAGATTAGTGTAACAAGCACTGCTGTACGTAAATGTTGCAAAGAATATAGGACTAAATGTACAGCAGTAAAGACACTGAATGTTTATACAGTATTAAGGATATACTACAGGTGTATATACTGTAGGAGCTAATGTGTGGTGTAGCTAATGCACACATACCAAGGCTGAATCAAGCATTCACATGATTATTTCAATTATCAATGACTCTTGATTAATAAAAAAAATGTCTACAAATCATCACAAGTCCTCTTGTTTTCAGTCCAAACTCAAAACTCAGACAAGAAATTAGTTTAAAACGATAAAAAAAGGCGAAAAGCAGCACATCCACAAGTCATTCACTGATTTTTAAATATATGGTTATTGTCATGCCCTCCACTTCTGCCAAGGGTTTTCTCTTTGTTCTATGTATGTTGACATGATAACCTGAGTGGTTACAGGTGAACTGGGCCGGGCCGGAGCCAGTCCAGCTGCATCTGATCCTGTCATTTCAAACACTCAGCTCGTCCACATCCACCTCTCAAGTCAGTCTGCGTCTGTCGTTTGAATATGTGACTTTGATTCCTGTTGCTTTTTGGATTCCTCTGATCCCGTTCTCCTCTTCATGCGGTTCAGTCTGCCCCGTCCCTGCTCCCCTAATCTACCCTCCACCTTTTGTCTTCTACGCCAACTCAACTCAAACAATCCCTGGACTCAGCCCTCACCTGCTCAACCCCGATTACCTCTCCCCTGGACTCCTGCCTCAGCTCAGCTCAGCTCAGCTCAGCTCAGCTGGGCTCCATTCCCCACGCTGCTCACTCCAGCTCAAACCCCACTCCCTTTTACTTTGACAATAAACAAATTGTTTGCATCAAATCACAGTCTCAACATGTATGGAAAAAATCCAGATCTTGCCCAAAACATCCGTGTGGCAGGAATTAACAGTGTGATGGGAATGCTGTCCTTTAATCTTCTTCTAACAGGTGATACTTTCATGAACGGGTATAACAAGGAATATCCTCTAAAGGCGCATTGGGGCAAGTTTCACCACTTTGAAAAACTATGTGAGCTCAGGAACACTTTTTAAAACTTCTGATGGTAAAAAGTCTGTTTACAAATGATCTGGTTCTGTTTTTTGGAATCTTGGTTTTAATCAAAACCACCATTTGTGCCGTCGTATGAGAGCAGAGAAAGTTATAGAATCTGCACAACATACTTTGGAGCGACAGCCTCCATCATGCAGCCTCACAGCCTACACAGTCACTGTCCACCCACACGTCTTTTCACTCACTCCCCCCTTTTAAATTACACCTGGTTGGATGCAGCCAGTTTCACTGCTTTATGTAACTTAAGTCCTGACCTGAGAGTGACCATAATCCTGACTCCTGAAAGCTGTGATATCGTATTATAACAAACTTTGAAACTGCCTACAAAGGGAACATTTTCTTCCTCATCTTTCAGGTTAATACACCTTATCCCTCCCGCTGCTTGACAGAAAGCTTTAGGAGGTCATTTATTCTTTATGTGAACTGCTTTTATACTAGTTTCCCAGTGCAGACAAATGCTGCAGCTTTTGGTAAATACCGAGTTCTTCCTCCAAATGAATGTCTCAGCTTTTCTCTGAACATTGAACACATGTCATGGCCTTGATCTGATCTTTGATTGAATTACTGACCACTGTCAGCTTGCCGAACCTGATTTACACTAAAACGTTCCTTCCACTCCCTGTTAGTTTACAATGTCACCTGTAGCTGCTTTAACAGCAATATGAAAGCAACTTAAGCGGACTGGAGCCAGACAGAAAATGGCTGAGGTTTGTTGTTGTCAAAGTATCTCCTGTGTGATGCAGATGGTTCTTTTGCTTCTTATTTTCCAGATAACATAATTATCATAATATTATAAATAATTGTAAGTACGGTTTGAAGTAGGCAACAATTTTACCTGCTTTTGAAGAGTGTTTTGGAATCAAGTGCGTTGGTCGAGTGATCGCTTTTTCTTCGAGGAAATTCTTAAAAGATTAAGATTCGAGATTCAAAGTGTTTAATATATTGTGTTTAAATAATACAGGGGAAACATCTGCTTGTTTTGGAGGGAAAAATACTAAAACGCAACACTAAACTGATCTTAAAGATTATGACTGTATTACATATTGATATGTATTCTATTCGGTTTCATGCTAACTAATAAAATGTCCCAAACATCTGACTGAAGTCATCTGTTCATAGGTCGAACTTGTTTTCCTTTCTAATCTAGTCCACACACAGCATCACGAGGTGTTTATTACCTTCTGCATGCCTTGCAGGGCCTGCTGTAGGAAGCTGAGCTGCTGGGAGTGCGTGCCGTCCTCCTCGCTGCTGATTGGTTGGTTCTTGCCCTGTTCCTGTTTGAGCAGATCCACCTCGTTCCTGTAGGCGTCCAGCTGGCAGCGCAGGGAGTCGTTCTCCTCCTTCAAGGCCTCTGCCTGAGAAACACCTACAGATTCAGACGACACAAAAAACACACAATGACACATTATTAGACTCTCTAAGAATGTAATCAGTGTAGTTTCTGTCTGAATGCCAAACTCTATTGTTCTGCACGCACAGGAAGAATCTGTTTCACTCATCAACAAGAACACAAACATATTTCTGTTGTTCTCTGATTCTGTAACCAACCCAACGTCAGAATCAATGCTGCCAATACACATTTCTGCTAACCACAGATTTAAATTTCCTTTTGTTTTCACACTTCAAGTTTCTTTAGGTTTAAGTGTCACTCTGTGCTTATGCTCTGGTTAGATTTAGACACAAAAGCCCCAAAGTTAAGGTGAAAAAAAGATCGTGTTTTGTCATAAAAAATACCTGTTTGGTCGGCCACAAACCCACCTTAAGTCAAACATCACCATATCCAGCACTGATATTCTCAGACTTTTACCTTCCTGCTTGAAGTCATAAAACTTAAATGTGAACGTGTCAGTTGTTTGCTGAAATGTTAACTGCCAACATTTTAATCTGATGATTGGGCTGCTGTCGCTGTGACTTAATATTTTAGATTAACTTTCACATGTGATCCACTGGTAACACCCATACTGAAGCACCTGTCTGCCTCACATAATGCACAAATATCTACTGACTTTAAAGTGTAAGTGATATCATCTTAGTCTTTATACTTTTACCTCATGCAGAGCTATTAAAATAACCATGAAATTTTTCATAAAGCTGACACAAAATTAATTCTGTTTAATCTCTGTAAGAGAAAAAGTGTAGAAAGAAATCCCCCCGAGGCTTTTAGACAACGAATCATTGTCGTGCTTTTACATTTTTGAACCAACTGCATAGTATGAGAGCCTTTAAGAAATTATGTTCCCATGCAGTCACTGAAATACAATCCCTTTTGAAAAATGCCAAAAGTGCCTTTTATCTCTAAAAAGGCTTTTGACTTGAATAGGATTTTTTTTTTCTTTTACCTGTTTCTTTTCCCTATTAACTTTCATAAAGAAATTTAATTCACACTTTCCTGAGTGCAACAGAAAGCAGAACAAAGCAGATGTATTGACTTTAATCTGCAATCTGCTGCTAATATATTAATAAATTCCCCCAAATCAGATTTTTCAATACCCTCACAAATGGAGGCTGGACAGTCTGATATGAGCCAACACTGAAATTACTGGCAAACAGTTGGCCTTTACAATATCTACTGGACAAATTATTAATTTTCAGTTTAAGATTATGCATCTAATGGTGTGGTTGGAGTTTAATTAGAGGAATTTTAACCTCAGATATATTTCTGCATATGATGCCTGCTGCTACCTAATTAATAATCATGTCTGCTTCAGGCAAACTTTTAATATTTAGTTTTAAGGTGCATATTGCATTGGAGAGCTTCACCACTGACTTACGTTTATTCGATTTTAACTGAGTTATTCTGTGAATGTTTAAACATTCCTGATGAAGCCTCAAACTGACCGTCATGCATCCGTGTGCTGGTGGGAAAAAAAGCGGCTCATGCTACGACATTAGAAAACAAAAAAAGTTTACCTCATCCAAAAAGCAACGGTCAAAGGCTGAGGTAAATATGTAAATTATACTTTTCATTCACTAAACATTTACATCAATCTCATCCGAGAGGACTTTAAAACTTGTTTGTTAAAGTCTTAATCAATAGACCATTTCGGGAAGTCCAAATGTTGTACTGCTTTGTTCCAGGGCTGCATGTGGTATAAACGTAGGGAACCTGACAAATCATTATCGATCAGCAACTTAAAAGACATTTAAATCTGGAGAGACATAGTGCAGTACATAACAGTTAAAAAACATATTTGATAACTCACTCACGCCTGATAGACTTCAGCCAAAGATGGTGTTCTCAAAACATCTGACTATTGAGTGCTCGACTGAAAATATCTGTTGTCAAACCTCAAACGTCATCTCCAAATGCCAAACTGGTGTGTTCTATTTGCAATGAGTGCATGAGTTAACGAGTGACATTTAGAGACACCGTCTTAAAAAATCAAACTAGACCAGACCAACTTTCTAGAAGAATCGCAGGAGAGGGATTTTATTTGCAGGTGTGATGTGGTATATTGGTGAATTTAAGCTTTTGTCAGGAGCAGTAGTTAAAATCAAAATTATTAAATGAGCTAAAGTCTGAGCTTACCATCTGCTGCTTTAATCAAATCAGTTGCTGGAGACCCAACATCTCCCCTTATTATTTTCTTTATCTATTTATACGTATCAGCTTGTCTGAAAGTTTGTAGCACACAAAATACACTTGAGTTTTTGTTCTTCTATTGTAGAGTACAGTATGTTTTTCTTGTTGCCACGAACGTCATGTTGTTGTTGTTTTTCAGGTCATTTGTATTTTCAGCTTCGCACACCCCTTAAATCAGCAGACCACTTGTGGGTTTGCGAGGGCGTGAATCAAAATCAGCAAAGAGGCAGAGTTTGTAGGCATACTTCAAAGATGAATCCATATTTCATGAACCCGAGGTTGTTATGTTTTGAGGGTAATTTCCACCTGGGAAAAAACGAGAAGCAGCTAGAAAGGTTTTGTCTGAATAAGCCTCATTCTGTCCAGCAGTTGATTCCCTCAGATGGTCCAGAGAAGGATGCTATTAATTGAATCGTCTACAGTAAGAGCCACTTAGCGCAATGTCAGAATGGCACCCAATAATAAGATGTTGAACATTTGACCCAGGACCGTGCAAATAGCTAACAATTAGACTGCATAGAAGAAGTGTTCAATGTTGCCTCTATGATTAACATGTCAATCACATCGAGACTGCACACTTATCTTGTAAATGCGTATTTGAAATTATTTTGTTTGTTGACCAGAATAAAATGTTTCTGCAAACCAGAGACACATTTGTACATGTCATAGTCTACATACCATCTTGACAATTACTTCAAAACACGTCATATCATGTTAACATCACAAGACGGTGACCTCGGCGCGCAGGTGGTTGAGTGGTTAGAGCGCATGCCACATACGCTTCCGACCCGGTTCGATTCCGGCCGGAGGTCCTTTGCTGCATGTCACATCCCCCTCTCTCTCCCATATTTCCTATCTGTCTACTGCTTAATAAAGGTGTCTATGCCAGAAAATATCTTAAAAAAAAAAATACAAGACGGTGACAGTTCATGACTGCGTTTCCTCATTTGCAAGTGAAAAACACC
Organism: Sparus aurata; assembly: GCF_900880675.1. NCBI lineage: Eukaryota > Metazoa > Chordata > Actinopteri > Spariformes > Sparidae > Sparus > Sparus aurata. Next base: position 32,049,599 of record NC_044204.1, on the reverse strand, counting down.
TAATTTTTTAGCTGTGTTTATCGCAACATAAAACAGATACTTTTGACAGGAAGTTGGGACGTGTCCAGCTGTGTTTGTGGCAACCAAAACAGATATTTCAAGCCAAGCATGATCTTTTCCCAACCATAATCAGTTGGTGTCTGTGCCTGAACCTAAGCAGATCAAAAGCACAGCATAGTGAAGACATGAAACAGGAAATAAAAACCTAGAAATGGCTAAAGTTGCAACATAAAGACATGTAAAGTTTCAACATATCCGTTGGACTGTGAAAGAAATACTTTTTTTTCTCCTTAAACTATGTGTGGAAACAAGATTAAATTACTGGCTTGTGGAAATATAAAGATGGATGCATAAGCGTGTGTGTGTGTGTTTGTTTTCTCCCTGCAGTGCTCATTGAGGCAGGAAGAGGTGAGGATTATATTGATTATCAAGTCTCAAGTCTTATTATCTTGCTGCCCAAGGAAAGCCAAAAGTATGGACAGATACAGCTCAGTTCCCCTGTGTCACAGCCCTGAATTACCCTGGTGAGGAATCAACACTAGCAAAAAACACACACACACACACACACACACACACACACACACACACACACACACACACACACTCACATGCACGGTCGTAGGAGAAGAATAACAGATTATTCTCCCATTAATTTGTGAGATCTGGGATTTCTTTTTCGGCGTTGTGCTCGTGCCTGTGTGCACATTGTGAACTGTACCGAGCTACATAGTTTATCAAAGTATGCCCATAATATGACGTATCTTTATTGGATCAAGCTCCAGCAGTACTGCTGTTATTCCCTGTTTAATTTTTCTGTTGGTGTTTTTGGGCAGCATATCAGATTTACCAGTGCAGAGATTCACTGCAGTAATAATAACAGAGCATGAAGCCTAAAGGCCGCAACTTTTCTTCAGGAGAGAGATTTCAAAAGATTAGCTCTATTTCCTGTTCTGCACGGCTTATTTATCTCTTAGTGTGTTGCCTGTTTCTAATATCAGATTACAGGTTCTCTTCAGAGGTAAAGCGCGCCTCGATTCTATCGCTCCATGTTCTGGATTCAATGATTTGTTTTGCTTTCCAGGGGCTTCTGTGTAACAAAGAGTTCTAATTTTCGTGATGGAGCGTACTTTGTCGGTGAATACCGTAATTACTAGTTTCCCGCGTTTCCCAGAATTACTTTTGTGGAAAAATTGCAACAGACCAGTGCTGTGCTCAGGAGGGGAATCAAACAAGAGCGTGGGTCATTTTACCTTCACACTCTGAGGCGATAACAACATTTACGACCACAGCAACACTTATTTTTGGATTTGCCAAACTATAAAGCAGCTGAAATTAAATGTATCAAACAGTAGACGATTTGTACTTACGTTTCCCTCTGTAATCCCACCAGAAAAAAAAACCTCTTAAGAGTATATAAAAAAAATAAAGCTGTTTTTAAACTAATTATAACACACTGATTCTAACAGCGTGAGGTTGTGAGGAGTAACGTCCAAATATCAAATCACACTGGATGTCCAGCAGCACTCTTGTATACACTCACCTCTTAGCCCAAACTCCAGTGATAACTACAGTATCAGCAGGTAGGGTATGAGGTGACAGAATCCTGCATCATTTAGCACCTTTACGCTCTTTAGTGTCAGTCCAAAGATGTTTACCTAGGTCCTCAGAGTCTTTGCTGTTGGTGGCGGATGAGTCGTCCATGTCATCGTCAGACATCTCCATCTCCTCTTCTCCCCTGATGCCCATCAGCTGCTCGTTGTGCATGTTTCTGACCTCCTGCAATGCACAAAAACCAAAGCGGTGTAAATATTTGCATTGTTGGTGTTCTGTATATCGTCTCTACTATCATCAAACAACAAGTCAAGTCAATTTTATTTATTCCAATTCAAAAGGTAAATGTAAGGGAGCAAAGGGCAAACCGTAAAGTACCGACAAACACGAACACTCAGGCAGCCATCAGGTTAGTGTTGACAGGGTGTCGGCTGAAGGTCAACTCTGGCCACACATGCAGACATTTAGTATTCTCACAGACACACACATCTGGACCGCGACTACTGATTGACAGCTTCCTACACCCACACACCATTACGCTGCACTCGTGGCAAGAGACGAGCACGTGACGCCAAATCTCTCACGATGTGAACGGCTGCAGCGTTTGTGTGGTTGATCGTGATAAAATCATTTCAACTAATGTGAAAATACTTTGCCCTTCACTCCAGACACTGTTTGCCTGATACAGTTTGACCCGCATAGAAATCGTATTATCCTCTCGACCTCCACTCTGACTGTTAGTGTCTGGTAGGCGCACACAAATAATAAAAATGCGTCTGTTCTATTATCACATTGAAGGGCAAGAGGCCTCTCTACTCTGGTTAATGCAGTGTGAAAGTATATAACAGATGAAAGACAGTGGGATTAAAACAGGCTATTGAGCGTGTTAAAGAACTTGAGATCAAAGAGCGCTGTAATCCTTCATGAATCTAACGTCTTGCTGTTAACAGGGAGAACCCCCTCAAATGCCATCCTGGAATGTTTCAAAGTAGCTGTGAATAAAACATTACAGAAAACAGCCGGTTTATATGCATGTCTGTTTATGATATATGTGACTCGCAACGACTGGAAAAAATACCAAAACATTAAATTCAGACAATTTCCAACCAAGCTCTCTCAAGGGTGGAAACAGCAAAAGCACACCCCATGCAATAACTGCAACGACAGTTACATTTCTACATTTGTTTTGCTCAGCCGTCTTGCTTTTCAATTTGTCCACTTCAATTTCCCGTGCCATGCCAAAGGGGAGGGAAAAAAAACGGTGTCCCCTAAGAGACAAAACAGTTTCCACCTTGGTGAGAGCGACGAGGGACGTGACATTCTGCCGGCCTGGATGATTTCCTCTGCAGCAGAGGCCTGTACACCACAATGAGACTAGAGGCTCATGATTGTCTGTGGTTTCTACTGCACTCACTCTTCCAACAAACATGGTGTTTTCTTCAAAGTAAAACAATCTATTTGTTGGAGCTATTTCATTATTTGTAATTGATAATGTGTGATTAGTACAGTTTAATTTTGATTCAATTGGTGATACTGCTTTCTACTAGTAGTAATTTGAGGTAAATATTATTGTTTTGTTTAGCTTATTTAGTTTTTGTTTTCTTTGTAAATTGGGTAGCACTGGGCACAGGAGATTATGTAGGTATGAACGCAGGTGGAGGACCAGAATGCACCTGGGTGGGCACAAGGTTTTTTACCAGAGCAAGAACGGCATACAGGAAACAGGATTTGTTTGTTATATTGTTTTGCTTGCTTGTTTTGGGACAAATAAATCATCAGAAAGAAACTAAGAGCTTTGAATGGACATTATGAGTTCTTGCCTGAGTGCGATTCCCCCCCATGGTGCCGAAGTGGCCCTCTTTGATTTTGATAAGCTTTAGTTCACTTGAAGAAAGGTGTGTGTAACAATAAAAACAGCAAATACAAAAAACAGAGGGGATCCAAGCACAAAATGTGTCAAACAAGATAGGAAATATAAAAGAAAATGCTCATTATAGTAGCTAAATCATTTAAATGCTATAGTCATTAAAACAGACAACATATTTTGACCAATATGTAAGTTGTTGTTATTTCAATGTGGCATGTTATCTCTTTTAATGATTTAGCCAATGCAATTAAAGCTTTTTTAACATTTCCTTCCTCATTTGATACTTTTTCCTTTTCGTACGTGGTCCCTCTAGTTTCCAAGATTTCATTGTTCTAAATAAAAGTAAGAAGCACAGGCTCTGAAATGCACTTAAAGTATAAAAGTAAAAAGTCGTCCCTCTGAGGAACATTTCTAACAGCCATTTCTGTGCAAAGCTAACTAAACCTCACTTCATGTTTTAATATATTCAAAGACTATTAAACTTGAAGGAATCAGAAAGGTTTGTCCGAGCTGTATGTGTCCATCATGTGTGATGTGCACGGAGAGTTGTGATGTTGGGAGGGCGACGTGCAATGACACATAAGCTGATAATCCCCCTCAAGTGCATTAAAAATAAAGTAATGAACCCGTTTTTGAAAATGTAAAGAGTTTTACTTTGTTACTTGACACCTCTGGTTTAATGGAACCTGATCCAAGAGCTGTTGAGATGTTACAGAGAGTCAAAGCGGTGGACTAACAGACAGATTGACTGACAGACCTGCGACCATGTAAGTGAAAAAACCTCGGATTCCCCGTTTCTGTTTCCTAATGAAACAGTTCTGACACAGATTCATGTTAAAGCTCCTTAAAAAAGCCTTTAATGTTCTGTGTTTGAGAACTTAATTTGAATCTCTCCCTTATCGTAACAAAGTTATAAACGTTATCTATGAAACTTCCTTTCAAAGAAAACATTGTGCGTCAAAGGATGATTTTTTTTTGTAGAGAAAGTGAATAAAGGAAGAGGAGCAGAAATAAACAGCGACTTATTAGACTGAGATTTGCGTCAGTTAGACGATTAAAAAACGCCAAGTATAAATCATCGGCGAGGCTGCAGAAGAGTTATGTCTGTACTTCTGCTGCAGTCTGTCTGGTGTACAGATGGCGAGGCAGTTTGTCTTATTATAGATACAGTGATGGAAAACAACACCCAGCCTGACTGAGGTAACAAGAATAATTCAGGAGCTGATTTACACTTATGTTGAACACAAGAAGCTTTTCAACAGCAGCGCTAACCAACACGGGGATCTGAACACGCACTCACCCCGCGCACTACGACATCTGATGCAAAGGCTACCGTCGTTACACTGTGGAGTTAACAACAATGTGTCGGGCCGCCGCGCTCCGCCTATAACAACAAATCAATATCCGCCGGGTTAAAAGTGTAAAGTGTGATTAATGTATCAACACTCCGATGTGGACAGCTCCCAGCAGTGGCTCTGAATGCTCGTTAATGTCATAGATCTATTTCTGGAAAGTTATTAGCATTTTCATAGTTCTGCAGGGGATGGAGCAGAATGAACGCTATTCTCTTTTGATACTGTACATGAATATTCACGAAGACCAGGCCTCATTGACATTCAGCACAGACAATGTTTCAGCAACATGCTGTGACAAAGCTTGATTTGTAATAGCGTGTGTTTTCAGATACACCCCATTATATGCAGCGTTTGTGCGAGAGCAGGAATCTGAGTTCAACTCGACTCCACCAGAGCCACACCTTATGCTGCACTCTCTATTAACAACAACACAGACTCTATTAAGCACATATCTTCACCATAATTAACGTGGCATTTGTCTGAGAGTGAGACATAATCAAACAGGCAGAGAGCTCTGTCAGTTTCCTAGAAAACCGGGATGGATAACCTCAATTTCCCTCCCACACAAAACATGCAAAATGCAGCTATTTTCCTGTGAATGTCCACATGAGACAGTTTAGAGGAGAATAAAAGCATCAAAACAATCTATAAGTTACCTGCTCACTGAAGCCCCCAGGGAACAAAACATGCAGATGCTAATTACTGTAAGAGAAGAAGCCTTCCGTGTACCTGGTATTTAATTGTGATCCTGATATGTTGTGTGGATGAAGACATGTTATCATACACCTTTCTATTAATTAACATTCTTTATTTACCTCTCATTAACATGCATACTTACCAATCAATATGAGATACCCACAAACACATAACAAGTTAATGCTATGTGTAAACGGGGTTGCTAAAATTAGTGCATTACACAGTGAAGCAACTAAACAGGTATAATTAAATACTCTACTAACAGTAGCCGTTTTTAGACAGGGCACCAAGCCGCCAATTTGCCCATCCTTTTGGCGGCTCGGTCCGCGGTTTTAGACAGAGGGCGGCAAATTGGGGGTCTGTTTTGGTCCGCCGATTTCCCGCCTCGGAGGGTACACTTATTTGCGCCTCGCCTGCTATCTAAAAACAAGGCTGCAATGTGCCGGCCCCTGCTTGAGATGGGTGGAAGTGTCAATGACCTGCACCGTTGTGCGACACACAGCCGGGGAGTTTTAAAACCAAGAAACAGCTGATCACAGCAGTCAGTCCATCACTTCATCTGCGGACATTAAGATGAACAACTGGACAGCCGCTGAGATCCAGGAGATGCTAGCGTCTCCTCGGTCTCTGTAGCTGTTTGGTTGTGTTAGCTTGATGTTGTTTCAGCAAGCTAAGGACGGTTGCTACTTTCAAATTAAAAGCCCCCCGCTAAGAACCCAGTTCTAAACTCCAATAGGGTGCAATGTAAAGCTCTTATTTTGAAGACAAATTCTATGTCACTGTTCACAGCCGAACTTCGAGCTTCACCTCACGCCACATGTTTACGCCTACCTCAGAGGCGGCTTTTGGAAAAGGAGGAATGTAATGTTGAGTGTTTATAAATCTGCAACACTGTCTTTGTCGGCCCCCATGACCCCTGTATCATACAAATTTTACTGATTTACAAATGTAATCTTACATTACTTCCTTTTGGGCGTTCCTCAGAGTTTAATTTTAGAACCCTTGCTGTTTTTTCTACTTGGCTGTGAAAGTCTAGTGTGTCTACCTTTTTGTTTTTTGTAACTTAACTGTGAAAAGTTAAACAGCATTGGTCAAATTACTGCTAAATATGTCCTTACAAAACCCACACATACAACTACACACTTGATCTTAAAAAATACTAACCTCAACCTGTTTGCGCCACATGTCCAGGTTCTTCCGCTGAGCTTTGGAGAAATGATCCCATGCTTTTTGTTTGGACGCAGCGTGGAACACAGACACGATCTGTTCAACTGTGATGAAGAGAAATGTGTGTAGATGGAGACAAAGAAAGAGGGATGGAGCAGAGGAGTGAAACAGTTAATTAATATCAAGTTAACTAGGCACGATTATCTGTGTCTAACAGAACGTACTGTACATGTTTCAGGCCACATGACAAACTCTTTGTAATCTTCTGCTCCAAAAATATGTTCAGTTTCTGTGTGTGTGCTTTTTGATTACATCACGACGGTTCACATGAGGAAAAGTTTTCCGAACAGGCGTGTAGGATCAAAAAGAACCTCGACTGAGAACAAACTGTGTGTGGGATTTTTTTTTGGCTTATTGGTGTTATACAATTTACAGAGGAGAGAGGTTTTAATACAGGGAGCGATGAATCAAACGATGTGTTTTCACTGTGTTATGATTCTATTCTCCACATCATCTGCAGACATAAAGACTTGCAATTCTCTCCACCTACTAGGCAGCACACACAATTAACACTTAGCCAAACAGATTTCTATAAAAGCGACTATTTTCTTAAAAATGATGCAAGTATCAGAATCACAAGAATGAGATAAGAGTTGTTACCCAAGTTGCTGAGAAAAAAGGGTAAGAACACTTCAGACAGTAAATCACACTGTGGCCTGTACTGTCTTATGTGCTGATTGAAGCATTATCAAATCATTGTTGTGTTAATTTCTTAATACTGTGTGCTGTAACTTGATGAGACTATCGATAAACAGTTTAAAAGCATCTGGTAGCCCTTGAGTTATATTCTAAATTTTGAGTCAGGCGAAATTTGCAGTTCTATTGCATGAAAAGAAACTGATTTATGGCAACGATTGGAAATAAGATGTTTGTTTTCGTAAATTCCATTAAGGCTTACAGGGTTTCTGGCAGCAGCAGATGGTAGGTCGACTCAAAACAACATACTATTTTTATTGGCTTCCCGAAGGCGAAGAAGAAAACTTTTAACTTAAGAAACGACATCTTCTGTGTGACACAAAACAACAGGCTTTATAAGAAATATGGTTCTAAATTCTTAAATAGTATTCAAAGGTTTAATTCTGATACCCTCGGGCGTGAAGTCTTGCACGTGCAGTTTTGACATCTAGTTCATCGTAATGTGGCCAACGGAGGAGCGACGGAAGAAAATGCAGATCGTATCATAAGGCGTTAACGTAGACGTTATTGTTAAAGTTTTGAAAGACTTTTTTCATGCCTGATGTCTGATTATCTAACGAAACCAAGAGGGGTGCATCAAGAGAATTAAAATAAACACCAGCGTCCATACAGTCGGCTGCTTTCTTATTATTTCAGTGATTTCAAAGATTGATTAAAAGTATGCAAATCATACCCGTATTTGTATAAAACACTGTATTTTCATCATAACAGGCCTTTAAAAGAGAAACCCAAGAACAATGCAACAAAACTGAAGAAAAAAAAACTATTTTTATGGATCTTCTGCTACTTGGCAGCTTGTTTGGGTTATCAAGATTTAATCTACTCACCTGTAGCAAATGCCAATACAGACATTACTGGTGGCTGTTGAGGCCAGCAGGCATTCGATTAGAATCATAAATACGTCAGCATTCATAAGATGCCAGGATAGTGTCAGGTATTGGCTCTTTGCTAAATGGCTGCCTTCCCTCAGACTCTGACCTTCTTCTTCATTGTGTTACTTTTGTTAGACTACAGCAGAGGACGGTGAACTGTGCATCTCACCTGAATAGATGCCCTCCATCACTCAGTGGAATAACATTATAAAACAACAAGCCGGCTGTAGAACACCGTGCATCTTGTCATTATCACACACTGCATCTCGTCTGCTGTTAATATGTTCGGGGTTAAGGCTGCATCAGCTCCGGGATAGATTATGGTGTATTGATATTGCATTCTCCCTCCGAAGTGCCTGCCTCTTTGTTATGGTTGTATATCGAGGCTTTTATATTGGACACTTTAGCCTATGAAAAATGTATGTATACACTGTGGCTGTATGTGTGTATATAACACGTCTTGGTATTAATAATACATTTTCCCTGATTACTTCAGTTTCATTGGTCAATAGGGAATGTAGGAAGCGAGCAAGGCTGTGGTAGCAGGTACACTCATCTACTGCTGTCTTTAACAGTTTGTCCTCCACATTAAAAGGAGGCTCTGTTACTTACAGCATTAGATGGAGGAGTGTAAAATGACAAAACCTCAAGGAGTCCTAAAAGACCTTCGTATCTTCAAGTACGTATGTTTAAATGTGTTAACACAAATGAAAATATCAAAATAACAAGGTAGCAACAAGGTGACATGTTATCTATTTGCCACTATACAACACAGGGTTGCATAACGAAATGAAACATAGATCATTTATGCAGTTATGTACATATATATACGTACATAAACCTGCTCACACCCAGAAAAATTATTCTGTGTGTGAGTTCTTTTATTTTGTCCTCCTTCACAGCTTTTATCACCAGGCATCAGTAAGTCACATTTCTTTTTCCAGAGCTGATGAATGTGTTTCTGCAGAACGTAACACGTAAAGATGAAAAAATAACCGTGTTTGTTATCCCTCTGGTGGACTGTGTTTTACATTATTGATGCTTGTTGGGAGTTTCAATGCGTCTACCTGTGGTGCTCCAGCTGTATTGTATATGTAAGTATGTGTCTTATCAAAGGTTATTGTTTTGACAAAGGATTTCTCTCACACTTCACTGCTCTGAGGCTCAATAAACAATATCTTTTTAAAACTGAGCGTCCGGCTATGGTAGTGCTTTATATACAGCAGAATATCACTTTTAATTCTAGTAATGTCACTTTGTAATGTTTTGTTCCTTTTACATATTTTTAGGACACAGGACATGTCTCTCGTCTGTGCTAGCTGAAAAAATGAAATGACAAAGATCAGAGTAGGTGGTTAAGCTAGATGAAGGAATATAAACCAATTTCACTCAAGTTAAAAGTACTTTGATTTAATCAATCATACAACATTTCAATGTCCAAGGACAGACTGAATTGGTGAGAAGAAATCATACTCTCACACTGTCAAAGTGTGGAACTAACCTGCTGTATTATATTAATGACTAAGTATGGTAAGAGAAGAGAAGGAGGATTTGCTCATGAAAATGGTCCATTTCCATCAAATCCAATAGACAAAACTACTCAAAAATGACTCTTACCTATTTGTAAGAGGCTTCTATCAGCTTGAGGAGACACCCATTAGAATAATTTCAATTGAGAACCTTAAGTGGCCACAACAATGGCAAATTGCAGATTCCCAGTGGATTTGTACAGTAAAACACCCAAACGTACTGGTGGAATTGGTCTTGGCTCCAGCCAGAAGGGGGCATACAGGCCAAACCCAACACAGAGCCCCCTCTCTTCAACGGCAGAAGGGTGGGTGGATTCTTAGACAACAGAGGAAGAAGACCCTTTAAGTGGGATATTTCCTCCTCCTCTCTGGAAGCACTGAGTGGTGAAACAATCCCTCTGGTGTGGACGAAGCACCCAGGAGATCTCCCCTGTGTTTTTGATGAAAGGCATTCAAGCCTAGCAAGACATGTCAGGAACGAACTGTGGTTAGGGCCACGACACAGCCTGTGGTGGTAGCAGCAACACTCCCGGTTGGGTTTTTCATTTTCCCTGCTAACAGGGACACCACCATATAGTCTCATATTCCCAGACCAGTTAGCAGAAACAGGTGTGAAATGGGCAGTCAGCACTAAATCAAAAGGGGGAACGGCTTAGAAGCAGTGACAGGTCTGGGGCAGCTAATACATAGAACTGCTCTCATGGTTAACACTTGCTTGTTTGGATTTTGGGAAGAAGCAAATGTTTTGTACTAATCCAGTTATGGTACATTTCCAACAACAACTCATCCAAGATTGTTTATTTGATATAGGTGGTCCAAAACATTCAGTTACAATTTGGGGTGTGCAAAACTGAAACAAGTCCAGTTGCCTACGATACAGCATGTAGATTTACCAGGACCTGGATGTCTGAGAACCTTCATCAACATTAGAATATAGTAGTTTTTACAACCTCATCTAAAGGCAAACGTGTGCATTAGTGTTCTGAAAAACACTCGAGGGCTGGGTGAAAAACAAGCAACCATGGAGAGGGCAGAGTTAGAAATTGTGTGCCATTTTATCTATTCTTGAAAGAGTTTTCTATCAGCCTCCACTCCTTGAAAGCATTCATAGTGTTGCACACATTTGCTCACAAAGTGGCTGGAATGAAAAAAGAAAGTTTGAGAGAGAAATTTCAACTCCGCTTATTGCTCACCTTCACACAGCCGGCTAATCACTGCGCTTGTTGGATCTTAAAGTTTTGAAAGTTAGAAAAATCTTTTCCAACCCGAGCTCCTGCAGCACAAATGTTCGATGCTTTTCGACCATCCAACGAGCACTTTGGTTAAAGCACAGAGAGATCTTTATAATTGTTTTAGCAGACATGCTGTTAGCATGAATATGTACGAGACTAAGTCAGCGACAAAGGCAATGCATCGTTGATTAATAGTTTCACGATGATTATCACTCATCTACCCCAACCTCCTCCATCTGTGGACTTGAGCTCTGCTACATCCCCTGACATCCACCTTTGCTGTCATCATAATTACTCCAGCTGCCAGGGGTTGCTGCCTAATGATCAACATAAATATAGGTAATAATAATCTCCTTGCACAGCGTAAAACCATTTCTACTGATAAAAATACAAACAGAAAATTGTGAAAAAACTTGAGGCTGGCCAGCAATTTGACTGAATCACAGGTTTCTTAATTATAGCATTTGTTGAATTGACTAATTAAAATAAATCAAAAATAATAAATTAACATCATCATCCCAAGCTTTTCAATACAGGTATTATCTATTCAAAGGGACAGGCGTGTGAATGCCGGGATGGGAGTCAGGAGCTCTGACAAAAGCGGAACCTGGTAAATATGGATGTGTCTTTTGTTCACAGGTGTGGTGTGTACAACTGCCTCGTGGGAGACCAATCTCAGTGTTGACATTTGCATGGGTTGAACTGCGGCGCGAAAGACAAACTCATGAATAGAAATAAGTGTTTGTATGGATTATTGTGTTGGATGTGGATGGCCTTTAATGAGAGAGAAACAGAAAGGAAGAGAGTGACGGAGAGAAAGGCAGACAAACAATGAGAGCGCAGAAAAGAAAGGAGGAAGTCCTGGGAGGTTGTAACCCACTTCAATCTGCCCTTTTGAAACCAATACAACATACGTAGATTTCAATACAGGCGAGCTTATTAAATATGCATCGAACAGAGCGGCACAATGACGGCATAATCGCAGGCGTCAGATCGTCCCTATTGTTGCTCTCTCTGCTGCTCAGCTAACAATTTAGTTTGATGTTGCTGTTTTCATGTCATACATGTTGAACACATTGTGATGTATAAGATAAAAATGAGAATGTTTACAGCAGCACCGAGGTTAGTCTGAGACTTAAACGACTTTGCCGACTGAACGACTGCTCTTATAGCTCCTTCGCTTTCCTTCACATATGCAGTTTTTCACTTAAGTGTTCAAGAACATTACTTTTGCAAAATGCTAAAGGGAACAGGGATCAATATTGAGGCAAATCTGTGTGGCAAATGTTCCACCTCAAGACCCGGATAACATCAGAACATGACTGTCAGATGTGCTGCAGGGAGGAGTACGTACAGAGTTACGTCCTTAATGAAGCTCTGCGTTCAATCAGGAAGACTGATCATAATGCTCGCTCATTCAGAATTCTCTCTGTCTTAGCCCCGCCCCTCCCCATTTTTTAGTCATCTTACTATGGCCGTTTAGTCTTTCAGTGGACTGTTCCGACCCTCCTCCACCCCTCACACCCCCACCTCATCTCACCAGATCTTCAGCCTTTCATCTTCATCTCGTCACCACCACCAGTGTCTAGACTCAGTCGGAGGGGGGTTTGCTATTCTACTCACAGCTTCACCTCCCCTCTTAAAATAAAATGAAAGTCACTAATAAAGACTCATTTTTCTCATCTAATTTGCACATGGCAATAAAAATATTATTCATTCACTCAGAGCGAAGTCTCTCCTGAATGAAAAATATACCAAATGTGAGTTTTCTTATTCAAGTAGATCATGAAAAAACATTTCTTGTCTTGCTGAATACTGAATATATCACAAGAACACTGGCACTGGATTAAAAAAAAAAAAAAAAAAAAAACAGCTCCTCGCTCGTCTCCTTTGCATGCAAGTTACGTACGTAGCAAACTATGTAGAAAGACAACACCCCGATTCTTAATCCTGCCCACTGAAGGAAACAGCTGTCAGCAGTCTACATCTAAAATGAAACGCTAAATAAAGCTGATATTTGGGTGGTTATTTAACAGTGTCCAGCTATGCTAACGACACACTATCAGAGGAAATTCATGATAAATTAATACTAAATCTTTTTTCTGTCTAAAACCAGCTAAGTGCTCTTCTACAGCTGGAAATATCAGCAGGAGAAGCAGTATTGTAGCATGTGACGCTGTGGCTCAAGACATTATAATCATTTAATTCTTGTGTGCTTTATTTTGATCATAAATATTATCTTACATCTGAAGAAGAGAATCTGCATCACGTATATATATATATTTTTTTTCTCATGGTTGGCCTTTATAGGTTTAGTTGCTCCTTGAACAAAATCTTAATACATTTATTATTAATGCAACATGTTGAGTGCTTTTTGTGTACGTGTGTGACGGGGCGGGGGAAAAGAAAGCCCTCGTGTGTGCTGGTAAGCATATGTGTGAAAATGTGTGGGTTAGAGCGTTATTTATGTCATGGTATTTCTCTCTGGGCATTTGAGCATTTGATATGCCGTGTATAGAGCGGTGACCTGTGATAAAACGGCAGACTGCAGTGTCATGGGAATTACTGTGGCGTAGCACGGTTGATTGCACCTGTTACCCACGTATAACACTAACTGAATGGTGAATTCTGTGGGATGAGGCGCTATTCTCAGGGGGATGTGACACCGGATAAATTGTTTACCGAGTGCATGTATGTGTGATCTAGAGATGCACATGCTCCGTAACCTGGAAGCTCTGGTTACAGCTGGTGGCCAATTTTCCATGTTAAGACACAATTTTTCCACTCAGGACCACGGAAGATCTCGGTCAAGACCTCGTCACAAGTCAAGTAGTTTTGGAGTTGGACTGGAGATACAGTAAAATCCAAATATTAGATTGGCATCATTCAAGACATCTCCCTTTGAATACACTGTACATCTATGATACGGTTCACCACGACATACAAATGCATCTTCTTTGCCATACCTGAAGTGCTATTTAAAAAAAGTAGTTGGATTTTTTGGATTTTGTTTTTTTGTGTTTGCCAATTATCGGAGATATCGGCTGTAGAAATGTCTGCCTTCTCTAAAATATAACAACAAGAGATGGTTCTGTTCTGTTTCTGGTGCTCAAAATGCAAAATAAACATGACGTGGTTACTCAAGATCATCCACAGAACTCACTGGGAGCGGTTCCATGTTGATCTATTTTCTTTCTACCAAAAAACACCCCCCAACCGCATCACTCTGCTGAAGGAAATAAGACACCGATGCTTGGGACAGCGTTCGATATTAAATGTTAATGGCGTCCTCGGTCCTTGGTTATCTTTCCTTTCATCTATGAGTTGATGCATATCTTCTTCTGTATGGTGATATGAATGGTGGGTGTGAGGCAGTAAGAAAATAGTTCCTAAACGAACGTAACTCTCTTGAGTAACCGGGTCATGATTCCTGCAAAGACACATTGCCGGTGAGGTTTTATACATTTTGGGACTTTGAACACCACATGCCGAGTGTCATCTAGTTCACATTTAAGAGAAAGCGGACATCTTGATGGACGATATGTCAGAACCTTGGCAACACACACTAAAACAATCTAGATGGATCAACAGCACAACACCTGAGAGGGAAAACATGTATTTTCGATTTTGGGGAGGATCCTCACTTAAACAAATTGGATTTAGGTTTTAACAGAAATAAATTGTGATCATTTCTGTTTATACAAATCAAACATAATTATATTTGTTCGCCAAGACTCAGTCGGCTCAAATCTACTCAAAGGCTTGTTTACTAATATTAAATCCTCAGTAATTTCAGTGTGATTTTTAATTTCAATCTTTTTTTTTGAAGGTCTAATGGTGCAGCAGTGGTGCAATAATTGCATCTCCAGTTGAGGAACATGGCCAACATTAAATCCTTTTTGTGTTTTCTGATGACCTTGGAAGAAATATATCAGCTTTTCTTTTGTTTTGTTTTTGTTTTTTTTATCCCTGCTTGACAAGTAGTTCTCTCTGTTGACTCAGACTCCTTTTGATTTGTATAATAAATAAAACTGTGAAACAAATCTTACATTTGTATTCTTCCGAGTTGGATATCTGTGAGATATTGATTGCTTCTTTCAATAAAAATACGAGTGAGTGAGGCTTTAAAACCACTTTTTAAAAATTCCTTTTATTCAAACCATCTTATGGTGTTTTTTTTTATTATTTTTCTCTCTTTCGTGTCTTTTCTGTACTGGATATTTATTTGTTTTTTAAAGCATTAGTTGCCTTTTTTTTAAAAAGCGGTTCATTTCAGGAGGAAACTTAAGATGATGTTCTTTGCATTGATTTGAATTGTGTTGGTGATCTTAATGAGCTGTGTGTGGGAGCGGCAGAAGGTGTTTTGAATATGAGCTGCACTGACCTGTTTATCCTGCGTTTTATATAACATGTAAATTACAATTAAAAACCTTGTTTAAAAATGACTTAAAACATTATTTATGCTCTACAAAGGTATATAAGATGAGAATGATAAGTGAAGTGTACGACAAAGGCACATCAAGCTCCTGAGCTGGTTGCTGCCATCTTTAACCTACGTATAAACGCACTGTGTGAATGAGCAGAGGACTCACACTGAGCCAATATGGCGGCCATGGCGGTCTTGAACTTGTCTTTGGCCTCCTCCATCTCCTTCTCGTGCTGACTCTTCTCGCTCATCAGCCTGCGGATGTGGCTGTTGGAGGACTGGATCATGGAGTAGAAGTTATTGGCATTCCTGCGGTTGACTTCACCTCGTTCCAGCCAGGTCAGGAGCACCCGCACCGATTCAGGAAACTTATTGTCATCTGGGAAATAAGAATGCAGGAGACGGGGCGGAGAGAGCAAGAGTCTGGGTCAATATAAGAACGGTAGGATGAAATAGAATACTTTAAATAAAGCATGTTTACTGTCAGGGCAGGAGCAGCGTGAAAGAGAAAAGAGTCGACATTAGAAAGGTCAAAGAAGTGAAGCTTTTACAAACTCTTTCATTTGGCAAACATAGGAGGAAAGGGGAGAACGAAATGTGGGCAAAATCAATACCAGAGAAGTAAAATAACCGAACAGCCGCTGCCAACTAAAGTTTTGTTAAGCCAAAAGGGGACAGAAGGAATGAGTAAGGGTCAGTACGGGACTATAGGAGAAGCTGCCTCTGCTGCTCTTCTGTGAACTTATTGATGATCAGGGACAACCAGGGGGAAACAAGTTCAACATTCACACACAAGATAAACATTCACAACGCGCGATCAATACAGAACAAGAAACTACAACTAAAGTTTTGTTAAGCCAAAAAGGGGACAGAAGGAAAAAGTAAGGGTCACTATCGGACCAAGGAGAAGCTGCCTCAGCGGATGTTCTGTGAACTTACTGATGATCAGGGACAACCAGGAGGAAACAACAAATGAGATAAACATTCACAACGTACAAAAGTAGCACATATGATCTCAGTTTCCAGCTCGATTCCAAGCACTGTGTTTATATAAAGCTAAAATTACACTTAATTAATGTTTGAGCGACATTTTAACGTTCAGACGAGCTGTCTTTGCAAGTTCTTTTCCAGTGTGTGCTGGGTCGTCTGCAGGTCGCATGCAAAAGGTGTCTCGGAGGAAAGAATGGGGACACGGAGATGACGAGATGAAAATAACTTCAAGGACTCATTCTCATCCTGGGAGGAACAGAGCAGAATGGATAAAATACATGATTGAGGAGGGAGATTATCACATCTATATGCTGAACACAAATGAGCAGGAGGTTAAATTACAGGAACACTTTTCGGGTAAAAATCAATCAGCTCCCGTCTTTCCTATAAATATCTGCGGTAAACAAACCTCGCCGAACGTCTTCAGAAGAGGTGAGCGCCATGTTACAAAGGCGCCGTTTACCAAGCGCAGGTTGTTCAGCAGTGCTCCTGCTTTGTCTGGTGAATAATCAGATGATGTCAGGAGACTTTATTGATTTCTATTGTTTGTATTCTGCGGTGGTTGTCCTGTCCTCCTCTGCCTCGCTGCGCTGCTTGCAAGTCAGAGGAGCAAAGGAGAGAAAACGCTCCCACACACAGACGTCAGCCGCCTCAGACCTCCGCACAGCACACGGATACAGAGCGCCGCGCATACATCATGTGCGCTCACATAAACATTACTTAACGTCTGTACAGATGGAGCAGCCGGGGAGGTTTATATTTGTTTAAGCCAGGCTCTGCAGGTGCTCTCAATTTCTCTGTGTCGCTCTCGACCACACACACACTTTACCATTCACACACACACACACACACGGTGGGGTCCATCAGATGGCTTGCATGAATGATGATCTATCACAGCTACAGATATTGAATCAAGGTGTTAGCTCTTGAATCCCTGAGGTGTTCCTGTTTGTTTGTAGGCACACTCGCTCTCACAACACACGGCCCCCTGCAGTGGTGTTATTAATAGACAATCTGGGGGAATATTACTGGTGTTCAATCACAGACGATGGCCCGAGGCCAGAAAGATTGGGATTCTCATTCAGTGGGCCTTCAGCTGTGGCATTAGCTGAACATGGATACACAAATTGAAACATGACGATGCATTACCTTGATTTAGGAGAAATAAACTCCCAATTAGAAAACTTTTACTCCTTGTTGCTCTGCTTTTTTCTTTTTATCCATAACTCAGAGCTGTTCTGACAAGGAACAGATGGGACAGGCAATGTAAACTTGCAGAAAACAGTGACGAACATCACAGTTTTAGCAGATAATAAGATACTATTTTCCTGCAAGGCATGCTCCGAGAAACTCGTGAACAGCTTTAAGAAAAAGAGACACCTGCTGTAAACCTGTGAAACATCCCAGTACAGTGAATTATGCTGCATTTTAACATTTTTTTTCCCCAATTTTCATCCACTGACTCCTCTAATTAATTTTGTTCTGCCATGCCTTCGTTTCTTTCTTCAAACAGATTTCTAAATGTGTGAATCGTACGATGAATTCCAAGTTGGCCTAATCACCAAAAAAAGACTGAGGTTCAGGAGAAAATGTACCCTTTTCTCCTCAAGTCTGACAGATAGACGAGAATGATATTTTTTAAGTGGTCAATTAGCAGATAATGATAATGATAATGATAATTAGCGGCATGAATTAAAAAGGTAGGGCGTCTACATCCCAAATAATTAGCAGCACTCCACATGTAGCGCATCTCTTGTGCTTTTTTAATGGCGAGTGCCTCCCCTGCTGTAACATCGCAGTTAAGGCGGAAGGGTAAGGACAGAAATGTCACCGGGGATTGACAAGGAATCTCCAGCCACAGATGTTTGATTGCATTAAAAATCCACAAGGCTCAACAAGATATTCTTACATCCCAGAGGCCCCTTCAGCCCACCCTCTCCGTATGTGCTCCGAATACTGAGGGGGAACTACAGTCAACCACAGAGAGCGTTTAAATATTTCAAATTATAGAACACATCCTTGCAGTCTAGGAAAAATGATTAACGAGTGTCAAGTCACTTTGAATCGCCCGTAACAAGCAAAAGTATGAAACACTTAAATGAGTAAACGGCTGCGGAGACGAAAGAACACTTGATGAAATGTCAAATGTGTTTAGATTACAGTCACCGCTGGCCTTAAAATAACTGACAATCAACTGAAACATCTGTTCATCCCTGAATGTTCTGTGCAAGGTGATATTATCAGCTGGTAAATGTTTATCTCAATGACAGTAAAAAGGATCAGTTCATGATACAGTTAGTCAAATTCAAATCAAAGAGAGACTGAGAAGTACCTGAAAACAATCTGCAGACAGTTTTATAAACATCCATTCACTGTTTAAGTCATTAAATCACAAAGAAAGCACCAAGAGTAACTAGACAGCAGCACACTTGCAGGTGTCTACACATGACGCATTCAGGTACAGCGCTGCTTACAAATAAAAGCTTAGAGCCCAGGTATAATGTGTAACATGTTTCATCATCATAATTAATGATGGAGATGTTCATTGGTTTATCAAGGATCAAGGATTAGGATTAGTATTAGGATTAAGTACTGGACAAACTGAAATTTGACCTGATACTGTGGTGTCACAATACATCAACTCAGATTACCAAAGTAACGACCTGGATGGTAATTTTACTTGTAAAAGGTACATTAATGTGCAAATGAGTCAATATCTGCAATCATGATGAAGAATAAATCTTGATTGAGCTTATTTTCAGTTTATAAAAACTTCATCAAAACATTGATCTGAAGCTCGGCTCTGAGACTGTTCCCTTAATAGTTTTCTCATGAAAATAAAAACACCTTCTGATCAACGTATATCAATTTCAGACTTAAGTTAACAACATCTGCTCAGTCTCGCCCACTTCCAGTTTGATCTCTGCCCATTTCCAGCACAGACACAGAAGTAAAACACTTGTTGGTTGAATAGATGCAGCTACAGAACACGGTGCACTAGCTCATCCCTAGTTATTACAATTCATCCTGAGGGAGATATGAGTGTGCGAACCACATTTCATGGCAATCCATTTCGCCGGCTGTCTAAAAAATGTCACTCAGATTTGATTGGAATTCATCCGCTGCGCACCGTGGACGTCTGTAGGCTAGCAGCTTTTATGCCGACGCTTCCAATAGCGTTGAAAGACACCAAAACTCACTGTTCATTGCAGCACTTACTTCAAATCGTTAGAGCCTTTCCATGTTTGCACCCTCAGTTGACCACCACCACATGCTCGCAAGTGCACTCAGTCTGTGGACATGCTTTATGTTTGTCTACCAACCTTTGATCTTGTCTCCCAGCTCGCTACACTCGTGCTCTGAGTAGTGAACGATGGGAGGAGGGGAGGGCGGCCGCAGGCGATCTTCCTCCATCTTGCGACGGTGCCTCTCCTCCCTGGCCAACATGCGCTGGCGACACTCCCACTCGTAGAGGTCGTCCCGGGCCTCTGCGAAGTCCACGTGGAGACGGCCCGAGTCTTTTTTGTCCGTGCTGGAGCCTACACGGACGCGGTAACCTGTGGAAAGGAGGCAGAGGTTTCGACAGGAGATGAGACCAATTAGGGAAAAAAGGTGATGTCTCCGGGAAAAGATGGACTGTGGAACATGGAGGATAGCTGAGACATTTTATTGATTGGATGAGAGTGCTAGCAGGGTGAAATATCAATTTCTATCAACATCTGCTCTGAAGTACAGTAGATAGACGGACTAACAAGCACAGATAGGCAGACCAAAGGGTGCCTTCACACACAAACAACGTCTGACACGGTAGAATTGATCAACTTGTTCCCATTTGCCTCCGGATAGCAAAGAACAACCCGATCTACACATTCTCTTTGTTCTCCCTCCGTGTCCTGTTGACGCAGCTACACACTCCAGGTGTATAGACGGACAAAAGCCGAGCAAGTCACTTGAGCTTTTTACTCTGTATGTACAAGAGTGTGAGACACTAATTACAGTGATAGCCCTGGATCACCCCGCTGCCTCCTACATGACACTCAAAGCTCATTTCACTGCCTGTGTGTGGGCGTGAAGAGCAATCACACTCGTCCTGCTAATTGATTGGTCTGAGTGATCTGTGAGCGGCTGGGGTGTTTACAGTACAGTGAGCAGTCAGAAAAACAGATAACAAGTCGGGGCGAACGCTCCGGTCGGCCTGCCCTCAGAATACATGTGAACACACACACACACACACACACACACACACACACACACGGGCTCATCAGAGGAAGTGGGGGATACAGTTGAATGTCAGAAGTAGCGTGAGTTTTGGGTAGTTTCTCGACTCGGCTCTCCCTCCTTCAGGGTCTCCATTTGCCTCAATATTTAATAAGGGGAGACCTCAGTGTGCCAAGGCTGCTGTAATGTGTATCTGTGTGTGTGTGTGTGTGTGTGTGTGTGTGTGTGTGTTTTGGGAGAAGAGGCCACAGTGTTCTGAAAGAAGTATTTATGAGAAAGCTACACAGGTCTGTCATCTGGCTAATATATGGACTTATAGCTCCTTTCTGACTGTAGGGAAGAGGTAGATGAAATCACACACACACACACACACACACACACACACACACACACACACACAGGCGCAGTCGCACATTAAATAATGCAGAAGGTATTATTGCAGTGGCTGGTGTTTTAAATGAGCTTTGTGAGGTGGGAATATATGGCCAGCAATTGAGAGGGAGAGATTTAAGGCATCTGTGCAGGAGAAGCTGCTGGATGGAGATAAAATATATAAAAAAGAATCGTAAGCTGGTGTCACAGAACGAATGGAGAGACTTCTTCTTCTCGAGCGGCAGCCACAGTCCAGCAGCAGACCGAATTATTTTAAATGTGAGCGAATTAATTTGTCTGGTGCTGCGACCCTGTTAGCAGGTGATACTGTTAGTCTAGAGGTGCAAAGCTTGACATGTATAGACTACTTGTCCGTCTAGAAAAGACACTGATTTTGACTGCCTGTAGGTTTGATACTATAAAATAAGAGTCAAACATTTGCTGTGGTGACACCGACAACATTTCTGCAATCCGATTGAAATCATTCTGATTACATATTCCATTTGTTTACATGGATGATGAATAAAGTGTTCCAAGCATTTCTTTCATCATGAGTAACTACTGTTTTTGAGCATTTTAACAAAGTGTCCAACAGTCTGTAAATCTCTCAAGAGTTTAAAAAAAGTCGGATCTGCAAAAGACCATTTCTGTTTAATCATCGCCATGTTTGTGTCTCCTCCTGGAAGCGACGTCACCCGATGACTCACACAGGAGGCGAGCAGATGCAGAGGGAATTTATTCCAAACAGAGAGAAGATCAGCGTTTATATTAGGCACTTATATTTTCCTTTTGAACGGATTATCAAAGGTTTTCACCGTCGCTCTCGCTCCGATTGAACATATGCATCAATACATGAACTGTTTGTCAGCAAGCTTTATTTTGAAAATCTAACTGGACGCAGAATATAAAGTTTTATCGCTAACCTCAGCGCAGAGCCCTTCATAGTTTGAAGCTCAAGGGCACTGATCAAGAACTGTTCAAACTGTATTTGACGAGTGTGGAGTGAGAACAGATGTACAAAATCCGATAAATGCATATCTAAAGAAAAAGGGAAAAAGGAAGAGTCTTTTATTTTGTCCTGTTCTGTCGTCCAGAGCTCGTTCTTCCTTCAACTGTACATCGAGTGATGTTCGCTGTGTGGAGAGCAGCAGCGAACTTTCCATCTGTACATCGGCGCCTCGATCTATTTATCCATCTGCCAAATGGTCCCAAGAGAACGTGTGATGTTGGAGAATTGTAGCGCTGAGTGATAGATATCAGCCCTTTCATTTCCATCAGAGTAAAGGTTAACAGCTCATCATTCTTCCTCCACCTGAGGTGAAGGATTGCCGGGGTGCCTGGAGAGGGCCGGGTGCACCGATAGCAGCGGCCTGACAATACAAGCCATCTCTATAGATTCAATATTATCCAGGCGAGTAAGAAAGAAAGCTGTTATCCTCTGACCTTTAAGCCCAATGTAAACCAATACATGCCTAAAAACAAGGTTGCGGGGCTGCTCGGGATTTCATTGCACAGCAGCGAGAATTTGGCAGAAAAAACAACGATACAAGTCAAAGACGGTTTATCAGATGTAAAGTACTGGTAGAAACTGGAGAGTAAGAGTTTTTTTTTTTTAGCTCACCAGAGAGCATGAGAGCCTTGTCCACGGTGAACTCCTCAGCAAACCGGATGTGACAGAAGTTTTTCTTGCTCTTCCTGATGGCGGCGATCTCCCCGCACTGTCCAAAGACCTCCATGATGAGCTGCTCGGTGGCGTTCTCGGGAAGACCCCCGACAAATACCGTCTTACAGCCCGGGGGGCGTTCCCTCATGGCTGGAGGCGGAAGGTCTGCCAAACATGCAGCAGAAAAAAAGAGAAGAGACAAATTATTATTTCAAAAGGAGAGGCTGCAACCTCGCCTCGCGTAAATTGAGCTCCAGGGAATCCAGCACAGACGTTCATACTGCAGTCGGTTGTTTGGTCTTTGATCCCAGATTGTGTTTTAATCAAGTCTGAATTAAGTGAGATCGAATGCAAATTGAGTGATAACTGGTAGTCAGCACGTGTGGGCTGGAAGTTTACCGGTTTCATCTCCATCAACAGTTTCAGGTTCTGCTGTGACAATAACATCATGACTGTGACTTTAGCATATTAGAAATAATGTGCAATAACATACAGTCAAATGGCTAAACGTGTACCCATAGCACTGGAGTTAACGTGTATTACATACAGTTTTTTCTCGCTATGGCCGACTTTGGTTAACACAAACGTGGACTGTGAACAAAGCACCCCAGTTACTCAGTTGTTGTCTGCAAGAACCAATAAAAAAAAGTCTTCATCAACTCCCACTATCCGAGGAAGTGAAGTCCCAGCGGATTAAATGTCTCCACAACAACTGGAAACTCTTATTTGCTCGCGCTAACTATTTTTACTTTGGAATGCTTTCTCAGTGAGGGCCAGTGACTAAAATTCAACATTTTCTTCAAAGGTCAGGCTCAAGGATGGTGGCACAGGGGTTAGCACTATTACCTCATGACAACGAGGAGGTTCTGGGTTCAAATCTCAGCTGGGGCAGGGCCTTTCATTGTGGAATTTGCATGTTCCACCCATGCTCGTGTGGGTTTTTCTCTGGCATCTGGTTTTTATAGGTCAGTGACCTTGACCAAGGCGCTGGCTAAGACCTCGAGTCGGTCCCAGGGAGCCGCACACAGGCTGCCCACCGCTCCTCCGGGATGGTTAAATGCGGACAGAGAAAAGTTTCCTTATTGTATGAGTGTGTGTGATAAATAAAGATTCTTCTTCTTCCTGCTGAGTTCAAACTTGGAACCTGTAAGTTTTTAAGTAAGCTTATTGCTACTTCAAGCCAATAAACACAAAGATTTTTTTAAAACCTTTCGAAGATATGTTTCCTTACATTGCCAACAGAGTGATAGAATCATACCTGAGTGGAGTTTCCCTTTGACTCTTGTAATACTGTGATATAAAACCATCACTGCAAAAAAAACTTGCCTTCTTTCCTGCTCGTCTGAGACGAGGTAATGAGCTCGGTTTCCCTTTATTCAACAGGGCTGAACAATCTGACTTCAAAGAGCTTCTCTAGGTTGTGGCGTGCTTTTTTTTTGTTTTTGCTTTTCATTAATTGATTCGAGCTCAATCTCGGTCCACTTGTCTCCGGCAAAGCAGTCAACAGAGAAAAGATGTAGCACCCAAGATAGGATGGCTGCTACCTCAGTACTGTAGGTCATAGAAGTAAAAAAAACATTTCAATTTAATTCATCTCTTTCTCTTCAACCGACATTTCTCCGTTCAATCTTGGCATTTTGACACTTCAAACAATTTCGTGTTTCACGTCAGCACTTCCACTTTTCAGACACAATTTACTGCTTCCAGGGCTCACAGCCAGACTGAAATTTCAACTGCTTCAGTGTCTCGACCAGCAAAATGTTGCTTTTCCCCGTAAATATAAACTAGAAAAAAAGAGTCAAAAAGCCCTGCAGAGAACATATAAATGTTTTAGTATGAGGATGTAACAGCAGAGGTTATCATAAATGTGTCTCCTCTCTGTGTTCATGGCATGACAGTATAACATGACTTTCAAATGCGTGAAACTGAGCACTTGAAACATTTAAGCCACATCATACAAAAGAACATCGGATGCTATAAAAAATGTAACAGGAGGGAATCAAAATGACAAATACAAATGGCATCCACAGTTGGCTCTCGGCATCTGATGTACATTTAGTTCCACATGTTTTCACACATGATGTATGCTTTGAGGCAGAGAGGAAAAACAGAACGGTTACTTAAAGGTTACACAAGGATGTAAAGTCAAGTTGATTTATTTTATTTATATTATCATCACAAATCACAAATTTACCTTAAGGGGTTGTTTCACAGCGGGCCGCTGTCTGCACAAAAGAAACCTCAAGAACAGCTACAGAGGAGGGACGACTTTGGAGTGACAGGCATGCAATATATGTCTCTTGTAAGAAAAGAGAGCATCGTAGAAAAATCACAATGAGGACAAACAAGATGGGACACCTGCAATCTCAAAGCGGAGAGCATGAAATGGGAAATATAAGGTGAAGGTGATCAGACAGGAATGGATGGCCATGCCCATGTTGATGAGACGAACAATAGCGGTAAGAATTGATGGAAACAGCAAATGACAAGCTATAATGTGGAACAATATGCTTGAATCGTTTTTATATCGGAGATAATCGCGTCACGCCGTCCCTGGCATGAAGATCAAATCCTTCGGGCCTGAGAGAGGTTGATCCCCTTCGTGTCGAGGGTCCAAAACTAACTGAACGGACTGAACAAATATAAATGTTGATACAATCCCAGAAAAAAGAACAGGCTTGCCATGGATGATATGAGTGACTGGTTAAGTCTGTACAGAGGAAACCTGGACCGGAAACTGATGGATGCTAAATTACCTCTGCTTTTATGTTAGCGCTGTTATCTAGGAAAGAAAATAAGGAATAAAGCTGAAGTCAAGTTGGGTGTTAACATGGTTGATTTCTGTTTATTGATGGAACATTTTTAGAAAACGTGCTGTCCTCAGAGGGGAAGCTAGCTAAGCCAGAAAGGTGGCTTCTTAGAAAGATCCAGCAAATATACATCGAGTAAAACAGTATGATACTGTGTTTATTCAGTTTATTGAGTCATTCAAAATCAGGAAAATTAAGTAGAAATGAGGTTTATGCTATTGGATTCCTCCCTCTGGGGCCAGATAGTGCTAATGATGCTAAAGGACATCACCCAAACTGTCCAAAACCCATCAGTAAAATTTACTTCAAGCTTACATCTCATGGTTTATTTTAATAGATCAGTGTGCGAGGTCAACAACATATATCTTTATTTTGGACAAGAATCGTACAGTCTTTCTAGCCTCACTCGCTAGCTTAAACTCGCTAAACATAACTCCAGTCTAATGTAACAGTCCTGCACTAAATCACACCTCCGTGAAGGTTGTTATGTTCATTTTTAGTTGAAAGTGTTTTAGGGAGGTGTTGATTAAACTTCACTGTCATTTGGAGGCGTCGTTTGTGTTGCTGTCGAACTGGATTGATTTTTACACAGGGGTGTTTCTAATATGAAATATGCCCTCATTAAAATAAATGTGATGGACTAAATATCATTAATAAACACCTCTCAGAATAACAAGATCCAATTCAACAGCAGCAAAATGGGCAACCTCCAAAAGTACCTTAAAGTCAACATATCTCAGAACTTTATAAACCTACAGGAAACAGCTGAAACGGGAGAGAAAACAACAATAGAGCGATTGTGAAAGAAGCATCTGTAAAACGGTGGATACATTCTTTAGAGTGTCACGACCCCCGCAAAATGATTCGTTTCACTATCATAATTTGAGCCATTCGGTCCAAAAACATCTGGAAAGAAGAGCCGAGCCATAAAGTTATTTTATCCCTTTTCGAGTTGGCCGGGTGCTGAACCAGAAGTTAGCCGTGTCGGTCGGCAATCCAGGTATTTTTACAGCCGGGAAGCCAAACTTTTTGGCTTCAAAACACCACTGAGCGACTTTCATAGAAATGAACGGGGCTCAATCTCCAACACTGTGTCCAGTAATAAAACGTTCTTAGATAGATACCATCCAAATTCCTTCTTTATCAACACACCACCACCGGAGGGTAATAGCGCGTCAGCACTTTGCACGGCGGGATTTAGTGTGTTCACCTGGGCCTTATGTTTAAATCAAAGTGGAGCCGGGCCGAGGGTCTCCTGCAGAGTCAATCAACCCGGGTGTAAATGTAGAGTTCACACATTCCCACTGCACACAAAAGGCTGATGTAGGCAGGTTTATGTGGGATTTTTGACCTGTGGAAAAGGGATATAAATACAAAGAATTCAAAGTGATTGTGAGAAAAGTTTTAGTTTAAGACGTGAACAGCATGTATAACCTGTTACAGTCTGGTAAAGTGAACTCAACTACAGCTACTAAAGAATAAGGCTGAAGATGGCTCTTATGTAAATGTTCAAATAAATTGTGCCCATATGTTCTAGAGCAGCTGTCATAAAAGCACAGTGACATTTGCTGACTGACACACAGAATAAATTGGGCCCAGCAGTTATGTGAAAAGTATCTCAGGCAGAGCTGAAATGTTGGACTCATTCAGGTACACTTAGAGGACTGAAATCACTTTCCCATGGCTATAAATCAGACGACTTTCCATCAATCATCTCCTAAATGAGAAAAAATACAGTGTATTTTTCATTCAGTGCTCAAAAGGTTGGACATGAAATTTTAAATTATGGGCCCAAGAGGAGCTGTTATCCCATCCTGTGGCTTTAGTGCTGGAGAGCCTGTAGCAAAGTTATGGTAAAACACATCAAAGGTACTTTATGGCTTTGTCCTCCTCATGTCTCAGCTTGCTCTGGCACGTGGCCCAAATGCCTTCATCCCCTGACCTTGGCCATGATGATGGCATTAAAACTGGAACACGCACATACTCACGGCTGCTCTCTGACTGGCATACTCAAAGCCAGGAAACACACGCAGACACACACACAAGCTCGAGGACAGAAGCAAGGTGATAGCGTTTCCCTGCCTATGCTCGCAGTCAGCTAAAACATGTTGCGGTTCGTTGCTCGATTCAGCATTAAATTACAATTTCTGACAAGTTTGGCTGATGAGCGAGGAGGACAATATAAAAGGACAACAAGGCAACAATCTGACATTTAGCTAACATCCTTTAAATCGTAAAAGCCTGCCTCTGGAAATCAACATTTCTTTGTCCAGACACACTAGAGATGTGACTGCATTACCAAATGTTTGGCTTTGAAAGGAGGATGAAATCCATACTGGGGACTTTTTAGAAATGTAGGCACGTAGACAGGAGGGTTCTGAAGGGCATCTTTGGTCTTCTACTTCAGGGTAATTACAGACAGACAAGCTTGACACCGATGAAAAAGTGTTTGGAAAAAAAAGAAGAGCCGGAGGAAGTGATGACCATTAAAGACACTCACAGAGTAATTCCCCGAAGCAGCAAATGAAATGTAGGTCTTGAGCATTAAAGGGCCGAGAGATGAAAATGGGTTTGTGTCCGTGTGTACGGCAGTCATGAAATATGAGAAGGAGACAGAAGAAACAAAGTTAAATCACTGTGATGAGAGAAGGAGTCCAAACCCTGCATGGAAAATAAAAACGGGGGCTCCCGATGAAACTGATTATTGACAGATTGAGCTGTTTCCAATTGTACATTAATTAACAGTCATGACTGCCAAGATAAGTGTAATGATAATGAATCAAACATGCAAACAAACCATTGTTGAAGGGGAGAGGAAAAATCTACGCCATGCAAAGCTGTTGTCTTTCTTGTATATGCATCATTATATATCTCTAAATCAACTCAATTATTTAGAGGTACTGCTGGACCAGACAGTTTGAGCTCACATAATAATATGTGTATTCTGTTAATACTTTGATCTTGCTGTATTGGAAGGTATGCATCACAGCTTACTGTAAAGTATCTGATTTGCCAACTCTTACACCGTAGATCACCTTTACAATTATGCAACGCTCGAGGAGGCTGGTTAGATTGGAAAAGCAAAGATTTAACATTTTCAGAAATATTGAGAAACTGTTTATTTGTTCCTAAAATGACAGGAAAATGCCATAATCTGAAACAAGGGGAAAAAAAAGCATGAACAAAATTGTGATGCAGATACGAAGGATTCTGCCGACATTCGATGAGTGTCGGTGCCGTTCGGTTAAAGGTCAATGAGGAGGAAGCTGTGTGTGATGTCCGTGGAGGGGTAGCCGGGGGTCCTGCTTCCTGTGATCGGCGCCATATGTAGCCTGCTGCCCTCTATCCCCGTCACGCACACACTATCGCCTGCTGGACGCATCACAAGTACCTTAGGAAATGGAGCACTGACTCACAAACATCCTCTAACTTTAAACACAGCAACATTCCCGTCCATATCTCCCATTTTTGTTCCCTCACACACACATTTTCTAGACAAACACAACATGACATTCCTTTTTAAAAAAAGAAAAAAATTAAAAGGAAAGATGCCTGTCAGCTTTTACTGTGACCCCCTGTGTTGTTCCCTGTGGTGGAGCTTTATCCTGCTGCG
This sequence comes from Sparus aurata, assembly GCF_900880675.1. NCBI lineage: Eukaryota > Metazoa > Chordata > Actinopteri > Spariformes > Sparidae > Sparus > Sparus aurata. The sequence goes on along the minus strand of NC_044204.1, from coordinate 32,020,482 downwards.
AGCCCCTTAGAAGAACCCCAGAGGCTTCAATTTCAGCACAAACCCAACGAGTGAGCCAAAGAATCTGCTCACTGGCTCTGCTCGGTTCTGATGTCTTGCCATCAGCACACACACAAAAAAAAAAAAGATAGCCGCATTAAATTCCAACCTGAAATGCTTTTATTTAGATGCCTTTTTTCTCTTTAAAAAAAATGTCTGCCACTGCATGAGAAATGTCTTCTTATTGCTTTCAAAGGACAGTTTGACACCCTCTTGGTCTATTGTGGAAGGCAACAGTGGCATATTTCAGAAGGGGGAAAAAAAGTGCTACTCTTTCATGTTGGGAGTAAATTGGCTTCCTCTGAAGACTAACTTTCCGACCCACTCTCGTCTCAGCGCACTTCTTGCCTTAAAGGTGACATAAAAGGAAGGAAATGAATAGACGGAGACAAATGGTATGAGGGGAAAGGTGAGTGAAAATGAAACTGTGGCAGCAAATATCCTGAAGATGTGTGGAGAAGACTGTGGTGGGGAAAAGAAGGAGGAAAGGATTGAACTGTTGGCTTGCGTTCAAGCAGTTTAATGGGCGCCCAACATTATATCTTAACACACCACTGGCTGGATGCTTTTATCCAAAGTGCTTTACAAGAAGCATGAGTGCTTAAATTTTGTGTGCGAGTGGCCCAAAGGAAATGGAGTCCTTAACCTCAGCAGTGCCATCTGTACCCAATGAGCTCCATCTGAGTCCCTGCTCATGATTTCTTTTTTTTTTTTTTTTTAAATCTCTCTTAAGATTTCTGGCTGTTTCTTTTATGTCTCGTCGTATACACAATAAAAAGACTCAGAAGGTGAAGTTAAGGCCTGAATTCAAGAATCTGAAGGATTTAAGGGCACGGCTACCTCCAAGTCTGTGCCGGCATGACGAGACAAAAATGAAAGAAAATGCAAAAGCGTTCACGCTGGGAAAGAAAGCAACCTGAGGTCATACAGTGAGTGTTTATGACAGGTGCTTGTGTTTTAACATCGAGCAGGTAACAGCACGGCTCCTCATTCAGCCTCAGGATTGGAATGAACTATGCATAAGGTGCACCGCTTTCCATCCGCCTCTAATCACTTAGCTCATGCAAAGGTCTAAAGATACAGGGGGAAGTATTTATTCATTAATTTATAGCGTCTGATACGTTTCTCTTTTTGCATTACACCAGTGACAGAGGCCTTTTCTAGTACGCGTGAACACTGAACTCAAAACCACACTGGTATCAAAGGCAGACTCACACGCTGGTTGTAGTGAGGAGCTCTCACTGGTAGTCTAGGTTGAAATTGATGTGTTCTTCATCTGACGTGTGAAGCTGCCTTGAAAAAGCCCCGAGACAGGCTGTTTTTTCTCCAACAGAAGGGATACGGAGTCGTCGCAGTGGGACTGAACACTAGGATCACATTTAATTATTTACAGAATATCTACGTGTGAGGGAAAAGTGCGAGTGCAGGCTCGCTCACCAGGAAATGTTTTATTTTTCAGGTTGTTTTTTATGTCTGTTCCCAAATATCTATATACATGTCGACGACAAAGTTTTGACTTATAAAAATGCTAAGATGCCATCAACAAAGACGGTGACAAAAACCAAATTATCCAACAACTATTTCTCCAGCTAGCTAATTAAACACACACAGCTGCTGATAAAGTTGTTGATGCCTCGTCAATCATGTCAAACAGTTCTCCACAAACGAGCGCAGCGCTGGCTGCAGGAGTGATAATGTCAGCTGCAGCTGCTCCAGGAGACCTGGCTTTCAGGCTCAAACACAGTACACTCACCGTTTGGATATAAATTTTAATGTCTGACCAGGTGTTTCCTCAGGTAGGACGTGCTGCCCTGGTCACCTTTTGTATTTTACATTCCAAATATTTAAGCAAGTGTTGCCCTGACCCACTGTGAGTCGTTGCCGGTGTGACACCTCGCTCTCTCTTCTACAGCGTTACTCTAAGGGACCGTCCACATGGAAATGCTTTTTTGTGTAAACGCACATGTTTTGCATCGCTTTGGCCGATCTTCCAAACAGATCCTGTAAACTGACTTTTTTGACACCTGGTCTCAGGGTGAAAACGCTGCCCTTGCGTTCTCGTGTGGACAGCGAATCACACACGCGTACTTTGTGTAACGATGACGCCATCACCCCACCCCTTGACCTCTAGCCTTCGACCTCTTAACCCTGCGACGTCTCATAACAACAACATCAACAACAACAACAGTGGCGGACTACATGCTTGTGTTCGTGCTGCAGAAGATATTGAGCCTATCAGGGTTACTAGGGCAAAATATTATGTTCCTCTGCTACTATGCTGAGCAAAAAAGCCATCGCACTAGCCGTTGTTGTCTTCTTCTTGTTGTGTTCAGTTTCTCCTTCTACCGTCTGTTTGTATACAGCGCGCAAGCTTTATGCTCTTCTTCTCCGTTTTTGGTTAATTTCAAGCGCCACCTATAGGCCTGGAAGATGAACTAAAGCGTGTTGAGTCGTTTACAATGGATCCATTCGGACGCAAATATTCTTCAAACGATGCCAAGGAAGACAGAGAAAAAAAAGATTGTTTTAGTACGTGTGGACATGGCCTTAATATGCGCTGTGAAGCACAGAACTTTGGTACCATTTGATTAATCCTGAATTGGTACTTTTTAGTGCCAACGTCATTCAGTTTGTACCACGTTTGGTGCCCAACCCTAATGCTGAGACATGATCAAAAGAAGATTATAAGTCAGAGATTAAATTCCTGTTAAAATAAGCTTTGCAGGACTTTGGGTATGATGTCATTGAAACCAAGTGAGAAAGAGAGGTTCATAGTTATGACCCTGATAAATGACTCAATCTGCTTTAAAGACTGACTGTGATTAAGTAGGAGTGAATTTGTGACATAGTTTTACAATAAGCCATGAAATGATTTGAAATACATGCTGCCTTATATTGTATATTATACAAAAGTACAAATATGGAAAATATTCAGTTTTTAGAGTTGTAAGATGTCACGTTTCATATTGATAAACAGACTCACAACATTGATGCAAAATACTATAAAACCTATATTGTCATTAATAATGTCTTTGCAGCAATACCCACAACATCTCCATACAACCAATCATACATTCGCCCTGCAGCTTGGTGTATATTGCAGTGGAATTTTATGGAGCCTATATGGGGGACTGGACTTGTTGTCACAGAGGCAACAGCCCCTTTGGGAGCCATTGCAGAGCCGCCACTGAATGGAACAGTGGACACAGAAATGCTTTTCAGTCCCTTCTCCACGCCTCTGTTGCTCAGTTTTATATAATATTGGCCGTTTAACTTTTGTTGACCCGCTATTACGTATGGTCAACACACGCCGCCGACACTTTCTCATGGTTGAGGCGTACAGCCAGCTTGGTTCCCAATAATAAGGGGGGGAAAAATCATTTTCTTCCTTCAGAACACAATGGGAACATTAACCCAATTACCATGATTCACCTACAGTGGCACACAAAGGTACAGACAGTCCTGCAGCTATAAGCAATAATGTCAATGAAACAATTTACTCTCATGAGAACAGGGACTCTTTGACCTTTCATCCTTCATCTTCATAATCCTCTTTGTTAAGGTTGTAGAAGAAAATAGTGTCAATTTATTATATTTTCTGCTGTTATGTTGTCTTTGTATTATTATTCATGTATCCTGATTTTGGTCTCTCCTTTTGGTCGTTCATCATTACGACTGCAATCTAAATAACATTGAAGTATAATCAATGTTTTTTTTCCAAGAAGAACAGAGTTCAGTTCACCTTTTTGCTATGAAACAATTGAGTAATGAGCAGATGTAAATCTACTCAGATAGACGTGTGTGTTGGGTCTCCAAGCCACCCTCTGTTCCATTGTCTTTTTCCCTTCATCAGAGAGTTTTCTCTGCTCAGCCAGCACGTTTGTTTTGCTTGTTGTTTGTGTAACCCTGCATATAATCCTGCCCAGAAACTCATTTTGGTCAGAGAGAATTCTATGGCCTTGATGTGAACTTTGAGTCTCCACCACACAGTGAACACAACTCTCCTGAACCAGCTCTGAAATTTTTAACATCTCACTCTCACCGGAAGACAGCCATCATCGTCCCTGTACCTAAAAAGTCTGCTGTGTCTAGTCTTAACGACTATCGCCCTGTGGCACTTCACCCCCATCGTGATGTTGAAGCGTTTCGAGAAACTGGTCCTCCAGCAAATCAGAGAAAACATCCCCGCCAGCCGTGGCCAGTATGCTTTTAGAACTAACAGATCCACAGAGGATGTCATATCCATTGCCCTCAAAACACCCGTATATATTTATGTCAAGGTCTGTGAGTGCAAAAGAGAGCGTGCTTTTTCTTTTACATATGCATATGTAACGGACATAACCCGACAGAGACCCTTTGACCTGGAACTAGTAGCTGGAGGACTCAGAGGTGATCAGGTAATTAAGTGGATTTGACCCCTTAAACACGAGGCGGGAGGAGAGGAGATGCAGTGTACGATACAGAGAGAGAGAGAGAGAGAGCACCATATATGTATATAGTACAGTACAACAAGCAGGTGAAGACAGATTAAGAGAAGATACGGCGATAAGCATAAGCTGAGCTAAGTAAGAGGACACAGTCTATCACCTCTTTGGCCTGGCATATTGTAGACAGCAGCACTGCGTTATGTGTTCACAGAGGTCAATCCTCCAATTATACATTCACAAAAAAAGTGAACGCCCGCATGCATACACACACCTCCTTTAATTCCTCCCCTCCCCTCCCTCCCTCCCTCCCTCGCTCCCTTCTTTCCTTCCTGATCAAACGTGAATGCAAATCAGCTATGCTCCGCTGGGTAGCAGTACTAAGAGGTATTAAAGGTGACATTAGGGAGGAATTTTCTTCGTTGTCACGCAATATCTGGAACGTATCCGCAGCCCAAACGTGAGAAAGAGGACAGAGATAAGTCATAGATAATGCAGACGGCTGCATGGATAAATAAAACATGCACGCTGAGGATGGGTCAGCTCGCAGCATTTCCGTGATGCTTGTATCTCTTGCAACAGCAGCGATAACTACTATGACACTTACTGGGGTTGGGAGGAAACAGCGTGCAGCTCTTGCAGTGGATGATCTCCTTGACAACTGGTACATCTTGGGAAACAGGCGGGGGAGCCAGGCCCAGGCCGGGCATCAAGGGATTTATGGGGGCAATGCCAGTCATCAGCCCGAGACCGGGGTCAAAGTCTGGAATCAGGAGAGAAACATGGATGAGAATACATAGCAAGTAACGCGGCAGCTGCTCGGAGAGGCAGCGGTGACACGCCGTGCACACACATTAAGGAATTAGCTCCCGTCTGTCTCCAAACTGGTTATCAGTCACGGCTAACCTTTGCCGTGGCATCATTTGAGCACTCGCTGGCTGTTTCATGTTCCATTTTACATTGTGTACTTCCTCCAGGAACACAGAGCAACACTTCTGTCAACAGTGGTGACACACAAGCAGTTTATAAATAACTGAATATGTCAGCTGCTCATGAATAAATCATCTGACGAAAAAACATGAATATTTAAACTATTTTTACTTAGTCTCTTGTCTTTTTTCTCATTCTCTCTCTCTTTCTGCTGGTGAGTTTCCTTTCTGGAATTTCTCTCTGTCACACACAACACTCTCATCAACTATAACATGCCGTCTTTCATGCTCTCTATCTCCCCCTCTCTTCCTCTTTATTCTTTGAATGATGACCTGTAACATCACAGAGAAATTTTTTGAAATCAGACGCCGCAGTCACAGGTACTGATTTAGACTGCACCTGGGCATGCACACAAACACACACAAACACACACACACGCGCATTCATATTCTCTCTACGGCTTTTTTTGAAATGGAAATACATTGCCCTCTCCCATGAGTCTCCCCACTGCACCTGCAGGAGACAGCGGCAGAGAAAGGAGGCCATTGTGTTCATGTGTCGTGTGTAATGAAATGCTGTGCATGCCAAGTCTCCATCCCCATGAGTGACAGAAACTTGACTGAGACAAAACTGAAATGAAAGCACAACAAAACACTGATGCAATGCTCACTCCAGAGGAATGGTTGAGTTTTTTTGCGTCCTGGAGGAGTTGACAGAGGAAGAGTAATCTAGCTCGATGAGCCATTATGCAGTCGAGTAGTGGGAGGGACGGAAAAAAGTTATCAGTGACATGATGCATCCGAACTAAACACCATCAAGATGAGGAGCTGCGATACTACAGCGGTTCGGCCGGCGCTCTCTGTCTCCTGTTGATGACCCTGACATCCGTCTTTAGCCAGGTGACAGAGGGAGAGGAGGCGGGTGATAACGAAAACACTGCCGGGTTGCCAGAGCGATGAATGACTTGCTCTGGTGAGCTGGAGGAGAGGAAGATGGATAACACGGAGGGGGAGAGATAAGTGATGCAGGAGTGAAGCATCAAAAGGGAAACAGAGCCATAAAATCTGATCCAATTATTACTACAGCACACCAGGATGTAGTGTTTTCCATTAAATCTGTATCTCTGGATCTGTCTGGGGTGGTCACAGATGTCACTAATTGTATTCTTATCTGGATTTGTTGAGACAGAAAAACAATAGCTGTCTGATGAATAACGGTGCTGTTATGGAAAGTATCTTTTTTCACAATATCCAGGCTTGTTATTGTTTCTGGGCCAGATTTTGTTGGACAGCCTCCCCTTGTATTTTACAATCAGAGTATTAAATCAGTACGAGGAGGGAACGTCAGTAAAAGGTGGATTTTTCAGGAGTCAGCGCTTTCAGCACCGAATATAACATTAACTGTTCTGCACTTTAAGGTTATTTATAGCTATAATAAGTGAGCGGCTTTTAATACCACACTGAAATTAAGAGAAACCAATCAAACCCTTGAAGGTAAGAAAATTCACTGCTGTATGGTGGGAATCATTCTACACAGATGAATTAGAAGAGCAGGGCTTTTTTTCTTTGCAGGTTGAGGATTAATACACATTGCTTTACATTACAATCTGCAGCACCTGCGTATCAGCTACCCAACAATAAGCTCCTATCCTAAATGTCAAGAATAAAGGCTCGGAGCTCATGTTTTAGGCACAGACTGTATATAACATGGACACAGTCTCAGTGACGTCACCTACGAGTTCCTGAAGCTCAGTGTGGTCGCCATTTTGGCAGTGAAGCGTGGGTGGAATTGATGGACGCCATATGAAGCCTGGTTGCTGAGAGCTAGTGGCTAGCTATCACTCAAAGTGTCAACTCCCTTGATTATGTACAACTTTAAAGGGATGTTCCGGTGTTAATTTAATCCATGGTCTAAATCACCGTGAAACTGTGTTAGACTCCCTCTCGAGAGATCAAGTTAGCAGACCGCTAATTTAACTCTGTTTTTAGCATCCCAATAGCTTCCCTAGCTAAGCTAGCGGAGGTTAGATGCCCCGGACTATGTGCTGAGACCCTGTTTGTACTGTTGCTGAAGTTTGGTGCTGTTCTGAGCATTATTTGTGGCTTTTTGGTGGCGGTTTATATTTGGACCCATTTACTGCAGTGTATTGTTGTCGTGCGGTCGTTTCTGAGGTTGATAAAACTCCGTAAATTAGCGATCTGCTAACTTGATCTCTCGAGAGGGAGTGTAACACAGTTTCACGGTGATTTAGACCATGGATTAAATTAACACCGGAATATCCCTTTAAGCTTGATTGAATGTCATTTAAATAAGTGAGTAATTAAAATCCCACCCCAGTACAGCTGTCATGAACGTACCAAGCTGTAAACATGTTTTACTTCTGCTGTAAAGTTAGGCAGTTTAACACGGGGTCTTGTGCTAGAGGAGCCTGCCTCAAGTGGCCGGTGGTGAGGTCGTCGCCAGGCTTTAGGTCCTTTGATGTGAAAATATCAGATTTACCCCCAGTCACAGAAAAAAAGGGTGTTCTGGTTAAAGTTCAGCCTCTTCTGCATGGCAGCTGACATCTCTGTCAGCCAAAGTGGAAAACACTCCAGACGGCAAAAGATGAAGGGTTGCAAGCATCTGCTTCACAAGCGCTTTAGCCAACTTCTCTAACATTCATCACCAGGCAAGGGGGCAGAAAGGTCATGCATCACACCAGTGTGCCCTCGAAAATACTCTGCATGGCTCCCTCGGATTTTCCATGACCCCTCTTCTATTTTTATAAAATTTAGGACAGGTTATTTAGAGGAAGGACGATTACAGATTCAAAGATCTAGACTGAAAACCGGAAGCAATCAGGCCCGCGCTATCTGGTCGAATGAAAAATAAGATTGTTTGTCTTACTGTCTTATTGTATACTTTAGTTTTGTCTATCTTTGGCTTGTCTTCGTCTTTCTGGCCTCATTTTAGCTCCAATCTGGCTCCTGAGTAAGTGTTAAAAATCAGAACCTGTCTGCTGACTCAGATCTGACAACGCCATCACTACCATGACAAGGAGACAGTTTTACGTCAGTAACCTGATACTGTTATTACACTTGTTGTTGGTCGTTTGCAGTTTTGGCAGGAGTACGACTTAGTTAGAGCACTGAAGACAAAGACAAAGGAGAAAAAAAAACAGATATTCAGTCAAAGCTTGAAGGCACATTCCGTCGATTCAAGTGGGGGAAGAGTTGGATAGAAAATGGACGTGGATGCAATTGTTACTCTGTACACGCATGACTTTTCACCATCCCTTGCAGTACATACTGATGGAGGATACGGCTGATGTCCTGAATGGATATGAACAGCCGTCTGAAAATTTGACATATGAGCAGCTATAACAAACTGAGCCTGCAGACCTGCTGGGTAGATGTACGTTTCCAGCTGCACGCCGTGCCTGTAAAATGTCTATTCATGCAAAAAGATTAGCATTAACGTATTCTTTCTGTCAGTCAAAATGTGTTTCTGTTAATGTTCCTGGTTTTATGTTCTGCTCTCTGTACAAAGGATTAAATGAGGCTCTGTCTGACCCAGGAAAACACTGGGATCGGACAAAAAGTCGTCTCCAGGGTTACATTTCGGCCTCACCTGCTTCCAGCACGATGAACTCAGGTCAGCACTCTACCTTCAACAGACATGATCCGACTGCTCAGGGCTCAGTTTCTCTGTGTGTTTGCTTCCTTCTACGCCTTCACATTTCTGCATTGTTAGTTTGTTTATCTGTTTCGCCTCGTTTCCTCTGCCATCGTAATCCTTTAAGGCTCCGATCTGATATTTCTTTACTTTACGTGCACACAAACGCCTGAAGAAATTCATTTTCATGTTCTGTAGTGTTCACAACTTAACCGCTGATTGAGGGCAAATTAAGATCACATTCATAGTGAGAACTAATCTGATTAGGAGCGTGGATGACTCACCTCGAATGACTGCCATGAGTGTTATTTGTTTTAGCATATTTCAAAAATATCCAATATTCTGTTTAACCCCTTAATCCAATAACAGAATGCAAAAGTTCACAGAAATGTCAGGATGAAAACGAGACAAGAAAAAAAAGACTCAGAACATGTTCCATCAGTAAAATTGTACCCAGATTCAATTGGAGGCAGCAGATTGGATTTCTGGGCACATTTTGTTGGTTCATGTTGTGTTTCTTGTTTGTGAGGATAAAAAAAAAAAAAAAAAAGACACTGACTTCTTGTTGACATCTCCAGCAGAGCAGTGATGGCGTTTAACAGAGAGACAAACGATCCAGCGATATGAAGCATCACACTAAATGTCATGTTTTGCTCCAAGTCCAAGAGAATCAGAAGGGTGGGGGGGGGGGGGGCTCTTTCTTTAGCACCGGCACTCGGCAATCACACTGTCAAATCATACAATCAAAATCCACAATAGAAGACAAATAGATACACATTCTTCCTCCACTCACAGCCATCTCAGTTGAATGTAACAGACTGGAGAGACTGAATTAGCAGCTTTTTTGCTTTCTCAATGTTCCACTCTCTTCGGGAGCTTTTACACTGAGCGATTTTGGGCTATCTTACTTCAAAGTCGACAACTGAAAGTGAAAAAATGGGAAAACTTTAGTCATCGGTCAAAAAGCGGCGGACGTACTATCAGAGAACTCTTCTGATAGCTGCATTTAAGCTGCATTCACATGGATTAATGGCTGACGGCAGATGACAGGCGAACAGCACCGTGTGTGGAGAGCTGACAATATGTTGCCATGGTGATGTATCATCGTTTACAAAGAGCGAGATAAAATATAGTAGATACGATTATTCTGTGTGCATCATTATATCTAATCATTTCCTGGTAATGCATTTAGGAAATGCAGCTTTCCCTCCGTAACGTAAATTCACTCATTCATTTCAAACATGGGTCGTGAAAAAAAAAAAAAAAAAAAGAGAAACAAAAAACATGAGCTTCTTGTTATCCAGATCGATTATGTTTTTTCTTTGTGTGAAGGGGGAAAAAAATTAGACAACTGCAGATTGAATAAAATTATAGAAGTGTTAGTCCACAGAGGGGGGCGGAGGGATGCTCTTGTCAATCAAACCCCGAGCATGAGGTCCACGTTACAACATCGACCAGGAACAACAGTCTACACACATACGCGCCATTTAAGCGTATGTGCGTGTGCAGGAAGCAGCAGAGACGTGCGTGATGAGATAATATGTGCTCTCTCCTCTTCCAGGGGAGCTGATCCGGCCCTCTCATCGCTATGGCAACGACGGCGCTTCAGTCCGGAAGCCACGTTTTATGTTTCATCACTAACAGCACGATGACCCAGTATTTGAGTGGTTTCGGTGCAGAAAGGGGTCTGTGCTGAGAAACTCCTCCGAGACCCGGAGATCATGAAAGTGCCCTTAAAACAAAAACATCAAGAGAAACCTTCTAGTTCTCTGACCGCCCACACAAGGCCGCCAGTCTCTGTGTCTGTTTATCTCTGATCTCTTATTCTCTCACTTACTGTTCCGACTCCTGCTTTCTTTTTTTTTTTTTTCTGTTTCTCTGTGTGCTCCTTCGTTACTGTACATGCCACTGCTCTAAAGCATTTACACGTACAGTACACCCTCATCCTGGCACTTCATTTCTAATGTGAAATCTTTCCCGGAGGTTTGTTTAATGTAACTGCATTTCAGGCCGCCTGAGCACAGACGTGAAATTAAATCTAAGAAATATAAATTTGACTACAACAAGCTCCTGGCTATCACTGTTGTACTCCCATCACTGCCTCCACACAAGCTCTCCTCCCATTTCCCTCCTCTTCAAACTGCGATTTCCACAGTAAATGTTCCCTCTCAGCAGAGTTAGCCATGGGTGGCGGTTGTGGGGACAGAGGCAGCCGCTGTGAGGCATGCTGGGTAATATGGGTAATATTTTCTGATGAACAGACAGGCCCGGGCCTCCTGGAACTTGGCCTTTTACTCACCCTGCCAACTGCCCCCATCTGCATCTCAATTTCCCTCCTAATCTTCATCAGATATCTCTCGGAAATCCATCAACTCGTATTAACCATGATGAATTCTTCATTTAATTTTCTGCATTGTGACAGATATACCTTTACCACATTTGTTCTGCACAGACGGCACCTCTTAAACCTTGTGAAACTTTTATGAACCACAATTTCCATCGTTAATTCTTAATCCTATTCATTCTGCTCTGACTCTTTATAGCACATTAACCTCCGTCAGTCAGTTAAACCAATCACTCGCTGATCGCTGCGGTAGATCAGATCACAGAGTATGTGAATGTGCGTATTTGTCTGTGCCGAGCGAACACAGCAGAGAGAACCATGGGAAATTCTCCTCATTCTCTTCATTCAAAAACACTAAAACCTGAGCAATTCCACTCACGTTTGTGATCGTTTTTGTGTGCGACTCGGGGGGTAAGAAACGGTAAATTACTCCACACATGTTTCTCAGTCCTAGAAGAAGCTGCCTTGTGGACTCCATCCAGTAACATTTCTAATAAGAGTCCCAACCATCCAATCAATGCCATTACAGCTTCTAATAGAAACATCTATTTCTATAATGGGAGCCTATCATAAATGCTGTTGTTGTCCTGGAGTGCTGTAAGTTAATAGAACTGCCATATTGCAGTGAATACGAATGAAGACATTCACTGACTATTCATTATCATTTACTAAAAGGCTGTTAGTGGTTTCAGTCTTACAGCTGCAGCACCAGAATCTGCAAGCATGAAAAACACTTAATCCCTTCGAGCCGACTCCGACTGCTAACCTCCAAATGTAGCAGGGCAAGTGATCATTGGATTGGAGTCAATACGTCCTGTACTTTGGTATAAAAAGGACCGTGCTGTGCCAACGCAGTTAGCAGATATTCTAAATGGCAGTACGCAATATAAATGAACATCTATAACCTTCAGGAAGCCACAATAAAAAAACCAAGGCCCTTTTAATGCTTTGTGGAATTTAATTTGAGGCTAAGTTAAGAGAAGAAAATTAACAAGGCTGCAAAACCGGCCTATTACTGATACTGCATAACTAATTACAGTGGCGATACCTTAGAATGAGCTGCACAGGAAAACAAAAGACACCAAAGAAAACAAATGTTGTGAGGCATGAAATCAAATTGGGTTTAGGCCTAAAGCTGGCAGCGAGCATATTGCTTAACAAGCGCTTTTACTCTTCATGAAAATGTAACTCCGGGGTAAATAATCACTAATTAGCCGACAGTTTAATATTTCTGCTCAGCCACTGGCAGTTGGTTTCAGTTGAACATACTGTTGCTTGCAGCAACCTCTGCTGGCATTTACAGTTTAAACTCCCAGGTCGGACGAGATTAACGTGGCAGGAATTAAATACGTACGAAATGTGACGGTTAAAGGTGCGTTCTGCAGGATTAGCTAACAGAGAATATCAGTATGTACTTACAGCTATCATTACAAAGTCCTTCTCTCCTGATGGCTTCAGTGTTGTTTATGCCTATAGGCCAAGTTTCCATCTGCCAGATTACCATAAAAAAAACAAGTTTGACCTCCATTTTCACACGAGTCAAATGTTACACTGAGCTGATTAATAAGTAAATACAGCAGAAGGACAGGCAGCTCATCCGGTGGAAAACAAAAACAAACTCTGGGAGCAAATTTTAAAAAACCGGAACATGGCTCCAGATGGGATTCAAACTGCAGGAGAAACAGCGAGGTTGTAACGGCTGCTTGGAATGTGCGATTCCAACATCCAAACATCATTTTGTATGTGTAAAATATAGATATAAATCTAAATAATCTGTCACTGTGACTTATTGTTTGGTCAACAGAAGTTGGTTTTCAGCTGAACGTTCTGTCGCAGCAACAACTGAACAGGTTTGCAGCAGTTTACCAGTTTTTAGGGACGAGACAGACAGGTACAGCATCACATCGTGTACATTACAGCTACTGAGAAAACGATTCAGGTTGACACTTCCGGTGTCTGCCGATGCTATCAAAGTAACATAATATCATAATTGAAACATTTGAAGCACTTAAGGCTTTGGAAACATCAGCTAAGCAAAACTAATAGTGAGAGTAGTTTCTACTCAATAAAGATGCTTACCTAAATCTCCTTGAATGAATGATACATGATACCAATCGCTGTAAGAAACAGGATAAGCATTAAGCGCCAGAAGTCACGCCCATAACTCGCGCAATGTGTTATAGTAGCACTAGTCTGCAATCAGTCACCAAACTACGCTGTCTGTCGTTGTCTAAAGCTATTGCATTGCTTATAGAGCATTCTAGGTAACATTTCTGTTGGGCAATCTATATATTTCACTCTTTTGATTTTATCAGTGTGGACTTGTCATTTAGATCCCTATAAAACTTAACACTGTTCGTTCACATCGACTTTTAGTTAATTATTGGTGGCTGACTTTGGACCAAGAATCTCAACAACTGTTGGATGGGCTGCCATGAAATTTTGTAAAGATGTTCACGTCCCCCAGAAAAGAGGTCCTAATGATTTGGGTGATTATCTGACTTTACATCACCACGAGGAGGCTGACTTATTTTCTATTTTACTGACATGCCTTGAAAACTTTTGGAGGATTATTTAATGACATGATAAACTAAATACAAGAAAATAGTTTTTGATTCTGACTAAATTATTGGCAGGTTTTCCAGAAGATAACGAGATGTAATCGGCACAAAAAGAAACCGCCTCAATCATTCTCTACAGGACAATGTGAGAATAATGATTCATAAAGTCTCCTCAAAACTCTTGAAAAGTGAAGTTATATCCCTGAGATAAAGTTCCTTAGACATAGCTGCCATAGTGAATAAATCCTGCCAGATTTAGAGATGAGAGTGTCTGTGTGTCTGCGATAATAAGAAGTAGCTTGTAAGGTTGTAAGGTCAGAGAGAGAGAGAGCGAGAGAGAGAGAGAGCGGGGAGGAAGACAGAGAGGAAGACCAAAACAGAACGGCAGACATAATCATTTCTGACAGAGAGGGGAGAGATAGAGGAGAACCATTTTTCTGGCTATTCTCCGGTATTCTGCTGTCATCCCAGTGTGGGTGTGTGACTCAGTGATACAACAACCTCCATTCAATATCCCAATAATAACACCGCTTCAACCTATACAACCTCTATTCACCGAACACGACCATAAAGATATCTATCATATATCGATCAATAGACTCCTCATCTTTATGGTCAACGCAACTCAAATTGAATACAAGTTTACCTGGCTGGAATTCAATAACTTTAAGCTGCACCGAACAAAATAGCAACTCTACTGTGTCCACAAGGAAGTTATTTTTAAAACAAAAGCGACAGAGTAGAACATTTCTTTTTAGGATTTCACATATCCAACATGGCAGAGTAAGGCTGCACAATGTGGTTTAAAAATGACTTATTGTGATTAATTTGACAGATTGATGTGATTGACTATATTTCATGCACTTTCACTGAAACAAACCAACAAAATCATGATGATGTGACGTTTGTTGCACCGAAGATCAAATTCGTAGGCCAGAGCGTCTCTGCAGCACGACAGTACTTCACTATGAATCTATTTCGCTGCACATTTTACCTTTATTCACACAAAACTGGAGCTTCTTACAATTTGGATATTGCACTTAGTCATACTGCATGTATTTAGCTATGATTTAGCGTAACTAAATCAAAACCAATGAGGGAGAAACTATGTTGACACTAAACCTGCCATCCTACACATATAAACAACAAATAAACTGATATTTAAAAGGCACAAGGGAACTTCACCCTATAAATCATTAAATCGTGTGTAACGATCTCTTATAATGACAGCTGACTGAGCACTAGTTGGTAACATTGCATTTCTTCCATTTATTCATTGAAGGGTTGAAAGACAAGTAGAGTTCATCTTGACATCATTCTGTGTTTATTAATACCCGGTATTTCTGTAATAAGCTCTAAAAAAACAACAGTAGTAGTTCATGTAAGATCTGAACGATATTTTATGTATCATTAGGCCATAACAGATCAAAACTCTGGGACAATTAGGGCAGGATTTGGGATTCTGGACGACTGCTGTAACATCTTGTCACCCTAAACAGAGTAAGCAGGAGTATTGGCTTGAAAACAGGCGATTAAGTGAGGGTCTACATGGTTAACTCGAGAGTCAAGCGTGCAGTATTTCTGTCTTTGTGCGTACACTGATCTTTTTGTTCGTGTCATGAATAGTTCTGCGTGAGCTGAGCTGATTGTTCAGTTGCAGTAATGGGGCTGATGACAGCTCACACTGTTTGAAAGGAGAGCGTCTTAATATAACTCCTCTTCTGAACCAATAAGTGACAAGTATGTTTCGTGTGATGTTTGCTCTGACCTTTACTTGTTATGCCACTGACAAATCGATAAAGATGATTGCAGTGTTGAGATGTATCGTTTTTGTAAGCTTCATCAAATTCAGATGACGTGCGTGACGGACAAATAAACTAATTCAGACTGACGCCAAGCCCGCCTCATGAAAACACTGTTACAACTAAAAATAAAGCGGCCCAGTTACAGAGTGACAAATGACTCTCGGAAAGTGACAGATAACATAAATTATATCAAATTAAGGCAGTTTTTCCGGCTGAAAAGTGACACTTTTGCAAAAGGACGTCCTCATTCACTCTGTCATATAATATGTCCACACCATTAATACTTTATTAATAACAGTAATAATCCACAATACAGCACTTATCCAAAGGCAGGACTGACAAAGTGCTTGACAGTCTGTTAATGCAGCTGTCCGGACAATACCGATTTAATAATCGAGGATGAAATGCAGGAACTCTTAAATTAAAGGAAATCTGTCATTTTTTGGGATATTAATCTTGTTTTCTTACCAGCAGTCAGAAGAGAAAATCGATATCAATTTCATGTGTCAGTTCAGTACAGAGACACGTCCCATATGTGATCAGCCTCGTCTAAAAACAGGCTGCTAACAACTCCAAATCTGTCGTACGAACACGTACAGTACATTGCAGTATTTTGCACGTGTAGCATAGCGAAAGACACACTGTGACATAATGACCAGTTAGCAGTATGTCAACTTCTTAAAAGTCTTGTCGGTGTTGGTGGGTTTAAAGACCGTGCACAGCCATGGTACACCCACACAGGTGTTGATTACTGCACCTGTTCAGACGTTTTCTCTGGACTGTGTGGGCGCGCGCAGACTGTGCTTGATTGACACCTCCCTAATTCTCATGTAAGCTTCGTTTCAGCTGCTATTGCAAGTAAAAAAATTAGAGCTATATTAATTATTATTGGATCAAAGAGCCTGGGGACATTATTTAAACATAACATAACCACCTTTGATTGGAACAGAGGCTGAATAACAACTGTTCAAGTGTGCAGAGCCATTAAACTCTTTTAACCAACTGACTTCTGACTACAACCCAACTGACTCTGGATTTTTAGGCTACTACTGACACATGGGCTGATGGCATTTTTTAAACAAACCATCTTCTCGAAGATCCCTTAAACAAAAGAATTATGACCAAGAACATTTTGGGGGTAAACCAGACTGTGCTCTTTGGTGGTCAGACTAAATAATGGTGACATCGTCACTAAATTAACCCTAAACTACTTGTCAGCACCAATACCAAATATCTGTATTAATCTTATCAAGTCTATCCCGAATACACTGTTAGGACTCCAAAACTTCTGCTACGATTATGCATGAATTTTCATGCTTTTCCAGAGAGAGAAGGGGGATAGTAGAAACAATATGATTTATCTTACTTTCCTCAAACTTGCTGTAATCATGTACTTTGCTGTAAGTCTAACTGGAGACGAAGGAAGGAGCAAACCCATTAGCCAATGTCTAGACGAGCCAGTGATGAACTGCTGCGAGTGCTTGGGCCTTCATCATCAGAAATACGACCACGTAGGTCGACTGTGAAACCAGCTTATTGCGACCAACACTAAAGTTTCGCGTTAGGCAGTGACCTCTAGTGGCGGAAGAAATAATACACCAGCAAAGGAGGAAATTAAGCACAGAAAGAGGGACAAGTCAGGGAGGTTGAGGGTAGATCGTGAGGACAAATATCACGGGACTTTCGACCAGGAAACCAGTGTTTGTGTCCAATGCTGAGTCATTTCAACGTACTAATGTAGTTAAGTTACGTCATGTACATTTTCTGTAATAGCTAAAGCTAATAATGTTCTGGTACGCCTGTTGCTGATACATTGCAATGGTCATATTGTTTTGGGAACAGAGATGTATATCATGTTGGCAATCATCCTGTTAAGTCATTTTCAGACGTTACGGCATGAGGACATGTTCTTGTGCATGGACAGCAGAAATGCTCCCACGCACGGACTGTTCTGTGCACTTGTATTTTAATGTGACTGGTTTTCGTTTCTCTGCAGATTTTCGGCTGATTCATGTAATAAATTAACTCCATTTATCGTTCTTTACCAGTGGCTTGCCTCTTCATTGATGCACCCAATGGAACGTGTTAGATGTTTTTGCTAGAAACAGAAACAGAGTCAGGACCTCTATCTTTGATGTCATGATGGCTGACTTACTAGCTAACAGGATGCAACAACAAGAGAGTTTAGGCTTTATTTTTCTCTTTTGACTTTTAAACTTTCCAGTATGACTTTTAAACTTTCTAGTTTCTAGTGCTGAGAAAAGCTTTTCTCTCTTCAGTTAACTCCGAAGATGGGACTGATATTAATCTTCTCACATAAATTCGAGTATGACAGCAAACAAGCCAAATGTTTTTACCAAATGTTTGGGCATTCGTTTAAAAAATATGAAGAAACCTGCACATTAATCTTACACACACTGTTCAGGTGGAAAGCGACCTGGTGACCTTTTTCTAGTTTAGAGTCAAAACAGAGCAGCATTCTTTTAGTCACGACTGAGAGTCGTAATTAATCCACCTGGATCAGTTCAAAGACAATAAAACACAACACAGAACCGAGAGCGTGCGCCTGCATCTTTTATAGCTCGCCTTAAGTTATGCTCTTTGCCTTTCCTGTGTGTGTGGGAGGCTCAAGGGGGATGGGATGCATTTGCGTGTGCTACGTGCAGAGTGGTTCAGTAGGTTCAGAGCTAACAGACTGGAAGCTTGACCATACATCTCTCTGCTAAGTCTAGTGAACGTATGGATTATGGATGGAGTGCCGTGAAGGTCAGGTTTACTGCTGGAAGGCCTTCTTTCAGCTGTCTGTTTAAGTGCAGGCTGAACAGCGAGTGTGGACGCACAGTCATAACTCAGACAGCACTTAGCAGCCAACTTTGATTGACCTGAGATTTCCTCCTCATAAATGGTTAAACGGAGAGACAGATAGAGATGGTCGGAGTTGAGGAAAAGAAAATGAGCTGGTAGGAGTACTTCAAACTGAATTATTCCATTCTGGCTGACGAAGTGTCGGCTTGTCTGTCTGCAGATGGATAATACTCAGCTCCGCTGAGACAAAAGTACCCCACTGATTTCCTTATGAGCGTGGAGATTATATAATACAGTTCTATTCAGAGGGTAGAAAAAAACCAATGCTCTCACTGAATGACTAATGATGTTTAAACAAAGGATGTTTAAAGAAGATGTGATCTAAACTACAGATTTAAAGGATTAAAAGAGAGATATTTTAGCTATTATTTCAGTATTTCATTGAATGGATGTGTACTGCAGCAGAACCCAGTACATCACATGTGCTGTTTGAGTTTTTCAGTGTGACGGGCTGAAACCGTGGAAGTGCTCGGCTCTCTAAAACACAAAACGAGCAGTGTGTGCTCTAATGTGGCTGTGGGTTATAGTGGCTGACTCAGCTGTAATGAGACATTAATGAAGATGTTGGGTAATTTGGGCTGGCGAGGGAGAAAGAGAAAGAGGGAGGGGGATTAGAGAAAGGGAGGGGAGGAAGGAAGAGGCAAAAGGTAGGGAAGCACCAGCTGCTTTTCCAGATGATCCACGCGGGGACACGCAGCTGTCCTCTTTGCCCGACTATCCTCCCTCTCCATCTCTTTCTCCGCCCTTCTCTCCTCTCAACGCCGCCCTTCAGGAAGTGCTTCAGCAAAACGACTTTAATGGAGATATACTACCGCAACTAAGGCTTGATCCTTTGTATGCCACACAGATCAAACTCCCTCCACACAGCTCCAACTCAACGCGTGGGTAAGAGTGTTTCCCTCCCATCTCCATCACGCTGGACAGCTCCACACTCTGTCGGTAATGTTTATGATACTCTTGAAAGGAGAGCCGGCAGAGGCCAGTCTGAGTGTGAGAGCAGTAAACACCACAAATGAAATTCAATAAGGGGAACTGGTACAGAAGGGCAGCGACGTGCACATACACTTATTTTATATATGGACTCAGAGACATGAACAGTATGTGAGGACAAATATGAAAAGCACACGTTAAGCGCCATTAATAACAGGGCTGGAGTGAATAGTGGGTAAACATAAGCTAAGATTAAGCTACGCTAATATTATTAGTATTTTATTGCAGAGGATTGTTTACTGCTTGTGTGATCCAAACATTTTCAACACCTCCAGTCCACAAGCCGAAAACA
Organism: Sparus aurata; assembly: GCF_900880675.1. Taxonomy (NCBI): domain Eukaryota; kingdom Metazoa; phylum Chordata; class Actinopteri; order Spariformes; family Sparidae; genus Sparus; species Sparus aurata. The sequence goes on along the minus strand of NC_044204.1, from coordinate 32,000,578 downwards.
AAGATGTAATTGTTTTCCAAATTCACAATATGTTTTAATCCAACAAAATATTCAGCTAAATCCGTACTCGTGGCATGAAGTCTTTCAAACAGAACACTGCCAATATCTATTTTAGATCTAACACTGTTATAAAAGGTAGTACGTATCGTAACGACTTTATACCAGCAATAAACAGCTTTTGCTACCTTATCATTCTGAAGTTAATACTGATTACACAGAACAATGGCTATAGAAAAATGACACCATCCATGTACGGATTGACCCCATAAACCCTCACTGTGCTATTTTGGCAAGAAGGAAGTGCGACTGCCATTGCATAATTTTCCCTTGTTGTAATCCCCAGGTAACAGTGGAGCAGCTGCAGATGAAAAAGAATCCCGCTGATGGAAGAGGCAAAGAAGGAGAAGTAAAACAAGAGTGAACAGACGGATATTCAGTTGATGAAGAGCGCCGGTGTTGTGACAAAGTCTGTTCCCATGTTGATAAGTGTTCCCCTTCAACACTTGGACTTGAGACTGGAGAGGGGGAGGAGTTGAAAGTTGCTATTTCCACTTTTAGTCATTATAAATAAAAGATCGCATTATGTGTCTGCAATCGCGTGACACTCTGCCTTCCATTGAATCCTCTGAATTGCTTTTGTTTTGGGTTTTTTTTTTCTCAATTTTGTTGGAGGACATTTTTGGATGATTTTGTTTTTGTTTTCAAGGTGACAACATCATAAACTATATATAAGCTTCATTACAAAACCTCAGGAGAAGCTTTGAATGTACAAAGAGTTAAGACAGCATTTGCTCTATTAAATACAGGAGAAAACATCCCACCAAGGAGAGAACAGAGATGGAGAGTGAAACAGTGGAACCTTTCTTTGTGTCATACCTGGAAAGTTTGAATTGTAAAAGACTGAATGTAGTGTTTTTATTCAACAATGAGCTGCTCTCTGAGGCTGTAATGACATTGGGAACGAACTGGGAACCCACCAGAGCTTCATAAATCTTAAAGCTCTTGGTCCCAAAAATATTTGCCAAGTGATCTGAAAGTAATGTTAATTAAGTGTTAATATAAGTCTGTGTGTGTGTGTGTGTGTGTGTGTGTGTGTGTGTGTGTGTGTGTGTGTGTGTGTGTGTGTGTGTACTCTGTTAAGGACACATCAATGACACAGCTCTGTGATTGGGTGCATTCCTTCATTATGCTCAAGAGTTGTGAAAAGACACAAACATGCAGCATGAACGAGGGGAGACAGTTTCCGCGTCGAAGCTCCAACCTCCCTGAACATTATAATCTTATGACATTTACCCTCATTAACTGCAAATTAATTCATAACTGAGTGAATAACCAGCTCAAAAAGTCTGCAAATTAAAAAATAATCTGCCCGAAACGGTGACTTTAAGTACTGTCTTTGAATGAAATGTAAATTTTCTAACGTTATTACATAAGTTCAATTTAAGTGTCACATTTAATGGAAGGTTTTTCTATCGTACTGAGTCCATGTGAAAATATTAATTAAGACTAAATGAACATAATGTGTTTATTATTCAAGTATTATAGATGAAAGTGATGCATTTCAAATTGGTCATTCTGTTCCCCGTAATAAATCACCCTAGTTATTAAATTAACCCAACACGATGGAAAACTCTGCATTAAATGTGACCCTTTACTTTGAACTTCTGTAACAGAATTAGATGCAAATTTCACATAATTAAAATACTTAAAGTCACTGTTTCAGTCAGTCAGTGCAAGTTTGGCTTGTAGTTAATCATCTTTATAGAGCAGCATTTAGAGCCTTGTGTCCGCGGCCAAAACAAGAAGTTGCCTCTTGACGACTTACACGGCCGAGCCACTGTTCTGTGTGTTTTCCTGTGCAGGTATGCAGGTGTCGTATACTGTTTATGAGTGTTTCTAGGAGTGCTTTCCCTCAGACAGAATAGAGTCATAACAATCTTCCTGAGTCAGCTCGATGCATCCTTGGTTAAATCCCAATTGCCAACAAAACCAACATGAAACCCGGGCAGGGATATAAGCCCATCAACTTCACAACGGTAAAGTAGCAACTATACTACAATATTAAATGGAAGTCCACATTCACAGAAGTGAAGCACAGAGGTATTCTGCAGCGCTACAACCAGCAATCTTATTTCATCGGAGCAATTAACCTTTCTCTATTATTTTAAACACGGCACAGGTCGGAAGCAATGGCCCTTAGATTAATGTAAAGGCTGCAGCAGCACAAGCAGAGAGAGATTAAACGCACACCTCGTAATGTTACCACCTTCCAAGATCACTTTAATATATGTATTAACTTGATCTCTTATCTGTTATGCACAAAGAAAAAAAAAATCAATTGAATAACCCGCAGTAAAGGAGCGGTTGAGGAGATTGTTTTCGTATCAGATGAGTCTATAAAAAGCGCTCATGCTGTGCGACGGGGGCAAGAGGTTAAAAAACCCTTGTACAACCACAGTTATAATGAAAAAAAAAGAATAGTATCTCGTTACAGGATATTTTGACTTTCCATTCACGGCAACTTATGTTTGAATAACTGAATGGCTTATCAAGTAAGGCTCAACCTAAAGAAGGCAGATGTGAAATGATAGCAGCTAAGCAAAAGTCTCAAGGTAGGGTGTCCCGATTCTTGTTGGGATCGGTAGGTGAAGTGTTACGGCTGCAGGGTCCGGCAAACTGAGGTCTTTCAAAGGCACATCTCAAATCAAGGGTTATGAGATTCTCTGTCATCTCAATGTATTTTGATTCTTTTCTATAGGCATAAAAAGGTTGCTAGCCTTCTTATGGTTGTTGGCATATGACGCCCAAATTCTTATATATAGTCTAGCAGCAAAATTGCTTCACTTGGCAATGTTAGCCTGTAAAACATTGCGAGTATTGTTTTTTTATTGGACGACTTGATCGATGAAGTTGTGAAAATGGTTGATTGTGTTCGTGCTTCTCTGTCTCCATCGAATAAATGGCAAGCGGCGCTGTGATAATATCGCGACTGCCATAGAAACGCAAGATAAAATCACCACAGCTGAGGACGGTTTATTGAAAATGTCTGGTTGCGTAGGTTTTCGTGACTAGCATGAGGGTTTTTCATAGGAGACTTGAACCACTATCCGCTGGAACTCTGTTCTGAGGTCCATGAGGACTTGAGGTAAAAAAAAAAATATGAAATGGGATTGAGGTACATGATATCATACAGTGCAATGTGGGTGTTTTGAAACCTTCCTAACACCTGATATGATCTCAAATCAACATGGTTGCAGACAGCGACTGTGACTCTGCCTGGGCTCGGATGTTAGAAATGACCTCTTCCTCTTGTTTGACCTTTAAGGACATCACGTCTACTGTGATTGGTACTCTAGTTCTGTGGGGATTACCCACTCCTTGTACTTGAAGTACTTTATCGTGTCAATGTAGTGTAATAATGAGACCTTTCTGCTTCTTAGAGTCTATATTCACGTTCTCCTTTTATTCTGATTTAATGAGTTTCCTTTCAGAAGATATGGTTCTGAATAAAAGCAACATACTTCTTCTGTGACACAAATTAACTAGTTTAGAGGGGGTATTTATAAAAGCAATCTGAGCGACTTATTTCTTACACAGTTAATTTTTCTCTCACTGAATAAGACTGAAAGACAGTATCGGTTGCTCTAAATTAAATGCTGCAAACTACCTCATTAGAAGGAATTCATTCTTTTTTTTTTCTACCCATGTACCAATGAAAACCCAGTTCAGCTGTGATGTATAACCTGCATATTCACTTCAATAAAAAAAGGGCTTTTTTTCTAATAGCATTCAAATGTTAATAAACAGGGGAACTGTCGTGTCATTTCAATAGGCTGTAAATGCATCACTGTCAAAGAAGAACTTACACAACCATCGTGTGTCTTTGAGTTTGTGGTTTTTGTATAAATAATTTATTTTATTGTCGACTGTATTTGTATTACTGCATTGTAACTGTGGAATGTGTGTTTTGAGGGCATCACCGTCCCGCTGAATCACACTGTTTAACAACAGAAGTCGGCTCATGTCTCAGTTGGGGTTGTGAACCGTAGTTTAAGGAAGCGAGCCTTAGAGGGATTATAGGGATGTTGATGTGTTTACATATCTCGACTTTGAGCGAGCAAGTTTATTCAGAAGGGATCAGCGTGCAGAAACATTATCCTCTCCTTAACCCTGTTGTTGTAAACTTGGCACATTTGATATGCCAACACACACGTACTGCTACATGCTGGCATATTTTCAGCTGCTGACCCATAGCGACCTGAAAGCAGGCACTAGTACTACATCGTAACACTAGTTCTATGAATAAAGGATGAACTCTGGAACAGTTTGACATCTTGGGCAGAATGATTTCCTTGTCATAAGTTAGATGAGAAGATCAATACCAGTCTCTGCTTCGTTGTATGAAGCTGCAGCCAGCAGCTGGTTAGTTTAGTTAAGCATTAACAGTGGAAACAGGTGGACAGTGTGGTTTTACAACCACCATTACAGACTCTATAAAGCCACTGGGATTGTCCAAGAAATAGTCCTGCACTGAGCTTTAGAGGCGCTAGTAGATGGATTTTGATGCCTTTGGACACAAAACCACCCAAAGGTGCCATCTGGAAAAGCAGAATATACACGGCTAGGGATGCTACTACTCTTACCGATACTCCTTTCAGTTTGGCTCTTTGTTGATACTCTGATAGGTTCTTTTTCATTATGAAATAATAAATAAAAATGACTTAATCAGTTCAAGAATCTAATTGAATTCCTTACATATAGCTATATTATTATTAGAGCAGCAACAGTAATATTCACACATCACGTCCACTGTAAAATATCTCAAAACAAACCCAAGAACATCAATAACATAAATAATATTCCTGACATCAAAATACTGATGGAAGTCAGTGTCAGTCCTCCTCCCTCTGCTGAGGTGATTCACTGCCTGCAGGTACGGCTGGTAGATGGAGGGGCTCGATTGTCTCAGCCACCAGCCAAATTTAAAGATACCTTTAAGAGGCAAACTTAGCTAAACAGTCAGACTACATACAGATAGCTTTTGCGTCGTCAAACTGCTAGCTTTTCCGTGACAATTTGCTGTTAGCCGAGCTAGCGCGCTGTGTGGCAGTGGATGAGAAACTGTCGACAGAACCGATTAAAACATGCTTTCTACGTGTTTAGATGTTCAGGCTGTAGTATATAATAGAAGTATTGGCATTTTGGCTATTTCATAGTATGTATAGTAACCAACGTTTTCGCCATCTATGTATCTAATCCTTTGACCCCGGGGCCAGTCCAACACCAGGTTTCAGTACCCGTCCCTACACTCTGCAGTTCTGACATAACAGCCGCACCTACACAAACCTCTTCAGGAGCTGCAGTTGTTGTTTTTCAAATGCAGGGTCGCTTCTCTCGCTGGTCATCACATCACACGCCTGCAGCCAGGATCATTTGATGCTGATTGGTTGAGCCACTGTGTGTTTGGCCACAAGCACATATCGTGAACCTGGCTTATCCAGCTGCCATGCGAGGTGAGCCGGCTGTAGCTGGATTTCATGTACAGACGTGAGTGAGGTGTCAGTCTTCCATCCAGTTCTTGGCGAGAAATGGAATAATTTCAAAAAAATCCATAAATCTTCTATCTGCATATCAAGTTACATATACTGTATGTGCTCAGAAAGCCAGGATGCACTTAGTCAACCCCATGGGGCCTCGATGAGGATTACTAACTCTTCTGCGACTTGTGAAACAGCAAGGAAACTCCTTGAAGGGGTTACAAGATATACTGTAAACACCCTGAGCACCAGCTGGACTTTGTACAGTCAGACAAGGATGACTTACCACCCTCACGGGCCCCACACAGGTATAAAAACACAACACAAGTCATTGTCCTCTGGACACATTTGGCATTTTAAAACCTTTGCTTAAGCAGGAAAATGATCTAACAGCATATCCTTAATTATAACTGCCTGGGGGAGGAGATGCAGAGGCTCCAGACATTCAAATGTTGACGCATCGGGAGCTGCCCAGTGCGATGAGTACAACTGCTTCACTGCTGGTGCGAACTGATTTGCTCAAGGGCACTTTGAGGGCAGCAGAGGGGGAGGAAACACTGTTACTCATCTGTCCTCCCACACACATTTTTCCCAGCCAGTCTGTGAATTCAAGTCAACAGCCAAAAACTGTTCTGTAAGTTTAAGGCGGCTCTTTCTCCCACATCTAAACATGTAGGCAGCTATACCTTACTTATCTTCAAACTACGCTACCTGAAATGTCAACATAAATCCAGAAAATTCAGGTTTTATATGAGCTCTGGGATAGAAATTCCCACACCAATATATGCTGTGCAATACAATGTACTTTAGTGTGGCACTATGTGACCTGGTTGGCAGAATGTACTGTAGCACGTTTTCAGCGGTACCTGGCACGAGCTGCTGTCCAGTCATGCTTATCGGAGGCATCCCCAGGTTGCTCATGGCTGTTGCCCAGGCGCTGGGGTCTGACATGGGCATTGTCATGGAGTTAGAGACCATGGTCATGTTACGGTTCCCGTCTGGAGAGAGACACACAAAAGGAATGAGAAAGTGAGACTTAAAATTCCCTTTTTTTGGGGGTATCGTTATTCAAGTGCTGCAAAAAGATGTGCATTTATTTGGACAGGTTAAAGGAAAGTCCAAGGTCAAAAACAGAATTACATTTCAGAGGCGTCAGATCTTTGGCTTCCTTTTATGACAAAATCCCTGAACCTTATTGACATGAACGCTTTGTGATCTCCAAGCTCATTTTAATTCTGCCTCGTGCCACAGGAGAGCGAGGAGGAGAGAGGCCGGTGTGACCCTGCATTCAGTTCGACTCTGTATTGACTTTTACAACACTCTTCATCAAGTTGTCTGTTCAACTTCCGCTCCGAGGTTCAACGGCCCGGCCTCTTGGCACTTCCTGTCTCCCTGACCCATCATCTCGGCTCAAAAGGTTGCAGCTGCCTCGACTTTAAAATGCTGACACACGCATGTACAGACACACAGTGCACAGACGATGCATCACACTGAGTCTTTGTGGTCTGAGCAACATCTGGCCTCAGATCACTGAGAAACTAAAATAATAAATAACTATCAGAACTGCTGAAAGACAACTATCGGATGTCAGGGTTAGGATTAAATACAACTAGAAAGCCTTAACTTTAAGTATCTGTACCACCAGACACCAGAGCTGTGAGACTCCATAATTCATCCACGGCACTTTACGTTATATGCTTATCATTGCGTGGGGAGGCGAACCTGAAAACTATGTAGAAATGATGGTCTTGTTTACTCTGGTTCTTCACTCTAAGTTTAAGTACGTTGACTGATAAATGTGCGTTATTTCTCACATTTGAGACATTTGCTTTACTCCTGAGAAAGTGCCTTTGCAGCTTTCTGTGGTGTTTTGCTCAGAGCTTAGATAAACACGAGCGCTGACTAAAGTTCAACTGACGCAGAGCACATAAAGGCATGTAGCAGTGTACTGTACATATAACATAACCTAAGAGCAAAGTACAAATCTATAAATTCCCAGGCATAGAAACACTGACAATCCTCCAACCTACCACAACAAACACACATATCAGCTGCCCCACAAAACCTCAGGCTCATGGTTCTCTGCCAAATCCTGACTCTTGCATGAAAAAGCAAATGTATTTGGATCCCCACGGATAAAAGGGCCTGCAGTAAAGTCAACAGGAACGACTCATACATCCAGAAGCGGTTCGTTCCCCTCATCTGGAGTTCATTTCACAGCTCTAAGTGCTCTTACAACACTTGAAGACCTGTAAATTACTGAGCGGCAGCAGCTGCTGGCTGAGCCGCTAGCCTGTCCTCCTCTGCTCTGACTCCAAGTTTAACCGTGGTAATACAAAGTAAAAATGAACAGCCGTGGGATTTTACACCTCAAAAGTTCCTCTCAATGCCCGGTTTACATCCACTCATGCAGTCCCGGGGCTGTTTGTGGACTGGCCCAAGCAATTACACTGACAGAACGACAGCAACCAGCTTCTTGTGCTACGTGTCTAAAAATACTTTGTAGAGATGTTTCCATTAGAACTGACTATAAATATGGCATTAGTGCAATTATGGCATTTCAACCAAAAGCATTTATTACACCCTGGCCTCAGCTTGACTGTTTATATTTAATTTGAATGATTAAGGCTCTGCTAGCATTTTCAAAATAGGCTTTGACAAACCATCCCACCGTAGCGCTCGTCATATAGCAACAGTGTTACATCTCCTTTCATCCCGCTAATTAATATTCCTCTTAAAATTCCACTAACACAACGACAGCATCCCCGCTCAGACCCACTTATTAAAAGTTGTCTGCATGTTGCCATGGCGAGGCCCGATAACGCATTCATTGTTGTGGTGTTGCTATGTTAATGTTCCCGACGAGAGCCTCGCAGCCCTGTTAACTGCTTACAACCCCCATTAACTGTCCTGCTGACTGGGTGGCAGCACACTCAGAGGAGAGATAATACAGTGGGAGGAGAGGAATGGCGCAACATAAAGCTTTACTACACAGTCGTGATCATTTCAAAGCAGGTTTACAACACAATGAGTGATAAGAGGATATATGAAAGCTAATGCAGGGTTTAACAATAGACTGCCTCCTGTCCAGCTGGCAGTAAGATGCAGATTTGGACGGGAAAACAGGTCAGAAATTGGCCTAGTTGGGCATGTGCCCAGAAATAGTTCCCTGACTACTATTTCTCACCCAGTGACGCCATTATCCTTCCACTGCAATCGGCCCACTCTCCACTTTCTTGCGTCTTTTTAACAAATCGGTCTGTGTGCCAGCTCAGAGTTAGTCAGAGCATAGTGTGGTGCATTTGTGGGGGTGGCTGCTTTGAATTACAAAGCAAGGAAAAGGCATCAGTTGCCCATTAGTTGGAAAATGATGAATCAGTCTTAACAAGTTCTGTACCATTTGTCAGCAATAAGGCTGAACAGGGCTGGCTGAAGTTTCTGCACCAACGTTTGTCACGTACACGTGCCACTGATGGCAACAAAATGCAACCAAATGTAGAAAGTAACAGCTGCAGTGGCTACAGGAGTTACTGGAAAGTGACTAGTTGTTGACTATCTTCAGTCATGAATAATGTGTCAGATTGATGACCATCCAATGCCATTTTTACCTCCGCAAAGAAGGTTGCGTTTTCACCCGTGTTCTTTTGTTGGTAGGTTGGTTTGTCAGCAGGATTACACATGAACTGCTGAACAGATTTCCACTAAACTAAAAAAGATCCAATTAACTTGTGATTTGGATCTGAATAAAGGGGCATTTTTTCTCACTTTCTTTAGCATTGTGAGATTTTCTTGACATTTTCATCAATTTCTCTGAATAATATCTGGATTTGTTATCAACTTGTGGGTACAGTCTGATGTGTCTGATTGTGGATACGCATTTACAGGTGGTTTAAACTTTAGACTGATACAGGGCTATCGAGTTTGATGTTGGATTTGACTTACATAACATGTTCTCTGTTTAGAAGTCATGAGCCATTTTCTCATAGGCCACATTCGCTTTTTGGCACAAAGAGTTGATCAACTGTCTTTTAGCTTGTGACAAAACTTTCCAAAAAGCCTTGTGCAGGTCTGTGAATCCATCTGGAAGTTAGGCACCTTTATGAAATAGCACAGTCCCATTGCCTCACCACATTTTAGTCAGCTGTCATGAATATAAACACACACCTTCCAACATACTGCCATACCAAATATTTGGAGTCCTAGGGTGAAAACAGCAGCCTCACTCGATAGAAGTTCCCCAATGTTCTGAGGCGTGGGTTCAAACCCGACCACTGGCCCTTTGCTGCATGTCTTTCCTCACAATCTGTCTCCTGTTTCCATTAAAAAGAGAAAACGAAAACTGTGGCCAAACTGTGGGTGTTGAGATTTTTGTAGACCGACAGACGGAGAAACCCATAGAGCTGCTGATCGCTCATTTCCACAACTGTTTCTGGAACTTTTAACTCCCATCTCCCATATTATCTGTCAAACTTGTCAGTGTGGTGTGAATTATCTCCGCTCTGATGTGCAATTGTGAAGAGAACATTTGCCTTCCAGCCCATTAAATCAGTCGATCAACATTTCACATGTGGCCTTGGAGCATATAAGAGGTCTATCACCTATAAAGTCATTTGTTTTCAGAGATTGCCTCGTCTTCATTCCTCTTACACACATCTCATTCGACTGATGAACACCGACTTCCATAAAAAACACTCATACTAAGCAGATCCATATGTTTCATTGTGTTTGGATTTGGTGGGTGCATTTTTCCGTCACAACTCAAGTCGATCAATTACTGTGTTTATGAGAGATTTTTTTCTGATTGGTTAACTATTGATGAAGCACAGCAGTGGGTTTTGTATCGATAGAAAAAACAAACAATGCACTCGCTAAAAGCAAGTGCAGTTCAATTAAACAGAGAAAACAAAGAGGGCAGCTAAACTTTGCAATGCTGCAAAAAAACTTTAATATTACACCAGCAACTTTCATCTCTTAAAGGGTTTATCTGAATCTGTTTGATGTTATTTGATTTGTCAGATATTTGCTTTTCATTTCATCATTCGCATATCCAGCTCACATCATCTTTCAGAAACAGAAGCGTAGCGTGCAAAACCAGTTCTCCAAATGAGCCTCCGTAGCTCTGTGAAGCTAAGTGTCTGGTCAAGTTAAAAGTCCTCAGTTTAAAGCTGGCGATTTCAGGGGAGACAGTAATAAGAGGGTCAAGGTTACGGCAAACTCTGACAGCCGCTGATAATGAGTCAAAACGAACACATGAGACAAATCTGGGACAACTCTTATCTGATTAGTCTCAGCTGGTTGCCACTGGTTGACTTTGGTTTGTCCGAAGGCCAATTCAACATGTGGTACCACGCTGTTCCACACAATTATTCCAGTGAGTCATGAACGGTTCTGTATTACGTTGCGGCTCAGACAAAGAACGAGTCATTATAGGAGATGAAATCATGTCATGTTAACTCAGCTCAGCTGGAGTGTCACAGCAGCTGATTGAATTGGGATAAAACTTTAAATGAATGAAGATAACAGTGAAACAATTCTTTTGCCTTCTACACCCGATTGTTCGTCCTTGTGAGTTTGTGCCATTGTTTGGCATAAACCAAATGTTTTGTTTTCTACAGGAATGAGTCCTAAGACCTGGAAATAATTTAGTATTTGTGGACTTCATTTGTGATTCATTTGTGATTATTTTTGCTGAACAAAACATAAACTCGTGTTTGCCACAGAGCTTATTTTCTGCAGCAATCCAAAATAAAAGTTGCTCAGGCTGATCCGATCCCTCCAGCAACCCTAATCCTAACCCTGCTTACCGCAACTAACTATCGGTGGTCTTTTGGGGGGGGGGGAGTATTTACTTCTGGTTACAATTGCTACCACATTGCTACCACCACTTTGTGCAGCGAATATGAAGTTACACCCGGCCTGGATCCGTCCAAACAACAAAGTAAAGCCCACCCACCAGCTCCCCTTAAGCTCACAAATTAAGACAATGTAAGACACATTTAAAACAATATACAAAAGAATATAAACATGACATAATAACCTCAATGTATAAAATTACTGGGGCACCTTTGATTGATGCTGTGAATTCCCTTTCTTCATGCTCTTTATGCTAAAATCTACGCTAATCATCTGCCAGCTGTAGCTTCATTTTACTGGTTTAACTCATCTGTTAAAGGGGAATCCCACCGATTTTACACGACAATGTCTGCTTCCATGTGCAAATGTGAAAAAAGCCTCTGTGAAAAAAAGCATCGACTTAATACTGCAAGTTTGAAAGTGAAAGATAAAAAAGTTAATCAGGTTATTTTCGATGTAAAAAGGTGTTAAAATTAACAGATCTCTGTAGCCCGCTCCTCATCTCATGTTAGCTGCTCAAAGCTACATTGTACACTACCAGCCTAACACACAAGAATCTCTGAGCCAACTGTTGGTAACGTTGCATTGTGGGTAATGTATGCGCCAAGCTTTGACAGGGAAGATGAGCGTGTAGAATAAAAGTGACTGAATCTCTCGTTGTGCCATCACAACTTTGTACCTTGTAATACTTTTCAAACGTTAAAGTGTGATGCAGAGTCTGTGCAATATTCTTTTAAAATTAAACAGTTAATTCTAAAAAAAAAAAAAAAAAAACTCAATAAATAAGTAGCACAACATTATGAATTAATGTTTGTAGAGTTACTTCAATTCGTAGAGAAGAAATTGAAAGAGCAGTCTCCACAAATCTAAATGACTGAAGTTTCATCTACCAGAAATCCCGAGGCCAAGTGCTCAGGCGGTCTCACTCTCCGCCTTGATGAAGATAATGTGAGATCCAACCCAGGCTACATTTTTCACCAAGGAGTTCAGCAAATTGAAGGCTTTCATATTGTAAGCTTCTCTCCTTCCTCTGCCTAAAAAGAACGACTTTTTCTTACTGTGACTCGACAGTTTGTCTCCAGAAGTGAACATGAACACAGACGTACGGCACAAAGCGGTTCGGAGCATTACCGTACATTTTCAGTAATTGTTACACATCTAATAATGAATGAGGATCTATCCTTGTGCCTGTAGTGCCAGTTTTCATTGAAAATTTAATTAGTCGGAGACACATTCTTCAGTGCATGTCATTTATCTTTGTTCTTTCTTCATGACTTACATTTCCTGCTGTGTCAGAAATTGTAAAATGTCAACTCATGGGCTGAGTCTAATTGCTCGCATTCGCCGATCTTCTGAGCAAATTCAGCAGTAATTCAGCCTCCTGTCGCCACTATGTAGCAAATATTGTTTTGTTAATAAACGAAGCGCAGGAACTGAGTGAGAAATACAAATGATTCCCTTCGCACTGAATTTGGGGTCTAATAAATCAATTTATGGGCTGCCTGAGGTGGTAGGAGATTTTCCTAACCCTTCCATACTTCACTTGACTTCTCTGCCTCAGATCAAAAATGTAATTTCCATTTTCAAGCCAGATTGTACCCTCTGCTACACAATATGTTCTGTCAGTTCGGTCAGAAGCCCTCAGACAATTGCTTTGAGTCTACTGACATTCTCTTTGTACTGTGATAGCCAGCAGCCAGTGGAGGCTGCATTAATGATTTAACATACAGTTAAAGCAACAGGTGGGAACTTCAGATACAGTAGTCCTTTATTTTTCATCTTACGTCTCAAAGTGTTTGAACACGTGTCCTTACTAGCCAAAATGAAAGTATCAAATGAAGGTAATTATCCCTAAATGAAGCTGCTGCTCACTCTTTCTTCTCCTGTGATTGGCACATTTAATACTGCAAATGAATGCAGGACCGTGGCTTTTAGCACCAAGTCCCACATATTCTGCACATGTAGGTTAGTATGTCATGTCCCGTTTTAATAAGTGATATTGACAGGCTTTGGTCTCTCTGAGAAACCCTGATTGAACTGAATTTGCCGATGGGAAGTTGATTCCCCCTGTGCCCCAGAGTCATGAGCTCCTGAACTCCGAGGATTGATTTCAGACCAAGGCATAGCTGATCCCCCGGACTCTCCTGATTGGCCTTTAGCTCCACTAAACGCTCCCTCAGGGAGGGAGGGGCTGATGGGAAATGAAGCCATTTTTAAAGCCTATTGGCTGTGAACCTCCTAGCTGCGAGAAAAGCTGGAGAAAAGCCATTTTGTTCACAATGAGCTATCCAACAGCAAGAGATGGAGAAGATTGGAAAGTTAGACTGAGATTGAGAGAGAGAGAGAGAGAGAGAGAGAGAAACGAAGAAGCTGATGGTAGAAATGAGAACATGCCAAATGAAAAGCAATATCAATCTTCACTGTAAAACTGTCATCAACTTATATTTTCTCATTAGTTTAACTTGAATGTACGTTTTAATTAGTTAAAGTTAACTCAATGAATGTCTCGTTCTTATTTTCAGATCACTCATTCTCACGTATTTTGACTTGAAGTGATGAGCTGGATGAAAGAACTGCAGAGTTCAATCGACTCATTAAAGTACGTTTCTAAAGACACATGAGCATAAACAAGACTTCCCAGCATGCATTATTGATAAGACTCTTTGTCACAATTTAAGAGAAAATGTGTGATGGAAACTTGCTGCGTTAACACATCTTGAGATGAGTGATGGTCTGCTTTCACGATAATAAAAGCATTATAATTCATTCTTTGCCTCCTCACACCTTTTCACTTGACTTTACACTTCATATCGAGGTTACGTAAAACAGATATTTTAGGGAATACCAGATGAAAGAAATGGAAAGAAGAATTGTTATGACTCAGCTAGAGAAAGGTGATTAAGTTATGTAAGTTATGACAGAAGTAATATTGAGTTCTATGACTTGAAAGCTTTGCTTGTTTTGAATCATTAGTTCAACTCTCAAAATTCAGTTTGAGAACTTCATTTAAAACTTCAGGCAGTGTTGATTAAGTTTTTAAATTCACATGTCATAAATATTGGCTAGCTTCATATGGGCAAAACATTATTTGAAAATTGAAAACACGCACAACATTTGTATGACATAAAACATAATATATAACATACATGTTATAATGAATTTGCATAATTAGCACTTCACTCCGTGTTAGTTAATATAAGCACGATGTTGGAAGCAGAAACCTCACAGGCTGTTTGTACAAATTCATCCTTACTCATGAAAAACACAGCAAGCACAATAAAATGCATGGAGTGCAAATCTGCCTTCTACTAGTGGATGGCTTTTTGACCTTGCATGTGTGTGTGTGTGTGTGTGTGTGTCTTTATCCATCCTCCTCACCCACAGACAACATCAGCACAACCAGGCAAGCGAAACTACATCAGCACAAAAAACTTGGATCATCCAAAGCGAGAGCAATTTATCATAAATTTAACTGGAGCCAAAAAAACAGACACCGTCTGTAAAACAACTGTAAAGAGAGAGTGAACACAGAGTGGATTCTGTGTTATAACAACGCATGTTAGTGTTTTGTTTTTGTTTTTGATTGACAGCTGCTAACGTCATGTTAACAGCGGGGCTGACCACACAGCTAAGGACAAGCTGACGACGCATACGGTGACGAGTACAAAACTCACCAGCAACATTCAGTGTACAGACAGTCTGCGTCTGTGTGTCCGACTGATAAAGCTCAGGATCAACTGACACCGACGGAACAAGCTGCGCCTTCATTTTCTTGATAACCAGGGCAACAGTTGATGAGTCCCGATCGATTGAATATGTGATTGGTTGCCGGAAAATTAAAAAAAACTCACCAGTTATGTCACCAGAGCCTTTTTCTGAGAAGTCGAGCGATTTCCAACTTTCAGCAATTTTTACACCATTGCTAAATATGTGCATAAGAAGTTGCTATAGCTCTGTATTAAGGTGATTTATCTTGCATTTAATTTTTGTTTTCAATGCAGTTTGGTTTCAGTTTCCAGAGTGTGTTTTTTTTTTCCATTTCAGGTTAGTTTTTGTTGTTTAAAAATCTTTTATTTTTTTAAATGTTCTAGTATTTAGCTATTCAGCTAAGATTTCAGAAGCTCTGAAGACAAACAACAAAACAAACGCAATACTTTGTGAAGGCAATTTTATATCTAAGTCTGTGAAAGAGAGGGATATTCTTCAGTATCAGTGAAAGACTTCCCTGCAACACCACTGCACTAATATAACTCAACACCACCGATCAATAGAATGAATACAAGCATGTGAAAGTCCAATTACTTTTTAAGCATACTGAAATTCCTGTGCAAGAAAGGTATTTCTTTTCTTTGGACCTGTTTCATCCACTTCTAGCGGCACTCGGACCGGAACAGAGGACTTGAGTGTGCACAGTGACAAGTGACGCACTTTCACACAGGGTCGTTAGTCCGTGGCTCGCCTTCGCCTCTGGATCGGAAGGCGAGCCACGGAGTCTTTGACATCGGGAGGTTGAAGGGAGAAATTATAAATCACAGAAGTAGAAAGGGTTAGAAGTAGGGATACAAAACCTGGGAGTAATGAAAAGTATGCATAACATATGCACAGATGATTCCTATTTCTATTAGTTTTTGTTTTATCTAAAGTGTGGTCCTCAGTACAATCACCTTTATAAGAACACTGCAATCTGTGTTGATGTATTACTGCACTCACACTCACAGTCCACACACACACACACACACACACACACACACACACACACACACACACACACACACACACACACACACACACACACACACACACACACACACATATACACACAGAGAAATAGTCTAGATCAAAAGGAACAGTCGCTCTTACACATCTCTCTATATATCCTTGTTAATCAAACACTCAGGGTTCTTCCCTGGCGCACAGATGCACACAAACACTGTTAATATTTTATATCTCCTCGTCTCCGCTGCTCCGATGTGGCACTTACAGTACAATAAAATCAGTGAGGGTCAAATAATTCGAGCTGTGTTGCGCAAGACGTCCAGTTTATCTTCACATATACAGTGTGGCTCTGTGAAAGCAAGAGAAAACAGAAAACTACGGGCAGAAGCAGCCAAAGAGCACGAAGACAATGATTCTCATGAACGTTATGACAGGACGTAAGTGCAAAGTAATTTCTCCCAGTAGATGCACTTGTCTAATTGCGCAAACTAAAAGCCCTGCTAATGGTTTCATCCCAATATGACTTCAGGATTAAAGATCCTGCGTCTGACTGAGTGATGTAAAGAGTTCACGTACTGTGACATCACCACCAGCAGACGTGCATGAACGGGACTGAATCTGGTGGCACAACATGCAAAAACTGTCCCAAATTCAAAACGTCAACATGGAGAAAAACACTTAAACAAACACGAGCTGTCTGCGCGAGATATCTGGATCTGTGTTGACTGCTGACACATCTGTGTGTGCACAAAAACTTTGCAAGCGACCAAATTTAGAATCATAATATTCCAAGCCGTGTTGACGCAGTTCAAAACCACACTCATATAAAGCAGGTTGGACAAAATGTGAATGACGCCTTCCACCTTGCAGGCCTCAGAAATCACGACAGACTTGAGTAAACCACTCTGTGAAACACTAAAAACAGTTCACATGTAGTTTACAAGTTTATAATTCCAGTTCTCCTGAATATTTCTTGAAGGTGATTGTTCTGCATCGTTTATTGTAAGTAAAGTGAACAGTACAGTGCAGAAACACATGACGTAAGTTCTTTCTCTTTCTAAATTAGAAGAGTGATGAAGTAGCTGACAAAAGGAAGTTTCTGAGTGTGTTGAAATAGACTTCCTGTCTCTTGGCTGTAAACAACTGTATTTTTTACATCAAGACATTTTTTGGATGAGTAGAGAACAAACTATTTTCTTGTTTTCTTCACACACTGAAGTTTTCCTGTCATTGGCCTGAAGAGGCAGAGAGGGCTGTGTGTGTGTGTGTGTGTGTGTGTGTGTGTGTGAGAGAAAGAGAGAGAGAGATAGAAATAAAAAAAGAAAGCCTGGGTTCTCTTACATCCATATAAATCTCCTCAAGCTCTGCACTTCAAACAATCAGCAGTGCATTATGTGGTCTGGGATGGACACGGTTGATTGATCCTTTCTCCTTCTACCCTTGAGGGTCCCATTGCCAGCCAATGTGTCTTCATCCCCTACAATTAATCTAATCAGCCTTAATAAAAGCATCCATTACGGAGGCAGCATCGACAGGCACTGGCAGAATGTTTACTGATGAATAATCAAACGCAGGAAACTACCGATTGGTCTGCTGATGCAAACAACCTCGGGAGCTGCCACGTTACTGACCATGAATTCTGCCGATGAGCTTATTAGTTTTCCTCTGGAATGAGCGGGCTTGTGAACCAGTTTTGATCTCAATCATCTACAACCAGCCGACGGTTAGCAAAAGTATTTATAAGTGGAGAGAACGACAACACTTCTCGACATACAGTACAAAAAACTATTTATACAAGACCACGGTGACTCACATTCTACCCCTGCACTTCCAGGGCTGCTTTGTAACACTAAAATTGGCGAGGCTTATACTTCCCCGCCGCCTCAGATAAGACAAAACATAACTTCAGGCAACGTGAACACTGGGGAGCAAGTAATTCTGATGTATTCATTCTCTGTTGCCTTTGATGAGTTACACCACTCAGTACAGTAGCATCTCAGTGAGTTTTGTTCCGAGACCTTAAGGAATGCGGCAAGAAAAACAGGAGTTCGGAGACACCACCTACGACTGACTTACACTGTGAATATGCCACAGACGCAAATGTCTTTTGTTCAAACAGAGTAAATAAGAGGTGAAGGTGATTCAAGCATCTTTAAGAATCTGTGTTCTGGGACTACCTTTGCATTATTTGGAGTTTCACTTTCCATTTTTCTTCCTGCCAGAAACAATGTGTCTTGTTTTCCAGGATACCTGATGCCCATCTCGTCTTATTACAACTTGCTCTGCCTGCTGTACAGTCTAACCGCCTGAAATATACAAGACAAGTACTGCAGTGAGGACGACGACACGCTATGTAGAGAATTTGCTGGAGCTGACATAAAACATGTCTGGGGCAGCAGGAGCCTGGAGATCAGAGACGAGGACTTGTGACCAAAAAAGCCGCTTTCTTTGAGTTTCCAGGTCAGCGGAGGAAAGATGTGGGGGTTGAGAACAAACGACTGACACTCTCTCCTCCCTCAAATATCATCGGTTAGGCCTTGATGAAGGAACTTTATTACGAGCCGTTGCAGCGGAGCAGCTTAAGGCCCAAAAAGTGGAGTCTGGAGGATTTGGCTGCTCGGGGTCCATTCCTGGTTAAATCAAATGATTAAGATAAGTGAGGTAAGTCAATAAACCATTAATATCTTTTGATTCTCATTTTCCTGTTCACTTCAAGGCCCGGTGAAGAACCAGTCAAAGCACCTTGAGCCCCTGTAATCTGACATATTTCTTACTGAAACAGCACATGTGGATGGGCTATCATCTCAAAGGGATTTCATCAGATCGCTCAGGGATTTGATTTGATCGCACGGAGGTGGGCGAGCACGAGACTCTGGAGAATCACAGTAATGTGGATTTGTAGAGGACCTATTGCCTCTGCCTTCCTCTCCAGTGAGAGCAATGGCTGGAGGCCGATGGACAAAGGCGGACAACGAATTTGTCTGCTAGCTACTAAAACCCACAAGCTAACAATCAAAGGACGTCCCAAACCATTTGAATGGACACATGTAGTGACACGCTGTTCTCCGGCCTCACAATGTGAACATTTTCACGGCTATTTAGAGAAATAAACAGACACGTGTGTAGTGGAAGCACTTGTTAAATTGTGTAAACAGTATTGGACAGAAAATTCTGTTATGATTAGAAAAAGATGAGATTTAGCAAGTTGTTGAAAAATGAATTAGTACAGGATCAAGAAAAGGGGATTCACAAAAGTATAGATTAGCTGTCGGATTAGTAACGCTGTGCTTCATGCCAAGAAACAACACAGATCCACCACCAAGACAAACATTAAGTCCCCACAAGAAGTTAACAGGGATTAACCAATAAACAGTCCACCTTAGGAAAAGAAAGAAAACTTGGCCAAAAGTCTGACAGTCTGACAGTAACAGTCTGAAGGCTAATATTCAACTTGGTTAGCACCAATGTGATTGCAGTTTTGGTCAAGCGTTTGTTGCTTTTGAATGCGCTCTATAAATAAACTTGACTTAACTTGACTGAAGAAGAAAAGACAGACGTTACGAACTGAATTTTCAAGCTAAAAGGTGAGAGCTGTGAAACCCTTCATGATTTCACAAGTCAAATCTGCCTGAATCCTGAGGGGGGGAAGCGAAGATGATGGTGTTAAGAGAGGTGCCGAGCCCTCTTCCCGATCAAGACACGGGGTGAGCACGACCGGGTGCAATTCCACAGCGAGAGGAAATTCATACGTTGCACATTTCATGCAATCTGCGTGAAGCAGATGGAGAAGTAAAAATGTTAATTATTTCACAAGATTTGTAAGTCTGTCTTCAATTAAATACTCCATCCCCACTGAGTACAAGTGTGGGAGAAACAGTGAGGTACATGTCTTAGCACGGTGGGCTGTTCACCGGTTTGTGCGGGATTATTGGGTCACGCAGGTGTTTTCTGAAGTCCTGGTCAGCATCCAGCCTGACAGACGCATGGCACCAAGCGGCGGCAGCAGGGACAGGAAGAGCAGGCTGGTTCACAAAGATAATCACTTCCTCTCTTGTGTCACTCGGGGCCCATTCCCCCTCCTGTCCTCAGATTCCCCCTGAGACGAACTGGGATTATGAGCTGTTACGAGTGTGCGTTTCTCTGAGCAACAAACCCGATAACATAATTGAAGTAACGGAAGAAAACATGCGCGTCACATATGAATACAGTACACCTTATTTACTCCATAGAGTCATCAATCATTCAATCGGACATCCAGACAGCGCTCTGCCCCCTGGAACACACACACACACGCACACACACACACACACACACACACACACACACACACACAGACATCTTCATTTTATTCCTCATATAGCTTGTTTGACTTGACTTGAACCCTCCAAGCAGGCGCTCCCTTTGTTTGCTTTTCATTTTCCCGATATAAAGATGATGGACAAGTGAAAATGGATTTATTTACAGTCAATAAAAAACCCCTTCAACTCATCTCTCAAGAACCGACTCTAAGCATATGGTACATCAAATACTAATCTAATCCAGCAGGAGAGCAATAAAATTGGTTTTACTATACCTATTAAATATGTCACAGCTCAGTATGAGAAGATATTGAATGAACAATGATAGGCACACCGGTAATTACAATAGCCATGGCTAGGAAAGGCCTCCCTGAGAAAAAGTAATTGGAAAAAGTTCCTGTTGTGTTTTCATAATCAGGATGAAATATTCAGAAGCAGAAAGGCAGCAGGAAGTAAGGCTTATATTTGATATTAAAAAAACATCAAGTGCTGTGGGAAGTGGACTTTTCAGGTAAAGTTATGGGTTAATTAAGCCTCATGTGACTCACTGACTCGTCTATTATGCGGTGAGTCAGAATATGACTCGAGGATCCATCAGTGTGGTGTGATGTGTGCCTGCCGGTGCATTCAGTGAAATTCAGCTATCCCGCTCAGCAGCCAGCCAGTCAGTCATGAGGACAAAATGGATACGAGCAGACTAAGAAAACCCCTTATGGCATGAAAAAAAGGGGAGCCTGAAAGGCACAAAACAAACTTTTAACAGCCACAATAAAGATAAAGTCAAAAGAACAAGGGCTGTCAAAAAATCTGCCGTAGAGGGCTGTCACTCAAGACAATCCCTCAGAGACGTGCAACAGAGAAAATACTCCGCTGCTGTCTTGTCGCCGCTCAGACACGTACAATCCTTCAGAGGGAGAAACAAAAGGACACAAAGACTGAATAAACTGTTTATTCTGGGCTATGTGGGAAACATAACAGCAGGTAGCCTGTGGTCAAAGCCCCAGTTGTAAAATGAATTTAGAATTTTTCAATAAAATGAAGAAAAAGACGTTTTCTTGATTCAGTGCTTTCATTTGTATGAATTGTATGTCTTCAAACCATCCTTAAGAAATACAAAATGAAAGGAGGGTTTTCCCCCAAACTTCTCCAGGCTTCAGTGCTTCATCTTTCTAGACTGAAAAACAATAAGGATTGTATATGTGAGATAGGAACAGGGAAACATTTTGTTGTGTGTGTCGGTGCTCTGTAAGATTACTGGACTTACTGACGATAAAGAAGAAAACTGAAGCTCGGGCAGGAGTGCCTTAGACCTGCAGTCTTTATAACAGCCAGCAGGAGGAAATAAATCTGATTGTATGGAAGCTTATGAGGAAATGATCCTTCTTCTCACTTCATTTAATGCCACAGTAAACAGTTTCCTCATCAGTTTATCGTTTCAGACACGTCTTTCAAGCTTAGATAGATGAGAGCAGCTCATCTGGGTATTTGTGACTGGTGGTAAATACACACACTGAGGTCTTTGCTTATTCAAAAGCATAACATTTGAAGAATGTATTTCTTCTAACTATAAGGAGTCCAAATCAAATGGCCTGTCTGGCGTCATGCATTAGGACGCACAACCTTGTGATTGGCAGGTCACAAGCAGGGTGCGTCTGCCGGTCCACAGTTAGATTCAATCAGGATATCCTCTGCACCACCACCCTCGCATCCAAAAAAAAAAATCAAGATGGCAAAAGTCACTGTTCCAAAAACGAGGTTTCAAACCAGTACTCCACAAACCAATTGGTGATGGTAAGGTAGGTTCACACTTCGACTCACATCAATCCCCAGCAGGAAAATTGAACAGCAGGAGGCACAGACATAATTTCAAATATCTCTTCAGCCTAGTTAAGGTACTATTTAATGAAGGGAAGAGTCTATTACCATACTCAGGGCTTCCCCCCGTGTATTATAAATTTCCCACCGCCAGGCTAAGCATCGTTTATCTATTTAAATGGCAACATCTTATGGTCAACACGTGATCACATGGAGGGTCTGAGGTCGGGTGTCTTTTCATCACCTAACGCCCCACAAACCACTGCTACTGTCACTACACGCTAACTAGGCTACTTGTGATTGAACATAACAGGATGTCACAAAGGAAAAGCCAAAAATCTTCCGAAGTCGGACAAACAAATGCGGAGACGTTGGGTCCACCATCACACCAGCATCAATATGGCAGCAAGCAGAAGCAAATGTAAATAATGCCACATTGTTTCATATGTAAATATATGTCACTGATTATAATGAAATATCTATTATGAAATATCTAATAGTTAGCTTGCACTGTTTTCATGTTGTGGGCCTGTCAATCGCTGCAGCAGTTGAGCCAGTGATTAATATGGAGCATGAAGCCATAATTGGTGGTTTTAAATGCCTTTTCTGGCTCCTAAAGCACATAATTGCCCACCAATTAACTTTGAACTCTGATTTAATGCAAGGCAGTATGGAACCACTCTAATCTCTACTACGTCATGGATCTGTTACCTATAGGGCACTGCCATCAGTCAGTTGCTGGCCTGTTTCAGGCCCCTGTCACAAAAAAAAAACATGCTTCACCGCTGGTGGGCCGCCATTCCAACATACCACCAGGCTTAGCAAGTTTTCTGGGCGAAATCCTGCATACTCTACCTGCTCTGACTTTATTTCAAAACATGTCCGAACTTTGATTATGAAAAATACCAAAAGGCTCCACACTGACCAGGAAAAGGTGTCCTCACCAGTGGGTGTCTGGGGAGTGGAGCGGTGGCTGAGATGTGGGCATATGGTGAGAGATATTCATCCACACCCTCTCTCTTTGTTTCCCTCGCCACCTCTCTCGCCCTCGCCGGCTCCCCTTTGAAGACATGAAGATGCTCTCTTCAAAGTCATGTGTTATTGGATTCAGAAAAGGCCAGTGCTTTTAACGTCAGGCAATTACAGCTCTCTCACTCTTGTGTCCGAAAATAAACCGCAGGAGCTTTCAAAGAGGTCCAAATAAACATGTGTGCTAGTGCATGATGGAGTGTGATATCAAACATGTACTGTACGCGCCTCCCAACGCTGCACAATTTCATTGAGTGCGTCATTAGTGCTTTCTGAAGTGCGTGTTATTATTTTTCTTTCAGTTGGTAAGTGTTTCCATGGGTAGTTGTAGCATGGCCTTCAGTTATAAACTCAAAGCTTG
The DNA here is from genome assembly GCF_900880675.1 of Sparus aurata. Taxonomy (NCBI): domain Eukaryota; kingdom Metazoa; phylum Chordata; class Actinopteri; order Spariformes; family Sparidae; genus Sparus; species Sparus aurata. The sequence continues at coordinate 31,976,969 of NC_044204.1, read as the reverse complement.
CTGTGATTTTTTAAACAACTCTTAGATCCCAAATCTAAACCACACTGCTGCAGGGGAGAGCCGAAAGTGCCATAAGATCAGAGCCAGATTTAACATTAATACTCTCATCTGCACATCCATCTTTGAATCAGCCGGACTCGTCCCTCTCTGAATATCGACTCCCTGCATCAGTCGTCATCAAGATGAAAGACTGTTAATAGCTCCTTCCAGAACAAACGGCGGTACGGAAGCTATGCAGCATTTATTCTCCTGCACTCGCTCCTCCAAATTACCTTTGATTAAACAACACAGTTTTCACTTTCGCTTTAATTGCCTATCTGAGCAAGCAAATTTTGTTAGTATAGCACTTTTCAAAACAAAGGTGAGCGAGTGCTTCCACGAATGAAGAAGAGGTGAAACAGGAGCTACAAGACACGGATAAAGAATATGCAAACAGGGAAAAGGTTTGGGTTTTTTGGTTACTCATTTCCTGTTTTATTTTGGTAGGTATAACCTCATGTGTCATGCCTTACTTTCCACTTCCTGTCTTTGTCTTTTTCTTTTTCCCGCTCTTTTGTACACCTGTGTTTCATTTGTTTATCAGCCCTTGTGTAATGAAGTTTGTGTTTGCTCTCAACTCTTCATTGGTTTGTCTGGGTCTCCTGCGTCTGTTCCCCATGGCTTTATGGTTTCACCCCTCTTTTGTATGACCCTTTTTTACCCATTTTCCTCTGCACACCTTGTTTTGTTTACGCTTGTGTTTTTCTCTCACTTCATCTGTTTTCATTCTGTTTTCCCCATGTCAGTCCTGTGTCTCCTGTGTTCTCTGCTCCTGTTTTGTTCTCCGTTTTATTCCTCATGCTTTCTGGCCTTGTGTTTGTTGCAGCCCTGCCTGTGTTCCCTTGAGTTTCATCCTGGTTTGTACTTTACTTTTAGTATTTCTCTTTAGTCTTTTGGATTTCACCCCAGCCTGTTTTGTCAGTGTTGCTGTCTGCCCTTTTCGTTGCCTGGATTTTGATTTTTGAACAACAGCACACGTTATTGAAGCTCACTTTTTGTTTCTCGACCTGACGCTGTGTCTGCATTTGGGTCCTCATCTTTTGGAAAGCCGTAACAAAAACAACTTTATTTTGTTGTATTTGAGATCTAGTATCAGGATTTTTTAAAGGAAAATCTGGATAAATGTCTAAAGACGGTAAATGGACAGACAATTTGTACAACGTATTAACTTCTGGCAGCACTGAAACTGACTCCACATGTGATTCTCTAGAGAACACTGATTTTATTTGGGTAAAACAGGATCTATGACCACAGCGAGACTGTATCTAAATCCTAGAAAAATTATTCAACCCAATATGTTCACTAGCACACACACACAGGCTCATCATTTATCATTGTTATCATCATCGCTGTAAAGTTGTACTTTGGGAAACACGTTTAATGTCTGTTTTGTTACCACATTAAAAATAAGTAGCATGTAAATGTCAGCAGAGCGGTTTTCCTAATTTCACAGATCACGGGTATCCTTAGATGAAAATCTGCTCGAGCAATAAACTTATGTTTATTTCTCCATCATTAACATTTTGTCTTTTTTTTTATTATTTCCATGTGGATTCCTTTCAGGAAGGTTTGCCTTTCTAAAGAAGGGGGAGCCCCTTTTCATCAGAACCATTCAACAGTTTAATCAAACACTAGGGAGACTGAGCAAACAAAAAGAAAGTCATTATTTTACACAGTGTGGTTGAATTCACTGAATTAACAGACATAAAAAAAATGCAAAATCTTTTTTCAAGACAAACATGACCATTTCTGCAAAACAGTTGTGCAGAGAGTCTCCGACTTCCCATTATCTTGTGATTTTAGGAGGGTGAAATCTTCGTCTCCAGTTTTCAACAGCAATAACAGATTAAAGTTGGGTACAAATTATAACAAAACTGAGCCGTTGTTTTTCTTTTAACAAACTGTTTTCTGCCAGCGCTGTCTCTCTGCTGTGTTTCATCATTCACATGTCTGCTAATTCATGCCACTAGGGATGCTGAGGGAAAGCAGGTTGAGACGCTGTGTACAGAGAGTAAGAGGGTCAAGAAATCTACTCCTGAATTTATGATACTACACCGCTGCTGAAAACTATAAGTTACCTCACTGTTAGCCTGTAGAAACAAACCACACTCGGCGAAGACTTGGGCGCCTTTTACTCACGAGCCCCCATTGTCTCCCTCTGTCACCTTCACAGTTGTCGCCTCTTAATGCTCACCACTCCAGCAGAAACCCACAAAGTGTTATTACGAGCATATGTCACTATGCTAATTGTCTGAATTTCGAGCGCTCCTCCATCACTTCTTTGCTTGCACATATGCTTGACATAAGGGCGCCTTCCCTGTGGTGCTGCCTGAGTGATGTCTGACAATAAAGTGTGGCATTACAATAAAGTAAACACGGATGACAGACACAGCTAACATGAGGCAACAAGAAAAAATAAATACACATACAGACGCTACAAAGCTCAGCTACCAGAGTGCAAAAAGGCAAGCAGCAACTTTTCCTTCAAGGGCGAGAAAACCTGTTATGAGCGTGCACACGCGTCTATGGTTCAGTGGTTGCTGATAGGCTCTTGCAAGACTCTAACTGTGCAGAGGAAGACTTTCTGTCTCTTAGTTATCAGTACTGTAGACAGACTTACTGAGAGAGCAAACTGAGCTGACAAGTTATGGCTTCCCATACCGGCTCAAAAACAAAAGTTCATGTTCAATTAAGCTTCAGCAAGACCAGACATTTTCAGTGCTGTATCTCCTGAAACCCTAACCCCTTGTCAGCAGGGTGGCTGAGCGAGTAGGAACACAACACTACACTACAGAAAGAGGTACAAGGTTCAAGACATTACGTCAGCAAGAGCAATTCTGCTTCACTCGCCACGAAGATGACAGCGAATCTTACACCTCTATATAGCTAGAAAAAGTATTTTCCCATGGAACTCATGCTGTCTGACACGATCAGTGCTGTAGTTTTATTTTCTGGAAAGATTTCAGGCAATATCCCTGACTGGTTCAGGCATTTTCGGGGGATTTCAACAGTGACATAGTTCAAATAATGCATCAATCTCAATAGATTTGGGGTGTCCACAAATTCAGACTCTGCACTGACAGTCTTTGTGAAAAGCCTGCATCAATTTAGTGTCATATTGCTTCATCAAAGCTGAGAGCAATATAATTCATCTTTTATCAGTTGTCAATGGATAAAGGTAAGATACCTTGGAGAAGTGAAATCAGCTGGAGTATTCCCCATCTTTTAATGTCAGACTTGAAGGTAACGATGCTGATTGATGTCGAAACAGTGTGCAAGACCTGGGGAAAAGTTACCCTAACTTTGGTGTTCATCATGTTTTCACGGAGAAACTTTACAAGGAAACATGGCAACGCTACAGACTGAATGTCTATGTGATCCGTTCGCCACTGTCTATCACAGGATTTTCCAGTTCCTGGGAGATTGTGGGGAAAGACAAAAACAGACAAGAGAAATGAGATCCTGCCAAAGATATTGATTCACTACAACACGAGAGTCCACTGGAGCATCGCATCGCGAGCTCCCACACACTGTATGTGTTAAAACACGATGGGTGGGAGCTCAATAAGTAGTCGTGGAACTGCATCTTCTCCCTGTCAAATAAAGAACGGGAAAGCCAGATAGATTTTACAGACACTTCCATCAGTTACGAGGGTGTAGCCATGTAATAGATCTGTCTGGCACCTAATGGTTCTTCGGCAATCTATTTACCAATAAAAGGAATCGCAGGTCCATCACAAGACCAATTAACTCATTATACAGTCATCTCCGGCAACAGATGAGATTTCACAAAGTTATCTGTGGTGCAAAGTTTCTTTGTGTAGCAAACAAGATTACATTTAGATAACAGGGGTGGGAACTGTGTTATTGAGAAGGCAACAAAACCCTTTTATTGTTGCATGAGCTTTTGTGTAAACATGTAACATTTGGAGCTATTTTCTTAAGTCTTAAAGTCTTTTAAGTCTTTAAAACCAGTAGAATAGAAGGAACATTTCAAGGGAGAAACACTCCGTTTCAGCAGGCAGCCTGATGGAGAAACTCAAAATGGGTCACGGTAAAGGAATGATTCCGTGGGAAATAGCTCAGTGCCCTGAGGGACACAATATACCATAATATAATGACACAGAGACCAGGGATTTAAGCAGCCACATAGGGGCAAAAGTGAGGGTGTGTTGCAGCGAGTCTCGTGTTAGGAGGCATTTTTATAAACCTGAGCTCCAAATGCTTTCCAGGAGGAGAAAAAAAGCATTCAGAGGTTTTTCATTGTGTGTCTGTTCGGGTTAGCTGTGATTATCTGACTCTTCTGCTTCAGCACTTCCACCTAATTACAGCACATGAATCAACCAATTAGAAAGAAGTCAGGGAAATACTGTGTGAGAATATGTCAACAGCTCAAGTAATCCAAACAGACTTCTTATCGTACAACACCTCTACTCCGAATCTATTGTCACCATAACTGCAGCTGATGGGGTGTTGTGACTGGGGAGGTTGGAGGTGTTGGCTGTCTTCATCAGTGAAAATCTCTCTGGCTATTCTTTGTTTTATAAACTTTTAAAAAGCTGCAAATATTTCCGAACTCTCACACCTGTCTGCTTATCTGTATTTGACAGGAAGCAACTTTGAAACGTTAAACAGCACAACTCACCATCATCATCTCAAATCTGAGTCTTATTTTTGCTCAAGCAAAGTGAAAGAAAGTCCAGGCGAAATGTTTTTTTCAAGGTCAGTTTGTCAATATTAAATAGTGAAAACTGAGGGATATCCTTGATTTTCTTTTCTTTTTTATTATTAATTACTATGCCCAGTGTTACGGTCAAGCCGTGTTTGGATAATCACAGATTCACAATGTGAAAAACCCATCAGACAAAACTGACATCAAACCAGATTATAGTTATATGTTTTAGAACATGTCAGCAGGGGAATCTTTTAATATAACTGAGTCTAGTCACATGGCAGTTCCTACCTCAGCCTCATGACTCATTACTTGCGGGTTACTGCAGCATTAACTCATCTCTAATTTATAAAAGCAGAGTATTTGCTAATTGGCAGCTGTCACTTTAAAACGCACAGACGGTTTCAAAGCAACTGCCCAAGGTGTCCATTTCTCTTGCATGCTACATTGACCATACCAAGGTTGGACAGAGAGAGTGAGTGGCACTTTATGGTCCCTGAAGACAACCTCGGCACACATGGTCACACACAAATGTTCATCAGCAGAGACAGGCATGTCACAGACTGCCACGTGTCATCAGACATGATGGAGGAACCCGACAGCCTGACCTGAACACAGAAGCTCCTGCAAGATGGAAGATGGAAGAAAAATACAACAACCTTCAGCTGGCCTCTCAGAGAGTACCAGTGCATTTATCTCACCAGTCCATTACCATCAGTCAGCACCACCTGGACACAACATGAGCAGAGGTAAGAATCATCAAGTGTGTGGGTCAGCTGCTTTATCCATTTAAACCATCAGAATCTGAGTTGTTATTGTGGTTATAATGGTTGACATTTCTTCTCCTGATGGGATGGTTGGCTGGAGCACTAAGACAAAGACAGTTATGTCACAAGAATACCAATTTAAGCTGGTTGGCAAATAGCAAACAAGGCACCAAATCTGGCCCTTTGACTGAAATATTTTGCCTCCTGCTGAAGTCTTGTCTGTCATAGTTAGCATTAAAAATGTTTTTTAACGTACCTACTGTAGATAACAGGTATTACAGCCGTAGTGCTGTGGGTGTTGTCCACCTCCCGTCTCTCCAGGTTCCACCCTGGTCCCAAACCTTCACCACAGTGAGTGGTGGATAACTCCTGATCCCTCTCATCAATCTAAGCCAGGGACTAGAGCTTCCTATCGGGCAGTGGCAGCATTTGGCCTGCACGCTGATTGCAGCCATGTGCGTGTGTGATCAGTAGGTACTCTGATCCCCAGTCTCGAGTTCTGGCTTGAATTTAATTCAACTATGTCTGTTGTTTCTGTTATAGGTCCTCTGAGAATACTTTTTGTTGTTTATATTGAAAATTACTTCTTTATTTTTGGTCCCTACATTTGTTTCTGTCTTCTTGGGAAAATTCATTTTTTTATACCACACGTCCTCCTGCCTTTTTAGGGAGGTAACACAGGGTTTATGTAAATCCCAGTGAATATGACCTTGTAACATCTACAAACCCGCAATTGCAAAAGACTTTGGCACTGTGTAAAACAAATGTAATCGTTTTTTTTATCCTTTCTGACAAATATTCAATTGAAAACAGTACAAAGATCAACTTGTTTCAAACAAACTGGGACAAAAACCCCTGTTTGTAAATTGGTAACAGATGATAGTATCATCACTGGGTATGATGGGGGACCCTGGAAAGGCTTGGTAGTTCACAAGCAAGGACAGGGACTAGGTTCACTTCTTTGCGAAACACATGATTGTACAGAGGAGATGATTACATGGTCTCAGGAACACTTCATTCTGTAAATAAACATTTGCTTATTATGTTGATAATGCATTTCCTGCTGCCAAATTAGAAGCATCATTTCTATGAGATAAGGTTGGTTGTATTCACCTCAATGATTAATGTAATTCATCTAAAACACGGATTGTTCTCTGCCATTTGGATATTAGCCTGTTAAACCCTAGTCAATACTATACCAATACACCAGCCCTTAAGAGGTAACAGTCTAATCATTTCCTGTAGTAAACTGAGATTAAATGAACAACACCTCCTTATTATACAAAAACCTTAGGGGGAACGGAAACCCATAAGCTGCAGCAGAGGGAATGTTAAAAGTCTCTTTATGAAGTGACTGCTGTGTTGACGCTACAATACCCTCGTGTACCCTCGTAACATATAGAACTGACAACTCAAAGACACGAGACTTGTCGTCACTGCCAAGTTCCCCGAGAGATTAGCCGAGGGAATGACTTCACACCTTGATTATCATCTGTGTACTGTATGCAGAACAATGGGCAAGAGTTGACTGTAATCGGTACACTTGTTATTTAGGCAGGCCAAATAAAATGAGACAGCATTATACAGGCTTCTGCATAACAATATATATCAATATAATGTGTTGCAAATGTGTTTATCTCTAAAACAACCACAACAGAGTCCTGCGAGAAAAAACTAATTATGTCTTCAAATTTACTTTAGAAAACTAAGGATGCTATTATAAGTCTGTGTAGATTGTCTTCAGGTGAGGAAGGCTTTAGAAGAAAATGTAACAGTTGTGTACACAAGAGCAACACGGACCAGGAAGAAGAAGAGAAGACACTGCACTCCTTCTTTTGGAGGAATTACTTTCACATTGAGGGTTTTTCCATGCGGATGATTAAATTGTCTCAGCACAGTGAATATCTGTTGTTCTAGAGGGTCAAGGATAGACAGTGACAGAGCTAAAATAAGCATCAAGGAACGAGCTGAGTCTTAGGCTGAATTAAATCCACAAGAATGGCAGAACATGAGCATCGAAAACATCAATTTTGTTTGTTAGGAACCATTTAAGAGCTGACAATAAAATATTTCAAGAGAGTTAGGGAGAGGATTGTGAGTCTCAAACAATTGCTTTAATGACGACAGTTTCTTCATGAATAACCTTTACCTGATCATTGAGCTGCTGTATAACAATATCAGATAGAATACAGGCTCGGAGGTTGAGCAGGGTTTCACAGACGACGACAAAAAGACGTAGCACAGAGAATATGCAAATACGTTGGCTTATTCCCAACAGAGCGAGACACACAGTAATAATGAGAGGGGCAGAGAGAGACAAGTAGAGCCATGGGCCAAGAGCCGGCTGCCAAACAACAATAAAAAGCACTTGCGTGTGATAGATCAAGCTGTGAGAGGAAGATGAAGGGCATGCCGGGGTCAGATAGATAGAAATCCTCTGTGATCTCCCCCATCTTTCACAAAGACCATCTGTGGCATTACAGGGGACACTAAGGGGAGATAGCTGGCACAGAGGGAAGATAGTATATAGAAAGAAAGAAGAGAAACCAAGAAAGAAACAAAGAAAGAAGGAACTAGACATAGACGGATGATGAGACGATGGGCCTCTGGGTACAGACATGTAAAAGACCGCCCACCCCTCCTACATTAGAGCAAAACAGCCAGACTGAAAGACACAAAATGACTACAAACTAGGGTTTGGCAATATGGTGAACTTTTCTGAGATGCCTACATCAGTCCAACAATCATATGTTTCCAATATATTCATGCAGATGTGTTGTCAGAACCACTGTGAGCCGACAGGGGACAATTACCCTGATTGGAAGTCATTTAAAGGCAGGAGAAGCTCAGAGTTGGTTTGTTTTTTTAACTTTCAGGATTAAGAACTTTGGGACTCGGATTCTACATTCAGGATGTGCTAATGCATCAACTCGCTGAACGAGCCTGTTGCCGAGCAGCTCTCACTTGGTCGTTAAAGGTGAACTACTAAAGGTCCACATAGTAAGAAAAGTCAATTTTTAAGTATAATTCTTCACACGTCAAATACTGATGTTCTGACTTTGGGACTATAGGAAGGGTCGGTCGCCATGTTTCAGCGTCAGCAACTGAGGAGTTGGGAGTGAGACTCAAAAATTTCTTTACAAAGTGGATGTTTCAACTAGCAAAATAAAATGACAAAAATCATTATCGCCCAATCCTACTACAATCAACACGGCTGCATTGGTTGCAGACGTTGTGTCTCTCACCCTGGTTGTTTTGTGTCTGTTACTTTGTGTCTCTCTAGTAGTTTTGTGTCTTTGTATTGTTGTTTTGTGTCTCGTAATAATTGTGCGTCTCTTCCTGATCGCTTGGCATCTCTTTATGGTTGTTTTGCATCTAACTGTAATGTTTTTTAGTCTTTGCAACTATTTTGCGTCTCTATGTAGTTTGCAATTCCTCTTGGTTATGCTGCATCTCTCTCTGTAGTCATTTTGTATCTAGTTGTTGTAGTTTTGCATCTTTTTGTAGTTGTTTTGTGTCTCTTTGTTGTTATCATTACCAATTAATTCACTTTGTGTGTCTTTGTAGTAATTCTGTGTCTCACTGATGTCATTCTGTGCAACACTCATCATTTTGATCACTTTGAGTCTCTTGGAAGTCATTTTTGGCCTCACTGTTGCCGTTTTCAGCGTCTTTGTAGGCAGCCATTGGACAATTCTTTGTTGTTATGTGGAATCCCTCTGTGGACATTTTGTGTGCACTTGTAGTTTTACATTTCTTTGTTTATCTTCATAGTCTCTGGTCCCCCATTGACCCTTTGGGCTCCTGGGCCTGCGCTCGGCCGGGCCATTCAGTAATCCATCCATGGAACTAGACGGCCTTACAGGACATCTGGGATATGGCTAGTTGACCTCTCGAGCTTCTGCCCTGCATGGCTGGCTGAACACACTGCATCCTACCAATTGTGAGAGGGGCTGGAGGTGGGGAAGCCCTGTGCTTGGTGTGAAGCAGGCCTTTCTCACATTAATCATGGTCGGATGGAACACTGAATGAACCCGAGCAGTCGCCCCTCCCCGCTCTTCAAGATGATGGAACGCCACAAACCGCTGCAGGCTTTATAGGTGAACACGGTACGACTGTAGACACCGTAGATTACTCGGGAAAGAGTACAAAGCAATATGTGAAGGAATTTTATTTTGGATTAACACACCAACACTTTGAACTGTTTCACTTGTCTACTGAAGCTCGCTGGATTTTACCTTCTTCTAAAAATCAATTAAAGAACAGATTTACCAAACCTTAGAAGAGTGTGACGACTGATGAGTATTTAAAAATCTCTCCGCCTCTCCCTGTGTCTCCCTTGCTATGGATCAATAACTCTTTTATACTGTCTATAATTGAAATGCAGGGAGCCTGAGGTGATTTGCTTGGCTTTAATTTCCTTGTTCGTTATGAATACAAATATAAGCTCAAGGACATCAGATCTCCATTCATCTGCAATCACACGCAAACACAGACAAGAATCCCTGCACGTATTAACCGAGATATACTTCAGTTGTATATGTTCCACATAAGCCTTCATCCATAAAGCACATAAGTCTGTTTTAATCCATTGTTTATTATCAGAAGTTTTGTCTAATAGTATAATAATATATAAAAAGAAACTCTTACTGTGTGCATGTTTATATATTCAAATGCACAGTAACATTTAAAAAAATTCAGATAAAAAAAATAAAATCAACAAATTATCACATTTGAGAAGCTGCATCCCATATTTATTTATTTATTCTTATGCATTTGTTTGCCATTCTTGCTTCAAATAAAGAATACAATGATTGATCGGTTGTTGCACATTGTTAAATGAATGACTAATTGATAAGTTGTAAAGAACATGACACATTGCATTTGAGAGACTTGTAAGCTTTTAGATTTAGGACTAAACTCAAATATAACATTCTTGATCAACACGTTTCTCTACTGAAGCAAATTCAAATCCGGAAAGAGCTTTTACTACGGCTGAGAAATGTGCAGGGTCCTATTTAATAATAGGCATAAAGGCACCACCGACTTCCCATTTCCCCCCTCACTGTCATCGTGGACATGTACACTTTACCCTCAGAGAAAGGCGAAATTACAGGGGGAAAGAGCGGCAAATGGCGACGGCATGGTAAAATGAGGAGGAAAGAGCAAAAGGAGTGCAGGACCTTGTTAAAAGCGCCTGTGTGACAGCCAAGGAAAGGCTGCAGCTCAGAGTCATTAAATGTGGCTGAAGTTGGAGAGACTGACTCGGTAGAAAAGAGACGTACAGACAAAAAGAAAGGGTTTCAGGTGTGGGTTCTGCAAAATGAGAGCGCACTGGCTCGGAAATAGATGAAAAAGTGCAAAGGTAACCAATATTGTAGAAGCGTAGAAGATATGTGAATGAGACAGACGAGGGAAAACCAACAATCAGCTTGTGAAATTGAAACTGCAACGATCTAGTTTAACTAGAGCTTTTACTGGATCTGTGAAATTCCAACCTTTATCTTTAGCGAGAAGAGTGCTGCAAACTGCAAATAACATAAAAGATAATAAACGTATGGGGGGAGAAACTCGACAGCTCACATCACAGCTTGCATGGAGGATGGTTTTGACACTTTTTGTTATGTATGTTCAGAGACAAAGCACACTGATCATGCTCACTGCAAATGTACCGGTGACAGCCAGAAGGCTAATTTTCAAATGTTGTCATTTTGGCTAGATGTTAAATTAGCCAGTAAAACAACAATACACAGCATGTGTAGCACAAGGGAATAACACAGGCACTTTCCTCTGTTTCTCTGCTCAAATAGCTAAAAGTTCAACATCATATTTGCATCTCTCTGCTGCTTAGACAGTCTTATTTTATGCAGGGGCAGTAAGATGTGTTCGTTATGTTGATTTTGCATTACCAGTAACTTGACACAGCAGAGGAGCAAGACACTGTGACACTGTGATCATCTAAATGAAATTCTAATGAAGGACATGCATCACTTCCTGTGAATCTCTCATGCTTGTGAGGGCAATGTAAATCTTGCCCAGGAGCGTGGGATTATCACTTTAACACGTCGCAGTAAATCTTCTGAACCCATAATCTTGGTAACTTCACTAGTGTTTATTGTTTCCTTATTCATCTCCCCCAGGAGAGGCTAGTTCTCCGCAAAGAAGCACTGAGTTAAATACTGTAAGGTCTGTCAACGTTCACATTACAGTAAGTACAGTTTATATTGTAAAATTGAACTGAGACGATGTGAACGGTATCTGTTGTTTTTCACTCTTTCAGGCTTCACGGTAAACTCACAGGACTTTTTGACCTCTGTAACATCACAAATATTTTACCTCATTGAGTCTTCAATCATTCAGCTCAGTCACGGACACTGAGTCTGGCAAATAGCACAAATGAATAATTCAACACTTGAAGCAGCCTATCAGAGAAACTAACTCCTCTGGTGTTTGGAGGCCATCTCAGATAGCGGCGTAAATCCAACAGTCGCCACACGTTTAATGAATAAGAGTCTGGATAAAATAGCTCGACAGCTTTTACGTTTGGAAATAAGCTTTCTGATCCTTTGAATCTCCAGGCACGACTCGGGGTTCAACAAAATTTCCGGTTTGATTTCAATGCAGAGGAGTGGCACTGATACAATTCACAAAACATTCAGCTCTCAAAGAGTTTTTTCAGACCGTGACACATTAAAAGCATTCCCCAGACACCAAGTATACTCCTCCACCGCTTTTTCTGTGGTGTCAATCAGGTGGGAATTCAGTGTTCATTTTCTATTTTGGTTTTCAATGTGTCACTTAATGAACTTCAAATAACTCCTCGACTTGCCGTGTCCCACATTTACCCATTCTTCCTCATATGACTGCACAAAACCTTAAGATCTTCCTCCGCGCCGCTGAAATAAAAGAGGAGAAGACGAAAAATGATCTGGGAACGGAAAAGATGCAATGTTACAGTTGAGGATTTTAATGGTATGAGTAGCTTAATACAAGATGTACTTTGGGATGAATTGCAGCTCAGGTTCAGCACTTCTACTTTGCCAGGCAATTTTGGTAAAAAGGTAAAGCAGCGTCTCCGCTCGCTCGTTACGACGCTAAAAGCACTGCGTTCAGAAAAATAATCATCCTCTTTTAATCCGTGAACACACTGACAAAGATTGAGATGTCTTCGCAAGCTTTTGAGTGTTCCAAAGTCATCCTATCAAGGAGGGTGTCTGGGGAGCAAAACACTGCAGGGAGAGGACTCTCATTTGGCTTCAGTTCTCCTATGGCAGCCATGTTCCCGAGGCTGATGGATGAAGGCAGAAACTCATCTCATGACTAATTATTTATCTTCCCTCCAGAACTGTTGTGTCTGGGAGTTGGAAATAACACAACCCACTGCTCTGACCAAGTCATAAACAAACCAGAATGATGGAGGTGACTGAGTCTCCTCTTTGCTCCCTTTCCCTCACAACACTGTAGAGCATGGCTACCACACATACAGCCCACAGACAAAATCTGGTAGGTTATCTTTTCTCTTCTTTACGATCGTTCAGTTGGTTTATCTGAAATGAATTCTGTTTGATAAATAGTGATATTGTCTTTATCATGAATTTTAATACGTGCACTGCAGAGCGTTTGCATTCAAAAACATCATTAATGCCAATTAGCGCTGTCACTTATGATGCTGTGAACACACATCAAAGTACCGCTAACATTAGTGAAACACATTTCTAGTTTTTTCAATGAACAACTTGCATTAAAGCTCGAGCATTAACCAGAATAATAAAAGAAAGAATTATAATGAATTATGTTCACAATAACATGACTAGAAATGGGACAACATAAGTTTTTATAGTAGCTCGCAATAAAAATGACTCCAGATGAGTTTATTTCAGTGAATTGAATCAGGATAGTCACGAGTATCCTCACAGAAGTGAATTGTAAAAGCTGTCTGGTTCACCGACGGGTTATCATGCAAAGCACTTCATGTTTAACAAATAATGTCTGATTGACTAAACGACTGATTGATGTGACCCCATCTCCATGACCACCATCCAGCTCTGCTCGCTCAACAGTTTGTTTTTCATTAAGAAGCAAGTTCACTAACATAAGATGATTTCTATCTGTGACGCAATAAAAATATTTGCCTTGTCAACAAATCACACAGTTGGCTCACAAGTTTGCCAAAATAAATTTTAAAAAATGTATTTACAAATACTGAAATTAACCAGAACAATGGGAGTCTGGAGGAAGGGGATGAGCGATTATCAGACTATTGGCCAATGGAATCCTTCCTTCATCTAACATAAAAAAAACTATGCTATTCTTAAGGTCACGTTGTAATGCTGAAACAGTGATGTGTCTCGCCCAAACTATTGCCTCACTATCTTACTAAGAGCTGCTACAATAAGTCAGTCAACAAAGACATGATAGGGTAAACATTCAAGTCATTTTTCAAACGCAATGACAGTCACGAATAGAGTTTTTACAGTTCGATGCTGTATGTGATGCATGTGGGAGGACTGCGAGGTACTGTGGTAACACTACAAATCTTGTTAAGCATCTGAGATTTAATCACGATACAGAATATGATGAAGTTATGCAAAGTCCTGAGTCCTGTGGCAGTGGCAGGTAACAGAGAGAGGGAGAGATTGTAGCTATTGGGAATGTTCATCACTGTCAACTGATCTAACCCTCACATGTAAAAGTGAGGGTTAGTTCAGTTCGTGTGCTGATTCTTAAAATTCCAGCATGCTGTTCTATTGAGCTTCAATATTTAAATATCATCGATACCAGCCTGGGTTTTCCTTGGCATCCGATCAGAAAGGAAATCTTTGCAGAAATGCGTGACAAAAACTACGGTCTGTTCTCTTCATGCAAAAATGCATTCTGAATTTCAGTCAACAATAACACAAAGTTTCAGTATCCGGAGTCAAATAAAGGGACATCTCTTCACAGCGACAGTGTTTGCATCAGCAGTGTTTTCTTGGTGTGGCAGAGGTGTAAATGTCTGGAAGTCACATGTTTTTTCACAGGTTTGTTGCTGTAATAAATCACCCACAATAAACCAACACATGACTGCCAGGATGTAGATACAATTCAATTTGTCTGACTGTTGAAGCCTTACATTAGCTCCACAAGACGCTCTCGTTGCACTTTTGCGCAGGAGAAGGATGTAGTCTATTCTATTACAGTGTAGTCGGTTTCACTTTACAGGCAGTTTTGAAAGGGGGAATGAGTACAGAAATCAATAACTCTTTAAAAGAACACATGGTTGGTGAGTTTTGCGTTCAAATCGACCGGAAACATTGTTTCTCTTTACTCCTTTAGGAATATCTTTAAAGGTTCTCCCTGTGTGGTTTCGGACTAAAGAGTGGTGCAACATAGGGCTGGGCGATAAAACAATAACGATATGTATCGCGATAGACACATGATCAATATCAATAGAAAATACATTCAATAATTTCACTGAACTCCGTTAGTAACAAGTGGTTTGCGGGCGGCGAAATACATTCAACATTTAAATGGGTTATTTTTCAATTTTTTTTTATTTCAAATGTGAAAAAAAAAAATCAATAATTATCGATATCGACTGATATGAAACATTTATATCGCGATACATTTTTCAGCCATATCGCCCAGCCCTCGTTCAACAGTCCTACCACTGGTGTCACAGCATGCAACTGCCCAACAGGTGGCGGTAACACTTCAAGCTGTGCAGTAATGAGTCAGCAAAGGATGAGAAAAAGAAGAATTCTAGCAAGTAAACAAACAATAGTGGATTTGAATGAAGTCTTTGCAAAAGTTTAGAAGAAGAAATGCACTCCTCAGGATGCACACAGGTTTTGGTGAGAAAAACTGGATCAAAACTTCAGAATGTTGACAAATGATAAGGATTTTGTTTTGTTGATGATCCAGACACGCAGTTTAGCCCAAAGTCAAGGTCAAGAGCAAGGTCAACTTTATTATCCCACTAGTGGGAAATTCATGTGGTCACCATTGTACGCTACATTGCTATGTACTATTAAGCATCAAAGGAAAAACATAACAAAGCATTTAAGAGAAAAAAAGAAACAATGACATGACAGACAACACAGTAAGAACATTGAGGAGACATGACAAGCAAGTGTGAATAAACAAAATAATTGAATGTTCATTTGGAAGTTTTTAGTCTATTGTTGTACCGTCTAATTGCTGTAGGCATAAAAGACTTGTTGTACCTTGTGGTCCTAATTTTACTCTGCAGGATTCTGCCACTTGACCTGCTACTTCATAAAAAAGTCAGGTGAAGCGGGTGGGTTGAGTCATTTAGGATTTGATCTATCTTTTCTAAACTGAGGTCATTGTGCAATTGAGCTACAGATATCTGATCAACTCCAATGATCCTACTGGCTATTTTGACTATTCGTTGCAGTTTCTTTTGATCCTGAATATACATGTTTCCAAAGGCACAAATAAGGCTGAAGGATAAGACGCTCTGCAAGAGAGTTTTGTAAAACATCTTAAGATAGCAGCTATCTATCTTAAAATGATTCAGTTTCCAAAGAAAAAACATCCTCTTCTGCAATGTTTTGGTCTTATTTTGAGACCATACATTGAATGTCAGTTTGTTGTCAATTTAAACACCCAAATATGTTAATGTTGAGACCCACTCTACAACTTCACTATTAATATTTGAGGGCGGAACTATAATTCCTTTTTTTGTTAAAATCTAAGACCATCTCTTTTGTTTTCTTCGCATTAACCTCAAGGAAATTGTTTGTACACCATTTGATAAAACCCTGCATCTCCCTTTCAAAACCCTCTAGGGATGCAGTGTTAGACTTTAAAAATCCCACTAAATAAGTGTGGTCTAAAGATGTTGCTTGGCAGTTATTGGTGTATAAGGTGTATAGAATAGGGGACAGAATGCACCCTTGTGGTGCCCCTGTGTTTCTGGCTTTTAGGGATGAGACGCATGAACTGAATTTGACTTGTTGACAGCAATAAGTCAGAAAGTCATAAATCCACAAAACTATTCTTGGATTTACCCCGAGGTGTACCAATTTCTTTACCATCAGGTGTGGTTGGATTGTGTTGAAGGCACTGTTAAAGTCTATGAACACAATCTTGACAAGACTCTTTGCCTGTTCTAGGTGCTCATATATGTTGTTTGTCAAAGTCAGCAGTGCATCTTCAACCCCTCTCTCTGCATGATATGCAAATTGGTTTGGGTCTAAAATTGGTGAGACCTCACATAAAAGCTGTTTTAGAATAATTTTTTGAAAACAGTTAATTACTGTAGATGTAAGGGCAACTAGGCGCAGGTCATTAAGTTCCCTAGGTTTATTGTTTTTGGGGTACGGACACGATCAGAGATTTCTTCAACAGACAAGGAACTATGCCAGTGTCTATTGACAGCTGGAACAGTGTCTGTTCCAACAGATCTGCACACATCTTTAATCTCCTACTGCTAATACCATCAGGCCCACTAGCTCTACTGGGATTTACATGTCTGATATAATATTTAACATCATCTATAGAAATGTCAATGTCCACACACTTCATACCACTGATTTCTTTATGAACCAAGTCCTGTTCAGCCATGAAATCATCTATGTCAAATCTACAATAAAAATCATTCAAATCATTCATTATCCAAGTCCACGGCTCTGACTGTGGTACAGGTTATCTCTCAGACCACAGGGTGCGCTATAGAGACCGGGATTTACTGCAGGCCTACACTCTGTTTAAAACTAAGCAGACACCTAGCAGGAGGCATTCCATTCTAATAGAGGGAGGTCTGAGTCCTCCAGCACTTTGAGCTCCTCTAATCTCTTATTCATTTATTCAAGGTGAGAGGAGAGCTGCTACAAGCAAGAGTCCGGCGAGTCAGAGGAACAGGGTTGAAGGGGGGGAAGAAATCTCTGGTTAAAAGAAGGGAAAGAAAGATGGTGGGAGAAAAGCCCCGACTCTCCCTCTCATCCTCCGATGAACCCATCAGTGGATCCCGCGGAGGAGAAGAAAGGCTCTGGTCCTGGAGCTCCACACAGACCAGGATCAAAGGGAATCCCTATCTGATCCAAATGTCCTTTGAATGTTTAATGGTAGCCAAGACATTGAGGTGAGGCTTGAATAAGATGTGGCTCAAGAGAGCTCTGATCAGAGGTGGCCTGTCATTTTTCAGATCAGAACGTCACATCGGGAAACTTTTTTTTTTCTGAGAACATAAACTGTATAAATGCATAATTCAAAATACAGAGTATATATATATATATATATATATATATATATATATATATATAGCTTAGTGTCGTATGATTGGATCTTCAAAGTCCTACTCCCTTTACGTTATGTCTTGATATTGTCAGTCACTGAATTAATAAGCAGCTGCTGAAGCTGCACCATCTATTCACATTTACACAGTAAAGACGACAGCAAACACATGGCTGTTGAATAACGGAGCACTGAAATAATGAGATCCAATGCATACAGCATACGCCTACATACATATATTTACAGACACACAGAGCACAGTGTAACTGACATTCAAAACTGCAGTGGGGCTAATTAATTTGTGTCACTGAAAGGTTAAGTACAATGTATTGCTGTATCTTTTTTTTCCTTTCATTTATCAACCATTATCCAATTTCCATACGCTCACACCTACATTACTGCAAAAATACCCACATGTGGATATACATCCAATCGCGTACGGATGCTGCTAATGCACAGAAACCTACATGGATTATTTCAGCTCTGACAAAACCCTTCACGAATTCAAGGAAGCTTTTGTGTCCCGAGCCGTGTTCCCTCAGCGGAGAGCGCACAGGACGAGTGTATTTATAGTTTTATTATGCAGATGCCATCACCGAGCACCCTCATGTGATGCAAATGCACACACAAACACACACACACACACACACACACACACACACACACACACACTCATTTAAGAATTTAGCATGTTGTGCTGTCTCAGAGCTTTCATTTCATTTTCCACATAATGCTGTACATGAAAGGGATTTCTGGAGCATTAACGTTGTGAATACATCAACAAGCACGTGAAAAACCGAGTGCAAAGAATAATATGAATAATGCACACCTGAAAGAAAAATCTGCTCTTATGGCTGTATGAGCCTTTGATGTCAAGATGGGGGGACATATTTTATAGCTCTAACTAAACCCTGGTGGATTTGGAAGGAAAGAAAGGCTCTGAACCTGGGTCACTACTGATATGAGCCTCTAAGGGGTTAACATGTCCCTGCTAAAGCAGGAAATGGGAGGGGATCCTCCCCCAGACGTCACTGGTGAAAGTGAAACTAAAACTAGCGGAGAACTGAACCACATGTTCTGACTTTTCTTCACAGATCTGACAGACTTAAAAAACCTACAAACCAGGTAAAGTTGCCATTTATCTTGTCTGCAGCCTTTGCATTTAGTGTTTACTAGTGCTTCTTGGTGATTTTAAACACAGACAAACATGAATCTAGATTCACTTTATACAGCTCTAACTTCTTTCATTATTTCACTTTGACTTCCTAGGCATGGCTAGACGAGCTAGCCTAGATTTACCCGAGAACTTTTCTTGTTCCATCTGTCTGGATGTGTTCACTAAGCCGGTGTCGATTCCCTGTGGGCACAACTACTGTCTGGATTGCATCACAAAGCACTGGGACAACAGCCCTGTAATAAAATGCCCACTGTGTGCAGAGAAATACTACAACAGACCAGAGCTCCGGGTTAACACATTACTTGATGAAGTGGCCAAAAAGGTCAAGGATTCTGTTCAAGAAAAATGTAATGGTCCCCCCGAACAAGCAGGAAATGAGAATGTGCTCTGTGAAATGTGTGAACAAACAGCCGTCATGTCCTGCTTAGTGTGTTTACAGTCTTACTGTAAAAAACATCTGAAGCCTCATCAGACAAAGTCAGCTTTGAAGAAACACAAGCTGATCCACCCGGTCGAGGACCTAGAGAGCAGGTTATGCAAGAAGCATGACGAGCCTTTGGAGCTGTTTTGCCAAGGGGATCTAGACTTTATATGCGCCTCCTGTAAAGAAAGCGACCATAAAGCGCATACGATAGTCAGCCTGGAGGAGGAGGCTCAGATTAGGAAGGACAAGCTGGGGAAACAAAGGGCAGACATGAATCAGATGATCGAGGCACGTCAGCAGAAAATTCAGGAGGTTCAAAACACAATGGATGCCAGTGGGAAAAATGCAGCGAAGGCTCTGCGATACAGCGTGCGTGTGATGACTGCTGTGGTGGACTACATCAATAGAAGCAAGGCTGAGCTGACTGAGGTGATCAAGACGAAGCAGGCAGAAACTGAATCAGAAGCAGAAGGCATCATTAAAGAACTGAGGGGAGAAATTGCGCAAATAGAGCAGACCAACCTGCAGCTTAATCAGGTCTCACTCAACAGCAACGCCTTCACATTCCTTGAGAATGTCCTCTCTCTGACCATCAATCTGCCACAGGTTAAGGACTGGTCTGATCTGACTCCTAACAGCGACCAGTTTACCGTGCAGGAAGTCCTGACCAAGCTGGAAAAAACTGTGATGAGAGAAATACGAATGCTGTGTGATCCCGACTTGAAAGAAATGCAGCGTCATGCTGTCGATGTGACTCTGGATCCTGACACAGCATACCCATCTCTCACTGTTTCCGAGGACGGTAAACAAGTCACGCACGGAGACAGAAAGAGGAATCTACCAAACAAACCACAGAGGTTCGATCATGTCCTGAACGTCCTTGCAAAAGAGGGTTTCTCCTCCGGAAAGTTTTACTACGAGGTCCAGATTAAAGACAAAACAGAGTGGGATCTAGGAGTCGCACACCAGTCCATCAACCGGAAGGGTGATATAAGAATCAGCCCCAACAATGGATACTGGACTATTTGGCTGAGAAAGGGAAATGAGATCACAGCAAATGCCGGCCCTGCCATTAGGCTCGATGTCAGGGAGATGCCTCAAAAGGTTGGGGTGTATGTCGATTATGAGGAGGGTCAAGTTTCCTTCTACGACGTGGACGCCCGGGCTCTCATCTTCTCCTTCACCGGATGCAAATTCACCGAGGCGCTCTTTCCCTTCTTCAGCCCCGGTGCTAATGACAGCAGCAAGAATTCAGCCGCCTTGATCATCACTCCAGTCAAAAACAACGGGTGATTTTTTTTGTTTTTGTTTGTGTGAGGGGAAACAAGACAGGATGAGGCACTTGGAGAGAGATCACAATAGCAGAAGGCTGTTTTGTATCTGTGAGACTCCGGCGCGTAATTCTGTTTCTCCCATCCATCAGTGTCAGCGCTTTTGTGTCACTCTGTGTCGCCTGTCAGAGATCTCAGAAGCGCCATGCTGCCACTGGGACATCACTACACAGAGACACACACACACACACACACACACACACACACACAGAAACACACACACATACTTTAAATCTTTAAGTTCTGGCCATTAATTTTAATACTTGAAAGCTATTCTTGCCTGCCAACACGGCCAAACCTACACCAAAGGTGGGTCACATAGGATTTACAAATATTTTACAGCGTTTCTTCTGTGCTGCTTGGACTGACATACTGTATATCAGGTCTGTTTGCTTATGACATGATGGATGGATCCGATCGCTGTAGAAGGTAGAAAATAACCACTACTGTGTTTAAAAATAATATTCAACCTACATGCCATATGCCTCAGGACAGCAAATCTCAAGGTGACCCCCTACTACACAACCTGCAATGCAAAATAATTCAGCACTGTTGTGTAAAATCTGAACAGCACACATGAAATATTAATTAACGTACGCGTACTATTCAGCACTGGATTAGAAATGTTTGCTCCATAATTAACGTTATTCAGTTAAAAGTGTAGTTATGGATGAGTCACGATGCTGGAACCTGTGGGCAAATAATGCAATGTAGTCTAATTAAAATAAGCCAAACCTGCACAGTTCAGGCTTTACAAGTTCAAATGCAGCAAAGTCTGTGTGATTAAGAGAGGCTTAACCAACTGTTTACTGAGAGGAGCCAATTAAGGCCTATCTGTCTGACAGGGAGGCTGTCAACATGATTGGTGTCAGTAAGTGCCTCAAACTGACATATCTTTATGTTAAAGTGTCAGATTTCTAGCCGTCGCAGTGTTTCTGATGGGAAGAAGTCAGGGAGCGTTGACAAAGTCCACATAGGGAGGAAGTCTGGAAACACAGGACATTGTTGATGAAAGTTCTCAGTCATCCAGGTAAATCTAAGTATTGTATCATGATACAGGACCTTTGTCATGTTTATAACAACAGACATGTGGTTAAGGTTTATAAATGATCAAAATTCAAAGTCGGTTAGAAACGAGACAAAAACAACCATTTCTTGAAAAAAAAAATCACAAATGATGTCCTGCTGATGGGAGCGTTCGTACAGGAAACACCTCTGCATACCTTTTCTAGAGAGCATGATTAAAAATGATTGGGTGATTTTTGAGAATCTATCTGTTTAATGAGATTGTTATAATATATATATATATATATATATATAATACGCATTATATGTGACAAAAAACATATTAGGGAGACAGGAAGACTAGAACTGTTGGTAACAACAAGATGCCTGGCAAATGAGCATGTGGAGCTGTTGGTAAAGAACAGCTTTGTATTGCATCTCCGTTATATTTATTAATAACAAACAGCTGTTTTCCTCTGATAATCATGCATTTTTTAAAAAGACAATCATGTAAACTGAAGATGGAAGAAGTCATTTTAAGAAGGGTGTTAGTTATTCAAATGTGAAGATTGATTGCCTTTGTCTCTTTTTAATTATGTTTGACTTTGTACTGTTGCTCAGACAAATCTTTTTTTTTTTTAAGAGGGTTCTCTGAGATCTGAAAAACTTTTATGTTTACTTTTTTTATTCATTTTTTATTTTTTTTTGCTTTTTTGGATGATTGGTACTAAAAGTATGAGACAAATTATTTGATTTGGAAATGATAGTTCTTCTTCTGTCCACTTTTAGAGTAGGATTTACTGAGAAGTATCTGATGTCCTCTGTCTGATGTTCGAGTGAAATGCAATAAACCTGATTTTGGATTTCAGACAGCAATCTGCTTGATTTCCTAATATTGCTCACATGCTTGATAAACTCTCAGAACATTCTAAGATATCCTGCCACTTGAAAGAAGACACTGAACGATGAATTACTTCAATATGCAATTAAAGTGCATCTGTCACGTCTGTCTGCAGAATAAAAGCAGAAATTAGAGCCTCTCTTGACAGCCGGAGATGCCCACAACATACACTTAGCAATTTTGTTTCGCAAAATAATCCATTACGTTTTTTCTCTCCAGGGTAATTTGAAAAATAATACTAATTCTGCCTTTCACAAACGGGGGGGATGAGGTTTTAATGATTTGACGTAGATAATTACATGCCATGTCTAAAAACAGGTTATCTTCAAAATGGGGTTAGACGTGTGCAGGTGTGGAATGAATAGAAAGCTTTGGTTCATGTCACACAAACACGGGTTTGTTTTACTGCTCACAGGT
The DNA here is from genome assembly GCF_900880675.1 of Sparus aurata. NCBI lineage: Eukaryota > Metazoa > Chordata > Actinopteri > Spariformes > Sparidae > Sparus > Sparus aurata. The sequence goes on along the minus strand of NC_044204.1, from coordinate 31,953,996 downwards.
AAATCTTTTTATATTTTACTTAAGTAAAGTAGCAATAACATGCTAAATGAGTGGATGAAGCAAGGATTTAGAATTACTAACATCTCCAATCTACAGTATCAAAGTGCATATTGCTGATATTATCAGTTATTACTGATGGGTTAGTGTGTAAGTAGCCTTTTCAGGGTGGAGCCGGTGTAGCTGAAACACAATATTAGAGAAATAAATATAGTAGAGTAAAAGTACAACACTCACTAATAGTAGTTACTAAGGGTCAATCGATATTGCTTTTAAGGGCTGATACCCATTATTAGAAATCAAGGAGACTGAAAACGAAACTTTGGGACCAACATTCATGTGCAGTAAACATTAAACTTTTTCCGTCAAAATGCTGAACAACAAGTGATAAATAAATGCAAGTACAATCTACTCAAGTGCTGTTCTTATGTACAATTTTGACTTACTTTACCTGAGTATTTCAATTATCTGCTACTTTATGCCTCATCTCCACCAAATCTATTTGATAAATGTAGTTAATACTTTCTTTGCAGATTCAGATCATTCATTGTTTATAGGCAATTAATTGGTGATGTGTGACCAATCAGATATTGTAGGCGGGACAAAGGATACTGCCTCAGAGCCAAAGTAGCACATTTCTAACTTTAGCTTGTTTTGTTGGCATTCTGACAGAAAAATTGGTCGAGTCCCAGCAGTTTCATTTCATCACTGTTCGTGGTAACAGCTGTGTACTGTTTGCTACTTAACAAAGCCGTTGCAATTTAAATTATTTTATCTTACATCAACAATGTTTTTTTGTATTTGATACTCAGATAGCATTGGAATAATACTGATATGCTATGTTTGTTATATAGTGGCCAGAAATCAACAAAAAGGAGAGACAAAGAGAACAGCCATGGTCGAGAGAGATTGGAGTCAGCGTAAATAAAGCAGCGAGTTACAAACATAAAACATTTTCTACGTTACGTTCTAAAGCACAAAACAATCCTACATGAAGGTATGTTGTGTCAGTGCGTGTAGTTCAGCTGTGCTGAACCGACCGACAGACCTGCAGCTCTAAAGCTTCCCAGAGGGGAGGTACGTCAGGTGGGCGAGGGCATTTATTTGTAGCAACGCCAACAGGCAGAAACTTACTTCATGTGCCGGTGACTTTGACCACAATTTGACTTTTTGGATTTGAATACATCGGAAATGCTACTGGGAAGCAGAATGATTTCTTTCTTTTCTTAATGGACTGGCTCTTTAGGTCTACCCAAAATAGTGACCGGTTCAAGTCAGCCTCCCGCAGAATACTTTTAAGTGGTCTGACAAAAGGTCAATGTGCCAGAGACTACTTTTTCAGTTTCCAAATGGCTCTTTCATGGCTGAAAGTAGAGTTTGCTGGCTGAATAAACTGCTGTAAGACGCCTCAACATGTAGTTTAAATGGATAGCAGTATATGAAATGTGGCTGTGATTTAAAACTTTCACGGAAACTCATTATAAAGTGCGCTTGTTTACACATTTTTCACCACTTTAAATGTTCTGTCAAGCAACCTTTCCAGATTGAAAGCAGTCCTTGAGTGTGCACTGTGTGGTTCCAGTGCAATAAGGGAGGTGCTGATTTATGAAGCTAAGCGGGAACACATCACATGTTACCGCTATTGATCCAATCGATGGAGTGAAGTCATGCTCCTCCAACACACCAGCAGCTCTTTTAGCACTCATTCTGCTCACCTTTTTTGTTTAACCAGAACCAACCTGCAGAGAGGAGGCCATCCCGGACTGCTGTGAAGTGCTGATACCAAATAAAAAAAGGATAATTCAGGTGGTTTGTGAGGGGACCCTTAGGCAGTCTTTGTTATGCATTGTTTGAAAGGAGACGCTGCGAGGAGAAGTGCAAGAGTGAATAATGAGAAGTGTAGTATCACCTTCTGCATAAATGAACCACAAAGTGTTTGCAACTGAACAAGTGATAATGTGAGGCATGACCCCAACAACACAAAGCTTTCCATTCAAGTGTGCGCGGCACCTTTGTTAATTACTTTCCAGCTATTACATTGTTTACAATTCAAACTATTTTCTTATTTAATACAAAGGATGATTACATTTGATGTTGCCTGGTTAAAATGAACTCCTAGAGACAATTATATCTTCATTCAGCTGATTTCACTACAGTAGTCTTTATTACCCTCAGCCTGTTAATCAGCAGCTTTATAGGTTGGATATTCTTTCCCGTCTTGAAGTTAAGCCCTGATATATGCAGACAGCATAACATGAAATTAACATATATATTACATATTTTTTTAAATATATGGCTTGATACGTTTTAAGCCATGCTAGCAGCGAGGCTCTAGGGATGGCCTTGTCAACCAATCAGTCCGCTGCTTGGTCGAAGCAGATTGCCTTGAAATTTCATATTAACGGTTCCTTGAGGGTAAATCCTGATGACTCTGGTGATCAACTGATTTCACCTCCAGCAATACCATGAAATGGACACTTGTTGATGACAACTGTTGGATAAATTGGTATCCAGGATGAATTGTTATAACTTCAGTGATCCCATACCTCTTCATCTAGCACCATCATCAAAATGACCATTTTTCCGGTGCTCTATAACCAATTATCTCCAAAACTAATCACATTCCCATCATACACAGTTATTCTGCTTTTGGAGCTAATTAGCAAATGTTAGCATGCTAGTATACAGTGTACAATACGTGCTAAATATCAGCACGTTAGAGTCGTGCTGCTCAGCTGAGGGCGTTACGTAGCATCCAGTCTGAATCTTGAACGTGCATCAAGGGTGTAAATAACTTTCGAAAATAAAGTTGTGATCTCACGACTTCTGGAGACCTGGATCATGTGGGTTGACCTGTATGGAGCCGTTTCATGTTTTGCTGCTGCTGCTGCTGTTGCTGTTGTTGTAGACAGATAGTGAGTAGATAATGACTGAATTTTCATTTTTGGGTAAACTAAAATGGTGTAACAGAGTTAGGTTTTTAACCTCTCAGGCAAGAGCAGTTTATAAACTCCAAGTCTGTATTACTTTTATCCCAAAAGGATGTTTGGATGATTGTGTCACTGAGACTGAGTGTCATAACTACAGTCTCTGAGTACACTGGTCTGGGTAATTACACTGCCTTAATGAATACCAGTATGTGGAAAACACAAGTACCTCATGTGGTGTGTGAGTGTGAGTCTGTGTTTCTGCAGGCGCACATGCCTTTGTCCTACAGTATGTGTATCTAATGAAGTGCCAAATGTAATGAGATAAATCTATCCATTAGGGTCCCTTAACGAGACTAAATCCACATGGCTGCTAATGAGTCGGTGCTCCATCAGTCGTCCTCAGAGAGCCAGAGGACCTGACTAAAGCTGGAGACGACCCGAAGCCAGACAGAATCAGACCCTCTAAGCCAGTAAATCCACAGCTCCAGCTGTTGAAGACCTTCATCATTTAGCTACTGGCCCTTCAGGGAATGACTTCGAGTTAGCAAGCAGCTCCAACTGATAGACACCAGAGTCATAGCCGGCACAGGGAAACACTACTCATCTGTAATCATTGATCTGCCATTACTGGGCCACACTCATTAGCCTGATGGAACAATGCTCTGTAGATTTCTGTTGTTACTGGGCTATTATTAGTTTTCCAGCTACTGCTGTGCTAAACATGTGTTCTCTACACAGGCACTACACGCTGTGCAACAACATGTGGCTAATGTAACAGCATCGGGCTGAAAGAAGTACTCAAGGAACCGGTGTTATGCAAATAATAAAAGCACTCAATTGAAATTCTTTGCTTCAAAAGCTTCGTTTCGTCAAGGGAAGTATTATGCAGTGAACGAGTTCATGTACATTTATCACTGTCTGACAAGAGCTGATGCTGTGTATTGACCTTGCAAGTCGAAAACTGAGGAACGAGAAAAGGAAAAGCAGATTCAGGCAGTAAAAACCCCAGAAACCATTTATGTACTGGGAGCATTTCAGTCTGAAAGCTGCTGTAGTGAATTGGTAGCAAAGTACAAACAAGGCACAGCAGCGTAAAGAGATACTGGATATTAAAATAAGACAAGCGCTGCTTGCTTGTCTACAAGGATTGACAACTACCAACGTAACACCAGTTTTAAAAGACAACTGCCAGTTTTGTGTGATGGAAGTCAGTCCGACAAGGGCTTCATGTTGTGAATACACAATACTCATGGGTTCCACCAGTAAAATCATTTCTTGAGCCACATTCCTATAGGTCTGTTTTTGACTGAGATCTGGCCTCCTTCATTTTTAATCATGTTTATTCTTGCTTTTTAAACAAGACAGGAGTCCGTGGCCATGCTAGAGGCTCTGTGAGGTTATTCTCAAGTACAGCTGTGCTTTGGACTGAGGTTGGGAAAATAATTCAAACTGGTATATGACCTCAGACTCGACCAGACCAGTGATATTGAATTTCACCACCAGATGTCGCCTGAGACTCAGCCTCTCCCAATAGGAACATAATGAGTGCCCATGATTTAGAGCGTAGCGGCAGTACAGTCCATCAGGGCAACTGCAACACGTTTTCATGTCTCGGTACGATTCTACTTATCTTCTTCTACAGTCGGACATCGTCAGCGTCAGTTCACGTAGTTGCGTACGTGACTGTTCAATTTGACACATTCCTGGTAACATTTCACATTGACAACCTTCTTAAGTAACAGGTTTTTGTTCAGGGAAATGCAGGAGGGCTTTTCATTTGAGACAGACAGATAGTACAGGAAGTGTTGAGATTACATTAGCAGCGTAATGTAGTAACTTAGCAGGACAAACAAGAGCAGCAGATCAAAACGAGGTTTCGTACAGCAGGCTACAAAATGAGCTTGTAACAAAATGTAACTGCCATCTCAAAGCCAATAGTGTGGCTACAAACAGAAATAACTTTTGCTATCCAAGTTCAACAACCTTCAAATCCAGATTTTGCAATAGAAAAAAAAAAGGTTGGTTATTGTGCATCCAAGTCAACCAGGAGTGCAGAAGGATCACACATAATGTATGAGTTGCAATTTTGGTGACAATCAAGCTACTCAATGTCTGCATCAGGAGGGATGTTTTATTTTCATGGTCATGAAGCACAGAACTGGGGCAGAGAAAGTTCTGTGGTTCTGGCCATTTTCTTCTATATAGCACACCCATTTATAGGTCAACTACACATGAAATCCAATTCTTTGATGTTGTGTTTCACAAAATTAAATTTACGGCAAGCTGTTTCAAGACTTACATCACAAACACACATACATGAATCTTAATAGGAAGACATCAAACCATTATAACACTTAAAGGTTTTCCCCTCAAAGCTGTGAGTGACGGTAGCAGGTGGTGCCATCACGATAGTAGTGCTCTTATGCCGCATTAATGGCAGCTTTATTGTCACAGTGTTCATAACTTGACGGAGAGAAAAAATAATGGATTGCTGACTTCGCTCTCTATCTCTAAGATGGAAGGGAAAAAAGTCGGTGGCTTTTCCAGTGACAGATCAGATTTGTGCTCCACAAAGGCTTTGATCTTAAGGCTTTCTGACAGGCTTTAATCTGAGCAGACCACACACACACACACACACACACACACACACACAAACATGCACACACACACACACATACACATGCATTTCCATTGAAGCCACAATATACAAAATGGACTTCATTTCCTTCCAGCTGTCTTTTTGTGGTTTTAAGAGTACAGCGACGATGCTGAAGTGAATTCTGATGCTGGTTGACAAATAATAAGAAAGTGTCATCAGAAAGGGGAAAATAAATTGTGAAAAGCATGCTACGCTCATCTGTTTTCCAACAAATTTCGGTGAGTCATACGGTACTGTAACTCCAGGACTCGGCTTTCTCTGCCCATTGAAGCTGTTGTCACAAAGATTGCTTTTATAAATGTGGCTTATGCACCGTTTAGCTATTCTCACTGGGTTTGTTGCGGCAGGTGTGCGTCTCCTCCAATTTATATTTCTGAACAAAGGAGGGACAGAATGTAGAAAGAGGAGGACCATTGTTAGGAATACAAAAGCAAAGAGAAAATGGTAAAAAAAAAAAAAAAAATGAGAGGAAGCTGATTTTACTCATCTTCAAGCACTCATGGTTGTATTATCTGAGTGTGGCGAAGAGAAAATAGCAGCACCTGGATGGAGGAAAGCAACCTCAGTGTGGGAAGAATTGATTTAAGTCTGACAAACGTAACTCACCTCTGCTAGAAACATGTAATGTAAACATGGTGTTACCTTGCTTCATATTATTAGACAGGGTTTGCTGTATTGTTCACATGCCCACTGATTTGTACTATTATATACTACACAGCCCTTCCTGTGAACCCATACTAAAAGAAAACACTGCAAACATACTTGCGTAACTCAGGACTCCAGTTACATTTATGTATCGTCCTCGCCTCTGTTCCCGCATTTATGTGTCTGCGTAAACAATCTGTTGTAAAAGCCTCTGCATTATGCTGCGTATGGCTTCCCCTGCTGCAGCATAATGAATGAGATGAGATCTTATCAACATGAGATCTGCGTCAGACTCTAATTGGCATCCCTCTATTGCACCAGCTGATTCAACTAAATGACACAACTGGCTTTTTACACAAAACACAAAGTGCCACATACAGTGAGAGGGAGAGGTAATATAAATGACACGTTTGAAGGAAATACTGTTGTTGAATACATTGAGCTTGAGTTTGTTTTTAAATACACACTGTATAGTCTTCTTAAATGTATTACTGAAGACATTGTGTTCTGATTTTATGAACAATGCCTTGATGGTATTTTTGAAGGTTTTATTTTAAAATGTATACGTTTACATTGTTGATTGCTTTGTTAGTGGAAGTTTTAATGACAACTGGATTCACTAAATCACCACTTCGAAATGAGCTGGTAGCAACTGTATTGAGAGCTTTATACACAAACTTGACAATGGAGTCAATTTCCTGAGTTAAGAAATGGTTTCTTAATCTTTTATTACGTCTGCCAAAATCTTGACCTAACAGATTTAGAGATGTTTATTTGATACATGAGTAGGCTTGATGAATTACAGGGGAGTGTTGGGCCTTGGCAGAGGAATGCATTCTACTGAGTACTGAGTACTCTAATTCTTTATTTTAATTGATACAGGTATGCATTAGGATGATAAAGCTGCCATAAATCAGAAACGTAAAAGAGTTGCTTTCTTTTAACTAGAGCCGGGCTGATACTCGACTTTTGGGGCAGATAGATGCTGAGAAAGGGGAGTAAACAATTCAAACATTAATACATCAGCCGGCATATTTTTTGCAATGATCCGTCAAATATGGTTATCAAACAGTTGCGTCAAATATATGTAACAGAGGCAAAATATTTTACAGTTTAATAATAAACTTTGTCGACATGGGTTTCTCAGGTGGCGTGGGTAAATCCCAGCATGCACTGGGCACGAGGCACAGAACATGTCGTATTGTCGAGATTACTATCATTATGGAAAAGAAGATATATTTTAAGCAATCTCAGCTGCTTACAACAGTGTTCAAGATTTAAAGGCATTGCACTGAGGTCAACACTTTCGTTGACTGGGGAGAAACACTGTTTACTTTACGTAATTGGTAACACTAGCCAGCAGCGAGACTGAAAGAAAGAGGGTTTCACATGCCACTTCTCCCCATGTGGACCCCCTTATCTCTACCTCTGGGAATAAAATCTGAAACAGCACAGAGACCACACAGATATCAGCTTTGATGGAGTTGTTGGTGACTGTCTCTGGCAGGAGAAAAATGAGCCATTTAGCCAGCCAGTAAGAGTTTTCAGAGGCCATGTTCGACCAGAAGCTCCGTCAGTGACTTAGTGCTGTCCTGCAAGTGCTGATATTAGTTAACTTGGTGCCCCTGTGTATCTGTGCCAGATTGTAAATCCAGACCAATTAGTGTCACCCCGACAGATGAGGACATGAAGCAACACCTTTCTGTCTTAAGGGCCCTCTTCTTTCTACTACTCATAATGCAATTAATTAGAAAGCCCGTCTTTAATTAGACAGCACACTGGACCTGATTAAAATTAGGCTTATTGGGTGAGCGTTTGCACATTACACACACACACACACACAGGCAGCGACTACAGTACAAGCGTGAGGACACAAAGACCTCACGACAGTATTTTGGGGCAGTGTGCATGAAGGAACTGAAGGCACATGAGTTTTTTGATTGGCGGGACTGTTGGCATGGTGAGAAGCAGGCGGATGTGAAATCTCCACTGTGCAGCTTCCTGGTTTTAGCTGTGTGACCTCCAAACAGTCCAGACAAGCAGAGCCGGGGGCTACAGCAAGCTAATCAAAAACAGCCAAGACCAAACAAGGCTACCTCTTTCAGACTGTCTCAAAATAACAGGATTATAGTTTATCTCTCACCAGCAGTTATTTGATGCCGGTAGCATTTAAATTACATTCCATCTGGAAACATCCTGCCAGACAAAGTGAGCAACTGTAATTCCAGGTAGTAGTCCTCCGTAGCACAACACAACAATAGCATTGGAGCATTAGAGAGGACCGTCTCCTCATTCTGTGTCATACTGTAGCGAGATGGTATTGTCAGTACCTGGAGGCAGAGCGATTCTTTTCCTCTTCTTGCCATTTTCAGCAGAGTTTTCCAGGGAAGGATGCTCGCTCACCAGCGGCCCGTTTGAGCTGCTGAAGAGGAGAGGCTCGCTGTTGGTCGTTGGGTCAAAGGGCAGAGCGTTGAGCCCTAAAAAATTACAGCAGGAACCAGGTCAGACAAAGACAACACAGCAGTATATTAACATCATTTAAATATTTCACTTTTAATATTTCACAATTCTAAAAATGTGAAAGAAATAAAAACAGAAAAGAACAACTTGAAATCTGAAAAAATGCCATAGAGGCTTTGAATCTCACATAAGTATTTCTATCCTGGGACGCTAGGCCTGAGCCTCTAGATCTTACCTCAAATGTATTATTAATGCGGGCAGACCGTCTACACACACACACACACACACACACACACACACACACACACACACACACACACACACACACACACACACACGGACGTATTATGACTCATCAAAATATAAAAGAGTCTGGACTTTAATGCAAATCAACCAAATCTGCCTAATGGTTTAGAGACTGTCCTCTGTCTTATTATCCTGTGTTCCCTGAACACACTGAAGAGTCAGACACACGGACTGAAGCTGTTATTGAAGTTACATCCTCGACGTACCGACACAACAGTAATGTGGGAAGTAAATATGATCCAACACATCTGCTCTTATCCAGCACATTTAAGAAATATATGCATGTTTGTTTATACAGACAACAGTCCAATACTAATACTAATGTGAAATATACATTAAACTCAGAAGCACCTGATTCTGCATGTCTTTGTTTTCTGAGGAATACAATAGATCGGGGTGAAGACGAGTAAATCCTCCTCTCTCAGGTCCTGTCAGCTTTATTGATCCCTCACAGGGGGATGAGACGCCGTTTCATGTATCAAACTCAGTCCTGTTGATCTCAAAACAAGCTTTTTGTTGTTTGTGAGTTTTTGTTTTGGTCCATTGCATTTATCTGCGTGTTTGTGGGGGAGTGACTGAATATTGTTCCCTGACAGACTCCAGACATCATCATTTTGGCAATTATTAGACGGATGATGTATCTTTGCACTTTCAATACAAGAATTTACATAATTGATTTGATTGTGGCATTGCCATGAAAGGTCAGAATTATCTACGCAAATGTGATCTCTCAGTTTCCCTCTGACACTTGCATCCATCTCTAGGGCTCATTATGCTCTATTATTGTTGTTGATAACATGGAAGTACAGGTGAAAAAACATTTGCAGCATTTAGATTCAGTTGACCCGTTTATTTATTTTTGCTACGTGCTCAGAGGGTCAAATGATCAGCAGCTAATTTGCTCTTCTTTCTTCTTTAACTGTCTCAACAAACTCACTTTCAGAGCTTTAATTGTCACAATAGGGTCTCATTTACTGTAACTAATGTCAACAGCACTTCCTCAGAGGACACATCTGATTGGACATGCTCATTTTCTTATCAGGAGCGATACTATGACGTGTGTTGAATGATGCTGGCTTGTTAACACTTTGGAGAAGTAACCACCTCGTCCTGATCAGTCCGGGGCTTTTTATCCCCCTGTTTTTGTTTTCAAGTTTGCATGGAGGTTGGTTCCACGTTCAAGACTTTTCTTCTGGAGCCTTTTATATATCTATGTTTTGCTGCAAATGCGGCAACATGTCCCCCCCGCCTGCCCATTCTTCATTCATGCTGTATGCATTCACTGTTCCATTTGTCCAATTATGAACAGAAATATATGCCAAAATCGTGCTCAGCAATTATTAGCCTAAAGGCATGTTTTAGCCTTTATGTTTATGTTCCCTGTTCTATTCGTGCTCTGTTCAGTCCTCTGCATTGTTTTTTTTCTTTCCCCTCGTCGGTGTAACTAATGCACATCAGGATGCACAGATAGTTGCCTGCAGATGCTGACATGAGATTGGCTTCATGCATTTATGGATGCAGCCCAGCCTCTAAATCACTGTTATGTCTCATTCCATATATTGGACAAGACCAGGCCTATAATGTGTTTACAAGAGATTTTAATAGCCGCCTTCATTCAGCTGAGTTTCTTCCCCATTCACTATTAGACAAGGACAGATGGAGCCTCTCTCTGCATGCTCCTTCACCAGTCTGTCCCTGTGGTTGTCTGTGTGTTTGTGGGTTTCTTTGTACACATATGCAGCATCTATCTATCTATCTATCTATCTATCTATCTATCTATCTATCTATCTATCTATCTATCTATCTATCATCTATCTATCTATCTATCTATCCATCCATCTCTCCATCCATCTATCTATCTAAGTAATCTGGGTTTTCTGCTGCTTTCAGAAACAGTAGTAAATATTTTCCTTTGGTTTTCTGTGGTTGGTCTTCCAAAGCTAAAAGAAAACAATTACAACGTGTTATGACGGAGTACCATAGCACAGTCTCTGGACATGTCTGTTCAATTTCCTTTATGCACGTTAGGGGACAAAACAAACAAGCACATCTGGAAAAGGGGTCTGGAACAGAATATAGTTGAGTGGGACTAATAGAGTAGCACGCCAAGTTGAGTGGATCCAAGGTTCAATACTGGCCACTCAGTTCAGTTCATTTTAATTAAAGGCTGCAGACTACAGTTTCCTGATGGGCTAAAAGGTCAGTGCCATCTTAAAAAAGTCTCAAAGTTAATATTATGTCCCTCTTTAAGTTGAAATAACTCACTGACATTCATATCACCATGCTATCTACTTGTAACGGTGTAGTTTTGTAGTTAATAATGATACAATGCGCTGATGTTAATAAAGTTATTCCAGAAAACAAAGATGCAATTGCATTTATTGCAGGCAACATCTAAGTAGCTACAGTAAATATCTTTTCTGTTCCCTGTTAAGCCTTGTTGTTGTTCTGACTGGTTTTTTTTACATATACATACATAGATACATGTGGATATTATATCATTCAACATGAGTTATCCTACTATGTAACTCAATACAAATTTAATTTAACATAAAAAATATGTATCTGCTGTTTATGTTACACTTCTATTTCATCAAGGTTTTAGGGCAAATAATCTTTTATTTCTGTGATTGTCTGTGAATGTTTGGATTATTTTCTTAAAGGGGCTCTGTGGAACGTCTGCGTTGTGCTGGAAGCTGGTTGTATGTTTATGTTAGCGGACTCCATTTCTAAACTAACGTTAGCTACTGTTGCTCTTTGTTAGCGGGGCGAACAGTGGCGCTGAGACGAGGAAATCAAAAGTCCAGCAGCATTAAACAAAGCAAGAGAGGCCAGACAAAGTGATTAATACATGTTCATTGCTTCAAATTGTTACTTAGAGTCTACTTTAATCAATTGTATTAATTTGTCGTGTTGACTTTTTCCTTGAGCCAAGATATTCACTTTACAATCACATAAAGAAAGTTTGGTATTTTTGGTGTAAATGTTTGAATACAACGCAGATTAAACACTTCACTCCTGTAACACTGTTGGGCATTTTTTTTAAAAAGAATGAAAATCTATACAACAGAGACGTTGTCTTTTATTCAACTCATTCCCCTTCCTTGTCACACCCTGGTGCCTACCTTACGCACAACGCAACTTGACTATCTGACTGCTGAGTCAAATATTCAGCTGAGTTTGTGCAAGTAGCACATACTGTAGCCTCGAGCCACTAGCCTCAAGCAGAGACGAGGTCCGCTACCCTGAACACCACGACCCGGGATTCTTTTTTTCTTTTGCAGCCTTGTAGTCTTTCTGCCGCATTCAACTTATTGATCAGTTTATCAGATTTCCCACAGCTCACTCCAGAGCCACAAACAGCTTTAATCAACTTCTTTCACACACGCAGTAGAATTACCCAAGACCTAAAGCCGACTTTGATGGGTGATGATAGTGAGTTTCCCTTTAATTATTGCTGATTATTTTCCTGTTGACAAACGTAATGTTTTCTGTGAGTGTAGATGCTGAAAATGTTCATAAAAGGGGGAAAGGAAACTAAAGAGAAGGGATTTGGTGAATTGAAGACATCCATATGTGCTCCTCTTCTAACTAAAGCCACAAAACTAACAAAAACACTTTTTTTGGATTTGAGCTAAGCGGTAGTCTCAGCAGGCAGGCGAGTGAATATTTATGCCAAAATGATGAACCACAATTGTAGCACGCCACCTGATGCATTTTAACACCATCCAAGCTGCGTCAATTGAGTCCGCATTCAGTGCATAAATGTAAGGACTGTTAGAGAATGAGTGAATGAAAGTGCATCACCTTCACCATCACCTTAGGAGTCTGTGACGCCAAAACATGTTAACCGTCAGCCCTCCTCCTGTAAACACAGTTCTTCAAATTGACTCTGTTGCTTCCCTTTTTAGAATACAAAGTCCTTATCAAAACCTCCCTCTGACAGTACATGTGAATACTAATGCAAATATTCACGCATGATGGGCCTGCAGCTGTATTTCTCCCCAAAAAGTCCTCCAGCACTCTGCTGTCTGTGTAACGCAACTGTCTGGGGTTACATCAAACACACCTACGCACACCCTTTGACACACCGCATCAGTCTGTCTTCCCCGGGATGTCTGCGGCCCATCAACATCCATCTGTCTGGGATTTCTCTCCCTCGCTCGCTTTCTCTATCTCTGGTGCCGCATGACAGACCGAGCAAAGTGTCAGTTCATCTCCCGTTGCTGATTTGATATTGCTGCTGTCAGTCAACAGGCTGATCTTTGTCAACTTTTTATCCGAGACATAAAAAGCATAAAAAAAGGGGAAACACAAGGACCAAAAGATCACAGTTTGTGAAGGAGAGAGAGGAGACAGTCGGCTTGCACACAGGGATGCTGCAAGAAAAATTTGGGGCCTCAAAACAAGCCTCTTCCTGATGTGACCGACATCAAATAGCAACCCCACGCTACTCTAAACTATCTATGGAAAGTTGTGACTGTTTATTTAACCAGCTGGCTGTAAACTCCAGCATGTTTACGCACTTTTTTGGTGCATTGTGTGGATGTCTTCGCTACTCTGAGCTACGATCTGTATCTCTTCTCTCCATCTGTGTCCATGCAGATGGATGTGTGTATTTTCTCTCCAAATGCCTTAATCTGAGCTGCCAACAGTGCGAGGCAGTGCCACTATGATTGCAACTAGTCTAAAAAGGAGCGGGGAGATGAGGTTATGATGGTAGACAGCCGGACCCAACAGAAACATTTGTGTAGTAGAATTATCTGCAGTTAGCAGTTTTTGGTTCCATTCCAAGTATTTTAAAACACCACATTAAGTATTATGAATGAAGTTATATTGCCAACTACAAAAGACAAGCTGACATTGAATAATGCCCACAAAGAATTTTAGCATACTGGAGCTAATTGTTTTGGTTTTCCTGGTCTGAAACTTGACTGTTGTGGCTTACTCTCTCTGGTTTCAGCAGCTCATTTTCCAGCTGTAACAGGCAGCTGTGTTTTCAGCCAATAAACATGGTAAAATCCCACAACACTACCTGCTCAACACCGACCATCTGACAGACCGACAAACATAAGCAAGTGACTAGCTGGGGAAGAAATTGGAGCATTAAGAACAGCAGATATTTGGAGAGTTGGAGACCAAAACAGAGAGTGAATATTGGACATTTGTCAGGTAGACACGACTCCAAATGAATGATAATGTTGCTTCATATACCTGCACCATGCGTGAATAAGATTGTGACCCATTTACCTGCATCATAATCTTTATAAGGATAAGTCAATATTGTGTTTTAGTTGTGTTTTAAATGAATGCAGATTTAACTAAACCACTTTAGTTTGAAGAAAATAAAAGCTTGTTAAATCAGAATTTAGGCCTCTTTCACTGTCACAATCTGCCAGTTTGAGAGTGAGGTGGCGGAGCGAGGGGTGAACTCTGCTACTACTGTTACTGTTATGAGATCATTTTATTCTGTTAAAGAAGCTGTATTATAGTATTTGCTTTAAAACCAATAAAAAGTATGAGCAGAAAAGAACAGAGTTCAGAAGATAATCACCATCTTTTTGCCATTTTCAGTTCGACCCCCAGAGTGACAACAACAGAGTGTGGGAGTGAAAATAAAGTGTGAAATGTTCCTGTGGCCAGGATTGGAAACACGAGGTGACGCAGCATCCGCCTCAGACCAGTGAGATAATGTGATGCCCCACGACAGGTCATTTTTTTAGCAGTATTCTTATCTGTATAATGATTTTTATGAAAATAATTTCATGGAAATCTGAGAAAGAAAATCACAATCTGAAGCAAAGAAAAATATCAAATCAAAGTCTGACAATGTGGAACGAACATTTCAGAATATTAAATGAAACCTGTAAAAAAAAGGAAACCAGAATCTTACAAAGCAAAATGGAAAGTATTCAGCGAGAAATTACGTCCTTGAGTCTATATGCACGAGTCCATATCAGCTCTGCACATCTGGACGCTCAGTTCCCATCCGCGCTCTTTTTTTTTTTCATTTTGCCAAACTGCTCCAACTCTATCAGCACTACCGTTCTGCATGCAAACAGAAGAAAACACAATGGAGACAAACTAAACTTAAAGAAAACCAATTTAACTAACAATCGCTCAAAACACCATGTACTAGTAACGGGCCTGAACTGGCTAATGGCTATGACAGATCCATGGACGACACAGGATCATGTCTGCCGAACATGATAACCCTTTTCTCAGTAAGATGGGTCAAAGCCAGAGTCAATCGACATTGAAAGTTTTATAATCATTTGTCTGTTGTAACCACTAATCTGAGTCTAAGTCATTGTGGTTGCAGGATAAAAAAGGCAGCCCGGACATCCATCTCCCTAACCTGCTCCTCCTGGGGGACCCCTCGTCTTTCCACGGCCAGATGGGATAAGTAATCCCTCAAGCATGCTCTGGGACTGCCCCAGGGCCTCTGCCCAGTTGGACAGATCTCTAAAGGGAGGTGTCCAGCAGGCATCCTTATCCAACGCCTGACCCAGCTCAAGTGACTCCTTTCAACTTGGAGGAGCATCTAAAACCGGCCCCCAGTTTCAGCTGTCTCAGCTCCTTTGAGCCCAGCCACCGCACAAAGGAAGCTCACTTCGACTGCCTGCATGAGCAGCCTCATTCTTCCGGTCACTGCCTGAAGCTTGTGACCATAAGTAACTCAAGATCTTTGGCTTCAAGCTCGGCTCTCCCTCTCTCTCCACACAGAGGGACACTCCTGTACAGTCTGAAACAACCACCTCAAGACTCAGAAATACTTGAAGTCCTTCACAACTGTCTCAGTGAGGAGCCCAGAGTATAACTGCCTCAGACTTGATGGTGCAGAGGACTCTTAATGCAGCTGCTTCACACTCAGCTGCCAACCATCCCTGTGTTGGCTCATCACAAGTCAATGAAGCCAGAGGAGCCACATCATCCACAAAAAGCAGAAGACACACGCCTCACCACCTGCCTGTGCAAAAACACAGTTTTCTAACTCTAGCATATTCTGCTTTTCAATCTTTTATACCACTGTAAACATTTTTATCTTTTGCTATCTTTTGGACAGTTGTTGGCAGTACAAATACCCACCGTACAGCTCTGTGACATAATAATCCATAATTTAAAAAAAGAAACATAATTTACAGCCTTGATAAGAAATACTTCTGTCCAAACAAAGTTATATCTGGTATCCAGGATGCCGTTATGGTGAACTGAATATTTTTATTACTCTAGCGATAAATTTGGGACACAATATCCCACTGTACTCATTTCAGGGATCTTCACCCATGAAGCGGCTTATTCCAATCAGTAGCTTTTCCAAAACTGGGAACTGGGTGTTTTTTAACAAGGCAGCACTGCAACGTGCCGAAAGGAACCAGTGTCAGTTCATTAAAGTAATACATTAGGTTCTCTTTCTTCAGTTCTCCCTGCTAAAATAATCTATAATCCTACAGTGTACCATTTCTTTAGGAGTAAATTAGCTGCAGATGGTTGAATCTTGGTATGAACATGTGAGCATGTTAAACGGCAGAAAATCTGCACCAGGTGAACTCACGCATCTGGAAGTTCAAGAGAGAGCGAGAAAGAGAGAGAGAGAGTGGGTGGTGATAAGCGGTTTAGCCAGCCATGAAAAAACACAGGTAGACCACTGTGTTCATCCATCTGAAGCAGATAAAGGTCCACTCCCAGAGACATAAAATATTTACACACAATTGAGTGCCTTTGATTTGTTTTCTACATAACTTTCCGTAGAACCACTATTCTCATTTGCCCGTGCAGCTGCGAGGATTTGACTTCTATGACGTTGAAAAATATCAAGGACAGATTTTGAATTAATGCATGAACTAGGACTTCTCTGCACTGGCATTTAAATATATGAGATAGAACATGCTTTTATGCTGCCCCGATCCTCATAAATATCCATCATGAATCCATTTAAACCTAGTTCAGTCACTACGTACATTCCGGTGCTGATGTAGGCCCAAAGATAATTACATGTTTAGCCATGGAGGCACATATCAGGAAGGGATGCGGGGAGAAAAGAGCTGTCAACATAAACTGCTTCAATGCTTGATTTTACAGTATTTCCCTGGTGAAATGATGAATAATGCACAGCGGTGGGCGCATATCCTCTCAAATCAACTAAGCTTTCTCCAGCCACTGTTATCCTCAAAGGAGTCATTTGTATTTGCAAGGTTAAAGCTTGCGTTTGTCCTTCATAGTTCAGTTAATACGTGCTATCTGTTGTCTGAAAATACAGACACTTTATCGTTGCCTATTATCAGCCTATGTTCTATTCACACACTTCACCATTATGCTCTAATAAAGAACCCAGTGTGAACTCTTGTCTACTTGCTAATAACAAAATGAAGGTTACAATAAAGCTGACAGTAGTAGCACAGCAGTAATCACACGATGTTATCTTTAGAGGCAGACATGTTAAATTGTATTTCACATAATAATAGCATATTACCTTCAGACTCCCTAAACACACGGACAATACACTTAATTTCAGTCCTATAATCCAAAAATACATTAACATGCTTTAGGTTATCTTTCATGAGGAAGTCGTCTAAAGGCTACTATTTGCAATTAGTTCCTCTGAGAGGTCATAACCTTTAATAGAGGGGCAGAAAATAATTTCAGCCGCCTGTGACCTTTCTGTCATCAGTTGAATTAGCTGCTTCCTGCCCGCTGAACAAAGATATCCAGGCATAGGGTGACAGAGCCAATGACAGTCATGCTTTTTACAGAAATTATATCGGTCATTGAGGCCATAAGTCACACTCGGTCTCAGCTGAGGGTTCAGGGTGCGACGTGACCACTCACATTAATCTACTGGTTGATAACCCATTTCCAGGTTGGCTGCTATTGGTCATCTTCAAGTGACACATTTCTGGTTGCGTCACGCACAGGCGATAGCTTCGAGATTAGCTTCCTGTCACCAGCAGCAGCAGTTTTGTTCCCATATCTGGAAGTCTGCCCATGAAACTGAGTCATAAGACCTCTAAGAGTCTCGAGGTGAGAAGGCCTACTGATATAAGTCAACCACTTGACTTCTATTCATAGCCCGGAGTGTCTGGCTCGACACCACAACATTGTTTTGCAAGTGCTTGGATGTAAAAGAGGAGATGCTGAGCGATAGACGATAATGTGTCTGACTGATTCGGCTTAGCAGTAGCTGGTTCGGCACACTGGACACGAGAGGCATTCTCATGAGGATATTAACCAGACTTTTCACTCCGCGTTTGAGTATTTTTAGCAGCAGAAACAATAACGAGGGCAAATGTATACAGTAAACAAAACAAAAACATTATTATTATCTTAGACCCGTTTCTAGAAATGTAAAATCACAGTAATGACCTGGCCAAAAAACAAACAAGAAAAAAAAAAGAAACATAAAAGAAAAAAACTAAAATAAAAGGGTTTCTTTAATGCCTCATGAATTTATGTCCTCACAGACCCTCAGTCCGCCAATGTGCTGTGTCTAAAAAAAAAATAAAAACACCTCTAATGAATCTACGTGTCGTTTAGGCTCCAGATGTACAAATGCAACCAGATGGACAGCTTTCATCCAGGGGATCTCAGCACAGCGGGCTACTTACTGCGTGCCACAACCAATGAGGACATGTGAAAGAATATTTATCAATGGTTTCTCACTCTGCCCACACAACATCTGCCTCCAGTGAAGACATGAAAGGCTCATACACTCAGCAAACGCAGACATTCAACAAATAAACAGGGTGGAGAAACATTACAGCGAGTTACAGCGAATATAGCTGAAAAAGCTGTGAAGTACCAACTATAAACCCGCCTGTCTTTTTTACTTTTAGGAGAGATTTACAGCCACGACTGCGGAAAAGAAAGTGGAGTTTATGACGTGGTGGAATGAGCTGACTTTGAGGTTAGTACCACAGCTTCTCCAGGTGATTTCTGACCTTCATCATTACTGCTTATAAAGGCTGTGCCAGTAACCCAGTGGCACAATGTACTCATCTAATTTAAACATACAGTTCCCTGTTATTCCCTCAGGCAAACAACGTACTCAGCCCACAATTTGTCACAGTGAAGTTGTTTCAAAACTTAAAGCTGCTGCAGCGCCATCTTTATATTAACAATGGACCGAATGACTGCATGTATATAAAAGGGGAAGATCATAGAGATGAAACCATCAATAATCATAAATAATCTTTCTTTTTCAGGTTTAATTGCCCACAACATTGTTGTTGAACCAGAGACAATATCAGAGAGGACACAAACCACTTATGAATACAAAAGTCTTTCATGCCAGAGATGACGGTCGTATGATACATATCCCGCTTCTCTCCCCCTAAAAGCCAATCATGCGCTTCGTCACAGCTGAACTGGCAAACATACTGTATCTATCTCTCATATCTAAAAGGCACTGGACAGGAGGATATCATGTTAAAGCACCGAATTACTCACCATAAAGCCATAAAGTTGAAAAAGCCTTTGAAACTTTATTTTTGTCTGGTCTTGTTAGCCCAAAATAGTAAGTGTCCCTGTACGTTGCCAAGGTGGTTGACAAGTGGCAAGACTTGCCTAGAAGGACATTGGCTGTTTTTACGGATTGTAAATTAAAGCAGCTTTAAGTGTGGAACTCGCTAAAAAAAATTGTATTTCACCCGGATGCAGCACGTTATGTCCTGTGAGCTGAGACGGTCACAGAGCTTATCAAAGTATGCACTGCTATGTCCTGCAAAACCACACCCATCCAGGCGAATACCAGATTTCTACCTGCAATTATTTTGGTCAAAAGTTGTCAAATTGATTTATGGAAAAGCTGAAAAACCTATTCAAATTAGTATTCAGACGAATTACAATGGCCGTTAAACTTTTTAATTTTCAAGCAGTTTGGGGGCTTTTTCCCTTTATTGGACAGAGGAAAGTATAGAGGTGACAGGAAATGAGTGGAGAGTAAAATGGTGGGATGACAGGGAAGGTGAATCCCTGGCTGGACCTGAACCAGGATGATGCCCCAAAATGGCTACAGTCCTAAATACCAGGACGCCACAGCTCGCCACAGCACCCTTAAACATCATCAGCCTTAGCATAAATCAATTTATATGTAGAATAACATATCTTGCCATACTTTCCAAATGTTTTCTGAGGTTAGCTTAACACCAGCAAGTGTGCACCGCGCCATGACAGCTCAAAGAACTGGCGATGCAGAGTAGGGTATCCATGGTGACACCGTAACCCGTGGTGATAGGTATCTGTTGGCAATTGTACCAGCTGCTGTTGTTCAGTTTGACTGTTTCCAGAGAGATCTCGATGCAGAAAAACTGGAGATCTCAGCTGTGCCAGCTGTCAATTCTATGCTGTACACACACAGTGAGGCTGCATGAGAGACATTACACACACAGTTGCTCTCAGACACAGAGACCTACACACACTTGAGCATGCAACAAAGCACGCTGAGCCACACAAGTGCACACAGGCATACATAAACACAAGCACACACCTACGAGCTCCCTTTGTTGTGTCTGTATCACACTCGGCCACATGCACTTTTGCATGCAACAGTGGAAACAGCCACAGTAGTGACGACTTATCAAATCGACACCTTCGTGGAAATAAAAGGCTTAAAAGAGGCAGTGAAACCACTCTGCCTGCTTTCCTATAAACTGTACTTTGTGTGGACGTTTTTTTAACATTCCTGTACAAAGAGGCCAGTTGCAGATTTTATGGTATCGAGTCGTTTATTGAGACAGCAGGAGCTGTGTGAATGAGATTGCTGGTGTGAGACTGTCTCATTTGTACAGCTTTAGCAGAAGTAAAGAGAGCAGAGAGAACGAGACAATTCTGACAAGGCTTCTGTTTTCATTGACAAAATAACATGGAACCTACTCACTCTTCTGTGCTATAGAGATACTGAACGTAAACAGGAGGGGAAAAAAAACAAATACGAGGCACGAAGAGGTAAAGACTGAAAGTAGATGTCTGATGATTTAATTCAACACCATGTGAATTCTTATGAATCTTTCATAAACTCATTAATGAAGGTTAATGAAAATGCAAGCTGCCAAGAAAAAGAAACATAGTTGTAGTGTCAGGTCTTGGCATAATGTAATAAATTCCCAGCTGAGAGAGTGACATTTAAAATTGAGGCTTCTTTCGCAAAATATCACAACATGTCCTATTCAGAGAATACGATTTTAACATTAAGCATCACCCAGATAAAAATATTTTTGGCTACTCATTCCACTTCCCTACTGACATTTCACATTTATAAGGCCACTCTCTGTTTGATATTTTACATATCGCATGCAGGTTTTCTATTGTCTTGGTACTTCATTCTTATGCTCTGGGCACGCTTTGCCTATTTTCCTCAAGCTTTTGTTGTGAATTCACAATATGTCCGTCTTGATAACGTCTCTCGATCCACAGCTCTACCACATGCTCCGCTTGGTCTTTGTGAAGTAAACGATGCATGCAAACACGCAAAACAAATGTGGAATACACTATCAAACTATATAACTTCCTGACAAATATCAAATTTCATCTGATTTATTTCCTATCTCCCCTTCATCATTAGGTGTCTCCTGTCCATCCACATGAGCTCATGTTTACTTATAGGTTAAACAAGAGTGCAGTGCACTCGGGCCAGAATCATGTCATCAGTATTCATTACATCGGTGACAAGGAGAAAATTCCTTCTCACCCCCCTTCTGTCATTCCCCCAGGCCTCAGGGAATCCACTGAAGGTTAATTTATTTAAATCCTCCATCCACTCATCTCTATTCCATTAAACTCTACTAATAAATCTTTGGTTTGCCATGTAATCTGTTTTCTACTGTCAGAGGCCCAAGCTTCAGCTGTATTTTGCACACATGCTTATGGATGTGCGCTCAAAGATAACATGGCAGCAGATAAGGTCATGTTAAAATCAGTCGATGTCATGTTCTTTCTAGTGTCTGTGTGTGAGAGGGAGAGTGGCGACATGTGTGAAACTGTTCACAGACGTCTGCCCTTTGAATGTGGCCAAAAAGCCTGGTTTAATTAATCTAAGTGCAGCTCATGGTGGGGGGCAATAAAATCAAGAGCCCTCTCACAGCCATGTGCTGCTCTGGCGTCCCAGAGGTCCTGTAAAGTCTACGCTTATGGTCTGAAACAAAATTTCCCATCTGCCCTCTCCTGTTTTTATCCTATAATAAAGAATATGGTCATACCTCTCTGGTCATGATGGCAACTATTAGTCTGAGGTACAAGGGGACCTTGGCTATATGGACAAGCAGTGTATCATTATTACAGCATGTCATGTCAGCGTTACAACAGATGCTGTTATGATAATGACTGTTAAAAGGCTCAGCTGTTGGTTTAATAGTGGGTGAAGCCATTTGCAGTCTGTTGGAGAGGACGTCTCATTGAAGTCAATGTGGTTTTTGTGTTCAAGAGGGTTCGTTAATGAGAGGCTCAGAAGAGCAGAGGAGTTACGACCAGAAAACTGGCTCCAAAGGGACTCAACGCTGGTCGAGAGGGTCACTGCACGTTCTGATGTGTTTTGGCGTACAGATGTAATGCCAGTTCAGAGTGTACAATGTCGGCATGATAATATCCTCAGTGTTTCCCATTGACTACTTAGACTGTGGCGGCCCGCCATGGTCTAATTTGTCCCGCCACAGTCTCAGAGTGAGCCGAAAAAATCTGTAACTTGTGTTTCACGCTGCAGCTTCAGCAAAGCATCTCTCACTCCCGGTCAGTCGGCTCTGCCCCCCCCTTGCTGTACGTGGCGCGTGCACACTCATACACACTTTCATTACTAACTTTCATTTTTAAAAATTGCGTCTGTCCAATTTTGCTACGGGTGCGGGTCGGGCGTCGGTATCAATTTATAGCGGGTCGGCTCCGGTGCGGAATGTAATTTGTGATACTGGCAGAAAACGGGTCAGATGCGGTTGTAAGTATGGCGGATACAGCCGGGTGCGGGTTTGCAAAATATGACCCGTGCAGGACTCTGTCCTACAGCCGGCAAAATGTCAATATGCAACTGCTCCAAAAACGAAAGTGAAAGTAAAAAATTGCGCTCTCAGTAGTGAGTGACCCAGCTGTCTGTGAATCGGTGGCATGAGTGGAATGTAGGGAGAGTTGTATAAATGTGTATTTTGGATGTTAGTCTGAAAGAAAACATGTTATGGAAGCAAAATAGCCCAAAATGTTTTTGCCTGCCATGTCTCCCCTTAAGGCTGCATCTAATGATGAATTGATGATGTACCCTCCAAATCCATTTCCTTTTTTTATTACAATGTAGCTTATAGTTTAATTATTTATTAAAAAATAAACTAAAAAATAAACTAATTCAACACAGGTAACCACTTTAGCTTTATTTCTTTGATGGCTCAGATGTATGCTCTAGTTGATTTCGTGTTTTCACCATTCGTGTCTATACAACCAATGTGTTTGTGATTAAATTGTGTACAAGAGCACACGGTTCTTCATAGATCTAGCCTCTTCATTTTGCTTTCAAAGTGCACCAGATTGATGCATTTAACTTTAAAATGTTAAAAAAAATCTTCAGGGGGAGCATGCCCCCGGACCCTCCTAGAGGGACCGACATCCACCCACCACAGTCTCACAAAATCCTGTGGGAAACACTGATCCTGACTACTGACTCTTAAATAGGTCTAACACTTTACAGTTTCTACAAAAATGCGCCAGGTTAAAGGACTTTCTCTCACTTCAACAAGTCTTGAAATGAAATGCTATTACTAGACAGAGCTTTTCTGTGCAAATAACATCCAACTGAAAATGGATTGCAGTATATCCCACTTTTTTTAACATGTTGTAAGCTATTTCATTGAGTGACACTTTAGTGAATTTACGTTCCCTCAACGAGCATTTGCGCAGTGTATACTAAGCTTAAAAAAAACCTTCCCTGATTCAGACAACAGATTCCCTGTTGTTACTTTGCATTTATAACCCTCGACCATAATGTTATACTTGTCTAAAATAAACCATCTATCTGGCAACACACCTTGTTGTCAACTCAAGTAACATCGGTGTCTCTGCTCCATGTCATGTCTGTCTGGACCAGCAGCAAAACACACACACACACAGGCAGCCCACGACTAGAGAGAGGTGTTAGGAAACACATATACTGTATAAAGAAGTAAATAACATAAAATATTCAGTTTCTCTCTTTCAGTCTGGGCTGGCAGAATTGTTGGGAGCTGGGTGGCATATGTGTGAACCTGAATGGCACAGAATCAAACACTGTACATGTCTAATTTCCCGTAAGACTTCACAGGAACGTTTAGACATAAACGACAGGATATTTTGTACCTTAGTTTTCCTAGTTTTACTTTAATGTGAGTTAGTTTACATTATCTCTACATCTACTAAGTTGGAGTGATGCTCTGACACCTGAAACAATTTTCTGTTTCTGAGTGATTTCTAGTTACTTGACATTTGTCTTACCCAGAGTATAAATGTAATTCTATTCAAAAGGAACAGAACTAAGTCCTCTCTTTAGCATAACTGTCAAATTCAGCATGTCTAACGAGAAATGTAGAAGCACTGCTAGATTAGATAATTTTTCTACTTCAAAAGAGTACATGAGTGTGATCACTGACAACAATGGGGTTGTCAAGATATTTTCTTGTTTTCTAGTCAAGAGAACGTGCGCGTATCCACAACATATTTTTATTCATAAGTATCTTAATTATATGCTCTCTAAAGGCAAACATTGCTGCTGGAACAATGCTTGCTTTGCGCCAATAAATAGTTTTATACTCTTCATGATAACACAGTGAGTTCAGACAGAGATGGAGGTCATGACCATGTTATATGAAAAGCTGCTACTGACCCGATGGACCCTACTGACACACATTTGATTGGACAACAGGTGTCCTGGAAACTCAGCAGAGAACAACACATTGGGTTCAAATCTATTTCTAAGTGACACATGAAGTCTTTCTCTTCTGTTTTAAAGTCCATGCTTTTGAACTATGTTCCAAGCGTTATGCAGGTCTCATGCGCAGTACTTTCTAATTCGGCATACAGTCCAGCAAAAATGTCACCCAAAGACGTCAAATATCCACTTTGAAACCAGGCTTCAGAGACCGAAAAAGCTAAGCTAGCACAAAATACTAGAATTACCATGTCTCTCATGTTACCCACTATACATGTAACACTACCTTTGAGTTTTCTTTTTTTTCCTCTCTCATTCTGCCTTCGTTGCTGTGTTAACGGTTTTCTCTTGCATCAATTTCTCGCGCATCAGCTGTACAGCATCGACGCCTTCTTCATCATCTGGAAACATCGGTGTAATTCAAAATATAATGGTAATTATTATTATATTAGACACTTTAGAAATCTAAAATTACTTCCACATAGTGTCACTAAGGTCTCCATCATATCAAACAATGTTCTATTACTGTAATCAAAAACTGATACAGGTGTTTTGGCTGATTACACCTCTAGTGAAGCTGTTTGCGGCAAGCGGCTAGGCTTTATTTGAGGCTTATCTAACCCACTGCTATGGCTTAAAAACTCAAAGGTATGATCTCATCTTGGAGTGGAGAGTCTGCATATAAACTCCACGTATTATGATCCAAGCCAAGATGAATACATCGGTCGGTCGGTCGGTCTGAAAGATTTATAAAGGCTTTCTGCTGAAGAAAACTGGTAAAAGCAACTACTTATTGATATATATGAAATAAAATAATATCTCAAAATCTATCTTAATAATAAATCTAATGAGTCAATTTGTTATGACTCAATAAATCTTTTTCTGAATATGTGTGGCGCTCGGTTTTATTGCTCTACTAACCCTGTGTATGAGGGAAAAGCTTGCATAATATGACTAACAATTTCCACAGCATTGCCAAAATCGCCGCACAGCCAAGAATGATTCCTGTGAGCTTGACCAGCCCGCCCTGCGGCCTGCCACCAGCAGTTTGCCTTTACCAAAGTACTAATCCCCCTCTTTAGCATCTCACCCTCTCTGGACCCTTCATAACATTTCTATTCAATCACGCTGGAAGCACAATAAGCTTAAGTTCTTTTTTTCCATATGAGTGTGATGATTACGTACGATGGAATCTGAATCAGAATGAATTATAACCTCGGAGCGATGACACAAGGGAGAGCTTTAGTGCCAAAAGCCTTCTTTCAAAAGAAGAGGCTTTCTCCTTTAAAGCTATTCCAGTGAGGAGTTAGTGAATAAGCCAGGGGAGAAGGATAGCCAGATGGCTGCTTGTCATTCTCCAGGAGTCTTGGAGCTTTCAGTTCTGCAAACTTGGAGGTGCTATGACATTTTAAATTCAAGGCTTTTACTATTTCATGCCACCTCTTGACTTTGCATTTGGATAAAAAGAATCACACTGTGACTGAAGACAATAAAAACTTAAGAGAAAATAAACAAATTGTCAAGAAACGCCAGACAATTGTTTTCTTTTACAGCAGTAAGTTTGATAAAGTTGACCAGAAAACCCATAATTCTGTTCTCATGAGAGCAGCTGAGCCGCGTGTGGTGGAAGATTCTGGTTGATTATGTAGTCAAATCACTGCACACAGTTTTATATTTGCACCTACAAGTTTGTACAAAACAACAGCATGAGTATGGCCCACATTAAATAGGAGAGGTCGCATCGCAATCAGTGTCTTTACAGGAGGATATAATACCAATGAGCATCTCTCTCTGCAAAGCGTGTCTGATTGAAAGCAGACGGGAGTTGAAGAGCGAGGGGAGACTGTCCATGACTTAATCAATCGCGGATGGCATTTCTCAGACAATAACAACAGTAAAGTAAAACATTCCGAATCGGTCCACCGAGTTGATATTAATCCAGGGCGGTCCGCCCAAGTAAAATCTACATGTGGGAAACACTGCATAATAAAGACATTGTTGATTACACATTGTGATGGTTATATAATAATGACACCATCAGTCTTCAGATTGGTTCTCTCTAAACCTCACTTTCACTCTGCAGTTCTGTCTTCCACCAAGTACGAAATCAAGAAAAATTATAGCTCAATGATCAATCAGGCATCATGGCACCACTTCTATCTGATTTTACATCTCCACTATAGACTAAATGAATGAATGAGCTCACGTTTCACCCTGTGCTGTTGGGTGTTACTACTCGAAAGCGATCCAGTCGTCTTTGAGAACACAGCAGTGAAACCACTTGGAAGAAACGCAATTTGAGAAATGAATCAATGTATCAACTGATTCTTGGAACTGAAGCATTTTTTTTATGTGAAGACTTCCTTTCTTTTGTGTTTATTATGGCTTCTGTATTACAGAATGTGGACTGTTGCTGGGACAAATCTAGATGTTTAAAGATGTTGCTCGAGCTCTGGGAAATGGTGATGGACTTTTTTTCTTCACAAATGATCAGCTGGTTAATTGAGAAAATATTCAGCAGTTTAATTGATCATGAAAACAATCATTAATGTCAACTCTAATCTGTTTAATAAATTAAGGAAACAAGTTTCCAGACATGATATTTTTGCCATTTAAACATTAACGCCTCTTCTCCAGCATTAATTCAGCAGCTCTTGTTTATAAGCTATATGATGATGTATTAGCGTTTCACTCATCAGGAACTCAGTAGCCGACCCAGCAGTGAGTGCAGTTTCCTCTGCTTGTAGATGTGTGGACAGACTACGAAGCACACTCATTTATTTGATTTATTCAGATGCCCTGAATTTTCAAGAATACATGCAGAAGCAGAGCAGTGAGTCATTTTGTGACAGGAAGAACAGAAGGCAGGCTGAATCATTATTAAAGCAGCTACGTAACAAAGAGAAATAAACCAAGTGGCGTGTTTACAGTGAGTAAGAACGGCTGCAGGACAAACAGATGGCTTCCTTACTGAATGCTTATCCAATTTGTTCTCAATCAATTTTTTTTAAAGTTCAAACATGAAAAAAGTTGGCCACTAAAGGTGACGGTGATGGGGACAGAATAGCATGTCAGTCTCAGAGTGCTTGTTCTGACAGGAAGAATAATCCTTTGTCAGCTTTCTGGCCTCAAATGAACCCCAAAAACCAACACAAGCTCCCCGTGTCGCTCTAGTGAACACCTCTCACGGCAAACAGATGATGAATTTGATGAATTTCAGTTCTCAACAACTTTTGACTTCACCAGTTCCCAATCTTCTCCTCCACTGTGAAGTGTTTTTTTCCTCTGCTACCCCCCATTTGCTCCTGTTGTCATTTTGACCCTTTGGAGGAAATGTATGGCATAAATGTAGCTGGAAAAAAAAAACACCCATTGAGGCCAAAATTCACAGCTGTTTTTTATTATTTCTTGCTTTGGGAAAAGAGGATTAAGATGAATGGCATGAGGGAGGAGATTAAAACAGACCTCACTGTGGAAATGGAAATTACAATTCTGCCACAAGCTAGACAAACTGAATTGATGGCAGGATGGCAAGAAGAGAATCAGCCTTTCAAGTCAAGAAATGACCTCGGCCACAGACACCATTACCGAGGTAAAGGAGAAGGATAATCTGCCAGTCCATACATTACAATTTAACTGCTGAGGAAAAAAAGCAACGAGGCCAGTCAGAGCTAATTCAGCTAACATTATAAAGGACCCTGCAGGACCAACATTTTGCACCTTCAGTATCCCAAACTAGATCGAGGGGCTCACACCCAGTGATTGAGCTGATTGAAATGATAATAGCCGCCATCAAGGCTCGTCTGACATTTCACACCTGCATAATTTGATTTTTCGGATACAACAGAGTGCTTCAAACAGGCCGAGGATCAAGAGTTGAAAGTAGGGGTAATTTCACTCGAGTGGTATTCAGATTAATATTTCAGCTCAAGGATACAGTTTGTACAAATTGTAGACAGCGAGCAAAAACCTTTTTTTTAAAAATCATTCAGAATCTTTCAATAAGGGAGAAACCAGCCTGAAAGCTCAACAAAGGGTTCAATGGCTTCTATGCTGTGAGGCTGAGACAATGTACATCAGTGCTGTGTGGCTGATTTGCGGAGACATTGCAGAGAGATTAGCAAGGACTTTTTATTATGAGCCACCGACCTCTCTGACACGCAGAAATGTCCAGCCTACTAAATACCTCGCAGCCCTCCTGTAACCCACCTGTCCAACAGCAGCTGGCAAAAAAGCGTGGGCTATTTCTGTGTGTTGACCCGAAGACGACCTTTCACTCTGTCTACATTACAAGACCACCTCCCATATAGCTGAGCTGACCTCCAGCCACAGGAACTGAAAAAGGGTCACGGTGGAATCACCGTCAAGTGCAACAGACGCCATGTGTTTTTCTCCCCAAGACATTCTGTGACCTTAATTACTAAATATGTGCCCTAAGAAATATTTGCTGACATCCCAAACTATTAAAAAACCAAACACACACACACACACACACATACAAGGACATCACAAACGCTGAACAGAAAAAAAGAAGAGTTCTTCCTCAATCGAAAACAACAGACAGAGGGATACGGAGACTGTATTTACTGAATAAATGTGAAGGTGTTTGCGGTGGCAAATTAATGTAAACAATTAAACATTAAAGCAAGATTTTCAGGCATTATGGGATACACAATGTATTTGGTCTGTATACCAGGGAGGAAAAACGCATGTAGCGAGATTAAAATCAGAATGAAAACTGCTGTGATTTGTATATCTGTTACACATCATTTTAAATGATTTAAATTCAATGCACTGACTTTTTCTTATAAGTAACCCGCAACTCAACTCACCTGCCAGCAGTTCAGTTGGAGATTCAGGTGTGTGATGCTAGTAGCGGCTAATGTGGCCTCAAAGCAGGCAACAAAGGTCTGGTAACCCAATTTCTTTCTAACCTCTCACCCCCATGTCTTTTTCATTTTCAAACATGTGGCTTCCTCTCGAACCACAAAAAGCTTAATTCGACTTTTGTCACATACACAATCCTACTTTCCAACACCTGTAAACAGACCTCGACGTGTAAAATCAGTGGAGTTCTTTTTAATCAGGTCGGTATTGGCGACGATACAAATCCAGCAAATCGGATCGGTGCATCTCTGTTGGGCTCATGATTAATCCTAACTTTTAAGGCACATAATAACTGTTCTATGGATAAAACCGCCTGCATTACACGAGGGGATTTTCAGTGACATTGTCATAAACAACACTGGACTAAATACAATTCTTGGATCTAATCCCTGCAATGTAAACAGAGGCATTTCTTTCTAATAATACAATTTGTCATTAAAAATGCATTTACAGTAATATGTTATAGCATTTGGCTTCTTGAAAGTCACACTACTTCAACCCAGGAATCTGAGCTGTAGAGTTTTAATTATTCCCAGGATTACTTGGGCCTGTTTCTCATCTTATCCAAACTATAACAATAGAAGAGTGTTGATATAAAAAGAGGGCTTAAGCAGCTTAACCTCTTTTCACTCAGAAAAGATCATGCAGGGACATCCAAATCATGCGAGATGATTATTTAAGTAAGGATGGAAAAAAAAATGACAAAACCCTTAAAAAGAAAAGAAAAAATGGAATTTCAGGAAAAGCCAAGGGCACAGATTTATATTTGTCAAGCGTTCTTCGGAGAACTTCAACAGGGAATTGATCCTCTGAACTGTAATATAAAGTACCTTCCAGCTCATTCCCGGTAGCAAAGCTCTGAAATGGCCCTGCAAGAGTTATGATGGTCAATGCAAATTAATGTAGCAGTGATTCATGGGAAAGCCCTCCATTGGTGCCCTCTGTGCCATTTTATGGCCGTTATAAACCACAGCCTCCATCCACCTAAGAGATGCAGGCCTGATGAGACAGAACCAGATGTGGACGAGAGAAATACAAAAGAGAACAAAGATACTGAGGTGGTAAAAAATGCAAGGGGAACGAGCCAAACAATCTGTGATTAATCCACCAATCCTGCACTTCCATAAGCATTCACTGTTCACACGACATCTCTGCCACCTGATCCCTACTTTCACACCCCATGTAGAGGACATCACCATGTCCTTTGTGATATGGTGTATTAATAATCTTATCTGGTCCCAGGATTATTCAACCGAAGGGTGTTACACTGTATTTTTCTTATTGGTTGTTCTGGTGCAACGCTAGTATTCCACCACACTAATCCAACGTGGGTGGCATAGCAGATTTGTTAACAGTAGGAGAAGAAAATAATTTAAAAACAAATGAAATGAAGATGCTGGGAGCTAAATGATTCATGGCATGGGCTAATGAAGCGGTGGTTTTTCACCAGCTTGACGATTCATTTTCACGTAGTTAATAACATCAAAATGAGAGGCAGAAGTGAACACAGAAGCGAAGGAGTTCTGCCAACACGAATGGCAAACAGCCTAAATGAAGCCCTCCATAGTGGCGCAGCAAGGGAGGTGAAGTTTATTGTGCTGTTACTGAATGAAGCCAAACCAAAATGGTTCGTGTGTCTAAATTTGTAGAGTCTGTGATGTGTTTGCTTAACACTGGACTGAGAGGAAAAATAACATCTTGTTGTTTGAGCTCCTTAGAGGCAGTCACAGTACATTGACCTGTTTTTCTCTGAAACTGTTCATTTGAGTAACCACAGCGGAGAAAAAAAAAGGGCTCTGGGCACTTCAGGCTGTCTTGAGCAAAAAATAGAAGAGCAGCAGTTGGCATCAAACCCCTGCTTCTTTATTTTGCAGCAGCACTGCAGCAAAGAAGCAAAAATAATTAACAGTGACAAAAAGCCATCTAAATAAGGAGATGGCATGGAGGCTTGTCAGGTTTGAGCTTACTTGCCTTACAGACTCTTCTTCTTTCCAACCCATCACATCAAGCCAACGCCAGAGGCAGCGCAGTGCGAAGTCCCCTGACCAGCGCCAACATAGCACATTTAAAATGAGTGAAAAAGAGGCAAATGTCTCAGCTAATTAACGAGAGGACTGATGCTGCCAGGCACAAGCTACAACAGAGCAACATAAAAGCAGATAAAGTGATAAAGTGACACCACCTGACTTGGCACAGCCCAGAACATCCTGCAGCAGGGATCCAGTGAGCCCATTACTCAGAGGTTGCCATGACAGATTTTCAGCGAAAAATACAGTTGCTTTTTTTTTTTCTCTTCTTACAGCAACATTAAAGGAGAACTTCGGTCGATTTAAAAATGCAGCTTCATTGCTCAAGCTACCCTTGACTTGCCAGTACCGAAGACGCGAACAAATTTGGTCCAGCCTTTACAGAGCTCCGTGAACGGACACTTAGCATTGAACGCTAACAGCACGGGGTCAGAACTTTGCACTGTGTTTTAAGCGTCTTAACATGCTCCACATCTCACACCAAAAGTTATGCAACATCAGCAGACACCTTAGCACAAAGCACTGTAGCGTGTATGACTCAAACTGAATAAAAAAGTAGTTAAAACAGTGTGTTTGTGCAAGGAGCTACTTACCTGTTTGTTGACATCCGTGTGTTCCGGTAGCTAGACCAAACTAGCATATCCATCGAGTGTGCACTTAACAGGCTTAACAGGCTATTGTAAGGCTCATGGCTCATGACAGGCTGTAACATGGACATGTACATTATGAACATAAACACGAAAATGCTGGATTACATTTCCGTCTCCGCCAGTGAGGGAGTAAGTGCACGCTCGACGGATCAGCTAGTTTGGTCTAGCTACCGGAAGACACGGATGTCAACAAACAGGTGAGTAGCTGCTTGCACAAACACACTGTTTTAACTACTTTTTTATTCAGTTTGAGCCATACACGCTACAGTGCTGTGTGCTAAGGTGTCTGCTGATGTTGCATAACTTTTGGTGTGAGATGTGGAGCATGTTAAGACGCTTAAAACACAGTGCAAAGTTCTGACCCCATGCTGTTAGCGTTCAATGCTAAGTCTCCGTTCACGGAGCTCTGTAATGGTTAGACCAAATGTGTTCGCGTCTTCGGTACTGGCAAGTCAAGGGTAGCTTGAGCAATGAAGCTGCATGTTTAAATTGACCGAAGTTCTCCTTTAAGTAAAATAAAATAAGAGCTTCAAAATCACTTTGATGGTACAGTGTCTTATAATAGGGTGAATGATGTCTCTGTCTCAGCCACTCCGCCTCCCACTCATTTGTTTCTGCATTCAGTGAGAGCGTAGCACAACATGTCAATTTCTACATTATGTTGCTTTAAAAGACCTATTTGTAATTCCGGCAACCCGCTTCAAACAAATAGGGGGCAGTATTCGCCCCCTTCGCAATGTAAACCTCAAAGCCTTTTTGTTATCTATTTTATATATTTCATTTGTTTCTTTGCAAATTCATTGTTGCAAGTTCTTAAAATTGTTCAGACCAATATAATTAGCATAAGTAGCACCTCCGGCTTGACTTTTGTATCCTCTCCTGCAGCACACTAGAAGCTACAGTGACTCACTATCACCTCTCAGGCCAGGAGGTATTATTACAAGAAGAGACAGCCAGTCCTGGCTGCTAAGCAGTGGGTACCTCTGCGATGCAATACATATGCATCATGGACATAATGCCAGAGCTGTTACTTCTTCACACTCTCCAAATAGGGTTAGGTTATTTATTCATTTTCTTATGTTTTATGTTGTGATCTTACAAAATGCACCTTTAAAGAAGCAAATTAGTTTAGCTAGAAGTGAATTTACTTCTTCTCAATACAACAAAAAAACTGCAGAAAAGTTACAAAATTATTAGGGATGCACAATACCTAAGTAAAAAGATTGAACTATAAGATGTGTAATAATAGGCATTCACACCTGGGACTTGCCCAGAGCAATTACTCCCTCCTGTTGATGCCCTGTGACCAATGCCACGGGAGGAACACAAGCAGAATAACCTTCCCCCAGGCTATCTTAGCAGTAACCACTGAGGTAGGAAAAAGGGGATTCTTTCTCCACATGCATTCTTCCAGCACAGGCTACTAACATGCACTTACTGGGCTTTGATATTTGGATTCACGTGTATTGTGCATACTATGGCTTATACACCACACCTGGAGAGATATTGCTCCGCTTCTCTTCCTCATATATCTTAGTTTCAAAGGTCTGTGCATCATTACCTTGCCTTTCAGATGTATGGAGGGCTAATGTAAGACTGTCTCAGCATCTGACTTCTCATCTCTTCAAAGGCTTTTGTCAGCTAGTTGCTGTGCAAGGGGGAATTGAACGGAAAAGGTCCCCACAGGAGCCAGTCTGCCCCGGGCACGTCTCATCCACACACTGGTCTGTAAACCTGCAGGCTACGTGTCCGGCTGAAGCAGTCGATGCAAACAAACCCATCCTTTTCCGACAAAGGCACCCTGAATGAATCACTATATTATTCTGACTGAATAGAAAGTGTGTACAAATTCATAACCAGGAAAACTGTGGTCATGCTGTTGTTTGATGCACTGTCAAATCTTAATGTACTACAAATATTGTTTAATTGCCTGAGCTCCAAAAGCTATCATTCTTTGATGCATTTTATTTTTGTTTAATTGTGGCTAAAATAAAACAATAGGGAAAATGTAATTATAGTACTAGAGTCATTACTCTACACTACAGCTTCTGGTCCACAGCGATACTTCCGGCCTGCTGTCATGTGTATTCCCGGATTATCATTCCTCTCTGGAATCTTCTGATTGTCTGCAAGGAGCTCCTGACTGATGCCACAGCCGCAAATGTCTGATAACCATGGTGATGGCTTGTCCTTGCCCACATCCTCATTAAGAAAGTATAGGACAAGGAGTAAGTTGGGTAAACAAGCTGAATCCATGCCATTAATGGCTGCGGGTTCCCCTGCCACAGCACCATTAATTATCTGGTCTTACAGAGAGATTAGATGAGAGAAAACAACAAGCCATGTGCCAGCATCTACTGCCTGGAGGTCTGCTGACTTTCTAATTAGTTAGACATTCCTCATGAAGCTAAAGCACAGCCATTTTTTTTTTATTGTTTAATTTTTATTGTTTTCACAGCATGCCCAAAATCTACCAATTTATGTAAATTTAATACAATTGAATTGACTGAGGTCTAGATTTCTTTTAACAACATTACTTTGGCAAAGGTTAAGCCAACACATTCTTGTGAAAACTGTTGAAAGAAACAATGGAATTCACCCAAGAAAAGCTGCTTAAACAGCTGGAGTACCCGGTGCTCAACGAGAGCTAACTTGATTAAATCACATCAGCTGAGAGGTACGACTTCTCTGGAGACTGTCGTAAACATTACACTCAGTGGATCACCCAGAGCCAAGGAAATACAGTACGGGACACAGTCAGGAATGGCCATGCAGTTTTCTAAATACATACGGTCTTAAAAATGTACAAAACTAGCATTGATCATAGTGCTTAACCTGCTGACATTTATCCTCTAACTGTAAGCTGACCAGCACATAATGTGAGACTTTAGTCGTGTCACTTTCAAATGGGGTCTTTGACATCCATGCGGCGCTGCAGATCAATACACTATACAAACAATAATGAGGAGGCACTCAAGAAAGCTGTTATTCCACAAAAATGTTAAAAGAAAAACAAAGACCAGTCTACAGCCTTGCAGGAGGCAGTCGTTCCACCGACAGCTTATTCTACTCCACTATACATTTATATTACTATGAAAATATGTAATGTAAAGTTAATATGCTAAATAGTCTAGCATCATTCTAATATATTGGATTGCTCGGGAAGCAGAGCCATTTGGTTGTACTGTACTAATGTATGAACTGCGGATGAGTGGGAGGAAAAACGGCCTGGGCTTAATGTTTATCCATTCTTTATCACTTGAATTACTCAAATATGTATGATAACTGACTCATTATTACCACCAATTCAAATATTTAGAAATTATTAAGCTATTAACCCTACTGTCAACTCTGGCATCCAAAACATTATGGCTAGTCTCTAATTTTGCAACCTTTTTTTCCAACTATCTGGCCTAAATTACTCACATTCATGCTCCTCTGTCCAGAAAATATGGTTATTGTGGGTGGAAATGTGCCTTAAAAAACACTGTGAAAGTGGAAAAATAAGTCTGCAGCCCCTCTAAAAAGAACTGCGGTAAGAAATCTTCAGATAGTTTACACAAGTGTGAATGGAAAGCGTTATCAGTGCCTTAGAGGCACTTAGCCACAGCATTAAGTCACAGTAGGTACTTTCTATTGATATGATAGTGTGTCATCACATTGAGGCTGTGAAAAGATCTTCAAAGTCGTCTTATCTCTCCTCAGGGCAGCAAAGAAGGTAATATGGGTGCGAAACAGTGCGCCGCATCAATCACTGTCAGAAATTCTATGAAATAATTTCAGCACATTTAATAAGCAACAGTTAACATCCTTCATTATTGATACGTACAATCAATGTAAGCTGCATGCTATTTCTTAACAGCCCTCTTTTAACAGCCAAAGTGGGGAAATGGCCTGCAAACACAGCAAACATTTTTTATATCAGTGATGCAATAAATCACTGTGGTTCTGCTGCTCTCTAAACACCGCTGTTCTGCAGGCAGTTCTCCTTATTATGAACGGGTTCAATAGTTTCCCCCTCCGGAGCGCCGTTCCTCGCTGGTTTTATTTTTTCATGCAAAGTTTATATACAGATCAGGTATAGACCGCATGTATGTTTTTATAAATGGTTGGGTTAAAGTCTCTAATATTCTCTAAAAACAGTGAAGTCATTTGGCTAAGAGTTGATAAATAAACAGTGCAGGAAGGATTTTACATGTTTAGATATGGTGGCTTAAACAAAACATGTAGTTAATTTAAAATGAGTTCCACCTCATGAATCCCATTCCAGCTTCTGGACAATTGCCTGCTGAATCATTGAATATTTTAGAATAATAATTCCCATCCTATCCTCAAAACGGTCTACAATCTACAACCATCAGTAGTTGGTTAGCTTAGCTTAGCACCAAGACTACAAAGTATCTCTGATACCGCCTGCTGCCAGACTGCTATATGGGAGGTAACAGGCATGTGAACATATGGCATGGAGTTCACCATCAAATACATTAGCTACATCCTTTAATCTCCACCTTCACTGCATGTAACGAAGCATTATGTAACTATTTCACCTTGAAACCACATTTTCAACATCACCCTAATGTTGCAGTGACTTATAATAGGTAGAATGTGTGTCACTACTTCACACCCAGCACCAACTACATCATATAAAATACTAATTAATTACCATATAATGTTGCTTTAAAAGTCTATAAATGGAGTGACAGCTTCCACTACATCCAACTTATCAATATAGGAAAACACAAATATTTATGTATACTGTATGTGATTGATGTGAACCTCACTAGCATGCTATCCAATACTGCAATTATAGTATACACACAGGCTTACTGCAAGCTGAAGGTCATCGGGATGTGTGTGTGTGTGTGTGTGTGTGTGTGTGTGTGTGTGTGTGTGTGTGTGTGTGTGTGTGTGTGTGTGTGTGTGTGTGTGTGGCGAACACTACGTTAATTGAATATAAGGTGCTTTATGAATACTGATACACCACAGGGAGTAACAGCTGTGGGGCTTCAACCCAAAGCCACTGCATAAAGTTGAGAGTGGAAAATGTGTGTGAATTGGCGAGCTGGGCTCCTTCTTGTCCCACTGACAGTTAAGCTTGATCACTCACGTCCTCCCTCTCACACACACACACAGTAGTGGGCTCTTAGTTTCCACATAATTTTTCACCACTTTGTGAAAGCAAATTCCATTTAGGTCTATTTATCTCTGAAGAAAGCATTCATGTAGTAGAGCTATACATAATCAGTCATGGTTGCCGCGCAGCATTGCAGTGTTCCGTTGTGTATGTGTGTGTTTTTTTACTGTATTCATAACCATCTGTAGCCATAGCACTGAGTGCAGATGGACATCTTTGCTGTACCTGATATATATGTGGGGCCCTACAGATGTTCCCATGTAGCAGATGTCGTGCAGAGATAAGACTTTACCTAATGAGTGCTTTGATGTGAATGTAAGGGACAGTGGTACATGAACAGGCTGAACTTCAACAATCTGCAGATTTAAATGTTTTATTAACGGAGCAAAAATGTGTTGATGAGTTTCCAACTCATCCAATTATATTTATACTATATATTAGGTTTATATCCAATTAAATATATTAATCCTCTGCTCTGATTTCAACAAAGAGCTGAATTACTGTTGGCAAGGAAACTAAATAATCAGCCCTGGGAAGCAGGATTTAAGTCTGTGCTCAATGCTATTACAAAACTACAAAACTGTTAAAGAGAAGTAAGTATGCAGAGATTAGTATGTATGAGGAGATTGCTTGACTCTGTTTATGGAGGCAAAATGCTTTTGCCTGGAGTGCAAATCCCACTGGAGGGAGCAATTTGGTTGCTGTATCCTGCAGCATTTGCATCGGCTTCGACAGTCCATCCAATCACACAATCCTGTGCACACCTACAGTGACATCACCCCTTCCCCATCTGCCAGCGGCAACGGCAGATATCATTCTCGACCCCATCAGTAACAAAACTCCTCCACTCACATCCTGTTTTGTCTTTAATAAATCAGCCCAGCAACACCCACATATTCCTGTGGCCCTCAGAATGGGAATTTATCATTCAGCTTTTGACCAAATCTGGCACACCCCAAGCTGTGTTGGCAACAGCTGGGGAGGTTACACACATATTGTTGATTTATTGGCATGATATACTGGACAAAGCAAAATAAAATATGTTCCACGGGACATAAGCCATTTATCTTGGAACTGTCACAAACCAATCTTCACAGCAAGGACAAGCAGAAATTGAAAAAGGGGAAACACAGTGGCGAGTTGACCAAGTAAGCAAAGCAGTGCCCTCAAGGTTTCACTGCATTCAAGCATACGGACATCTTAAACTGGAAATGCTCAAATTTCACCTTTTCAGTGAACCTTGAGCCCAAGTCTCCTGTTAACAAAAGCTGTTCTTGTAGAAAAGGTCA
This sequence comes from Sparus aurata, assembly GCF_900880675.1. Classification (NCBI taxonomy): domain Eukaryota; kingdom Metazoa; phylum Chordata; class Actinopteri; order Spariformes; family Sparidae; genus Sparus; species Sparus aurata. The sequence continues at coordinate 31,915,141 of NC_044204.1, read as the reverse complement.
CTATGGCCAATCCAATTGCCGGAAAAAATGTTGGCAAAGTTCATTGCTGCGAACCCGCAGGTGAGTTAAAACTCTTCCTTTCTTTATATTCGATTTTCTATTTTGTTGTGCTCGCTCTGAGGGTCCCAAGGTCTCATTAAAAATATTAACTGGTGCCGTGCTTACAAATGTTGAACCGCTGGGGTCCCTCACCAAAAATATCCAGTGGTTTCACGATTATGAGTGCCAAAACACAGGCTGTATGAAAGTCAGGTAATAAATGTACTGTGAATATATAGCCTATGACACGTTCAAGACATATCTGTGGTCTGCAGAAACGTCCTGACTGGGCTGGCTATGGCCAAAGACCTAATGTCCGCAACAACAACAACAACAACAATCAACCTGTTATACAGAATTTTATTTGCAGGTTTAATTAAGCCAAGTTGAAGTAGTGATATCTGGGTTTGGATGCTTGTTCTGCTGGGAGGCAAGCCACAATGTGCTGCTCTGGAGCTCTTATTCAGAACAGAGTGAAGAACGATGAGCTCGAGCCAACTCGTCAGGAGAAAAGGAACAGATTTCACCCGGCATATGGAATCTCAACGGGTGCCCAATAAAGCAGACCGCTGGTATTGCCCTCTGTACCTGCAGAAAACAATTAATCCTCATTCCCTCCTGCCTTGGTGGATCTTGTTTGGACTGGTGTCAGCAGCACATAGAGACAAAGGATAAAGGAGAACATCTGAGAAGATGCAGCTGGACTTTCTGGCTACTTCTCACATCCAGGCATTTCTCTCTCCTGTGACCCAGGAGACGCAGTACCACCATTTCTCTGGCAGCAAGAAAATGCTGCTCACTCTGCCATAATAAAGCGCACAGGACAGAGATGGAGTGAGAAAGGGGTCATCTCATACTGTGTCAGGCCATATGCTCTGACCTCTCCATTCAGTTCAAATGGCCCAAGCTTTTATGAAGTACAAAAACTCTGCGGATGACATTCTTCTTGATGTCTTTCATCTTCCAGGCTCAGTCCCTAGTGGACAGAGCTTGTTGTTGTTGTAGTAGTAGTACAAGAGAGACAAATGACATATGAGATCCTACAGCATGATTTGTAATTTGATCCAAACAAATTGAGTCCATTAATGCAGTTTGTAATGCAGTTTTATTAAGAGGATTTGCAATCTGAAATGGCTTATCCTGGTTAACGTTTTAGACAACAAGTCAAAGGTTTAATTGCCTTCAAAAGCATGTATCATTCCAGTCAATGATGCAGGGCTCAGTTCTTTGGTGCTGAGTGGTTTTACAGTGACTCATTGCTCACCAGTGGTTTTTGTTTGGTAAAAGCTCGACAAAATGTAAGAAATGAGTGCCAGTACTCTCCAGGAGCTCTCTACTGTGTCACTTCCTCTCTGCCTACAAACTACCTCTGACAAACTGCCCAACAGTCCCTGAAATATGACCCATAAAGCCCAATGCCACTATAAACCCGGAGCTGTCAGCTGATTTGTGAATCCAATTAGCTTCCTCTCTGTGACGGGTGTGTTCAGTGACATGATGTAAGTCAGCTGCTGCTGGCATCTGTCCGCAAAGATTCAGCATTCACAGACAATAACATGCAGAATCATAAGTACAAAACTCAAAACCTTTATAGCATCACCTTCAAGTTATTCCATCAATGAATAGATCAAAAGTGCTATTCTGCCATGACAATGTGAAAGGAAATAACATATAAGGGGGATCCGCTGCACAACATCCAGCATTTTTATTGCTGTGCCGACAGTCATTTGTTTACATTTTTAAAAACTTCTCAAAGCCCTCAGTTTGAATGAAGTGACTAAAACAGGTTACACTTATGCAATAGATAGTGCTGTTAGATTGCCACTAGACAGCCCCATTGAGGTATGTGCCCCCCTTATTTTTTAGTTCTAATTATCAAACATTAGCATGCTAAACTAATATGGTAAACACAGAAAACAGTATGCCTAGCAAGCTAGCACTGTCACCTTTTAAAGTAAATGTGCATCTTAAATTCACTCCCACGCTGATGGAAAGTTGGGTGGGGTTTCGTAGTCCACCAAACAGTCCTTGAGCTTCACAACAAAACCGCATTGCATTGCAATCTGATTTGAAATATCTTTACACCTGTTTAAAGCTGAAATCTTCACTGCAGCTGTAAAGTAAAAAGCTTCAGTGCACACCTTGTCTGAAGTGAGTGCACAAGCTCGACTGCGCACAAGGGTGTAATAACATGTTTTCAAGTTGCTTTTTTGTTGTCAAGCTCCGGAAATCTTTCGAGGACTACAAAACTTCACCTGACTCTCATCAGCATGGGGGTTACTAGAAAATGAGTGAATTTCTATTTTTGGCCCAAGTTTTCCTTTAAGTGTGGAGGGTACCATCATATTATCTACAGACTACAGACTGAATTGTGCAGTTTTTTCAAAATGGTAATTTATTCAAATGTAATTGCTACACAGAGCACCTACGCTGAGAGGTCACTGAACACATTCACATCTTCCTGCATGCATGATCTAAACACTGAGGTGCCAGAATGTATGCAGTGAGTTGGGCATGCGCTACTATGGTAAAATCAGTAGCACAGAAAATGGTGAGATGAGCGTTTGCTGACAGCACTGTGGGTGTACAAACTGAAGGTACACAACAGTTGGCATCAGTTGACATCTGGGAGGGAGACAGGCTGCTGACAGGGAGATTATCTCCAGCGGAGCAGCAGCACAGTGGGAGCTGTCCACTGTAGCTGTGTTGCTCCTTAGGGAGCAAGGACTCCAAGGTCTGTTGGACAGACTTTCACAGAGACAGTGAAAATTAAAGAGCAGACTGTATTCTTGTATTCCACTCACTTAGCACACATTGTCACGCTAAAAGACACAGGGAGGTGGAGAGCACATCCATCAAGAGGCTGGTGAAATGATATGCAGGAATGCAGCGATGATGACTCAGATCCCATGGGCATCTGTCACCTGCGGGAGGCCATGGTCAGGCCAGTTTGATGTAAAATGCTCAATGTGGTGAAATAAAAGGAGAGAAAAGACAGAGTGTAGGAGGGAGAGGAAGTGGGACAAAGGGAGGGAAAGGAGGGAGTCCTACTGTGTGTGTGTCATTGTTCGTTAGCTTTCTTCTCGCCTCTGGAAAATGTTGCTCATTTTCCAGTCGGTTATAATTCATCTAATTAAATCTTGGCCCAATACAAAGGAACAGAGTGCTGTATTTTTATCACAGTTTGTCTTGTCAATAACAGCACCACAACTTCAGGGCTTTGATGTCACTGTCTTCACCATCGCACTTCCCTCTGAGCTTGTGAAGGTATGGCCAAAAAGGCCAAGTGCACTGATAAAGATACTGACAGTTTGTCCACATACAGTAAAATAGTAATTTTATCTTATTACACTGTTTTTATTTCCTCAGGCTCAGAAAATAATCAGAGGGGGCATCCGGACTGAGACCTGCAGTGTGCAGCCTAAAGAGGGATTGAGATTGGGCGGACCCAGGTGGAGGTCTCCTCAGCTCACAGACGAGGCCAAATCAATGAGGGATGCAGTGAAATGCAGACAGCAAACCCCATCGGGAAGGTGTTTGGATGCGGAGCCACAGGCAGAAGAGAGATGTGAATGTAGATGAGAATTCACATGGCGAATAGGCTGCAAGGACTCACATAACCATGAGAGTTGAAGAAATGAGCCCTGACAGGAACCATAGGAGCTGATGTCTTTCACTGGATTCTTGTAACATCCATATTTAGGTTATAATTTTTTTTGGCAGGCGTTTCAAAATGGTACTGCACAACAGCATCACAGAGAAATACTTTTGGAGTTACAGTCAAGTAAATGTTTTTCGAACATATCATTTTTTTTGTAATGTTTGTAAATGAGCTGTCAGAAAATAATTGCCACTATGTTACCCGGAGGATTTCTCCATTTATCTTTATAATGTTTTCCTTTTAAAGACTTGGAGACAAATAGACTGCACAAAAGCTCATTTGCAAAAGATTTTATGTTTAATATGTGTAGGTGTGTGACGGTAACTATATTTTTGCTATCATGTCCATAAATATACTGTGCGAACATCAGTGACGGAAGGCTGTGTCATGAATCAATCAAACTTTCTTCAACAAAAGGTGGAAACACAGTAAAACTTTTTAATAAACTAGGCTATTCCTTTCTGCTGTAGCTCATGTTAGTTTTGGCAAATGTAAAAACAGTGATTATGAGAGAAACTAACGTAATTAAACAACCTCCAAAATATGAATTTATACTCTTAAATATTCATGAACACAGGACTTTTAATTAATGAGATTTTTATGTGCACTACAGGGAGAGTGACGCACAGTGTGCTATGAAGTGAAGGCAACCTGTCTCACCTAAAATAAAAAGCACCTCAACCGCAGTTAAATATATATATATATATTTATAAAATTAAATTAATTCAACTTATTTGGATTCAGAGAAATTGTGCCGTGCTGCTTCATCACACATTAAAAACTGTATCTAGGAGCTTCACTGCTATCTGGATGATGCATCAGGACGGGTCTGAGTCAGCAGGTGATGGATTCATCAGTTACATCAATGTCAGGGAAATGCTGTAGTATTTTTTAAAAATACAAGCAGCCCAATCAGTCACTAACAAGTGCTGATGTGCGAGGAAAAAAAACATCACTGCACTGCAGATCAGATACGAGGCTGAGGCTCATTTTAATTACTAATTGAGCACATTTTATCCAACTGAGTCTGCTTTGACTGAAAGTTAGTTTGAAGGATGTTTTGACATCAGCGGCTGTCACTACTTACCACCTCCTCTAACCAATTTCCTGTGGGAAACCCTGTCACAGGGTAATAGATGCAACATGAGCACCAAACCTCACTTTTTAAATTGTGAATTTTTTAAATTGTACTACGCAACTTCCTTGATAAAACAGAATCAAAGAGAAAGAATGATGATACACAGAGGTCGAAATTCGAGCAAAGAATAAAGAATAAAGAAGGGGGTGTAAGAAATAATAGGAAGTGAAAATAATCATACGGACAAGTGAATTTTTGTAGAATGCCTGAATGACCGATGTGGAGGCATACTGCTGACTTTAAGGTGCATTTTAACGGTCAAAAATAGACACAGACCAACATTGACAACTCAAATGAAAGCTGTTCTGCTTTCCTCCCGAAATGTTACACCAGTGATGTATCACTTCCTTGTAAATGCTGACCACAATCCATTCCACATGAAGACTTGAAAACAGCAACCAAACAAATTTCGGTCAGTGTGATGTGCTGAATGCACAAAAATCCACCAACTTATCCAAACAGCAGGAGTCTGAGTCTGGCCCAGCTCAGTGTGGTAAACACCTCAGGTACAGGGCTTCTTTTGAGCTCATACAGTGAATCCTTCATCACAGCTCCAAATGACTTATTAGATAGAGCTTCTTCTGTGTTTATGGAAGGGTCTGCACAGTGGGGTTCTGTCAGAGTGAGAGTGTTTACAGCAAACAGGGTAAAAATTCCAATATAGGATTCCTAGAAAAGCCCTCACAGGTAAATGGAAAATTACCAAGCTGCCACGAGGTGCTTCCATATTTCAGCGATTTGAGCTCTAATCTCAAGTAGCTCTGATTCCACAAACAACCCTTCCATGGTGATTTTACTTCCAGGAGGGAAATAAAAATCCACTCTCGTTCAGTGAAGCAGATAGGGATGTTCTTTATGCAATGCCAGACTGCCCCTAAGGACAAGAATCAGCCAGAGAGCTTTAACCACAGTATTGATAGTATGTTTATTTCTCGTACCCTCTTGCTTCGACACTATGGTTTGTTTTTTACCATTCAAGCTATTTTTGTGTCATGCAAGTGTTCATGTCCCTGTTGATCCTCAACACCCCTCTAGGCATCCTATGTCTATTATGTTGGAGACATGGCTGCTTTTCAGACAAGGATTCTCAGTGGAAGCTGCTTTTTCCTGGGCCAAACCACTGAACCACAACCTCAGTGCTCCACCATTTTCTCCACGGGGAAAACGTTCAACATATCAACGTCTTCAGGACAGAGGCACGATATAAATAACATCATCAGTAAATCTCTAAATTACAATGAGGGAGTTGTAGACTGATTTTAACTTAGCTTACCAGACAATGTTTTTCATAAACTGGAATATATTTTGATAATTAATTGTCGAAAAATCTCATTTATCAATGTCACTATCAACTTAAAAAAATCCAGTATCATTTAGGCTATACTTATACAACAGTCTAAGGTATATTTGACTAATTTGCAAATACAGATAGCCACTCATGCCCAGGTATCCCAAGGAATACAGTGGAGACCATCCACTGCACAGCAGCAGCAGTGGACACAGGCACATTCTGATGTAGTATGCTCCGTCCTTACAGTAATCAATCATAGCCTGTGCTGTGCTATTTCCAATTGTTTATCCTGGCGTCGCTGCAAAAAGAAAAATGCCAGAATCATAGCAAAATCTCAGAATCACTTTGTTTCTTGAAAGAGGCAGTCAAGGCGACTGTCACAGTCTACAGTCTTGCTGCTCCACTGTGATTACAAGATTTCCAGCACCTGCTGTAGCTTGAAAGGCAGAGAAACTGGGGGGTGGGCACAGGGATTTCCACAAGGATATGAAGAAACCATCCAGTGGGAAAAAAGGAGGCAACTAAATCTTTAGGTTTTCATCTGTGTTTGTTTGTTTGTTTGTTGGTTGGTTGACTGGTTGGTTGGTTAGTTGGTTGATTGGTCAGCAGGATTACACACGAATAATAAGTGGATATCCATGACATTTGGATGAAGGATGGGTCTCGACACTGAATAGTAACCTTTAACTTTTGGTACGGATCCAGATAAAGTGATGTATGACTTTCTTTCTAACTTACTCTAACATTGTTTCTCTGTGTATCAACGTATTATTCTGCCACACTCCAGTGGAGATTATAATACTATCTGCATTGTTTTATTGTCCTCTTATTTGGCTGTTACAGATCTTGGGTGGCTTGAATTATCGTTAAGCAGTTATGGATGGTTTATAGATGGTGGAGGTATACGCTCCACTGAGTATCATTCTAGTTGGACATTTTAATGGGTTTGCTGTGGCATAGCCTCCATTTTCCCCATGACACTTGAGAGAACACCGCCTGCTTTAGTGTGTGTTTGCAATGCATCTTACAGATGGCTCAGCTGTAAAAAACACAATGTAAATTAGGATAATTAGTTCATTGCGTTCATTCATTAAGCCCATAAACGTCTGTGTGCTCTTTCAGTGAAAATATTGCACAATAGTCAGTTGAAGCCACTGGTGTTTTCCAGCGTTTTTTCTAAGAGGCCAGTCTAATGAGGACGTCCCCTGTCTTTGCAATCAATTAAACTCGTAATTGTGTTTGGTCATGAATTATTTGGTAATATTTGTCAAACACTGAGGACGACTCTCCACTCTCAACTCGGTGGGACACAACCTCTCAGCTTAGCACAAACACACACAGACACAAACACATTCCTATAGACCATGGGGGAGCATATCTGGCACAGACTGTTAGGCACGTTGCCCTCTCATCAAGCTAGGTCATCCATATATTTTGTTGCAAAGATATCTACTGACGTCAACGTGCTAACTGGCTTGGCCCAGCGTGTCCAGTCCCATAAAACCATGTATGCAAAGGATAAATAAACAAATTAAAGTCAAAACACAAAATGTCAAGAAAGTATATATTCTTTCAGCTATTTTCCTTATCAAACAGAAAATACAACAGCTCACCTTCTGGATTTGACTTTATCTTCCATGCCTAACTAAGACAAGTTTAACTTAGCTAGTCCACTCTGTCTTTCAAGAATTGTCTAAGATGTTTTGTAGATGTTGTCTAAAATAGTCAATTTCCGGTTTACACTCCATTGTTGCCCACTCTCCCTCACTCAGTGAAGGCTGAACATGCTTGACTATCCCTGGCTGCAGTGTGTTCTTGAGCCGTAGTCTTGATAAGAGTAACTGTAAATGACCTCCATACTGTATCCTCTGTAATCAAACTGGTATCTGTCCGTCTCTAGTGACTCCTCAATCATCCAAGGTTGCAGTCCAAGTAAACTTTGGACGACTTAGGGCCACTTAACTGCATGACTAACTGAACAAACCTGCTAAAAGCAGATAGTAGCTACAGCCAAAAACAGCTATTATAATAAAGAAGCCCGCTAGAAGAACAGTAGGCTGTATGGCTGGCAGCTGCCACTTCTTGAAAGCTCTGGGGGGTGTCCTGCATCTTAGTTTAGTTTCTCACATTTTCACAGCAGAATCCACTGGAGGCCTAACATGTAGTTGGGATGCAACTGTCTTCATTCACAATTCACGCAGACTCCACCAGTCCATGTCTGGCTCAGTGTGTCCACACAGAGGCTTATACTGACAGGCTGAGGAGAATCCTGATATTGATGTAGCGGAGCGAGGGCTTCTTTCTCAAAATGATATGTGTGAAGAGAAATAAATACAAATCTGCTCAGGTGTAATCACGTTGCCGATCCCTGATGAAAGGTCGTCTCATTTATCGATTTTCACCTCAAGCCTACCTTGTGATCGTATCCTTTGGTTTTTACCAAACTTTCCTAGTCTGTCTTCTCTCACTGTTTTTATTGTGATCTCTACAAGCTCGATAGAGACTGTTTGCACACACAACATTTCTGGATGGGCAATCCTGCCACATATTGATTTACCACACAAACTGAACTGGTACCAGCTTCACTAAAGCAGACTTATCTGCTGAATTAGATAAGTCACCACATAATACTGATTGTTCAGCTTTGCGAACCTCCAAAAGATCACAAAGCTGAACAATCAGACCATCCCAAATAGAGTTTCTGGCAAACAAAGACACCTGAACTGTTGGGCAAGCTAAACGTCAGCCATTACCTAATAAAAGGGTCGAAATAGCGCAAGTTGTGAAACAATGAGACAATCTGAAGTTATTGTTGAAACTCTGGTGGTAGCTCCTGTTCCAGCTGCAGCAGAGTCCTTAGATCCACTTTCATTGTTGCTCGCATGGTACTTTATCTCTGAAGTGATTAGGAACAAACAGCTCCATCAATCAGGTGGTGGAGCCCCTGAGTGTGCCAGAGCTGATCCAAAAACACCTCCAGGCTGCCAAGTTGCAGCTGATTCTGCTGACACTCACAGTGTCCTACCACACAATCCTTCACACTGCACTTCAAATGAACAGATTCTGGTACTGGTAAAAATCCTACTTATCTGTTGAATGTCTCACCTGGAAGACAAGTCCAGCCAGAGAGCACAATCTGACGGACACAAATAGATATTCAGACAAAAAACATCACAGATAAACACACCAAGACTTTTAGCCTGTTAATGAGGATCTGGTTTCACAAAAGAGATTTGCAAACACTGCTCGCACACAAATCCCAAATGGTGGAAGTGTCACCTCTTACAAAAGACTGTTGCTGACAAGTTGCAGTTATATTTTTGATACAAATCACAGACTGAACGTTGCAAATTTGGTGAAACAGAGAATACCAACACGTTTTCTTTTATTTCATTATTCAGACTGATATTGTCCTCATGTTTGGAAATTTCAGTTTGACATGAAAGTGTTACTTCTATTGTTTTTCCCAACAAGCAGTGAGTAACTTCCAACTGCATCATTTTGAGTTGACACAGAAGCTGAAATAGAGTTTATTACTGCAGGAGCATTTACAATTTTTCATGCCAACTGAAGAAATATGCTGGTTAAGGTGTTGTTTTTTCTATAAGCTGATCTTACAACCTTGCACAGCTGCGTCAATCTATTTTCCTGGCTATGGCACAGGGACATGATGTCCTCATTTGAAATAACTAGTCAAATGATAGATGTGGACAGTGATTCGAAAGAGTGATGAAACTGCAAAGATATCTTGTATACCAAGACTGTAATCATCAAAAGCATCAACAGCTGAAAATCTCATTTCTCTTTGAAACTTTGTAATCAATCAGTCCAAACAAGGAAAAAATCATATCGAATTGAATTTTATTGTAAGTATTGTAATATCTTCTCTCTGCCGTACAGTATATAAAGGATGTGGCTAGTGGCTAATATGGAGGTAAATCAGCAACTCTCAGACATCGTGTGAACTTATTTTTATTTTACAGGGCTGTTGTCACTTGGATTGCAGTGTAATGTACAGTGAGCTCTCTCTTTCTGATCACTCAATGTTCACATTTGTCTGTTTTGTTATAAACTATTTTATACTTCTTATTTTTATACTTCTCAGTACTTCTAAAGAGACACAGAGAGAATTAATATAAACATTTACGATTGCATACATATGGCTTTCATTATACATAGCAGCAACAGCTGTCGTTATATTGCAAAGCCCCTATGAGCTTTTCAACTGAATAGTTTACTTTTCATTATTTACACTAACTTATTCACTTGTTTGATGAATAACTTACAAAAGAGGATGTGTCAAATTTCTGGCCAAATGAATTCCCAGTTTGCCCTAATAAGAACTATTCTACCACACTTCACAACAGCATTTGCTGCAGCATAATATATTTACCTCAATTTACTTTAGTGCTTCCATATTTTTCATCTAATTTCCACTGGGAGAGTGTGACAATTGGTGAAGTATAAAGGCATTTTTCGTATTTATCATATTCTTAAAACTGCTTCAGATGACAAAAAAGGCTAAAGCCTGCTCAACAATTCGCATACAAAGTACAAACGCTCCATTTATGTACTCTAATTACAAGGCTCTAACTTTTTCCATCAAAGTCCTGATGTAAACTTCTAAAATCAGAATATTCATCTGTATGTATTGGTTACAAGTATTAGGATACACTTTTACCTCCAAACTGTTCTTACCTGAAGCACCCAAGTACATGTATTTACTGTAAACTTTGCGTTAAACACAATAAACTTCAGTACAGTCAAACACTTCCTCTCAGTCTGGCTGTGTGTTTAGCTGTTAGCTCTATTAGCTCCATTAGCTGTTAATTAGTAGCTGGGTCTCTTAGCCAAACATACCACCGGACTCAGTTACAAAACCAGCTGCTAACAGCTAAATGGCTTCCCTTCTGCCAGTTTCAACACAGATTTGTGTTCACAATCTAATTTTATCAGGGTAAAAGAAGGTAAGAAAGTATTTCCCATCCATAATAAGTTACCTGTGTCCTTTTGTATTTTCCTGCAACATGTTTTTCAGCCCGCCAGTGACAATAACAACATTAAAATACAAAATAACAGCACTTACTGCTGCAGATCTTAGACAATATATCGGGTGCACAGAAGTGGCAAAAATCAAATACAAACAAAGCCCCGGCACTCACAGATAACAGCTCAACTTATTTATTGTGATCAAAGAAAGGACCATGTTTCCAGCTTGAAGCCATAATCAGAGAAATAAGAAGACGAGTGTTGCATGAGAATATGTGTTCCACTCTGGTTAATGCTTGGTTCAGACTGTAATTTGCTAAGCAATACTTATAATTTTTCATAGACACATGAGTATGTATAATCATTTTTGTCCCAGAGGCCTCTAAGGAACAATTAGTTAAATATTGAGACCTTGAATTGGCAGCAGTTACTCTGTCTTCCTTTGGCTAGAAAGACTCCTGGCCAGAATCTTTATATCTATTTGCAATCAGAATTGTTTTGATTCCTTGCTTCCCCTCTGTACTGACTTTTTATGAAGATGATTACAGCCCTCAGAGCTGTCAGCTACCATGTTGTTTAAATGTGAAAGAAAAAATAATGCAGATGCAACGGTTGCCAACCACCCTCCATCAATAATTGAGCATTTAAGTTCATTTTCCAGTAAACCCAATCTAATTAGCGACAGTTTCTTAAGCAACCTACTTCACTGTATAAGGGAGGGGAGAAACCAGGGAAAACTATATGATGTGCAGAACTTCAATCAAGATCAGCTAGGAAAGAGAAACCCTTCAACAAAGTTGTCAGCAGTGTGAAAGCACAATAACAGTGCTCAGTAGCACAGCTGTCTAGCTGCTATAGTAATGGTGGAAAAGCACCATCATGCTACAACTTCTGAGCTAAAAGTGTCTTTAACTGTAACAGGAACATTTCTTACACCTCCTTTCTAGTATAAAAAGGGAGAAAAAAAATGTTCCACACGATTGCTTTTGTGGGTGTAACAATAGCACATCAGATGTGCGTGAGGTACTCAAATACAAGAGGGGGCAGAGTGAAAATTGCAAACTCATTTAGTGCCAAACAAACTGTGAACATGCTTAACTGCCTCAACCAAAATAAACATGTTTTCTTTCACCTGTTTTTTGCAGGAGGGGCACATTTAAATGACAATGACTCTAATGAGCTCTGGGGCCAAAAGCACAGGAATCAGATTTCTATCATTGCCTTCCTGAATCTAACAAGATAAGAAGAGCTGTTTAGGGATTCACTTAAGCTCCTTGTCAGGTTTCCTGCTCAAAGGAGATGACTGTCATAAATTAGATGCAAAGGAGTTCAAACTGCATTTATCAATGCTGCCTTCACATGTATAAAATGCATTATGAAAATTTATCCTCGAGAACCAAATTTGATGATGGCTCTGCTGTCTTCATAAGTCTTTTTAGTTCTGAGGTATTCGAAAAGATTCTGCTTTAAATAATTACCCTTTGCCTTGAGGGGGAACCCCACTAAGAGTTGAGGTGAAAGTTGCTTCATGCAGTCAAAGTAAAAGAAAGTTGAACTGAGTTACGTTCTATCACAGCTTAAATTAAAGAAATTATACTGAAAATCAGGAGAGATCTGATGAGCGCACCAGGACAGACTCACCAGACAAAATCTCTGGATATTAAACAGGGGTGTAAATATGGTGATCTCGATGTCTATCTTTTGATACTTTGGAAAATGTAAATACAAATGTAGTTACTGTATGCGATATATGTGTGTTCAAATCTTGCACCACCCATGGTCCATGTTTCAACCTTAAGGCAGCTGGTCCTTAAACAGGATTTTCTCTGGAAAAATAACTTTATTTTCTTTAATGCTATAAAATGGCAACAGGATCAATACCGTAGGTAGAGTGATAAAGTAACTGTTAATGTAATTATTAACTCAAATCCATTATGCTGAATATGAAAGTGGAATACATTAACTGCTCACTCTTACATGCATATCAATAATCTAATTATAATGTGATAAAAGGACCAATACAAGTAACAGGGGTTTCACAGCTATTGCTCAAAAGCTAACTGTTTAGTGCACAACTCTGCTTATAAGGCAAAATGTAAAAAATCACAATACTGTTCATTTTAGTGTGAAATTTTTGCTGCAAAAAGCATTAAAACACATAGCAAAACATAAAAACATACAATATTGAAACATAAAACGCGTTGATGTAAACATAATTGAAGAACATGGAATTCGGCTATGCACAGTTGAGAATTTTCCAAGTCACTGAAGCTTCTCTCAAGAAGGCTATAAGTGTCCATGATATCCCCACAGAGCCTGTACATTATATAATGAACCCTGTGTACAGTAAACATCACCATTATCAATACAGTATATTTACCATCAACAGAATATGACTCATCTATTTCTGAACATCGGCAGCATCATGTAAGGCCAACACATGAAAAATTACATCCTTTTCCAACTTACCATTGTCATCCCCAACATTAAATAAAAATAGAGAAAAGAATAAAAAGCAGACTTGTCAACAACAGCAAGAGTTAACCTCATCCTGCCTTCAGCATTCAAGGACACACATTCACAACCTTTTCTTTGTAGCCACCAATCTCAGAGTCCCATCGGACACATACAGAAGTTGTCAGGCTTATTGGAGTCAAAGTTCAAATTTGTTGAATTCTGGCACACAACCATGAAAAGTCATCGAAGTGGCTCATGCAGCTGCGGCTCTCTTCTTTGGAAATAATGGCCTTCAGCACAATGTCAAACTTACACTGTCTTGTGTCAAAGTCCTCTAAAGCAGAGCTCATGATAATTTCATAAGTCTGTTATTCTAACAGTCACAGGGAGTGTAAAAGCAAGATATTAATCAGATATCAAGAAGTATATATAGTGTATGCAAAATAACCAAAATAAATTGAGACAGAAGTATTGAAGTCTATAAGCAGCTCATGTAAACATCTTGACCGAAGTCATTCCTTACTCATAAAGGGCACATCATTTGTCAACATATTTAACCCATTGGCTCTTGACAACAGCACTGACAAAGCACCTCAACACCTGACAGGAAGCCAGGAAAAGCGACTCATACTGACACTCAGTGTTCAACAGCCAGGAGACTTCATGTCTTCCCGGCCTTCAAGGGGCTGCTGAATGATCCATAACCAGGTTACTAGAGCTGAGCATCAGAGCCTTTCAGCAGTGTACCCTTCTGAATCCTCCGTTCCCAAACAGTGATACTGCCAGCGGTACTCACAGAACAGGAGCTTCCTTTATCTCCGACTCATATTTTCACATTTCATTATGCTGCCTCTTTTCCCCAAAGCCATTGTTACAAGACACACAGTTACTGCTGAATTGTTAGCAAAACCGAGCTTACGTTTCCTCATTTAAAAGGGAGATTTTTCCAAGGCTGACAAATCTCTTCGCATTCTACCGTATCTCACTCTTCATTTGGTTATGCTTTAATTTAGCTATACTGGAACCTGTATCCGGGGGCCACAGCAAACTCAAAACAAATCAGATATTCAGTAGTTTCTCTCTCGTTCTTCTCTAGTCCTGTCTAGCCTGCCCCTCCAACAGCCCCTCCCTCCCGAAGGCAATCCAACAATGTACTGCTCATTGATCAGAGGGACGATCGGTGCAGTGTGGAGGTAAATGGCTGTCACAGGGAATGATAGACCTTAACTCAACCATGGTTGCTCCTGAGGCCACTCAGTCTCCACTTACAGTGATGGATGCAAGGATGTCGCCCATCACATTCTTGAGAGTTGGGAGGACATTGTTCCAGCACTGGAGGACCCAGGAAACATTAACATAAAACATCAGTTTCAGAAATCTGGCGTGAACTGATGCCAGGGCTGGAGCGAAACACATCACATCTTCAGTGTGGTCAGTATTTCAAATTTTAGATAAATCTACATTTTCCACTACTTTATATGTTTACAAACTAAAGAAGTACCCATCCAATGTGGTATTGTAGTGAATATCTTGACAGGTTGCTGGACTTGCAAGAGACACATCAAAGAATTAAGCCAAATAAAAGCTGCAGAGATATCCCAACTCAAAATCAACAACAGTACAACCAGCAGAATGATTATCAAAATAATCAACAGCTGCAGCTGTAGTTTAATTCCACACCTTACTCGCTGTTTCTCTTGGTAATTTAAACGCACGTCCAAAAACACGAGAGTAGCCCAAGTCAGCAGCAGTGCGGCCAACTAGACTCCTCAGCTGTGTGTACAGAGCTTGTCCCTCGCTAAAGGTTTGCTTGAATTTTCTCAACACTAGGCTGGATAGTTACCAAGGGAACTAATCGTCCAATTACCAGCACTTATCCATCATTAGAATGGCTCTGAGAGACCTGGAGTCAGTTCTAAATCATTCAGCACTATAAACTGGAAACAGCTAAAACAAGGTGTTTGAATGAAACTGTAAGTGTGTTGATGGGAGGTTTTCGGATGGGGAGATCACCTAATTGCACAGTGACTGCAGTGAACAATTTAATTTTACCACTGTCAAAAGATCAGAGGGAAATCATGAAATAAATGCACAGAAAACACAAAGTCAGCAGCACTCCATTTAAATCCTAATTGACTTTAATTCAGCAGGCATATAAAGGCTGAGCCCAGTAGTTTCCAAAGCGAGCTCTGTGGACCAACAGGACATTTTTTAAGAACTTAATGAGATGCCTGCCTTCTTAATGTTTTTCATTGCCTCATTCAACCCAGTTACAGATAAGGACTTTGGTGCTGCAACGATTAGTATGTTTTAGTAACTTTTCAAGTAAAAATGTGAAAAATATGCTTGTTCCAGCTTCTTAAGTTTGATACTTTTCTTAATCATTTAATGAGAGTAAATGAAGAGTCTTTTGATTTCGGTCAATTTGTTGGAGAAAAGGAGCAATTTGAAGGCATTTGGGTTAGGGGGTTAGAGTACATTTGATTTTGCCTCTGGGATTTGGGAGTCCATTTTTGACAGTTGTGTTTTACATTATCTTTTTATTGACTATAGATTAATCTATTCAACATGAACATTACCAGCAGATTATGCGATGACGGAAATAATCGTCAGTTGCAGGCAGCCCTGCTGGACATTCTCAAAATGTGGAGAAGGTTTGGGATCCCTCCCCCACAGCCATGCATGCCTATCAGATTTATGTCTGAAGAGTGCTAAAGTTAACTTTATGTTTATCCCTATCCAAGCCAAATCAAATTACTTTTCCACAGTTAGTTCACACACCCCCAAACTTCCACATCGCTCACAGGATGAGAAAAAGGATAAACGACATTATAAAGTCAAATCAGGGGGATGAATTTCATTACAAATGGATGTAAACTAATCCTGTAATAAAGTTTGAGAGGGATATATACACTTTTATATATCATGGAGGAAATTTAAAATAGCTGCACCAGAGATGTTCACTGTTATCTCGCAATTTATTAAAACAAACATGGGAAAATACAGCGTTGTAATGTAAGTAAGTACATTTGCTCATGTACAATTAGTGCAATGTTGAGGTACTTGTACTTAACTGAAGTATGTTCTGGCTCTTCATACTTCTATTCTACTATATATTGGAAGCAAATATCGTACCTTATACTCAAATATATTTATTAGATTAACTGTAGGCACTAGTTACTTTGCAGTTTGCATGCTGCAGCGGAGCCAAATCAGCACTTTTTTCAAAATATGACTTTATCAAAAATCTGGTAAAATAATAGACTAATAATAAGAAAAATACAGAATTTTGGATCCTGTTATCGGACAGACCAATTTTTGGTAACGCAATGGCATACAATACAGACCATAATTTACTTTTACTTGTAGGCTGCTTTTGATACTTAAGTACATTTACTGCCAGAAAATGAATTACTCAGTTCCTTAAATACATGTAATATCAGATACCTTACGACTTTTACTCAAGTATTACTCATATGGGTGACTTGGACTTTACAAAAGTAATATTTCAAGTAGGACATTTGGGTGCTTTTGAAAACATCTGGAAAAGTATAAGGATGATTGGAAATCAGTGGTCAAATGTAACATAAATTAAAGTAAATTTACCCAAGTATTGTATTTGTATTGTATGTTTTGCACGTCCACTCCTATGTATATTGGAGGCAAATTTCATCAAACTTTATTTGATAACCTCAGTTACTAGTTACTTTTAAGATCAGAGCCATATTTGAAATTAATTAATCATATCTGCAAATGTATCAATGATGATCAGAAAAATGCTGATTATCTTATAAATGGCCAGTCATTCCACAGTATACACAGTAGCAATACATCTTAATACAGGTATGATTTGCTTACACTTTTTATTAAAAAAGTACTGTTAACGTGGATGACTACCACTGTTACCAGAGTAGCCTAAAAGTTTTGCACAGTATCTTTATTTTAAAGGTGCACTATGTAAATTTATGTAAATCTTAATCAGGAAAGAAAGATCTTCATTGACTGATTTTTTTCTTCTTGCCTAAACAAACTAAATAAACAAACTCTTATACCGTTCTCGTGACTACATAAACTGAATAAACAAACCGACCTTACAGGAACACATCTCATACGGTTTCACTTTGTTTATATTTGGCGGACCCTGCCACCTTTCTAGCTTCAAAACAGTGTTTCCTCTGAGAAGAGCTTGTTTATTGAGCTACTGAAAAAATACAAAATTCTCAGTTTGAATTATTACCTCATTAATATTGTAAACATTATAATTCTGAGTTTGAATTTCTTCAAAACTACACAATGCCCCTTTAACTCAAGTGTGACTTTTGGGTGCTTTTAAAAACACAAGTCAATTATTACAGATAGAAGATAGTGACATTAGTTGATAGAGACGATTCAGAATTATAATAATAAAGAGCAGCTAATCCAGCCTCATTATAGTTAATTTGACAACAAATAGAAATGTCAGCAGGTATTTAAGCTAACACCTCTGTGACGTTATAGCATTATATGGACGTTAGTTAGCTAAAATACCTCGTTAAGTTTCCAAAATAAACAGTTAGGTCCCACATTAACAAAATGGCATCATTAGAGAAGGAAAAAAAATATCATTGAATGTGACGAAGGCTCTATATTGTCAGAATTAACTGGAAACTGACGCACTTTAAATACATTTTCCAAGAATATCATTTAAGCTCATGTGTAACGTGTGATGCTGAGAGGTTGGTCAGACGAGCCTACCGGCGTACTGCAGGAGAAACATTGTCCTCTGTCGCGGGTTTTTGAGATGAAACAGTCCCACGGAAGATAAAAGTCTCTCAGTCTGGTATAAATCCTTCGTCTCGGGGAGTTTCTTGGCTGTTACGCCGCGGTTGACGAGGCAGGGCTCCGGGTACGGTCCTGTGTGTCTGCCGGCGGACGGTGGACGGTTATCACCTGCCTGACAACACGCGCTCTGCTGCTCTCAAGCTAGCAACAACGATAGATGCAACTTCCTGCTATGACTTTCAAAATAAAACCAACAGCGGAACTCAGGCATTCAATTTTGCCGAATAGAAGGCTATTTATTGGACTTTTGATATCAACTGGCACGGTGGGGTCTGTCATTAACACAAGTTAGTGTTATTAATATAAGAGCGCACCTATGAAAACCAGAAAGGGAATAATTTCTTCATTTTATTTTTCGTAGTATAGACGTTGAGCTTTTAATTTGAAGCCAAGTGCACCTTATGTTCCTGTGTTACAAATTGTATCAGGTGTCAATATCTTCATAGGTGCAACGTCCCATTGGATGAGGTGATTAACAGAGCAGAGTAATAGATTTAATATGGAATACAATGACCAAGATTAATGACAACGATACAAGAAAACTGTCAACAGTTGTCAAAATTAAATAACATGGAATTAAGTCAGAAAGCACTGTACATCTATATAACATAGCAAACAATGAATGAGTCATAAGGGAAAGCAAGTTTCAGAAACACAACAGACATAATATCACATGGGAAAGAAAGAAAGAGAAAGAGGTAAAAGCATAAAAATCAGTGGTTAAAAGCAGCTCTATTTAACCCTCCCGTCGTTTTCAGTGACCAAAACATTAGAAAAAGGGAAATATTGCCTTTGTTCATATTTCCATGAAGGCTGTACACCACTTAGGTACAAAAGATTGTCTTTGGGTCTTTTTTGACCCGGCAGTTAAAATCACAGTCACAGAGTCAGTTGCAGACTAAAAAAAACACAATCAGACACACACACATGCACACACACACACAGTGCTGATTGATCTCAGACAGAACTAAAACTTTCTCGTGCAGGTGTACCGTCACCTTTCCACGACCCCATACACAACTTTCAAAGATCAAAGTTCAGACAATTTCACACACAACCATCAAGGCCCTGTTTACTAACAACTCTACATCCAGAGTCTGTAAACGTGCTGCAGGTGACAGAACCCTCAGTTCTCTCTGTGCTGAAGACATGAGTGCACGTTTCACTGCTGAACAGGACGTAGAGATGAGGGTTTTTTTTTTTTTTTCAGATCTCCAGCAACGCGCATTTGATTTGGATGATGAGGAGGTATCTGAAGAAGAAGATGGGGAGGAATACAACCCAGAGCATGATGCATCATCGACAGATGAAGAAACATCTCAACCTGAATGAGAAACGCCTTTTGTTAAAGAGATAACATGGTCCACATCACCACATGATAACCAGGGCAGGATGGCAGCACGAAATGTCATAGAGATGCCTCCAGGTCCCACAAGATTTGCTGTTTCCCATGTACTTTCTGCACATTTGTGATACTTTCTTGGGCTACACAAGTACTATATCTTGATAAAAATGTAAAAATATTGTTTACCACCTTTGCCTTAAAAAATGATAGTATAAAATAAAACAAAACCAAACCATGACATTGTACGTGGTTTAGGGTTAGACTAACAGGTCATTGTTGCTTTGGAAAGGCTATAAAGGCTGAAAGTCAAACCAGTGCTAATCAAACACATGGATGAACATCTTATCCACACCATCATTTCCCCTAACTCATTACACTCTTGCCTTGATCTTTTACATTATGTTTGAACTCTTTATGTTTTATATTTCTTGAATTACCTGATTTTATTGCATTTCATTTTGTCTTATTTCTCTATCATTTGTTAGTTTTAGGCCTATATTGTTCGGTATTGCATTTTGTGAAGCAAACTCTTCTTTGGAAATGTGCCATAGAAATAAAGTTTATCATCATTTATAATTCAATGTTAATTATTGCGTTTGTTAAGCCTTGTTGTCCTCACATCCATTTCTATCTTTCCTGTACATTGTTCTTGGAATAGTGTGTGTACTGAAAGTAACTTAAAACCAGTCAAACTCCCTTCATGTGTACATACTGTATACTCGGCCAGTGAAGGCAATTCTAATTCTGAAGCCACTAGGGAATATTCCACAGCAGTGGATAAACTGGGTTGTTTGTCCCTGTCCTCATTAGCAGTCATTTGCCTAATTCACACCAAGATTGGAAGAGATGCAGAGATCTATTTTTGCGACTATGCATACATAAAAATAGCTTTTAATGCGTCCATTCAAATATATTCTATTCCTGTGGTAATTGGTGTTTTGGTGTCTCATCTTCAAGCAGATCCTGCTCAAAGATTTACAAACCCCTTCAAGAGCAGAATCGCAAGAGCAAAATAAAACATTTTATTTAACGCGCGCCCAGCGTGTGAAGTCGTTCTCATCCTCTGCAGTCGGATTGTCGGTTGCGGGCTGGTGGAAGTGCTCCTCCTGCACCCGAACTGTCCCTGTGCCTCAGCACCAACGTCTGGTTGGCTCTTTGCCTAATATCACGAAGCTGCTCTGTAGACTGGGAAGCAGTTCTCCGAGCACCTGAGCAACACATGTTAACCAAATGTGTTATCTCCTCCCAGGTTAGTTTAACATCATTTGCCCTCAGCGGCTCATTTCATGTACTGTGTATTTGCTCGCAGCCCTTCTGCACCATCAGTTTTGTCATGGGAGAAGCTTCTCTGGATGCTTCTTTAACCAAATCTACACAGTGTTGTTGTTGTTCCCCAAATAATAGCTAAAGGCGTGTGCCAGACTACAGTCTACTTAACATTTGCAAGAGAGGAACAGAATTTTATTTGGCAAGTTGTAGTATTTTCAAGTATTAAAACGGTTTAAAACAATTGTTGTGTTTTTAAGATTTTTCAGGTTCTATCGGTGGATATTATGTCCTTCACATCATTGACAAACACTGCGGGACGGGAGAGATAAGTCGAAAGCCCTTCAAAATGAAAAGTTAGATAAATGCTTGGGCAACAGATGACCCCGCCGTTTTCTCTTCACTCTGTCTGAAATGGTTTTCTGTTCCGAGGTGATATTCTGCATTTACCAGTTGACACCAATGTCTCCTTGAAAAATGATTTTGAATTACTGTCCCTTCACCCCAGAACCAGAAAAAGGTCAGAGATGAACTGAATGTCAGACATATCCTAAAGTGGAAAAGAATTAGCCCCGCGGTGCATCCATCACACCCGGCGAAGTGCTCTCAGCATTGATTCTTAAACAACTTTGATGTAATTGCAGAAATAAATGAGGCGTACGCCGTTCACAGCGCACTAATGTTGATTTCTCAATCTGCGCAGCGATATTTCTGGATATGGAAATTGCATGTTTACCGGCAGTTTCTGCAGCACTGATTTTGTGTCAAGGCAACACTACATGCGAAATGCATTAACGTAGAAACACCTGATGGTATGAATACATTAAAAGTGAAAGAGAGCTCGAACTTAGTCTATTATGGAAACGGTGAGTCATTCATCATCTGCCTTGGGACAATGTAGCTTGAAATAGAGTTTGCCTTTGAGTGTGCCATACAAAGTGCACAAAGGGCAACATAAAATAAGAACAGCGCTGTGGAGCTTAAAAAGGTATTTTTTTGTAAGAGCTATAATAACTTGTTTGACCTTTCACATTTGTAAATTTTGTCTGGGGCTTCAAAAAGCTAATCAAAAGCGCTTGAAATGTGCACGATATCACAGAACACTTCTGAGAGGCGACGGCCTTTATTAAGAAATCTACACACGTGTACTTCATTTACTGATTTCCTGAATCAGCTACACAATATGGAGCCGCGGGGTGTCCCAGGACTATACGAGCTGTTTCAGAAAGATTTTCCCACTGATTTAAAACGAGCAGAGCTCAGCTGGATAAAGGTGATGTCATCTCCATGCGCAAAGTTTAAATGTAATAAAAAAATTAATCACCAAGAATGCTTTTCTGCTTCGTCTCTACCAAGCAGTCTCTACCAATCACTTTGTGTTTCCACTATCGCCAATTACAGAAAAAAAAGAGCCTGTTGTTCATTACCTTCCTGCTGAGGTACTGAGCACACTGATACTTTGTTAACAACCAGCCTCTATTGTGTGTCTCTGCTCAATGATTAACAGAACTACAAGATCTATTTGAATAATCAAGGTATTATCAAAAAGGGAACACGTGAAATATTTGTCCAGATGTAAGTATCAAAAGTAAGTATATATGTCACTGGGTCCAAGTAAATTAAGTTTGCACACGTCATTGATGAAAGATTTTTTTTAAGAATGAATTTCCCTGAAGAGTGATGCAGCTGCAGCTACAAATCTCCGGCAAACCACAGCACAAAATGCAACCTAGACTTTTTTTTGTCAATGTATATGAGTCAAACCTTTGTGTAAAAGCACAATTACAACGAAAGAGGCACTTTTAAGATTTGCTGTATTTTCATTTTTCGGGTCAAACTTATTTTCAATGGGAGTGCTGCGGGCACTTTTACGTTAGCATCAAAATCGCTGTTTTTAAAACACTAAGAAGGCTCGACACAACATGAAACTTTGCTCGTAGTATCACCAGGGTCTCTACACATGAACACGAGCATTGAGGACATTGTTTGTGTACACAGAGTTTACTAAAAAGAAAGTTTTAGTAGTTGCTTGTTCCGCTAGCCGCCGTCCTGGCAGCGGAAAAGTATCAATTTCCGAATGCGACTTAAAGAAGAACAGTTAAGGTGGAACGCTCCTAAAGATTAGTTCCATATAAATGCACAGATAATTTGTTGTTTTGTCGAAATCAATGTTGACCTTGATGTTGAAAAAGGAGCCTTATAAGAAACAATACTAAAATCAAAATCCGGAGGAGTAACGTGAGATATAGCGTGGATAGATGTTGTCTGAAGACAGAAACGTTCCACCTTAACTGTCCTCCAGGTTACGTCACACTCGGAGATCGACACTTCTCCGCTGGCAGGACTGCGGCGAGCGGAACAAGCTACTGCTAACATGAGTTGTTCAAAAACTTTCTTTTCAGTAAACTCTGTGTACACAAACAATGTTCTCAATGCTCGTGTTCATGTGTAGAGACCCTGGTGATACTACGAGCAAAGTTTCAAGTTGCGTCGAGCCTTCTTAGTGTTTTAAAAATAAAGATTTTGATGCTATCATAGTAGTGCCCGTACAAAAAAAAAGCCTAGGTTGCATTTTGGCGAGAGTTTCGCTTTAAAGAAGGTAAGAGGAAAGGTCCAAATTTCACTCTGTTGGTTCACAACACTACTGCACATTACTCTGCACTGTTACCTGTTCCTTTCTAAAACAATGGCAGGTAGAAACTAGTATTTACTCCTCGCCGAGGGGACAGGAAGTCCAACTGAAATGCTACACATAAAAATATAAAAACAATTTAATAGTGACATGCAGTTAATAATAATGAAATAAGATTGTATTCTGCAGGTCCAAGCTATGGCTATGGTACTGCTGCTACTGAAGTACATATAATTAATGGTAAATTAAAGAAATAACTGCGGTATATTATTATTACTAGTGAGTTGCAACTGATAAGTGCAGTCAAATGAAATGGAAATACTCCACTTAAGTGCAAGGACCTGATATTTGTACTTAAGTGCAGTACTTGAATAAAAAAAATGTGCACTACTTCTCACCTCCTGATACACCTGATTGCACAAACCTGTGGGGAACGCTCGCATGAAGCCACAGCACAGCACAGCACAGCACAGCGCACGCTCTGTGTCGTGACGTAGGTCAGAGCTCAATTAAACTGACTGCACGCTCTAAAAGTGTTGAATGAGCCAAAATTAAACACCGCTATTGATCATTTGACGCCGGTGTTACTGAGAAAGGCCAGGTGGGATTTGGCCGGCTTGACAGGAACACACGGTTTGAATGCGAGCGCTAAGCACATCAGAGCGTCGTGTGGTTTTTTTTTTTTTCTCCTTCTGTGTGATATCTCGAAGCCGAAGACAATCTATTTTTATACAAAACAAAAAAGGCGAAGAGATTTAAAATCCCCCCGCTGGGTGAGTGAAATGTGCTCCGTACGTTGGCTGCATGGGCCCGTAGTGGTCTTGCAGAAATGTACAGCCAAGCCGGGCTCTCTTTCATGGTTCATGTGTCCTCTGAAGAAAGGCAGTCATAAATAATCTTAATGGTTTCCAGACTGAATTCAATTACCTCTGTCACCCAGTAGAGATGAATAAAAGCGAGTGTGTGCTTCCTTATTCCATTTGCATGTCCCTGGGGGACGATGTTTGCCTTTCTTCAATTCTCAGACAATAGTTTGCTCTCCACGGCTTGCTTAGTCAGAAAATGCATTTAATCAAATGCTAATTTGACATAATACCTAACAGATGCAAGAGACCTTCTGTGGCTTTTGTAGATGGCACTGTGCATTAACAGCACAACAGTCCTCCATGGCAAAGTGATTTGGTGGCTTGAAAGTGGAGGGCGTAATAAATCAAAGTAATTCCTGCAAGAACATTTCCACTTCCTTCAGAAATGAGGAAAAATCTTTACCATCACAGAAAACGTCACAGTAGCCATTTCTTCAGTCACGGTGGCATGAGTTTGACCCCGCACACTCCAACCTCGGGCGAAATCTACAGATTAGCCGATCATTCATGAGAGGCCCATCTACATTTTCAATTAAGTTGGGGAACATTGAATATTACAGGTAACTCACTATGTTTTGTGCGAGCAACCCGCGGATATCTAACCCGCATATCGCGACTGATAAAATACTCTCTTTATAAAAACCCTCCTGGTGTTCTGCTGTCATGGTTAAAGCCATTTCATCATGAAAGGTAACCTGATTTTTTGAAATGGCAACTTGTAAAAAAAAAGAAAAGGGGGCTGAGGATCTTGCGTTGGCAGATGCGCTCTCTGAAGGATGTGTAGATGAAACCCCGCCACTTATTGTAGTTCGACACAACGCTGGAGCTTTGGATCACAGTTGGGATCCACTCTCTCCACAAAGTCTTCACATCCTCTTCACATCCTGTTTCTGAGCAGGAAACACACTCAGGGTTTGTGTTCGGTTCTGTGTTCTTCGCCTCCGCATTTAGAATTGTGTGATGCCCGAGCGCAGAAGATCTTTGCTATGTAAATAGTGTCGCATGTTTTACTGTCACAGTGCAAATAACAGATTTCAAGAATATGGTCTACTGAGGTTTTAGTATTTTAAAGGTTGCTTCTCCTTTTCAGGCGTTTGATGGAATACACTTTGCAACGCGCTTTTCATTTCATTACTTATTCGTCTAACTAATTTAACTTTTCGTTTTGTTTCTTTTTGTTTTCACAAGTCCGAAATAAATAAAGGGACATTTTGGGAAATCCACATGTTTGTCTTGCTGTTAACTGTGAGATGAACACAACCACAATGTTGACATGGACCCTAACGTTCCACTAAAAATGAGAATAAAAGTCAGAATGAGAAAATGATCATATCTGGTGCGAACAAAGCCATGAGCCAGCCACCAGGGGGCGATCAAGAGGTTTTGGGTTCACTTGAAGGAAACTGTCGTGTTGTCAATCTTTAAATAGTCGATGGTACGTTCTAAGGTAACAATACAAGCATCTCCAAAGGTCAGTAATGAAGACGTTATGTCTCAAGGGAGTGTTACCTCATCTGTTTTAAGTCGTCATGCTAAATCAAGCTAACCGTCTTCTAGCTGCGGCTTCATATATACTGTCCAGATATGTAGCGAATAAGCGAATACGAAAACTCCAGACTAAACCAAACTTACCATCCGCACATGACAGTGTTATCAATCTCGTCATCCAACTCTTGGCAGGAAGGTGATTAAGTGAATCGCGCCCAAAATATCAAACCGCTCCTCGACCAGCCGCAGTGGCATTTGCGTCCACCATTTTGAAACCAATGAATCGCGCTTATGCAGCTGAGTCAGGAGCCCCAAAATGTCACGTCTGATGGTTGATGATGTGTCATTAACTCCACCGGCCTCTGTTGAGTAAAAGACAGCGAGCAGATGGTTGTGAACCGAGCACACTTGTCTCTTTGGCTTGTCATTTCATTCCCCTCGTAATGTTGTGCGCGTGTCGTCTCGTCCGCCCTCTCCCATCCGCCGCCTTCTCCGTCTCTTCGTGCTGTCCGTCCTTCATGCCGCATCATCATTAATTCTCATTATTTCCCCTCATCTGTTCTGTGACTCCTCTCCATACCTTCTCATTCGTTAGTGATTAGCGAGTGATCATTTGGACCGGGGGAAAGGCGATTCTCCGGCCCGTCAGAGCCACACCTCATTAACCGAGCACCACATTGCCCCAGTGAACGGCCTGGCGCTCACCAGTTTGAGTGATGTCATGTACTGGAGGGAAAGCGATGGAGGTGGTGACAAGAAAAAGATAGTGTGGCCGAGGTGTTTCTTGTTCCAGGAGCCTTGTGTCGAGGTCACTTATTTTCTCACAGGGGGGAGGAGAGAGATTGGCGTTTTGTTGGGGGCAGCATTTGGTAAATTGGATTAAGTCCACACGGAGGCCGAATGGTCTCTAGGGGGTCTCCCCACAGCATGAATATTGATGCAAGGGTCTCACGCTGGGCACATAATAAGAGCCCTCAACCTCTCTCTATCGCCGAATCCCTGTCAACAGCAAGGGCCTCAAACCATCACTCAGAGTCTGGAGGTCACTCGAACATAAAACATCATCAATATAGCCACGAGGGCAGGCTGAATGGGTTCTGTTCATCGCCAGGGAGCCAAAATTCCCATTAAAATGCCACAAGAATCAAGCTTCTCAACCCAACAGGTCCGTGACAGTGAGTGGGCGCTCTAATGCACTCTGGCAGCTGTGTTGTGCAGCTAGCTGGTCATGATATCTGGCACCAAATGTGCCATCTGTGCAGTTAAGCATCACATACATTGGCTCTTAGACAACACTAACACAAGGCTGACAGATCGAGTGTTTATCATGCTTTGGGTAAGACTGAGAAAAAAAACACCCAGGCGATGACGACTGCCTTTAACGGTGCAAACGGGTGAGATTTGGACAGAATTTAAGTTTGAAACGAAAAAGAAAATGAACAAACATCATCAGCAAAATGTGGAGAAATAACAGTTAAACTTAATATCTTCTGGTGTGAGGGGGCTCTCTGTCAAATCACAATAAACAAAAGATGTTGAGTAGAAGTCGCTGCTCAGCGGCTCAGAGCCGGCTAGAAATGTGGGAGTGGATGCAGACCCTCCGGAACAAAACAGAAGAAAACATCCGCAGGTCTTTGGTAAGTGGCTCGGTTTGATTTGATCAGATCTAGCTGACAGTGGCCTGCCTGAGACTTTACATTACTTTATGTTGCAGCTTTACGTTCCTTAAGGTTCGGTTTTCGGGGCGGCTGTAGCTCAGCGGGTAGAGCAGGTCGGCCAGTGATCGGAAGGTCGCTGGCTCAAATCCCAGCTCCGGGCTGAGCTGCATGTCGAAGTGTCCGTGAGCAAGATACTGAACCCCAAATTGCTCCTGATGTGCGGTTGGCACCTTGCGTGGCGGCCTCTGCCATCAGCCCTGCGATGAGCTGGCGACTTGTCCAGGGAGTACCCTGCCCTCGCCCAGAGACAGCTGGGATTGGCTCCAGCAAAAACCCCACCGCGACCCCACAAAACCATTAGACTGCATTCAGACCAAATCCAGCGTTGCGGCAAAAAACGCAGGTCCTCCCATTCATCCGAACGATGATGGTGTTTTTAAACTGTGACCCAACCAGACGTCACGTTGGTCAGTTATGTAAGTGTGTGTCAGTTGTGGGGCCACTAGCAGCGTGGCTAAATGCTACGAGGGGAACACAGCTGACATTTCTACATGTATTGTTGTGTTAAGGCAATCAAATCAGTGAGAAGAACAAAAAAAAAAGTAGCGCAGATAGAAACTGATAGAAAAATCTAGCTTTGCGTGTTCAAGGGGAGCCTAAATACTGAAGCTGAGCTGAATGAGAACATGTGTTTTAGGGCCTTTAATCGAGTAAAACATGTTGTTGTTACTGACAGCAGCGATGGCTGAAAACTATGAAAACAAGACCCGCTTTCTAACACACCAGAATGATCCTTTAAATATACAAAACTATATCCAGATTGCACATGATCTTATTTAAACCCACATCATCTCCTGGCTTGTGGCCCGGCATGCACATTCTCTGCTACTTATGCATCAGACACACTCCAGGTTCATTACCGCCACTTTCCTCCACATGCAGCATTCAAGTGCCAGTCACAAGCTGATGGAGGAAAAGCACCGGCGCATCCAAATCCGACCCATCCGGCACCCTCTGCCCTGCCCTCCACCTCTCGTTCCCGCCAATTAAGAGGGTGTGGTTGGCAGCCCTGAACTTGACACTTCCCGTCTCTCTGCTTTAATTATGTCTGAGTCCCCGAAGGCCGCGGAGAGGACGGCGTCCAATTAGTCGACGGAGAACGGAGGGCGACTGGGGTGACGTCACGCACATGCCGGCAATCCATCAGGGACTGAGGCGGGTCAGCTGCTCCTGAATTAAAGAGATCATCCGAACGAGGCTGAGGATGGAGAAGGGCGAGAGGTGATGAAAAGGAGATGACAGATATGAGGCTTAATGTAGCCAAAATAAATAAAGTGCTCACCCTGGGTTAGCGTGAGCTCTAATCACTCTCCAGGAACCTCTCATTTGATTCCTCCCTAATCCTCCCCCGTTTTTTATCATCGCTCCACGTTTGATCTTCATCGCAGCCCCCTCTCTCAGGAACAGAGTCTCATCCGCTATATCCCCCTCCGCCTTTTTGTGTCTCTCACCATCTTTCCCCTCTCTTTCAATCTCCCTTAATCTCTGCTGTGCCCACGCATGCGAGTCTGTTATTGTTCTGGAACGTGTCCTACGTTTCTCCAGCCCCAAATGAAACGTTAACGCTCTCGCCACCCTGTAATTTTCCACTCACTTTTTGCAGGCCTGTAGTTGCGGGGCAGCGACAAATAAAGACAGTCCCAGCTTGTGCACTCCCGTTTTTTTGATCTCTGGACTGCCGGCCATCAAACAAAAGAACAGATTGCACGTATTTGCATAGCTGCCTTTATCGAAATGAAAAGGGCCCTCACTTACGTGTGATTTCAGCCACAGGGGAGAGGTGTGCGTGTGTGTGTGTGTGTGTGTTTTCGCGTTGTGCTACACGCTGGCACATTTTGATGAACCCACATCAGCAGCTTGTTTTAGATGACACGCGGCTAGGAACAAAAAGAAAAGAGGGCGCAGCGGCAGGTCTCGATATCTGCATGGGAAAAAAAAACTGATTAAAGCCCTCAAATATGGCGTCAGAGGAGCGGGCGAGCTGCGGGGGCTGACGTGGATGAGAGGGAGCTCTTCTCACATCTAAGGAGAGACCTCCTCGGAGGGGACAATGACACCGTTATCAGGTGCGAGGCAGAAATGTTAGCAGCGAAATCCTCTTTGTGCGGCAGAATCTGGACAATCCAGCCGTCGTCCGGGAACCCGCCTCCGGTGAGGTGGAACCTAACCTCCCAGCACAGACACAAAGACACACACACTCTCCTTGCAAGCTTTCTCTGGAGCCCGCCGACAAAATACACGAGCCCCCCGGAACTCCAATTTATCCACACCGCCACGGGTTCAAGGACAGTGAGACAAGTGGTTAATAAGGGTCACGGTTTTGTCTTAAGCACAGACAAAAAGGAAAACAGAGGATTTTTTTTTTCATTATTCTTTTTTGTGTTCCTTCTGCTTGTGAACAACCTTCTTGCCGAGCGCTGCAGAAGCTGTTGTGAGACGGCGACCGCTCCGAGGCTCAAGAGAGACTCTTTGACTTTATAATTAGCACTCAAACCGGAAAAATGACCCGGAAGAAAGAAAATAAGATGCAGATAGAAGGGAGAGTAGAATGAGCAGGAGGAGCCCTGAGGGTCTTGTGATGACCAGAGTTATTGGATTTATACAGACGTTATAATCTGCGTCATCAACTCGCTGCTATCATATTCCAGCACACGAGGAAAGTTCCAGGAGGCTGCTCTCGCTCTCCTCACAGCGTAAAACACGCTCGTCTGCACGAGGGAACGCTGTCTCTGTAGGTGGAGGTGCTTTTTTTTTTACATTTTTGGTTTTCAGTAAACGATACTGAGTTTAGAGGGCAGAGAGACGTTTCCCATCAATCACGTGGCCTCGGGAAGTAAACAGTCTGATTGACAAATGGCATTTTGCTTGTTTTCTACACGATGGATTCCATCTGGTGCTTTGCTGAAGGCATGTGTGAATGAAGTTTTGAAAATTGTTCTCCTTTAGTTTTGCAGGTACATTATGCTGCTTTTTTTTTTTTTTTTTAAATAAAGCAATCCTGGCGGTATGGTTCTACAGATCGCAGTGTGCCGGTTATGGGTGGGGGAGGCAAGTCCTGTCATTAAAGGGATAGTTCGGGTTTTTTGATGTGGGGCTGTATGACGTAGATCTCCCTGGTCGGTGTGTTACCTGCAGTACATGACCGTCAGCTCTCCTTCTTTGTGGAGAAGCAGCGAGCAGACATGGCAGAAAGCAAATCATTGGGGCGCCGTGAACAAAACCAGCATTTTAAAAAATAAATTAAGTCCCACCTAAAAAAAAATATATCGTGTATGCTGAAATTGTACGGTTGAGGGAATGTAGTGCCGAAGGAAAAGGGCGGTTTGACGGCAACATATAGCACCAAAAATGTTCAAAACATAGTGTTGGCTGAAGCAGATGTATATTTTTTTAGGTGGGACTTATTTAAGGTGCTAAAAAACATCTTTCTATAGGTTCATTTTACAGCAGTACAAAGCTGAGAGCCACAAGAGGAGGAGCTGATTTCTTCTACTACAAATACACTGACTAGGGATGAGTACCTGATACAACCCTGCATCAAAAGACCTGAAGTATGCCTTCAAGTCCCCACGAAGGCGACGGAAACAGCTGCTAGCTCGAGCCCTTTCATACGTTAGCAACCAGGTTTGGGTATTTTCAGCGTGTAGGCTGTCGGGTCGCCGCTGCCATGAAATTTCCCACCAACTGTTGAGCTCGTGTCAACACCAGAGCGACCGACTGCACCGGGCTTTTCACAAGACGCTCTGTAGAACGCTGTGTTAGTTTACTGTGAATGCGAACGGAACATTTCCTGCTGCTGCCGCTCCACATTGAAGGCATTTAACTGGCGAAACACCAGCTGACTCTGATTATGAGTTCGGCTCCTCACAGGGAATTGTCGCGTCTGTCGGTGGGCGCGGCACCTGTTCCATCCACTGCTGCGGCAGGGTTAGCAGGCTGCTAGCTTTGAGGTCGGTGTGGTTGTTGTTTGAGGGATTTCAAAAACAGTAAGACTGAGATTATCAGCCAGTTGCAGGCTCATACCCACAGTCTGCAGTCTGTGAGTCAGACTTGCATCAGGTGGTCGGACCACCACTTTGGTCCCCAATATTTTGGTTTATAAAATGGAAACACGCCTGTGGAAAAAGCTCATCCTCAGTTGGATTAAGGTTTATTACTGCACAGTTTAACCTGCTGTTTCACTGCTGTTTGAATGTTTGCTCCAAAAACTGCGTAGTGCCCCTTTACGGTGAACAATGCTAATACCCAACGTGTAAGCAATGCATTCATGAGCATATCATCTCCCTGACAGTAGAACTTTATGCTAGAGTCTTGCAGAGCTGGTTTGCCTGCGGCCCTGGCTGTACCTTCATATATTAGCATTAGCATTAGCATTACATTTGAGTCACAGAGTTTAGCGCCCCGTTCTCTGACAGACGATTACCTGGAAACGTTTGTAAAACCTAGACGGATACGACGGCATGATGAAAAAGATTCTCACCCCACTTCTCACTTTGCTTCTTATCTGTAATTCAGGCAGTCACAGCTGCTTAATGAACATTTTAATAGATAGTTAAAGCGTCAGTGAGGATTCAGGAAACAGCTTCAGGGCAGGAGGTGATTGAAACAAATGCTCACATCTGTGATTCAAATGCGATAGGCAATAACTGGTCGGCCGAAGACTCTTAATCTTGTTTCTGTCCCCCTCCCCTCCATCTCTTTTATAACGTTGTTTAGTGAAAATAATTAACTTTTGGCTTCTGCTGACCAGCACACCTGTCCTATTTATCCACAGCGTCATTGTTCCTTCGGTCTTTCGTCTTCGCAGCCTCAGCATCCTGTCCGTCGCATTTGTTGCGCACCTGAAATCCAGGCAGAGTGCTAATGGTTCAGGACCACTGATCAATAACCTATCTTTATCTCAAATTAGGACAGGGCCCATAGCTTCAGCTCCAACACAAAGCCCGGGTTGTTCATTACATGTAGCCGAGTTGTCACGGTGAATAATGGCCAACAGGACGGGAACACGAGCGGTGTTGTCAGGGTCCCGACTCCCAAGTAAGTTTCCCCCCGCGTGAGTAACTGGACGGAAGCACAAGTCGTGAGACTGACGGTGCCCCTCACAGATATGTTTTTTTCCTGGCGAGGCATCTCACGAGGGATAAACGTCAAAGCATTCCTCTGATGTTGCTATTAACATTGATGGCGGTTCTGAGAAACATACCGTGCCAGAGCCCGTTTAATTTAATGAGGGGAAATTGCAAAAATAAGATCGTCATGGGAGAGGAGAGGACTTTAAAGCTTTTGTCTCAGTTAAGAGGAGGACCCAGGAGCTTTTAATTATGATAGGGGGAAAAAATAAATGTAAACCACTTCTCTTAATAGCAGGGATCGTTTGAGACGGAATACGGGGTTTTTATTTAGAAGGGTGAATTTTCAGGCAGCTGCACACGATCCGCGTGTTACCAACATGAAAGTCTGACGTCCTTTTTGTTGCTCGGGCTTCAGATTCTGTGCTGGCTCTGTAATTTCACCCACTAATAACCATCGGCTTGGGACCTCTGACATGCACCCTGGCATGCCCTTCAGTACACTCTATTATTGTCTTCAATTAGTGTTTTGGAGGTCACGTTTGCCAAAGAAGCGAGTCATAACCGGGCAGGGAGGGGTGCTAGCAAGGCTCATAAAGGATAATAAAGGCTAATACAAAAATCAGAACGCAGAAAGTGATATCAGCCCCGATTTTATCCATGACGTGCATCGTCGTAAAAAAAAGAAGGTTGATGCAACATCTGGGAAGCCACTGCTTTCTTCTCCTTCAGTATAGAGACAATGTTCATGTTTCCTGACAAACCAAAGAGAAAAGAAAGACTAGGTGAATCCTCGTGATCCTCCGATTTTCTCTCATCTCTGTATCCTGAATAGAAAAGATCGATAACAACAATAAATGAACTCATCATCCGTGGTTCAGCGGCATTACGCCAAGAAATAATCACACGGTCTATAGATATCTCCATGGTGGAGTTGTTGTTTGGATATCATAATTAATGTTGCTCTGACGCCGTGGTTTCGAACTACGAGTCCACTTTAAACAAGCGACTGTGGCTTCATGGATCAGATACAGGACTCCTGACCAGCAGACTGTACGTGTCTGCACGCAAAATAAGAACAGAATTATTCACAGTGAAAAATACGATAAAATGAAACAAATAACTAAAACTGTTGAGGGGAAATCCAAATGTACTCAGTGTGCTCGATAACAGACATTTGGGACATCTGTCATTCGTCTAACCAACACAAGTACAAAGTGAAAATCACCTTCTTCAACAAAGTCTCTGGACCGATGGATGCACTCACATCGAAATCAACTTTTTGCACGCTGCTGACAGTCTTGCTTTTATTATTGTGTAGGTCACATATTGTTTTCGTTTTTCCTTTCTGCTGTCACCCGTTTACATAAACTGCAGCGCCTCATTTTGCTGCGGCCTTTCTTGTTTTTTGCTTCTCATGAAAAGATCGCAGCACAGTGGCCGTGGTTCAGGAAGTCAGGTCAGGGATTTAATCGCCGGACTCTGCAGCCTACATGTCAAAAAACACTGACCCCCAATTGCCCTCGGTGGCTGTTCCATTGGTGTGCGACTAGAAAAGCTCTGTATAATTGCAGTCCATTTGGCATTTCATACGCAGCTGGGTTGTATACACAATCTGCATACAGTGGGGATGCTTATATTTGTGCTGACAGCTGTTCAGACGAGTCGGCGTGTGCTTTATCTCCACGTGTGACATCTATAATGCCACCACCAGTCGGAAAGACGCCGGCGCATCCGTTTGCATTGTTCTGCTAAAAACCCTGGCACACAAAGTGTTTCTTTGAAAACACAGCGGTTTCTGTAAAAAAAAAAAAAAAAAAAAAAGGCACATTATCCTTGGACACACCTGTTCATAACATCTTCCGCAACGTGAATGTGAAGAGAACGGTACAATGCCATATGGCGAAGAAAAAAAACCTTGTGAAAGTCGCAGTTGTCTGCAGCGCAGGATGAAAGCAGCCCACACAAAACAACATAAGCAGCGTCCATTCATCACAGCCAAAACACCAATTTCCTTATTACATATGCCACTGAGATTTTTCATTCCCTCTTGTGTGCGAGAACTCCTTTAAAGGACTTCTAACAAGCCTGTCTAACAAACGTGTAACCGTTATTAATGGCGTGGGATATAGGGGAAAGAAAATTCCAGCACGGTTGTGCGCCGCTGTCATCTGTCGCTGGCTATACAGAGCATGTTTAGATTTAAGCTTAAACATGAAAGTGGAGGGCAAATACGAGCCGCAGCTCCAGCGAGAATCCTTCAGCGGTCTCTCCGAGAGCGCACATCCCATTAAACATGAAAATTAACCATGAGACGGAGCTATAACTTTCTCGTTGAAATGTAGAGATATTGCATTTGCTCTGCTTTGAAAATGAAACGCTATTAGAGAACAGCAGGATATGCAAATGGGGGAAAAAGCATGTGTGTTCTTGTGGTTTAAAGCTGGGGAGCGTTTGCCCGTCGGACGATATGACGCTCGAGTTTTACAGCAAAATGTACAGAAAGGGGAGATGAGTCACGCGACGCGCGAAATGCCGGAAAAAATGTTAGAAAGAGCTGTGGAGAAAGAAGTGTTTTTGTTGGCCTCAAAAATAGTTTGGGCCGCTCTTTAATCCGTGCATGCAAGCGAACAGATGAGTCATGAATATCCGGTGCAAAGGCCAGAAACCGGCTTCAAACACTGATCAGAAGACACCCCCCCCCCCCGCGCATGCACACAAAATTGCAAAGTAAAAGCCAAAACGCGCAGACTGTAATGGAAGAGGTAGATTCAACACCACGGCACGTCGGAGTCCATTCATCTTGCCTGGCTGCACAGCGGGGAAACAGCAGCCCAGCGAGGTGCAAAGAAACCGGCTCCGCACCGGCTCCCCAGCAATGGATTAATCATACTAACTTTACCAGAACTAATCCATACTTCACAAGCAACACTCGGCCTCCTCTCCTCTCCTGTAGCGGCGCCTCAGTCCGCATTCTTATCTGTGTGATGAAGTACCTCATCCCACCTCGCTCGGGGGGGACCAGAAGAAAACTGGCTGTTTGCTTCTCGACAAGGGGGGGCAGAGGATTGTTGTAGGCAGTGGAAAAGCATGCGTAGGCAGAATGTTGCTCTCCCGTCGTCCTCGCACCTAAAACCCACTTCATGAGGACGAATGTGTTTCGTGTAAAAACAAGTAAACAACAAACCCCGTCGGAGCAAAAGTCCTGCACTCAAACGCCTGCCGGTGCAGAAGTTCCGATGCAAAAATCTGTCTCCAGTTTTTTCTCTAATCTGATTTTTTTTTTTTTTGTGCGCAATATCTGGATAATTCGTTTACAAGTGGTCCGAGAGTGCAGCTGCGTCTCATGTGACACCGGTTCTGATTGCTCTCCACCGGCTTCCTGTCCAACGCGCAATCTAATTCAAAGTTCCTGTGATCAGTTACAGAGCTCTGCTCCGGTCAGGCTCCCGCCCACACAAGCTGATGTGCTGCAGTCTCTGTCACCAGTAGGTGTTTAAAAGCTTAAAAACTAGAGGAGATGATTCCTGTGAGGTCGCGGCTCTTAAACTTTGGACCTTTCTCCAATTTGACTCAAGATCTGGAGACTGTTTAGACATTTAGCCTTTGTGTTTTTGCTCTTATTGCGTGTCGTCTCTGCTCTCAAGACGTTGCTTAAAAATAAAGTTAAATAAACATAATTGGAAGAGTTATTTAAAGGTGCACTACGCTAACAAACAGAGCGAGAGCTCCTAATTTAAGGAGACTACAGGAGTCTGAAAGGCCGATGTCATCCCAGTTCTCCAATTACAAAAAGAAATATCATACCATTATAATCCCATTGCTCGTCCCAAATGATGTAGAAATTTGAACTGCTTACAGATCAAGTCTCTTAGCTCTCAAACGTGATTTCTAGATGTACTAGAAAGTCATATTTTTCCAAGAACCGGAATTAATAAATAACATAAATAAGATGAGTTCATGAATAGAATTTAAAAGGTTAACAACTATTCAGATGTTGCATATTGCATGTGTTGTGATACAAATAGGAGTTCAAGGTTAAGTTCATGTATTGAGTTGTTTGCATGAGGTAAAATGTATTTTGTTTTCTTAAATACTGAATTCCTGATGCTGGAAATGTTTTTATCTTGACTACATGGAGGAAAGGAAGTCTAATGTATAGTTTTGTAGTATGTTTATTTTCTGAGCCAATCAGATGTGAGTTGAAAGGTCAAGAGGAAGTGATGGCGACCACAGCGAGACAACAGATACGCCCCATGGCTCAGTTGTAGTGATACGAGGACAACACGTCCAATTAAGCATTACTACTGTTAATGTTTGTAGATGAACTACAGCGGTGTAGTTGTGTTGTGTTAAGTTGTTTCGGAGAACTAGGACTGAGCCACCGAAGCACACAAAGAAGCTAACACGGCTAGCGCTAGCTTAGTCGTCACAAACTTTGTATGAGTGCAGCCTGCTCAGACACATTTGATATACATCGTCTGGACTGCTAAGTTAAACACAGTGAGACTAAGAGACTGAGGAGAACTCCGGTCACCAGACATCTCGGGTGAGTTGTAGGAGGACGTCTCTCCCCTTTTTGCTGGCTCGACGAGGGTGGCGGCCATTTTTTTAAAGCAAGTGTTTTCCCTCCCAGCACAGTCGACATTCTGGCTTCTACAATCTCAACCTTCATATCAGGCCTGCAACGTTTCATCTGGTAACTCACTGGGTACCCATAGTATTATTTTAGTTAGAGAACTGCTGGCTATAGGTTTTAGGATTGAAAGTTTTTTTTTTATGTTCTTTGAAAGTGATTGATCATTTTGGTTTTCCAAAGACATTTGAGGTATTGCCTTACTGAAGTTAAACTAACTACAGTTGAGCTGAAACAACTATATTCTTTGTTTATTAAAGATTGAGATGCATTCAAGGCTTAATGCATAGCTTTAGCTCTGGAGTAAACATTTATATTAGTACCTTGGGTGACTGAAATACAATACTTTGTACAACAATAATACATAATACATTGTGCGACATGAACAGAGAGCCGACACGCGGACGTGCTGTAAACTGTCCTTCACACTTGGCATACCTGTGTGAGCGGTGACGTGCCTGTCGAGAGCGATGAGACGTCGACCTTGCTGATGGTCCCCCGACTCCCCTGATAATGGACGCCACTTGACCCGGAGTATCACACACTGTCTGCTGTCTGATGACTCCAGATTCTGTTTGACGGGGGGGAGGAGGGGCGGCCGTCTAAACCTACTACTACTTCAAGCTTGATATATTCAAGATCTGCGCATCTTCATTAAAGCGAACGCTGACCAGAAATACAAGAGTTTCCACATCAGCAGCTTCCAGTCTATCTTCAGAGGGGCGCTGTTTGCGAGACCAGTTGGTCCTTTGTTTACAATTCCTCTCGTTCAGTGAGGCTGGAGCTCTTGTTGGACTGCGGGGCGATGGCACAGATTTGTTTAGTTAATGAGTCCCCGCTGACACATTTAAGACATGACAGGCACTGTCATGCTTTCATTCGCTCAAGGAACCAACAACCCAGTGCCAGAAGCAGACGTCTGCTTGAAAGCTGGCAGAGGCTCCGCGCTGCAAAGCAGATGCCCAGACATAACAAATGGATCCCATCAAAAACAGAATAACAAAGGCTGAAATGGTCTGAGGAATAAAAACCGGGCTTTGACAACAATTCAAGCGATTCCAGTATTTAATAGGTAGAAGGCTCGCTGATTGTGACCAGAGTGAAATGCGACTCGCGCGCTTGGCGACCGAAAAGCGAGGAGCAAGAAATGTGGAGAAGTGTTGGCTCAGTTAGCGACAATAACGGATCGCTTAGCAAATTCTAATCAACGTTTGGGAGCGAGAATCATAGAAATACTTTGCTTTGTGCCGTGGCTGATCCCGTTAGAGGGAGCATAACCGAACATGTCATCTCCTTCTGTTACTCATTTTCTTTACAAACAACTTCTGCTGCACGGAGTGATTGTGTTTGACTTGTTGAATTTGTGATTCATTGCGAGCATTTTTTTTCTCACGCTGGGAAAAATGCCACATAAAAAAAACAAAAAACAAACGTTGAACAGCTTCGTCTGTAAGTCTCATTCCCAAGTCGTCAGATAACGAAGCTCTGGGTTTCCCAGCTTTTTAAAAACTGACGCTTTGGGATTGTTGGAGAGGTCGGCCGCCATCCAAAAGCATCTACAGGTCAGAGACCTCAAGAATAAAGGTGAAAAAAGTTACAAACGGACCCTATAAATGAAACCATTTCTTTCGTGTAGCTGCTAATAACTCATAGGCCATCTGAAATCTGACACCTGCACACTGTTTTATATTTCTAAACAAGCGAGAGAGCGGCGCTAGAGAATGTGCGGAAAGTCACGTACTTTGCACTCTGGACTTTTGGACTGTTGTTTATCTTGTCCTCTCCATGTCGTGATCTTACACTGTATTTAATTTCATGTACTGGTCTTTGTCTATCTGTGTTGTAATTCTGTCTCTTGCTATTTATTATCTTGTGTGTTGTGTCATTGGTTGTGTGCTTCTTAATACCTGGCTGCAACTTAATTTCCCCCCGTGGGATAATAAATTTGACTTGACCTGAGTCCTTTACAAAGTAATCCACAGTCCAGCAACGTTAAACAACTTCAGCGAGTCATCCACAGGATTGAAAAGGCAACCAAAGTTATTAGTACTGAACTTTAGGGGAATCCCGTCAATTTTTAACCTTGCCGCAACTTTTGCATGTTTTGGCGTGTGTGACGTATACTCATTATACTCATTTAACTCAGCGTTAAATAAATCAACATATGGTGTATGTGAAACTAAATATAATAGCCTACAAAACATTCACATGCCAGAAGAAATATGCCTCTCAACTCGAGAGGAAAAAGTCAAAATTATTGTTGTTTCTGCCTATCGTTGTTTTATTGTTGTTGGCTTGGCATGTCACGACATGTTTCATGCCTTTTTTCAAAGAAAAATAAAATAAAATTTATATTATGTAGTTCTTTTTTAAATAAAAAAATATTTCATGTTATTGGTCAAAATTGTAGTTTGTAAATTGAATAGTTAAACTACAAAGAATGACCCAAAAAGTAGTTGAATTACTTGACGCAGCACACAATACGAATGTAGTTTAACCACTACCAAGTTACAGCAAATTGTAGTTAAGCTATGTAGTTCAACTACATGTAGTTGACGTCTCCCCAACACTGCGTGTAAATGATGTTTCGGAATCGTTCCAGTTGATCGCCTCAGCCGGCAGCCGCTCGAGGAGGAG
Source organism: Sparus aurata (assembly GCF_900880675.1). Classification (NCBI taxonomy): domain Eukaryota; kingdom Metazoa; phylum Chordata; class Actinopteri; order Spariformes; family Sparidae; genus Sparus; species Sparus aurata. The sequence continues at coordinate 31,875,088 of NC_044204.1, read as the reverse complement.
CCTCGCTCGGAAATCATCGGCCGCGACTTGAAAATAAATTCTTGCTGGCAGTTGCTCCTAGCAAAGTCCAAAGTCCGACTCCCGGCTCACGTTTCCACCGTCGTCTCTCGTGAGACTTCTGCTTGAGCAAGACTTGTGTTTCTGTAATGAATAACAACCTCAGCAGCCAGCCGGCGTCAAAACCAAACGCTTGGACGTAGCGTTGACAGTTGTAGTCGTCCCGAAGGATTACATCGCAGCCACTGCAGCCATGTCGCGGCTGCCAGCGGGGGCGCTTTCGCAAAAACGTTGGTAAGTTTGAATCACCAAAACATGTAAAAATACTGGAATTCCCCTTTCAGTGAAGAATCTGAATATAAAGATGCAATTAAAATGACATTCATGCATTCATGACACTAAAAGCAATATTTAAAGTAATATTCAGCTCAGGTTACACGTTTAAAATCAATCCATGAGGAATATGAAAAACACGACTGTGATGTTGAAATCAAAACCGATCAGGTGAGTCCTTCTGGTAATGTGTCGGGTTGATATTTGGTGCCACAGAGACAGCTGACGGGATCTTCAGGACTCGGCGTCCTCGACCTAACAGCTCCCCCGAAGTCATGCTTGGAAAAAAAGCCTCTCTTCTGTTATTTATGAGAGCGCCGGGCGCCGGTTGCACATTGTCTAACAGCCTATAGCCACATGTTCTCTTTGCATCCATTTCCAGTTAGTAAGATTGGGGGGAATCATTCCAAGCCCTTTCTCATTTTCACAAGCGCGCGTAAACATACATCACACGCTGCTGCAGAGAGGAGGCAATTTAACGGCACCTGCCTGGATTTTCTCTCGCAAAAAAGGAGGAAATAAATAAATGTGACCAACTCGAGAGAGAGAGAGAAAAAGGAAAGTGGTGGAAAAGTTTAAATCATTCCTGACAACAGAGCTGAAGTAACAAGGAGGAAGGAGAGAGGGGCATAACAAGGGGGAAATTGAAAAATGAAGCCGTGCTTGTCAGCTTTAGTTCCTGGAGTATCCGCGGTGCAGAGTTGCAAGTTTTGATTGCTCGGAAACAATAAAAGCCGTCGCATCTTTTGTGTGCAGCTGCGGTGCCGCTTTCCCAACGTAATCTGTGCGGGAATGAAGGACCTCGCTGTGCTGACATCGGAGTCAAGAGGAAGTTGGCCTTAATCCAGAGTGGAACCAGTTCTCCTTCACTTTAAGGCTCTGCCGTTCGCTTTCCAAGCAATTAGCCTCCTCCTGTCACTCGCTGCTCTTAACAATGAATCATTACCTCCTTTCGTTAAGTGCAGTCACCTACCTCCCACCTAAGCGGAGGTATACGCCAATCACACCGTTGCCGGGAGCTGCTTTGATGAATCGTCATTACCGAGCGAGCGATTGTTTGCACAGGTTTCGCCACAATGGATGCTGCTCTGGGCAGTCGATGGAAGGGAGCTGGGAGGAGGTGAATCACGCTAACTGCTCACACCTGGGCCTGCCAATTATGCCAAGGACTCCGGCACTGACAGAACACCGGGCCGGACCGACAGAGAGAGACAATAACACAAAGGAATGATGTGTGAGAGAAAAAAAACAAACACATTAAAAACAGCCACGGGCGAGCGGCTTCAATTCCTGTTTGCTTTTTATTTTGGTTATTACCGCAGATGAAGATATCTCTTTACATCAGCTTCTTTCCGGCACAGGAACATCGGAATTGCAAAACGGGCTTCTAAGAAAATCAATAAATGTAAAAAAAAATAAATAAATGAAAAAATAAAGTGTCAGCGTGAGTCACTGAATCAAAGAGCAAGGCTTCTACCACACCAACCGCTGATATTTTTTAACAAGCAGAGAGAAATCCGCCGCTGAAGAGGCGACCGTGCTGGCTTCATTTCCCCCCCGACGGTAACGCTCCTTCTCTCTCTCGGTCTTACCATTTCATTCTTAACCGGCTGGATTTCAACTCATTTATATCTGTTGAAAGACATTTTTACAGCGAGGGGCGGAAAGTGAAAGTCGGTTTTTCTAACAAATAGAGCTTCGTTCAGCTCTCTTGAGATTTTCAGACAAAGCTTTGGTTGTTCTACAGTCGAGGCTCAAAACTAAGTCTGGGGACACACTGGAGGATTATCTAAAAGACATACACCCGTCTCGTCTCCCTGAGATTGAAGGAGGAAGCCCAGAGGGGAGGCTTGTTAGAAACATATGTTTTGCGAAAGTTACTTTCATGGTTGGAGAGGTTTAATTGTCTCAGTTTGAAATAAATAAATAAACCAAGCGTCGGATGTTTCTTTTAGAGCCTGTCAGGGTCAAAGTGACTCGCAAACTCGTCTTCACCAGCTTGAGTTGCAAAGTTGCCGGTGGCAGAGCTTTGAGCTTTTACCTTCCAGCTTCAAATTAAGACGCCATTAATACAAAACGACCCCCTGCCTCTCTCCCTTTGCATATACCTGCTTCAGGACAAATACTTGATTAACATGTTAATTAAAAATCAAGGAAGGTAAAGTAAGACAAACCATGCTCAGTGTCCCGGAGGAGAAAAGTTCATGCTGACTCAGTGAGAATCACCATTAGGGAGTGACTATAAGCCCTTCTTTTCTTCTTCATCTCTTCTCAAATAAAATACATTTGCTGAAACTCAACCTTGAAGTTGCTTTAAAGTTGAACATTGTTTGATATTAATTTGCATGTCCTGAATTTTAGTCACAAAGTTACGCACTTTTCTGTCAAGTTGCAAGATTTTCTCGGCATTTCGTTCTTACCTCACACGGCAACATCACAGTAAAATCTGACAAAGTGGCTCAACTTTTAAAATGTAGTGTGCAGGACTAACCTCCTAACGGTCGCAGGAACTACTCGGCCCGAGTTCGTTAAAGATCTCAGGGTTGTGTCAAATATGAGTGTGTTCATTTTAAAAGTCAGTCTTTATGCTCACTTTTATCAAAAAGAGTTTGGAGTGTAGTTGGTTTGATACCTACGTGATAATCTGTTCTACATGGCGACAAAAACAAGCAATGTGAGAAATACAACAGTTGACGTACAACCAAATGGCTTGAATACTTGTTTGCTTGCATGCATTTCTGCAAACCATGGAGGTGTTGAAAGTTTGCAGTTCTTTTCGTTGCAACTTAAATTCATGTTTTATGTTGTGACAAGGCTGTGCTTATGTTCTGGTGAGGGTTAGGTACAAAATAAAACTTGGTTACTGTTTCGGAAAACAAACATGGCCGGAAAATAACCTTGAAAATAACCTGAGGTGCCCATTACAAACATAAAGCCTTTATTTCAGGTCTCTAACCTGCAGTCATTAGAAATGTCAGTGTGGTACGTAGCCTATGACACGTACATATGTGAACACATCTGTCGTTTGCAGAATTGTTAACCGCCAACATTTTTTTATTTTGGCCCAGCGCAGTCAGGGTTTTTGCATTTCTGCTTCAACTGGGCTACCTGCCTGAGCATTTGTCCAATGGAGCACTTGTCCTTGCAGTAGTATCGAAGAATCACCACTAACGAAGTGGCTCCTCTAATTCGGTTACAAACAGGCATTTACCCTTTTAGCTAGTAATTAAAAAGCTTTTATTGTGAAGCAGCATTACAGGAAATGCTGCATTTTTATTAGCAGTCACCAATATCAACTCCCAAAACAGCTGAAGGAGAACACGATGAATTAGTCAAACGCAGCAGATGTTTGAGAAAAACTGGAGAGGCCTTGAAAAAAACGCGTTGGCTGCAGCTCGTCAGGAGGCAGGGCAGGCTCGGCCCGACTCCGGAGCAGGTCCATCACAGGCGCAGCCCGGCTCAACTCTGCACAGTAGAACCGGTGCAGGAAAAGCAAACGGGCCCTGCTTGGTTTGACTCGGCCAACACTTGCTGATGGAAAAACGCCATAGGCTAAACGAAAAATTACAGTCAGGAAACTTTTGGGTCTGACTGAAACCGACAGGTAGAAACTCACAACTTTGACATATAAACACAGGAGCCGGGCGAGAAGCGAGGCAACACCTGCTGTTGTGGGCATTTCTTCAGCTCCCAGTCTGAACTACACCGCTTCTTTGTTGAAGCCTCGAGAGTAGTAGAGCGGGAGAGCTTCAGAAAAGGTTCTACCATAACAAGGGTCATCAGAGTATTCTCAGTTGCATCCTGTGTGAAATCCTGCCGCCGCGCACCGTAACGTGTTGCAGTGTTGTTTTCTGTATCTGCTACAATTAAAACGATCTTCTAGCCGGAGGGCAATCGCACCATCTATCAGGGCCTCTAACCTCTGGTGCAAGATGCCTGCTGGGAGCCCAGAGACCCTTTTAGCTTTAGTAGTAATTTATGTGCATCGCGTTGGTAGCTTTAAAGGCCGGCTCGTGCCTTAATCATGATTTGTAGCTTGAATGCATATTTAAACTGCAGCTTTATCTTTTTGTGAGAAACCGTGCACCATCCATCTCCCTGGATAACATATAGCCTGTCCGTGGTAAAAAAAAAAAAAAAAACATCAGTATGCAGTGCAATTGTTTCTTCTTTGTTGTAAAGTTTTTTTTTAATGATTATCTCACAGCTGGAGAAACACTGGAGATATCAGACTCAGATATCCCGCACGGGTTAATGTCTTCGCTCTGATCCGGTCGGCGTCATTTCAGTCGGAACATAAATAAAGATGACCTGTAGCCATTAACGCCGGCCGAGTCGTCTCGCGATTTGTTCAGCGCCGTCGCCACGAGAATAAGCGACGGGGCCGCTCTTTCGCCTTTAACATTCCCGTGTTTCTCCTCTCACCCGTTACCCTGCTGCAGTCATCCCTCTCCTCAGCAGCCCAGCAGTAGCTTCAAGCAAACCATTAATTATTCATTGTTTGAAACGGACACATTGAATACGAATTCCTCACACTGCCCTGCACATCATCCAGGCTGATTGCTCAACCTGAGCTCATTAACATTATTGGGTGGGCAATATGTCTGCAATATTAAAGGGATTGATTGGGTTTTTTTGAAGTTGGGGCTGTATGAGGTCCTCAGCTGTAGACACACGCAGGAGGAAGAGGTATGAAGTTTAGCCATCTGATAAAAACCATATCAGTTTTAGTGTTTAGCGTATATTAAGAATAATTTCACCGCTTCATCGTGCCATTAGACGTTCCTCTCTGATGGGAAACTAAGGCCGCGTTATTGCTCTCTTCAAAGGCACCAGACTCCTTTGACATAAACACTAATTAAGCCTTACAGAAAACACGAGTTGGTAGTCTACCGCCGTCTTGATCAGTAACGTGTGTGTGTTATTAGCTGTGGTTTCATCTGATTGACAAGCAAGATTGAAGCAACCTTTTTGAAATGTTACAGAAGATGAATAAAAAGCCAATCAGGCATGATTTCACTGCCAATAAAGACGGCTACGCAAGGTGCACTTTTGTTCAAGGATGTCGGCGCAGGCTTCATCCAGCGTGGAGTTTATAAAGAGAGTAGAAGTGGTGGAAGCAAACCCGAATGAAAACCAACTGTTTGCCAACCAGCAATAGACCTCAAAGAAGAAGAATACGGCGAAGAAGATGATGAAGGTGAAGATGAAGAAGAAGAAGAAGAAGAAGACCAAGACGACTACAAAGAATAAGAAGACAAACAAGAAGAAGACGATGATGATGACAGAGAAGACAAAGAAGTTGACGATGATGACAAAGAAGAAGAAGAAGTCAAGGGGGATGATGGAGAAGATGAAGAAGAAGACCAAGACGACTACAAACAATAAGAAGCAGATGGACAAGAAGAAGACAACGACAATGATGACAAAGAAGAAGACGACAAAGAAGGGGACGATGAAGATGATGATGACGACAACGACAAAGAAGACGAACAAGAAGAAGACAACGATGATGAAGACAACGACAATGATGACAAAGAAGAAGACAACGACGATGAAGACAACGACAATGATGACAAAGAAGAAGACAACGACGATGAAGACAACGACAATGATGACAAAGAAGAAGACAACGATGATAACGACGAACAAGAAAAAAATGAGGATGAAGACAAAGAAGACAAGACAACGACAACAACAACAAAGAAGAAGACAAGAAGATGAAGACAACAAAGAAGAAGACGTAGTAGATGACGACAACGACAAAGAAGAAGAAGAAGACGTTAACTCGACAAAGAAGAAGACCATGATGAAGATTCTGATGTGATACCTGCACTTCTAACTGTACACAAATATATGTTGATGGAAACACGGCTCTTGTGTTATTGTTCAGATCCAAACTTACACTTTAAAAGTCCAAAGCCACAAAGTAAAAAGCACCATGTTCTGCCAGTCTGGTGTTTTTGGCGAGAAGCGATACGAATGCTTCAGTTTGTGGCTGCGAAGATCGATATTAATAAAAGCAATAAAAATACTCTAAATATAGCGATCATCTTGCTGCTGCACCTGTCCGCAGCAGGACATTGCTTAGCGTCCATGCCGGTACCCCTGTCTACTGTCCCAGGTTGGACTGTCAGCACCGAAGTTAGAAGAAGTGGGGACGGTGCAGTGAAACAGTGACGGCTACATCATTGATCTATCATGGCCGATAGTTTATCAGTTAACCACTCGCCCCAAACAAATAACTGCAGCGCGGTCAGAAAGTATTTGCTGACGGTTGCATGTTCATTAGACTGTAGACTCTCGGCCAGAAGTGAATTTGAGATGAGTGTCAAGATTGGCATCATCCACTGGAACAAGCACAGAAATAGACTTGGCATTGTGTGAGAGCAGCCGCGTGCTCTCAGCCAACCCATGTTATTATTAACTTTATAGACTTTTCTTTGGTTTGAACACCAGCAAGTTGCAGCAAGTGTGTGTGTGGACACAATTTAGATTTGGCTGCTGGATTTGTAAATGGGGAGCCGGCTCCAGCTCAGCCTGAACCGGTCAGGAGCATCTGTTCTCAACATCTGATATGTGACCAGCTCAGCTCATCCAGACCGGGAATCTTTGGCTCAGCCTTCAGGGGGAAAAAGTTAATTTTAAACAAACTTAAACTCTTCTTCGTCTAGTTTCCTCATTCTTATGCTTAACACACAACTGCCCCTCTTTGGACTGCAGCGTGTGTCAGAACAGCTCCAACTACATCCAACTAATTACTTTTTTATATTATTTTTAACCATTCAGGGGCGACGCAGCAGCTTGTAAACACAACATATTATTACCTTATAAAGTTTATGTGGCACATGTGTTTGCAATAGTTGCCCACCTACATGTCAGGCCAGTGGTGTGCACAAAGAGGGGCCATCCCTCCTCGTGGCCTAGTTGTTGAAAAACACGCGCTAAAGTGCCCTCTTGAGAGCCAAAACGTGTGCTAAAGTGCCCTCTTGGGAGCCAAGACGCGTGCTAAATGCCCTCTTGGTTGGCAAAACACCTTAAACTGTCCCCTTGGCTGGTTAAAACATGATACACTTCCCTCTTTGGTGGCAAAAACACATGCTTAAGTGCCCTCTTGGGAGCCAAGACGTGTGCTAAAGTGCCCTCTTGGTTGATAAAACACATTAAACTGTCCCCTTGGCTGGTTAAAACATGATAAACTTCCCTCTTTGGTGGCAAAAACGCATGCCCTCTTGGGAGCCAAGACATGTGCTTAAGTGCCCTCTTGGTTGGCAAAACACATTAAACTGTCCCCTTGGCTGGTTAAAACATGATAAACTTCCCTCTTTGGTGGCAAAAACACATGCTTAAGTGCCCTCTTGGGAGCCAAGACGTGTGCTAAAGTGCCCTCTTGGTTGATAAAACACATTAAACTGTCCCCTTGGCTGGTTAAAACATGATAAACTTCCCTCTTTGGTGGCAAAAACGCATGCTAAAGTGTCCTCTTGGGAGCCAAGACGTGTGCTTAAGTGCCCTCTTGGTTGGCAAAACACATTAAACTGTCCCCTTGGCTGGTTAAAACATGATAAACTTCCCTCTTTGGTGGCAAAAACGCACGCTAAAGTGCCCTCTTGGGAGCCAAGACGCGTGCTAAAGTGCCCTCTTGGTTGGCAAAACACATTAAACTGTCCCCTTGGCTGGTTAAATCATGATAAACTTCCCTCTTTGGTGGCAAAAACGCACGCTAAAGTGCCCTTCTTTTTGCCCTCCCCTTTAAAAAGTCTGTGCAGGCTGAAACAATAAATAACGGTTTAACAGTTAGGATAATAAACTATTTACTAAAGCAGGTAAATTGTTTTAATTGAGCTGCTGGGGACAGATTTTGAAACTTGCTGTTTCAACCGTCTCCAGCCTTAATGCTACACTTAGCTAGCTGGCCAGCAGCTCCAGCTATTTACTCCATAAACATGAGAGTGGTGTTGATCTTCTCCAGCTCTTGGCGAGACAGAGAATAAACGTTTGTCTTTAATATCTCCAGCCACAGTCGCTGTTTACCTGAACGTTCCCTTTTATTCATCCCCTGAACATTGCACAGGACAAACAGCACATATTTCTTTCCTGACATGTCTCCATGTTGCTGCATGCGACCTTTGGTCTTCAAATAATGTGTTAAATCTCTGTATTATGATTCGCTCCATAGTTGTACCTACAGGAGGGTTAATGCAATTGACCTCATTCGGATGTTTTTTTCTGCTTTCCAGAAATACTAAACAATATGAAACTTAGTCATGACAGCGGGAACGATCTGATCTGTGCTGCAGAAATCACTCTCTGTAGACGTTTGGTCTTTCTGCATACGGTAATTTGTGGTGTGAAGTATTATGTAACAATCTGCTTACCATCAAAAGACCATATCATGTTCACATGGTCAGCGTCTCTGCGACCTTCCCGATATCTGACTCTCGGATGACTCTTAATGCCCCGAATATCAGAACACCTGAAACCTGCAAATCTGAGGCATCACAAAGCGAGGGGCATTTTCACCGACTGCAGATGGGCGAGTCAAACCGCAGACATTTTGACAGCTGCTCAAAGCAAAGGCAACAACTTCCTCTCACATTCCTCTCCAAATTAAATTGAAGGCTGGGCTAAAGAAGAAAAGATTCATGGCTTTGGAATATGCAGAATAACATATACAGTCTTTTTATTCCCACAGACTTTCATGTTCCCCTCCAGTGACCTCACAATCAATTTGAAAAACCTCAAAAAGCCTCCGAGTAAATTGCGAGTTTACAAGACAAAGCATGAGTAATAACTGATTCCTGCCAGCTGAGAGAGGCGAAGCTGTGTGCCGACATCTGAAACTTATCGTGGACTGGGATTCATTTTTTGTGAAACGAGAGGTTTCGAAATGTAAATGTGCTGATGACGGCACAGAAATATGCCACTAAGTAGAAGTATAATGCAGCATTTCCTTTTGTAATTTTATTTGCGTGTGAGTCATTGTTCCTGTTTATATTGATTTCGACTAACCACAGAAGATGGTCGTTTCCTTGCATATTTCCACTCATTATTTCACAAACCAATGCTTCTATCACAGCGTCACGACCGTCTTTACAAACACAACAAAGAAAGTAAGATGTCATGTCATTTGTCACTTGGATGAGCATTAAGTCTCCACCCAGACCCAAAAGCATTCAGTTTTTTTCCCCTTTCTCCAGTCCTGCTTCTGTGTTGTATCCATAACCTGACAAGATAATAACCTATATTTGCAACAGTGTTGACATGACAGACTACTCAGACATTACTCAATACGGGCAGGATACAATAACACAGATCCTGCTCTCCCAAGTGCAATATGAATTTCTTCTTGCATCAGCACAAAAATTCTTTTTGCACACAGACGGGAAGAGACACACGAACACATCCTCGGGCGGTCGCTCTGTCAGCAAAAGGTGACAACAGGTGTTCTTGTCCCAGTGCAGCGGCGGTGCTGGGACAGCTGGGGTCCAAGCATCAGGTCAAAAGGTTATGTGACTAATATGACCCTTCCTGAAGACTTTCTTTAAGCCTCTTAGGATAGTACGATAGCCTCAAGGATCAATTCCAATACAGCCCTCGCTCTGACCTCTTGGCCCTTCTCCCCCGAGGGGTGGGTGTCCCAATTTTGCTGGGGATGGAGGCAAACGTCAAAGATAGAGGTACGTTTTGAATGAATTGTGAGCATCGTGGCTTTTCTATGTCCGTCAGATAAATGGTAAATGTATTGCGATGGCATCAGGATTGCCAAAGACATCCCCACAGCTGGAAACGTCCGATCGCTCACATCTGTTCACATAAACGCCATTGACGGCTGATGACTAATGGGGAGGGGGGTATTGAAGTGTTGTTCCATTTCGTAGCGGGATATAACAACCACCGCGCCTTTCAACTCTGTTCTGAAGGGCGAGACGGAATTTGAAAACGAAGGGTAGGGGTAAAAATCTGAAGTGGGATTGAGTCTGAGAATAGAAAATGTAGCAGAGGCACCAAAGTTTCCGCGTAACCAGAGATGTTTTTAAGTGTCAAGCAGACATAAACATTCAGAAAGTGTTCATGAAGCTATATGCTGTTTGGTTGCTGCGAGGGAACAACAGCAGCCTTTCCCCTCGCAGACCTAAACACTTGCGGTATGTTGATACTTTCGGTCTCTCACACGTTTGACACATGACAGTCTGTTGGAAAGCAGCTCTATTTCGAGCTATTATCACAAGTTCCAACGCGATAATTGGAGAAAAAGAAAACTTTCAGACGGAGCGCTCATTAATGCAACGTGTAAAGACTCTGCTGCAGTCTGTTCCCGTCGTTTAATCCCAGGAATCTAATTCGGAGTGAGAGGTCCCGACCCTCTGAATGACCCGAGCTCATGATGAGCACCGGTCCGTTGTTGTTTGCTCGCCCGCCTGTTGTGTAGCCGAGCAGTCTGCTCGTCTCAGTCTGGCCCGGTCGACTGATGGATTTCCAAACCCTGCATCAGCCAAAGCTATTAAGTGGTCTGCTGGAGCGAAATGGCTTTACCGTTGCTGAGGTGCTGCAGTTGGCTCAGTAATTCCTGCCTGCTATTGTCTCAGACCTCTGTGACTAAGTTAATTTCTTGCCAGACAAGCACAAACGCGTATATGCTGACACACACACACACACGGCAAATAACAAGCAGGAAATACAGTGAATCCCATTCCTAACAACGTCTTTTGTTCCCCCTCATTATCGGCGCAGAATTCAGACGGAGGAGGTGACCCACGCCGAATGAATTCCCCTCAGAGAGGCTTCTTCTTCTTCCTCAGCTGCACCTCTCCTGCTGTAAACGCTTCTTTTTTATTATGAATCTGCTGCAGGCCTCATCCATCATGTGCTTGAAATCTCCAAGCTCGTGATTTTTTATTTATTTATTTATTTTTTATTGTTATTGTTGATTTTTGATTACTGTATTCCGCTCCCACTTCCTGCAGCAGTAAATATGATCTGATGGTTCAGCGGCGTCGTGCCTCGTGACTTCATATCAAAGAGGCGTGGAAAATGTAACGCTCCTCTGATCCCTCTTCAGTACTTGCTCTACCTGCCTCTACATTATTCATGGTCATATTTAAGTCTTAGCAGATAAAGCCGGTCTTTACATTCACGGTGACAGGCGGGATTGGCACGGGGGAATCCTGGCCCTCTGTGATTTAAGTGCCTGACATGGTTGGCCAAACACAAGGACTGGATTTCGCAGCACAGAACACAGTGAATGCAGTTATATCCCGTAAGACCTTGTGCACACACGAGGGACCCGCAGCAACAGTGATGAGACGAGAGAAAAAGACAACTCTGATGTTCCAACAACGAGCCTCTGAAATGAAAATAGCGTCGCTTCTGTTGGTGGCAAAACAAACTCGTATTAAATAAATGTGTTTTGAAGGACAAACCGCTCCGTGTTAAAAGATTCGCTGTGAAGATGCTGATGGAAACAAAGCAGACGAGAGCGGCGAGATGTCGACATGTCGACATTCAGACAACTCAGAAGTCATTGCTACAGTATAACCGTACCCATAACTCATCATCTTGATGGCCGCTGTGACAAGCGCGGCTGATGACTGTCTTTTGCCCGTCTCCTGCGTCATCTAGAGATTCAGACTCCCGCCTATTTGTTCTGCTACTTTGCGCCATATTGACATCGTGCCCACACTTCACTGAATCACCAGAACAAATGTTCGCTGAGTACGTTTCTGCAAAACCACGAAGAAGTTCAAAATGCACGCTTCTTCATGTCGCAGCTTTACGTTTATTCGGACTGGATTTTTCGATTCCTCTCGTGTTAGAACGCTGCGCCCATGGTCCGGTTTGTTTTAGGCACAAAAACCACTTTGTCGGTTTCAGGAAAGCATCAAGGTTTGGCTGATCACAGATGGAGATGGTTCCCACTTCTCATGAAAAAAGAGCTGGTTGCCACAAAAACAGGTGGAAATGTCCCCAGGTGTCCTTAAAAAAATCCGCCCGCTGTGACTCAAACTGTGGGCGGCTGTTTGGCAGCCTTATCGGCTTGCAGAAACGTTAACTGCTGCTTTCGATACAGATTTATTGTCAACATCTGCGGAATATGTCGGATATAAAAACGAATGTACACAACGGGTGAAGGGCAGAATTTCTCCAGTGCACTCGCTTTGTCCTTTCTCTCTCTCACTCTGTCTTTCAACGGAGGTAAAGGAAAAACCCTACCATCATCTTTACTGATAATTATCAAATACCGTTAGAACAGGCCGGCAGCAGCTGTGTGGACATACACAGTGAGCCACAGCAGTTCAGCAAAACATGCAGTATAAATGTCTTTGCCGTACAACCAAAACAGTGAGCTGAAAGATGCTAAGATCCCTCGCAGTGACAAATGTTAGAAGAAACGGGTTAAAAAAGAAAGATTGACTCTATCCTGGTGGCTTTCTGCAGGTTGGGCGAGTTGAAATAACATGAAAAAGAAAGATTCCCAGGTTCAACAAACAAAAGCACCTTACACAGATTCAGCAATAAACAAAAGATAGAAATTCAATTTGTCGCAAAGTTCTCAAATCTGCCCTGAGTCAACCCAATTCCCAAACAAATCAAAGCCTCTCTGAAGAAGAAAACAAACCCAATATCAAAAAAAAATCCATGAAAAAAACAAAAAACGAACACATTCCACTTCTTTGCTCGGTAAATAAAAAAACTTTTTAATCCACATCCACAGGAGGGAGGGAGGGAGAAAAAAAAAAATCTATATTTAATATTTAAATATGTTTTCTAGCACCATATAATCAAAAAATAATGAGCGTCTCGGCACTTTTTCAGAAACAGATCCAGCAGGATTTGTCTGAAGGTGATGGGGGGGGGGGGTGTTTCAGAGTTGTGGGTCACGTACTGTCTCTGGTTCTGTCCCATCCATTGTGGTGAGTGGGGTCTGACTGCAGTGCTGCTCTGTCTGGGGGCCTTATCTGACTGTGGAGCACCGAGCTCTGTGCTGCTGTCTCTATTGGCATGGTGATAGAGGGAAGGCCTGCCTGCCCAGATAAACCCTCCCTCTGTTCTCCCCTGCAGCCCGCTGGGCCTCCTGTTTGCTGCAGGCGTCCCAGAAAATGCTCCCACAACCATTAGACATAAACTCGTCTGCTGGTGACAAGTGGACCTCCATGACTGGGGAAGATAAACGATGGAGAGGGGGGAGAAATAGGAGGCAGTGGGTGAACAGGTATGGAGGGAATGGTAAAATTGATAGAGTCATAACGAAAAATTGGCATTTTTACCCAGTAATTTAGTTTAGTATTGAGTCTAAAAATCCTATTAGTTGTGACCACAAGTACATTTTTCGGTCTGTCGCGAAACTTCCTTAAACTTTTCTGCACACGTGCGATCACGTAACTTAAGGATGGAGTTGTGGAGTGAATAAACAAACGTTATGTTTACATTCAAAAAGAAACACCGTGTCCTCGAGGTCTAACTAACATTTAAAGGGCATTTCCGTGCTCATTTAACATTTGCAAATGTGTTGATTCTGGCGACCGCCGTTGAAAAAAGCGTAACGAGCACCGCCGTCGTGACTGAGGCAGAATAAATAGCACTTGCTTTTAAAGCAGCCGACTTGCAGTTGTTCACACACTTGTATCATTGGAGGATACCACCAGACAAAAAAACTCACGGACCACCTTGTGTTCACATCCCAGCATCCGCTAAAAACAATCGGCCTACCTCAACAGTGAATTACAAATCAGAGCCTAATTAGTTGACGGTCTTACAGTCTACTCACTGAGACATCAGTGAAGCAGTGTTGGAGAATTTTACACTCACATGTCGGTCTACGGTTTTCTTTTTGTACATAAATCATAAAACCGTCACAAATATGTTAAGCAGGCAGCGTCGCCAAAGGGTCACAAAACCTTCGGTTATGGACGCAGGATAGGCGAGCCATCATCGCCCGTCATGCGTACGCATCATCGTACAGCAGCTGAAAAAGAAAATAATTGGAATTCTATATTCCAAGTGCAACTCTGCAGCCCACTGGTTATCGTCTGACATCAATTTGGCTCCTTATTTATTTTCTAGCTGTTTATTCAATAACCGTTCTCACAATAATCAGACTGTAAACAATGTCCAGTTCACGGATGACAATTATTTTTCGACAGCAAGTCATGTTTGTGCATTCTTTCCCCCGAACCGCCTGTCATTCATACGCACGGCCAGCACAGATCCACGCGAGATATCCCAAGTCGTATCCTGTATGAGCAAATACTCTGAAGCGATCTTTTATCAAGGTTCTGCAAATATGCACTGAAAACGAATGAAAATATCTGCCTGTGAGGAATTTCTCACTTGGTGTTATCTCGGCTTGCAACAAACGTCCCGGTGTGGAAATAACATTTGCACCGTAATTGTATTTATTCAGACCGAATGATAGAACTGAGTCATAGGTAGGAACAATATTTTAAGTCCCGGTAACAGTCTACATTCTGTTATGACAGATGACCGTCTGTGATGTAATGAAGAAAGACGGGCTGAGGTGAGATGGAGGCTGTACGGGGCCGATAAAGGGATCCCCCGGAGTTCAGGACGGAGGATGGAACAGAAGGTGAATCCTAATCAGCGTCTTTCACGAGACTCAAACTGAGCCGTCAGATTATTAGATCCTCCTTCACGCCAATTATACATCTCCAACATGTCCAGCATCACATGACGTCTGTAGGTTGTATTAATCAGAGGAAAAAATGATTGATTTTCAGGTGTATGGCAGCTCCGGCTCCTCTCAAGCGGCTCCGGTGTGTTCAAGTATGACAACAAAATGATGTAACGGGGCAACATCTCAGCTCGACGATCGCACGGTGAAGCACATCCTCATGACGGGAGGAATACATCGAGGATTGGGGGATTTCCATATAATCACGGGTTGACGTGTCTTGTAAAATGTTTCTCTCTTATTCCTCAACCAATAGGGTATTTTCTCCAGGGGTGATACAGCTTTTAATTTCAGAGAGACGTCTGATTTCCATTTTAATGTGATAGATTCTGCGAGCACCGTAGCGTGGCTATTTTTAAGTAAGTTTAGTTAATTAACCCAGCAAGACAAATCTCCAGATCGCATATATAATCTCTCTAAACAGATGTAGAATCTATTGGCAAGGGGCAGGACGCAGGTAAACACACACCTGGCTATCGTCTGATGATGACGGGTTAGCCAAAATGTCATCTGGACAGTTAGCAGCACACAGGAGGATGAGGAGGAAGTCTCGAAACATTTGCCGTTGCACCCGGAGGCTAAATCGATGAACTAACACCTGAGTTAAAACATGCAAGGTTTCAGGTTTCCGTATTGAAGCCTCTCTAATAAACTCTGTTTTGCACAAAAACGTCTCAAAACGAGACAAAGTACCTTATCACCAAGCGCAGACACTGTGGGTAATCTGTCAACAACGGGCCTGCGACCTTTTGGGATTAAAAACTATAATAGATGCAATCACAATCAGCAGTCTAATCAGTTAAAAGGTCAAGAGGAGCAAAACCCTTTCGAGATAAAAGAGATTCGGTGAGTTGTGACTTGCAACAAAGTAAAGAAAGAAAAACTCCCAGCTATGCACGGATTCTACACGACGCACCGACTTTGACATCGACTGTCTCGCCTCGTCGTTTGGTGCCCTCATGGTTATTTTCCCATGTTCCAAAACAAACATTTTTGAGAGGGAATTAATCATCTGTTCATCAAAAGCGCAGCCTCGTTACAGTCTGCCAGGGACCTGTGCCATCTGTGGACAATCTGAGGTCACTATGAATGTGGAGAAAAACATCCACTTCAGCGCCACGGTGCCGTGCCAGACAGGGAGGAGGACAGTGAACTGGCAGATCAGACGACCCGGCCCTGCCAGCCTGTCGGCCTATTTATACCCAGGACAATAATTTGCACCAGGACTGCTCAGTGCCATTGACAAGGAGATCCAGAGGAGGCAGGCTGTGTGATGTTACCATGGTGAAGAAAAAACGTCTTCAAATAGGGATTCCAATAATGACCTGCCGTGTTTTCCCACAGGAGCAAACCAGCGACAGTGATTTCTCCCTTGGCTTGCCGCGGGGGGACATTAATGATGTTCACACATGATATTCCATGATTATAATAAGGGATGCACGGAAAGCCGGCCAGGAAAGTTTACTCACGTCCATACAACCCATACAGTGGTGTATCTGTGACTACATGTGTGTCGGTCATAGTGGTATGACGGTCCACATCACAGAGCGAACCGTGTCACGGTGACATCCTGGCACCCATGACAACACCATCTGTTCGCAGGTTGGATATTTCATTCTGCGGTCGGCGAGGACAATAAACACAGGATATTTTCAAGAGCAGTCCCTGAAAATGGCACCAAAGGCGGCGGCAAAAGTACGCTTGTAATGCACGAGAAAACGCTGAGTGCTTCTATTAAACTATACAGGATAATCGGAAGGTAAAGATCTTTAGGCTTGTAGCGTCATGTTAAGAAAAAAGAAAAAAAAAAAACGGCTGCTGAGCACTAATCTCACGGCCGCACCGACACGCGGGAATCGACAGAGGTAATGGACCGAACCAAATGTAGCCTGGTTATAACTGTGGATGTGTCGTATTATATTGAGTGGAAGAAGTAAACAACGCGTCTTTTCTTTTAAGTGAACTTACTGGAGGTCAGCCAGCGCCACCGACACACTGTTAGAGACTGCTAAACACACACACACATACACTCGTAGTAAGTGTTTATGTCTTTTATTATATAGGCTGTAATTTCTGTGTATGAATGTGTTATCTTTCTGTCCGTGGTTAAAAAAGTATCTCAGCACATTCACCCAAGTTTTATCCATAAATTGTCAGTAGACACGTGTTTTGCTTAAACCAGTATATCATGATAAAGTAGATGTTGACTACACTGATGTAATTTTCTATAGGATAATGACACCATTTGGATTTAGATTTGTTCCCTATAAACCTCGCCTTAACTCTGCTGTTCTGTCTGCGACCGGGCTCGTAATCCCTCAGGCTTTTACATCTCCGCCATACAACAAAATGTTAGAATGGACTCGTGTTTTGACCTGTGTTGTTGTTAATATCGGCTACACTGACAACAAAAAGGAAATGATTCATATAAACATCTTCATCAACCTTGTATAAATAAGTCAAATAAATAAAAGATTCAGATAAATAAATGCAGAGCCAAATTAAAGCAGAAATATTCAATTTTATGCACCATTTTAAAAATTAATGAATGCCAACACTGACTTTTCAATTCTTATTTTGTGCATCTGATTGCATGTTGTATTTATTTTCCCATTTTGTTTTAGTTTTACTCAAGTCACTTCCTGTTTTATTTTGTAGACCTTCTTTCCACTTCCTGTCTTTGTCTTTTTTGGACCTTTTTCTGCCCCTGTGTATTAAAAGTCTGTATATTTCCTTCACTTTTCAGAAGACTTGTTTCTTGTGTTTTTTGTACCTTTGCTAGTTCGTCCTGATTGTGTTTTTCACTCTTTTGTTTTGTTGCCATCCTTTTCTCGCTTGCATTTTGCATTTTATTTTTAAAAAAAATAAACATCGTGTTTAATAAATGAGAAGAATTGAAACCATCAGCCATCCGGTTCAGTGTGGTGCTCGAGTTCATTTGAAACCTCAGCTCAAACCACAGAGTCAGTTACTGAACGTGGCACGGTGAGAGAGTGAAAAGGAGAGTATCCGCTGAAGCTTCTATTAGTCAGACTTTTTAATTAATAGACATCCTGTCCTTTGGCTCTCCTTTGAAAAGAGGAAAGGCTGGAGGTAGAAAAGGAGGCACAGGAGGCTAAAGACATTGTAATTAGTTATCGAGTGTAGGTGGGGCCGCGCTCCTGCGGACAATGTGGGCCGGCGTAACACGAGCGATTCACCGCATGGTGTGTGACATTCGCCTATTTGCTTTCTGTCACCTCCCAAGACACCCATGGCAGTTTTAGATAGTGTCAGGCTGTCTGGCTTTGGCTGTCCATCAACAACATTCTCGAGTCCAAATGTGGAAAACAGAGCTTAACCTTAAGATCAATGAAACCTTACACCTCTGTGATAATAAATCAATAGTTTTCTGCTGCTATATAGAGACCTTTTCCACTTCACAGACCTCACAGAGCCGACACAATCATTCCAACGCGTCTAAAATCCACAAGTAAAAAGTTCAAAGTTCCCCACGAGGCTGCACAGAGTGGTCTAATAGACCTGATTCCAGCAAAAGAGCAGCATATGTTCGCCTAAATTAATCTAAACACCGGCAATATTGCGCCGAGTGGAGCAGCAATGTGGCTGCGGGAACATTTTGGCAGCCGCGTTTGTTATGCAGAGAAGCGAAAGGGAGCTCAGTGTTGTTGAGCAGTGAGAACAGGTGGGAGGCTCGTATCTGTGTGCGCACACACATACACACACACGCACAGGTGCCATGCAAAAATAAGCATTCAGGTTGTGTGTGCGTGTGTGTGTGTGTGTGTGTGTGTGTGTGTGTGTGTGTGAAGGTACATGTGGATGCAGTTGTCTGCAGGTCCCTGAGGTGCACAAGTGTAAAGGAGAGAAATATGCGGTGTTGGCACAGTGGATGTGACTAATGCCTGATGCTTGGACACTCGTAAAGTTTCTTTTTCCCCTTTGGCTCAGTGCTGGGCGAGGATCAGAGGGACGAACCGCAGACGCCTCCAGACGAGTGAAAGGTAAGATTTTTGGATGTAACAGCTGTAAGTCCCGACAGCTAGTATTTATAGACAAAGACTCATCTGGACCTCCATAAAACTGGATTTATATTACACTATTTAAAGGATTCCACCGAAGAAGAAGGCAGTGCAGGCAGACCTACCCAAAGAATTGTGAATTGTAAAAACCCCAGATTATGACGAGAGCAAAAGAGGAAGTCAGGTGATGTCAGCGAGCCACAGAGTCACTTTGAAAAAGTCAGTTTTTAAAGCTGTTTAGCTTGGTAATTCTGACGTCAACTTTTAGAATTTACAGTGTAACAAATGTTGAAAGAACAGATAAAACATTGACTTGCAGACGGAGGCGTCAAACTATAAAACACTTCTGTGTGGCGATCTTTGGAGGACTTGTTCTGACACTCTTTGTGTTGCAACCTTACGCTTCTTACGGGTAAAATTTTCGATTTCATCTTGTGACCACACTTTGCGTATGCTCTGGTTTACGTTTGGACACAAAAGATCACATTTTGGCTTATAATACCCGTTTCGGTCCACAACAACATGGCTCGGAATGTCCCAGGGTCTCATTAAAAACACATGGTTTTGTCTGCCATGAAGACAGATGGATAAGTCCCACTTCCATTCAAAAATATTCATCCGTCCAGATATCCTCTCCATCGGGTGGAGGCGATGGTTGTCTGAGTCACACCACTGGATATTTTTAAAGAGACCTGCGGACATTCCAGCCTCCTTCAGGGCATCACAGCTGGTTAGCTGGACCACCTGCATCCATCGTGGTGAACCAAACAGGTATCTTACGGCAAACCACGATGTTTTCTTCTTCACCTTAACAAAGTGATTTTGCTTGTCTCACACACTAGAGCTGAGCTGTTGTATATATATATTAGAGCGGTCACATTTCTCTCAATGTGTTTTTTTCTTTTACGGGGGCTAAAATAAAAGATTAAACCTCAAACATTTTGCTTACAGCAGCCCAGGGATTGTTTGCACAGCCCGTACCGAGATCGGTCTGTTTATTCTTGAGGAACAAGGGGGATTTGGAGAAAAGGATGCGTGGACAGGCATGACGAATCAAAGAGATCGTTTCCTTGAGAGAGCCCTTCGAAACAGGTGCTTTGATTTTGACACAATAAAACTTTTTCTTCTTGAAAGAAAAGCTTGAAATTCCAGCCTGCGAGCAGAGGCTAGTGCTAATCTCGCTCAACAAACCTCAGCCTGATATGAAAGGCACGTTGGCTCGGGCCCCGTCGCAAGAGAGGTCCTTTTCAAAATCTCGGGGTCAATAAGAGGAGCTCTAATTGAAACAGTCCAAAAGATCTCGCCAGAGGGAGAAGTACCATGTTATTAGCTGATCTGGAGATAGACTTGTTGGCTTTTAAATTGAGAAGGAAAGGAGCCGACCTGATGCTAGATAATCCATTGTTCCCCCCTGGACACCAGACTGCCTGCTTGGCTTCATCCGCGGCCCGAATATAACCGGCGGGCCTGGTATCACCGGGCTGAATCAGATAGCAGGTGGAAATCAGAGTGGAAAACGCTCCCAGAGACGGCGCGAAGCATTCCACACTAATAACTTGACAGCTTTAATAGGTTAAAAATTGACAGCCACTCTTGCGGGGGGTCCCGAGGAATAAAATGCCCACTGGTAACTTGGCAGTAAAATAATACCCACTCTGTTACAGACGGGAGTGTGTGTCCCTCCTCCCAATGTCAAAGGAGATGAACATCTTACTTCTGTGCGTGCATGCGTGCATGCGTGCGCGTGTGCGTGTGGTCGAAGCGGTTTTCGAGAGGCTGCATCGACTTGTGATGATACATGAGAAACAAAGGCGAGAGGGGAGGGAGAGTCGAGCTGAGCTTGGCACAGATGGGACTCCAGCTCGTCGGACGTGAGACCTTTTCACCTTGAAATTCTCCCCAACGGAAGAAAAAAAAAAACGCTGCAAAACAGCCCCTCAGACGGGGCTGCGCGCGGTTGATTCACTCCAACTTCAATTTCCCTCCTTGCATCATCACGGCGTTGTCGATATAATATTGAAATGTATCCAGGGTAAAATTAGAGTGCGGAATTAATCAGTAACAAGCCAATACGCGGCTCCCTGATTCTATTTTCTGTACATAAGGCAACATAAATCATTGTGAACCTCATTAAATGCCCAGCAAGCTTGAGGTAATTTCCCTGGGAGGCAGCTTGGCTCGAATCCCCCCCCCCCCAAAAAACCCACATGACTGTCTCTGGCCTCGGCAGGTCCTGGCAACGCAGACAGAAAAGAGAGCGAGAGAGAATCAGAGAGAGGCTGATAAAGACAGAATCAGATAGAGATATAAGGAGGGAGAGATGGATGACTGGGTGCCGAATGATGAGCTCTCCTCCATCTCTCTTCAGCCACTGATAGTGACCGAGGGAGCAGTGGACCTGTAGCCATCGCGCTCGGCTCCTGACTCATCTCACATGATAAGCACTTCAAGCTCAGACCGTCCGCACATTTCAGACTATACTTTATGAAGGTGTTCTCAGCAGTTTTCCGTCTGAACGTCGTGCAGCATTCGGCGTCTGCGAAATGGGCAAAAAAACCAGGCTGTCGTTCAGACTTCGGAGCGTTCGTGTATCATTCAGGATGACTGCACCAATTTCTACCCTCGTCGTAACAGCGTTAATACGCTACATCAGCTCAGTCAGACACGCTAATGCCAGAGAATTGACTCTTTAAGCATATGCTAACAACAGCGAAAGCTAAAGAGGAAGTCGGGGAGGTGAAGGAAGCTGCACGTGGTGGCGAACGGCGCTTTCGTGAGTGCAATCAGCAGAGTGACATCGAGAAGTGCCAGTTTATAATAATCGAGCCGAAACACACGATCGGACCTTTTCGAGTCAGGCGTTAGTTACACTAGAGCTGTGAATGAGCCAGTGATTGTGAAGCATGGGTGAAGAACAAATACCAATCAGCAAACGCAGGAGCACAGTTAGCGCTCCCCCCCCCCCCCCAAACTAATGCTGCACTGTGCTGCACAAATTGTGGTGTACGCCCTGCAGCTGAATGAATGGGTGTGTTTACAGTGGAATCCAGGTAAACCCCCCGAGCGGCTTATAAAAGGCTTATAAAATAGGTAATAAAATAAATGTGATGAAGTAACTATGGTATAACTATGGCAGTTGTTTGGAGTTCAAGAGGTCAGTGGTCGTGCGGTCTGTGGGGTTGAAGTCGTTGACGGGCCTGGTGGTGCAGGACCAGATGAACAGTTGGTGGTTTGGGCTGATCGGGCTCTCCGATGATCCTGTCGGCCTTCTCAGGGTGGAGGATGTGGTGCTGCCTGTCCACATGGCCTGGGCTCTGCCTGTCGGGGAAGTTCGGGATCAAGTCACATGGGTAGGTGCTGAGCCCCAGGTCTCTGAACGTGATGCGGACCCTGGAGGAGTGTGTGTTAGTGTGTGTGTTTCTCTGATCCAGATGTCGGAGGGCAGCGTAAATGTCCTGCATTCAAGTCGAAAGTGAAAGTAAAAGCGTATATTTTAAATACAAATTCTGCAATAAAATGGTCCAGACAGAGTTGCTCTATTACAGACGATTTTTTATGATTATATTACTGCTGCATTAATGTTTATGTTGGATTTTTACTGCTGTAGATGATTCAGGGCTTATTTTAACTACTTTATGTGCTGTCGGGTAGTTTCATCTAAAGCAATACATAGTATTCTATAACATTTGCGGTGTCGTCCTGTGAGTGCGATGATGCATTTCTAGCTAATCTGAAAGGGTTTTGCATTCCTTATTTTGCTTTAGAAGTAGTTCAAACCATAGATAACTGGGGCCACATCGTCCAGGTGTGGCAACAGGTAATCAAAGTCATGGATGGAAAAATAGTAGTCGTTAACTTCTCTGCAAACCACGGGTACGTCCAAATTAGTACCTGTCATACATGGGCTATGTACTGGATTTTTGAAGTCTGACACCACTGGATATTTTCAAGAGACCTCAAGAAAAAATTCCAGCCTTGTTTGTGGCAACCGAAACAGGTCATTTAAGCCAGAACGTCATGTTTTCCTACCCGAAAACCGAATCACGTTAGTGCCTAAACAGATCCGAGTAGAAGCAAACGGTTGTGATAACCGAGGAAGCGAAAATTGAATGTAAAAAGACGCAAAGTTGCAGCATGTGGAAAAGTGAAATTGAAGGTCTGTGGCCAACATTTATTTGGGTTGATTGGGTTGCAGCTGATAAACACAAAATAAAGAACGAACAAATACTAAAATACAATGTGAGCAATGTGAAGTTGAGGAGGAGCTTGTGACGTGACAGCTGTCCTTGGTTGTCATCTTCTCGTCTATGGCCGGCGGGGATCACGGGGGGGGAATCAGATGCTGTGTGGGATCAACTCCCTGAGATAAAAATAAAAGACAAACCGAGAACGAAAAGAGCTGCAAACATGAACTCATTGCAAAAACCATCATCTGATCGCGTGCGTTAAGCTTGCATTAAGTATCTGAACACTGTTTCACCAGATCCAGACTGTACGGCTGCTTACTTGTGCGACAAGCTTTTGAATAAATCCATAATCCTGTTTTTCATCATTGTGCGAATCTTGATTTGCGCTCAACTGTTTTTAATCTAAATATTTTTTTTTTTCCTGCCTAAATCCTGTTCCCCCTGCTCTGCAGCTGCAATGTCATCTTTGTGTCTTGGGCTGCGAGATGTCCCGGAGTGACATTAATTCAGTCGTAAAACAAGTTTCTATCCTAAAATCAAACACTTTTATTTATTCATTTTACACATTCGATTGAGATACATCGCCCCCGGAGGGCACAGAATCAGCCGTAACACCACAACAACTTACGTTATCTGGCAATCACAGAACTGTGGTGCCAAAACTAATTCAAAAGCAAAATGATTCTTTACAGTTTAGCAAAGATCACAACACGATTTGAAAAAAAAAAAAAAAAAAAAAAAAAAGTGCTGCCTTTGGAAAATAATTTGAATTCGACTTTCCGTGCTTGCAATCAGTCAAGCGAGACCCCCACTCTGTTTCTCTAACCGCTGCCTCTGTGATTCATCATTAAGCTCCAGCCAGCCCACTCTCGCTGGAGACGCGGGTCAGCGTCCGCCCACAGAAACACACACACAGATGGAAGCGCTCACTCACGGGCAGATTATTACTCGAAAATGCAAGCGGTGAACTCCTGTGTCATCCATTTTTAATCCAAATGTGACTTATTTCCCAACCTTTTTCCTTGACCATCAGGGCGGCGCGTGCTCGCGAGTACAACTGCCGACACCTCACGCATCGGACTTTTGGCAATTAATATAGATAAAAACTGCCGTAATGGAGGAGTGAGGCCGCACTGTCGGACGGCGATAATTCATCACTGAATTTCAAGGCCGTTTCAATTTCATTGAGCCCTCATCAAAAAACATAGTTCCACAGCCGCGCTCAGTTAATATCTCATTCCTTTCGCTGATGCGCCACAAGGTTATTACAAGGAGCGCGCGGCGGTACGCGTATGCGACATGTATTATGTGAGGGAAGTAATATGTTGGGGGAGTGTGAGTAATAGGCGGCAGAATGGGCTCTGGAGATCTGATAGGGGACTTGTGTTCCCAAGTGACATTCAAAAAGACAGTACATCCAATCTGCCACTTTTCTTTTTTCTCTTCTAATCACGCCGACGGATGATCGGCCGCTCAAAGATTCAACGCGCCACTCAAGGTGAAGTCACTCCAGGCGGTCGTCCTGCAAAAATGTCCATCTCTACGTATTTAGTATTCAGTTCGGTTTTGTTTTTAATTTGCATTCTGACGGAGTTAAATGAAAATATTAAATGTTGCTGAATAAATATGAAACTGCACTCTAGCTAACGGGCTGATAGCTAGCTCTGTCTCACCTCTGAAGTTCACTGATTAACAGGTTAAATGGGACTTCTGTTGTTTTTTTTCGCGACAGGAAGATGAGATGAGGACACAGTTGAGGAGAGAGGAACTGCCAGCAAGAAATTATATCCAAAGTCATGACTGACTGTTCTCCTCAATCGTGACTTGTGCTCACGGTTCATCTCTTCTGGTAAGTATGAATCATTTACACCCCAAAACATGTAAATGTGGGGCCCAGGATTAAACATAACTGAATTATCCTTTAAGTACTTGCTTAAACATTGTTTTATTTTTGTTTTTGTTGTTGCAATGGCGCAGGGAACAGCTCCCCCAATCCTCAAGATTTTTTAAAATGTGCATTCGGCCTCAGAAAATGAAGATTTCGATGAATAAATTGACCTACGGGAGGACCCTTACTTGATGTATCTCCTCCCCCATATGTCGAAATGAAACCTACATCGTCGATTTGTGGTGCTATGTGCTCAACAAGTGACGTCCTCGAGGCTCCGACTGTCAAGTTATAGTCACATCACCTCCTTCCTAAAGCTAATTATTGTTTTTACACGTAGTATTTTGTTCTGATTGAAACACAAGAGAGGCGAGAAAGACAAAGTCTAAGAGGCCGCTAGCGAACTATTTTGTCGCACCCCGAAAATATGTACATTTCAACCACTTTTGAATTGTTGTGCAAGGTTTCATGAGTTTTTCAGCATGTTTAGGCTCTCGAAAAGGTGATTTAATCTCGGCGTAGCAGAAAAAAAAGAATAATAATTGCTTACATTTCAAGAGGGTCATGCACGATTGCTCCGACCCTGATTAGTGACACTTGAAGAGGCTCTTAGGAAGATTTGTAACCTTTGAGAACAGACAGGCTAACTGTTTCCCCCTCATTCTAGTGTTTATGCTAAGCTAAGCTAACCCGCTTGCACACAGTAGTTTCAAGTGTACTCCGCAGGTATTAATATTCTCATTTAACTTTCCAAAGAAAAGTTAAATTTCCTTCAGTTTTTCCATCCTTATACTGCAGCTTTTATTCCCAGCTGACTATATGAAAATAATTATAACTCTACTATCAGGCTGATGTCACTTTGACAAATGATGATCTTAAAAAAAAACACGTTGATTTGAAACATGGCAATATTCTCCATGTCAGGGCACATTTTGTCACTTTTTAATTAATATCCCGAAAACATTGAGGATCTTTGCTGTATAAGTGTTATAATTTGTTTTTACGTTGGCCTTTTAAAGTCTGTTAAATTAAGTGCATTTTAATTGATTTTGTGCGATCAATCATTTCGCGGGACTGGGTGTCACTTTCAATTTTCTGGTTGTGGATATCTGACATCGGAGCGCACTCATCAGCTCTAAATTGGTTTGTTGTGACTGACAAGCCATATTGACCAACCGCGGAGGAACGACTCGGCGCGGCTGGCTGCTCCGGGGGATTGACTTTCAAATGATCACAGCGTGTCCACCGGAGCTGTTGCGGCAGTAATGACAACGTCGTCATGCACCTCCGCACCCTGCTGAGGTTTCACCCGACCTTTCTGCACCTCCCTCATCACAGAGAGGCCTCCTCATCCGTCACCTCCAGTGGAAGCAGCAAGTAAGACAAGGATGGAGGATGAGTGGGCGAGGAGGCGGCAGAGGGGGGCGTTCAGGAACAGTCCAACAACAGCAACACCACAGAAAACACTCACGTTACACTAATTACTGACTCAGACTTGTGTGTGGGCTTTAGAGTCAGTAGTGGAGTAAGTATGCAAATCTTTTACTTAAAGGGATATTCCGGTGTAAATTTAATCCATGGTCTAACACACTGTGAAACTGTGTTAGACTCCCTCTCGAGAGATCAAGTTAGCAGACCGCTAATTTACGGAGTTTTATCAACCTCAGAAACGACCGCACGACAACAATACACTGCAGTAAATGGATCCAAATATAAACCACCACCAAAAAGCCACAAATAATGCTCAGAACAGCACCAAACTTCAGCAACAGTACAAATAGGGTCTCAGCACATAGTCCGGGCATTAAAACTCCACTAGTTTAGCTGGATTTCTGCTGAAAAGCTGACTAAATTTACCACTCTTCTGCAGCAGCTTCCTGTTGACGGGAAGTCCCGACGAGTCGATTACCGAGTGCAGTAGAGTTCTACGGCTCATGGATGAAAATGTGTGATTATGACTCCATGGAAAAGCAATCAAAGTTCATATGTGTCTTACCTGCCAGTTTATAACAGTTATTATCGAGAGCGGACAGGGAAAAGAACGGAATTGAGCATTTCTAACCGCACTCGGTAATCGTCGCGTCGGGACTTCCCCGACCCGGAAGCTGATGGAGGAGAGTTGAAATCTGTTTTTAGCTTCACAATAGAAATCCAGCTAAGCTAGCGGAGGTTAGATGCCCCGGACTATGTGCTGAGACCCTATTTGTACTGTTGCTGAAGTTTGGTGCTGTTCTGAGCATTATTTGTGGCTTTTTGGTGGCGGTTTATATTTGGATCCATTTACTGCAGTGTATTGTTGTCGTGCGGTCGTTTCTGAGGTTGATAAAACCCCGTAAATTAGCGGTCTGCTAACTTGATCTCTCGAGAGGGAGTCTAACACAGTTTCACGGTGTGTTAGACCATGGATTAAACTTACACCGGAATATCCCTTTAAGAGCACAATATGAAATTTCTGCAGCTCGAGGTTTCACTAACAAAACAAAAGAGGGCCGCTTAGAGCTGAGCAGCTCTGGAGGAGAGAGTCAGGTGTAGAGCCAGACCTCGTGGAGGAATAAACACCCGGATTGACCTCGGATTTCTAACTTTTGGGCAAAAAAAAAGTGGATTCAGCTTTACTTCCATCTATCAACCTGACTGTAGCAGCATTCCGCAGAGCTGACCTTCATTGTAAGGTGTTTACTTAGTGTAATGTAGAGTGCTGAGTTCACTGACAGTCGATGTGAATTCATGTGGATGTCGAAAGTCGTAAGCACAAACGATGCTGTGGTCGAACTCGCTTCTCTGGTGGTGAACAAACCATTCAACAACCAACTCTGCTGGTGAAAATCTGACATGACTCGTGCACAAATGTTCACAGATGAGGTACTATTTAAAAGAAGTTGTATTCACATTACATTAAATCTTGTTCACTGATTTTCCTGTCCGGGAAGGAAATAAGAGTCAACATGTTGATTTTTTCTGAGTTTGAAACTTGTTTTGACTTATTTGGGATATGAAAGTACACAACTCAACGATGTATATCACAAAGTTCTATTCGTCTTTAGACATTTGAAATCCGAATTCCTATAAAATAAAGCTTTAAGTTCAGCTAACAATATCCCAGCATAGAAATACTCAAATAAAAGTCCTGCATCCACATTTTTACATCAGTAAAAGTACATAAAAAAACCCTAACATGACAAAAACTAGTCATTATGCAGATTGACCCACTTCAGACAAAAATATATAGAAGTGAATTATAACAATGGATGTATTGATACTGTATGTACAGTCAATTCTTTTAATGGTGAAGCTGGTAAAAAAAAAAAAGTGGGTTGAAGGGTTTTTTTCAGCCAGTTAAAAGAGTTTTTCTTCTCAATGGAATGGAGATGTGATGTGGTTCACAGCACAGATTGCAAAACCCACTGACACCAAGTGATTCTGAGCTTCATGAATGAATCTGATTTCATTTGTCATTCAAAAGGAATCAAAACACAAACCAAAAAAAGCATTACCGAGTCGTCACCTCACAGAGTCAAAGCGCAAAAGTCAAGTGACCGCAATCGAGCTCAACATACTTACCGAACATGTTTGTCGTGCTCGTTTGATAAAGTTTCTCTCATGACAGTCGAGCCACAGATACCCAGCCTCATGCAGCCGATATCAATAATTCAATAGAGCGAAGCATAAAATGAATTTGATTTGAGCGATAATTGATCCCACTCAAGGTTGTACGTATTGCTCTCTTTGTACAATTAACTTAATGAATACATTACTGATTTTCGATAGGTTCTACATCGGGACAAAGGTGATTAGTACATGCATCAGCAGCCATCAGGACAGAGGTTGAATTATCATCTTATTGACGCGGGCTCGCTGTAACGAGCGCAGGTCGTTGAGGAAGACTGAGCGCCCGACACCTGCAGCTAATAACGGCGCGAGAGGACAGGGAGGCAATATGAAAGGGAATTAAGAAAAAAGACCCAATCTGTGATCGGCGATGAAATGCAAATTGCAAGCGGAATGCGGTCAGCGTAAAATCTATTAACACTGGGGAAGATGGAAAAATAAATATATAAAAAGGGTTTTTATGGAAGGGATGAGAGGTAATGCAGAGTTTAAGGACACTGCTCGGCATGGCTGGCGTCGTCCGCGGTGTGGTTCACAGGCACAGGGGAAATTAGTCGAGATAGTGCTGCCAGAGTTTCAGCTGAATTGCAGTGGAAATACATTCCAGTTACACCGGCCTGAGAGGCAATCGCATCGACTCATGTAGTTGATGATATCCTGCCAGGTTGGCAGCGGCAGCAGGCTGAAATGTTGTCAGTGGAGGAAACCTTCGCCTCGGTGTACCGCGGTGAAACACACAGCAAGCCTTTAATTTAACTACAGTAAAGAAAATATGCGACAGTTTTGTGTTTTTTTTATCTACACTCTACATAACTGTCGGCTTTGTTTTTCTCTCATTTTTCAATTGAGCGTTTTAAGGGTCTTTGCGGGACGAAGTCGTGCTAATGATAAAATACAGCGCCACCAGAGGGAAATATATATAACTGACAAATAAAACAAACTCCACAGGATGAAGCTTTAAAGGAGGCAGACTCAGGACACTTATTGATGATTTCAGAGGGCCGGGCAAATGCGTACGTCTCCTTATACCGTTGTCAACAATATCACCCCCTCCTCTTGCATAAAAAAAAAAAAAGTAGGGAATAACTAAGAGAAATAGAAAATATACCTGTAGTCGTTGGGCGTCATTAGCGAGGCGCGCTGTAGGAGGTCGTCCTCTGTGGTGACTGACGGGTGGAAGTTGTTTTGCCCGGTCACCGAACGAGCGGCGTCTTCATTCATCTGCACAGCGGCAGCTACTTCAGCCACCACAGGAAGTCACTTCACGGCGCCGATGACCAGCGGATGTGTGAGCAGAGCCTAGTGCGCTTTAAAAGGAAGCATAATTGCTGCATGGATTATTATGAACAATGGCTGGTTTGGGGATAGGATTGGAACAAGGTTGTGGATTTGGTTGAGGTATCCGGACGTTTGCTACCATATGTAACCCATATGATCCTACGTATCCCACAATGCAGCTTTTGTCAGACCCTGCTTCTTAAATGCTCACATCTTCCAAACACCGCACCTCAGTTTGCGAAATCATTTTGTTAAATAAAAGGCAGCCCGCTGAGATAACCCTGAAGGCATCGTTAAGATTATTTTCTCCGAGTTCAGACGGCTCCCCACAGAGCCACAAAAGAAATGAAACAGCTGGCTCGTCCTGACGATGACAAGTAAATATTGTTAAATTAACAGCCCGTCCTGTGTCGAGGCTGACTTTTCCCAACACCTTTGAGAAAACGGCCAAACACAACCATGAGAATATTAAAGTTCCTGTGCACGTGCGACGATTTTGGCAGAAAAAAAAGTGTAATGAAATGGCTCCGACTCGTTCTTTTCTCCTTCTCTCTCTCTTCCTCATTCAACGTTCCAGAAAAATACGAACGTGCAAATATTTTTCTTTCACACGACGTCTCCGGCTTCGCTGTAAAGTCCAAATCTCGGCGTTTTGTGCCACCGGAGGCTTCAGGTTTCCACATCACTCTCACTCGTGTACGCCGAACACTGGAAGGAAAAGCGGGATTTGGCTTCAAACCTATCTGGGATGTTCACAAATCGCGCTCGGAGGACTGAATCTGAAATCAGATTTTCAGTGAGCGAGGAGAAAACTTTCGCTTTGAATGTGAAAAACAGCGTTCTCGTTTCAAACCGTCTACACCGTGACGCTCCAACATGGAAGCGTGGGAACGTTTGAAATTCGTCCAGTTTCTGCTCACTCAGGTAACCCAGTTATTTATGTAAAACGCAACAATATTTCATTACAGAGCAAACAACAACAAAACCCAAAATACAATCATGAACCTGCAAAAGAGCAAAATGAGTTTCCTTTATATCAAATTCAAAGGAATCAAGAAAAGAAAATCGACAGGAAGGAGACTTTGATCATCCTGTAATCTACACAAGACAAAATTAAATATGTTGAAGCTTTTCCAGATCCGTTCATCACTTACAATAAATAAACACATGATAGCAAACAGTGATATTTCAAAGACAGACACCGGAGCAGACGCGAGGCCCGACCGCACAGGAAAACGTCCAGACGACGGCTGGAACTTAGCATGTGGACGGACGCGAGAGCAGAGGGATCCGCTGCTTTGAAGACCCGTTTCCTCCCCCTGCACACATGATCCTGTTATAAAACAAAGAACAGACACGGCAAGCGTCAATCAACCAGATCCTGTCAGCAGCGGCACCGCTCATCACCACGGTGCATCTGTGTCCTCGCTGGCCGCGGATTAGAGACGTGAGCTGTGCAACAAAAGAGGTAAAGCCGAGCGGTTGACTGCGGCCGACGCTCCCTGAACGCGGCAGCAGAGGAACCCCGAGCCCCCAAAGTGACTGTGTTGCGCTCGCTCAGCTCGTCACTAATTGGAGCCAAAGGGCTGATGTAAAACCCGGCTCCACCGCCACAGTGAAAAAAATGCACAGCTGTTTATTACAGTAAGAGTGAGGAAGAACAACGGCGTATCACAAATCGGTGCGGGGGGGAGAGCACTCCGGGTGGATTGAAAAAGAAGGTGCTGCTCATTTTCCTTTTAGTTAGCAGATCATTCCGGGGTTGGTGAGGGGATTTGTTTGGATAATCCTACAAATATGCAAATATCCAGGCAGCTTCCTCATTATTCTGGGCATGATAACTGCTGGCAAGTACTTTGCTTCTTGTCTGGAAGGCATGTAAGGTAGGCAGGATCCAGGAGCGTGGCCTGTTGCATTATTAATGATTACATTATTACGCAAAAGCAAAGAGAAAGCCCTGCTCTTAACAGTTCGCCTCTCTATATGAGGCCTCCCCCCCCCCGCTCGCTTCAGATCTCAGTTTGTATTCCAGCCAACCCGTGCTGCACCAAAACATAAGGCCAGAATGAAGTCTTAAAAACCGGCGAGCAGTGAGGGGAATTGATGTGGGTGTAAAAAGTATTGATGGTTCAGCCCAGAAGCACATCTATGTGTTCCCTTTAGGAGCCGGTGAACGGAGCGCAGGTCTTCACTCTGCCAGCTCCAAATGGCAGCGCATTGATCAGAAGGTCAGACCAGATTGGATTCAACCGTCTTATTCGGGGCATCACTCTGTGTTCTCACTCCTACGGCTGTCAATTACAGCGTGCCATTAGCGGTTCATTGCTAAGGACGCGAGGCTGGACCTGAGAAGCACGGCTAGAAAAGAATATAGAAGCGCTCGGATGGGACACAAATAACAGACAAAAATGCCGGTCGATCGTTCCATTTTTAATACTATGAATGAACTACATTTGCCAAAACCCAACAGTCCCGTTTAACGCCCACTCGAGTTACATGACATTCACGCACAATTAACATTTGATTCACAAAGACTACCGGCATCTTATGAGGTGGGACATTTCCATGCATGCAGGTCTGTAGCAAAGATTATTATAAATACTGTCATGCGAAACCTGTTAAAAACAAAAATATAAATCAAAAAATGATATCTGCATCTATATATTCCCACGGTTGTGACGTAAAAAGTCTGTATCTCAATTTATCGACTTTGTCTAATAATTTCAACTTTCTAACTTTGTAGTTTTGACTTTTTATGTCACATTTATGATTTTTTTTAAATCTCACAACTGCTGAAACTTGAATTTCTATTTCAGAATTTTGGCATACTATCTCATAATAATGACTTTTGGAGTCTCATGATTTCTACCTTTTATCCTATCATTACAGTTTTTCTCTCATAGTTATGACCTAACCATGGAAAATGTTTTTTCCATCAAGCTCAGTTTTCATCACATCCTTTTATTTACTAAAGAGCTTCCGTATTTATCACTGTGAACATCAAGCAAAGTCTCCGGCGGGCTCCGGCAACACACCTGTTGACGATCAACAAAATTAAAGAGGTGATGGTTGTTACGGCCTCCATTGAGATAATTTAAAAATAAGGCTCAAAGGGGTTGGAGGATGCAGCATAAAAAAGAAAACACAAAGTAAACCAATAAACCAAATTTATTAGAGAATTCCCCAAAAGAAAATCAGGTACAAACAGAAGAGGGCTGAAGATCTCGGCCAAAAAGAACAGGAGATGCTGGCGTCTCCTCGGTCTCTGTAGCTGTCTTCATTGTCCGCTTGTTGTTGTAGCGGCAAGCTGCTAACGGTCGCTACTTTCAAATTAAAAGCCCCCCGCTAAGTTCGCAGCTCTAAACTCCAATGGGGGTGCAATGTGAAGCTCTTATTTTGAAGACAAATTCGACCTGCTTCAGCGTTCACGCCCAACTTCGTGTTTCACGTCATGTCACATGTTTACGTCTACCCCAGTGGCGGCTTTTTGGAAAAGAAGGAATATTACAGCTCCCTTTTAGAAAGACAAGGTGGCACATTGCAGCCCACTTTTAAAACCACCAACGATCCCCCAGTGTTCCGAGCCCCCAGCCTGTACAGTGTCAGCTAATGCAGCTGCTAGCTGCACAGTTAACTGAGCTTACAAGCTAACATCTGCTACAGTTAGCAGCAGTTAGTCATTCCCTACTGGACATACTGCACCTTTAAATGCCGTCTATTAAAATCAAAAGTTGAAAGTGGTGACCGTCATCACCACAGAAATGAAAACGTATACGTCAGGAGAAAGAATCCCAGAGAAAATATTCCTGCCCTGATGTCGCTCGGACAGAGCAACCAACGCATCGGTGATGATGCTGTCGACTTGGCGAGCACCGCGCATGCATACATAACCGAGAACGCACAGAATGCGTCACATTAATCTTCTATTCTCATTCCAGCGCTTGCCTCTCATGTTTCCCGACCTCTGCGGGGGGTCTGTTGGCCCGCTGAGCTGCCGGCCTGAGAGACGTTCAGCTGTGTCTAATGTGCTCCCAGCTCGTATCAGGTGCCACGGTGTTTACGCCGACAGAGGTGAACCTTGGGAGCGTCCTTTCTGGTCATGACAGCCAGACATGTTCCTTTCCTTTTAACAGCAGATGAGAGGCAGATGAGAGGCAGATGACAGTCAGCGACGTGTCAATCTCCCGGCTATAGTCTCGGCATTCCTCCATCGAGGAGGGGAAGAAAACAGGTCGAATCCTCCTGCAGATGGCTGGCTGCAATTTCAAAAGCCTCATTGTCATTCTCTGACATTTCGCCAGCCCCCCCTCTGAGTTTTTTTGCTTATCTGAGTCATGCCGACTGAAATGAGGATCGGAGCAATATGGAATTCAGATGCCTCGCCGGGTGATCGGCCCTAACTCTCGTCTCCCGACTCAAGGACGATCATTTTCCGCTCCTAAATGTCTTTGAATGCTTCGACAGTGTGTCAAACACGAACAAATGAGCAGCATAAACCAACACATTATCTACCATGAGTTCTGCATAATTTAACACTGATGGTCTGAAGTCATTACCGATAGATGCTGGTTGGGTGTAGAATACTGACAACAGAATATAAATCACCAGTGTTGAGGTTTTGCTGGAGATGTATATTTTGTCTACAAGTCGGGAGCTGAACTGCATCGGAGCGGTCGACTCCGTTCTGCTGAAGGTCACGGCCGGAGCGAGCTAAGGCCTGACCGTCTGCTCTCTGCCTTTTCTCTTCACTCAGCTGGTAAACAAACCTTGGAGTCGTTGCATTGAACATACCGCCGGTGACGAATGCTCGTTGAGTCATCAGAAAAAATATGTCACTTATATATTTCGCATCCCCTACAGAGCAGAAGGCCCGAGGATGCCGGATAAAGCTTTTTTTTTTTTTTTGCACGCTTGTAATTTTTATTTAATGTACACGTTCCCGTTTTAACACAAATCGTTCGTTCCTGCTCATTTTTAAGAGGCTGTTTCCATCCTTCACAAGAGACACTTTGACGTATCGTAGTCGTAAAAGGCTGTTTTGTTAAAAACCTTAAAAAGGCTGAATGGAAGTGACCCAACGTTCATTTTGTGATGTACAAAATTAATGGCCTCTGGCGTGTCAAAATGTCTTCCATGAAAAAGAGGCTTTGAACACAACACCAGAGCCCCGACGCTGCGTTATCTCTTGACGTTTTTGTGTAAAATCCGAAACACTTCATCGTGGAATTGTGAGCAGAAACTCAGAATCGGAAGTGCAGCTTTTTTCTGGCTTTCATTCTTGGAAACGTATCTCAACATTTGACTCACTGTCATTTATAAAACACACCCGACTCCCTTCCCCTGTGGGTTCCACCATTGTTGTGTGACGTCAGACAAACGCCCCCCCCTCATGATCGTTGTGGTGGATGGATTTGCCCAGAGTTCACGACTTGGAGTGGCCTTCCATCTTCTAGCAGGTGATCGCAATTTTTCAAGATTCTCCGAAGTGTGTTCTGTCATTTTCTGGAAGCATTTCCTCATCAGAGGTCATTACGACATTATCCATTTGTCTCCCGCTGAGTCTGGACCAGAAGAACCATGATCCGGTGACGCAATGACCCTTCCCCTCTTTTTTTTAGTTTCCTCGGAGGAGGTCAGGAAGCTGATTCACAGTTTGAACAGTTTGTTCTCAGAAACCTTTGACTACGTATTGTTGTTTCTCTTTAAGACTTAATGAGAACCTTGTGTGCCAGTCAGTGAAAGATGCTAAACAGCACTGAGGGGTCAAAATGTATTTGGCTGATGATTTTTTGCTTCATTTAGCAATAAAAAAAACAACCAATCAAGAAGAACCAGGTGTTGAGCCGGCGGGGGCGGATAGACGCCATCTGCCACGCCGACTGAAAACTGACCTACAAGTCTTATCGGTCCTCCTGTGATGACACATGAAGAAATAAACCAGCTCCAGTGTAAGAAACAGTCACTTCTCTGTACCGAGAGCGACGCTGTGATCATTGCAGCAGATCTCTTCCCATGTGGCCGATATCTAGCTCCCATTATCCCAAGCGGAGAGGATGCCCTTCAGGTTATTTATGTTTGGTGAGACTGACCAAGGTAAGAACCAGCAATGATCTCCTTGTCACTTTCGCTAGTTTATATCAAACAGCCCATGCTTCATCACCACCATCACTGATGGCTCAATTCCAGCAGCAGAAATACAATCAGCGCCAACATTGACCGGCTGTCCGTGTGAAAAATATGGTGTTTATGAGAGTGAGGCCAGCGATTGTCAGGGTTGTAGCGCGAGGTAACTGAGTTAAATAGCTCACAGCATTCAGGTCAACCACAGATGATCGGGCAAAAGGGGGGAGAAAAAAAAAAAAAGAAGAAGGAAGTCTCGGCTCGCGAACATCCCTGCTCAGTGAATTCACATGTGTACGGGAGTGCATAACACCACAAAGCTCCTTTTTGGCCGCGCCGGATTAGCATGGCACGGTTACCCACACGTCAACCTCAATCAGAGTGACTGCTCGGTCAGAACAGAGTTTTCAGGCTTACCGGTGTATGAAATTCATTTACTTCGCACCTCTTCTCAGCCTTCATCTTAAATCAGCGGCCCATTCAGCTCTGATGGGAGGACTCGTGGCATGTGGCCGCCTGCAGCACATTCAGCACAGAACTTTGCACTCCGGCAGGAAATATTGGCAGCAGAAGACGTGAGGTTAGTGGAATCAGATGTGTCTGCTGTGTCTTACTTGGAATAGAGATGAATAATGCTACTTGTGTGTGTGTGTGTGTGTGTGTGTGTGTTGTGCTGATGCCAGCAGCAGCAGCAGCAGCAGGGAGCGGATAAAAACAAACCCTGGCTTTAGTCTCGTCAGGAACATGTTCATGCCCGAATCTTTTTTTTTTTGCAAAGAGGAGCATTTAATTGATCTGCCTGTTTGTTTTGCGTGAATATAAACTACGCTGTTCCTCTGCCTGCAAAAGGAGCAAATGTAAAACTGACCTACAAATTGATTTGTTCCGGCAAAATGCCTAACAACGATGCCTACGTTCGGTTGACAGCGAGGGGTCGGAGCGGACGTTTCGGGTCGACAACGCGATTAATTTGGCGTGGGAGTTCGCCATACGCTTCCAGATTCTGCTGATTTCTTCTGAGTTCTTGAAATGGCTAGCGGTGGGCTATTTGTGGCGGCTTTTTAATGCATTTCTTCCTCAGCTACGTTAGGGTACGTTACGTGACGAGACAGAATACGGTACCGGAGGGGGTTTGACTCCTGGAGGCCAGTCAACTAGCATGACCCGAGCTAACTGGCTAATGGCAGCCACATTTAGCAACAGCTAGCAGATTCTTTGGTATCTGAGCTGCCCGTATCTGTCTCTCAAGATACTCCATCAATCCCCTCCGACTTGACCTTCCCTCCATTGTCCTCAGAGGCTGTGGACGCTCCCTGTTTGGAGGTTGTCATCAGGAGGTGGCTGGTTAGCATGGGTTAGCGGTTACGTTAGCAACAAATAAAACTATCTGTCCAGAAGTTAGACAGAGCGGCTGGAAGACAGCAGAGGAAAAAACAGGAAATCTATCAAACAAGATCCAAAGTTGTTGTTTATTTTTACACACAGTTATTAAGTAGAGTTATTTAATAGATCCATTAACAGAGAATTTATTGGAAGAGTTAGTGCCATGGACTAGTCAGTGTTTTGCAGGAAGTTTACAAAACTCTAAAATACCATAAAGAAACCCACAAAACAACTTTTTTCTTTTGCAAGCGTTTGGAGAAAAAAGTTCTTGTCTCCCACTGGAGCTGAGCCAAACGATCCGACCCCGAGTGGGCGAAGAGCCGGGGCAGTGACACTCGCAGGGGGTCGACGAGTAAATGGACAGCAGGTGGGCCGCCGTGCCTGATGGTCAGCGGGGAGTCTGGGACAGAGACGCAGAGAGACACGGGGGAATACAAGCGAGGACACTCAGAAGGGCGCAATACTCGATTACTTATAGAAATTACCACTCGAGGCGTAAATGTGTCACAAACAAGACGTGCACTGTCAGACACGCCGGAAAACTCGGAGCACTTCCTGACGATGAAGCTAATGAGAAAGCCAAATGTTTTGTTTTCTAATGATTTAATATGGTTTTGTTTCACCGCCATCTGCATTTTTACATTCATTTTTATTTTTTCCAGATGTGAGCGGCCCTCTGCGGCTCATTTGTTACGGGGCCCCGCGGAGCGGTCGTGTCAACGGGCAGCAAACATAAAAATCAAACGCTTCTTTGAGTGCCCTTAACTTTGGCTTATTTCCAGTGTAAACACTGGAGAAGCCCACATTAGAGTCTGCGATGTGACGAAGATGACAGACGATCTTTCTCTTCCACTACTTGTTGATGATCTTTGCGTTGACAAATGCTTTAAATGAGTCTGAGCTCTGAAAAACAGACTCAGCGTGGACTTTCTCTGAGCCATAATCTGACTTTATTATTGAACAGCTTTCATCCTAACCTCGCGCTGGTCCTCTTACTCGCCTCATGTGTCCGACTGAAAATGACTCGAGGTAATTATTTACCGGCTTTGCAGGAGTTTAGCTTTCCGTCCTGTGGCTTAAATAACGTGATTTGCTATCTGTTGGGTTTCTCAGGCCGATGATATCACCTTTAATACCCAGGTAAGGGTGTCTGCAGGCCCTATTGCAGACTTGTTAATCCCCTATGAGACAGTGCACAATCATTTTCCCTCAGGCAGGGTCCTTCTGGCCGCTGCAAAGTCTATTCTTGTGCCGAACAGGCTTTTGCAATCAGGGCTCGTAGGTTTTTGGAACAGAGACTCGTGGCAGACGGCTTTCTCTTTTAAAATCCCCTCCACTACTTTTATAGCTGCGCTGTTAAAGGGGATATTTCAGGCCATTGCTTCGTGTGTCGTTGTCCTCTTGTGAAATCTTTTTCAACTTGTTTTATCTTTTTTTTTTTTATTACCACATTTGACATCTGACTGGAAACGCACACATGAAGACCGACAACAGATTCCATGGAGGCGATAGAGTGCCGGACTTCGCTCCGACAAGAACTGTGAGTGATTTCAACGCCGCATGTTTTGTCGCCGCTCGTTTTCCTGGCGACCGGACCCAGTTGGCGCACGCCTCCGTCGAACATCGTCTTGCACAACCACGTGAATTAACCCGTGGTCCGACCCCGCGGGACTTTCTGATATTAACGCTCAAGGTTTTTGGTCGGTAGTTAACTCACAAGGCTCAGCACTCCTCTGAAAACGGAGGGGTTCGTCAGTGTGTGTGGTTAATTATTAACGTGCTCTGCATTATTGAGGAACCGAATGCAGGTGGGAAGAAATCAAAACTGAAATCGGAACCCGGTGAGTCAAGATGAGTTAAAATTCAAGCCCCCTCGTTAATATTGTTTCATCTCACCCCTTTTTAACTAATTGTAGAATTAATTCAAACAGGCAAAGTTAAGATAATATATGTCTTAAAAATAGAGAAAAGTAGCGCTTTAAAACTGACAATACCTGCTGACAAGTTCTGACAGTGAACAAACTGCAACTCTGCGTCGTAATCTTTGAAAGAAATCTTGAGATGGACAGAAGCTGAAAGAAAAAAAATCACGGTTTTATCTCGAGCTAAAATCGACTTGTTCCCTGAGCAGCTTCTTTTGATTGACTGTGATTCTTTTCTACAACTTGTTTGAATGTAACGTCGATCCTATGTGGCGACATTAAAGTGAAGTCAGCCTCCTTTAATTCATGCTCCAGACAAAAAGGGGCAGCATACCATCAGAGTAACTGCTAACTGCTGCTAACGGTATTCCCATACATCTATGACTGTGGCTACTGTTAGCTTGTTAGCTCAGTTAGCCGTGCAGCGGGCTAGACAACAAGGAGCACTGGGAGAAAGAGGTTTTCAGGCCTAAGTGTTAGCTGGTTAGCATGCTAACTTCAGTAGATATCTATTCAACATACAACAACACTGTTGTGTCATCAAATTCTGTCGCTAATTTTGAATTTTTGAGTGTTTTGAAGTGAAATTCTCACATACTGCACCTTAAATGTTTGTTATTACATCTTTGGTGCATGTGGACATTTAGAAACACACATTTTTATTTTCAGGAACCTGATTACGTTCGTTTTTCCCAGGTTCTCTGCGACCACATTGACTCTGTACTGTACTTCTTAAGGCCATATTGATGCAAAATGTCTAATGCCACGTCACATCAGATTTAAACGGAATCAAAAATGCATTTGACAAAAGGAGCATTTAAAGCAACATCATTTAGAAAATGAGCATTTTGTGGGATGTGGCGCAGTTTCTGAGTGCAACACAGATCCCAGGTCTGTAACAATCTGTCGGATGTAATGTACAAAACTCGTCACGTCATCACAATGTCATGTCCTGAAAACTTGTGTGTTGAAGTAAGCATGTATGTAATGCTGTGATAATTCCCTCTCACTGAAGTTACAGTGCAGAAACAGCTGATGGGGGGGCGGAGTGGCTGAGACAGAGAGACGCTGGACCATCAAGGTGATTCTGAAGCCGTTATTTTGAGGTGAATCTATTACACAATGTTGCTTTAATCCAGCTGACTCGAATGCGAGTGCTTTGGAAACCTTAAAAAGAGAAAAAAAAAAGAAAAAGATCCCGCTCTCTGCTCTCACTCTGCACCACAATTTATTCATTTTGCTGAAGCGTCGCTCCCTCTGGACCGTCCTCAAGCGTGTTTCAAACGATTCCCACCACGATGATCTTAAATAGACGATGTTCTGCCCGTTCACTGTGCGAAGGTGTGGGTCACTTCTCCTGTGGGAGTGGAAAAAAGGGAGAAGGTTACACTGATACAGCAGGCGGGCGTCCCGCCCCCGACTGCTGCACAGATTCCTGTATTCATGATATCTTGGATTTACCTTTGCACTGAAGAGGAAGCTGCGAGGTCCATCGTTATAGGCAATTAGTAGTATTATCTATTATAAGTATGTTATAGTACAAAGAAGTGACCCAAGACTAATAATTCATAAGAACAATTACATATTCCTTACACAAGAGGAAAGACTTCACACATGCGCACTATCCAACATGGTCCGCCCTGTTTGCAGCCTCGTATTTCCACATAAATGGAAATAACGCAAAACTGAGGAGGTTTATTTCAAAATATAATGATGCAGCAATGGAATAAATGAACACAATGAAAACCAAAATGAGTTTTTTTTTAGTGGGCCTCTTTCAGGCCTGATGTAAAATAAAGGTGACCAGATTTGTGTCCAGGTTTCCCATTTTTGACTGAAAAGAACGTTTCTTTTCTTTGGTATTTTTGAAATGCATCGCACAAAAACAAACCCGAAATGAGAACACAACACAAAGGAAACCTTCTGAGCAGCTTTCAGTTTTTATAGTGTCGCTCTGTGTGAAGTGTTGTTTTGGAGAAGCAATCAAAGCTGCCGACGTTCCCTTTTCCCTCCGGAGAAAAAACTGAAACAAAGTACAGATGAAGTCGCCCCGAAATCAAGATTTAAAACCAAAACTTTCAGAGTTGGTCTTTGTTGGAGCTCTTTTTTAAGCGTTTCGACACGAAATGTTTGTCTCTAAATTTCCACGTTCACACTCACAGCAGGTATAAGCTGCACAGGACTGTCCTCAGATTGATCTGTTCTCTGTTTTTCAAAGGATTCGTCTCAGATATTTACATGCTTCAAGAGCAACGCAGTCACATCTTCGTCCGAGCCACAGAGGAGGGGACGGTGACGGAGAAAATCTCTTTATTTGACTCTGAGAAGTTACGAGTTGTCCTCCCACGCATGGAAACCCGTTCAATCCTCTTTTTATCCGGGTGGAAAGAAAGAGGACAGGACGTCGGTCCAGCACGTATTTACCTTCATCGTGGGTGTCATTATTTAACTGTCCTATCGGGTTCCACGTGTAGCTCGCTGAGACCGGAGAGAAGCCGCCGTGTTTACTCAGAAAAAGAAACTCAGAGTCAACTGTAGGATGGATTTGACAGGTCATGGAGACAGTCGCCCAAACAAGAAAAGTGCTCGGGGCCTGCTGGGAAAGAATGAGAACACTGAAATCAAGGAGATGCAGCAAGAGTACGAGAAGGCGTTTCATCCAGCTGTGAAACGGCCTATTTTCCCTTCTGTGTTTACTGGAAACGGAATTACTTCAAATTAGCGCAAGAAGGACCAGTGCAGACTCAGCGAGCGACGCGCGGACTGAACATAAGATCAAGAACTTATCGCACAGAAATAATGGCAACACATTCAGGAACGATAGTAAAACCGGGTTCTTAGGGTCCCATTCATTCAGGCTTCCTGCTCGCACTCTGGCATTCTGGGTAATGAGAGAGTGGACAATCAAGCCAAACAAGCCGTAAACACTGACGTCCAAAATCAATAGTGGCAACATTGCTGGGATCAGGAGATAAGGCGGAGACGTTCAATTCAAAACAGCGTAGCGCGCGAGAAAATAGGAGAGGAAATAGAGGAGAAAAAAAAAAGGTGGAGAGAGAAGACGAGAACCGGGCTGAATTTCATCCTGCGTGGAAACTCTCTGCTGCAGCTGGCTGAAATTCAGTCGCACTTGGCTCGCCATAATTACACGGCGCGCGACTAGAACGAGACGAACTGTATGGATTCGTTATGTCTTCCTGGTTTGCATTCGACAGCCATGACGTGGTGAAAGGAGCAGGTGTTCGTGGAGTTAAAGACGCACTGTTATCGTGTCAAACGTGTTTTCATCGAAAGGTGGATGAGATTCCACTCACACCGCGGCGTGCTCATTATCCTGTCACCTCCTTATCCCGTCTTGACAAAATGTTGGTGATGTCAGATTATGTAATTCACGTCGTGCACTGTGCAAAACACGGAAAAATCTACCTTCCTGACTCTAAGTACAGAAGGAATAACACAAGATCGTTAAACGTGGGATATGCAACTTCATCAATTTGTGTCGTATAACATTGTTTTAACACTGAAATCATGTAATAAAATGTTCAATTTATTAAATACTTAAGGTGGAAACTCCTCGGATTACTAGCCTAGCGTCCGTGAATCTGTTTAGAAATCCCAGAGAAAGACGCTCCTCGTTTGTGCAAAACTTGCCTTAGAATTACCTCATTTTTAAGTTTACCTCAACAGCAAAGTAATCCGCTGATAGTTGTCCGCACATTCTTGGGTAGATTGTAAACTAGAGCTAACAACATGTAATTCGGCATACTTTTAATGTTTCCAATATGTCCCAAAATATGTATGAAGGGCTAAAAAAGAAACCAACTCAAGGCCTAAACAGAAAAAAAAGAACGATACGGGTGCAGGTCTCACTTGTGTCAGACTTTTAAAAAACCCCTCGGTCGACTGCGTTAAGGTGGGCGGAAAAACTGCTTACTCTGCTTCTGCATAATTTCTATTCAGTCTTATTTCAGTGGAAAACTTCCAAACTCTGTGTTACTTTCATATTTCTGCTGCCGCAAATCTTTTCACGAGCATTTACCTGGACTCACGGGCTCCGTTGTCTGGCTCACCAGGTTCAGAGCTCTACCTTCCAGGCAATTAGTCAGTCAACGCGCCGTCACCCAATCAAAAGGCATCCATAATAACCAGTGGGATACCAATTAGAGTGCGGTGCTCGTATCTCCTACGCCAGGTTTCATCCCTCTGTGCTGCGGTACATTAATAGGGCTGAGTGGCTGTCACAGACTAGTATAT
Organism: Sparus aurata; assembly: GCF_900880675.1. Lineage (NCBI taxonomy): Eukaryota > Metazoa > Chordata > Actinopteri > Spariformes > Sparidae > Sparus > Sparus aurata. The sequence goes on along the minus strand of NC_044204.1, from coordinate 31,831,403 downwards.
TGCGCTTTCAAACCGAAATAGGGCGGAGAGGTCAGAGAATCAAACAGGATTTTGAAGTTACAGAAATGGAAACTTGTGCTGAGAATCCGCGAGCGCGCAATTCGGGCGATGAAACAAAGTGCCTCCGCTCTGATCCACACGAACCGTGTCATGATTCAGCCTGCGTCAGTGATGTTTTGCCGAGGATAAAGATACCGCTGCTCCTCTGACAGACAAGCGCAGCCTATAAAAAGTGTATTGATTGAATGGAACGGAACCTCCTCACATCTACATCTTTTCTCATCTCGCCCGTGCCCTTGAGGATCCAACACAGTGTCTTTTTGGTAATTGGAAATGCAGCCGAAACCCTCACTGTGAAGGACAAAAACAATTTCGGCCAGGATGGGTAATAAATGGGACTAATGTCTCTGCCTTTCAGATGCCGTCTGCGGGGCTGAGTTTTGTGTATACAGCCTGCGGCGGTGGAAACGTTGCTCTTCTGAGGTCAGCTTTGACAAATCTCTGAACCCAGCCCCGCTGCAAACCTGCAAAAAAAAAAACCGAAAGAGCAGGCAGCAAAATATAGAAATAGGCACGATGAAAATAAGCCAGATCAATGACATCGACTAAGACGTGGACAACACACAGAAAACACACACCTTTAGGAACAAACTGCACCGTTACAGGTTGAGGTGTTCGCCAAAGAAATGTGAGAACGATCTGCAGGTAAAACATCACATCATCGACACAAAGCTAGTTTTTATTGGCCACAATGAAACACAACACAACTGAGCGACAACAGAAGATGGACTTATTCTACACTACAATAGTTATGGATTGAAAAAATAACCTAGTTTTAGACAACAGCCTTGTCAATATTATATATTTTTCTGTCTTCAAATCCCGTAAAAAGACCAAAATCAACAATGAGTTGAACCTAACAACGAGTGTTTTCTGTTTAACCCAAGATGGATAAAGCTAATTCGTCGCATTCTTGTCCAAAAAGCACTAAAGACACAACGGTGAGGCAAAACCATCGCAGAGCTATTGAATTCAATCTCTCTTCTCCAGGAAATAATTCAGACTTTAAAAATATAATTCACCGGTTTTCTCACAATGCACAATTCTTCTAGACATCTTTCCCCTCGTAGTTCTCAAAACCTGTTTCTGGCGGCGTACGGCGTGTAATCTGCAGCTCTGTTGCGTCTCATCCTCAGCCCACTCAAACGGATGTGACGTTAGCAGTTAACACATTCTGCGTCCAAGGTTGACATTTGCACCAAACGTGGCATATCACGTTCACGTTATTTGCTTACAAGCCGTCCTGTCGCAGCAGGAGGTGGAGGGGCAGGTGGGGACGTTATTACGAGCCGACATGGTTGTCCGAACGGAGGGTCGCAACTTGATTTTAAAGCCTGGTGTTATTGTAATGAGCCGTGGAGGCGTTTCCAGCTATTTTTCACGTCTCCATCTGTGAGCGCGGCAACCAAAGCAGGTATTTAAGATCGAACCATGATGCTTTCCTAACCCTAACCAAGTGGCTTTTATGCCTGAGCCTAAGCAGACCATGAGCACAGCGTTGTGACGACAGATTCACAGAAATTCTACGAAAAATGTAAAGCTTTAACTTATCTATGTTGGAATTGGAATGGAATTTAACGTTAAAAGCAATTCATTATTGCCATTCTTTAAAACCAGGATGCAGGAAAGTCTCTGAAACTCAAAACTGTCCCAAACCCGCGCTCTTCTTTCCAAAATCCTCCCATGTCAGGAGGTCTCAGGCTCAGCAGGTACTGCGATGCGTGCTGGATGGTACAATGTTCCTGTTATTTGGCTCAGAATACAAGTATTTCACCTCAGCTCACCTGCGCCTCACAAGCAACCGTTTGCTTCAAATGCGATTCATCCATCTTCAGCTCATTATCCTCTTCCGGGCTGCAGAGAGCACGGCGGCTCGGGCCTCCTTTGGCCCACCGAGCTCCCTCCACATCTCCCCGGGGAGGAGGGGGCTCAAACAGAGATGTAAGCCCTCCAGCGTGCCCCGGTCAGCCCCCTGGTCTCCTTCTTGGCTGGTCTCCTCCTGTTAATTTGTGCTTGAAACGCGTCCAAAGGCAGGTGCACACGGGGGGGGGGGGGCATCCTAACCAGGTGTCTGAACCACCTCAGATCCCCTTCTTGTTATCCTCAGTGCAAACACAGCTTCAAGATGCCTGTGATGCTTCTGTGTAGAGTCCACTTTCTTATTTTGCTTACACGCTGTTAAAAAAGCCAAATCGACTGGTTAACAAGGAAGAGTTTGACATTTGTAGCTTAGCATAAAAACTGGAAACGGCCAGTCTGGTTCTCTCTGAAGGAAAACAGAAGCTCACTCATTAACATACAATGCTTTGTTTGCTTAATCCATACCCCCCCAAAAAAATGGATTGTATGCAGGTGCCAAAGTATTTCTTGGCTTGGATGTCATCAGGAGAGATTTCAGGGAATGGCTGCACCTTGCCGAGAAATAGTCCCACACATGAACCCCAGTAGAGCCGCAATGTGCCGTGTGGTGATTGAGAGTTTGTGGGAATAAAAGAAACAAGATGTAACGTGTTGATCATCGGGTTTTGGAGGTGTTGGTTAGACCGAGCCAAGCTAGCTGTTCCCAATCGAGTCACCCCTCCAACTTCGGTATGTTCACGTGCATCATGTCAGAATGTGAGCATTTTATCGCTCAACGTTTGAACACGCTGACAGCTGTTGCCGCTATTTGAGTGACGAGGACACGCAAAGAAAAGGAGACAAAGACAACTGGACAGTCTACTTGTTCGCCATTTTTCAGCAGCTCAACTTGGTAACTTGTTTTTCGCAGACTTTCCGAGTTGTTCCGACTTCGGCATTCACGTACATTTTCCAAGATGGAACTGAGAGAACGGCAGGAGGCAGAGGAAAAAAAGAAAAGAGGTCCAGCTATAGAAGACCCGGACATCATTATTTCTAACGTATGTTGTGATTCAGTGCCATATGAAACATTTTATTCCCTCTGTCCTTTTAATAATCCTCATGGTCTCAGATATGAGTCGTACTGATTTCGAACTGCCGGTCGAAAGACTGAACAGCAGGATCCATCCTTGATTAAAAACTCTGTTTCTGTTGTCTCTTGTCTCGTCACTAGTCAGTGTGTATCTGTCTGACTCACGAGGCTTAACGCGGTACACAGATTTGATTGTCCGCGTCGCAAGTGGTCTGTGAGTTTCCAGGGCCGCTAATGACGTCGATAAGTTGATAATTAGTGAGTTACAGTTACGGGTCGGGACAGGAAGGGGTCTACGTCTGGACCCAGACAGTTGTCTGCCCATTAGTAATCTCAGAGGGGATGATGATGATGATGATTTTGCTAATGAGGGTTATGGCAAATCACCTACTGGTTATACTCGTCGTGCATATGTGAGAGTGTAAGTTATAAATCGTCTCATCTTTGTCTCAACGTTACAAGTACGCATCATGAACTCCCCAAACAGTCAAACTTTCTCTTGTAGTTTGATGTGAACTCGATGTTTGCAGAGTTCTATCATGCGTCTTATTTCTCAAAGTCCAATGCACCACTTCTGCTAATACACTCAATTCCACAGAACTGCACAAACAACTTGTGCATGCTTAAAAGCCTCTCCATCACACATAAGTAACCGGCATTGATTTCTCAGAGGAGCTGCACTATGGACAACAATCCACTTTGCTGATGCTCCACCACAGCCTCTGCACAGGCCCCGAGCCTCGGCTGCAGAATAATGCAGAGCACAGCAGCTACGTCTGTGCGTCGGAGAAGTTGCGCAATCAGCACAACGCGTTCAGGTAAAAAGCCCGTGCTTACATCAGACCATCTTCACTCTCCGTGCTCCAATAATCCACACGCAAACTCGCTCCGTAAGAAGTAATAATGAAGTTACGACGATGCCGACTTCACTTGTTCCTCCATTTATTGGTATGTAGCAGCAGCGCGATCACTCGGCTTAATAAATGAGAGAGGGGTTTATCTGTAATCCAGAGGCAATGATTGTAAGATTAGATTGTTTATTCGGTTTTACAGTGTTGGCTTAGATTCCGGTTCTGCGGAGAGAGTGATTTTTGTAATTGCTTTGAAGGAAGGAAAAGATGAGTTATAAGCTGTGCTGGAGTTTTTTTTTTTTTTTTTTCTTTCTTTCTTTCCGGCAGTTAGATAAAAAGCAAACGCACGTTATATCCGGCAGAGCGATCTTCAACTTCAAAATGTTCCCGAAGTTCATTTTTCAGAGAAGCGCGAACCTCCTACACGTGTTCGGTCGTTCACCGGGTGGATCAGGTGACAGTGACATGGATGCGGGTCTCATGTGGCGACGACGCAAGGTCACGGGAACCACATACGCAGGATCAATCAGGCGGATTAATGAAGCGCAGCCCGCTGACGTGACAGATTTGGACACGACCGCTGCATCAACGTCCCGCGGTCACCAACCATACAGGAGTCCAATCATTCATATTGTAGATAGATGTTACGACGGCGGCCTGTAACTTTCCAAGGTCCTTTAACAGGACGACAAATCAAAACCTGCTTCTGACTGACGTCGAGTGTACTCTATTTCGTTTGGTTCGGTAGCAGAAGCGGTGAGTAAACACTCGCTGTCTCCCGCTTGAAGCCCGAGTCTCTAGAATAATCCGAGACAACAATCTTTCCCCCCACCCCCCGACGTAACAGCTGTCCAGTGGAGTTTTCTTGTAAACAAACATGATTTCATGTCGTCTCCCAGAGTGTTTCTCATCAGATTTTCGTCTCTCCACACACCTGTCAGCTTCCCCCGCCCGCGTACCGCGCGTTCGTATCCAACGCGCGGACGAGAATCTGCCCGCGGGGAGACGGACGGACGGCGTGAAAACAAAACCAGCTGCACTACAGCGGGCGAGAGAAGTTATGAATTCACAATTAGGAAACAATGGCGGCGGAAGACAAAGAAATATCTGTGCTCCGAGGATGCCAGAAAATGAGTTTACCAATATGTTTTTTGTCCTCCGATACAGCGAGCGCTAATCTGATTTCGTCCCGTGAACACATCTCTCATCGTGATTCATGAGGGGAGCTGTTCGTTTGCACACACATCCTCCCAGCGCTTGATTTCTTTTCCGGTGACAGTTATTCGTTGTCGGATTGTTGCCAGCGGGCCCGGGGGGAGGGGGGGGTGGCGCGGCGGCTCCAAGCTCTCTGAAAGTGTTAAAAATGAAATGCGACGCGTGTGAAATTGTAAGGAAACTCTGGTGATGAATGATGTAAATTAACACCTTTGTTCCGCGTTATCAGGTGTCGCTGCCGAGCTTCAGCGCGGAGACGGATGAGGGCGGAGGAACAACAGGTTCTGCTTCTGGTGACAGCGGAGAAGTGTTATATCCTGTAATCACCTGCGCAGTCTTTTGTTTGTCTCATTTTATGGTTAGTTTGGAAACTCTTTCCCTGCGAGCGGCGGTGGGACGTAGATTTGAGTATTTCCATTTTGTGGTACCTCGTAAGCCTCAAGAGAAATTTAGTATTTTTTTTTTACTCCACTAGCTGCTATTTTATTTCAAGTGGTTCCTAAAATGTATAGTAACCAACATTAATACATGGTGAATTTCTTATCGTGCCTTTGTTCCCACATTTCCTTAGGGTAAGGCTAGCCTAACCCTTTCCCTAACCCCTAACCCTAACACTTAAATCAGGGTTCGTACGGGTGCTTGAAATCCTTGAAAGTGCTTGAATTTCAATGTTGTGTTTTCAAGGTCTGAAAAGTGCTTGGATTTTAGTTTAAGTGCTTGAAAGTGCTTGACATTATAACTCTGTGTCTTTCACAAAATTGGGATCAGACTGGATAATTAATTTCTGAAGTTTTTGCTATTATAGAATATAATTTGAGATGTTTACAGCATAATACAATGTACATAATTGTGATAAAAAGTGAAGAAAAAAATCATAAGTATATATATTCCTTTAGATACGTATTTTACCGCAATTTACAGCAATAATGTGCTGGAAAATCTTAAAAATGACCCTTAAAAGTGCTTGAAAAGTGCTTGAATTTGACCTTGAAAAATGTGTACGAACCCTGTTAAATTGAAGGGAAATGTTGGAACACAAGACCTAATTTTGAAAATGTCCTAGAAATGTGGGAACATATAGGGCTGACTCTTTTAATCAATGCTTAATTGTCTGTTAATAAACAATGAGATGCTTTATAAATCATTTACTCAGCATTGTAAAGGCGTATAAACATCAGTTTGTGTTGTTTAAGCGGCTGTGGTCCCTCGTCAGAAACACCCAGTGGAGGACTTGACCCGCAGTCTCCTGGATGAGAGTCTTGTAACTGACTGAACCGCGGCAGATTGCTCTGAATATGGACTCAGTCGCAAAGGATGATCCTGGAGCAACAAAGCGATATACTGTCTATGTGCTTCCCTCTTTCCTTTGTGTTTTGTGTGTTCATTCCTCTCCGGTTTGTATACTTAGATTTTTGGACTCGATCCCTGCCTGGATTTGTTTGTTTTTATTCTGGTCTGACCCTTTTTTTCTTTTCTTCCCGGGCCTTTCTGTTTAGATCCGTTCCTTTTTTTTGAATTTCACACCGTGCCTCGTCTCTTTCTCGGCGTCTCCGTCTCAGATTCAGCAGAATCGTAAAAAAAAAAAAAAGTCAGAGGAATGATGCATCGGTCACGGGAGGCGGGGGGACTTTACTTTGACTTTCGATTCTCAGTGCGTCGACGTTTGGCTGACAGTCTTTCTCTACACACAAGTGTGATCTAGGATGCATGACTACTTGAAATAGAGTGCTGCATTTTCACAGCGTCGCATTGGTGCTTCATCCGTCGCCGCCTTCAGGGAGATTTTTCAAGACGTCTCTGTCTTGTGAATAATGCCTCATCTTTTTTCACTGATCAAAACAGCAGCTGCAATGACTAAATCTCTCTCTGTGCCCCGAGATTTCAGATTACGCCCGAGAAAACGCGTCGCCGCGGTTGCCGGATTCAGTGCGACGCCCAGTATTTCACCAACTTGAGGCGTAATAAAGCAGTATTACGGGCAAATCTCTTCAAAGTCGGCGCGGTGTGGGTGGAATTCACCTCATCACGAGCCCACTTGCAGATAAATGCGGGGGCTGCATAGGTAATGATCTGTCATGTTTTTGTCTAGGTGCGAGCTCTCGGCTTTGGTGTCCTCATCAAAGACTTATCTCCCAGGCATTTGGGGAAGTTCCATCTTGAAAAGCTCTTCTGCTCTCAGATTCTTATATTCCCAAGCTTAGCATCAGCACATTATCCACAATTTGTCACACTGCTTAAGGACCCAGTCGCATTTATAATTCGGTGTTCTGGGACTTTTATGCAACAGAGTTTCTCTTATCTCTAATTTTTTCATGCAATGATACTGTATGTGTCTATCTGTCTGTCTGTCTGCATCACTTACATCTTGCATGATGCGTACGTGGCACTTCTAATGAACCCTTTTCACCGGCTTCCCCGCGCCAGGCCGCAGATTTAATCAATTTCTATACGTGGCAGAGATGTTAGGCGTGTGCGAGGGAAAATGGTTACAGGAGTTAACGCGTTTCTATTTAAATAAAATCATATGAGCCTCTATCTGGAGTGGTTTTCATCTGAGGGAGGAAAAACTAACATGGCGGCTACGAGTACCTCTAAAACCAGCCCACAATGTGAACAACTGAATATCACATTAAAAGTGTCATGAGAATCATTTTTTTTTCCCCTCCCTCTGCGGTGGCGAGCTCTCTGCTGTCGTGTCGCCTCCCTGCTACTTTATTAAAAGCGATTGTGGCCTCTCGTTACACAAATCACTACATGTAATTGTTTAGATTCCACAAACGAACCAAACAAATGAGCCCCGAATCATTTCCAACCTTTGTGGTCTTCAATTATTGGGATTACTTGGCTAAAACGAAGCACACTTCATGCATAACAAACGCAAAGAGGAATGTTTATCCGTCTTGATAGAGTGTGTAATCGCCCAATTACGCAATAAGCCGAATTACAAGCGATGCTGATAATGTGTCTGGTCACTTGAAAATCATCCCGTCCAGGGTGGCAAATTACCGCTCTGCGGTTTCACATCGCTCCAGCGGAACGGCCGCTTTTCCTTCCGCTGTGTCAGATTTGTAAGGGCAGAGCAGAGCGCGCGATTCCGCTGAGAGCCGAATGTGTGAGAACGTAAAAGGAAAAGACGAGCGTGGACTTTCATGTTATAGTCTTAAATAATTCTCTTTGATAGAGGCCGAGCGTAACAAACCGGCTTTACATAGCCTCGTGTTTTCCTTTTGTTCTTCAAAGTACCGATTCAGATTTCATCTGGAAGGAAGTAAGCTAGTTATATCGTAATACAGTGCAGCTGGAAGAACTTCATGTTTTAAAGGCACGTTATTTCTTGCTGCGCCTGATTCCGCGTCACGGCTGCTGCTTTTGAAGAGCCGCGAACCTCGGAAAACAAATACGCGATGAGAAGTGACGCTCTGATTTAGACACTCGATGCGTCTCTACGTCCCTGTTAGCTTTTGCGCTTTCTGTACATCGAGATGCGCTCATGCTTCAAGCGCGAGTTAAGTTACTGTAACAAAGGGAAGAGACAATTGTTCAACAGAGGCTTCATCACAAGCTGCAGATAAAAGACGCGACAATCCATGAAATAAGTTGCATGCAAAACTTTTGTAACGTGGTTTAAAGGAGGACAATAGTGAACATTAGTGTCTTGCAAAGAGACAGCTGGGATGGCTAGCATGTACGCTAAACCTCACGTGATACGCGTGTTTGATAAAAACCAAGATGATTTCATTTTCACAGACACTCAGGTGAAACTTCGTATGCTTACACAGCTTGGAAAGTGTTGAGTCCTGCAGCAACAAACATTTCACTTCCATACGTCCCAAATTCTAGAGTAAATCACCAACCAAAGATCAGCGTTCACGAAGCTGTTGGATGCAGCACTGACTCTGGTGCACTGGCAGCTCCGACGGACGACTCTTTTTTTTTTTAACATTTAAAGTTGAAATTCACTTTAGTGTGAAATCCACAAAGCACATGTTGACAGAGCCAGCTGGTCTGTGGTGGCTTTTTTTTTTTTTTTTTTTTCCAGAGAACACCGGAGGGACGAGAGGTGGAAGAGATTTAATTGGCAAGTCAAACATTTTCACGGTCGCTCAATTTCCTGCTAATTTTTTTTTTTTTTTTTCTTTAGAAGCTGAGCTAAACTTTTTTACATTTTGTTCAGCGGTTACTTCCTGTCCGGCATTTAATTCAGGTAAACACAGCCGAGCCTGGAGAGTTTCAGCGAGACGTCGGGGGACACGCTTAAGTAAAGCTGAGAAGACAAGTTTAATTTTCTATTTTGTCTAAAAAAGAAAGAAAGTGCAGCTTCAAGGTAAAAAAAAACCAAACTGCAGACAATTCAGAGCCGGCCTCGCAAAGTATACTCTCTCTCTCTCTCACCTTGGCAAACTTCTTTATGGCGTTCCCCTGTAAAAGTTATTTTCCCATCATAAATTAAGTGCTGGGTGGAGGATTCTGCTGCATGTGCATCTCAAGCTGAAAGAGGTCTTCTTGGTTCAGCGTCTCGAGAGCGTGATAAATCCGCAAAGGACTTTCGCCATGAAATCACTCTCGGCCCTGAACGCCCGGCAATCAAGGCACAATCAGGCGCAGAGGCGAACGCCAACAAAACCTACCAGTGGACGTGACCCTCCGGTGTGAAAGACAGTCGGTGTGGTTTAATTCAGCAATCACCTACCCGGCTCAAAACACCTGATTGGGTCCATTTTGTGTGCGCTCGTGTAAAAATCAACCGTTTGGGAAAGGTGTGTGTGTGTGTGGGGGGAGATTACCAGCACTTCAGTTCTCGTTCAGAACAAGTAAACCCATTATTCACCGGGTTTATACCACAAGTCGGCGAGAGTGATTAAAACAACCTCTGATTGCTTGTAAACACTTCTCATCGGCTCACAGAGAGGCGGCCCCGTTGACTCTTAAGTTATGATGGCCACGGGCGATGCCCAATCAAAGCCGGCTCTTTATTGGCTGTTGCTAGGATACCGAACTTTCCATATGTGAATCACCCTGGACATGATGAGATTTGTGCAGGCTTGACACTTGAATGCATTGCATCATTCCACACACTATGCACTTCAAAAAATACTTGGGATGCATAAGGGTGGGAAATCTAATGAGAAAAGCTGAACAGACTGGCGGAGGGGACCGCAGACAGCAGCTTGGAAGGAGATTGGATGCCTGCAGGAGGGCTGATATTGAATGCTCTCACACACGCTGCTGATGAGAAACGACATGTTTTCTCTGGTCAACAGCAACTTATATTGTGGAGGTAATCTCTTTTTCTTCGCGTCTCCGCCGGAGGACGTTTTACCGTCAAAGCCCCCGTGGCTGAAAATCTTTTTAACGAACATTTGAAAGCAGCCTGTCCATCATTAGCCCAAATCAGTGTCCTTAAAAAATATTCCTACAGTTTGGGTAAACAGTTTTTCTTCCACTTTCATTTTTCGCCACGCTGAGGCAGAAGTATTACCATTCACGCCGCGCTGGAATCGCTGAGAATATCCTTTTAAAATGTGTCTTCTTAGGAAACAAAGGCGCTGTATGTATTTCAGCTCGTATTTACATTTCCGGGGTGGCTTAGCGTGCAAAGCTACGGCACGGCTCGAGTTGGCACAAAGGAGGGATAGAAGTTAATTTTGCATGACTAAAAAGAGAGCGTGAACTGAAGATAAACCAAAAGGGGAGAGAGGCAGAGAAAGACGACCGACTAACTGAACTAGAAAGCTATGAAAGTTAGTTCTACTTTTTCCGGCGGAACAAATCATCTCGCCCATCCCCGCCGTAGACACCTCGCCCAAAACCACACGGCTTGTTCCCGCTCGTCCTGACCCTTCTCACATGTCTGCAAACTCGTGAGATATTTTAACACTGGTGAGACAGACGAAGAAGACAGGAGATGGCGGCAGCACCTCCAAGTTGGCGGCAGTGGTTCCCTGCCGGAAAAACTCTGGTCCACCCCGTACCGGTTGGTGGGTTAGCTCCGGCTCAAAGCAAAAGAGTTTAAGTTTCCTCTGTCTTGTTCACGAGCGACGGGAAAATGTCACGTGAGATGAGGCGGTTTGGTGCGGCGTCAGTAGGATTGCAGGGGCCCTGGACTAGTTGGTCTACGTTCCATCCCTCACCTTTAGTCGTGAGTGTGTGCCGACCAAAAGACAGAGAGATCAAAATGCGTTTCCTCCGTAGGGCGGCTGGGCTCAGCCTCAGAGGGAGCGATAGACATCTTGAGGGAGCTCAGTGTAGAGCCGCTGAGGTGGGCGGTTCGGCATTTGATTTGAACGCCTCCTGGGCGCCTCTCTTCTGAGAATTTCAAGGTACGACCAACTAGGCGTTGACCCCCAGGGCGACCCAGGACTCACTGGAGGGATTATGTAGCTCGTCTGGCCTGGGAACGCGTCAAGATTCCCCAGGAGTAGCTGGAAATCATTTCTCGGCAGAGGGGCGCCTGAAATACTCTGCTCAGCCTGCTGCCACCTCGACCCGACCCTGGACGAGTGGAAGAAAAGGCAAATATTCAAACGTTTTCACTGTCTAGTTTGAGAGCTAATGTTCACATTTAGATCAATTTTCACTGAGATTTTGAAATACTGGCCTTCCACTGAGAAATTACTGAAGCAGGAAAAAAAACCCACAACATGGCTCCATACAGCTCATCTGGTAGGGTTCAAATCCCCACAAGTCGTAGAGATCCCAGATTGATCTGGAAAGACAATGATCACCCTCGACATGCAGCCGAGCTCGTGCGCCGACTGCAGACACGATGCGCGCGAATGCTATTAGCTTGGCAGCTGCAAGGGAAGATTTATAGGCTGGAAAAAGGGCGTAAATGACGTCTTTTCAAATCAGTTTTGGATCTTGGTGCTTCTGGAGACTTGGATTACGCCATGGAGCCATTTTAGAATTTTTGGGGTTATTTTTTAGTGTTTTAAAACAAGTCCCTATTAACTTCAGTTATTTAGGAGAATGCTGTTACACCGATTTCCAGCAGAGCTCCAGAAATGTTGTTCGGGAGCGACAAAGCTTCACCTGACTTTTGATCGGCATGAGAGCGAATTTCCATTTTCTGGATCTTTAAGGTTGGAAAAAAGACACCTCAAACAAAACGTGTCTCTTTATTAGCGCACACTTCAACCATAACCAGGAGCTCTACAACAAAATTGTTGACGACAAAGAATTGCTGTCTCCCAAACTCGCGTATGGTGCTCCACAAATTTGCAGCTAATCACGAAGGCAAACGAACATTTCCCCTGATATCTGATGTTTTGATGGAACATGTAGCTAGACTGACACACTGACAAAAGGAAATCTGCATGTGCTCTATACATTAGATCCACATTACACAACTCGAGGCCTGCGCTGTGCAACTGAAGCTGTGCAGTAGGCGTCTAATTGAAGCAACCTGCTGTGAACCAGGTAACGGTGCACCCTCCAGCTGGGAGAGTCATGTTAACTGAAATTATTGCTCATTCGGGAATATTAATGGCTCATTAAGCATTAATAGATCTCTCAGATCAGTATTTAGACTGCACCAGCTTTCTCCCCCCTTCCAGCTGCAGTTTATCTGGCACAGAGTCGCTGTGTTAGGCGCCGATGTTTAGTCACACAGCAGAAACGAGACGTCTGCTAACACGAGCAAACAGCGATCTCCAGGTAGTCGATCCGGCGCAAACAAACCACGGAAGATAAACGCCCGCCGAGTTGTCACCACATGTCAGATATTATCATCAGCCTGGGTGTTGGGTGTGTGGGGGGGGGGGGGAAGGGTGGGCGCAAAGAAAGAAAAAAGAAAAAGGAAAAGCATTAGCAATGGTGTAATTGGCTGTAAATGGTCCAAAAAACACTTAATGATGTGGGAGTGGAATGCAGGCTGGCACATATGATAATCCCCTTGTAATGAGAATTCGCTAGATATCACTGGCTTTGTTCATGCCCCGGCATCTCTGCGAGAGCTTAGCCACCAGAACGGCAACAATAAGCCACAGAGTCGGAGATGGCGTGGCGTGCAAGTGCGAGAAAAAGTCCAATTACACACGAAATGAAATCAGAGGACAAAAAAAGTGATGTTAAAGGCTCGAGATGTCCATTATTCTCTTGCTTTCCAACGATTAAATCAACGGCGCGTTGGTGGTTTACAGCGCCGTCTCCCAACCGGTGTGTGCTTTTAAGTGGTGAGAATCAGCTCTGAGCTGTTTTAGTTGTTGCGAGATAAGGACGCAGACAAACTAAGCCCCCGCAAATCCCGAGAGGAAGGTGCCACGGGAACAAAATGAAGACTGAGGAGTCTGGATAAACATGTCAAGAACAGAGGAACAACCCAAATGTTGAGAGTTCGGCTTTTTAATTCCGGGCGGCTTAGAGAGAAAAGTTGTCATCGCTGCTCTGTGCCGGAGAAAATATTAAAATCCTTCGCTAAAGCAGAAGAACCAAATAAATATGTGGGGAAAAAAAACTTCAATACACATCAGACGAATGTACCTGAAAGTGACTCCTGTGACTGATACGGTATTAATAATGGCAACAAAACATCTCGGTCACGTTTAGGAAGAAATAGTGGTTTATGTACATCTTTAACTCTGTAATTAGCAAGTTAACCTGGAAGAACTAGCCAGTATTTTGTGTCTATTTGAATAATCAAGGTATCATAATAAAGGGAGCACTTGAAACATTGGATCCAGTGTGTAAGTATAAGAATATATAAGTCAGTGGGTCTGAGTGAGTAAAGTTGGCGCACAGCATGAAAAGAATACAATTTTAGAATGACTATCTCAGAGGAATGACGCAGCTGCAGCTCCAGCTCTCTCGCAAACCACAGCGAAACTTCTGAACGTGACCTCGGCCAACTTTTTATGCTAATAAAGTGAAGTGGAACAAAAAGAGAGCAGTGTTATAGTGCCGAGCACTCAGGCAGAATCTACAAATGTGCCAGTTTGGCTCATTTTGGAAGCATTTCGGCACCATCTGTGCCGTTTGATATCTCTCGTTTTCCAAACTATATATTTCACTTATATGTTACCATAGCTTCTCACAAAATAACCCAACTGGGCTCTGAACGGTCTTAACAGGCTAAAATAACTCCCCACTGAGTTTTGATTTCCTTTCCAACTCCAACTTCCTCCCCCCACTTCTCTTCATTTCCTCCTTCAGCTGTAATATTACCTACAGCTGCTAGATTGTGCCGCCTAAGAACAAACTTAAATATGAGTCATAATAAGCTGCTTTCATTTTCAAATTATACGGTCATTTCTATGATAAGGACAGGCTCTCCGAAAAGGTTGAGAGGCATCGGTTTAATCTTCAACAATATCTTGTATTGTTCTAGTAAAATCTTAATCGTTGACCGCAGTTCAAGTCTGCGTTTCAACATTTCAAGCGTGTTTTATGGAGACTTTGGGACAGTTTCCAGCTTCATCTGTGGCAAGAAAACTGGCTGTTTTTTAAAGAGTTTGTGGCAACCAAAACACGTATTTCTTTAGCAAAGCCACGATGTTTTTCTGAACCTTCATCAAGCGTTTTTCTTTAAAACGGTCTGTGGCTTCGCAGAAAAGTAGCGCATGATGCAGGCGTTTACCACCCAGAAGTTGCTGTAAACGAAAAACGTCGACTGGTTCTATAAAGTCGTATAAAATAGAAATACTTACGTGAAGTTGCTCAAAATTATGCTTAAGTACAGCACTTGAGATCATGTATTGTGTTGCCTTCCACTTACAGCACATTTAGGCTCACTTTGAGCAAATGCAGAATTGTATAGATGCTTGGAAAGGAAAGATGCTGAATTTATTCGGTGGTAATTTTTTTTTCTCTTAGAAATTTCCGTGAAAAACTCCTGAAAGGACGTCTCATGCAACTTTCATCAAACCCTTCTGCATAATAGCCTCGTATTAATTTGAATTGGAATTTGGAGAAAAAAGCCCATTAAATAAGTGGAGAAGAATAATGACAACTGTAAAAAAGAGGATAACGAGTTCTGATGGATACGGCAGATGGACAGAAATGAGTCTTGTGGGTCTTTAAAAACGGCTTCAGTTAAAACTTAAAAGAATAATGTGAGCCGCCAACTCCAGGAGGTTCCAATTATATATTTTTTTTGTATAATTAATAAAAAAAATACGCCACCGGCTGTCTTCCATGTGAAATAAAATTCTGAATCTATCAATCTGAACATTGTCAGACCTCTGAATTCATGCACTAATGGTCGAGAGCTCAACCGTCAGAACCAAAACATGCGGCACAAACACGCATCCTTGAGCGGATGTCATCCGTTTGAATCCTTTAGGGATGTGAGACACTTTGAGTCGACTACATGATGACAGATTAACACCTGGAAGGAGCCGGACGTTACCTGCATCTTAAGATTTTACATACAAAAACAAAAAATCTATTAAATCTGTATTGTTATAAGATAAACTCCCCAAGAGTGTATGAACAGACTCTAAATGTAATCAAAACACAAAGATTCTGCTTGAAAATGTGTTGAAATGTGTGACATTTTATTATGGAAACTATTCTGTATGTCACTAAATGTTATATTAGCACTTCTGAATACTTGTTTCATCACTGCTATTGCTTTATAAAAGAGAATATCTGGTGACCCCTAGAAATCATCTTGCGACCACTTGGAGGTCCTGACCTTCAGAGAAAAAAGATAAAAAGTCACAGTTTAGACATTAAAAATCAAGATTTATCTCTTATTTTTTTTATTTCTTTCTCATAATTGTACCTTTTCTTATCGTAATTATGACTTCCCATGGGAATAATAACATACACAAATGTATACATCTCTATAACGGGTGGAAATGGGCTTCCAACGGCCTTAAAAAGTATTTTATGTCTGATATTTAGTATGAAAACTACTCCTCACGTCACTAAATAGTCCAATAGTTCATCACTGTTTTTACATTATGAAGGAGAAATGCTCAGTGATTATTCTTGTATTTGTTTATTGTTACCAGACTACATCACACAAATGCTCTCAGTTTATAGATCCTCCGGCTCTTCTCTTTTAGCTGTTCCACAAAGCAAAACTGAAACATTTGGTGATGCTGCTCTCAGCCTTTTTGTGCTCCGAGCCGTCGGTGCAGCCTGCCGGAGGATCTGAGAGGAGCTAGAGCTATTGACACTGTTTAAATGTAAACGTAAAACCTCTATTCAGACTGACTTTCATGTAGTGTCTTATCATTTTTATGGTTTTAATGTTTATATAAATTTATTTTGTTTGTATCACGGCACTATATTCGTTTTACTATTTTTTATATAGATTTTATTGTAAGATCTTACTTTTTTGTAATTGTTCTTTACATCATTATTTTAATTGCTTGTTTTTTTTCTTTTATTCTTAATCTTCTATTATTTTAACTATTCATTTTATTGCAATTGTTGTGTATTAGTCTCGAAACCTGCTTTGACACCATGTTGATGTTTTTTTTTTTTACACTTTTTATTTGTTTGAAAGCGGCTGTATAAATAAAGTTTGACTGATTGATTGCTCAGCTCACAATAATTCTCTCTAAATGTGTTTCATATTGACGGTGGATAATAAAGACGATCAGAACCAAATCGAAACCGTCCTGAACGCTTTCGCTCTTTTGTGGCCGGTAGAAGAAAAAAAAACGTCAACAAAAAGCACGTGTCGGCCTCTCGCTTGCCGTACTTGGCTCCGCCATTGTTTGACAGGTCCCGTTGCTAACCAGAGAGGCTTTCCTGGTTACCTACTCGACAAGGAGAGCGGAAAGCACCTTACAAGTTTCGTAGAGATTTATAGGACGACTTTTCAGCGGTTCAGCCGACATGAAGGAGGACGAAGGACACGTCCAGGTACTTTTATACTTCCGCTTCACTTTCCTGTTTCACTTTACGCGGCTAACTTCCGACAACAGCCGTTAGCGTTAGCTTCTGTCACTGAGGCTGCAGCGGGACATGCGTTACATAGTTATTTTATAGGGTTATTACTTGTGTTTACAAACTATAAAGCGCTTAGTTAAGTGTCATTTGAAGTGTTGTGTAAGTGCCCATTTGTACTTTTTGTCGGAATGTGGAACAATAAGTTAGCTGATTAACAAGTTATTAATCCAACTGCTGGTTTTATGAGAGTGAACATAACTATGACATGTTTTGTATCGTCATCGAGCATCTACAGAGAAACTTTCCCCGTTAATATTGTCTCTAAACTTTATGCATTCATGAGTCATATAGCTGGTTGGTCCTTCTCCGGAGGTTTGTGCTGGTAAAGTATAGAAGAGGAGGGAGAGACTCGGTCCGGTATCGGTCCAAACGGCTTTTATGTGATTTAGATCAGTGGTCAGAAAGTTAGTATACGCATAGGGAACAGCTGATTGCACGAATTGTCTCGTATCATAACGTTTGTAACGTAAAATATGTTATATTTTACAAGAACATCATCCTTGAGTCATCCAGGCAAAGTTTGCAAAGTTTGCGTAGCTTGGACGTTGTTTTATTGAGGTTCACATAAAGGGTAGCTTCACCATTTTAATATATCTTTGGGAGAACTAATGCACATGTGAAAGAAATAGTATAAAGCCTTTTGTAGCTGCATGTCATCTGATAAATTGCCCCAGCCAAGTTGCATTGTGGGTAATGTTGGCACCAGATTTTTGAAAATGTGTTCAGTACTCTTTATGGAAGGTTTGAAAACAAATGATCAGGATTGAAACAGCAGAACCAGAGATATCGCCTGTTTTATTCCACATAGTCGTCTTCCTTTCCAAACCTACATTACCCACAATGCAACGTAGCCACTGGGTGACATCACTCAAGGCTACATGCAGCTTTGTCTGGAGCCACAAACTACTTTTAATTAAGGGGACGTATCCTTTAGGGCTCACATCTGGTTACAGCATTGAATGTTTTCAGGACCTTTAGAGTAGAACTAGACCAGTTTTTGGCCTTGCTAATTATCATGGCTAATGATTAGCATTTTCACAAACATCTGTATCAATATCATACATTTTTTTTTCTTCAGATTGACACATTTGTTTGTTTTTGAGAGAAAATGATTCAATGAAATATTGAAATTCAGTTGAGAGTTCGGTTATAGTCATTGTTATATTAATGGAGTAAAACAAAAATCGATAATAATTTTAAAATAAGTCAATGAATTGACTTTAATTGACAGGTGCAGCCCTATATGGAGGAGACGTAATGTGATCGATACAGTCGTGTGGTGCAGGAAAGAAGTGTTGACTGTGTTTACTTCAGTGTAAACGGTCTGCTGGTAATAGAATACTTAAACATAAGTAGGCAGTGTGTCGTATATGCTGATGTCTGTAGTCACCACTCTGGTTTCACTCAGTGTCCCGCCATCAACACTATCTGACATCACAACTAATAGTAATAGTAACAGCAAAATGCATATGGAGCCAGAGTCTCCAGCACTTTTGTCTACTTTCAAAGCTATATCATGAATGGTCTCACTCCGGCGACCCAATACTCATGTTGGAAAGATGAATATTTTCCTTGTAGATCAAATTCTTGATTATCTTTTCAAGAGACCCTGAAAATAAATAAAAATGGTCAGCATGTTCATAGAGCCTGAGGTGATGTCGTCAGGTTTGTTTTGTTCATCGCAACAGTCTAAAGCCCAAAGGTATTTATTTACCAATGATTCAAGTCAGACAAAAAGAGAGAAGAAGAGAATAATTGGCATATTTGCTCGATAAGTGACCCGTAGTTGTCAACACTTATGTTGTTTCCGTCAGCGCCTTAAGGCACTTGGATAATCAGCGTTGTGTTAAAAGTTGCAAATGAATAAAGACGAGTTAGACGGTGATTAATTGAGAATCCAACTTGTTTAGAATTGGGTTGGGGTCAGGGTTAGTTTACAATTGTTGTGCTTTGCTGTTGACAGTTTGAGAAGTGGTTTTGCTCTGTGTGGTACGACAGTTATGTGAGCGCTGTATGAGTGAAATAATAAGAATCATCATCGTGGTACTTACCTAAATGTTCAGAAGGACCAGCTTTGATGAGGGCACGGCAGGGGAGAGCTCGTCTCTAAAAATATGGAGGATCATTACTGAAGACACCTCTGCAAATACATTAATTTCCAGAAAGGCTCATGAAGAGGTGCATTTCTTTGGGGAGATTTGAAGGATTACTGAGTCATTAATGGTAACCTAACGCCAGTGATATATGGGGTGTCATACAGGTGTGAGGATCTAAGTCCAATAATGAGCTAAACCGTGTCATCCCAGGTTTAATCCTGAATCTTGACGCCACGTTTTGCTCGGAGAGGAGCTGCTGATAGCAAAGGTTAATCCTCCTATTGATTAAAAATGGAGGATGCCATTTGTTCCCAGCCCACTCCGAGGCCCTGTTGTCAGAAATATAACCAAATCTGGGCAGGAAAACTGACGTTTGAGCTATCTGCCGCAGAGCTGTGGGCCAATATAATGATGTTAAATTCAGTTTTTTGTAATCTGTTGTATTTCCTGTGATCCTGTGTAGACTCACTTAAACATTAACTGTGCCCTGATGTGCCGAAATCAACAGGGAATAAATTGTCAAACCGATTTGATGATTGATGTAGTCATTTTTCAAGCAAAATCGCTGTAAGACTGCAACTAACATTGCATATTTTTTAGCATTGATCTAATCTAAGTCCGGTTTACTTTATTTCAGAATTCAGCTTCTCAAAAGTGAGTATTTGCTGCGTTTTCTCTGGCACATATTACTTACTGTAGGTTCAGTACTTCCAGGAAGGGCCCCATTTTTATTGTACCGAAGCTTCTTGTGTTCTGTTTATCATGTGAAGGATTAGGTTCAGGAGTTTACCTGCCTCCTTCTACTTGGACCTGATTTATTTAAGCAGCGTTGAGGACTGCAGGACCAAGATGTAATAGGGGTGTCAATATTCGTCATGTCAGCAGGTTGTGCCTCATTAATCTGTCTGATTGATCCAGCATCTATGTGGGTCTGTGACCTTGCTTTGCACAAATAAGAAATGCACCCATGCCAGTGTTACCTGATCTACTGCTCTGTTGATGGATTTGTGCCTGACTTATTGAAGGCACCGGACAGAGACATATGGACCCCGAAGCTGTGAGTGCTGAGGGGATTCTACTTGTGTAACAGAGTAGGAGGCCTACTGTTACATTTCATTATGTCATTCAGTCGTGATTGTGGCCGCAGGATGAAGTCATTATGCTCCTGATGCTTTGTTTTGATCAGCTGGGGAAATGGTTGGCGATGATTTATAGACACCACAGAGAGTAAGAAATATGATGAGGGGATGCTGCTCGAACAACAAAAGTAGCTGAAGTGGCCGCGGCTAATGTCGTCCGAACTCGTTCCACTGAGATGCACTGATCCGATCTTTTGGATCAGTGTTGGAGTGCTGAGTAATTAATTAGTGCCGATTTGGTGGCGACTGGAAAGTTAGCCAGTTGGCTGAGGACGAAGCGAGGAGCTAACATTAGCAATTCAGTCTTTGTTTAGCAAAATCAGTGGCCTTATTACGTGAATCAGTCATTGGACGGATGTGGCTGATCCACACTTATTACGAGGGCTGCAACTAATTATAATAGTAGCTATCAACCTTTTGATTCAGTCATTTAGTCATCATTTAATAATAGATTGCCCATCAAAATATCTCTAAAGCCTTGATTTGCTTGTCTTGTCTGAAAATACAAAACCTAAACACATTCACTTTATTATGAATCAAGACAGAGAATTATCTGAACAGAGTTATCTAGGTGTGAGTAAACAACAAGAATATATAACAGTCTAGTTGTTTTTAGACATTTTTAATGGGGAAATGTTACACATTATGTCTTAAACTCTGAGTTTAGGTATCAGAATTTCTGTTGTGCAATAAAAAGGCTGATCGTTCCACCTGTAAAACTCTGAACTAAGTATTTCTAACCCAGTGAAACGTAGCTCATTCTCATTGTCAAACTTTTTTAGCTTCACACTTAAATTCATGTGATGCCTATTCTACCTATGATAGAGTGTGAAGCATACAGTCTCACTGTAATTGAACCTGACTTTGTTTACTTACAGGAGAAGTACACCAGCCTAAAAAATCTGTTTCTTTATTTATTGACAATTGCAAAAGTTACACCATGAATGGCTGTCTCCATGTCTTGTAGTGATGCCTTTCACCTGATATTTAAAAGAGAACTGGAGTTACTGTTACAAAATGCCAGAGTATAAATGCAATAACTTCACATTTGAAGTCAGCAGCTTGCCCTGCATACATGTCTAGGTTAGTTTTTAACTTTAGATTTAAGATAGCCGGCTCATAATATGATCTTGTACCGTCAAAAGAGAACAGTGGTGCTTCAGTGTGCATGAGACTTGCATGATAACCGACATCAGTCGTCTTATGTCTGTGTTTTGTGATTAAGGGCTGCCTCTCTTTAGAATCTTTGGCTGATTTAGGTTAACATTGAGCCAAACACTTGCGTGGAATAATTATGTGCATGATGTGCCCTTTTCACCAGGCAGTATCTCACTTACATTGTGATGGACAGTACTCACATACTCCAAGCAGTAGAGTTATTGATGATATATCTTAATAATACTTCCCCCTTAAATGTCCCATCTTTGTGAACACGAGGAGAAATATGTGTTGTTTTTTTTTCCTTCTGCAATCCTGATTCAGTTTATTAAAATGCATTACTGTAACAGCACACCCACTTTCCACCATATGGTCAATATTTTCATGACTTGAAATTGCTGTGAGTGGTGGGCAGTCCGTCTGCTTTCAGAGCCCACATAGAGAAATTGTGTTTCACGTCCTTGATTATCAGTGAGCAATATTAGAATAGCTGAAAGCTTGTTTAGGAATACTAATGAGCTGCGCAGGTTTAGATGCACATAGGCTAAGATCTAAAGTGCAGTGTAATTAAAGCACGCAGTTCTGCTGTGCAGCATGAAATGTGTTTATAGTGCATGTCAATCATAAACAAGACTGACATTTTGCCAGGTGTTCCACAGCTTTAAAGTGCTGCTTTGGAAAAAACCTGCAATTTAAATTCAATATTATGTTTATGCGGAAGAGGATTGTGCACAGAGGTCATAGATAGTACGGGAAATACTGACTGAAATATTGACGGAAAGCTGAGGTTATGTTGACTTCTTAGCAGTCAACATGAATTCTGAATTCTGAATTGGGTTGTTTTTATGATTGGACGATTAATCAGCTAGTGGAAGCTGAAGTCAGAAATATTCTCTATTTCCATCTTCTCACTTGTGAGGATAAACTAATATTTGTTGTTTTTGGTCTGTCAGTCGAAATAAGAAAGCAGTGCGAAGCCATACTCTTAGTCTTAACAATGTTTCATCACTGTTTTATACCAGGAAACGTTTCAGGCTCATTGACAGTGAAAATTATTATTAGTTGCAGCTCTAATGTTTAATATTGTCTCCTGTAAACACACAAATAATCTATATATTTAGGACAATATTAATGTTGGATTGGGGATAAGTCTGCAACTTGGATGGAGAAGCCCACAAAAGGAAGGTTTATCTGCTGCTGGCAAATTCTTAAATAAGATGTGGGATGTCCCAGAATTTGCTGAATAACAAACGCTTATTGTGCGAGCAGCGGAGTCCTGTGACATCATCAGCCTAATGAACTCAGCTGGGTGATCATCAGCTGGCACACGTGGTTCCTGTAAGCTGTTGTTAGCTGTTGTTTCCTGCTGCAATTGTTGTATAACCAAAAACTTAAATTTACAAAAATGCCTCTGTCCTTTTATCAGTGTGGATCTCATCACAAAATCCTTTCATGTTATTTCAAAACTGCCTAAGATGATTAGATTGTATTCTTATTCCTGCTGGAAAAAAAAACAAAACGCATAGACCAGCACCAAAACACAACATATGCTGGTCTTGCTGGTGACCGGTCACCAGCAAGACCAGCATATGTTGTGTTTTGGTGCTGGTTTTGGTGCTGTTCTATGCTGGTTTTTCCAGCAGGGAATGTAAACACCTATTGGTGTATAAAAACCCTCCACTGACATATCCCTTATTAGTATTACAGTGGTGTTACTTGCTTCAGTGTTATCGAGGTGCTTGTTTGTGATAAATTAAACACTGTGTCCTTTGTGCCCCAGCAGTATTTTGATTTCATCTGCGAAATTTGTCTGACTAGACTTTTCCTGCCTGAGGCCGTCTCACTAACCAAAGCCTGGTGGAAGGCACCATGTCGGGGACATTTCCCATGTTTTTTGAACCAAATTGTTTTTTGTCCCACTTCGGGTGAGGAAAGGTGACACTTCTCATCACGAGATGTTATATTGACCCTTCAAGGGGAGGATGGGGGGCCCGGATCAGAGGCTGAGAGAGCGTGTCATCTGAGCGAATCAATACTGTGTGTATTCTGGGTCTCTGCATACAGATTGTACCCACTACAAAAAAACAAAACAAAAGCGAATAGAATACTAAATGGTCAAATAAGATCTATGACTCACTGCAAGGGAGGTCTATTTTTTTCCTCCCTGTGAAACTAAATGAGTAATTTGTATAATTTGCTACTTCAAACCACCAAATAGCTGACACATTTAACAAAAATCCTTCAGTCTTCATCATGAATACCTGTCAAAAGATGGCAGCCTGTAATATCGTTAAGTGCATCGTATTTAATTGAGTCCTCTTGCTGTTAAGTGTCACACAATGCTGTGTTCAACTGAATATTTATATTTTCTTACGCAACAGAGTTGCATAGTGGCCACTTAGCCTCAAGGAGGCATGATTTAAATCCGTAAAGCACTTGACATGTTTAATTGCTGAAAATTGCGTCGAGGAAATCTAACGTAAAGCATTTGTTTACTGATTTTAATAATGTTTCATACAGTGTCATAGGTCTGAGGGTGTTTGACATTGTATGACATCCGTAAAAACAGACAGTGTTGTAACTCTTGTGGCATTTTTCAGTTTATTGTTTTTTTTAACTCAGTGCG
This sequence comes from Sparus aurata, assembly GCF_900880675.1. Taxonomy (NCBI): domain Eukaryota; kingdom Metazoa; phylum Chordata; class Actinopteri; order Spariformes; family Sparidae; genus Sparus; species Sparus aurata. The sequence goes on along the minus strand of NC_044204.1, from coordinate 31,807,422 downwards.
GATAATTCAACCCAATGTTACTTCTGTAAACAGACGGCTATTAAATGATATTATATGTCGTCACTATACATTTCTGTCAGGTCATTTTAAATGTTATTTTGAGACAATGCTGTGCTTACCGTCTGGTTAAGTTTATGAACAAAAACAACTTAGTTAAGGTAACGAAATGTTTTAGCTGACCTGCTTCGGTCGGCCATAACACGGCTGGAACAGGACCCAACCTCTCGTTAAAAATAAGTGGTTTCTGACTGCAAATTGACCCCACTTCTCACTGAAAATATCCAGTTTCAGTGCCACAAACACAGCTGAAAAATCTCCCATCTCATTAAAAATATCCAGTGGTTGCGTGCTAGCAAATGTTGAAACACCGTCTGGAACTGCGGCCTCTTGTTAAAGAGCCGTAGCTGTCAATCCAACACTCCTCCTCCTGACATGAAAGTCAAGCTCGTATGTAATGTGAACATGATATGACATTTTTTATGATATGTATGAAACTGACAAATTCAACTGATCCATGTTTTGCAGAAATGTGCGATGGCAGTATTTTATTTTGGTAAGTGGGCTGTGATTCTCTCAGGGTAAACCATTTTGGATGTACTGGTAATTGAGTGGTAAAATATTATCATGGCAATGAAAGGTAATGTCAGCCGTAGAGAATTTTTTAATTGAATGTTTTTCTGCTACATCACTCCAACAACACTCAAGTGTATTCACTGTCGGGATGTTTTTTTTTTAAAACATGCACTGCAGGGGTAGCAATGAGGACAAAGTTGATGTGCAGATGAAGACATTTAGTTGGCATAGTAACTTAATTATAGTCACCTCCCTCGTAGAGGTCTTATGTTACCTTCTGCTCCACTTTACTCAAATGGCTGTTAAAAATAAATCTATTTCATAAGTTTTAACATCGCCCACCTTTCTGGAACAAAAATAAACCAGCTTAAATGACAGTATGGGAGCATGTGCTGTACACCTCCCAGGTGGCTGGAAAAATAGAGCAGCGGACTCACTCACACTCCAAGTGCCACATGGGATATGTAGGCATATGTATGTAACACAGATGATGAATGAATGACCTTGCAGTATATACCTAGCCAAAAACATAGTGCATTACACTTGATAACAGGCTCCATTTAGTCTGAAACACTGACCTGCTAAACACAGCCTATTTCCTCCTCAGGCAGACTGAATTCCTGTTCTGATTGGTCCAATCACCTTGCTAGAATAGGCTTTTATCACTCCCTGTGGTCAGTCATTTTGGCAGTGTGGCTTTCAGCTTTAGGGTGTATCTCCTCATCAGATCTCAATGGACGTTGATCTCATGTGAAATCTCCGAAAGGTGTAAAGTAAATTAATTTCATAGACCAGTAAGTCTGGAAGCTGCAGTGACATTGACAAGTAGAGGGGTGGACGTACATCTATTTTAATCCAGCTATGGAAAAGTGCAGCGCTCATCACATCCAAACATGATCGGATTTCAAACATGCATGACTTTTTCAAATTCACGAGCTGAACAACAGTGTGGGCCGTGTATTTACGTCTTGTTTTGCACTGATTACCTGATCATCTGAGGATGACCTCCGCGCTTTAAGCCTGTTGGACGGGGCAATTACTTTCAGGAATGCCATATTTTTCATAAAGATGAAAGCTGCACTTTTAATCAGGCGGTGCTGATGATGGGTTATAGTTTTGGTGATTGAACTAAATCTTCAGATGTAGTGATGAGCTGTGAGGTCTGATTATGGCAAAAAGTAGTCAGAACATCGTTCCATACTTTAACCTTGGTTGTCGTGTCCTGTATGAATGACATCTACATATTTCAAGCTAATGGGAACTGGAATAAGACATTGCAATGGATTTGTAGTCCCTCACATCCACTGGATTTGATTAGTTTCCATCTGTCTGTTGGACTTTTCTAGTTTTACCTGAATATGACTGTATTTGCAAGGAGAAACATGCTAAACAAACCTGTTTGTTCACACATATTTATTGCTACATCCAGAAACAAATCTGCTGCAGGCTTGTGGTTAGATATATTCCACACACTGGATTTGTTCATTCAATTGCTCTCACAGCTATCAAACACAGAGGCTTCGAATGACTGTACCACTGAAACACAATCTTACCCTAGTAGATTTTTTGTGAAGATAGGCTCGGCCCCCGTCAGTGCGGCTTTTTGATGAAAGATAGCGGCTGATTAGCTGCCAAGACATTTGAAATGACTCCAGCTCTAAAGCCAGGATACAATTCTGACTGAGCCCTATGTCCGAAGCGGCCAGACATCTGGATTAATGTGTAAAAGGATCTGACTGGGTTCTCTCCCTCAGAGCAAGTTCTGCAATCAGAGATGGATAGACTGAACCAGCATGGCAATTTTCATCCTTTCGTTTCAGCGGGTAACTCAGTGAAAGTTTGACTTGTCCCATGAATATTTCTGTTTGCCTAGAGACTCAAGATGGAAATAACTAGCTTTCCATAAAGGTATAATGCTTAAATGTCATGATGTCAGTTATATGATTTTGACACAAAATGAAGCACTGCCACTGTTAAGAGCTTGTAACTGATGGGGAAAAGAAACTAATTCATGTGGTAAGAGCAGAGGGTCGAGCAATTCTGTATTCAGCTTTCAATGTAGTAATTAGAACTAATTGGGGATTTCATTTATCTGCTTTGCCAGCGAACTGTACATGGAGACTGGGTGCTGTTGGCTTTCATTGCAGGCACTGACTTTGTTAGTGTTCACTGTTTCAGCTTTTCAGTCAACAGTCTATACAAATGCTATGAGTCTTATTTATTATTTAAAACTCCTTGCTAGTCTTTCCCCTTCTTCCAAAGGACTGCAAGTTTGTCTATAAACTCTCAAGAGAATGTGACATATGCCCAAAATCTGTCAAACTCCAAAATCTCTTCATTTACTATCACCAGTTCGGTGCCCATTCAAAACCTGCTGTTTGGCACAGACCATATCTGGTAAAGTGATCTGCTCAAACACCAGGACAACCCTGATAATATCAAACACGTTTGTTATTAACAATTTAAAATACGAATGACTACAACCAATACTTTGAGAGCTGGGCAACAACAACAAGTGAGAGAGGTGAAGCAGCTGACAGTGCTGCCAAGAACCGGTAAACACGGTAGCCCTTGAGGCTAACATTAGTTAGCATACTACTGTTGACTGAAACCTAAATCTCACCTCCAGTTCTCGCTGAAGAATAGAAAAACCTGTGTTGACAGCATCTCCCATCTCACCCAGACTCGCTTAACCTCCTCCTTCTGTTATTTACCTCTGCAGAGCTGCAGAGGAAGTTATATTCCCCCTGTGTCCGTTGGTTGGTTGGTTGGTTGGTTGGTTTGTGTTGTCAGGAGAGATACACAGAAACTACAGAATGGGTTTCCATGAAACGTGCATAGGGGTCGAGTGTCAGCCCAGAATAGAACCCATTAACTTCTGATGATAAAAAGACACGTCCAGGAATATTTCCTTAATTTCTTTAACATTGCAAGATGGGGTTGTTTTGGGACATTTTCACTAATTTGTCAGATGTATTTAATATCTTACATTTACTGAGCATTTACTGTGCTGACCAGCACATCAGAAGCACTTTGGGTTTCAGTATCTTGCCCAAGGACACTTCGACATGCAAACCAGGGGAATCGAACCAGCAACCGTCCGCTAACATGATGCCGGCCCCATCTTGTATCTATGATTGAGAACAATTTGGTGCGGATCCTAGATCTGGTGATCTTGAATTGTGGTTAAGCAGCTATGGGTGGTTTAACCAAGATTTAGAGTGATGCAGAGCTATCGAATTAGGCGTGAATTAACTGCTGGGCCTTTGGGAGGAATGCACTTTACTGAGTGCTATTCTAGTTAATGTATCCTACAGAGCTAAATGTTTCAGTGCATTTAACAGCATTCTAAAAATACACTAGATTACATTGAATCACTGCTTTAATATGCAGTATGTATGTTGCCAACAGTTTATTTAAATGTCTAGAAGGTTGAGAAGCTAATGTTACTTGGCAAAGTGCAGTACAGTAAGTAGCTTAATGTTACCATAAATGTGATTCAGTCACTGCTTAGGAATATGATCCATTAGAAGACATTAGGCATGGTAAGGAGTCTGTATTTGCACTGAGGTGAGGACATCATTTGTGAGAAACCAAATTTGAGACATTCAGAAGGCAGATACGTCGCTCAGATTCCTGACGCGAGAGAGAAATCACAAGTGTTTGATGTTTTATCTGTCTCTGAACCGATGATGAAGATGAGTATGATGCAAAATTCACTCTGATTTTAATATTTCCTGCCTCTTGCATAAGCTGTATCCGCCTGAGCCTTAACCTCTGCCTCCGTGCTAAATGCCACGTGCGACGGTGGCCTCGGTTTACTTGGGAGACGACTGACAGCTGTTGGAATGAGAATGAGGAGTGACACGGACAATTAAAGGGCTGGATTCAGGCTGGCCTGACCTTCTGATCAATGCACTCCTATTTAGAGCTGGCAGGCTAGAGAACAGCACCCTTTCCCAGACTAATAAAGACGGCACCGGGAGCAGCTCCTGGGCTGGACTGCCAATACTTTTAACACCGCCATCGATTCTCATTACTGTTAATGGTTTCTTTGCTCATGTGAGCCGGATGTTGAGGAGGGTGTGGGAGGCCAGGGGAGTTGTCAGTGATTTGGCCATGAGCAGAGACGTCATATTCCAAACCTGATCAGTGGATTTGTTCAGAGTGTCTGTTTTTTTTAAGTGTGTTGACCAAAATTGCCAAGTTAATTTGGCAATAACTTGAATGAGCCGTGCTCTGAATTGCTGCCACCATCTTTGATTTTGTTCAGCTTTTTTCAGACAGATATGGTGTTCTGACAACTTACAGCTGTTTAGGCCAATAACATCTTAACAGACAGGATTAAGAATGGGGACATCTTCTTGCATATGAAGCTAGCGACCCAATTACACTCTTGAAAAAATAGTGACCAAAAAAAAGGAGCTAAATGTGGATGAGATTGTCACAATTACACAAGTTATCTTCAGTAAAAACACAAGTAATAACTTCTTAATCAACATGTTAGGGGTGTAATGGTCCACAAAACACACACATTGGTATGCACCTCAGTTTTAGGGTCATGGTTCAGTACATTTTTGAGGCAGAAGGCAAAACAAAAACATTAAAACAACATTTTTGTCATTTATTGTGAATAATGTAAACATCCAACAGTGGCTCAGTGCCTTTCATTGCCATCTGTGATGAATTATTGTATCATCCCATCCCCAGGTTTAATGTTGTTTTTCTGAAATGAGAAAATGTAGTTTTGTTAGCTCAACGGGCTGCACCTGCAGCTGTGGCAGCAGATCGGTGGACGTTTGTGTCGCGGTTTCAGTCTCAGTTTCGGAACATCCCTACAGCACATGTCTTTGATCAGCGTGAAAAATGTTAGAATAACTGTTCCTAACAAACAAGGTTAGAGTCGTTCCTGATTGTTTAGGGCTAAACAACAAGAACACAGTTTCAGGCTACATCTTCATCAGCTTAGAACAAAAAGAATAACACCACAGAGCTCCTGGATCACACCTATTCATCCTGCCGAGGTCGTATTAGCGTACTGAATTTCTCAGGTCTAGAGGGCGAGTCCCTTCATCGACACAACATGCATTCTTAATGGCCTACAAGTACTTGATCCACATCTGAAGACACAGTTTTTATGTGTGTGATTGTGGTCGTGCCATCAACAAAACACATCAATTCAAGCCTCCCCTCTTCGGAGATGTAACCACTTTAATGGGTCACCAAGGAGGAAGATGAAAAATACACTGCGTTGTTTTTAATTCCCCTGAAATGATCCGTTTCCTGCCGAGTGTGTAGCAGCATGTGAAGCTGTTGTTTCCCCACTCTTATGCAGCAGCGAATAACTGCATGTTTTAGTGGCCTATAGAGCGGTTTGTTATATTGTTTCTTTGGCTTTAATTAGTGAGCAGCCTGGATTGTAATCTTTCCTTGGGGATATATGATTCTTATTTTCCTTATCTCTGGACAATCTTCCATACAGTTATCTCGCTGTTGGTAGGCTGCCTTTAAGTTTTTCTACCTCATTCAAATGTTCTGGGATTACCGAAGCATTGTCTGCTCATCATTTAAGCGTTCAGTGCTGCATTAGGGGCCCTCACACGGACAATAGCACCATGGAAAAACAATGCAAGGGGTTGTGTGAGTGTGGGCATTTTGCCACAGGGTGCAGGTAAAGAAAATGAAATACAAACGAACAAGCCCAGGATGAAGGCTTAAAATGTCAAGACAGCGGTTCATGTCCTTGTAGCCCTCTGAGGTTTGATTGTACAGCTCTGGAAAGTTAATCACTGCAGTAATAGCTTCTTCTTCCATCTCAGTGCTGGCCTGGTGTATATATATGTTAAATATATATATGTATGTATGTATGTATGTATGTGTATATATATATATATTTCCAAGGTGGAATACCTCATACCTCTGCCTGCATGTATTTTGCCAACACAGTGTGTTTAACTTAATTTACCTAACACTGTGCTGCAAGACAAAAGAGGCCAAAACCAACTGTTTAGAAGGATTTCTTTGCAGCAGGATCCCCCGCTGATCCCACGTCTTATTGAAATGAGTGTTGAGGCTCGAGCTTGAGCTCTTGCAGCAGTGCTATTCAGTGCGGAAGCTGCCTTAGGCTGCGCTTTAGCATCCAAACCTGAAATGTGCTTTAACAAAACTGACTCCATGCTGATTGCTTTAGCGCCATAGCAAGAAAGCTGAGAGACATCCATGAAGACACAGATGTATTCACCTTTTTTTTTTTTTTTTTTTTTTTTAGCAAATTAGAAATCATTTTCTACATTTGTGTTCTGCAGGCTCAAAGATGAAGCCAAACTACTGCAACATCGTGTTCACCAGAGCAAGTTGGCCGGGTGCTTAAGAGAATCTCTTCAATGACTGCAACAACACAGGTATGATCCCTATGAAACCTGTACCAAATCTAATGAGACGGTGCCTTATGTAGAGTATTTTTTAGGGATGCACGATATGGATTTTTTTTCCAAATTACCTGCTTCTCATGGCCGATACGATAAGCTAACTGATACTGTCATATCTTTGTATTTTAAAAAGAAGACCATAAAGTTTGTAGTTATAGTTTATGCACACCTGAGGATGATAATGGCTAAGGTGTAGTGAGCAAGGATGGATGGTTTAATGCGTCATTGCTCTGATATTAGCTGTGTTAAAACTCGTAGACTATTTCTCTCCTCGAGGAACCGTTGCAAACGTGTTTTGCGAGTTGCAATTGTGTTGTCGTCCTCTGAAACTATTCAAATCAGTCTACACTGATGACGACATGTTTGCCACGTTCTTCTTCTTCTTCTGCTTTAAATGTGCATACCGCCACCTACTTTTTCAGTCAATAAAAGTCATTTGGCTTCATATAATCGCCTTTATTTATTGTTATAATTTCATGTTGGTCGATATGTATATCTTGCATCTGTAGTGTTTTTCCTTTATCCTTGGAGGTTTAATCAGCATGTCTCGAAGTGGATCTTCTACTCAGTGACAACGCTGACAATTCACCAATTAAAAATCTTTTCCTTATTTCTCTCTCACCGTGACTTTCTCTGATTTTTGACAGTCTCCAATAATTATTTCAGCCTTTCAAGAACAACTGTCCGAAGTGTTGATCAGCTTTGTAACTTGCAAAGAAAAACCAGGTGTGGAGAGAAAAAAAAAAAAAAACCCTCAATCCTGCCCGGGCTGAATGATCACTTTGATCACCTTTTTAATTGTCTGGTGTCGTTCTGCTGTGGAAGCTTTTGCTGCTTGCGTTTTAGTGACTTGTTCAAAGGTGCCCACTTGTACCTGTGAATTGCCATCAGCCAGGAGTGTCTTCGCAAGCAGCCGTCATGTAGTTATTGTTTGTTGTCTTTATGCTTTGTAAACGATTTGAAGCAGTTGTAAGTGTGAGTGCGAGTCAAAATGTCCTTCACTTGAGAGCAGCACAAGGGGGTACGGCAGCGCTTAAAGTTTTTTGCTTGCCGGATATCTACTGTTCTTTGTTGTCCCAGAGGCTCAGGTGCTGCTCGCCTCTCGACGCTATTAATACTGGAATCGGCCTTCAGATTCGGCAGCAGATACCAGCAGCGGTATCTCCTCTAATTGCCTGTTGCCTAAGAACTACTAACTACTGGAGATGTGGGCTGCATGTCAAACACTTTTCCCTAACTTGATTCTGTGCCTGCATTTTTAGGCACATGCACAAAATTAAAACCTTGCTCATTTGCATATGCTGCAGTGTACTTTTTCTGTCCGTGGCAGAGCCATCTATATTAATTTAGGAACTGGAGGCGTGTATCGCCATGAAGTCTCTTAAATGTATACCCTATTTAAAACAAATTAAAATGATTTAAACAAAGGGTGGTTGAACAATAATCTACGCCGATCAGAAGGATTTGGCTTTTGATTTGCAACAGAATGGATAATGCGTTTTGTGCTGCACAGTTTTCTTCCCAACCTTTCGAGTGCATGTGGTGTGCATTCCAGATCCGGCACGTGCAGCGGAGACCATATGGATTGTATTTGCATAAGGACTGTATAGACTGTCCTACATGAGCCATGGCTTAAATGTGGACCATGTGATATTCCAGTTCCATTTCTGCATTTCTTGAAAGTTAGATTATGCTGCAGTCAAACCTGGCATACACTTTTTTTTTTTTTTCCTTTTAATAGAAATACTTCTGTCTTTTATATGGCTTTTTTAATTTTCTTCAAACGTGTTAACTCTCCCTGTGAACTTCAAAAGATTTTTTTGGTCTCTGTGTCCGACCGCGATCTAACAAACCAACCGGAGATTTTGAAGGGAAAACATTTTGGCAGCATTGCACGGTTAATGACCGTGCGTCGAATGCCAATTCTCGACTCCTGCTCTCGTCCAAAACACACAAATCAAGCTCATTTGCAGAGGCGCTTGAGTCAACAATGCTTGTTGCTACCTGTTTCAAGCAGGACTTCATTAGTATGAATTGTTACTCCCATTTCTAATTATGCTGAGTGGGAACTTGAGTGACAATTGTGCTTGGCTGCGGTGTGACGTCATGGTGGATTATATCATGTTGTGATTATATTATGTGTGTTAAATATAGATTTACGGTTCCTCTTGATATTACTCACAAATCTCTTACATGGTGAACCAAAGCTCTTTACTTTTTTGGTATGCGTTTCCTGTTCCCCTTCCCAGAGGCCTCGACTATGAATGAACCAGGATTTGAGTTGAGTGAGGTAACGTCAGGTTTAACCCTTAGATTTTCAGGGCTACAGTGGTCCACTTCCAACCGGAGCACATCGCCCAGAAAAAAATGCTGCACATAACAGATCGATGTGTATGAAAGCTTGGCCTTCTGACCGATCGATTCGTATCGTAATCGGAGAAGATCTCATGGAGCTTGGCGGGCAGATCATGAGAGCATCTCTTACCAGGTACGAGGCAAAAAGGCCAATCGGTTCAGAGACATTTCTTTTCTTTTCCTTTTTCACATTCGTTTCTGTAGCGACGAAAGCGCTGTAACCTTGTACCTGTTGCACTGTTTCTGTGTTCATTTTGTATTTGCCCCTACACTAAGTCCTTAGGTTCCTACATTTACTCTGTCTCTTCATCTGTGGGTCAGTCATGCCTTCAGAGTCCGTGTTTTTTTCCACCAAGCTAATTATTTCCAATATATTTCACGCCACCTTTACCACAGCTTCGGAGTGATTTATGGCCGTAGTAAAGAAACTGGGATCCTGAACTCCAGTAGTGGCTGGTTGCTGATTAAGTCCTCATTCTAATTTTACACACCCAGATTTCCATGTGATACTCGGTAGACAGTATAATGCCCTACTTTAATACCCACCGTGGAAGGAAATGGGTCAAAGCTCCTGTTTTTTTTTTCGCCGGGCACAGAATAATGTCCGTCACTGCAGCTTACTGGGGGAAAAAAAAACGTTCAAGGTGAAGATTGGATTAGAGCGGGGACGTTTGTTCACGCTGCTCGATCTGAGAGATTTGCATCACAGCATGAATGCTTTTGTCGCTACAAGATATTTTGTTTTCGTTTTAGTTTCTTCTGGTCATCCTGCCTCTAAAACCGCCCACCACTGCCAGCTGTAAGATGTGATAAGAGCCTGTTTCTGTCCTCTTTCATGTACATCATATTCTAAAAACTGATGCCGTTGTCTTAGATTTTATGCTGAGAGGAGTTTACTCGACTCAGCACAGCAACTTGACCACACACACACACACACACGCATGCTTGCCAGAGGAATGTTCGTCAACCTCTTACTGGTTATTACTGAGAACAGCTATTTGACATTTGAGAGCAGCCCAGACACGACTGTCTGTCTGAAATGGAGAGCATATTACCTGTTATTCAGTTACTAGTGCAGACATTTCACAGACCAGGACAAATCGCTGTCAATTTCCAATTTGACATACTGATGGAGCCATTTTCTCTTGAGTGCTATGTGCATTTTTTTTTTTTTGTTCTACCGCTGTTTCCCATCCCCCGTCTCTTTTGCAAGGTCTACACTTTAATACTCGTCTGTAAGAGGGTGAAAGCATCCGTCGAGGTGTGTAGGCGGAGTAATAGTTGAAGTCTACTGCTCTGTGCTACGAATGCTAATGTCGTTTGCATTGAACCTGCGACAAATAACACCTTTTTTGACTTGAATTTGGAGCCTCATTGAGTGCTTGAGGCCTTAATTAGGAAGTTACAACAGGGTGAAATACAGACACAACTTTAGTGAAATTGCTTCTCCGGACTACTTCTTAAAATGTATTTTCTTTCTTTGGTATTGCTGTTATTGGTTTATATAGGACAGGCAAAAATAAGCTATGGGCCTCCTTGCTTCCATTTTCAGTTATTGACTGAGAAGATTTGCGTGAAATAATCTTTGTTTCTCAAGATGCATCTTGCCAAAATAAATAAATACATTAATTCATACCACGTTATATCAAAATGTTCATCATATTAATTTATTAGGCCTCCACACCTGCAAAAGTCGAGACCAGAGACATTATGTTTTCAAGTTGTCCGTCCATCCAATCTCAGTAAGTGTCCACTATGAATCGAGGTCTAATAGGATGACATTATGAAATTTGATTTCCAACAGTTCAGAGGTCAGTGTGACATCATAATATTCTGCACAACATTTTCTGGCCATTATTCAACGCCACAGCTCATTAACAGCAACTCCACTAGTGACTGAAATGACAATATAACATTTTGGGTTTTGTCTGCTGGTCAAGCAAAGGAAACTATGCAAAGACATCATGTGGGAATGTTAAATGATTTTTCTGACATTTTATTGACCAAACAAACACGCGAATAAACCAAAAATATGAACAAATTAGTCAGTAATCTAAATAATTGCAGCCCTAAAGTATCTTAGTACGCTGCTCCACGGGGATGATACAGTGCTTCACGGTGTGACGGACTCATCAAATGGTAGAATCGTGACTACTTTCACCTCAGCAGATGTATTTTAGAGCAAAGATGCACAGACAGACAGAAGAGGACTATTTTATTAACCTTCCGCCCAAACCGACATGTCATTCACAGCAGCAGGCTAATATTAGCGCTCACCTTTGCCCCACGTGTCAGTCTGTCTCGCTCTGTCTTTCTTACCAGCTCTCTTGTGATCTCACACACACACACACACACACACACACACACACACACACACACACACACACACACACACACACACACACACACACACACGCACAGTAAATTAGCTCTACTTAGCTCCACCTGTTTTCCAGGCTCAGAACTCAACTCTCTTTCACCTCTCTGCTTACAGAGAGCAGAACAGATGTGATTGCTGGAATACTCAGCAGCCTTTCACATCAACTAATAAGCTAATTTTCACGACTGTCACTCAAAACAGCATATAAGGAAAGTTAATGAAGTCGTGTCCCTATTTTGAATAGACATAATAAATCTCAGGTCATTGAGCATTTCCTAAAAGTGCATTTTATTCTGATTGGTCAACCTTTCTAGAAACCTTCTGTAGAGCAGCACCCACAGATTTGATAGAGAAATAATCACAGCCTCATCCTTGTACCTTTTCACTCAGTGGATTAGCATTATTGGGCACTAAACTGGACGAGGGCGGGCTTCCCTGATTATTATACAAAAACACAATTTCAAAACCTCTTTTACTGACTTTGATGAAACGTGATCATATTTATCGAGACAATAACTTGTGATTTACAGAGTTTCATGATGGACAAACAGTTTTACTTGTCGCTCAGCAGTTTAGCTGAGTTAGCCGTGCAGCTAGTTAGCTCAGTCAGCAGCTACAGCTAGCTCTCCTATTCTGTAGCTTACTCTGCTCAGGAACTTCTGACTACCGTGAGGGGAAGAATTTCACAAGGCGAAGGACCCAGCAGAGGTAGTCAGGCCTTCTCACTGCATGGCTAACTGAGCTAACCAGCTAATGGCAGCTTACGTTACAGTTGGCAGCAAACTGTGAATCAGTGAGAGTTCACGCAGAGCAGCTGGTAGGCATCAGAGGGAAAACCAGAAGATATTTCCTCCCTAAAATATGATCCAGATCTAAGTCCTGGTCATAGCTGCTGTAAATCACCTTGGTAAGAATAGACAGACTGAGCAGATAGATAGACGCGGCCCTGTACTTTTTGGATGTGCTGTTCCTGAAGCACCAATAAATGTCAGATAGTCTTGAAGTATGAAACACATTGGAAGTGTTCCATTTGGAACAGTCTGAACCATGACTAGGTATATATGACAGAAATTAAATGTAAAAAGTTGTGCAGTCGCCACTCGGTTCAAGGAACACATCGTGAACATTTGTAGTGTCTCTTTCTCTAGAATTTTCCACGGCAGCAGTTTTGTGATGGCGCTAGCTAATTACATTATCTTCGACTCATCTCTGCCTCCAGCCTTTTGTAATTTCAAAAAGAATTGTGAGGTTGGGATATCTGGTAGGCTGAAACGGCTGTCGAGGCACCTACACACACTTCAGCTCTCTGTTCTACACCGACACAACTGAATGCACTTGCAGTATCTGTGATTTGAGTTGTTTGAATGCGTATTTGTGACAATGAGCAACTCTACCAAAGTTGTGCTGTCATCAGGGGAGGTTTGCGGAGCTCAGCGGGGGAGGAATGTGAGCGCAGCCTCCCCCTTCAGTCAAAGAAACTCCTGGCAAGTTTTTCTCTGCATGCTTGAGAAACTTCACAGCGTAGACACACTTCAGTCACTTTGTGATGAACAATTTCGGTTATAGTTTGACATTTTGGGAAATATGCTTATTTGATTTCTTGTTGAGAGTTAGATGAGAAGATCAATACCACTCTTGTGTCTGCGCAGTGAATATGAAACGCAATTCGGTAGATGGTTAGGCTGATCGCTGGCTTAGACTAGACAAGAAGCAGGGAGAAAACTCTCTTTAGCTCCCTAATTACTGTCCATTGTAACCAAGCTTCTCAGCCAAGAAGTTAGTTAGTGCTAGTTTAATAGCACATTTCCCTCTGTAGGACAACAATCCTCCATTCTTACACTTTGGTATTTGTTAAGCTTGAACACACCTGATATGTGTTTACTGGTGAGCTTTAGAAGTGCTGGCATGCCGGGTCGCTGTTAACTTTGGACAGAGCCAGATTGCTGTTTCCAGCCTTTGTGCTGTGCTAAGCTAAGCTAACCAGCTGCTGGCTGTGGTTGAATATTCAACAGAGAGATATGATGGCTGTTAATACATGTGGACTGAAAGAAGGAAGCTCTCTTTTTCCTCTCACAAGCCTGAAGATTGTGGGTGGCTTTTATTTAAACATATTCATTTACATACTTGTGAGTGAACATACATGTCCTCCCACTGGACTGGCTCACAACGACCATTTCCAGAGTAATGTGTCCCCCACGCATCGCTCCAGCAACGGCAACAATCAACTTTCCCCACATTTTTCACATTTTAGTTGGCGCTAACAGCTCGGAGCTGCTAAGAGCTGTGCTTTTGTTTCCTGAGACAATCAAAACAAGTATGATTCATTGTTTCCAGGTCATCGCTCCTGAAAGTCGAAGGATATTTGCATAGAGTTGAACCTTGCTCCACCTCTCCAGGTCAAGTCACTGGGCCACTTCAGAGTCTTAATTGGTGCTGCTATGAAACGACTTTATTCAAAAATTAATGGCAGTCTTCACCTCTGCTGTTTGAGCACAAGAAAGCAAAATAAACTTCTAAAATATACAAAAAAAACTAATTTGGTTTTAAGTGGTTTACACCAAAAACCTTCTGATGGTGATTGTCATTTTCTGTCTTGAGGAGAAAAATTGTGGCAATACTTTTATACTATTATGATAATAATAAGGATAGGGTGCAAAGTTGCAGCCTTTGGCAATAACACAGCTCCAAAATATAGCTTTGATTGTATCAAACTCCTGAGAGAGCCGATTGTTCTTATCCACAAATTGGGACTGGTTAAATCCCAATGTTGTGTATAGCATATAGATACAGAATCTCAAGAGTGGGCTGTTTTGATTGTATCAAGCAAATGCCTCTACAGCTTCTCCCTTGAACGTTTTCTTTTTTTTTGGGTCATTCATGACAGAAAAGCTGTTTGTTCAGCATTTTGCACTCGCATACTTCCACCCATTACCTACTAATTGTTCTTTTCCTCTCTCATCACAAGAAATCTGTCTAAACTGTGAGACTAGATTCTGTAAATGTTTGCAAACTTACTGACGTTGGATATTTTTACCATTGGGGTTAAGTAACAGAAAAAAAAACTCTCACTGGGGTTGTGTGAACTGTGATAATGGGTCTGATATGTAATTTCTGAGTGATTCAAATTCTTTACTTCTATCGGATCTGTTAAACACAGTGACACATTAATTCCACTTGGTGACATGTTCATTACTGCGTGAAACACTCTCCTAAATGAAATATTGGTGCCACCAAATTACACGAGCTTGCCACTAATGGGAAAATGTCAGGAGCAGAGAAAAAGAGCTCTTTGGGGGTTTTGACTTTAAACAACTCTTTGCTCGGTTTAATTGCAGTGCGGTTTATAGCAAAGATTACTACTTTTAGAATTTGGCAGATTCTGCATAGCAGATATGACACGTACACTCATAAGCTGTTAAACTGGATATGCTGCTGCTTGTGCTGTGTAGATTTCAGTTTGATCTTGTGAGGTTACTTCTTTCGTTTTTTTGATGTCAGACACCAACTTTGACACTGTCGCAAATCAAACTCTGACATGAGTGCAATCAAATGCTTTATTGCAGTCCTGTGTAGCATCTGCAGGAAATAGGCCAGAGGATTTATTGAAGAAATATGTTGTTTTTTTTTAAGTCAAGTTGGCATCATGAAAATAAGTGTCATTTTTAATGAGGTGCTTTTAGATCTATTTATATTCACACAACCTGCAAGGAAGTCACAGCATCGATACATATTTGCTTTATAAAAAACAAAATTCAGGTCATGTTAAGTAATTTATTTGCATTACTCTCACACATAGAGGAGTTTTTTGCTAGTGGATGAAGGAGAATACAGTGGCAGAACAGGACATTGTCATTAGTCCGCTCCTCTGGGAAAGCCTCACAGGGAAAAAGAAGGCGGAAGGTCATCGCACCAGCTCTTTTTTTCTTCACCATGGGAGCGTCACACAGAGCTGCTTCCCCCCGGCTCTCTGCTACTGGGCAGTCGTGGTGTAAATTATTGTCCTGAGTATAAATAGGCTGACAGTCTGGCAGGGCCAGGTGGTCTAATCTGCCAGTCGAGTGTCCTGCTCCCTGCCTGGGAAGGTGGCGTGGCGGTTGTTTGTCCCCACATTAACATTGGCCTCAGCACCCACAGATGGGCTGGTTCTTGTATATTGATGAAAAGATGGCCTCAGAGACACTTTTTAAACCTCTCATACACAAGAGACACTTGATGTTTCATTTATGAGGAAGGCATAATATGAACCATATGACAATGTGGCTTAAAATGACCCTAGGTCTTGATATTTTATTGAAATACAGATTTGACTGAAAGCTATGGCTGCAATGTGTATCGATTAATTGATTGAATGAAAAGTAACGATTTTAATTAAATGCATTTACTGATTAAATGTCATTTTTCAAGCAGAAATGCCAAACATTTAATGATTTTTGCTTTTAGAATGTAGAAAGAATACCTTCTTTTTTGTGTCTTAGCTTTTTAGTTAACTCAATATTTTTGGGCTTTTGACTGTCAGACAAAACAAAACACTTGTAGAGGTCACCAAACAACAAGATAATTTATAATTTGAAAAATACTAAAAAAACAACAACAACTAAAAACTAAATAATATTTCATAATAAACATAATTCCATGATTAGTTCTGCTCTTGTTTCACAAATCCAAATTTGTTTTTGAGTCCCACTTTCAGACCATGTTTCTGTGCTGCTACAAACTCTTCTTTAAGGAGAGAAATTGTTTGTGCATTAAATTATGCCTTCTTGTATCCAATCTCCTGCCACCTGGAAACAACTGGCTGCTGAATATTCAGCGTAACAAGGTGTTTTCCCCCGGTGACAGTTTTGGAGCAGCAGCAGCAGCCGTCATTACTGTGTGGTTACTACAACCTGTCAGCCACACCTTTCTTTAGTTTGGGGATATTTTTTCTTCATGGTGTACAGTGATTATTACATTTAACCAAGCTTGACTTTCTCTGTGAAATATTTAGGAGGTTTTCGTTAGCATTTGTTTTTTCAGCCTCTGGTTGTTTTGTTTGGCATGTAAAGTACCGGTTGTTGAGCTAATAATGCCGTAGAACAAAGTCTTTCTGTGCTTTACAGCACTTTTGGTGGCCATCTCAGTCCAACTTTTGCTCCTCATTCCGCCTTGTCCCTATGTTGCCTGTCTCCATCTCCCCCGTCATCACTTTCCCCCCATCTTCAGTCGTTTCCCATCAGAGGTGCCAACATGTCACCAGCAGCGCTTAAGTCTAATGGCTACGGGGACATTTTCTCTGACACCTGCAGCAAACATGAAGCCTGCTGGGCTGCTGGGAGAACAGAGGGAGGTTTATCTGGGATGGCAGGCCTTGCCTCCATCACCATGCCAATAGAGACAGCAGCACAGAGCTTGGCGCTTCACAGCCCGATAAGGCCCCCAGACAAAGAGGCATTGCAGCTAGACCCCACTCAGTACCATGGAGGGGAGAAAACAAGATATGTCACTAATAACCTATGACAGTTTGCTCTAGTTAGATACTTTACTTTTAGCCTCTGAGTTAGTCGTTTATGTTGCGTGTATTATTTACAGGTGTTAAAGCTGAAGGTGTTTATTAGACAATATTTAGTTCCTTAAAGAATCCATGAAGTTGGTGGGAAATGTTTCTGTTTTAGCTAAATTTACATTGTGGTTTTGTTGAGTTGTATCTCATTTTCTGAGGGCTGGTACACCGAACATGTACAGACCAGTAGACTGATTATGCAGTACATAGTAATCATCAAAGTATGTGTAGGAGATGACTGCGCTTACATTGCTCTTTCAGGCAACGAGGTCAAAAGGCTGTGCACATAACTGGCAAGTTGTTTTTTAGCAGTTACATGAAATGCCTAATCAGGCTGGTGTTTTCCTTTGACATCTTATTAATGATTAATTGTAAGTGCATATAACTACATGTAACATGGCTGGAAATCATGCTTCAGGTTTTCATTGGGTTTTTGTCATGTTTATTTAATTTCCATTGAGTACGTCTAGAAACCTCAAAGACAAACTTTATGCTCAACTGATTTCTAAAGCTGAATTTATAATCCTGTGTATTTTGACCAGCATTTGGGGGCCACAGTGCATGTTGGTACAGAGAGCGAAGCCGCAGATTTTGCACAAATTCGCGTCTATTCAAGTTGGGCGCAGCAAATGTGAGAATGAAGTGGTGCGAAATATGTGAATTTTGCATTATTCAGCTTTCAGCAAAAGTACTCACATGTGTTGCACGGCTTTGCATAATGTTATGATGGTACGTAACTGGAGAAGGAAATGGACAATTACTTCTCAGCTGTTCAGAGTAGATTTGGGTGCAGAGCCAAATATTCTGGAGGAATAATGATTTATTGGATTGCGCTCTGATCTGGAGCCAGTGATTGACAGAGATTCATTTTCAAACTTTGGGTTCAAAAATTGGATTGATCTTTCCTGTATCATATCAACCTGACTACAGCAGTGATGTAGAGTTGACCTCAAATTTCAGGTGTTATGCACAGTCAAGTATTCTGGCTGTGTCGGCCGAATAACCACTTGCACAAGTAACCTGAATCACAATTGATCGCAAGATCAATCTGACACAAATGACAGGAGTTGAACGTTTTCTTTGTGTTCTTGGTGAACAGACGCACACCTTAGGTTGGTTAACCTACTTGTGAAGTTTCTGCAAACCATCTATATGTTTAACTTCACATTCAATATGTTGAAATGTTAAATTTCTTCATGTTGAAACTTTATGTCTCTTTATGTTTGATCTTCAATTTTACATAACTACAGAAACATGCTTAAGGTCTGGTTTTAGCACAAAAAACTATTGGGTAGTGTTAGAAAAAGATCTTATTTTGGCTTACCTGGTTCTGTTGTCACTAACATGTCTGGAAAATGTTCTGTTTTTTGTAAAAGATATTGAATTTTTTTGCACTTACACATGTTGAAATGTTATCTTGAACAGTGATCTCTGATTTAGCAGCTGCCTCACCTAGCTGTCATTGATTGCAGCCAATATGGACAAAAAGAACTGGAGTATTTCTTTAGCTCTTACAAATGATGAATGATAGCAAAGCAACACTTATGTTGACAGGCACAGTAGCCAGTGCCTTCCTAGATCTTGTGTTTGCAATGTTCTTATGCACCCTCACAAGTCCTTGTGGGATGTAGCCACAACCAGAACTCTGGATTTGGGAAGCTTTGCTTAGTAAAACACTTAAACATAAATTAACCTGCCACAAGATTTTCCTGACTGGGTTAAATTTTCTTTTCTATAAAGTGTGGTCCTTCTGCTACATTCTTTCTCGGGGTAGTGAATGGGTAATCCATTATGGTAGTTATTGTATTACACAGTGGTTTCTAGCATAATATTGGTCTATTACTTTCCCAATGCATTGGCATTGAAGAGACCAAGCAATTCACTCAGATTCCTTGACGGAAACTCATTTGGCATGGGTCACCTCATGTGACCGAAGTATTTTCTAAAAGCAAAAAGAGAAAATAGAGCCATTCGGATCATCCAATATTTTTTTTTTTCTTTCCCTTTTTATTTATTGTGTGTGTCGGCATAAGTGTTTGTGCTTGTCTGGCAAGAAATTAACTTTGTCACAGTGGCCCCAGACAATAGCAGGCAGAAATTGCTGAGCCTGATGTTGCACTCTGGGAACAGTAAAGTCATTACGCTCCAGCAGACCACTTAATAGCTTTGGCTGATTCAGAGTTTGGAAATCCATCAGTCAATTGGGCCAGACAGAGATGAGCAGTCGTCTGAGTTTCGGGTATGCTTGGTATGTGAGGACACAGGTAGCAGGACAATGGAGCCTCTCTCATTATGAGCTCCAGTTATATAGATACAACTAATTGCTTTTTTTAAACTACATGATAATGGCCAATAA
Organism: Sparus aurata; assembly: GCF_900880675.1. Lineage (NCBI taxonomy): Eukaryota > Metazoa > Chordata > Actinopteri > Spariformes > Sparidae > Sparus > Sparus aurata. The sequence goes on along the minus strand of NC_044204.1, from coordinate 31,787,791 downwards.
TGGTTTGAACCAGCTTCACAAACAGGAGTAGTAGGAGTGACAATAGGTTGCTTTTTTGTGTGGTGTGTCATGTTATAAGACATCCACAGAGCTGTTACATTTGTATTTTAGTCAGTTTTTTATTGTGTGTGGCAGCTTTCAGTCCTACTTACAAACAAGATGAGTTCAGTGAATTTATGACCAATTACAGTGCTGAAACCTGACTTTGTTTGGTGCCGTGTTTCTGATTTTGTGTGCCGCCACATTGACCTGCAGGTCTCCTTGGAGGATTGAGAGTCTTGTGTACTCTGTGTTGATCTTCCCACACAGAAACGGGTACTAAAAAAGGCTATGCACAAGGTTTTTGATTCGGAGTGTGTTCTATCAGTGACAAAGAAAAAAGACGGCCATGGCCATTTGTTCAAAGTCAAAAAACAAGTTCCTGACACTTGTATTTTATGACTTGTCCTCTCCAGCAAAACAGCAATGCTTGTTCATCAAACAGCTTAAGGTACAGTGACCTGCATCTACATTTACATCTGAGTGCTTTTTGTACTGTTATGCCACTCGTTTCCTAACGTCACCTTAAAAGTAAGGAGGATTCCACTGATTTTACACGTCAAAGTGTGTTTACTGGTCTTGGAGAGTACTTCTGTTTAAATGAAAAAAGGATGTATAAAGCCTTTAGTGGCTCCAGAGGGAGCTGCGTGAAAAGCTATACATTCTTTGAGGAGGCAATATGACTTGAGTCAGCGGCAATTGTAATTGAAAAAAAATTGTGGTTGTGGAGTTACAGAGAAGTGAGCCTACCAGATCTTTCCATCCCACTCCTCGACTCTAGTACCACACCTGAACTGTCTGAGATCAATCCAGTGACATAAGCGACTTTGTTCGACATTAGAAAGTGTAAAACCACTGGATATGTTTAAGGAGATCTTGGGACAATTTCCAGCCATGTTTGTGGCAACAAAACCAGATGTTTTTAACAAGATCTTCTCCGGCTATGTTTATTGTGACCAAAACTGTCATCTTTTCCTGTCCAAAGCCAAGTGTGACCAAACCTAACCAGACCATTAGCGCGGCGCTGTCCCAACCAAAAAAATAAGGAAAATTGGACCTAAACAAACCTTAAGTTATAACATATACGAGAAATGTACCGTGGTTTGCAGAAACATACTCTGCCAACATCTATTGTGGTGATTGGGTTGCATTAAAGTATAACAAGCAAACAAAGTATTGATTGATTTGTATCTATTGGTTGATCATCGTGAGTCCAACAGTAGTATGCAATGAAGTAGCTTTGAGTGTTTACTACCAATTTCCACCTGGACACAGTATAATGGTGAACTGTCAGTTTGAATAACTTGAGCCCTATGAATTCGTCCAACGAGGAAAAACCTTTCCGGTGAAATCTGTGCTGTGAGCACATGTTTCATCTCAGCTCTCAATTTTTAATAAGTTATGTCAAGATTTTGCTAAAACAAACCGACCCGTGTATAATTAAGAATTCCAACCTCATACGTTCCGTAGTTCCCCCCTCCCCCCGTCTTGTCATCATGTGGGCAGTAGGGCAGACAACCTGCTCCCGGGTGTCAGTTTGTAAGGAATTGCTTGTCAGTCTCCCAGACTCCCAGTGAACCTCAGTGTCAGCACTCTGATCCGACTGGTTAGGATTGTAGACACCTTGCCACCAATGAAGTAAATGACCTTAGGTAGCTTAATCAACTGTGATAATGGTGCCGGCCAATATGAGGGAATTGGTATTCACTGTGTCTCACAATTAATTATTTTTTACTTTGCCTCAAGGTCCGGCTTGGTTTGGTTGAGAGAATAACTGCAGCAGAATAAATGATGCAGAAGAAGTTCAACTGTTGGTGCCATAGCAGCAGCTTTAAACAATCCAATAATTTAGTGCCACTGTCTCAATTGTACTTTATACTCTTTAACTGTGAGAGTGCTTTACAGAGGCTTAGAAAGATGATCTAAAGTATATTAATGTAAGCAGAGATATTGAGGGCTGAGCATTAAAGATTCAATAGACGCAAAAGTTCTGGTGCTTTCTGGAATAACATTTTTAATTCTCAAGTCTTCATAAAATGTTCATATGTTATTCCAGGTTTATCTGTCCGGAATCAGTAAATGCAGCTATTCTTTCAAAAGTTGTGAAATATAGTACTGAAACAGAACACTAGTTTATTTGTTGGCTCCAGTGTTGCCGATATCCGGTATTGACACTTACCTTGATATTCAAAAAGTGGAATACTGACATTGTGTCAATAATAGACATGTGATAACATCCTGTGAATAATCCAGAGCTTCTTAAATCCTTTCTGTTTCCTTTTGCTCTCGCTTTGTTATAGTAGGTGGCAGAATTAAACACTTGTTGCCAACCGCCATACAACGAAACAAGAAGGAGAAAAATGATGCAATAACAGTTAACTGTTTGTGGCATGGATCTGCTGTGTGGCTGCTTCTCATTGATTTACTAATGACAGACATCTATGGTTACCCAGACTCTCTCTCCACCACCCTACACTCGTATGTTTGACAGCTGTTTATTTGACAAAATGCACACAATAAATGAAGCTGAAATTAATTTGACGACCATCTTATTTGTCCGAATATCTCTATGGGTCGTTATTGCAAAATCTCTTTGGCTTCAAAGGACAAAGGAGAAATCGTCCAGTGGAAATCTGATATCGGCCTAATGATAGACAAAAAAAGGCTCTAATTAATCATAAAACAAATTGTGAATCTTTAATTCAAGTAATTATAAGTTGCAGCCGTAGTAAATTGCAGCCTCATTCCCAGAGTTTATCCTGCATCCTAAAAACCTATCTATCTCTACGTTTAATTGTCGGTCTACTACACAGTTTCTCTTTACTCCTAAGCAGCTCATACCTCTTATCAGAGGCGGCTTCAGTGTTGAGACAAGGTAATTAGCTGTTGGGAGAGGAGCCTGCATTGAGGAACAGAACAGACTCATCTGCTTTTCAATCACAGACTCTGCACTCTGGTCCGGGCCTGGAGAGAACACAATGAGCCAGCTGAATGAGGACGCCTCATCATGATAGTATTACTTCATTATTACTTTGAGTGACAGCCAAATTTGTATTGGTTTTAATTGTGGATCCTAGCAACATGGAATACATACACTTAAGCACCAGTCGACGAAGGACTTTGAATATTTTCTTAGCTCTTCATGCAGCGTACGCCCAGTCTGTGTGTTGGCACAGGCAGAAATAAAAATCTGTTAAAAGAGAGACAGCTGCCGCACATTCAGGTTTAATTGCATGACAAGTAATTAAGGACACAGACGATTAATCCAATTTTTGCTTACTCAAATGTTAGCTTGGCAAAGGATGACCGATCTTGCATAGAGAAAATTGTGGTACCGTTACATGTTTCGCACGGTGCAGGATGAATTGCACTCCCTGTGGTCACTGATTCACAGCAGCCCCCCATACGCAATGTTTTTTGTAATACCAGGCAACACCCCCCTCAGGTCAGTGAATGTTTTCAGTTGCCTTAAACCATTTCGGTCACGGGCGTCCTCGCTACGGAGAAAACCAGCATGTTTGAGAAGCTATCAGAGGTTTCCAAAATATTTTCTCACAGCTCAGTTTCCTGTCGTGACTGAGAAAGGGTTGTCTGTAATTTAAATATTTGGAATATAATTCTCTCCGGATGAGCTGTCATTTTTATTTCTTTGCCACTTTCCCTTCATGGGTAATTTCTGCCTTGATATGAGTTTAATATTTTATTGCAGGTCTAACCGAGGAGTCGGTTAAAGACAAGGGTTGTCTGCCTGTAGTATCAGCCTCGCTGTCTCATCCACTCCCCTCCGTACTCGTGCTTCAGCCTGCCCTCCTTCCTTTCTTCCCTGACTTAAGCACTTGTGACAGGGAGAGCTGAGCCCCATCTACCCCTTCACATGCCCGACTGCTTTTTCAACCTTTATTTACCAAGGGCTGGTTGACTCAACACCTCTGCTCTTTTCCAGGAATACCCTGCTACCACATTCACCCAGTTGCCCACATTTATACTAGGAATGGGCCATGTGTTTTAATCAAGACTGTTGTCCAGCGGAACCAGACTGTGGAGGATATTTCCTCGTTTAAAGGCCACAGTTGTAACAGGATGGAGACTGAAGATAATTACAAAGACCTTAAAAACAGCACAGCAAGGTTCCTTTTTATTGCTGTGTGTAGTAATCAGTCATTTACTCTTAATATTCTCATGAAGTTTCCTCTTTGTCATACTTTGCCTAATTACCATAATAAAGTAACAGCATGCACATGATTTTTTTTGCCTCTTTTAGATTTTTCTCAGAGGGAAAATAATACATACAGTAATACTTTGGCCACCTAAACGCTGGTCCCTGCCTCTGTAGAAGATATTAAATCCTGCTTATTTTCCCCTCAATTTTTGAATGAGAAATTCACTTTTTGTTTGTTTTGGCACCAGCAAATGATATCCTGGGCAGCAGCTCACTGTGTCTGTGAGCAAGAGAGGGAGAAAAGGATTTCCCCAACCTCCTTCATTGGCCGTGAATGCAACGCCTGCACGTGTCTACGGCTGTCGAACAACACACACTGGCTCCCTGCCCACTCGTAAATTACGGCGCGAAAGCCTCTCCCAAGACTGCCTTTCGTGAAACAGTTCACTCAGTGAGGTTGTTACGCATAACCAGCAGCGCGGCTGTCAGTTAACTGAGTTTTGTGGCTCAGAGACCAGGACTTTGTTTAATATTTTTAAAAATTGTCTGGGCTGGGTTCATTAGATTCTTTATTGCCTGCGTTTTGTTGCATGTAGAACGGTTTTTCTTCACTTTGTGTTTGTCTGAAAGAGACCCCAGAGGGTCTCTCAACATTAGGATACTAATGGTTCATGGCTGCTGTTGGAGCATAATATAATATTGAGAGTAAGAGTTCGCTTTTCTGTGTCTTACATCAAAGATCATAAAGGTCGAAGGTTACAACAAAGGAACTAAATAATTTTTTTTTACGACATCAGGGTTGTAAAACAAAATTGAGTTCAAGTGCCTTTATGCCAAATAAGAGAAGCAAATATCTGAAGAGGAAAGAGGCTGCTCTGATATCTAGTTTGTAACATTTATGCAGTAAAATGTCAAACGCAGAGAAATCTATAATTTTACTCAAGGTGACGCTGCATTTTATCTGGTCGCTCGTTGTAATAACTTCTGGGGCAACACCAGATGATGCATCAGTGTGTGAGGAAGGAAGTCGCCGAGCATGACTAAATGAAATGTGAATTTAACTTTGACTCGTTACCTTCTCCATGAATATTTCTACTTGAGTCAGACAGATTTTCATTGGCAGCGGTGGTTGTTAAACAGCAACGACAACACCTCCAATGAGCCTCCATACTTCTTCCGGACATCATCAAACTACGTCTTTTTGTTTTCATACCTTTTGAATCGGAGACCAGTAGCTGCAAAAAATTACATACTATGCATTTAAACTAGATTTATTGCACTGGACAAGGAGGGTTTTGTTTTCACCTGTGTCCATTTGTTTGTTGGTTGGTTGGTTGGTTTGTCAGAAGAATTACACAGAAACGTAACATTTCCACAACAGTAGGATTGAGGATCGGTGCTGTTATTAGACTCGACTTGAATTAAAGGGGACTGTTCTTACCTGTTCTTCATTCCTCTCTATGTTGGACCACTGGTTGGATAAAACAATACATTTGATGACGTCGCCTTATATTTTTTTCATAAATTAACTTCTAATAGTATACTTTTTGTTGCATGGTTACATGAAATGTACTTGAGGATAGTGATGATGACTCTTTCCATATACCAAAGTTGCAGTTTCATTTCTTATTTGAGGTTGTGGGCGTGTTTATTTGAGGAACACATTTTACTGCATCCCTCACGCTTTTGAGGCTGGTTTCCTGTCTTCGGGTGATAGAACATGGTGCTGTCGGTCCTCTGGCTATGTCTGTTAACATTGTAGAAAACCGTTTTCCCGCTCAACATCAGAGTGTTCAGCCTGGGCCATGTCTAAACGGTGGGAGATGCAGCCCACTTGTAGCCAGTTCCTCTTTGATCGTTGCGTGGTGGAGAACAGTGGACACTTTCCACTCTCCCTTTCTGTCCTCTAGTTGCCCTCTCATTGCCCTCTGGCTGTCTTTCACTTCCAGAGTACTGTAAATCTGTTGAATGTTGCAATATTTTTTCGTGAGATTAAAGTCAAATCTGTAATGTAACATCCACGCGACTACGCAAGCACATCAGCAGTTGGTGGAAATGCTACACGGATGATTTATAGCACACATACTAATTCTGTTGCCCCGTTTTTATCACTCACTGCTGAATGGAGTGAATGTTTTTTTTAAATTGTTTGCATAAACTGTTTCTGGATCAGTTCACTATCTGGATGAAATGATTTGAACATTTATGACAGAAAAAAGATCTACGACCACATCTTGGAGAAATACACCCGCGGGGCACAGATGACTGCTTTAGTGTTTTCCTCTGTATTTGTTTTTTAAATTTATTTATGACTGTTTTTTTTTTTTTTTTACATCTTGGCCTCACACACTGCAGCATCGTGATGCTGCCCATCTCTGCAGCATGTTTGTTTCCCAGTGTGTAGGAAAGCTTGACAGACTGTCATCACTTCAACATGTCAGTGGGGGCTCATTAACAAACAAATACTGAACCATATGACTGCATGTTTGCGATGGTGTGGGAAGAGCCGTATTTTTAGCATCACACTATGTATCAATTTTTATGGTGTGCATCGTGAAAATTAACTATATTGTGAAGTGTGTCTGCAGACAGAAATAGGCTCAAGCTCGTCTTTTTTTAAAATCCTGCTTCAAACATTAGCACTTTTCATAAAAGATGAACATCACACTGTGAAGGTTAGTTTAAGGAATGCCAAGGATCTGTTGATAATTAGCTTACATACATGTAAAACACATAGTAACTTAATACAGTATGTTTTCACAAAGGCAACATACTTGGAGCAATCATCATCCATTGGAAACCTTTATGTAAACTTTACTGGCTCCCTTGGTAATGGAATTATAAAGCTTTGAGGATTACGTTTGTGATGTAGAACTGCAGCACTTACATTAATATTATGCAAAGCCTGTGTCATTGTGGGCATAATATGTTTACCTTGGCCGGTGCTCGATACGAATGTGTTTTGTGTTGTCTGTTGGAACGAGTTTGTGACCTCCCAGTGCGAAAAAAAACAAAAAAAAATGGAAATGAATTTTAAAAGCTTTGCCTCAAGGCCTCAGAAATACAACAAACACAATAATAATCTGATGGTTGTGTATTTCTGTTTACATCCTTAAACGAGTGGGTAAATATTTGGAGAGTAAATGCTGGAGAGCCGTGTGCAGTTTCTCTCAGAGGACAGAGCTTTAAGTAGCAGAAAAGGATTATGCATGTATGTAGCAGTCAGGGGTTTTATATCTATCGGCAATTTCAGCCCACAAATACACCCTATAGGAGGCAAAGCACTGAGTCAATACTATCATTTTATTGTTATTATTCTTTTTTTCCAAGTGGCAGAAATGGATTATCCACTGAGAACCATCACAGTTTCACAGGAGTAGATGCACATTATAAAGTGTCGTAGTCAGGTTGTGCTTTTTACCATGCTTGATGTTGTGGACATATTTCTATGATTTCCAGACAAATGTGAAAGCCTCCAGGCCTTCTCCTTTTTGTTTCCCCTGTGTGGGACGATGAGGTACTTTATCACAGAGATAAGCACGCCGGCTGAGGGACGGCTGCAGAAGAGAAAAGGTACAGGAGAGCTGCTCGCGAAGCACCGATCAGTTCCTGTAAAGTTCGTACGATTAATCCAGCGCTGCAAATTGTTGCAGAGGGCGATTTCGTTTGTGCCGCTGTTTCCCTGCTGTCGAAAAACAAAAGATGAATGGAGCTATCGCGGCTATTATGGGCTATCTACCTTCTCCATCACCATAGGGGCCGGTTGACTCTGATAATCCTCTCCTCACTGAGGGGCTCCTCTAAATCCCTGCCAGGCGCAGTGTCTGGCCTCGTGTGGTCGTCAACATGACTAATGCACTGAACTGTGTGTTAAAATACACATGAAAATACATCACACGAGGCTAAACACATTGTCTGGATGATGAATATCTGTAGGAGGAGATGCACAGGAAACATCTAACGGCATTTTGAAGCACTAAAAGTGATATTGTCGCCCGTTCGCTGTATTTACTTTCCAGTTAAACATGAACGGTCGTCAATAAAAAATTGTGCCTACAGTGGAGTTAAAATTCGACACCGCCAGTCATTAACCCTTGTGTCATTTTAAGCAACTTGTGCTGTACTAGCTATCTTAATGACTGTGTGTAACAAGTTGCATCTGCCACAAAGAAAATCTTATTTTTAATTTTAATAACATCTGTGGTTTTAGCAAGTGTCTGCATGAAACTCTCCACCTTTTGTTCTTCCTCTGAAGCTCGCACATTGCCGTTTTTTTTTTTTTTTTTTTAGACTGATTTCAAAAGCCAGTGTGAAGCTTCTCTGCTACATTCATAATCATTAGTGTTCACATTCCCTCTAGTTAGCCACTCGAGCTTTTTTCCTCACTGTAGATGAGTATTTTAGAGCCGAATGTGTAGAAATGAAAAATGCTGGTAATAACAAATAAGATGGGGAACGTGGGTGCCTTTAAGAGTGATGAATGCCATTTGTTGGTGTGCCCACAAAGGGACTTAAAAAAACGGGTTTTCTTCGCTCTCCTCGCCATTATTTCATTTTCCCAAATTAAAATAACTGTCATTATTCTTCTGGAGTTAAGGTTAATGCTATTCTGATGGTGAATAAGTAGCTTAATTTTCTGTCCTCACAGTGGGAGTGAGTGCTTTTTTCCATTTTAAAAAAAAAAAAAGATTTTTACTAGTGGTTGCTATTACTGTGGCGAATAGTCTGCTCACATTTTTAGCTGCTCCTCTGGCTCCCAGCGAACCACCATCCTTGGGTGCAAATGCCTGTCAGTGCAAGGGCAGGACATAGTTTGTCATTCTGGTCTTCATATTTACAAGTAAACTACTGTGCAGTGGGGATGGAGGAAAAATATAGTTAAATGCATGTATTGCATGAAAAATGATGCACAAAACTCAATATAATATATAATCTGAATCTTACAACCCAATATTTGACATTATTACCACAAGTTTATAAGACCGGACTGTGCATTCCTTGCAGCTGAACCAATGAGACGGTGTAACATACAGATGTAAACCATGTTTATTTTTTGTGGTGATGTATTATAGGATTACAAAACTAAAAGGGGAACTCCACTCAAATATGAATAATATCTCCTTTTACTGTATTGGGAGTATAAGGGAACATATCATAGCCTGCCACATCATGTTGGATAAGTAATGTACAAACAATACACTGACAACTGCCCAGTTCCCAGTTTTGTTTTTTGTCTTTGTTGGTTAAGAACCAGCTCTCTATTTATTTGAAAAGTGACATGTTATTGCAAAATCACGGGTCAGCGCTCTCTCAGTTGTTTTAACAAGCCATTATGTTGGAAAAACAAAGGCTGCGGACCATTATGTGTTGAAAAGGATGGCTAGTTATGCAATAGTGATGTTTTGTCATTTTCCAAAAAAATAATCCAATAAACCCCTTTCTGAAAATATTCATACTTCAAGAGCCTCAATCTGAACACAAGGTGGTATTTTAATCAGGTCATTTTCTTCATTCCGCAGTTAAATTCCAGTCCATTCCAGCGCATTGTTGTCTTTATTGAAACCATGTGGCAAAAAGGAACCAATTGTGTATTCACTCATAAACATCCCCTGTGTTCTCAGGGTTGAGCTAATGTTATCAGACAGTCTCCACTGAGTTGTATCAGGAGGGCAGCAGTGTTGATAAGGACACCTTTCTAACGAATATGATTATACAGCAGACAAAACGAGGGAAACTTTGGAAGGACTTTGGCGGCACTACTTCTGTTCTGTTCTATTGTTTCTATGCACCATAACAACACACTAACTGTTTGCAGTTTTGTTGCTGTGCAGCAGCAGGACACAGGGTTGCTTTTGCTCGCGGGCCCAGTAAGGTCGGGTGTCTTTGAACCAGAGTTTTAACAGACTTCAAATGTGTTGCAGAACTATGTTAATCTGACTGCTAACGTAATGCTGATAGAGTTGCAAGGTCTTGAGTTAATCAGTGTGACTGTTTTTTTTTTTGTTTTTTTTTTTACATTTGTTGATGGGCTGGTATTAATCATTAGTGTTAGGTCTCTGGGGTTTTATCCAACACTCAGGTTATTACTTTAAGGCCTGCACATTTTGTACCGGCTTTCTGCAGTTGTTGCACTCGCCCCCGCCCACAATACTGCTGAAACCAAAATACGAGAGGGATCTGGGTAATCAGTCATTGTCCATCACGGTCTCCACCCAAACTTACATCTTGCTTTCATCTGCAGTATTCCACTCTCATACATCAACATCTCTACACTCATTCTTTGGCACCTTCCCCCTGACAGGCTGGTATTATGTTAGACCCACCCTCTTGAAACTTGGCAGCTAATCCAAAATGAGAAAAATTGGGAACCGAGACAATTAATTTAATTATTTTATTCAGTTTTTTTACTTTGACGTTAACTGTACCTAGAGTGCCAGCAATAAGCAGCAGGCTGCAGTATATTAAGAGCATGTTAAGTGCTTCTTATGAATTGTGTTCTTATGCTCTACTACTACTTGCAGAACTACTTTTTTGGAGGAAACAAACTTTGTTGTCATTTTCTTATCCGAATCTTCCAGCTCCCTGGTGATCTTCCTCCAGCCGTTGGGAGCTATCATAAAGAAAATGCCTCATTTGATCTACATGAATCAACCGTTCTTCGTCCATAATGCGCCGCTTTCAACTTGAGCAGCGCTGCGTCATTCACGGCCAGCAGAACATTCAAATAATGACAACGCAATAAAACCTATTTCGTCGTCTGGGCTCGCTAACACTGTATTCAGTTTGGTCACTGCGTTGGAGATATAAAACAGCAGTGTGATGCAGTCAAGGAAACATGTTTGTTGGTAGAAGAATGATCTACAACTGGGATCAAGGTCTTGCTGTTCAGTACACAGTGTGCACTTTGAGCTGCTCGTCCATGGTGTTGGTTTTAAAAGAGCAGTTTGCAGAGGCGTGCATGCATAGTACCCTTCAAAGATGCCAGGAAGGTGTTGTGCTTGTATACAATATGTGTCAAAACGAACCTACATACATGTCTAGTGCTGATAAGTGATAAAAAATCTTATCACTATAACAGAAGTGATGCACTGAAATCCTGCCAAAGCTCTGAGATATGACGACAGATAGCTTCCATTAAATGTGACATGTATAGTATGTGTGTGCGTGTATGTTTTTTAATCTGATATGCATTGTATAGGGCATCAATTACTTCCATTATTAAAGTCCTTATTAAAAATGCCCTTCACCATTTCCCAGGGTTTGTTCAAACTGCAGTCCGTGAGTCCATGTTTGGCATTTTTCCCCAATAACTGACTTAAACAAAGATCACAGTTGCTGTTTATGTGTTCTTTTTTTTTTTACATTTGTCAACCCCTATTGTGTTATATATGATTTATGTGTCGGCTTTTGTTAGGTAAAGTAACTTCAGTTCCAGAGGCAAAGGCATTGTTGCTAAAAACGTTGACTAAGAGGCGCACTTAGTCAAATCCCTGAACTGAATGTAAAATCCCTCGATTTCAGAATGTCCTGCTTGTGCCTTCTCTCTATAGGAATTCATAGGCGGCTGTCAGCAGAGACGAGCGAGGTTTGGGGATCACTGTGACCTTCTCAGTGGCCTGAGAGTGTGTTGGCATGGCATGACTGATGCAGATTATCATAGCTGGAGAAAGCCAATTACTCTGGTCATCACGGCACCCTCAGGGTCCCTCTCGTGGAATGAAATGCATTACGGAATTCTCTGTGCATCCTTCTGGCTGCGTTTTGTATTTCTTCCATGCTGATCCCCCCCAGTTTGACTGTTAATAGTGCAGTCAATGGGACCCTCCCGCACCTCAGAGCCCTCTCTGGCTCCAGTGAGCGTCTGCTCCACAAAGCTGGGAGGTCGTGCCTCTTGTAGAAGCGAATGAATTACATTCTCCTCTGTTTGTCTTTTCTCTCCATTCAAGACAAAGCCCTTTTTATTATGGCCCCTCTCAACCACTCTCAGTCAGCGTCCTTGAAGGAATACAGAATGCGAAAGTCGGGGCTGCAGAGTTGTGGCGTCTTTTGTGCCATCTTTATGAGCAGAACGAACAGCGGCTGATCACTTAATTATGGCTGATTTTTTTTTTATTTTTTTTTTTTTTTATTTTTTATTTTTTTCAGAACAGATTTGCTACAAGACCAGAGAGGCTGAGATCACACACCATGATGCTGCATCTCTAGGATGTACAAAGAATTCAGGTCAAGCCGAGTCACAGGTAAGAGGCCTGAGTGCCTTTATTCTAATAAATACAGAGGCTTCCCAACACAAAAAGGGATTTGCTGGTCAAATCTTTGCTTTAAACACAACATAGTCAGTGATAGTGACTGACGATATATCATTAATAAACAAGGAGTAAGATGAAAGATATTTGGTGGAATTTAACCAAATCCTTTTTACTCAAGTGCAGTTTTGAGGTGCTTTACTTGAGTATTTCCATTGTCTGCTACTTTATACTCCCACTCCACTGCATTTATTTTGATGATACTTAAATTATTGTTTGCTTTACAGATTCAGATTATTGTTTTACTTGTGACGTGTAACCATCGTGAGTGGTGACTACAGGATGTTCCATTAGAGCAAAAGTAGCAAATGTTAACGTAAATGTTAATGTCACACCATCATCAACATTTGAAGTTTTTCCTCACTCGAATCGAGGGTCTAAGGACAGAGGATGTTGTTCACTGTACAGATTGTAAAGCCCATTGAGGCAATGTGATTGTGATTTTGGGCTATGTAAATAAAATTGATTTGATTTGAATGTATTATCTCAGAAAAATGCTCAATATCGGCCCAGATAATTGACCAGGTTGATAATCAGACTATCCATGGTCAGTGCACCATCTAATGGTCTTATTTTCTAAAAGTCTCAGAAGATCTCAACCTTTGAACCTCTTTTCTGAATTGTAATTGTTCCTCTTTAAAGGTCCACTTTATAAGAAAGGTGGTTTTTTTTAGTTAAATTACACAACTCGTCAAATACCAGGGCTTCTGGAACTTTGGTTGGGTTGGCCGCCATCCCAAAGCGTCAGCATTTGACAAGTTGGGAGTCAAACTCAAAAATCAACTGTCTTACAAAGTAAACCTTTAATCTTGTTTATTTTCGCCATGTTCAGTTTGCTTTCTTTTTGTGCAGCCATCAGAATCTGCTGCATCCTCTCAGTTATTAGTGTCAAGGCTACCGATGCAACGTGTTAATCTCATTCGTGCTCACATGTGAATCACAAGACTGACATCACTAATATACATGCTGCCGCAAAAGTCACTTGATGGCTCATTTTTGATTTGTGGACCTCATCATTTAAAAGATACTTTCTTTATCCAAAGGGACTTATCCCACCAGGGCTGCTTGTGTAAACGTGTACCTGACATCAAGATTTGTGAACTTGCACGCAGGCAACCAATATTTACAGCACACCCACATCGGGAAAGCCACACCTGAGAAGACGGTACATTAACAGGGATTCTGGCATAGAATTTCTTGTTAGCGCCTCTGTGAAACTGTCAGAAAACACGTGGTGAAGAGATATTGGCATCCGATTGCAGCATTTTACTGCCATCAAACTGGAAGCCGAAGTCTTGTTATGCTATTAAAAATACTGAAGGCACTTGGTAATTTGCTGCTATGCCAAAAAACTGTTTCTTCAGCATAAAGCCGGACATATTTTCATCCTTAAAAATACCTTTGTTTACTCAGTGAGTGAAAAACTCCAAATTCATTTTGAACAGTCTCAGATATTGAGGCTGCTCTCACTTTGCATTAGATAAGATAAGATAAAACTTTATTCACCCCAAAGGATTTTTTTTGCCAAGCAGCATTACTTACATCATGGTTACATCATGATCATTGGCAATTTAGCCATGGCATTTACAAAAGCCATCTTTCTATAGTGCAGTCTAGACAGAAATTAAAAACCAGAGAGGCAGCTGTAGTTTACTTCAACCAGTGTGTACTGCTGCAGACTTCAGTCAGTCCGTTTACATGACACTCGAGAAAACCGAATTACTGTGTTAGTCCGACTATGATCGGATCTTTAAGATGCATGTATACACCTTAGTCTGACTAAAATCGGACCGGATCGGATTTCTCATAGTCGAATTAAAGCACCCAGATTATTCGATTGATAGTCGCATTACTCCTGCATGGATACGTTCCAGCGGATCGGATCGGATTTTGCGTTCTGCGCAGGCGCAAGATTTTTTCCCCGGGGCCGTGAGCCGGAAGTAGATGGATGGCGGCGGCGTCGTCGTCGTCGTCTTTCCTTTGAAATCACCGCAAGAAAGAGCGCGAATATATGAAATGTAAAAAGATGTAGCTTCGTCTCGCTCTTCGTACGCCATCTTTCTTGAATGCCGAGGCAGCTGGTGACGTAAAGAGGTCAGCCGGAGGTGTCTCTGTTACTACTAGTTGAAATGGGTACAGCGCCACCTAGCGTACCGGGGTATGACATGCTCCGGCCCAATAATCCGATTTTCTCACCGGCATGTATACTCGGATAATTGCAGTTGTCTGATTGAGTAACATAGTCGAACTATGGCTGTAATCAGACTAAGCTGTGCATGTAAACGCACTGAGTGTGAAGCTCAACAATTAAAAGTTTGTTCTTTGATTTCTCAGGTTTTGTTAATAGATGCAAATTATGGTTCAAGAAAGAAAATCATCCAGGTGGTCGTGCATTCATTCATTCGTGATCCATTAATGTGTTTAGCCATGCGAGCAGTATACTTTAAGGATGGTAAAGCCGCTCTGTCGGAGGTCGGTTGGTCCAACACTTTGCTCCAGACTGAAATATCTTAAAGCTGCTGTAAGCATTATTTTCTTCCCTGGGGTTATATAGCTCTATATTCCAACTGTTGTAGAGTGTTTGGTCAGTAACCCATGTCTCTTCTCCCACTGCTCATGCTGTAAAAGAGAACAGAAATGTTCTGGTCTGCTCGTCAACTAACAGAGAGCAGGATCCTTCTGCAGAACAGGGTAAGCTTCCAATTCCAGCGCTCCCAGTGAGGGCTTGTACTACCAAACATGTCGAGCAAAGAAAAACGCTTGATGAAATGAAAAAAGGGAGCGAGAGCAGCCTCGACAAGCCGGAAAGAGTCGTGCAAGTGTGCTGACGAGGAGAAGTGGAATGCTGACTGCAAAACAGACAGAAATTCATGGTTCCCAGAGGATGAATCCTAATGACTTTAGTGATTGGCTGACTTTTGCTCTAATGTCAACCATTAGGTCGACATTTGTGGTTTCAAGTTAAAACTCTTGACAACCATCGCATGGATTGCTTTGAGATTTTGTACAGACATTCATGTCCCCCGCAAGATAATTACTTTTCACTCACTTTTCATCCAGCCCCACCATCATCATAACACAAACTTTGTGTAGAATACTTTAGTTAATGACAAAATACCTATAAAACTAATGACATTACCATCAGTCTCAGTTGTACATCCTGTGTTGTGCTAATAAGCTAATGTTAGCATGCCAACACACTTATCTGAAATGGTTTGTTAGCATGCCCACTCTAGTATTTAGCTATTTAGCATTGCCATTTGGCATTTACACTGCATTTTTTTTGCTCCATAAGTGTTCATAAAATGGACAATTAACTATTACACAATCATGTTCAGTGAAACTGCAGTGCTTGGGCTTTTCAATATGCATTTCATTAGGCATGGCATCACTATGTCTCCGCTAGCTTTCCTTGTATTTTCAACAACAATGGGAGCCTACAGTACATTGTCCGAGAACAGAAATTGAAGCGAGTGAGAAACTGACAGATTGCTTAAGAGAGAGGAAAGAGAGGGGGAATGAAAAGCGCCTTTCTTGCTGGGCTTTGGCCGATGAGTGTGTCCTTTCCCATTACTCTCACACAGCGCAATATGCAGGTCAGTCAGGTGATAATGAATGCTCTGTCTGATACTTGGCCTTTCTCACTCCCTCCTGCTCGTCTGGTCGGCTCTCTCTGTCGTACCGCCTCTGTTTATTCACACACTGCAGCGTTTTCTACAGTATCTAGGAAATTCCACCATTAATGGGTTTAATTTTTGAGCAATCATCTCTTCCTTTCCACCTTTCTGTAGTATTAGGCAGTTTAAAGGTGGGGGACAATGAAGATGTCAAAGCTTTCTGTCTCTTTTCTTCATTAATTAAACATTGACTTAAGGTCTATTCACAAAGGAACCTGATCTAGTCAGGTTTGTATGAACAAAAAGAAAAGACACTTTTCATTAGATGATTTGCTCCGGCCTCCACAGTGCACATAGGATTGGATGGACTAATCAAATTCTGTGCACACCAACCCCCACTGCACGACCGTCTGCAGGAGAAAGGGATGTAATAATGCATTCAGCCAGTACTTTGCTAAAATACAGGGCGCTGAGTTCAAGGTTTGAAGACGTTAATAGAAGACAGTAAAGTATGAATTATTAAAATGATGACTAATACAATACTTACTTTATTTTTGGAGAAAAACAAAATAAATTAAATGTAAACTAAACGAAAGCTATTCAAGCTATTTCCCGCTATTTTAATGCCATCCCCAATGAAAAAGGGTTGACGCTTTGAAGCCAACGCCTCCTGTTAAGTTTTATTCAGGTGTGCATCAATCCGTTGCCCACCAATCACAACTGATTGATAATACAATCCTCATAGGAGAATATTTAGAGCAACACACCTGCGCTTTCTTGTCTTTCTGTTGTTTGAGTGAGTGATGACGTTGGTACAGTTAGCTTGCAAATATAAAAAATTTACCTGAAAGTTATAATACATAATACAAGGAACAATTACAACAACATCAAAAGGTTTTGATCTGAACGATGAACAGAAGATTCTTCTAATGTTAAGGATGAAACATTTAGCAATAAGCATAATAGAATAACTGATAACAGACAATCAAAACTAGATAATGGTTTCTGTCAGGTGAGGTACAGAGTCTATTGATAAAACATGATTGAAATACCACTTGACTGGAGAAGATAAAAGCTTTTATGTATAAAAATGTAAAGGCAAATATGAGGATTAAATAAAATGCCACGATGATCGATGAAGCTCAGCAGTTATTTCCCATTACTGGGATTTGAACATGACTATTGCGTAACAAATGGGGTCATAGTTTGGAACAAAAATGTCTCTGCTGTCTTAAAGACAATAGAATATTTCAAACTAATTACTTTGGCATCTTCTTTGACCCACATTTACAGTCGCTGCTACATTTTTCACCATTACAGTCATCAGGAGAGAGATGACCAAGCCCATGACTAATACTTGGAAAGAAAACATCAAACTTTAACCACTTCTTGTTGAGAAAAATAACATTATTTGACATTTTCGTGTTTTCAAGCAAGGCTCTCTAACTATTACTGGAAGATTTACAGCTTTTATTTCAGCATAATTTAGCAGATAAATGGATAGCTGTGCAGAATAATGAACGGCCTGTTCCTTTTGAATATGTGCAAGAGTTGTTTTGTTTTTTTCAAACTCGGACGGAATCAAATTTCCACTTTGAGTTCTCCAAACTCTCTATTATCCCGCAGCCAGATTCTTTTGTTGACCTCTTCATGGCAGCTTGACGTCTTGATGTTGGTGGAGGGCTGATGGCACATGATGGTGCCAGGAATCACAACCGGCTTGCTGCACAACACAGCTGCCAAAGTGCGCCACAGTGCCCGCTTGCTCTCATGAACTGCTTTAGCTCGTATCAGAGGACTCGCAGCATTCTACCGCACTGTGGTGGTGATGTTGAGCAAACAAACATGATTTGTCATCACCTCTTCGCGTGGCTATATTGGTGGCAATGCACGAGTGGTTTTGCAGTCAAGTGATTCTCTGGCTGTGAATGATGGCGGGGCAGCCGCTGCTGTTAACAACATTTCAACAGTGCAGAGGGGTTAACAGTTGTTTTGCACTCTGTTTGAGACCCACTTCCATCAATATTCATGCGGAGGGAAAATTCTCTAGTTATAGGCCTGGCCTCCTTCTGGATTTAGTCTAATCTGGTTTCCGGAACAGATGCTGCCGTTACCGAGGCACCTACAGCAAATCCCTCCTCTCACATCATCATGAAAGCTATGGCAAACACGGTTCTGCATCTCAAAACACATTGGATCCAGTTACTTTTTATGGCGCCTTGTTACTCCTCCACAACTCATTAAATTCATACAAGTAGGAATACACAAGAACGTGGACTGGGAGACTGTGAGGCTCGCTTAATGAGGTGTGACTTAAGCTGGGGAGTCACCTCAACCTTTCCTGTCCAGATGATCATCTGCTAACCATCAGTCAGGGGGCAGGGGTGTGAGGTAAGGAGAGCGGAGGAGGAGAAGAAGGGACAGGTAATTAGAAAGGGAAGGATTAAGGAAGATAGAGGTCAAAGATAACTAGCAAGAACCCAAAAGACAGAGATGTACCCCCATCCTCAAGACACATTTCTATGCTGGCCGTCTTCCTGCATAGAGGGCAACGGAGTTAATGACATTTTTCACTCGTGTCTGGGCTACAAACAGCGCTCACTGATCTCAAAATGGAAGACACCAAAAACCCGCCGCCGTCACTTTAAACTGATAGGCAGAAACCTTTTTAAATATCATCCTCTGTCCCTCTCCGAAGGCCTCGAGGAGCAGCTACCTGAACCCTGTTGTTTGATCGGAAAGGGCATATTGATACAGCGATGGTTGCACTCTTACCAAGTGAAAACAGGAGTGTGCTGTTTGGCAAATTGCTCGCGAGAGGCAGGCAAACAGTGCAAAAACTGTCTCCCAGGACAGATAGTCATAAATGTTGTTTAGCGAGGAGGGAAATGTCGGCTGAAACAAACACTAGTTAAGGAGAAGTCTATGCCTCTCAGAGCCCTTGTTAGAATCGTACTATGATAGTTGTCTATGAGGCCCAGCTTCCATTTAATATGCAGTAATTGAATCTGAATAATTCATTAAATAAGAGATTCGCCGGTTAACAAAACAAACGCACTGTGCAAAAGACAAAACCCAGGTCGGCCGATACACACGCGTCTGCTTTCATATTATCAAACTGAGATGTGCTGGACGACGCCGGCTCATGGTTTATGAAACAGCAGAGACTTCTTTTTTAATATTGCGAAATGGTGGAATCTTTCAGCCAGAAACACTTACGTCACCTCGCATTCGAGTCAGGCAGTTCATTTGACTAAAGAGGGCTGTAATGTCACCAAAGGCACACATTCTCGCGCAACACCATAAAAAAAAAAAAAGGAAACGAAGGCTGCTCTCATCTGCTGAGGCGCAGAGTCAAATTAGTGTTTGATTTGAATGTTTTGCTACACTAAGCAGGGCCACAGACAGAACATCATTGTTACAAAAAAAAATAAAAAATCAAGACATCAGACAAAACATCATTCCCTATGGACACCGAAATTGAATGAGAGCATGCACTGGCTGTTACTCATTACTACTGGCTGACAGGGGTAATTGAATTCCGCCTGGAAAAAGATTCACTTTATTTATGACGAGTCCCTTCTGGTGAAAACGCCAGCTATCAGTTGGTGGCTTTGTTTTTATATGTACATATATATATGTGTGTCCCCAAATACAGATGATAAATAACACTTTGTTTGTCTTGTCTCGTGAAGCTCAACGAGTGTACAGTATGTTTGTTCTGTAGGTAATGTATTTTATTTATTTCTTTACCAACCGACTTCACAGAGCAGCGAATATAGGCTCGTCCATCCAATATTTTTCAAAGGCTAGGCTTCAGTCCAAGTGTTAGAGGAAGACCGGTCCCCATATTATCGCGTCGTGTTTCTGAAGTCTTTCCAAGTATCCCCATTGTAACACAGCCTGAATAATACATTTTTGAGCCATTGGGTTAGTTTGAACAGCTGAACGTCGTCTTGAGCGTTTTTTTTTTTGTAGGATTTATATAAAAAGTTTGCCAGAATTATAACTGAATATATTAAGAAATCAGTCAGAGGAGACAAAGATGCTCCTCTGCTGTTATTGTGGCGCCGCCTGCCAGTTTATAGATTCCTGTTCAACTGTAACCACAGTGGGAAGTTGCCAGATGGTATATTATTTTACGTCTGCTTTTCTTATTTGAGATGAATCTTGGTAAGATCATTATAAGTGTATCCTAATCATCCTTCAACAATGTCCCGACTGTAATTATGTGGTTTTTCATTGCCAGGAAATAACAATAACAGTGCATATTAAGCAAACACTGGTGATCATCCAAAGAAGAAACTTTTGGTTTATTTTCCTTGTGTCAGTCAAAGCTGTTGACTCACTGTACTGTCAATGAATAAAAGACAAAATACAGTGTGCTGCACTTTGTAGAATAGAGATCTTTTGGCTTCACATTGGACCAGAAATTGAGAGCAATTTTGAGTTTTTCGGAAAAAGAGAATGGCACCCGAGTCTTTGGTAAGTACTTTTACTTACCCTTGAAATCATTTTGTGATAGCGGTAAAAACAGAACTATTGGTTGGATGGAGCAGAAAATCTTTTCTAGACTCTCAGATATTTCCTAAACTTGTCCAAAGCCTTTAGAGCTGAGCCACAGTTTTAGCTACTTTATACATTTAATACGATCGTGTGTACGCGCATCTTTGAATGCAGCCAGATCCCATTTAGATAGTTTCCCAATTTATTAGATTCACATGAGTAAAACTAAGGCAGTAAATCCTACAGTCCTGTTTCCATGTACTGTCAATCACATTTAAATTTAATATAGTAGAAGTTGTGAACCGGAAAACAAAAACAAAGAAGAAGACGACCAAGTACATGAAGAAAAAAACAGTCACCTTGTCTAATCTATGGAAGGAAATTCAAGAGCAGGGAAGGAAGGAATCCGAAAAACGCAGACAGCGGAAACAACTTCTTAATCTCTGGGAGTGAACACAGCTCAGCAGTCATATCAGTTAAATGTTCAGTCTGTCATAACATATTTGTAAAATTAGTTTCCATCATTTATTAAGCTTAAAACTCCTTTTTTTCCAGAGTTTTACCATTTGTATCAACCCTTTTTCTACTGCAGTACTTTAAAATGCACATAAAATAAATTCATGCTGGTAGTTCCTGCTGGTAAACTCCAAACACTTGTCCCTGAACGAACGTCCTTGTGTTTTTGGTTACAGGAACGATCGCAGTGTTTAACAAAAAGGTCTCTTAACGTAGGAATGGTTTCTGTAATGTTGTCACACGCTTTGAATAAACATCAGCCTGTCAGTTGCAATAACAAGCACTTTTAGTGGACAAGATCTACTAGATCAATTTTTCCAAAAATGTAAAAATAGGGCTCAGGATTTAAAATGCATCATCCTGCTGGGCTCTTCTTCAGCAGTAGTTTCTGGCACCGTCTTGGAGAATTAGTGCCACCAGTTATTTATCTCGTTGCGTCCGACTCATACGATCCAGAACATTAGTATGCATTTACTGCTCAGGTCCATTTGGTGGCTGTTCTGTAGCCGCCAACCCCGTCGGATGTTACGTACGAGTTTTTAATGGTAGTTGAACGTCTTAGAAAATATCAGCTTCACAGTTTACTGTACACACTTATTGCTATCATGAGTTATAATGGCCCTTCAAAGGCTTTTCTATGGTTGAAGAAGCAGTTTATTATTTTCTCCTGACAGACTTTAAACTTAGAATTCAATACCATTTTGCGATAATGGTCATACAAAGGTACATCATAAGATTAGTATACTGCTGCAATCTGAACTGCTTCACATGCTCCTCATTGGCAGACTGAAGATCTACAGCTACAGAGGGGCGTTCCTAAATATTTTGTCCACCACCACGCTGAATATTAGAAATGCATCTCTTAAAACGAAACATTACATTCATTAACGTATGATTTATCACAGCGGCTGTTGTATTAGATTAGTTGGCAGTTTATAAGAGACACCTGGTGCGACTAAGGCAGCCTGTATATGCCGAAGAAAAACAATTACCGAGGAAGAAGTTTTCATTTTCTCATGGAAAAAGCATCAAGTGAAATGAAAGGCTCCCAAAAATGAGCACACTGCTTATATCAACCTCAGTGAGCAGTAAACCTCTGTGACATGCTGTTACCATTGGAAGCCGCACTGACTGTTGACACTGAGCAGGTGATGTCAGCCTGAGCTAGACTGAAGAGGAGTCCATGAGACCGTGAAGGGGAAAAAAAACAAAAAACGTCTCAGCTGACCACCGCGTTGATACATTAGATGTGATTCTTACGTCTCTGTACACAGCTTGCGTCTCATTACGCAAGGATAATGGTGTTTGCTCCGCTGCTTTCCTTGTGTAATTAATCTTTTGGCTGTGTGTTGATCAAACCACGACGGTTCTAGGAGTTTTTTTTTTTAGCGTATTTATTGTTGACAGCGTGAGAGTGGGATGCTTCTTTAGCTGGGCATGAAGATATATGTCGTTATCGTGATATGAGGCCTTATGTCGACCTCGATTTTGGATGACATTAATGATGCGTAAAGGGTGTTTTTCAGTTGTCACCAGCGATGTCGCACCAGACGATAGGGTCTCCCAGTTGTGGCATTGATTGGGTGCTTTTGAGGAGACACATATCATATATCAAGATATAGCCTAAACATATCCTGATATAATTTCCATGCCGAGTCATGAGACGTCACAAGGTCTTACTATCCTGATTGAGCTGGGTCTCGCACAGCTCTTAAAGAGACTCTTGCTGCAGCTGAATGAGTGGAATCCCTTTTATTTTGTTGGATAAACACATTAATCACCTCCTCGGATGAGCACTCTCTTACTGTATACATGTGAGAAGGCAGTGTGTCTGTGGCTGTGGGGGGATGATGACAGGGATGCCTCTCATCACGGTCTGCATGCCAAACACCGGCGCTGCACTGATCATCCCTGTGCTTCTCCTCCTCCAGCTGGCGGGCTGCAGAATGACACCTTCTTAAAAGCACAGCTGTCAAAAGTTTGGGACGAAATTACCTCGATTTTATTTTATTTTTTTCTCGTGGCGTTTCTCGCTCGGCTGCAGCTCTTACGATGCCACACAAATCTGAAATGCAAAGCATCTGTTTTTTTTTTGTTTTTTTTCCGGAGCTTATTTCTGAAGAATGAGTAGCGCGTGGAGAAATTTCCTCCTGTTCGCGCGGGGTTTGACTTGGCCGTGTCACTCTCTCGCGCTCTCTCTCCCTCTATGAGAAGCACGTCCTCTCCTGACAGTTCATCCTGAGCTCGCACACCGACACAGAGGAGGGTGTTTTTCTCCTTGTCAGCGTCCTGCAGCGCGCCCTCGAACAGTTCGCCTGCGCGCCGCGCGTACCCGAAGCGACGTCGCCCGGCGAAGCGGGCACGTCGCGAGGGCGGGCTCGCCTGCCGTAGCTAAAAGGTCCCGCTTCGACTGGCTGCTCTCATTGCAGTCCAGTCTGCCGAGCGGAGCGGACTGACTGAGGGACGAAGCCCCGTCTCCATTCAAGGATTTTACTTCGTACACTTCGTCCTGCAGCAGAGGACCGACCACAATCGCGCCTCGCCTCTTGTGGACAATGTTTCTCCTGCAGTACACAGGTACGTGTCTCAAGTTTTCACCTGCTGTCTGTCTGTCTGTCTCTCTGTCATGTTGACAGCGGAGATGTCACATATCGGATGGATTTCACACACAGCAGCTACCCGGACTCGTGTCGCTGCGGGCTGCCGCGCACCGCCGCACGTCTCCTGTGGCGTCGTTCTCCTCGTTTCTTCTCACCCCTCATGTCCGCCTCGCCTGACAGAAGTTATCACAGAAAATCTCAGAGGTCTTCTCGCTGGGTTCAAGTCCGTAATTGTCGGGCGTAGACCAGCTGTTTGAGACCCGCATCAGAGGAGAGCTGCGCTGATCCGTCTCCGCCGTGGAGCCTTGTGTGGTGGTGTTTTCTCCCCTCGCACGTCTCAGCATTTGATGCTTACTGCCTTGCTCCATGATGATAAACGAGACGCAATAATTTCCCGTGCGCGTTTTTTTTTTTTATTTTTTTTTATACACTTGCTTATCGGCACAATGGAGCCCGAGCGTGCGGCTCTTCCTCTGACTGACAGCCGCCTACTGCAGCTGTTTTATGGATGAAGTTTTCAGAATAGATCTAATCCGGATCTCCTGACATTGAAATGCATATATCTCACACGCTGTTCCGGCTCGGTTTCCTAATATATATATTTGAGCGTGGTGAGTCACAATGTAGTCGATGGGCCTTTATATCAGTTTGTTTCTTGGCTCTCTCACCCTGCGTCGTCTCAACTATGAAGCTTTACGCGTCATTTATTCCCGAGTCGCCATCGCGCGTAAATATCTTGGATTTGAAATGGGACTTTTTTTTTCCCCCCACTGTGGGCTCACAGGATCTAATTAAGCGAGGATGCTGTTTGAACTTAACCTGCTTACTCCGCTTTATTCTGGCACTGTGTGCACCAGCTTCCTCTGTTTATAGTCATGGCAAATTTACCTCAGCTGTCCCACAGCTTTTCTCCCCCTGTTGTCTGCCCGCTCAGAGCCTAATTGCTACTTTCCTTTAGCTCATAAAAGCAATGACTTGTCAAAGATTAGTCTCGTGGTATTAACTTGCAGTTTGTCATCGCCTCAAAGTGTTCCCTCATCCGCCCCCCCAGCTGGGAAGTTTACAGAACATTATACTCTTTACGCACTTTTTCTTAACATTTAGAAAACAGACTTTTGCTAAAGTAAGGTTTCATTAATTTCTTGTAATGAAGCATGTAGTCAGGCTCCAAAGTTCTTAAGTGCAGTAATTGGAATAATTTCACAGCACATAATTAATCATTCAGAATTCAATATGTAGCATGTAATTTGATAAAACATGTAGTTTAGGACAGAAATTACATTATGACTCGGGGACTCTTCGCGTTTGTGTCCAGAGGATGGAAATGTGTTTCTTGTCCGTCTCTGATTGCAAGGTTTTCATTTCACTGTGGTTTATCTCTCGCAGACAGAACGGATCAGTCCACTTTCTCCTCCAGAGGCACAAACATGCTTTGAATCAAATCGAGTGAGTGGTGAGTGGTGGTGGTGGTGGTGGTGGTGGAGGGAGAGGAGAGCCTCCCTATGACCACTGGGAGAGAAAAGGTCCATTAGGCCTTGTGACAGCCATTTACCTCCACACAGCGCTACTCCTTTCTGATCAATCGTCAGAGCATCCTTAGATTGCCTTTAATGGCGCGAGGGAGGGGGGGGGAAGGTACTTTGCTTAGATCTGTCAGAGGGGAGAGATTTAAAGGTTGTACATAGAGTGCTTGAGAGGGAGCTTAAATATTTCAGCTCTCTTTGGCAACTGATGGTAGTGCTGCAGAACAAATTAAGACTGAGCATAGAGAGGACTGCTGTACAACACCAGAAGATTTGGCAGCTTTGGAAAACTCAAGTTTTTAATTGGTTAGTGCATGACAATTCGAGGTTACTGAGTGGGATTCTCATTTCAGTAGCTGTCCAGGAAAAAAAAGTGACAAAGAGAAAAGTAAAAAAAAAGCCAACTTGAGTGGAATTATGAGTCACAGATGACCTGGAAATGTCAGATTTAGTGAAACTAGATACCTCGATGAGAGCTTGACTTAGTGGAAATGTGTTTATGAGACAGATCCTCGGTGTGGACGGTGGGGGATTCTGTTATTTATGTTCTGTCGATATAAACCAGGATACTCACAGTTTGTCTCAGCACTTCAGAAGCATAACGATATTCCCCCTGACAAACACTGAATCATTTCTGCAGATCCCCCCCATCAGTGATGACATCAGAATCCTTTGTCTTTATTTTCATTGAGATTAATTCCATGTTAAACACATCTAATGAACAAAATTAACATAATAACCGGTGCAGTGAGCATCAAACTCGAGGCTGAAAGTAATACTTGCCAGCCCACTCATCAGCAGTGATTCTCTGAATAATGTAATGCGTAAAAAATGAATGTGCGGAGCGATGCAGACCAGCTAGTTTATTCGTCTTCGTCTTTCGAGAGAAAGGCAGTTGGCGTCCGTTTCATCCACACTGGTGACGAACTCCCAGTGTTTTTCACTGACTCAGCCTGCCCATCAGTATTCAGCACCGTTACTGTCACCTGACTGCTGAAAGCTGAGCTGACAGACGGGCAGGAAGCTCTATAGCTTACTGTCAAGGCAAGTTTTACGTGTATAGTCGAAAGTGGGAGTTCCACCTGCGAAGCTTTGGCAGTGTGTTGGTAGTCCTGCACATACTAAGACCGCTGATGGGGCAAATGAGACACAAGAGCTTAAAGATCATGTCCTGTTTAGGACAGTTTGTCACCTGTTTCTATATACTCAACATAGGTCGACACGGACTGGGATTCACGTCGGTCTCCCCCTTTGTTCAGTCTGTTTCTCGGTGCATTCAGATTACATCAAAGGAGTACATTTCTATCTGCAGATATATGTTCGTTGAATGGCCAGTGTTGCAAAGATACCAGTCAAAAATCTAATAAATGTAAAAGACTGGAGTAAAAGAACATTTATGTATGATTCAAGCTTTCTTGGGCTTTTTCTTTCACCTAATCAGAAGACATCTCAATAGTCTAAACCATTGTTCCCAGTGTGGATACTGTGTCCTATGCAGTCCAGTACATTTTAAAGTTGCTGCTTGTGGATTGTGAAACCCCATGTCGATGGTGACCAGTTGAGTCCCTTATGCTAGTGTTTACAGGACGATTGAAAAGATAATTGCCACGTTTAGACCTTTGCACCAGATGGATGAATTTCTCTGCTGAAATGTCACTGCTTTCCCACAGCAGGAAGTCCCCAGACTCTTCTACTGCAGTTATGTTGCTTGCGTCAATCTTGCCCTGAATATTCTTATATCCCTCCCCCTCTAAATGCAGTTTGTCTTATTGAGTTGAGATAAACCCTACTATGTCCTGTCCTGAAATTTTCCATCTACCACCACTGATAACACTGATGGCAGTGGATGATGGGTTTGCCCATTAGAGTGTAGCTCCAGGCTTCATCCAGTCCAAAAGGCTGGAAACTGAGCCTGATCTGAACTCGACAGTCGTTCTGTTTTTTTCAGGTCTGAAACCGGCTCGAGCCAGGTGCAGTTATTGTAAGCTGAAGCTCTGAGTTTGTGTTACCCTATCACAGTGTCCTGCAGACAGTAGGTCCAACACTTATTAGCATTTACCACTAAATATCACTTATGACTTCTTTATTTTTACACTGTAGTTTGACTAAAAGACCTTGAAAGCACCTTGTCAATTGGTGTGACCGAACGTGACCAAATCCAGCCCAGTCTGTAGGATCCCGACGTGTTTGGGTTATCCGTGCTCTATTCAACATGTCTAAAGATAAATATAAAGTTACAGTGGAGTAATAACTGTCTCTCACGGACTTGAATCTTGTTTTCCGTAGATGTTTTGATGTGTTAAATCCTCAACTTCCTGTCACGAAATAACAGACCTTCAACACGAATGCTTTAAAAAGCTCCTGATGGGAAAACGGTGTAGCTGCTTCCTTACATCACTTTTTACAAGATGCTTGGCTGCTTTTGTCAAGTAATGTTCCCTTCATGTGGTGCTATCACCGCAGCGCACCATCTGTTGGGCTGATGTTTAAGACTGTTGGTGCAATAACTTGATTGTTTCATTGCCTCACCGCTCATCCTAAATCTCCGTGGCAGACTAATGTAGGGTAATGATCGTTGTTTATTCCCGTGTCTAATGCTCACTTGTATGTGCCCCCCAGAAAACACTATTTGACTTGGTCTAATTGTTCAGTGTTTGAATTACAGCAACATTAAAGTGAGGCTGAAATCCGCTCAGGTTGAAGAAAAGTGTATGAGCTTGTGTGGAAGATCCCTGTGAGGATCAGCAGTGTTGGCAGCGGCAGCGGTTCAACCTGCCATCTGGTATTGAATAGCTAAGAGTGCCTGGCAGCCTGAAGGCAACAAACTCAGGGGCTCCAACCATATCACTGACAGAGCTCTTCATTTCTAATCACTTTCATGATAAGCAACCACGCAGGGAACTTTCAAAGTAGAGTTAAGGACTCTGCAACAGCATGCTCAGGAGTAACATGAAAGATGAAGTGAGCCATCAGCCTTATTCTGCATTTGGTGTATATGAACAGCGTGTGAGACGGGATTGTGGCTGCAGTGCTGCTGTGTTAAACCCTGCTGACAGTCCCTTTGAGCAAAGAAGAATAGAGAGGCAGTTTGAAGAAGCTGGATTATGCCGTTCACCAGGGAGTTGCTCTACAACTTCTCGACATTTTCTGATCTGCTCTGTAAAATATGCACTGAAAAACTTCTGTCTTCCGCATTGGTCTCAGTGTTCTGTGTAATCTGCAGTCCCATGTGTGCTGCAGTACGTTAAAGCAAATATCAGAGGCATGTATTCTACATTTGACTGACTATTTGGCATGTCTAGCAAAGAGATCATGTCACTGTCACAATATTTTCTCCTTCCCGCCTGGTGCCTCTAAGCAGCCATTTATCCCACTCACTTTTAGATCCGATTTTAAACATAAATGCACTTGTGCAGAATCAGTTCTGCTGCTTTACACCAGTCAATTATAGTGCTGTTAAACATCAGCAGATTTCTGATTGTGTTTGAGAGTCTAGACCCAAACTACTTTATTTATTCTAAGGTAAGATCAATAAATGTAGCAAATTCTAACATTTGAGCAACAAGAATGATGAAATGTTTGATGTTTTTGGTTGACAAATGTTTAATTACAAAAGTGAATGCGGATTTCTGTTCTCTTGAATTAACAAACTGATTATTTGGCTGATCGCTGCAGCTCAAAGTTAGATTATCTTGCATTCATAAGGCTAAAAAGTTTGACTCACTTGCACTTACAAGAGGGACTAAGAGTGACTTACCTACTTCTTCGTCTTGAATAGCTTTACCATCCAAGATATTTTATTAGAAAAGAAGAACTTGAATGAGTACCAAAACATCTTTTATGTTAAGCATCAAGTCCAGCTGGTTTTTACTTCAAGGTGGTGAAGGCGATTCTGAGGAAAGATAGTTGATTGAACCCTTTGGATTAGAACTTCAAACAGAATACAGACCCAAAGCGCTGGTATCTGACCAGCTGGGAATGTGACTCAACAGTCACCTATCTTTCTCTGGAACAGCCTTCCCTATTTTTTAATCCCAACAGATATCCCGTGAGCTGGATAACTGAGAATCTTTACAAACACACCGTCAGCCTTGACAGTCATATTTTGGCTGACTGTCAACCCTTTACAACTCAGCACCCAAGCTCACCTGCAAGACTTGTGCTCATGTTTGTGTTTTCGTGATAAAGGAACCCATAGCTGTCACTTTATTGTGCAGGCATACATGAACATGTTGCTGCATTTCCTTGACTGTCCCACTTTGGTGCACTGATGGATAGAAAAGGACAACTGTTGGGTGTAACAGCCAGAGAAATACTGCATCTACCTGGCAATGTGGCATTCCCTCGAGACAGAGTGGACCTGAGTTTTGTTTTTACGGTGGCATTTTTCCCCTTACCAGCGGTGCCAAGAGAAGCAATTGAAAGTAGCACAACACATGGCATGATGGATCACCAGCGGGATGTAGGACACTACTGCTGCACATCTCTGAAGCTACCTGTGTCCACTGCTGCTACAGAAATTGTATTACAATACATTTTTTTGCCTCTGCACCAGATGATAAATTGAGCCTCTAAATCTGACTTTTATGTAGGAGATGCATTGCGTATTGGTTTTTGTTCTTTTCTTCTTCAGATGTAATAAGAATTGGCAAATGCGTATACTGTGAATTTATTTAGGGAGGAGCCCAGATTTATAGCAGGAAATCTCATGACATTTATTACATTTTTGCTGCTGTCCCTGGGAATTTATGGCTGTGCAGGAGTTGACCGTCTCGGTCAAAATCTGTTCTTCCAAACATTGATATGTTGAACATTTCCCCTATAGAGAAAATGGAGAAAAGCTGAGCCCTTGGTTCAGTGGTTTGGACCAGAGAACAGGGGTGTCCACGGGGATTGCTTGTCTGGAAAGCAGCCATCACTCTCCTGTAATAGAGACTGAGAGCCCAGATTTATATGGCTCTTACTTTGGGAAGAAGGAATGGCTTCGGGGGTGGGGGCACTGAATGGATAGACCGAATGTAACCATGAATGCATTATTAATAAAGTAGCAGAGGTTGTGTGTATGCTGTCTGTCGCATCAGGGCATTTTGCCTCCCAGTGAAAGACTGAGAGAACGTGCTTTCATGGGTCAGATGCTAGAATATTGCTGCAAGGGCTAATAAGTTCATATTCTGAACAGTGTTTATGTGATAACTCAGCCCTCTGTGGAAAGGAAGTTGGAAGAGTTGGGGTAACCCAGGAATTTTCCATTTGCAAAGACACATTTTTTGTGGCGAACTTTGTTAGGGGTGTTTCTCTACATTTTACATCAACAAACTCACACTCACAGATCTCCCACTGTGCAGACGCTTTCATATGGCTTGGTAAAAAAAACCCTATCTGAAATGTCACTGGAAGTGCTCTGAAAGGTTTGGTGTTTGAGCTCAAAGGAAGCCCTGTACTTGCATGTTTACTGCACTGAGCCTGGCTACAGTCAGACCCCTGCTGCTGGATAAATGCAAGGCTTTTTCTGCGCTCAGCACATCTTACTGGCCAGTATTAGTTCAGTGGCTTTCTCTACCTCTTTCTGAGGATTGAGAGGTCAGCATTTATGGGAGGATGATACAACACCAGTGTAACATTTTGACCGGGGAATGTGGTGTAGTTTTCAGTCGGGTTCTTCAAATTATAGCTCTGTCTATTTTGGACCATTGGAATGCCGGTTGAGGTCAGCCTTGGGTGAACCTCAGAGCACTCCTGTTGACATGATTGGGTGAGTTGAATTGAGGACATCCGCATGGATGGCATAAGTTCAAATTGAGACCCTTGACTTTCATGGTTATTATTTTTCAAGAAATAAAATGTTGAAATAAATCTATATGATCAATAGGGCAATCAGTTAAGAGATGCTGTTGCTGAAATTGCAAATTCTCCTCATCTTTTATTCCCAAAACAGTCCACATGGACTTCTTTTGGCGACAAGCCCCTCGTTGCATTGTTAATTGTTAGAGCCTGCACTTAACTTCTTTCAGTCTACAGTAATGATGATGTATAAATGACAGTAAATGATGTCCAATGTCTACAAATGTTAAACAGTTTAGTGTTCTACAACCACTTGGCACCAGCGAGGCAGTTATTAAAAAAAAGAAAAAAAAGAAAAGTTATTTTTAATGTGAAAAACTTCCCTCACAGTGGATGCCTGAATCTGATCATTCAGCACACCATTAGTCTTGTTTTCTTTCAGTGCACCACAACATTCTTGCTATTCATTGACCAATGTTTAAAAAAGAAACACTAGTAGTTATGGCTATGGCTCCAATTACACTTTCGCCCCTCAGGCAAGAGTGAGGCAGCTTTTGGGGGATAATGTAAAACAGGCGCAGAGGAAACGGTGAGTGAAATGATGGCTGGAGTGAAATGCCACTGCACCTGTTTGGCTGTTCCTTCTCTTTGGATACTTCATAAGAAAAGTGTTTTTACAAACATTGGAAAACTGGGGTTATGGAGTGCACATACCAATCTTTGAACATTATACATTATAATCTTTACATTATCAAATATACCTGCTTTAGATTGCCTATCCATTGCCCAATCCTCAGTAGACCCCTATCTCCTACCACACAGTATCACCCTTCCAATTTGCACATCATACCGAGGTGTAGGGTGAGAGATTGGACATTGTCAAAGGACATTTGCATTAACTGGAGCTTCCCCCAACTCTCCCTTCTCCCATTTACAATGAAAAGCAGCTTATCAGCGTGTGAACGGCCCATTAGGCATGCTAGCAACATATGTTTAAGGAACAAGGCAGGAGGATCTTTATTACAGTTTTGTTGTTTTAAAGAAAAAGGTGCTGAGACTGCGTCATCCTGGTGAATGGGGTTAAAGATGCTGACCACGCAATTACAGCGTCTCCATTTCAAGTCCACGCAGGGTTTAAAAGTTGCAATCAAACTCCTGCACACTGCCTTAACTTGCAAAAATACATTCATTAGTAACAGTTCAGTGCTAGACCTTCATCAGGCAAAGTGGTGATTGCTATTTTTTTTGGGTCTTTTTTTGTGTGAGTTTGATTGCAACTTCTGATCCACTTGTACCTCACCTACGCACCTGTCTCATTAAATAGATGACTGTTCTGAATCCACGCAGGACCTCTGTGGCCTCTCTGTCTCCCATTTTATCCTGTTATAGCTTCTCTATAAACTATATGCTGATCAGGACACTTTACAATTGGAAAAATAACTCGCCTGTCTTCTCTGAGGGACAGTCTTTACATTTCAAACCGGCCTCTAAATGACCTCAAACGCATCTTTGGCAAATCTGTACTGCAGTTTCTTGTTTCTTATCTGCCTACACTGATATCTTTTCCTATCTGGATCTACATCCAATTATCGATCTAGATCTAAAATCAGCTGACTTTGAAGCCTGAGAGTTTCACAGTTTAGGAAATAGTTTGTCGATCAAGTTCCAGCATCAAAAAGATGAGCAATTTAAACGTTTCCCAAGACTGGTGCCCAGCAATCCATACCCCGAGCCCTGTGGCCTGCATTATTTTCAGTATAGCATCTTTAACATGCCTTATCGCCTCTGTCTGTGTTAGTGCCAGCAAACTTAACTTTTGTTTTGAGCTTTTCACGGCCCATCCACCTTCCCGTTCCGCTATACGTCAAGATGGTTATTTAGATGAACTGTCCTGAATGCTGAATGTCGTTCCTCGCACCGGCTGTGGCCTTAAGGGCGCATGCTGACAACAGCTGACTTAACATCATGGCACTGAACACAGCCATTACAGACAGGGAGGTAATTGGATTCACAAATCAGCCATGGCTCCGGGTTTATAGTGGCACCGGGCTTTATGGGTCATATTTCAGAGACTGGTGGGCAGTTTGTCAGAGAGGGGGATTGGTGGTAACGAAGAGCTGGTGCAGGAAGGAGAGTCAGAGGGAGCATCTGAGCTCTGCTTTTGGCTCGGAGAAAACGCACGAATAGAAGGTGGATCCTGCAAGCTCTATGTCCCAAACTAGCTCTTGTCAAATGTTATTATAGCTCTCGGGTGAAATGGACTGAAATACTGATATTGCTTTTTTTTCTTTTCTTTGGTTAAATTGTCCCTTTCACTGTCTTTGACCTTGTCGTTCAAAAAACATTTCCTTTGGGTTTATTTTGTCTCTGTTTTGTGCTTTTGTGTGAAGCTTCTCCCCTCTAAAATACGTTATTCTGTACATATCTATTTCTTCCTGCTGTTTTTCCACTCCCAGACAAATAACATTTCTCCTGAGTCACACAGAGGTCGATGATGAAGCATGCGTGTACAAGTGTGTGTGTGTGTGTGTTGGCGAGACCGGGTGGTAGGAAAAGCTGAGGAAAATCTTCTTCCCGTCTCCGCACAAACACACTGCAGGTTCTCAGTCATGCCTTCTGTGCTTGTCCCAACAGAAGTCAGGGAGGTAGATCGATATGAAGATTAATTATTGTGTCCAAGTCGAGGGCTGCACCAACAACCTGCATTTTTCAAGCCTCTTAGTGAGTGTCCAAATGCTTCCCCTTTCTGACGAGCACTGAGCTTTAGCTTGTTAGTGTGGTCTCTGGACCGAAGCTGTGCTGAGAGAAAATTGGACCAGGCTCCGGGGGTAAGGAGATGGAGCTCAGTGCGGCTCAGATCAGCACCTCCAACAGGCAAAGCACGAAGCCAACAGCATTTTCCGGTCTTAAAAGAACCTACAGGATATTAGGTATTTGGTTAACTGTTCTCTGAGGTATCAGAAGTGGACGGGTGCTTCAGGCTGAGATATCTGATTCTCTCAGGCATCCTCCCTTGAAATGAAACTGAAATTTGATCTGCATTGGATCAGTTATGGAAGTCTTTTCAAGCTACAACTCCCGGCTTAGAAGATTTCTAGTCCAAAGTCTGAGCTATAAATAACTCAAAATGGAAATGAGTCCTTATTTATAATGCATTGTATTCTTTTGAGTCTGCTTGTCTACATGAGGATTATTTAGTAGGTTTGTGCAATAAACATTACCAGTGTGTTTCTCCTGAACGCACGTTGATGTATTGATGTGTTGAAATGTGCAATATGTCATGCCAGTAAACAGTGTGTGTTCGGAGCGGGGAAAATTGGCCAATAGCAGAATGATAAATTCCCCCCCCTGAAGGCCGCAGGAGTATTTTGATATTTTCTGAAGATGAAGATGTGTTGAAATCATGGGATGAAGTTGAATCAGTCACAATCAGGCATCATTGGCAGATGCCAAGGGCGGTTAGATCACTCTGATAGAGTGAAAAGGATGATGTAAATGTTGTGGCATGTATCTCTCAAGTCGCTCATCCAAAAATACTTTTTCTTTCGAAACATTGACACAGTTCCACCATATCCATAATATTCACACCAATTTTTGTTTTTTTTCTTTCAGATTTTGTTATTTCAGTCACTCATACTTCTGTTAACCTCTCATGATTAATGGCACCTCCTTTAGATAACTCACTGCAATTGAGTCAACTAGAGAGGGAGTTAAAAGATTGTCCGTGACAATAGGTCTGTTTTAGAAAAGGGATGAGAAGGGAAAATGTATTTTCCTTTTTGGCTTTGATTTGATACAGGCACCCGCTTTATCCTGAGCACCTACAAAGTGCATGTGTGATTCAGGGTCAGTGGAGCAGAGAAGTGTTGAGCAGGAGTCCACTAATAATAGGGGTCTTGGATTCACTCGTCTACCATTGCTCTTAACTCTTGATTGGACGACTCTAAAAATGACAGCATTTCTACACCGCAGAACTCCTGCACTTAACATTGTCCATTTCCAGTTAATGATGGACCAGTGTTGAACTTTGATTCACTCTCTTACACGTCATCAGGGAGACAATGCAGTAGAATGGTCTTTGCACGGACAGGGTCTGGATTAAGGACTTTCATATGTTCAGCACTAAAAATCTCTGTCTTCACAGAGACAAAAGTCAACCTCGACTCGAACATCGTCAGGGTAAACGTTTTGAGAATTTGACATCGTGCTCTGGGTTTTCCCTGTTTCAAAGCATCATGCCAGCCACCCACAGAACAGCAACAAAAAATAAGTTGTGTTCTTGCTGCAACTTTGAGACATAGCACTTATCTGCACTTGCCACAGTTCTCTAACAATCCCATTTCTGAGTCACTGCTGGGATTGGGATGAAGCTGTCAGCGCCAACAACTGTGAGAGAAGTTTGTGATTGTATGTGTGTGCATGTGTAGGCA
This sequence comes from Sparus aurata, assembly GCF_900880675.1. Lineage (NCBI taxonomy): Eukaryota > Metazoa > Chordata > Actinopteri > Spariformes > Sparidae > Sparus > Sparus aurata. Next base: position 31,752,314 of record NC_044204.1, on the reverse strand, counting down.
CACTTGGATGCTTTTTTGTGTGTTTACTCCGTCTGTATGGAAATGTGTGCTGCTAGGATCGAGAGCACCATCACTCTATTCTGCCTCTTCCAAATGTGTGTGTACATGTGCTGTCAGAGATGAATGGGTCATGGCAAGGAGGCAATGATTGTCTTTGTACGCAGGATTGCAACTCAGGATTTGTTTCATTACAAATTAATTGAGCCAATGATTTCTTGGTTAATTATTTGAGCGATATGTTAGAAAATGCCTATTGCAATTTGCTGAGAGATAAGGTGATGCTATAGTCAGTTCATGTTTGCCATTTCTGCTCAATTAGTGACTTCAACACGTCATTGATTATCAAATTAGTTGAAGACTAATTTTCACGACCAGTTGAGTGACTAATACTTTCAGCACTTATCTTTATATTGTGCTTATTTCAAGATTAAATGGGAGTGCATTGATAAAATCCAAAGGGCAGGAAAGGGTACACGGTAGAAGGGAGAAATCCTAATGATTCACGATGAATCATAATAATTCAATTGTACTGATCTTTGCACATATTGTAGGACGTTTATAGAGTCTCCATTTGCTCTGCCTTTCAACCGTGTAGCTTCAGTTTTCCGGATGTAACTTGAACCAAATAGCAGCCGAATAGGTCGATACAGTATGTGACAGGTAAACTTCACCGAGCAAACTCAGGTAAACATGCTGTTTTAATGTAGTAAATAATGAGCATAACATTACCATCTTGTTCTTGTCACACCCTTTTCTTCCCTGTTTCCCTCCCCTCGTCACATCAGCCGTTAATAACGGTGTGAGTTCAGTCCACAATCTGTCTGCTGTGATGAGTGATGGCTGAATGGACGGCATGAGGAGAGACGGAGAGAAAAGAAAAGAACAGAGGAGTAGAGCCCAGCTCAGCCAGAGCATAGCCTCCGGAGCTATCCCTTTGCCTGATCTATGGGGCTTCATTTGTTTGTGCTGTTTTGGTAATTAAACAGGGGAGGCCCACTCATTGGAGTCTGGCTGTTGGCTTAATTTCTCTTCCCTAATCTTCCCATAAGACCAGATAATTAATGGTGGAATGGCAGGAAAGCCTGCAGTCCTTCTGTTAATGGAAGGGATTCATCTTGTTTACCCAACTTGCTCTTTGTCTCTTTACTCCGAGCGTGTCCAGGGTGTCATCGCAGTGGTGGCCCAAGATGCTGAGATTTGGCGTCTGGCCAGATGTCTGATTGCAGATGATATCGTCCTGGAGCACACATAAATATTCTCGGCTGGGGTTTATCCCCCCGTCTTAATTGTCTGACTTGATCATTGTTTGCTTGTGTTTTTTTTAGCCACGTATTAACTGGATTATGAGAGTGCTGAGAGTATTGGAAGCCGACTTTGTCACCGCATCATCCATCTTGCTTTATACAAGAAGCACTTTTATTGCCCTTTTGAAAATGCTCTTCAACCGCACATATTCAAGGACACGTTTGGCATTATTCCATGTTTTTATGTTTATCCTTAAATCTCTTGAAAGACCAACACTGACAGAGTATTGGTGTCTTTCTCAATACTCTGCAACATCGGATCACACATTTGTGTGGGGTACTTAATTCCTCCAAGAAAAACCCCCAAACTAAAAACTAAATGATGTCCTAAAACAGCTAGTGCAGACTTTGGCGAACATAACTCAAACAGGAGGATTTGTTGGGATTTGCTGGGGACTATTTTCATCTGCGAAGACGTAAACACATTAACATAAACAACACAAAGCCAAGAACAATCGTTATTAATCTTTATTTTCCCCCTTAAAACTAAAAAGAACATTAAGCAGTTGAAGGATCAACCCGGTCGACAAACTCTGTGATGGTGGCAATATTATGCCAAACAAAATGAACTATAATAATTAAAAAAGAGTAATATCGACTGAGTTGGTCATGGCTTATTGGTGTCTATGTCTGCTAGAAGAAATGACAGTACAGAAATGCCAAACCAGGCATGATTTAATTCACTCGAGAGCACTTACAAGGTGATTTTGTGTAAATAATAATTCTACTGGCAGTGAATTATGTTTGTATGTATTTATTGTGCATTTATTGGTGAGTACAATGCATGAATTAAGTTATTTGATCCTTTATTATGCACATATTAAGAAATGTGTTTACAGTTAACAGTTGAGTACGCTTTCTGCTGCTACTGGATTTGAAATAAGAACAACGACTTGTTAAAAATTAGCAAATCCGTTATTAACAGTGTTTTTTGTTAGTTTTTTGGGATTGAGGAGCTTTTGCTTTTATTGGATAGTCCAACTGTACATGAAGGAAGACAAGCAAAGGATTTCAGTCTGAAATCGAAGAAAAGAAATTCATGAGTATTTGATTGACGTTCTAAAGCATCTTCAAACTGTTATCGAACAACAAGAATATGATGCTGTTATTATCATTTACATAGTCTGATTCATTGTGAAGGGAAATTCCTTCCATTCCTTAGGCTTCCCCCCTTTACTGTGGTTATTAAGCTTTGTATTCCTTCCATGTAATTGACAAGTGTCAGGCTAAATGTAGCTTGTCACATACGATAGTTGGACGTGTAGCCTGCAGGTAAACAAGAGCAGTGGGGGAATGAGACGCATACCCATGGTAGAACTCTTCCTGTGGGCAGCTAGCTGCTCAAACCTCCCCTGGAGCCATATTTTGACAAAGGCTTTTTGAAGGGCTGAGCTGTCAGCGTCAGCTTCCTGACCAGACCCTCATTAGCCAACACCGTCACCAAGAGAACAGCGAGATGGAGACACCTCTTCAGCAGCACTCAAGAGAAAATGGCTTTTTAACTGCAAATTAATTTTGGAATAAGGGATTCATTGGGTGAGAACAAGGTGGGGAGCACATTTAGTATTGTCTGCTGAAGTGGGTTTCTCTGTATGAGTGGCATGTCACCGAAAGGCTCATTAATGTGGATCCTGGGGAGAACTTAATCCCCAGGAGCTACTTAAGGGTAAAACAGAGCAATGTGGGGATGAGAGATACCCCTACAGTAAACTAGTTGCTTGTTTAGGGTTGTGTTTAATTGTCTTTGCGCGCCACATTTTGTACATGTTGTACTGAATGCTCTATGCTACATGCTGCTGAAGTCAACCATCAGGTCCCTGTGTCTTAGCAGAAGGGAGGCTATGCTACTAGCACAATTAACATGCAGAGACAAACATAAGCTGCTGCTCAGATAAATGTGGCTGCAAATCGGTGATTATTATGAATGATTTCTAAACGAGAGGCTCTTCAGGGCTTACACGTCCTCGAGGGCACTTTGTCCTGTTAAAATAAAAAATGTAAGGCAGTTATTGTTACCTTACTGTTCTGTTACAGTGCCGCTCTGATTAATGAGCCAAGTCATTTGAGGGACTTATTGCAAGTATATGGGGATGATTTAGAGTTGGCTTGATGTGACACAGTCGATACAGATCTGTTAAATGTCATCTCCTAATTTAGATGGGACTCTGTTGCTGTTGAATCTATTAATTTGTATCCCAGCCCTCGTTTAATAGGCTCAATGTCTTTTGTTGACAAGAGAATCTCTGAGGTGTGTTAGGTAGTTGTTGTGGACCTTGTTATAAGATAAGAAAATCTTCATGATGGATTGAGATCGACTGTTCTAGCATAAAGATAGATCTTTATAGCCGTTTCAAATTGGGATTAACCAATTTTTTTTTTTTTTAAGAGCCAGTACTACAACTATTATTACTAGTCGAGGAGACAGATAAACGAAATTTGTGTTGTCAAATTAAAAATCTTGGTCGTATAATGGTCTTAACTGATGGATAAAACACATGAGTTACTTTAGTTAAGTTTTTACATTTAATAAAATAACCAGATATTATTCCTTCTGCTGACAGACATTGAGTGAACCAGCACATTTTTGCCTCCTGATGCACACTTAAAATACAAAAGTGAATGGAGACCATGTTTTACAACTGTCATAAAACTGAAACAAAGGGTACTGGTGCAGTAAAATTCCATAATTCAGTTTCATATTCATTTGCATTAACAATCGTGACTCGTCTGGAGCCTGTCCAGAATAACTCAGCCAAGAATGAACATCTTGTTAAAGTTCGGAGAGCATCCTTTTCCACATTGAAGCCCTTAGAAACATATTTCAGCCATATATCAGATAAAAATCCTTGAAATCATGTTTGGGAGTTTCAAAATGAATCAAAAGAGTTAGTTGATGTGTCAGCGGTTTTAAATCATTAGATGCCATTTACATATGTCTAGAGGCTTCCTTGTAAGAGAATGAAATCAGAGTGGCTTTCATTTTACATTTGAACATTTCCAGTAGTTTACAGCATATCCTGCGTAGATGATGCACCGCTTTCTGCAAGTCTTTTCAATGAAGAAGTGGCATCGTGACATTGCATCGACATTTGCAACCATGGTCCTCTGAGGTTTTACAGATCGATGGTATGGAACTGGGTCTGGTAGTACAGACAGGAATTAGGGTTCTGCTGCGGTCCCTCACCCAGAAATGGCACAGGCGGTTTTGTTGGCTGCTCTGGGACTGAGTGGTTACCAGAGGGCTTCAAGGTATTTAGAGGTCTGACCATGTTAGAGTTTTACTAAAGCTGGTTCTATACAATGAAGTCTTTGCTAATCTGTTTATAATTCTTCCACAAATCACCGGTGCAACGGTAGATTATTTCGTCTATCCCTTGAAATCCATTTGAACCATTCAGTCTTGACATCCAGATTTAGTTTTAGCCAATTGCACCTGTTTGACATGCTTGAATATAATTAAATTACTCTAGACTGGAGTTAAGAAACACTAACATTAGAATTACCTGTTTGTTTCTTGTCTATCTGGTTAGAAACCATGAAGAATATGGGCTTTAAAGTATTTCTTTAAATATATAGTGGTACTTTGTCAGTATTGGGGTAAGGACCTATCTACAGCTTTGGTATACCCGAAAGTATAAAGTTGAGGTTATTCATGTGCAGATTTAAAATGCTAGACATCCAAGTTTTCTAATGAGGATTTACAGATTTTGTGCTTTATCCCCTTCTCGCACTTTCCTCAGATTTTTACCCTCCCTGAATGGCACAAGTGTTACTTGTCTCAAGCGATGGAATTTTTCTTTCAGTTCATTAATTTTCTAAAATGTTCCTTTTCAAAACATAGCCTGAAGTGAAAAGTAAGAGAAGAAAGAAGAAGGGGGGGCAGTGGAATGTACCAAAGGCTTCTGGATTTGAACCAGGATGCTTTTATGACTCAGACTTCTACATCAGGACTGTAGAAAGGAACCAAATAATCTAATTTGATAGTGTTAAATTTAAGGCTACGTTGGTGATATGAATGAAGGATTCTCGTTGCATGCATTGCTGTATTCTTTCCTTAAACTACTGATGGAGCAGTTGCCAGAAACCAGAATGCATCTTCGTGCCAAGTATGTATAATTCATGAATTACATGAAGAACATTAGACGCAGGGGTTTTCAGAAAAAGAGTACAGGGTATACAGTGTGCCTGGCAACGCCTTCTCCTGTTAGACAAGTGCTCTATTGATTGAGAAGGAGATTGAAATTGATTGAGAAGAGGAGTGAAATCCCTGAATCACTCCAGTTAAAATTATGTTCCTGCTCTCCTATTTCAATGATAATGCATTCTGTACTGGCCCAGTAGGATCCCGTGGCAACCGGGTTTCTTGGCTGAAAGAAAGCGGTTACGTTTTGAAGTATAATTTCTGAAATTTCTAATGCACTCTCGCCAGAGCTCACACATTTCTAGTGATGAGCAATCGGTGGATGGTTCTTTTCTTTTCTTCTTTTTTTTTTCTTAAAAGAAAGAAGATGAACTAAGGTGAACATCAGGGCAGAAGCAAAAACATTACTCTACTTTGGGGTGGGCAACCCAACCATTGTGATCGATCTGGAAGGGCTCCACAAACTACTTTTCAGGTGAATCATAGAGATATGAGTATTTAACACCCTCTTACTTCTATTTCCAAACTTAACACACATGACCTCTCTGCATTGTGGATCCATGCAACATGAACATACCAGCTTGTGGCGAAACCCGCCCAGTGAGCATGATACATTCCTGGCAGTTGTTCATGTTCACAACTATCATAGTCAAAGGCACAGGTATCTCATTGACGTTACAGTAGCCCTTTTTAGATAGAGAAGGCGGCACATTTGCTCCAAGGTAAGGACGGCAATGTGCCGGCCTGTCTTTCTAAAACCGAGGCGTGATATTTACTCCTTTTCCAAAAGCCGCCTCTGAGGTAGGTGTAAACATGTGATGTGACATGAAGCTCGGAGTTAGGCTGTGAACAATGAAAACAAATTTGTCATCAAAATAAGAGCTTTACATTGCACCCCATTGGAGTTTAGAACTGGGTTCTTAGCGGGGGGCTTTTAATTTGAAAGTAGCGACCGTCCTTAGCCTGCTGGCACAACAACAAGCTAACACAACTAAACAGCTTACAGAGACCGAGGAGACGCTAGTATCTCCTGGATCTCAGCGGCTGTCCAGTTGCTCATCTTAATGTCCGCGGATGAAGTGATGGACTGACTGCTGTGATCAGCTGTTTCCTGATTTTAAAACTCCCCGGCTGTGGGTCATTGACACCTCCGCCCACCTCACGCAGAGGCCGGCACATTTCCGTCTCGTTTTTAGATAGCAAGTGAGGCGGAAATAAGTGTACCCTCCGAGGCAGAAAATCGGCGGACCAGAACAGACCCCCAATTTGCCGCCCTCTGTCTAAAACGGCGGACCGAGCCGCCAAAAGGACGGGCAAATTGGTGGCTTGGTGCTCTGTCTAAAAACGGCTAGTGACTGTTTCCACATTTGTAAGCATAACACCACTGGATATTTTGAAGGAGACCTCAGTACAATCAAAAGTATCTTAAGATACCTAACCAAGTTTGTGCCTTAACCTAAACAGACTATAAGGACAGTGTTGTCGCAAGGAAGATCGGTTGGAACAATTTGAAATTTAACCCAGAGAACATAGTGTTCTAACATACCCTTGGTTTTTGAGAAATGTGCTTTGCCAAAATTTCTCCTGGCAATTGTGTTGGACAGGAAGAACGATATTTGATGCAACATTTAGTTTTAAAGCTGCAAATTGAGGAACACAAAGGCTAAATCAAGACTGGCTGTAGTCTACAGGGCATCACAATTTAGATTGCCAAGGATTTATGTTCCCATACATGAATGAACGTTGTTGTAGGGAGCTTAAAAATGGAGACTGCCGAAGTGCTTCGACCCTAGCCACACTTCTTGAGGATTTCCTGTGAATGTAATGGTGTTTTTCTTCGTTTCCATGTTTCTTACCTTTTCACTGAGAGTTATCTTCCTTAATCCAATCAAAATCGAACTGAACTCAAATAAAGTTGTTCAGTGCAAGCTGAATACAGAATACAGTAGCTGTAGATGTAAAATCAGATCAAGGAAGTGCTGCACTGTTAACATTGCTTCAGATTCTAGAGAGCTTGCTCCCACCATTGCATTTGTCCAAGGCATTAGATTTCTTAATGGATATAGGCGTCAAATGGAAGTAGGACTCTTTATTCATTACACTGGTTGAATGGGCTCTGCCGGGCTTGGTTGCCTCCTCTATAGCTGTATAAATGTGATCTATGAACTGGCTAATTGCCTTTGTCCTGATCGCTTCCATGACCAGGCTGGAAAGGTCATTTCCTGTCCTATTTCTGTCGTATCCATCGGGGAGACTCTGCAAAAGCCGAGAGGAAATTCTTTTCGATGATACTATTGCAATACAATTGTTTGGTTTATTTGTCAAATTACTGCTGCTAATCCCCTGCGAGATGACACGCTAACAGCTGGGAATGTATAACCGATTTCAAAGAAGCCAGCAGATGGTTATCTGAGCAAAAGCTGTCATGCTACATTTGTGCCACACAGCTCGACCACTAGGTTAGAATGAGTGGAGAAATCGAAGGTTAGCCGAGGAAATGTTCATTCCTGCAGACCGTGTGAAGTTTTGGAACTAAAGGAGCATGAACTCCAGATTAATCTTTGTAATTTTTTCACTGACGCAGATGTCCACAGCTGCTGTCAGAACAAACTGTGAGACTGGCTCCACGTATGACATGAATGCAGAGTGGACATTTTATCGTTCACCCTGCAGTTTTCACTCTCTGCTAAATAGTTGTCAGTAAAGAAGATGACTTTGACCTAACTGAACTCAAGTAGCCTCGCCTTTTCTGGCAACATTTAAGTAGCAAATTTCCATCACAATGCTGAGACTGTGCCTTGAGGTTACATTAGCAGGTTTTATGTCTTTCGGATCCATTGGGAGTCGACGGAAATGACAGAAACCATAGGATTTGACAGGAAGGAAGGAAGCAGAGGTAGTCAAAACACAAACGAGCAGATAGCTGTGTTTATTTGCAGCCAGTTTTTACACTTTAGATTTATATTTCAAGAAGAGGCTTTGGCTTCTGCACAAAGACACCAGAGTCACAAAATGTGTTCTATTCTGGTGCTTGTTGGCGCCGGAGATAAGCAGGGAGAAGACAGATTTGACAAAGTAAAGCTGTGATCGAACATCAGTGGGTAGGAGGGGAGACAGTTTCTTGAGTAGCAGCCTGCAGATCATGAGTCTGTAGTGACAGTATCTGAACTTGAGTTTTCCAACTAATGTTATTAATAGGATTGGTGCAGTAACTCCCGGTGAACACACATTTTGCAAGATATCCGTACATATATTTTGTTTGTCCATAAAGCAATTGATTAAAGTCAGTTCGTCATCTTTGATCAGATTTATTCGTCCTGGTCGTAATTCATGAGGCATCTCTCCTGCTGTGCCGCTGACGGCGCTGTCAACCGTGCACTCAGTCGCACTGGACTGTGGTCGAGGAGGTTGTACCAGCATCTGCTTCAAAATTAGTTAAGCTGACTTCATTGGCAGTCGGCACCGGAGCTGAGAGCGTTGGAGCGTCAAACAGACAGAAGTCAAGCTGCCCACGTTTCCATTACCCTTCTCTGCCTTTATCACAATTATTGTTGTGGTCATTTAAGACAGGATTCAGTTTGTGCCGTGCTGTTGCTCCCGTGCTTCTCCGTGTACGATGACGTGGCTAATAGAGGAGCCGTTATTCGACTGACGAAATGTAAGTCGACTGTGACTGTTTGACCTTTAGGGGTAGAAACGTTATATTGTTGATGCAGCTTCGTATTTAATCCGTCAAATTTTATTCAGCCCATCCTGCATGAAACATTTCCGCCACTATTATTCTACTGGCTTGCCAACTAACTAAAAATTGTACCACAGTTTAGATTATTGTTAAAGCTCGAGCCAGTGAAGTTTTGGTTTGGAATAATTTAAAATGATGGCAGTATTTGGCATAGATCCCACTCCTGCAGATCTGTAACCTCTCGTACATAAAAAAAAAAATTCCCCGACAACTCTAGCTGCTGCCTGCCTTCTCTGTGGTGCTGCTGCCATTCAACTGAGCATTCAGAATTTGATGCATTACTATTCTTCTGACAGTGGCATACTTTGCTTGTGATGTTTGCACCAGGGGTCACATTGAGAAGATGATTCACTTTACCCTTTGTCACTGTGTTTCTCTCTTTCAATGAGTCAGAGCCTAGCTTTAACATGCATTAGTTGAAACCCAAGGCATATGAATAAATCAAATAAATCATTGTGTTCCTAAGTGGGTGTTTACTTGACTGAGTGCAACCTGTTGTGACCCCGCACTCCTCCCCGAAGTAAAACAAAGATGTTGTGCTCCTCTTTGGCTATTTGCTTTATTTATGCCTAAAATTTCAGCGTGGCAGCTTTTCCTCACGTTTTCTCTGGTCATTACTGTAAGAGATTTTCTCTTGCTTCACTGAATAATTCCTTCTGGCACAATAAAACCCTCTTCACCACAAACACATTCCCTCCCATTTTCCAGTGACAAAACAACAAGAGGCGTCAGACAATGAGCGATGACATTTTCTGCCACAGGGTCCATTAGCACTCTCATGTGTGACTAAATATTGTTTCTTTGCACACACAGCTCCAAATGTAGGCATGTCTGTACTTAGTGAAGGCAAAATAGGACAAATGATGTCTCTGTGCAGCACTTAATGTGTTAACGGCTTTGTTTTTGTTTTATTATTTCATGTGTGTCACCAAAAATAACCGTTGGTGTTGATTTTGTCACAAAGTCTGTTGCAATAAACATCATAGGGGCATTCCACTGATATTACATGTGAAGACCAGTTTGTTCATTGATGACTACTGTTATTATCACAGCTTTTTCCTCCGAGACTTGTTCGCTAGAAGTCTGCTTTTCAAACTGGTAGAATGGAGACATTTTCATTTGTAATTGTGAGGGAAGATGTTTTTCGATTTGCTTTAGAAGGACTGTTGGACCTTGACACAAAGTCCCACAACTTTTCTGAAAATGCAGTAATAAATCATCACCTTTTGAGCGTGTCGGTGTACTAAACAGGCAAATGGAGAGAAAGACATGTCAAGTTTTCATCCAATTATGGTGGATGGTTGTCAGACCCTGGCAAAGCTGCTCTTAAGGCACAATCACACCTAGCCCAGCTACTCCAAACTGTGCCGAAGTACAATTGTCCCTCCTGGCCTGCACTTACATTTATCTAGTCACCTCTTGTACATACATCGAACCCGTGCTTGTGCTCATGCAACCGTGCCGAGCCCAGGCACACCTCTTCCAACCGTGCCAGGGCTAAGAAAGTGTACCATGGTTTGGCACGATACCGACTGCCCAGTGAGAGTGCGCCCTTAAGCACTGAGGAGGTAAGAAGTCTCACTATGCTGCTATTTTACAATGCCAATAACATGATGGATTAAGCAGACTAGATGCTAAAGTTCGGCCAAATGATTTAAACCACTTTATTTGGAGGTAAAGCCAAAAGCACCACTAAATTCAACGTTGCTGAAAACCAGAGTAGTTTGTACGAAGTGTGACTTGTTTATATCTCTTACAAGTCGACTCCATGGCAGAGCGACAAGAGAGGGGCGAGACATGATGAATGATGTAAACGGCACAGGGATTCATTCAGTATTTCCAAGCAGGCATTCATAATGTCGCGCTCAGTTGCACACACAAAGTAGCTGTGAGTAGACTGAGAACAGAGAGCGTGAGAAAGAGGTTTTTTACCTTGCACACTACGCGCACATCGTCACACTCAGAGATTCCTCCACAGTCCTGAGATCACGGCCAATACTTTCACGAGTATGCTGTCATGAATTGGAGTTATTTCTCTAAGGTACATGTCTTCAAGTGATCAAGCACTGACGGCTCAAATGGCAGCACATAGGAATGTCTTAACATGAGCGCTGTGATCAAGTGCAATCAAAAAGGAGCATTCCACATGATACCGCTGATCACAACAGACTCCACTCGTCATACAGCATGCATGTCTGCCAACTCTTGAGCAGGGATTCTGATTGGTTCGCACCATACCGCCCAGAAGATGAGCTGTAACGGCTGAAAGCAAAGGATATTATCACTTGTATACTAATCAGCAGTTACATCAAGGCAGCATATGTGTCCCTCTGAGCGGCGTAGATCGTGATCAACATCAGACTTCCTTAGCGAGAAGCTTCAACTTCCTGGACCAGAATTCAGAGCTCCAGCTCATGGAGAATGACAAGTAGCCATCTGGTAATTCTTCTCTACAGACCTGTACGGTAGCTGCATCCCAAATTAGCATCAAAGGAAAAGAATTGTCTTTTGAAAAAATCGTCTGTTGCATCTAGAGCGCCGAGATCTCCCTTGTATTGTCACTCGGGGGGGGTCTGATTCATTTGGATAAAAATTCAGCCGCACTCATCTCTAATTTCAGAAAGGGGACGAGAGCGGAAGCTGTGTGCACAAGACAAAAAAACACAAACAGCTAAGGAGCACTTTTTTTTTTTTACAAGTATTAATTGACACACAAGGGAATGTGGTTTCTTATCTACTCCCCTTGAAACTAAGTACAGCCTCTGGGATGTTCTGAAGGGTACTGACAGGGTGTGGGCATGCTTTTTCAAACCAAACTCAAACACGGTTCGCAGAGAAAGCTGTGAAGTTGTGACACGGACTGTGAGTCAGAAACATTGATGTTTTGGAATGGCTACGAGCTGATTTAGTCTAATGACGCAAATTTTAAATGCGAAACTGGCTGCAAGGCTCAGTCCAATTTCTTTTGAATGTATGATCTTTTTTTTTTTTCACTGTAATCTGCTACTCATTGAATGTATTTATGGATTATTACGACATCAAACTCATCTCATTTGGCTTAATTCTGTTTGAGAAGGTAATTACCGAAATAAGGACGTACTGCGACTGGAGAAGAAATGTATGTCAGCCATCCTGATAGCTTCGGGTTATGGTAGCCTTCAATCAAACATTGAAAGGGGGAGAATCATGAGGGGAAAAAAAAGACCACTTAAAAGGTGACATTCACCTGAAGCGTGAGTAATTATAGACGGTGAAACTGGAAATGACTGAAATCCAGAAAAGAAGGTGAATGGGCAACGAGCCTGGCGCTTTGAGTCACATTGTGTCAAGGTGCTGACTGAGTATCGGTTGCTCTGTGGTACTAAATGCTTGCTAAGCTTCCTGAAAATGGCTTGTTGTCCTTGTGTGACTTATTCTCACAGTTTCAGGGAGCTTTTTGGGCTCAGTGACAAACGAAAAAGAATCACCAGTACGAGAATCCAAGACAGACATTTCAGTTTGAGAATAAACACTGACCTTTTTTGCATTTCCCCCCTGCCCCCCGGTGTCCCCTTTCTTTCTCCATCTAATTTGCTATTCTCTCTTTTCTCCTTGGCTTTTAAATATTAATAAGCCACGATATTAGATATGTCCTTAAGCATGCGCGCGGCAGTTATACATGTGGAAACAGCTGCTGTCGAAAGACAGGAGTTGGACTGTTCCAATCAAAGGCAAAAAGGCTCCAGCAGGATGCATCTTGCTGCTTGTAAAAGCTTGTGTCAGTGATGGCAGCTGCTTATCATAAATCTCTTGGGCCCTCCTTCCCGGTCCATTCCCTCGTAAGGATAAAATATAGGTGGTCTAAAGCAAATTGTAGAGGGGGAATTTCAGACACAAAAAAAGTAGATGGGAGCTAAGCAATGGAGTGAAGAGAGACAGATAATTAAGAGAAGCTTGCGTTCGAAGAAGACAGATGGGCGAGAACAAGGGGTGGCGTAAAGTGAAGTCGAGGTTTATGGACGAGCAGACGGCGCCAAGAGATGGTGATATACATTCGAAGGCCCCTAAAAGAACAGCCAGTCCCCGACGTGACCTCATCCTATTTTAATTAGGAGGAATGACTTGCGCGCCCATGTTCGCATCCTGTCTTTCACAGGATTGGGAGCTTCGCTAAGCATCATTTCAGCTGCGTTTTGTAAATGCCACACTGCTTCACACGTCAGCAGTTTCAGGCACTAAGTCTCAGAACATTTTAAAATAAATCCCCTGATGTGCGAAGACCGGACACACAGTGAAGTCAGCTGTGCTTTGGAGATGACCGTTCACAGCCGGTCACGGCCGCACACGCCGACACGCACATCACTCCCGGCGTGCCATAGTTTGAAGTACGTCGGAGCCAGCGAGCCTCTCATTAGTCATTCCTCTGGAACACCCAAAACACATCAACATAGGCTGGATGTTTTTCTAACAGACTGCAAATAGCTTCACCAACTATTTAAGGGAAGGGCGAGCGTTCCCGGCGTCATTAGCATAAGAGCGGCTGTGCCAATCGTAACGCGTGCCATGCTGTAAAAATGATACAGCGACGGCCCACATAGCCAAGAGTTCCTTTGTACTGCAGCCTAATTGTTGATATCTTGATCTGACCATACACTGCAAGCGTTACAGTATCCTGTCTTTCAAAGGGGAGGCCAGATGGTGAGAGGCTCGACATTCTGTGGCCTTGAGGACATTAGAGAAGAACAGCTCTCCTGGGAGGAGCCTACATTTTGACTTTATTGCCTCCTCCCATTAAAGTCTGGCAGGATTTACTCCGACGTGAAGCGGCGTTCTCGGGCGACGTTGCACATGCATGTGTGAGCTAACACGACCTTATCAACTCGCTGCGTTGTCTCTCGCGAACACACACACACTTGTTCGCTCAGTACATTGCAGAAAGGGCACGAGCCTTTGACAGTAGAAAGCGGATTAGACCGCAAACCAAAGATTCTTAGTGAGTTTAATGGAATAGAGATGAGTGGATGGAAGATTTAAATAAATTAACCTTCAGTGAATTCCCTGAGGCTCGGAGGAATGACAGAGGGGGTCTGAGGAGGATTTTTTTTTTTTCCCTTGTCACTGATGTTATGAATAGTCATGACATGATTATGGTGAGCTAGTGCTCCTCAGCGTGGAATGTTTGAAGCACAGCAGAGGCGAACACAGAAAATATTGACAGACTTTAATTCAGAGCGGAAAACAAAAATGAATTGCCCTCTCTTCACATTTATAACTCATTTATTTATACGCATTTTTGCCCTTTCATGTGTCACGGTGTGTTCCAGCTCCGTATGCTAACCGCATTGGTAGATTGTATATGACACGCAGAGCAGAGGGGGAAGTTCGTAGACGTACAATGAGAAATTTTCAATGCTAGCATGATTTCAAAATGTCATCGCAGCATTAGGGAATAGATTAACCTTTACCAAGCTCCCAACTGTAAGAATATAATTCTTTCTACGTACTTATCATGATATTAACCCTGATTAGTGCCTCTGACATTTACTGAAAGATGCGAAACACTGAATATTATAGATTTTCTCACTTCTGTTTCGCTTAGGATGCGTTAACAAACTTTAAGAGTAGAATAATTTGGATGTTTGGTCCTTATTTTCATATTTATTTCTAAGTTAAGTGCATTGTATTCTGTATTTTCTTCTCAGTTTCATTTAATTACTTCCCAGAACTGCCTCGACAGTCTTGTTAAGTCTAGTTTGGGAAATGTCTGGCCAACTTGTTGGTGGTATCTCATTATTTTAATGTTGGAACTGTTTGACAGCAGGTAAATGAACACATGTGCACGTGATCAAGTGTTGCAAACTTCAGTCAGTGGTGCATCCATCATATAGTGGAGAAACTGCCTACTGTGCATGTATGTAGAAGCAACAGCGATGCCCTCTTCTTCTTCTTCCTCTTCATGTTTACAACGTTGCTGACAGTGTACCCAGCAGACTTCCTCAGTCCCTCAGCTTTTGGCAGAGCTCCATGGAAACTGTCAAAGTTAACAACAGCGTCATGAACCGACTCCCGTGGGCGGAGGTCACCATGGGTAACAGTGTCACCGTGGCCACGATTCGCGCCATAATTGAATCAGGGATGCATAACATATCAGTCACGGATACGTTATTGATGCATAAAGAAAGACAATTAAATGTTTGCTATTGTTCCGATAATGGAATTTCAGCTGATAACTATTTCAGATAATGCGAGAGAATGGCTGCAGAATCGGGATGCGACTCAGAACCAGGTTGTGGGAGGCGATTTTCTTCCTTTCTCTCTCCTCTCCTGCACTCTGTGTCGCATCCTGTCCCTCCTCTACACACACAAACCTGGACAACAGTAGAGCCACTGTGGAGAAAATGAACCCGACTTCAGGTCGTATTTTATTTGAATCACTGACAATACTCATTATCAGCGAAACAAAATCCACCAAATAAAAGAGACAGTATAAGCAGTTTATCAAACACCTGCGGAACAAGCATTGCGAATATATATTATCTGTTATTAGGACTGCACAATTAATCAATATTCAATTGCAGCGTGGCTAGTAGCAATATCAAAAAGGCAATAAGCTGCAATTTTTAAAAATCAGCATTCTAATGAAATACTGCTGCAGAGATGCCCTGGGCGAAAGATCTAGCACTCCAGATGTAAGAAAACATGTTTGTTTGATACAGATCCCAACAAATCATCACGGCTTGAATAGTTTTTTTTAGGTGCAAATGAAAGGTGGGATGCAAAATTGATCTTGGGACGGTGAGTCGTGACCGCGCAACAGCCAGGCTTGCGGGTTTAAGCGCTGGCAAGATTCAAGTGTCTGAAATAAATGTTCAGAATTGCAAAAGATGACCCCGAAAAAGTGGAGTGCCAGAGGAAACCGGCATATCTGGCACTCGACATTTTGGCACCCTGACTGCCACCGAGGCTTCAGATATTTGCGAGCAATTCTTCACCGAAGCTTCAAAGACCCAAAAATGGCATTCAGGACAGCCCTCCGTCATCCATCTTCTGGAAGACTTCCTGTCATCACATTCTGAGTGGTGATAGACACCAAAGCGTTCCCAGTCCAGGCTGCGATCTTAGTGGTCTTAATCACACACACATACGATACTCCAAGGCTTCCCCAGCAAATTGTTTACATCTGTAATTTGAAGTGTGAACCCTCGCTAAACCACAGCTTGGATGGGCAACAGCTTATTAACCCAGGTCTGGCCTTTTGTTCCACAAATAGGAGATCAGGCTGCTCTCAGACGTTAATTTTCTTTTGTCTAAATGGCTGTGAGATAGTGCAGCTCTGCGTACGATGGTCCTGTGTGTCCACCACTTGCACGAACCGCCTGTTGTTTTTTTAAACTGCTCTTTGTCTTTGCTATAAATAAACAGGAAGTGAAAAGCCTGGCTATTAGCCTCATGAGCATACCGCAGCTGCTCGGCATGCTTCGCCGTCCACCGCTAAGCCGTATCAGTCAGACACCTTGTTTATACATCTGCTAAGGACACTCATGACTTGTCAGTGGGCTACCTTTATTTAGGAAGCATGTGCCCGCCGTCCAGAACGTGTTCTGTTGTTGTGATGGACACTTGGAGCTATGAATAGAGGCATATCTCATTTAATTGTGGTGACTGATCCGCGTAGAAACATTTTTAGCGAGACCTAATGGAGGTCTTGTGACTGTTTCATCAGTAACCTTCCAGGTGACTAAAGGCTAATTTGGGAGCCTGTTTGTAGTCCTGCCAGCTGTCACCCGACAGGACCCCGAGTTATAGCCTGTGACCGTCACTTTGCTGTGACCCGGAGCAGCCAGCGCCGCCGTGATCGCGGCGCAGCATGATTTTGAGCGTTTGGATCAGAATGTGTCCTGTGACCTGCATTTCTAATGGCTTGATGAGGGATGGTGTGACCTCTCGAAATTCCTTCTTAATCCATTATTAGAAGATTTTTACGACCTTTCCAACCCGACCACATGTCGTCCACGTGATCTGCATTCCTACTAGAACTTGAATCTTCACGTTGAGAAGAGCTACAACAATTAGTCAATTAATTGTATTTTGATGGAATAATCGATTACTCTCCAACTATTTTGAGTTTGATCAATAATTTGCTCATTTTAAGAGTTAAAATAACATACGTCCATGTTAGAATTTGCTGCTTTTCTTTCTATATTTGATAGTAAATTCAGAGTTTTTGTTTTTTGGTGCTGTTGGAGAATTCACTTTGGGCTCTGTGAAGTTCTGATGAGCTTTTGTTTTTGTTTTTTTAACATTTTCTTGGCAGTTTACAGACCAAACAGTCAAATAATCATGAAAATAATTGGTAGATTATTCGATAATGAGTTTAGGCCCTGTGTGCAAATCACTTTATCATGCAGTAATGTCAACGTTCACTGGTTCCAGCATTTTCTTGTGTTCTGTGTATTTGCAAGTGGATGTTTTTTGGACTCGTGGTCGGTCAAAACAAGCAATTTGAAGGAGTCTGTTTGGACTCACCATTAGTCGCACTGCAGCCTGTGTGCTGACAGTTGGGTCAGAAAGAGGACTGTATACCAATTACAGATTGTTTCTTCAAGATTTGATTATACCCTCACAAAGACTTCTGCACAGCGTAACCATTCAGACGAAACTCATTGTCTATTCCGAGCAGATTGTCTGTCTGCGCTTTGCTCTGTTGGTTAGTTGTCTGTACTAATCAGTGGTGTCTGTTGTTGGTCTGAAGAGAGAACTGAGCTCTATTTTATTCTTTAAAAAATAAAAGAATAAAAACGAGACACCCTTGGCTTCATGTTTGTAATGGGACGACGGCTCTGGGAATTCTTGCTCCCCGTTCTTTATTCTGAGCTGAATCTGAGCGAATCGTGAATAAATGTTTTCCTTTCGGAGCATTAATTCACTCAGGTACATCCAACTGTGAGCTCGTGAGACTGAAGTTGCATCTGTGGAGGCGTGTGCGTGGTCCCCGTGTGTCTCCTTTGCGCGTACGCTTGTGCGTGTTGACCACATTGACAGAGTCATTTGTAACATCCTGAGAACGTTAATGCTTCAATTGCTCCTTTGAAGCCGTCGACACGACTTCCTTTAGCGGCAGACTGAATCCACGCTCGTTCATTAAAGCAGCCGTCCTTTATCTCAAGTTTTCTCTCCACAATGGCACGCGGCCTCGCTGTGTCGTCTCTCCGCAGACAGTTCACTGCTTTGGCCTTCACCCCTCTTAGGCACTTACCTGGGATGTTGCACTAATGCACCTTTCCTGACGCCCTGCATTATTCATGCTGCACTGATGGGTTTAATAGCCGATAAGAGTTACATTAAGACCTATAGGAGATCTATACGAATGTGTTACTGAGAGAGTCATTGCAGTAAAGTGTGCGGGGGGGTTAAATCCTTGATCCGCGCCGAAAGATCACAGGTTTGATCCCCCACAGCTGCGAGTGGGCCTTGAAGTCATTATTAAAAAATTAACCATGAAGTCATTATGTAATGGCTCTCCTTCTTTTAATGACTTTGGGTTGCAGCGAACTTGATTACCTCTTTGCCCTGTAATTGGTGTATTTGACCCAGATAGTTGCTCAGGAATTACTTGAGCTGTTCACTGCAGTACTGCAGGAGTTCACTAATTTATATGCCTCTGCATCAGCAAAGACCTGGTCTGAGGTACACTGTTTTTGGATTGTCTGTCCCGGTCTTGTGAAAGCGATATCTCAAGAGTGCTTTAAGGGAGTTTCTTCAGATTTCGCGCAAACGTCCACTTGGACTCGAGGTCAAAGGTCACTGTGACCTCACAGATAAAAGACGTTTTTGGCCTTTACTTCACATTCATCCATTTTGACACCATTTTATACAAGTGTCTAATAGGATGAAATTATAAAGTTATGTTTTTATATCGTAAAGGTCAAAGGTCAACTTCACTGTGACATCTGCAAACAGATGTTCCACTCAGGCATACAAGTGTGAGGAGGTAATTCAAGTTTTGGACAGGATTTGTAGAGGAATTAAACTAATTGAAAGTAGTGTTTTTTTTTTTGGTTTTATTAACTTTTGCAATTGCAAAAAAAAAGTTTTTATAACAGACAATATATTCAAAATGATCCTAGGGAAGAAAAATAACACATATTTAAATTTAAGAAGCCAGGTATAACCAGGTATTTAGTCAAACTTAGCCAAAATATTTGCCTATAATTCATCTGTTGATGAACAAAATGGTTAAGTAGCGTCGCAAGTGATGATTTTATCATTGTTGATCCATCCTGCCATGTTTGCTTGATTTAATGAATTAGTTGTTTGGTCTGTTAAAGAAGAGAAAATGTCCCAAAGCCCAAGATGACGTCCTCAAATGTCTTGTTTAATCGGTTATCAAAATTAGTAGTTGACAGTTGATATAATAGTTGACAACTAATCGATTTAATTTGTGCAGCTCTGCAGTTAATCGACTAATCATTTCAGCTGTCTCAGATATACAAATGATAATTAAGGTTGTTTCAGAGTTGTCAGCATCGATTTAACATCAGATGAATCACATTTCTCTGGAAAACACAGGATCCGTCTTTACTTCCATAAAAATGCTTGTGTGATTTGATTTTGATTTCTCAGGCCTGGCCTATAGATTCAGTTACTGATTAAGTTTGTTATTGATCTTAATTATAAAAGAGGAGCATCATATTCAGCAGACATCCCTTCACAGTGGAAATTCACCACTTTCTTTTACATCTTTCACAGTTAAATGGTGTTTTAATGACCCGCTAAATTTCAAAGTGTATCCTAATGGTCCTGTCTTTTCCTGGCTCTCTGTGCCATTAACAGGGCGTGTTGTTAATGCATCCCTGATGGAAGATCAGGTCACTTTCATTTGTGATACTTCTCATATTCCATCCCGAGGCCACAGAGCATAAAGTTTGTCTCTTTGTTCAGCGTTTTCATCTGCTTCATTTACTCTGCGGGCCTCCTGCCCAAAGCCTCCACCTTGTCTCCACCCAGCCTCCTGGTATTTATTTTCCTCCTCCCCTGGGGAGTGATACTAACTGACATCACTCCTCCCCCTGGCCAGATGTTGAAACTTAAACACGCCATCCATCAGCCTGCAGACAAACGAGTAGCTCTGCAGACAGGGGCGATGACCCAGCAAAGGCATTCTTAATTTACAGGTTTACACTCTCTCACACACACAGAGAGACTCTGGCTTTGTTGCCAGCCTTCATTTTTAAATCAACATATAGGCCTATTTCTGCTCTGGGCTATAGATGCCTGATTACTGTTTCTGAAACCCAAAGAAACCCAGCTTCTGATGTGATAAAATAACAACGTGCAGCCAAAAGCTGCTTTTTATTCATCGATGGCTGAATCTGTGGAAATTCTTCACTTTTCCCTCGGAGCTTTACACTGTAGTAAAGCTATCACTCAAGAGCCATTTAAGGTACCATAATTCACACAAAATGTAGTGCATGTAGTCAGTCCTGAAGCGCTACATCAGTTTTTAAATCACACATCTGAGTGCAACAAATTGCTTCCTTCTTGATTCATCCTCTGTCCACTTTGTACCGCAATGGAAAAGTCCAAGCGTTCATGAAGGAGACAGAGTTGTGAATTTTAGGGACAAACCCCGTCACTATGAGAAAAACTAACTTGTTGGCTCTGTCTGGAACTGGAACAACACGGTAACAACTTGAAGCTGAGTGGTATTCCCCTGTCAGCTGTTCAGTGCCGCTTCACTCTTTCCATGGCCTTCCTTCACGGGAACTCTCTGACGCCGCTGACTGAAACGCCGTCTCGTTGAATGTAAACTGCAGCTGTTTAGTGGCGACAGTCGTAACATTGGCAGAGTAATGAGTTTATCTCACTCTCAGGAGTATTGACAGTCATCTTAAGAGAAGTGTGACGGATGGGTATCCGTGCACGGGCTCGGATAGACGATCTATTTAGACTGTGAATGCGTAGTCACCTCTGCCGAGATCTAACAAATCTCCCACGCACATGTTTAATGTGTTTAAAGGCCTCATCCGTCAGCCGGCCTGTGCCTCTGCTCTGACACAGCTTGTCCTCTGTGTAGACCTGTTTATTCAGTTTGTCTGTGTGTGCAGAAACCATTGATAACCTGGGAAATACAGAAAACGTTGTAGCTTACATAAAGGCAGAATAAGCCAGCTGTGTCTCTGATTGAGACATGAATGGCGCGTTTGAGCCATCGACCTTGATATTTTTGTAAAATTTTGACAGATTCTGAATAAATATTGGAGACATTTGATCCTTTTTGTCCAATTTTACATTATCAGGGCTACGCTTGTTTTACTATATTGTTTTGAATTCCATTTTCTTTCTTTTCTTTTCTCTCTGAGTGCCACAGTTTTACTGTTTCTGTTAATCTAAGATAGAATGAGATGGCAAGCAAGGGAAACATTGCATGCATTATTAGAGCAGCAGAGGGGATAGCAAAGATAAAGAGCATCAATTTAAACAGTAATGATTAATATGAAAGAATATATGTCAAAAAAATCAGTAAGAGCAATATAAACAGTATAAAAAAGGAAATAAAAACGTCAATGATATTCAGATTGTTGCTCATTTGGGTCCCATCAAGATATTGAGATTGAAGTTAGCAGTCAGTTTTGGTATGAGTGTGTGTGTGTGGGATGTCTACTGGGAGCAGTGCTGCTTGGTTATCTTCTAATAAATCTTATTTCTGTTGACCGATTTGTGCAAGAAAAAGGCTTATTTTTCTATATAGTGTTAATAAAGTCTTACATGGAAACAAGACAACATGTGCCTTTTAAAAGCATTCCTCCAACAGTCCAGCGTCTAAACAGAATATGAGAGTCTTCATTCTGTTAGGCGGATTTAAAAACAACTACAGGCGCCACTTTAAATCCTTAATTTCAATGTTGTTGAAGTTTTAGAGCTTGATAGTAACTGATTAGGGTCCTGTGGACCTGTGATAGAGCCACATTAACGTGGGGCTTCAGATCTGTTGTGCGATGGAGGGAAAAACAAATCTGTGCACAAAGAAGTGTCATGAATTTTTCATGAGTGTAGACCGAGTCTCCCCAGGACCCTGCTCTGAATTATAAACAAATACACAACTCTTAAAGCGCAGAGAATGGCTGATACATTAAGCAAAAAAAAACACAAGTTAAGTTGTTTATTGGGACTCGGGAGCAGTCTCTACGTTACTTTTGTTTCCATTACGAGTTCTTATATGGTCTTGTATTGCTGATGTGGCTGTTTATCATGTTGCTGTAAGATAACAGGGGGAAAAATAAAAACGCCAAAGAAAAGCTTTCATCCTCTGAGCCGTCTGATAAACCGGCCTCATTACACAGAAAATCTGAGCTGGAATGTTTCTTACAGTGTAAAACTACCTTTGCATCAGTGTTCACAGTGGGACGACATGCTGTTTTTTGGTGGAAGAGCTATTTAGCGGAGCAGCATTGTTGTCTTCGTGGTATCTGCATCACATTTGTTATATTCATATATTTGCACTGTTGAGTTTTGGCCTTGTTAAAGTCGACCTTCATTGCAGGAAAGAGAAACGGGGAGATTTCTCGGTGGTTCTGTGCATGCACAAAATATTGATTCAGAATCAGCAAACTAATGTATCATTGTGCTTCTTCTGTGCCTGGCATCAGGATAAATATCCTGTGGTACACAAAACAAAATCCTTTCTCCTTTTGGAGAGAGAACATACCAGGAACGTGTAGAAATCAAATCAGAAATCAATTTAGAAAAAGTTTTATTTTTACTCAGTGGCAGACTTTTTTTAAATTGTGCTTTCAAAGCCAGACCGCCTCTTAACTTTGCATGAAGGATGCAACTAATGATTGTTTTCTTTGTATTTTAATCTGCAAATGTGATATTAGATTATTTTGCAATTTGGGCTTTAAAACATCTTAAAATAATGAAAAATGGCTGCTGCTGCTGCTGCCAGGGTTACATTTATAAATAGACTGCACCTTTTTACCTCAGGGCACTTCAAAGTCTTCCATGTTTGCTTAAAATGTTGGCTTTAATGTTTAATCTCAACCTCTGATACAGTAGCTGGTGAACAATCTCACCAAAAACTATTTAGTAGCTGTTCTGGAGCTTTCAATGATATCATGTGAACTTCAGCAGATAGATTTTTTTATGCATTTTATTCATTTTATGAGAATTTTAGTGAAAGAGTTCTTACAGAATAACATTTATGTCATCTGGATTTGATTCAGTTGAATCCTGACCACAGCTCGTACGGTTCCACCAGAGCCATTGTTGCTATTGTCGTTGAAATAAAAGTGTTTTATGAGGGCGTCAGTGATGTGCCTCCGAGTGAACCCCCACAGGTTTTGGACATGAAAAGCACAGTAGTGCTGGAAACCTCGTGTTGGTTTCTTTTTCATGACTCACAGTGGTTTCCCTTTTGGTCAGGATCCATCCCTTCATTTACTATAATGAGGCTTATTGTGTTCGTGTCTTCCAGGACTCAACGCTCTGCCCTTTGATCCATCAACAAACAACGATCCCCTCCATTTCAACGGTTCCAGCGGGCCACTGGTGACAGAGTGTCCTCCTCTGGAAAACACTGCTGAGAATAGTAAGAAGAGGAAGAGAGCCAGCCTGCCTCCAGGTACTGCCAACAAACTCCATCACTGCTGCGGGATTAAATCCTCACCGCTTTGCCCTCAGCCGTGTTCAATTCTAAATGCAGATGGCTGTAATGTAAATGGGGAAAAGCTTTGATACAGAAACTAGATTTGCGTGCCTTACTGTATTTTTGGTTTGTGACGAATGTGATATCTTGGAGACCGTCAAATCTGAGTCAGAATATTAACTTGCACTCAATGATGCACTGCATAGAAAGTGAAGGTCACTGTGAGCATAACTCCAGAGTTAATGCACTAATTCTGGTAATATTTCTCGCTAATAGGATAAAATGATGAAGTAATGAGATTTTATACACAAAAGTTCAACGGTCACCTTTGCTGTGACATCAGAAACACATTTCTGGCCGTGATTTAATGGCGTAACTGAGGTTCGTGAGTTGGTGAAAATCTGTTTTTATTGCATAGATCTTCTTTGCTCCTGAAGAATTGTCCGTTGTCATGGCTACAACAAAAAATGATTGATTTATTGGCCAAGAAATTGTTTCCCCCAGTGAACTTACAACACTAATAGACACACAGCAGCAGTCCAACACTAATCAAAATAGTCTCCAAGTGATGACAGCTTGTTTCTCACTAGAAATTATACACAGGAATCATCAATAAAGTCAAAACTTCCAACAAAAATAAACAGAAAATCTTTTATTAAATTCCTTCCGAATTCAGAGTCTTCACTGTGTTATGAGTCTGGACGGACATTGATGTAAACTGACTGGTAGGCGGAGGCACACGACTCTGATGATCCTAGTTTACCTTGAGTTTCCTCTCCCTCTTCCTCTCCAAACGTGAAATGACTGCGATGGGCATTGTTGCATAATTCTGTCATTTTGGGGATACGGGGAGAGAAAAAGTAGCTTTGTTCTGTCTTTGTTGTTTTCGATTAGCTTGCCATGTCCTGAGGCTCTGGTTGTCTGGCCCGTTTGGAGGTCAGGCAGCTGAGGCAGGAAACTGCTCTGCTGAGATTTGTGTGCCTGACTTGTCTGTTACCGTGCCAACACCACCTGCCAATCACAACTGCAACACGCCTTCAGCTTTTTCAGACACACACAAACACACACACACACATAGCGACCTGTCACACAAAGAGGGATGTGTGCCTGTGTACGTTTGTGTTTGTGTGTGCCGTAATTAAACATTAATTTGTAAGCTGTGGTTTTCTTGGTAATGTGTCAAATTAAAAAAGGACTTTCTAATTAAAGAATTAAAGAAGTACTGACTAATTAATTGCTTTGTAAGTAATAGAAAAAAGAGGGCCCTTAAGACGGTGGGGTTGCGCCGTGTTCGCTGCTTTCTTGGCGACGCTAATTGGACTGGATTAATACTCCACATTAACACAATCCTAATCGGCAATTCATCTTTTTTCATCACGGCTTCACATGGACGAGTTCACGTCTCGATAAAGTTTGATGTCATTTTAATTCAGTGACCACGTCAAACTGTAATTGGATAATGCATCATTCGCAAACAAATAACCGACGTCCGTCAAACAAACCACAGACGTGTGTCCAAATGACGGATGTGTTTGAATTATGTTAGTTACACATTGAGACCATGAGTAAATGAGACTGATTCCGATGAAGTCGTTGGCTTAATTGGCTCAGCTGCTGCAGTCAGGTTAATAAACAGGAGTGAAGTTAGATCCACTCTTTAATCACAAAAGGTTTAAAGTATTCTCTGAACTCTCCTCCTGTCCGTAAACTGTTCCAGGATCAGAGCCTCTGCAGCAGAAGTTACGTATCGTATGTTATATCATGCATATCTGAGAAACTATAGAATCAGAAGCTACTGCGATCCGCGGCGCTTACCTCCAATTTCAGGTGTTTCATAACAAAAGGGTGTTTTTTTTGGACATTTTTCTGCAGAATAGTTCCATATTATATCAGTTAATGTTATCAAACTCACAGTGTTAAAAGCTTTCAGTCACTCAAACCCTGGGAACTGAACAATGATTCAAATCACATGTAAGTGTTGATGTCAGCTGTGCTCCGACACCCTGAAACATATCGTACGTGGCTATTCTTCGTGAACAGAAAGTGTTGTTAAAATTTTGGGGGTAAAAAAACTGAGCTTTTCAGAGTCTAAGATTCTAATTTGAATAACAAGTAAACGGTTCCCACTTGTCAGATTTCCTATCGCAGCTCTGAAAGACCAGTTTCCTGCCGTCACAATATCATTAGTGTTTTGCCCAATCAGACTGTCAAGTACAACCGTGCAGCCTTTTCTCCTCCATTGTCACACTTACACAGCAGAAATATTCAAAACTCAGAGCAGTGTTGACAGCGACCGTAGTAGCAGTGAATAGAGTTTTATTTGTGTGTGTGTGTGTGTGTGTGTGTGTGTGTGTACACAGAGAAAAGCCCATCACAAAGCCTTACAATGGAAGCGTTAGCAGGGCATAGAATTAGTCCGTCACACTGGCGGACCGACAGACCATCACAGTTTTTTTTCTCTATACATCGTCAACATGTCAAGAAAGACGACTCCCTGTCTCCCTGCGTGCACCCAGTTATTTATATCAGACAAGCAGAACTTTCTTCCCCTGACTATTAAATGATGCAGGCAGGTAAAATGACTCATCTACAATGTAATGGTACGTTTGAGATTCTATATATTTTGAAAATGTCACACCAAACCTTGGAAATGTTTGTTTTCATCCAGCTTGCCCTCCATCTCAAGCCTGTTGGCACTTTCCGCTCAAACTCCTCCACATTATTTGTGTCAAATGCACATAGTTATGAGCTATAATGGGCACAGAAATGATTGTGCTGGTATGAGCTCAGTGAGAAACATATCCGTGTTGAACGTGTCGACACCTAGCAAAATGAACGAGCCTTTATACTAATCATGATAGATTACGGCTTAGCATTTCTGTCTGCTGTTGGTCGGCATGTCGGCATGCATGAGGTTGCTCAGGGAAATAAGTTAATGAAGGAAACCGCTATCGGTAGTTTTAAGGCCTGGCTATCAGTGGCTTATATTTGCCTTGTGGTCTCAGTCACGCAGACTTAATATGAGGACAGTGAACATGTCAGAGTACACCCGACTGAAGTGAAATGTCCTAGAAAAGAAAAGAGGGAGCAGGAACCTTCCAAAAAAAAGGTAACCTAGAGCTGAAAACACAAAGCACATGGTTAAAATCTGTTATCGGTATGGTAGTTTGGTAATCAGATTTCTCCCATCGCCCAACTATAATGTGGAAACGTTTAATTTTTTTTAGTTGTCACAGTGGTTCAGTTTCCTGCTCCCTGTTTTTGGGTGGAGGGCTGAGAGAGCGGGGAGTGTACAGCCTCTGTAAGGAGTGATTTTCCTCTCAGCGCAAATGTGTCCAGATTTTACAAATAGTCAAATGTTCAGCGGTGGAAACCAATTTATTTGAAGTTCTAGAGGCGACTCTATGCAAGTCTCCATTTGAGTAATGCGTAATGATCTCTCCTTTCATCCCGCCGCTCAGCTGTCACAGCGATGCATTTCCCGTCTGAGGTCTTTGTCATGCACAGGCGCCGCTGTAACAAGACGATTAAAAACCTGGTAGCATTTAAAAAGTTGAGTCTTCCATCAAGCTGGGGATCATCATGCCACGTCATCAACCTCTTCAAAACCCCCGATTCCAGAACATGTGTGTTTAGGTGATGGCCCCTGCAGAAGGCGGCCTGCAGCTCGGACACTTAAGTGCACGTAGCTGTTGCCTGCAGAATGAGCTTTAATGATGAAGGTCCTGAACGAGCAGCTTGTGTCTGGCTCACGATTGACTCCAGTCCCGATCCAGCTCCGACTCATCAGCAGCCATGTTGATTGAGTCTTGTTAACGGCCCCTAATGGATAGATTTTTCTCATTACAATTGCCATTACACTCGATGATCCATCATGCCTGTGTGCACGCATCCATAGCAACACGTAGGCTTTTTCTTAAACGTCACACAGCTGCGTTATATTTTAATAATTGCTTGAACATTTAAGACGGCAGCGAACAGAGCGGTCCGTTTGATGTGCCCCGTGAGGAATCCAAGTCGATCCAGATTTAATCCATCCTGCTGATAGATTATTCACTCGTGATATTCAAACCCAAACACCAAGATCAGACAACACGCTGCCAGATACATAATGAAGAGGCCCTTACCTGTCAGAGACAGTTGCAGGAAACATTTTGAAGTTAAATTGATATTCTCTCCACTCTGTGACAACCTGAAGGAAATTCTCAGTTTCTTTTGACCGAATGTAAAAAAAAATATATATATATTGTTGTGCTCGTCTGACTTGGACTTGGTGGAACTGAGGCACTGAATAGTTCAACATTTTACATGCCTCTTTCCCCTCCTCCAAACAAACACCAGTTTTTATATTCCCTCTGAAGTCAGAAGTTATCCTCGACCGCCATCTTTGCTCTTTATCTTCTTAGCGTGTGTGTTTGTGTGTGTGTGTACCTGTCTTTAACAATCCATAAAAAGTGGCACCCTGGGGGCAGCGGGCACACTGCAAAGATTTTTTCCTTATTCTGTATTTTATCAGTTTAACAACACAGCCAGAGATGGCCATTTCCCCCCCTCCAGTCCTGCTGTCTTAAAACTGCAGGTGGTGGAGAGAATGAGATTTTGAAATGCTGCTCGTTTTATTATTATTTTTTTTTCCGCCGGAGCTGGATATTCCCACCTAACAATGAATATAAATGTCAGTTTAGTAGCGCCCACAAAGCTGGATTTCATTATCTCCGGCCTGTTCTGTTTACGTAATGCCAATGATGATCTTTTATTTGCGAGGCAGTTCAAACAAAGTTAAGTGTGATTTACAGAGCAGGGTGGAAATGCAATGGAATCAAAAGGCATCATAAAGAAAACACTGAAGGACACTTTAGTACTAGAAATAATATAGGAGAAATGGGATTGAAGGCAGCGTAAATCCTTTTACAATAGGTCTTTATTTATATAAGGTGCCTTGTGGATGTTTCACACAGAAGGGAAACATTCAGCGTTCGCTTATTGTTTGTGTCCTCGAGGTTTTATGAAATGCATCTCCTGGACTCAGTCCCACTGCTCAGGGCTTTATCCCCGAACCCTCACAGACTTGGTCGACGGACAGGAATGAGACAGCGTTTTGCAACCTTTTCATTTTTACAAAAATAGAAGCATATCCAGAGATATCGGGATAGAAGTTTAATAAGGTTTCACAAGTTTATTCCTTTTTTTTTTTTTTTTTTACATAACTGAATGATTTCAGTAGAGAATCAGTTCCAGGAGAAAATGCCCTTAGAATAAAGATCCCTGATAGTGATTATAATTGTTTTTTTTAGAAGTTTAATGGCGTCCCATAGTAACCTTACAACGCTATGACCTGTGGGTAATTCCCTCAACAGAAATGTGGATCTGCACAGAGTGGAAAGTTGGAAATCCCTGAACCCTTGCAGACTTACTGGAAACGTGCCTCAAAGTCTGTGTTTTAAACCCAGTGTTAATAGTGCATTCATGTGCTGTTGGAATAATCGGAAAAACGTATTTCTGACTGAGGAAATTCATTTAACGCCTCCTCAAGTCAGAGCAGCAACTCGTAATGTCTGAGAAAATGTTGGTACACAACTTCCCAGTGCTCTTCCTCGTCACTCGCACTGGAAACGGCTGTCGATGATTTCTTAAAAAGCTTTGAGTGAAACGTAGGACTTTGGAGCATCCGAAGAGCACATGAATGCAGCGTCGATCCACGTCTTGCTGCCAGTCCTCCTCCAGGTCTTTGTGGGCCTCATTTCAGCATATCTTGGCATCTTCCTGCCACCTGTGGTTTGCTGGAATAGTGTGAAGCCGTCGTCAGGACTCTGCGTCTCGTCTATTTTGTTTATCTTGTGCTCAAGCACAACAAACAAAGACTGACAGAAAAACAGCTCCACAGTACTCCTAGAGGTCAAAACCTCCACAGGGAACCTTTTAAGGCGGACCATGGTTTTGCAGGCCTGAGAGCAAAAGGGGCTCCACAGCTGTGAATAGCAAAGGTCCTGTCAACTTTGGTAATGAGGTGTGTTTTCACTCAGTGCACACAGTCATGTGCCTGCAGCACTCCTTAACTCCTTAAATCTTTTACCCTTTGCAGTTTCCTGTGGGTCAAAAAGAGTCCAATGATTAGCCCAAAGCAGCCCCACTTAAAGGACCATCACAACCGTAGAGAAATATTTGCACATTACTCAAAACATAATGTCACGCGAGGACATGCGTCGCTCCGTCAGAGGCTCTTGGAAACTGCACCAGTTGCCAATTTTCCCTCTCTGCAGTTTACCATATAGACAGCCCCGACTGGGAACTGTCAGTCTGCGGAATAGCAAATAACTCTATAACTAAGTTCATATGAAACGGCTCTTTGAAGGAGAATGCTGTCCTTTGGCTGAATGGATTTCAAGTACCCGTGTAACAAGGTTGTTTGACTGAAAACAAACTAAGTAGTGATTAGAACTGAGTCATACTCTCAGACCTAAGGCCATGTGTATGGATTCATCAAAAAGCACTCAGTGCCAGGATTAAAGACATAACCTCACTCTTGTGTTTTCCTGTGCATGAAATTTAATAAATTAAATTTCGTCACAAAGGGCCGGTTCACAGCTGAAGTTTCGGCGAGTAAGAGAATTGTTCGCTCATCGATCCAATCTCTTGTGCATTGACCTTTAGTGGGAGCTAAGAGGGTGGTGTGGATAAAATGCTATTGATTCTTCAGGAGAAGGTTAATGCCATTGAGAGAGTGAAAGTACAGATGCATGTTGTGCCGGGGAGGGAGCAGCAACGTCTCTCAACCAACCGGAACATCACAACATGACATGTGGCGGTATTGGATGCATATAATTAGATCCTGGTGTTATTTATATCCTTGAGGCCTGACAAAACATGTCACATACGTTTCTTTAACTGTTTTTTACTTTACTAGTCTGCGGAGAAACCTGTGAGCTGTTTTATGTTAGATTCCCTTCAAACTGAATTTAGATCTTCAAGTTATTTTGTATATTAGCTCCTGGCTAAAAGGGTCAACACGTACCAGGATTTATTTGTGTCTGCCAGCCGCGTACATGTGAACATATCAGAGTACGGAGGCAGCTATATAGATAATATATTCTGTATGAAAAAAACTGCATGTGTGTTTGCGGGTTTTGTCCACATCTGCTTTGAATCCCTTAAGTCTTCAGCTTCCGTAGCCTCAACTACACTTAAGCCGTATTCAGGCTGACTTAAAGCCTGCATGAAAAAAATGCAACCTCCTCATCGTCTGCTGAATGGAGTCAGTGTCTCTGAGCAGCGTGGCTGCCAATGCAAAAGCAACTCAGGGTCATCCAGCAAGAAAGTGCCACCAGGTTGAACTTTGCTGGCACATTCCAGGGGAATTCTTTCGTAGTCTTGCGTTGGTAGAGCACAGTGGAGGAAGGGCTGCTTGCACCTAATCTCTTGGTATTGGGGGGAAAAAAAACACTCTGGCAGTAACTTGGCTAAATCCCTGCAATAGAAAAGGTAAGTTAATGTAAGTAATGTTCATACATTAGCAACCAGCTTAGTGTTCTGGTAACTTGCCATTTTCAGTTTATAGGCGCGGGGTTGGAGTTTGTTGTATCACGTAGGGATGGGGATTTTCACAAGTAGTTGTATCCAGATCCTGTGAATGCTGAACGTTTACTGCTCACTTTGGGATTATTTATAAAAGCTATTTTAGAGCTAGAGAATCATTGAGTGCAAACCGCTGTACTGTGGTTTTTTTTTTTTTTTTGCATCTACTAAGCCTTGAAATGCATTGTTCTGCTCCTGCTCCTCAAACTGGATTGCAATTCATAGACCACATTCACATGGCGGCCATTCTCCCCTGACGCCACGCAAAGGGTTGAAAGGTTGAATGCTGGGATGATGTTATGGGAATCTGACAAGTTGCCCCCCTTTCCGATTGATCGGCAACTAAAAATATGATGGATAATGAAAATCTGTTGGGACGTCGGGTCATATTTCAAGTTAATATAACATATTTGATAACCCATATGCTAACTTTAGCGTTCAACCACTTCCTAACTAACATTACTGTTTGATTAGATCCAGGGCATCTCAACCGCCGTGTGAATATGATCTGAACTTGCCCCACAACTATGACTTTACTTTAATCCACCTAATATGCATTTTTATGTGTCGTAGTGAATTTCAGTCAGAATGTTATTTTGCAAGGCGCCCTATTACTCACCTGGTAAAGCATACGCAACATGTAAAAACTTTACTGCAGCAGCGGTCCTTTTTCTTTCTCTCTTCCCCGTTTCCTGTCCGTCTTCGCCTGTCTTCTCAAATAAAGCCCAAAAAACATGTTTTTCCACGTTATCCATCAAAACGAAAATAGGAAACCACCAGCTTTGAAATTGTAATTGGCCTCACCATTGTTGCATGAAAAGAACGCTGTGAGTGAAAGTTGCAGTCATAAAGATTTTTTCCACTCCTCGCCCGTATATTTAGATATAACACGTGCTGGCTTTAATGACTGAGGACAAAATGCTCCTGAAAAAAGCCCTTGTTGTGAGAGCTGACTTCATCTGTGGTCTCGGTTTGTATCGGAGATCCTGAAACCATTTTGTCAGCACAAAGTCTCCGTTGGGAGCGTGTAGTCCACACCCTGTCGTTTTGTACGCTGGCATCCTTATGATGAATGGTTTTTAGTCTGACTCGCATTTTCTGTGCAGAGCAGCAAAACCCCAGAATTAAACTGCACTTCTGTGAACTGAATGTGGTTTTCTCTTTCGGGAAAGTTTCCGATATTCCAATATTAAACACACCAGTGTTTTCTTTTATGTGGGTGGGTTTTTCTTTTTTTTTTTATTTGTGGAAAGTAATGGATTTGAGCATCACACATGTGATGTGATGTCAATGACCCACTGCTGGCAGGGAAAGAGCCGCTGGAAGGTAAATAATGCGATGGGCTACTTAAGCTGTCCGAGGTGACAGTCCATTTAGATATATGGCTGTGTCATTGTGTGTGTGTGGGTGTGGGTGTGCGTGTGCGTGTGTGTGTGTGTTCAGAGTGTCCTGATTGCTGTATGTTGATGCTGGAGGAGATCTACAGCTGGATGTCAGTCCCGGTGACGCTGAGGCCACACGGAAGATTTAGATTGATGCTGATGGATGTGAGCGACAGGATGACAGACCGAAGATAAAAGAAACGAGCTCATTAGCTCAAAAACAGGACGTACGCAGGCATGTAGGGGAGTATAAAGGTTAATGACTTAGTGATTTTCAAGCATTCAGTCTGGAAGGAGCTGCTGCATGCTTCTGCAGTACTGTATTGTAGCGTTGTAACTCTGGGAGAGAACAGTGATTGAAATGCATGACAAGCTGCGAAAGGGGGCCCGCCTCTCCTTATTCATCTGGGATTCAGCTGCTTCAGTCTGAACATAACAGGGCACTTGTCTCTACTGCTGCTCAGGGAGCGATAAAAAAAAATACACATGTACGACTGTATGAACAATGTGTGCTTGCAGAAGCGTTCGAGCATTGTTGAGTGTTTAGAAAAGGGTTATACACAGTAGAACGGCTTTAAACGATCACTTTCACTGTCACCCAAGCTTCAGAATAAGTGTTTGGTCCTTAACATGCAGAAAGAGACAAGAGTTCAGGTGGATTATTTGTGGTGTTGGGATGCTACAATATCATCGTAGTCCAGCCAGGCTATATTTCTTTCTGCGGAACCACAGATGATTAAAAACTGAATATTTCTTTGTGTTGCAACTTGACCTCAACCGTCTATTACAGATGGACATGGTCTATATTTCTATGGAAAATAGCCGGTTTTGTTTGCTGCAGATACGGCTGGAAATATCCCCAGGTCTCCTTTTGAAAAAAATACCTGGTTTTGTCGCAACAAACAGGAAGGTAAAATGCCACGTTTGGTGTAAATGTCAGCCTTGGACGTATCTGTGGTTTGCAGAAACGCTAACCATATATCCTGGCGACCGGGCTGCTGTGATCCAGGTCAGACTGGAAATCTCAAATCTCATCCTCCATCCAATCTGCTGATGATCACCAAAGAGGGAAATGTTACTGGGATTCATCCCTTTTATCCCTTTTTCCCCAATATCCTCCTCCATCATTTTTTTAATTGTGCCCTCTTGCTCCCCATCACTCGTCTCCATGCTGCGCTGGTCAGGGATCTAGTGCCACTTCACCCTATTTTGCAAAGCCTACAAACATGTGAGATCTAAATAATTCACAGAGCCAGAAGGCAGCTCCGCTCTGCTCTGTGTGTAGACTCACGCCAGAGCTGATGGCGAAGCCTCAAGCAATGCTTGAGCTTTGAAAAGATTCTATTATTAAAATTAAAAAATCTTCAGCCGTCTTTAAGTTGATTGATCAGAACAACAAGTCCATGTTGTCTCCGTTCCATTATTACCTCTACACAGCAGCAGTGTAGGGAGGATAAACAAATGGCTTCAGATGAGCGTTGTCTCTTCATTCTTCACGCTTTAGGGACATCACCGCCGTAGGCTAACTGAAGCCGAACAAGTTGTCTTCTGGCAGTGTTTTTCATTAACATTCTCAGATCCATTTTCAGTTATTATCTCTGCGACTTTGCTAAATTGATTTCTAATCAGGGTCTGGCCTGTGGGCTAGAGTCTGAGAAACTGGCAGTGTTGTATCGAAACCCTGTGAATGTAAATTATTTTCCGGGATTGTTTTTGTTTAAATCTGAATAAAGTGGCAACGGAAAAATAAGCATACAATATGTTTGATTCCTAATACCACAAGGAAAAACACGTGTTCGTTACTGTTTAAGTGTTGCATCTCAAACAGACTTACAGATAAAGTGAAGCTTAACCTTCACCTTTGAAAATGTTCTTTATACAGAGATCTGTTTAACTTTTTTGCAAGATTTTTTTTTTGTGTCAATCAGTGACAATAAAGCTACATTCAATCTGATTTCAGTGTCATGAAGGTTTGACATTTTATAGGTAGTAGAACCTCAACGATTTGTCAAGAAGCGAGACAGAACATTGTTCGGCAGCTGTTTTTATTTAAGTCATTTTTCAAGCAAAAGTGGCAATTATTTGATAGTTCAAGGCTCTCAAATGTGAGCGTTTGCTGCATTTCCTGGTCTTGCATCATGAAAAATTGAATCTTTAGCGGTTTAGAACAATTGGTTGGGCAAAAAAAAGGACAAATATGAAGCCTCCTCAGCACATTATCCTCCAAAATGTTGATCAACTCAGAAAATAATTGACAGATGAATAGATTAAGGAAATGGTATACTCAGCCCTGATATAACACATTGCCGAATTGTTCAATGCAGAAAGGAGTTCGTCTGTAGCTCAGCCCTCCAGCCCCCCTCCTCATTTTAGCTGAAATAGAATCTGCCATTTCCTCGTGTTGAGGGCATGTTCTCTCACGGAGCCGGCCCGGCCCGAGATTTAAGGGCTCGGAGGGTTCAATTACAAATGTAAAGGCAGTTGAGAGGTTTTATCTACAGTGTTTTCATAAAGCCACCAGCGACTGTCAGATTTCAACACGTCTTAGACGGCCCCAAAACACCAAAGAATAACCTCTATCTTGGATGGGTCGGATTACCTGATGAATTATTTATGTCGTCGAGGTGGGCGAGCTATAAATGAAGCGAAACCTCTGGTGTTTTTTGAACTCAGTCGGATTGTACTAGGGGAGTGTCGGGTCCACATTACATCGATTCTTCCCACTGCTGTGATTCAAGATGGACATGTTGATCTGATATAACATGTCACAGAGCCTGGGTAGGGTTTTAAATCAATTATAAGGTGAAGCTTACTAAGGGAAGAAAGCTAAAGTTGACTTTTCAGTCTGTTTTTCTTCTTCTCGTATGTGTTGCCTCACATGAGTTACCTCAGCGAGAATCTTTACCCGGCGCTGTACTCTCAGCAGCATGTTCATCACAGTGGCCCCGCGGCTCTTCTCCTCTGCTATCAACACCTCTCCCTCCATCCATCCCTCCCCTCCTTTGTCCTTCTATCTTCCCTCTCAGCCTCCAGCCGGGTTAACTGATCCACACCAGCTGCCTCTCGCTGCCTGACATTAGTGCTCCAAACAAGTGTGCTCAACATCTCCTCTGCCTCGCCTCTTCTTCATCATCCTGCCACATTTTTCCAACGCCACCATTTCACATGTCTTTCTGAGAGGCCGCTGCTCAGGTGCTAGTGCAGAAAAGATCAGGTGACCGGTAATTAACCCGTTTAAACCCCCATGAATCATATGACCAAACTGTGCGCTGAGGGATGCGCTTAATTGTTCACATCTAATTAACAAGGGAGGGTGAAGAAGTTGAAGGAAAAGCGTCAGCCATGAAAAATTATGATTTTGTTCTGTTTATAAAAACCAACTTTTAAAAACAGTCGGGTTGACTAAATGTTTTGAAGCTTCTACCGTTGGCATGGTAATCGACGTCCAAAGAGACGTCAAGTCGGCTGCGTCGAAAAAGAAGCCGCTCAAATGAAGAGGCTGAAGCTTCAAAGCCCCCAGGATGGAAACAGTCATTTCTATTGATCAAGAAAAGCCCTATTTACACGCATAAAACACTTTTTAATTGCATTTAGCACACATGTGTCTCTGTTGGCCGGACCACAAATCTGATTACAATCCCCCAGGCCACATACAAATCAGGGTCAGCTCCACTCCAGTCCAGAGGGTGGTGGTGGTGGTGGTAATTCAACTGAAGCTGGAGCTTAAGCTTGTGTTAACTAACAATAATATATACTGTGAGCTGACAAACACACACATGGATTCGTGGCATTAAGTATGTGTTCTCAGTATCATCCTGATAATCTTCACAATCACATCAAAAACTCTTAAAATAGCATTAAAACGTGCTGTATCGTAGGCAACTGGACTGGACTTCACCGACAACACTGGAATAAATGTACCTCACATTTTGTGAAGAAACAAGTATTTTTATTGCACATATAGGAGACATCTTATTTCCGCAAGCATCCTTTTTAGTGAACGACAACAAAATTGCAATAAGGTAACCACAAATCTCTAAGTCCTCCTGCATGAATAGGGATAAATAATAATATCTTCACAAATCTGATGAACTTGTTTATGCGGGTGTTACAAGAGCAAGCCGAGCCTTAGGCCACGCTGACAGGCGTAGGATTTTGGAGGTCTCCTCTTGTGTCAATTCAAAAATGAATCAGGAAATCACCGTAGGACTGCAGGTTATTAGACTAGACAGCTTTGTCAAGTCATTCACGTGAGGATATTCACCATTATCGTTATCTAACCCTTACACGATCACAATCTGCCGTTAAATTGCATTACATCCCTGGTGCTTACTCATGCTTCTATTTCAACCGTGCAGATCGATGCCCCCTCACCCACACAGATGGGTGAGTACAGTGGTATAACTGATGAGGGATCAGATAAATGCTTCAGCAGCTCAATGTGTCGTCTGTGCGCGCTGAAATCGGAGCCATTTGGTGATTAAATTAGCTGTCAACATGGGAAAATGACAGCAAATGCCAGAGTAATTTTAGGTGCCATTGTCACCAGGGGGCAGACTGTGAGGGGCGACTTTCACAGACTGCTCGCTAACATGATTATAGTTTGGAGAAATAAAGCTTTATGCATTTTGGACAGATGTTTGCATTTAGAGACCGTCTCAACCCTCCCAGAGAAGTTGAAAGGGTGTGTTTGTGTGTGTGTGTGTGAACGGGTTGGAAGCCAAAACCTTTTCCCTCCACTCCTTCCCGGATCATGTTCCATCACTCTGAGAGGAAAAAATCCCTGGTGATGTTTTGTCCTCTGTCATCCTCGCAGCCCACTGGGTTATCAGTCAGTCTGTTCAGGTTTACTCATAGGGTGCCACCCAGCCATAATTAATGCATGACTGTAGCAGCCTATACACGACATTTGTTAATGTCAAGCGCTCCATCAGAATGCCATACAGGGCTCCACGACATGAAACATCACAGAGAGGATGCAGAGAGCGGGATCAGTCCAAACTAGACTTATTTATTATGTTTGCGCAAAGGCTCTGAACCCTAAAATGTCATGGGAGAGCTGCGCTGTAGCCGACCGTGTGCTCCGACTCCTTCTTTGAAGGAACGCATACAGCCTGTAAGCAAGCAAGCAAGCAAGCACACGAAACTTTATTTATATACAACATTTTTTTTTGTCAAGGGAAATGCAGTGTGGGCTTCAAATAAAGTAAAGAAAACAAGTGTATACACAAACTTTAGATGTGTATGAGTGTATGGGTGTGTTTGCACCGAGGAGGGATGTGTGAAAGACACTTTACCAGCTTGGGAAATTGCCACGCTGACCAGTAATCTTTTCTCCTAAGCAGTCATCTTGGTCTTTTCAGTGGTAGTTGTCTTTGAATGTCTGGAGTCGGTCTCGGGCCTCAGCCTCCTACTCTGCTACTTTCAGCTCTTGCTTCAGTCTCCCCGCTGTTATATCTTAAAAATTAAGCTCCTTTTTATGCAGCAGTGAAATGCGGTTTTGAGGTTTAAGTACCGCTGCTTGAAGAAGTAATGTACAGCTAAAGAACTGCCAAAATTCGATCATGTTCAGAGGCTCCTGACAGGAGAGCCTGACCCATATATGGTTTTTGGGGCCGATACCAATGTGAGGGAGTAAAGAAATTCAGATATCGATATATCGGCCACACTCGTGACAACAATATGTAATGAAGGCAGATTATTTTAGTTTAACAATTAGTATCACTATCAGTTCACTGATGTCATTTTAGTCAATGAACTTTACTTGAATTTTAGTCATCATAAATCACCTCAAGCATCATTTTCTGCAAAAGGTTTCTTATCAGCCGATAGACAACACACATGCCAATACTGAGATATCTGTGTTAATATCAGCCAACAGATATATAACGGTTCGACTCAACTTGACGACAGTTTTTTGGTTTTATCTTGTGAAGTACTAAGTGTTCTAGTTATTAACTTTGAATATATAGTAGAGCTCCCACGACTGTAATAATGATTTGAATTATCGTTTAATCTGATAATTGCTTTCTACTGTTTTAAAATGTGCGAAAATTGGGAAAATGTTCGATGCAACTTCTCAAAGTTGTAATTAATGTCTTAATTTTTGTGTTATATTAGATTTAAAATATAAAGCAGGAAGTAACATTTGATAATTTGGAAGCAGGGAAGTGTTGGCATTGAATATTTCTTATATACCTGCAGATTATTTATCTGTTTTTTGAATTATTAATCCTTTCTGTTGCTATATAGATTACACATGCATCAAGTTGATGATTCAGATCTTTAGAAGCTTTGACTCTTGTACCACTTGTGTCATCCGTCTTCTCTCTTTTTATCATCTCCCTTTTCTTCTGAATCGCCGCTACATTGATCCCGACCTATCTGCACTCGGAGACGCACCTTTTCTCACTCGAGTTATTTTCTAATAGACTCCATCTTAATCTCTCTTCAGGCAACAGCTGCCAAGACGAACTCAAAATTACATCATACAGTTACCTTTTGTCTGCATTCCGAGAAGCCTGGTGGTTCAGTGGAAGGTCTCTCTACTTCTACAACAATTCTGCATGTCTCTGTTTCTCTCTCGTGTACAAAAGGGACAGATACACTCTGTGCTGCCAAAGTCTAATTATATGCTAAGCGAGCCCCTTCTTCTCTAACAATGACTTGCACCGCTCTGGATCTGGCTGCTGCTCTCTCGTTCCTTCTCTCCCACCTTCTCACCTAGTTGTTGTGTGAGAGAGGATATCGTCCTCACGTGTGGGCGGCGAAGCGAGATGACGGCGTTTGAACTTCACAAGAGCGTCTTTAGCGAGTTACACTTCGTACACCATGTGCGCGCGGGTTGTAGACGTGCGAATCAACTTGTGAAGTTCGCTTGAAACAGGACTTTCTGGTCGAAATGAATGACTTAATTATTGCAGCCTACAGTGCACTTGGACATTAAGCACAGGGTTCTTTCAGCTCCTTAGCAAGTCTTAAAAGGTCTTAAATTAAAATCAACTAAATAGAGGTGCTAATTTGTCTTTAATTTACCAGTAATTTGCTGCAAGGCAAGTTTATTTATAGAGCACCATTCAGAGCAAAGCGATTCAAAATGCTCAACAGAGACATGGAAATTAATTTGAAAAACAACGCATTAAGAAAATGTTAAAATTGTATTTAAAGATGATTAAAAAAAGCACACAAATCAAAGTAAACAGTTGTGTTTTAAGACCCAGTTTAACTAAGCTAACATCTATAGCAGATCTCAGGTATCCAGAAAGCTTGTAGGTATTATATTTGCAGATGGTGCATTTAAGGCTGATGGGAAAACAGTCAACCTACCTAAAAAATGTCCTACAGTCTGTATTTGTCTGAAAAACTCCATTAGTAGAAGTTTTAGGTTCACATTATGTTGCTAGCTGCAGACATTGTCATCCGGTTTTGTGTCATCTTTTCGATATTGTGCCTCCTGTTTGCTAGTTAGTGAAGGGATGAGTCCAGATAGAAAGATGCACGTTGAAGGACAAAAGGTTGGAGGAAGATACGTTTTGTGAGGTGTACTTTATGCTGAAAGACTTCCATGTTAGGGATCATGATTGCGAAAGCTGTGGAGTCCCTCATGAGCAGCAGCAGAAGCAACTAGTGGGGCTAAGCTAATGCCTGCGTTGTCTGCACGTAGCACAGCCGAAACTTCTCACCAGTCTCTGAGCAGTGTCGTGTCAGACAGCAGCTGTGTTTTCCTCATATGGTGAGCAGACACCAATCAAAGTCTCTTGCCTTATAAACACTTTCTTTTGTTTCTGTATTTTTTTTGGTGGTCTTAAATTATATGTGTTGAGGTCCCTGACGTGGACTAATGGAGTCCATGAAGTCACACAGTAGCTTTGGGACATCTTGACTGGCATCAATAAAATGAATTATGACGATTAAAGAAAGCCCAACTGCAGCATGTCAATTCATTATTAATCACAGCATTATTTTTAATATACAGGCTTGTTAGATTAATCAAATGTGAAATTCAGACGGTGCACGCTGATCTGACTACTGTTTCACAGACTGTACAGCGGAAACACGTCTCTCTGACTTTTTGAAGTGTCAGTTCTTATATACTGTGGAGGCCGCCGGGTATTCTAGCGTGATGATGTTTGTATCAACACAGCGGTTGCTTTGTTAACAGCCTTTTGACGTCCCCCTCCCCCCCGCTCGGCCTGACTTCCCCCTCAGGTATTTGTATTGTTGAATGAGAGCTAATGGGTTTAATCTAAAGTCAGCACACCAGATGATTAGGGTTGTTAAATTCCAAACTTTGTTGTGATGGCATTGAATGGAACAGTGTTTGAGCCATTTGTCAAAGCCAGTGGGAGGAAAGCAAAGGTTTTTTTTTTTTTACGTAACAACTTTATACTCCCTCTCCTTCATTCTTGAATATCCATCCAACCCAAACTTATATTGGGTTTCCCATTTCTGTGGCCATATTTTATACACCTGTGTTACCTGCAGCCTCATTGCACCATGAGCTTGGAGTAACTGGATCCTGTGATGGAGGCACAGTGCAGCAAGTCGTTAACCATAGTTTAATTAACTATGATTATACCATTTCAGTAGAGCTGAAACTGGAAGGAAAGAAAACTGCTGAATTTGCTGGTTTCTTTCTTTCTGATATTTCGTTTTATAAGTGTTACTAGAGCAAAACCATAATTTTGTTCAAATAAAAACAACTTGCATTATGGGAAACACCATATACCAAATGGATGAAAAAAGCCAGAAAATAATTGGTAGATAAGCTGTAATGAAACTAAATGTTATTCAGGCCTCTAATTTGCGGTAACCTGTGTTTATTTTTTAGTTTTTTAAAATATATTTAACCTTAATTCAGCCAGAAAAGTCCTGGAGTTGAAGTTGGAAACATATTTTTCAAGGAATACATGGCCAAGAAAAAGGTACAAAAAGTTGCAGACACATGAAAAGAAACACTGGGGAATTGATAAAACAATACTAAAAGCAGCCGTATCTATTTATAAGATATGCATTTAACTATTTGTCTGTTCCAAGTGGCTTGAGCAGAAAACATGAAGGCTTCCCACCTCCGTTCACAGCAGGTGTAAGTCTCGTGATCTGATGGACTGATTAATCCTGTGAGTTATGATGGAAGTTTTCCCAGAATGGCTTAAGAAATGGAAATATGCCCCATGAGTAAACATATGTTGAGCCCTGGTGGCACATTCTGGCTGAATACAGAGGGAGTCATCGGTTGGCCTCGCTCCCACTTAAAGCCATAATATTAGGGGTCAGCAGTTGACCCTTGCTGCAGATCTGCAGTGGAAATGTTTACAGCCACACCGAACCCCAGAAAAAGTCATTGCTGTGGTGAGATTCCTATTTCACGCAAGTGGGGGGGGGAAAAGGGTTTACAAGGCATCAGATGTTTTTTGTCTGCCATAAGCTCGGTGCTGCTGCCACAGCGGGTATCTCTCATAGAGCCAGTCAACCATACCGCCATTAGAGAAAAGATGAACCATTGAAATAACTGCAATGACCTCCATTCTGAAAGCTTTACAAGAGAAAGCACCAGACCATGATTCATTCAATGCTCCATGACTCCGTGGAGGTCACCGTCTGCTAGAATCTTGGACGCGGTCTTGAAAGCCAGACTACACCCTAATGTGTCTCCATTAAGTTTCATGACCAGTGATTCGACTGACGATGACTTGTGACAGGAATGTGCCACGTGCCATGCAAAATGTATGTCTGCACTCCCGATCATCGGAGTGACAGCGACGGCATCGCGTCTCGTCCAAACCGCTGAATATCAAAACAGCGCCAGCCAAGGTGTCTGTTTCACTGCTGTGTCAGGGAGGCTTAATGTAAGTGCCGATAAACAAGTTCATGCAATGATTTTTTTGTTGGTGAAACAATTTAACAACAGCTACAAATGATCGGTTGATTAATTAGTCAGACTCGTTCACACAAAAACAAACTTAAACATAAACTAAATATCTTTTTTGGACAGATGTGTGAAGAAAAACAAGAGGTTTCGATGGGCTTTTTTTTCCTACCATTACCACCACCAAGGAGGTTATGATTTCACCCATGTCTGTTTGTTTGTATCTTAGTTGGTTGGGTGATTTGTCAGCAGGATTACGCAAAAACTACAAGATGGATTTCCACAAAACTTGGTTGGAGGATGGATCCAGAATACGCCCATTTAACTTTTAGCGCAGGTCTGAATTTCTTAGGGAGGAACACATAGATCTTGATGCAGAAAAAAGAGTATTTAGTTGGCTGGTATCTAGAAGTGATCTGTATCTAGCAGGTTTCATTAAAGACTTGATTGAATTTAAAGGAACTGTTGGGGCTTGGTGGACGTATGTGCTCTACTGGGTGCAGTTATAGTTTGTGTTGTTATTTTACCAACTAAATGATCAGGGGACCAATTAAAAGTTGCAGCTATTGTTGCACATAGATTAAGATTTATTTTTACGTGATTTATTTGGTAAGATAACTGAAAAAAAGGGATTTTTAGTGATTTCAGGGTATACTGTATTTCACAACTTTTATTGTCAGTCATAATGAACTTTAAAGGAATGAACAGAAGCTTTTTATTTTCTGTTGAACAAAGGCTTTATTGTATTTTAACAAAACAGTATGTCCTGACGGACAGGAAGCGTGGCATCAACTTGAAATATATATTTTAACAACGCTGTTACAGTAAAACTCTGAATCATAAGTAGGAAAATACGGTATGGTAACTGTCAGTTTTTATACAAAGGTAAACCTTGAAAGCAGCGTACTGGAAAGAAAACATCAATCCTCTGTGTGACAATAAGATAATAGAGAAGAAATGTAAGCAAAGTACCTCTGGATGACAATTAGCTCAGTCTGTGCAATGTATCACATCAGTGCTGAACAACAAGACAGCAAAAGAGAAACACAGTCAATCAAGTGTCTTCAGTTGTTCTTGAAAAGCGATGCAGAAGCGTGTCGTCGAGTCCTCGGTAGAGATCGGCGAACAGATGTGTATAAGCAGAAATAATGCATCCTGCCTGTCATCCACGTCAGTAAGCTGTGAAAAGAAGAACATCTTTATATTTCTCCCACTGCAATCAATCTGAGAAGCCTGCACTGAAAAGGAGCAAATGTACTGTGTTCCACACTCCTCACTTATCTCAGATTTGGTTTTTTAATATGTTGTGTAAGCTTCCACCTTCGGTCTGAACAGACGCCCAGCTGGGAGCGAGTGAATAATGAAACATTTTTTGGAGGTTTTCTAGTCGTCGGCTGTCACAAAATTGATAAAATGTTACCATTTTTCGGGAAGTGTGGAGTCCTTCTGGGAGGTTTGAGATTTTACACCCTGCTGTACCTCCTGCCCTTCTTGTCATAACATTGCACCGGCAGCCTGTCCTCTGACAGTCGACTCAAAGAGAGAGCTGCCTGGATGAAGAGGCGTGGCCAGATAAGAGCCCTGGCAAGTTCACTGAGCTGTTGACATTTTCTCACAGCAACTCCCCTGGTTCTAATTGGCTGCAGCTGATAAGATTCCCATGTTGTAATTGGCAGCTGCTGATAAGATGCTGTCAGCTGCTGCAGTAGTCAGCAGCATGGTGAGATGACAACAGCTCAGGAGTCAG
Organism: Sparus aurata; assembly: GCF_900880675.1. Classification (NCBI taxonomy): domain Eukaryota; kingdom Metazoa; phylum Chordata; class Actinopteri; order Spariformes; family Sparidae; genus Sparus; species Sparus aurata. The sequence continues at coordinate 31,707,932 of NC_044204.1, read as the reverse complement.
TGGGCGGACGAGGCTAAATCCAGGACCTTAACCTTGTTTACCAGAGATACTATTTCAGTCAGGGGTTGGCAAACTGGTTATAACAAACTTTTAGATCAGAAAATATACTTTAATGATCCAAAAAAAAAAATTTCATAAACTGTTTCTATGAATGATGTAGTCCTACATGGACACAATTTCTTTTTTCCATAGATGGAACCGTTTTCGTTATTTCACATGAGAGCTTTTTTTTTATTTGACTGGTTTAAGGTTAATTTGGAAAAGGTGAGTCAGAGAGTCTGTTGTAAATTCGTATTGTATATTCAAGCCAGCAATAAGTGAGGTTCAGGTCTGACTAAAGACTTGGTATTGGTCCCGGATGGGCAGGATTTTTTTAGGATTTAGCAGTGCATGATTCTGCAAACTCTGTGACTTTCCCAGCCTGTGCTCAGAGTGCATGTTGTTTTTTCAATAATGTGTGTATTTGACCTAAGACTGTTTCTTGGGTCTTATGAGGAGTCAGTTGCCAGAGAGCCTTTAGGACATCCGGTGACATGATATACAGATGGACAAAGACTATTATCACTGAAAGTTGTGTTACAGCAATTTCAGTTTAAGTGGTTAGGTTTAGGCGTTAAAACTACTGGGTTAAGTTGATGGGGCAGCTTGGCGGCACTGTTGCCTCGCAGCAAGAAGGTTCTGACGACCTGACGAAAGTCTTTCTGAGCAGGTCCGAAGACATCAAGTTGAGGTTGGCTGTTAACTGGGCTCCGTAGGTAGTTGTGAATGTAATTCTGTGGTTGTATCATGCCGCTCACCCATCAGCTCCAGACCCCCCAAAGGATAAGAGGTTACAGATGATGGCTGATTAGTTTTAGACAAAAAACTTCTTGGAACCATTGAAACTTGCATCAGGCACAAAACACTTAAAATGTAAGGTGCCCAGCGTAATGCCATGTTTTTCGGTATTCTCAGGGTTGGTCGCCAACTTGGGCCCAGCTAAAACTAGAAGTTAAACACAAATACTTGTGTTATCTCTGTTTTGAGTCCCTACTGTACCAACTCTCCAAGGAAATATATATATTTTTAAGTCTCTGAAATCTCCACTATGTTAAACATCTAGTTGTCACAGTAACTATGTCTATTTAGAGCTGACCTGCTAAACAATTAAGCTGAAATTCAGCAGATTTGTCACAATTAAAACATCCAGTATAGCTGCTTTAATTTCATAGAGATTGAAACCTTTTAAGAGGCTTTAAAACATAAAAATAAATAAATAAATAAAGTGGATAGAATTGACATCATAGCAACACTCTTTCTCCTGACTTAACATAGAAAATGCAACACCTCAACCGCGGTCATGCTCTTTCTTGATGTTTGTTATGCAGGTGTCTGTGTACGATGTCGAGCTACTGGTTGTGCATACTGTAGTACAGAGACACCAGCTAGCTTTAGCTGTTGCTACTTTCAGAGGTGCTGTACAGCTGCTGACTTACGAGTAAAATCCATCTTGAGATAACTTGAATAGAGTCTATTGATAACTGGCTTTAGATGTGCTGGTTATATAGTGCTCAAAGGTAGCCATAGCAACAGGCCCCCCATCAGTTCTGGCGACGTCTCAGACTAGAAGGTTGTGAACAGGTGAAATCGGTGCTCGCGGGTTATATGCGCCATTATAGAATGTATCATGATGGACCCATTCTTTCTTTAACTACCTATACATCCTCTGTCCAGGTCCTGGGGGCACCAGGCGTGTCGTGTCATAAAGATGAATTTTTATGCCGCGGCCCAGTTCTGTGCTCAGAAATGTACAGCTGACTCTGCTAAATCCAGGCCATTTTTTGTCTATTGGAATTCCAGGCCATTTGGTCATGTTTCAGGCCGTGCTCATAGATTTCGCAGATGTTTTTGCTGGCAGAAGTAGCCCAAAGTCTCCTGGGCTCGGGCTGGAACCGCTGATAAAGAGATTTTTTTTCGTGTGCGCTATTGTGTCCTTAGCCTACATCCCTGCGTAATTAATACACTTGGAGTCCCTACTTCTCTCCTAACCTAACTTCCCGTCTGTCCTTGTTGAACTGCAGGCCGTTACTGCTTATTGTCTGAATCGTGCACAGGAGCATATTTTCTGATTGATCTTGAGGAAATAATTATGCTTCTGTTTTTAGTTAATGGAATGCACAAGAAGCTTTGCCTGGCGGACAAACTACTTCACGTGTTATTCTGCTACGGTGCCACAGTTCCCAGAGCGCGTCTAATGGGAGGGTACGTGGGCGTGTGTGAGTACTAACGGTAGGCGAGGGCATTTGTCTCGGCTTCTCTCCGTCCAACTGATTCAAAGACAAAACCCTGAGTTCCCAGGAGCTTGAGTATGCGGGCCTTCCAGCAGCATGCAGGCATATTTTAACCATGTAGTTGGAATTCATGTGGTGTCGAAATTTCAGGAACAATATGTTCTCGCAACTTTTGGCTTTGTCTACAGAGATACCGGCTAATGAGAAGAGAAAACAAGAGTTGTTCAAAGCTCCAAGGTTCATTCTTGATGTTTTGGAAAACAGTCAGGGTCCTCTTACTTTCAGCCGCATCTCATCGCCTTCTTCGCTGGATAGAGTTGTAAATTACTTTTGCCAAGCATTTTCAGTTTTCACTCGCATCCACTGGTTTAATGGTTGTAAAGTCAGCAGTGTTACACAAATACTATTGGATGGATTTCCACAAAACTTGGATAGAGGACGGATATTGGCCCAAAACGGACCCCATTAACTCCAGAAAAAGGGACAGGTCCAGGATGTTTTTCTTAATTTCATTAACTCTGCTAGATGGCGTGTTTTTTGGCACGTTTGTTTTATTTATTCAGGGTATAATGCATGGATCGGACACATTTAGGTGGGTACAACTTGACTCCGTAGAAAAAAGCAGCAGAAACACAGCAACAAAAAGAGAAGAAAGTTCAACAGGTAAGATTCAGAAATCCCCGAAGGGCTCATAGAAGAAATCCTGTAATCCACAAAAAATAAGCACAAGCCATCATCGAAAAGCAAGCATAAGGCAGGCTAGACCAAAAGAAACAGCAGAAACATCAAATCAACGATCCCCAAAATGTGGTCATCAAAGAGGCGTAATGGAAGTTTTACAATTTAACATTAAACTTAAATGTCCAAAATGATTCAGTGCACTGACACAATGAATTTTGTAGTTATAGGCACTCAGCATCTTCTGCTGCATCATCGTCTCTAAAAAGTTTAAGACAACACAAATATCTCTGTGTTGGGCAAATACCACCCGATAATATTATAAATAAATTAATAAATCGTTCGGGTTCTAATTTGAGCATGTCAGTGTGGCAATTTTCGTTATTTCGTGACACTTCACAGAGCAGAAGAGAAACTATTAAGTCATTAAAACAATTAGTTGTATCCCTGCTGTTGATAACAGGGCTGGCTGTCCACACACGCCTGGTTGATGACTTTCAGTTGTCTAGACTCAGTTTTGTGTGATTTCGTGGAGGCTGTGTGCGCTCTGAAGAAGTAAAGGGAATATTAATTGCGTTTGCAGACCCATGAAGTTTTTATTATGGAGGGATCATTTGAGGGTTATTTCAAAATGTGTCTGAATCCACTCCTTGAACAAATTTTTATTTTAAATGACTTAATGTGATAGAAAAGCAAGATTGTGTGCTTCCCAATTAAAAGATATAGAAGTGTTTGCTTTCAAGGTTATTCGCTGGACGTTCGCTTTATTTTTAGGGAACCGAATTACGGGGGGGGTAAAAAGCGGCTTCTGTCACAGACTCGTAATTGTTTCACGTCTCGCTTCAGGACTCCTCCAGCTGCTGATTAAGCATGACCATCAAAGATGTTTTCTCGCCAAGCGTGGCATTATATAACAAGCTATGAGGACTTGCAGCGCTGTTATTCCCCTCACCACAACAAAGAGTGACAGTCCCACAGCTTTTCTTTCTGAGGCCCTGGTCTCTTGTTCTGACAGTTTAAACTTCAAAGGGGAGAAAACCCAGATTTAAAGAAGCTCTCCAGCTTGTTTTTCCTCCTAGAGGGTGTCAAGCTGTCCTTCAGGCATCAGTAGACATATTCAATTTGTGTCTCTTGTACTAAACAAGGGTTTGGCTGTGTAGTGACTACTTGTTAAACAGCAAACTCCTGCAAGGCTTCAAACTGGACACAGGCTGCCTGGATACTAAAGAGGCCTGAAAACACTGTACAGCTCCGAGTATTCTCCGGTGTCACTCTCAGGTTCAGCGATTCACTTTTAAACATAAAACTTCTATTACCTCAGGACGCCGAAATTAATCGGCAGTGGGTTGGGTTCTCCGTTTTCCATCTGCGCCTGAAGACTTTCTTTGTCTTAACCTTCAGTGATCTGATGAGGATCTTCCCCCCCCCCCCTGGCTCCATGATATGCTTTCAAATGTCTTTAGATTAAAAAGATGGGTTTGAACCATACGGCTATCTCATCCCCCTCCTCTTTCTCCTCCACATCCTGTGGGAAACAATGGAGGACACGAGCAGGAAATTAATCAGGGCCTCAGAACTTCACACTGGGCCACCGAAGAGATCTCTGTCTGTGGAGAGTTTGCAGTAAAAGCTCACGTTTTGGATCAGCGCCTTGATTTCTTGTTGATGTATAGAAGACAAATCAGGACGTTTTTAGTTGGGTTGGAAAGTAAATGACCTCATCAGACGGGGAGTAAACACGGATATTAAGCCATTAACAAACATGATGCCTATAACCTTTTGTTATTTCCTAAAAAAATGATGTCCGCAACCTTAAAATCATGGAAGGTCAATGAAAAGCAAACACCAGAGGAAAAAAAAAAAAAGGGAGTGTTTATACTGTGAAATGAATCTGTCAGCTGGTCGTGATGGAGCTCATTGTATTGATTACAGCGCTTTTTTTTTTTTTTTTTTTTTCCTCGATTAGATTTTCAGATGAATTTCATGTTGTAATAATGATGTTTTTGATGAAACCGGTTAGGATAATGAAGGTCGAAACGGATGAAAGCGCAAACAAACATTCAAATCTCTGAGCCTGAGCACTCAGACGACACATCGGTGGGATAAACAGAAGATCCAGCGATGCCAATCTCATCTCGCTGCTGTAAGTTGTTTTGGAGAGCACTAACCTCTTGCAGAAGTGAGCACTGAAAAGGATTTTTGAGTCGGAGACAGGCTGCGTGCTTGACATCACATGTGGAATCAATTATATTGCACAGCTGTTCAGTTTCCCATCTGATTTAACCGGCTCTGTGTTACAGACTTTCGCACAGTTTGGATCTGATGGATTGTTTTTCGCTCCGAATCCGGAGGCTTTCCTTTTTTATTCTCGTGGTCCAAGTCACCATCTGATTCATCGTCAGTCTGGCAAGAAAAGCTTTCAGAGTTCTCATTGATCCTCTGTCTTTGCTTTTGCTGACAGTTTGGCATCATGTTTTGGCTTATTTCAGATTTATAATGGGGCACTGAGGCAACTGAGAAAGCCCCAAAATGACTTGTAGCAGTAGCAGTAATCTAGTAGTGCTGCAGGAGTAGAGCTAATCTCTTTGTGAAAAAAGGGCGATGCGACAGGATGCAGTCCACAATAAAACAATTACCTTCATGGGAAAAGTGCAGAGTCGATATTCTACACATTACATTCCCTGGGCATTAATTTGAAGAGTGTCCGTCGCGCTAACTCGATTGAAAAGGAGACGAGAGTCATCCAGCAAACAGTGCAGGTTGAATATTAGTCCAATAGACTCTACAGTGGAATTGAGGAAAGCAAGTCCCACGTCCAACCCCCATTAATTGGATCCCGAGCTGCTCTTCAGCCCTGTATTTTGTTCTTGTGTGGTTTCTCATTAAAATACGTGTCAGTCCACTGAGACAGTGGGAGAGAAACGCTATCCGCTGTCACGTTTAGCCGCCTGTTCCATGCTGTTTGTTTCTTCTCTGGTCCTTCTGTACCTCCTCCTGTCTGCCCATGTCGCTTCGTATTTGTCACTTAAACACAAACTCAAGAAGGGGTGTCGAAAGCGAGATCGGTGGTTCTCCCTGCGTGTGTTTTTTGTTCACTCCACTCTCGCCTGCTTGCGCACATCCAACGTGCATCTGAAGAAAAAACAAAAACAGGACAAATGAAAAAAAGCCTGTGTAAGGTTTAAATTATTGTTTTGTTTTTATTGCTTTATACGTCATATTGTTATTATACCATTTCTGTAGTGAAGTCTCTCAGCCAAAGATTTTCAGAGTAACAGTAAACATCTTGTCTTGAAATCTTGGAAAAACTTGTAAATCAAAGTGATTCACGGATTTGGAGAATCGTGACAGCTCAACACTGATAACTCATTAACACGTGGTTGTGTGTGAATCACTCAATCCGAGACACGACTCCGTAGTATCGACAGTTTTCTCCGTGGCACAAACGAGAGCTCTGTTGCATTGTTCTGTTTTTGTTGAAAATTGATAGTTTTTTTGGGGCGTTTTTCTCGCTGTTTGGAGCCCACTTACCTTTTTTAGATGTACCTCTGCTTGTTACAGCTCCTGTTCTGCCTGCTGGTTGTTCTGCTACGTCTGAGAACTTTTGAATTTTTTTTAGCTTGATGTGATTGGTGAAAAGAAGGGGCACTGCAGGGGAGCTCAAAGTCAGGCAAACTGCTGACGATAAGTCACGTTCCGACGTCATGCATAATGGATGAGAGGGAGTTAAATTAATATAGCATGTATGTGAACGCAAGCTGTCTCGATTCATTAACCTCCATGTTTATCTAAATTCAGCACCATCACACTCCTTGTTCAGCATTAAGGGGTGAAGTCTCAGTAGATTAGCTCATACGGAAGTTTGGCACCCTGTGAATTTTTAATTTTCGTTTTTTTTAGCAGAACAGAAAGTTTTTCTCTCTGCTGTCATGCTGCTGTGGAGTTATTCGCTTTGTGAAAATGCTGCAGGATATTTCTAAATTATGTCTCATGAAGACGTCAGTTCCATTTTCATTCTAATCAAACATGCTTAAAGTTTTAATGATTTTTACTCGGTTACATCATAGCAGCATGTGTCTGCAGCAGATTTGGTTTAAGCGTTAGTTCAGCTTCACACACTGGCTCATCATTAATGTTTTGCACTCTCTGTTTTCAGTGGAGAAACCCTCCAAAACAAGAAACGTATAAAAGAAATGTCTGTAACTGATTTGAGTTGCAGCGTCTGTGTTCTCAGCGGTGGCGCCCTTTACGAGGAGGCGACCTGTGACTGCTCTCGTGGGGCGTGTGTCGCATTGATCTCTGTCAACCCCGATGATCCGCACCAAAACCGTTCAGTATCGTCAGTATGTGGGGGCCCGCTGGCGCAAAAGCTGGACACAGTCCAGGTCACGGTGCCACCGAGCCCGGCCGAGAGGAACAGCATCATGTTTCCAGCATCTCCGAAAACAAGGAGTAAACAGCGACAGTCTTTTTGGGACTTTTTTCAGTTGGCTGAGTTTTCGTGGTAAATGGACTCTGGTGACACATATGGATGTGTAGTCGCTCTGATGGGGCTTTTCCACTTGAAGTTTAGGCTTCATCAATTCAGGCTGAGCCTCACTTGGGATGGACATTGGCCAAAACCTCCAATCGGGTTGCAGTGACAGCTCGCTAACTCTAACCCAAATCTAGCCAGTGTCGACCCCCGTCTCCCTCTCAAACATGCTTAAAGCCCCACTCCAGTGCATTTTGATATATTTCAATATCACTATCTCTGCTAATATTGATTTAATGTTCTTTGTCCATATAAATGTACATTTACTTGCGTAGAAGTCTATAACTAACACAAATTGTAAGTTATTTTGCTGACAGATGAATCAACATTCATTTGTTCCAGCTTCTAAATTGAGAAAACGTACTGATTTTCTCTTTTTGTCTCACGTGATAGTAAACTGAATTTACAGTAATTGATGTTTTTGGAGTGCAAGTCGCACAAAACAAAACATTAGAAGGGCCTAAGGAGATTGTAACCGGCACTTCTCGGTGTTTCCCGACATTTTATCGACCAACAATTAATTGTTTAATCAAGAAAGAAAATAACTGCCGGTTGAATCGATCATAAAAGTAATTTGTTAGTCGCAGCCGCCGCAGTACGCCATGTTCGTAATTTAATGCGGGACATAAACGCAGTGTGTTCGTCGCTCCTGCTCCTCTTCTGTCAAGATAAATGCTGATGACGCGCCCAGTGTTGAAGTTAATTTGAGTCTCATCTATACTATCTAATAAAAGTAATAGGATGGTTTATTGATCCCTGGTTGATTATACAGTGAGTGAAGACGGGCTTAAACATAGTTCATCTGGTTGAAGCAGCTTGTTTTTATGTGTATCACATAAATTACCGGCTCAGCTCCGGCAGGATTCAAAGCCACGTTTCATCTCTTCCTTCTGCGCAACTCACTTTAAATGATCAAATTGCCAATTACCTCTCTCCTCTTTGGATTGTTGTTCTGGTAATAGAGTGAGTTTCCTCACATCTGTACCACAGCATGTATTGGATTGCATATTCACAAATCAGTATTTATTGATGTGACAGCTTGGCCATCAGAAGAAATATCTCAGATTTATAGCCCCCGCCGTCGCTCCCCCCTCAGAACAGTGAAATAGATGCTGTGCATCATTTGCGCATTAAAACGAGAAGCTTTTTTTTTTTTGCTCAGTAATGAGATCTGTTGGACTTCGGGGACACTGTGAATGTGAGAAAGGTATTTGAAAGAAATGCACATTTGCCTACAGCGTGGAAGGATATTTTAACCTTCGTACGGTTTTATGTGGTGTGTCACTGGTTCATTGCGCATGTTTGGGTTAATAAGCCAGCAAATGACTAAAGAGTTTAATGTTGTATAATGCTTCGGTAATTCACCGTGCATGTTTCAAATTAACAAGCCCTACAAATCAAAACGAGATGCACAGACTAATTCCCGCTCTGAGTGTTGGTCTCGCAGATTTCCCAGCTGTGTTGCGTTTCACTCCCAGGTGTGGCGGCAACACACGACAACAATCAGCTCCTCTGTAATTGGGCACTGCTGTGGACAGACGGATGTCAGCAGCCGTCTCAGTAAAGTTGTTCATTAAAGTAACTTCCTGTCTCTTCGAGCTCATCATTCTCACAGATTAGTAGCAGCTGGTTTGTTGCATCATTAAGATCAATGCTACGATCAACATGCTCCTGCATTCTGTCAGTCATTTCGCTGCTTTTAGAAGTCAGGAGTGTCTTTGATGAGGATGCGCTCAGTATTGATGAGTATATTATAGCGTACCTTCATGTACCCGTGTATGAGGGTTGTGTACATGTGGGTGAACCCGCTAAAAATAGATGATTGACTCCAGTGGACGGTGGAGTTCGCCTCTATGTTTCTTTTTTTTTTACATTTGATCTGAACAGACTTAAAGCCAGGGAACAATGTCACAGTGGTCTCTCTTTCAAACTCAACGCCGACTGTGCGAATGTTGAGCGCTGCTAGAGCAGAGATGGATTGAAAAAACCACCCATGAACAAATGTCCAAAACTTAAACGGCCATCACAGCATTGTGCCAGAAAAAAAGACGGAAATCATGACACAGGATTTCTTTAACAGATGGAGTCAGTTGATGTGAAAATGCAGGAAACAAATATTTCTGAGCTCTTTAAGAACTTTTCAAGAGTACAGATGAACAGAATTACTTTTAATTAATTAAAATGTGAAACAAGCTTCAGCAAAGCAGAACGGCTGTTTTAAAAGGTCAAAAGCAAACTTTGAATTTCAGGAAGTTTTGATGTTTTGCATACTTAATTTGGGGTTAACCTCGTCTGAATTCCTTTACGTAATTATTATAATGTTATATAACATCAATTTAATCTACAGCACTGTTTATAGAACCAGTTTGGATTCTGGTAGACTGGATACAGATTAGAGATGTGAGTCTTTACTGGCCTCAAGACTCGATTTGATTATGATTCAGCTAATGGCCGCCTTCAATTCATCGCACGGGAGCAATGTCACAACCTAACTTTATTGTCCAGCAGAGGCCGGACAATCAGCAGCCAACATGAGCTGCAGACCCTCGATTATGCTTTATGTCCACACCTCCAATAAAGATGTAGTTTTGCATTGATATGATTGATTCTCTCAGAGAGAAAACAAAGTAGCCAGCAGGGGTCATGTTTGAGATGAGAGACAGCCCAAATAGTGAAATGATGGAAGATGTGCCATCTAAATTACATTGTCTGCTGTTGCTCAGGAGAAGTAAATCCACTGGTTCTGCATCAGAACTGGATGCACTTCTCTGCAGCCCTTCAGTTTGAACGTGATCCAATCTGATTTTAAATTGGTTCTGCCAGAATCTAGTGGGTTTATACCTGGGAGCCACCCGCCAAATCAAACCGAAGTGTCACACGTTTTTCTATCGCCACCTTCAACCATCTAATCACTCGCATTGTCCGAGCGGAGCATTCCAGCTGCGGTACAATGTGGCCGTCGTCTATCTGAGGCATTCAGATGTGAGCGCTGCAGAAATCTCACAAGGCAGCGCGTCAGCGTTATTGATTTCCTCACCAAACTGCAGTTTTTACAAACGTGGCACTTTACAGGCATGCCCTGCGTGTTGCATTAAAGGATTCCACAACCATCCTGACATCATATTATTTCGAATACTTTGATGGTATTGATGTGAGGCTGCAGCTCTCTTTGAGATCGGTCTTCTTTTTCTCTTTTTCATGCGCTTTATCTCCCATCCCTCTTTCTGCCCCCCTCAGATATCAGAGTAATCTGTTCTTGTCTGTCACCTCTCTCTGCCCGATAAGGAAGGGAAGAGCCATGCTCCTGTCCAGGAACGGATGTTCCTCCTCGACATCATTGACACAAACACAAGTGCCTCTGCTCCATTTGTATAAAAATAGCTTCTGATAAGGTAATAGAAGTTGAGGTTGTTTACCATAACTGCTCTGCCCAGGGAAGACTTCTTCAGTCGTAAGATTAACGCTGATGTCTGCCGTGCCTCCTTTTCTTTTTCTCTTTCTGTAAAAGACTCCAAATTCATCTATCAGGAAAACAGTAGTCATATCAAAGGTTTATAGCTCTGCGGCGTTTGATGTGCTCCAGTGTTGCATCAGTCTAATCATGCAGTATTTTTTAAAAGAGCCCTCTTCAGCATTTGGCCGTTTCGAACCGAGCACTGATCCTCATTTGGGGAATTGTAATTAGGCTTTTAGCCGGAGTTGCTGAGCGAAGATAGTCGAAGTCAAGACAGAACAGCTTTAATTTGTTGTCTTATTGTGTCAGCAGAAATATTCCTTCCGTCTCTATGTGAGGATGAATGTGAATAAGGACGATTTTCTCCCGTTAAATGTAAATATTGTAGCATGAACAGAATCTTGTGGTGGGTGAATTTATGCCCCTGTGCCACCTGTGTGTTAATTGATGTTGCTGCAGTGCCAGAAATATTTAAACATAATTATACTGTCGGTCATCATGGGTCAATACATTATAAAGACATATTTCTAAATGTGTAGTCGCCCTAAAATTAAAACCAGTAAACTCAGCTGTGTATTGAAAGCAGGAGCCGTGCGTAGACAACATGGCCGACCTTGATGTGTGATTGCTGACGGTTGCTTGGTGGTGATGAGAGTGACGTGTCTGCTTTTACTGATCAGCTTAAAGACTGACGAATGTTTGTGAAATGTTCCGGAGTGGATTCATTAATCAGGTGGAACAAGTGAAGAATTTAATTGATCGGATTCTGGAAGTTCAGATGGACAAATTGAAGAATACTTTCAGTCCTGTGGAGCAAGTAGAACTTCGAGCGCTCACAGGACTAAATTACGAGCGCCGCAAATTGATGCATTTTCATGAGCGCGAGCACCTGATTGGATCATTAGACGGGCTGGATCTGCACTGCTCTTGCAGTATTTTGTCGGAGTTGGAATTTCAGTCACCTCTGTCTTGAATTGGGTTCAGGTTAGTTTTTCCAATCCAATTTCAGGGGCGGTAATTTGATTTGACAACCTCCGCTTCTGCCACTTCACTAAAGCCGCGGTCACCTGTTAGTCACAAAGGCAACATATATTCACCCTCAGCCGTCAAAATTGCAGCATTGGATTTATTTGCAGTGGAAGCCGGTCCACTTCAGGTCATTTCTCTGCTTTTCGTCAGAGACTTAGTTTTATGATTACATTCTTAAGGCAGAACAGAATTTGAACGAGGCGCCGTCCCATTCAAATTCTCCGCGCAGGAGAGCGCCTTAGGTCGTCTCTCACCCAGTTTCAGAGGGTAACAGAATTACTTTTTTTCCATAACGGTATAAAACCATCACTCTTCCAGCGTCAGTAATAGCGTTACAGTCAGCCATTCAACAGGCGGGGCATTTTGTTTCACAATGTTTAGCCTCTGTAACCCTTTTATTGTTGTAGTATCTAATAAGATTACAGTCGGCTTAAAGGTACACTGGATTTTCTCTTGTAAACGAAGTTTCTGTGTGTACTCAGTGTTGTTCACCAAAACACAATGTGGGACTCAACAATTCCCTCCACACCGCAGAGCTGATTTTTCTTAAAGGTTATAGAGCTGCGTTGTCATCGACTTTTTGTTGAAAGCAGTCTTCTGCGTCCAGGTCTTTGCTGGCGCTTGATCGCCACCTATAGATCAGTGGAACAGATGTGAAACTGTCAGGAATGTCAATTTAAATTAAACCCAACCACCCAATTTAAAACTAACAATTTTCAGTGGATGTTGTGGACAAAATCTTGTGATGTTAATGTTTATTCTCACACATTTTCTGGAATATCAGTCTACTTTATTGAATAATGGCCTGATAAATAAGGAAACTTAATCGCATTGACGCAAATATCATACTGAAATCAATCAACGTTGGCCTAATTAATCCAAAAATATTAAACAGTTCAATGGTTTGTTTGATAGTAGGCGAATTAGTGTTTCATGCTCGGGCTTCAAATCCGACCCGTGGCCCCTTTGCAGCACGTCATCCCCCCCTCGCTCGTCTCGTCTCCGGTCTGACTCCGGCTTTACTTTCAAAATGAAGCCGTGAAAAAAGGCCCAAAGAAATAAGAATGAAAAATACTATTTCACAATATGTATCGTCCAGTTGTTGACTCATACTAACCTGTCAGAGACAAACACTTCAACAACAGACTAAACCACATTGTATACAAGCTTTTCAAAATAGTGTCTCTTAAGAAATGTTACAGAAATGTGTGCAAAATTGCGATTCTTCCTGATTTTTTGAATCGTGTGGTTTCCTTTTCCTGTAACAACCCACACGGATCATTACGAGGTGTGACATGTGGTCATCACGGATGCCGTCTCAGTTTCTCTCTGTTTTTCTGTAAATGTCCGTCAACCACAACCTTGTTGACAAATGTATCAGAATATTTTTTGAGGTGACTGAAAGAGAAATGAAGGCCAGTTTTCACTCTCATGACGCCGAGGTCTTCAGGCGTCTTCCTCCGTCTTTACGTCTTCACTTTGTTGTCTTCTTTTCTGGTCCTAGATGAGACGTGGTGTAATATAACACTCGCAGCCCTCTCTACTGTGCCATCCCTAATCACCAGACCCCTACCAGTTTTATCATAATTAACAGATCAAAGAAGCGGAGAGAAGGGCACTCATACATTATTAAACAGACGCTGTGTGTGTGTATGTGTGCGCGCGCTTGTGTATGTCAGGCACGTAGGTGATTGAAAAATTATATGATCTTTACAAGCAACTTTCTATTTTCAGCAGGCTTTGATAATCCATCAGAGATAAAGTCGTACAAATTGTCCTCTAAACATCTTACCGTCGCATTCTCCTTCGGATTCTTCTCACATTGCGATGACTTATTCTTCTGCTGACCCTGGCGTCGCCCTCCTGACCCACCTCGCAACACGCAGCGACAAACACATGCACACGGACAAACATTACAGCCCCGCATTCAGGAGGAGATTAAGGTCAAGGAGGCATCCGCTCTCAAGAGAGCAATTGTGCACCAGAGGCATTTCTTATTTTCTACAATGTGCTTTAAATGCGCGAGTATGGACACTTCAAACGTCCCTCCAGATGGAAAATGGCAGCCATCTTCTCTAATATTGTGTCTCGGGCCAAAGAATCCTAAAGTAGCCAGCAACAGTTTTATTTTCCCACTGGTTCGAGGACATGAATTGAATCTTAATTATGCTCATTTGTCTGCTCAACCACTTTGCGTTCAGCGATGACATTATATTATGCACTAATTGTAGGTTTCTCGCGGTAATGACTGTCATCGGGCCGCCGTGCTTTATTCAAAGTTCAATTTGATGCGGCCTCCATTTTCTACTCCGCTCTTTTGTCCGTCATTTTGTCCCGTCAGCATCACATCTGTCTATTAAAAGCGACCTTTTCTTCCTCTTTTTTTGTCTCCATCCCTCAGCTTTTTTTTTTCGCTGCCTCTCGAATATGCTCTCCAGGGGCTGTAATAAACCTGTAGTTAGCTGTTAAAACCATGTGCATTTTATACTAAATGGCCCCCAGCGCCTCTCTGCCTGCTGTTGGGGCTTGCGGCCAATGGGCCTTTAAATGACCTAATTTCCTATCGGCGTCCTGGGGGAGCTTTTAGGGGAGCTAAAAGCCGGTCACAGCCCGGAGAGAATGAGTATCAGGAAAGCTACGGGCTGGGTTGGACCTCAGCTGAATCAAAATTACCATCACTTTAATTGCCGCGGGTAATATCCATATGGAAATGTATCGCGGTGATACTGATGGTGAGCTGCACATCAGGTGGTCTCTTAACACCACTCGGAGTCCTATTTGTTAGTTTTTATCATAGTTGTTATGATCATCATCCTTTTTTTTTACTCTCACACTATCTGTGTTTACTGGTTTAGTCGATTATTTCCTCGCTAAATAGTAGAAGTATGGAAATGTCCCGATTATATGATGCATCGCTACAGAGATGGAGCATAATCGAGAGTCTGCAGCTTGTTTGTCAACTGGACAGTAAAGTTATGACTTCTGCCTCACTACAATCACTAATCACGTTAGCCATTTTCAACGTCTGCAGCCATGAATAATAAACTGCAAGCCCGGCTAATCAGCCAAGATATGAGGGGGCGCTGTCAACTTTGCCGTGGAACTCTGAGAGAGGTGTGTACAGCAGAGTCGATAGATCTTAAGGCTGCCATGTGAAAACGATATTATTGTAGATCGAAAGTTGCCATGTGCAGTAACGTCGATCGCTGAGGATGACATACACCGAGATGTTGATTTGGTAACTGAAGCCGACCCTCCACATTTGGACACTAATGTTGTCCTCCCGTGAGAAGAGAGATAAATGTGACCTCCACCTGTGGCTCTGCTTAAATCAGGCTTAACCTGACTTATGTATTTTGAGCCTGGCTCTACAGACTTCTACATTTGGACCTCTGTGTCACGAGGTCTTTAGCTACACACGATTAGATTGTTCAGTTTATATAATTAGATGTGGCATTTGCATGAGCTCAAGTTAAACTGAGCCAACAGCTGAACATAATTTGGCTTATTTTTATTTATTTTCTTTACTGACTGATGTGTCGACCTTGAAGTAAACAGTTAAACTGATGGGATTCGATTAGCCTCTTTTGATTCCATGCAGATGATTGGCTTCAAAACGACCAAGTGCTCTGATCCATGTTAGAAATATTTACCATCATTGATTCTCCCGTCGGGATCGTCGTCCCTGGCTCCTATTCCGGCTTTCTGGGAAGGTTACCGTATGTATTGTGTGTGTCTGGGTGTGTGTGTTTGCAACATGTGTTGATTTTTTTCATTTCGTATATTTATTTATTTATTTGAGCAGCTGTTTGTTATTCCTCCCTCAGCTCTTTGTATTGATGTGAACCTGTGGGGCAGCCAAAGCTGACTTCTGACCTCATGTTCACTTTTGCTGTACCAAAATCAAAAGCCCTCAGTGATTGACACACAGAGCCACAGAGCAGAAAGGTATAATTGATTCATGGAGGAAAGTGTGTGTGTGTGTGGGTGTGTGTGTTGGGAACATATGAGACAATTGAAGGCAGTCAAGTCGATTCAGGACGGGCAGCAGGGAAAAAAAAAGCAGAGTTAAGTCAAATGAAAAGAAAGCAGGTGACACAGGAGCTGGATAAACGAATGGGGAGCCGAGGAGGCCGACAGATGGAGTGACGGATGTCGTCATGAATGCAGATTATTTGTCAGCAGGGTCACAAGGCGGCTGTGGAGGAGTTAACTTGACCCCGGCATTTAACGGTACAATAAAAGTCCATGACCCTCGCAGTCATATGCACAAAGCTTTGGATATGAGCCTCACAATCGATAAGCACTCCGACGAGGAACAGATATTAATTCTGTTTAAATGTCTTCGGCAATCCATTGACCTCGGTGATTTCCCATCAGAGGCCGTGCGCTCGTGTGTTTTCAGTAGATTAGATTGGAGGACGAATGGATCAATTTATGGAACTTCACAGTCACACTTTTCTGAGCCGGCGAGGGCACGTCGTACGTCATTTAACCGATGATTATTTGTAGAGAGAATCTGACATAATGGTGTTTCTGTAATATGTATATTTAGTTTATTTATTTGAAAAAGCAGGTTAATGAACGTCACTATAATAATACTGATAATAATGACGTAAACATGTCCGATTTAGCAATAATGCAAATTTATATGTCTTGGTAGGTACCAAAAAGCAGTAACAGTACATAAATATTCAATATAAAATACAGAATACGGAAATAAACAGAATATATTTTATTAATTTAAACAATGATAGCAACAGTACATTTACTGGAATTTAAAGATTAAATAACCAGATGAGAGTCCTCGATAGGTGTGTGATAACTGACACTGACAAAATCAAAAATGAATAAGAAATATATTTATTTTATTCAATGGATACATTGAAATGCACAAAACACAACAAAAATGATCTAAAAAATAAATGTATGCATTAATTGATTTATAAAAATGTAACATAAATTGATATTTCAGTTTTAATTTCTCTCTGTTCTTATTTATATTGTATTAATTCACCTATTTATTTACTTGTATTTATACATTTATTTATTGTTAAATGTGTTTTCTTTTATTTTTTATGTTTGCTGCGTCGAATGGCAATTAATTTATTGAGCTTTTTTTATTATTATTTATTTATGATTTTTTTTACTTGGGCAGTGTTAGTCCTCCAACAATCTATTTGTAAAAGATAATTGTCAAAGATCAACAGATAATGGTCGATACTGGTCACTATAAAGTGAACATTTGAACTGCTGCTTAAGAAAGAAAAAATTCAGTGTTTATTTTAATGAACTGAAAGACTCGAATCTGCTCAGCGACTGTAACGCAGCGTTAATGACCTGGAAAAGAGACCATTTAGCAGATATCTCAATATTAGCACAACCAAATCCCAGAACCCTGCTGGATCCTGTGATGCAAAATATGAAGTTTGTACCCAGCTCTCATCATCATTGTTTGTATAAGCCGAGCAAGAGCAGTGAGTTGGACTGAGGACAGCACCTGTCAAACTCTGAGTGTGTGTATCCATCAGCGCCGCAGTTAATGTACTGTAAACTGTAATAAAAAAGCTATAAAACAGCTCACCACCACTCCTCTCCTCCTTCATTTTAAGTCCTCGAAAGTGTCCCCAGTTAATAGGGTTGTGTTCGTTAACAAGCCTGTGAAGTCCTCGTCAGCAGCATTATCACAGCGACGCACAGACACGGGCGGTTTTATCAGGCCTCTCTGTGGCGGCAACAGCAGACAGCTCTGAAATTAGCAGCTCGGAGAGGGAGGCAAAGAGGCAAATACCATTATTACACATGGCCAGCTGTGTCTGAACACCAGGAATACAAATATAGGCCGGTGTTGTGCAGTCAGACACACACACACACACACACACACACACAGGGAGCACAGTGTTGCCTCCACAGTGGGTTCTGCCACGGACCTTCTGAGGTGTGAAGTGTGTGCGCAGGGTGCAGCGCTTCTCGTTATTAACAGTGGTGTTGGCTTTGGCATGAGGAGAGAAGAGGGCAGCCTGCCTCAGCCAGCAGTCACAGCAATTTACAGGTCTGTCAGAGAGAAAGAGGTCGAGCAGAGGAGAGAATTAAAGAGCATTTAGAGCTGTGAAATAGACTGCAGACGGGGAGAATGAGCCGCTGGTGGATGCATGATGCGTTCATGTTGACTTTACTTCGGGGTTTTTATTATGGGGATCTAAATGTGTTTGTTTTATTATGCAACACTTGGCAGAAAACCGCGATTCTGGGGTTGTGAGTTTGGGATGGGGTTGTGTGTGTGTGTGTTTGTCATGCTAAGTTGGAGATTTTTCCAAGGTTTAGCAGCAGAGCGCCTGGCAAATGCCTGATAACATCAGGATTTGTGCTTAGTGCCATGATAATCTTGTTTTACGCTGTATTATTTTCTTACTCTGGCTTGGGAATGAAAGCTCTGATCTTTCACTGGAGTACTCATTGGGGTACATTTTGTGTATATATATGAATACATTCCTATTTTTTTATCTGCTAGTGCCTATATGGACAAGATTCAACATTTGTGCAACTGCTTTTTCAATCCTACAGCAGCATTTTCAGTACAGGTCAGTGAGACAGGAGGTGTCAAGGGGCCTCGGTGTTCAACCTCCGTGCACAAACTGAACAAACACCAAGATTAATAGATTCTAAATGACGGTTTTGTTGAAATCGTTCCGGTGTCGGACTGACTGCTGGGTCACAGTGGCCTTTCCTCTCCCCTCAGACAGAGCACAGAATTAAAGGAGTGATTTATAGGAAGGAGGCGGCTGGAGGTGATGGCACCCCACGCTGTTGAAAACAATCTTCTACCTCAGTCTTTCCCATAACGTGATCCCTCTTCTGGAACAACCGTGTATCATGATGATTTAGAGGTCACAGAAGTGATACTGACTCTTCTCTCCGTCTCTCCTTTTTTCTGCAGAGGGGATCTGCAACATGACAATGGACTCCAACTCCATGACAATGCCCATGTCGGACCCCAACGCCTGGGCAACGGCCATGAACAACCTGGGGATGCCTCCCATTGGAATGACTGGACAGCAACTCATGCCAGGTACCACGCTGCCAACCAGAGAGCAACCGACCCGTGACCACAGATGACATTAAAACCAGTGACAGGGAAAGTGATTAACATTGATCATTTGGTTATAATGCAATGTGCTGCTGTCAAAACTTGGGACTGGCGTTCATCTGGATGACAAGAATAGCCCATCCAAACACAGCTGCAGGCCAAATTCATCCACTCATGCCAACTGCACTCCCTGATGGCGGTGGCATCGCCCTCTGACAGAGATGATGGAATCTCTTTAAGTACATTTACCCAAGTACTGGACCTAAGAACAGATTTGAGGAAGTCAACCACATTTAAATGTAAACTTTAGTTACTAGTTACTTTGCACACTGTGTGCTGCATCGGAGCCAAAGCGCATTTAGAAAATTATTTAAAGATACAATAAGCTACAATTAATCAGAAAAAGGTTTAGTATTGGATACAGTAATCAGTTGGTCCCATATTATACAGTATTTGTTAGAATGATTAATAGTGGCATCTCTGATTCTACTGTAAAGATTTTGATTACTTGTTTTGAAATAGTGAGTCTGTTATAGGAGTGCAATGATTGACCAGTGGACTGATTTCAAAATCTGGTGCCTACATTACTCACAATGCCACTTAAGTACATATATTGCCAGTAAAAAAGACATTGATCAGATATGTTACGAGACTTTAACTCAAGTTCTATTTGTATGACTGACTTTCACCTTTCAAAAAAGTTCTATTTTATTTATTTTAAAACATATATCAGACCATATTGTCCTGCCCGGGGGGGCTCTGCCATCAGAGTGAGCAGTTGTTCAGAGGGGTGAACTTGGCCTGCAGCGGTGTTCGGATTGGTGATTCATTGCAAGTGGCATCCAGATGAATGCCAGACCCAAGGTTTCCCAGCAGCGCATTGCATTATAACGAAATGATCAATATTAATCACTTCACCTGTCAATGTACAATGAAACACTGG
Organism: Sparus aurata; assembly: GCF_900880675.1. Taxonomy (NCBI): domain Eukaryota; kingdom Metazoa; phylum Chordata; class Actinopteri; order Spariformes; family Sparidae; genus Sparus; species Sparus aurata. Next base: position 31,687,937 of record NC_044204.1, on the reverse strand, counting down.
CAAACATACATTATGGGAGTATTTTTAGTGGAAATTGGTGGTATTTATTTACAGGCGTCCACTCTGTTTCCATTAGGATGCTGTGAGGCGAGAAAAGTGACATTTTGACTATTTTACTGATCGTAGATGTGCGAAAAAGCAAGACTTGTTTCTTTATTTATGTTGTAAAACGATTCTGGCTCTTTGTAGTATCATCACATGCAGACTTTTATGCGTTCACTTTTGTATTTGTGAGTGTAATGATCTGATTTTCTCTCATCTTATTTTCCAACCGCAACATTTTATGTAGATGTGTTAACTTTAAAACCGCAGCTTTAGCTCGTACCCGTCATGATAATTAGGTTCTATTTTTTTTTTTTTGCACCTTTAGCTGTTTTCCCCTTTAAGACGCAACAAACTACTGCGATTATTTTAAAAAGCAGATGTAACAGCTGAAGAAATTCAATGTAGAAAATCAGTCAAAACCTCAGTGAAGAGGAGTTCTTAGCTGAGGTCTCTCTTGATTTTAATTGACTTATTGTTCTTGTCTGTGAGGGTTTTAAGTGTTATTGGCGAAGTGGTTGAATGGTTGATTAGCAGCTTTGTCTTTGACTGCAGTAGTTCTCAGGAGCTCAGACTGTCTGCTGCTGTGGCTTTGAAGGTTGAGGAAGTGGATCCTCATATATGGCTGTGTTGGTCATTAAAAATATGTATGATGGAATAAACGGGATGAGCTGAGTCACCAAGATGCCATTGCTGTGCTATTCACAGTCTTAGGATGGCACACACAGACAAGTATCCGCTGTCTGAAGCTGATTTGACTCGGCATCCGTCGGGATGAGTGAAAAAGCAGCAGGGTTTGTTTTCAACCTCAAGACTCTCAGCAGTGACGGTTATGCCATTTCTTTTGCATCTGGATTTGTAGAGATCACCACATCATTGGTTTTATGCCCCGACATGTGTCATTTACATTTTCAAATTCTCCTTTGAAAAGTTAGGGGGTGTATACAAAAACAGCTCATGGCTTTTTGAAGATTAGGCTTAGGCACGATGAAATATTATTCACCAACTATAAAAAAAAAATTACAACCAACACAAACCAAACACTTTTCAGTGATTTAAAAATAAACAATAAAAGATAGAAATGTATTTTAGCACAATGTTTGGTTTCTCAAACTCATCCAGAGTGAACGATCTTCCCCGAGCAACTCATTAAAGGATCTTTGGCAAGGTTATCAGTTCAGTTCAGTTCATCCTCCATGAGTGAACACTCTTCTCAAAGAAATTAACAAAGGATCTTGTTGTTTATCCTTGTACATGTGGGAAAATTGTCAGGAGGTGCAGCTGAAGGCTACCGGTAAGCTAGCTGTGTAGTTTTTTTCTGGACATTAGCTGGAAAATTGCAAGTTGGCCTCACTTCGTCTCACTTTCTTCAACTTCTCACTTTCTTTCTCTGCCTTTTCAATCTGACAGACATGAAACCAAAATAAACCTCACTGACACTGACTCACATCCTTCACGTGTTGACATTCTGAGACTGTGAACTTTGGTTGCCAGTTACAGGCATTTTCCAAGCAATTATCCAGCTTTGTCAAACTCATTTCACCTCTGCTTTTGACAAACAAGGCAATGTGCAGACTGCCGAGCCGAGCTTCTCACCCTGAAATTACGAAATTAAAATCAAAATACTGTCACTGACATTGTAGTACACACTTACACTGGCAAGTTACTCTATGACTAACCTGTTCGCTAACAGCATGAACGTAAAGAAGCGAGAAGCTACTACCTTTTCTTTCAAAGGATCAAGATTCAACGAACACTATTTTGCAGGAGCACCACCGCTCCATTCTTGGTTACGTACCGGTCCAAGACGACGTGATTGGTTCAAAGACATGCAAACAAGCCAGAGCATTTTTTCCCCCCCTTTACCAGGATATTAACTGGTGCAGCCAGACCTTTCTCCAGCGCTGGCACAGTGCAGCGGAGATCGTTCTTTCTATGTGAGACTGTAATCATTGAAACATCAGGTTATTGGTTTCAAAGAGGAAAAAATGTGTTCATTTTATTATTTCTGCTGTTACTACAACATCAAGGAACATCTTGCAAGCACTAGGCTGAGCTTGTGTATTCTGATCTAGCGCTATAATATCCAGCCTTACCGATCACTCTGCTATCTATAACATAAGGTTCAGTCGCACCCTCCCTCTCTCCGTCTCTGAGGAGTTATTCTGCCGTGTCTTTCCTCTCTCCTCAGTAGAAAGCCTTCCCCTAAAGCCTTTTTTATAAATCACTTCCCACTTCTAAGCTGAAATGCACTTTCATATTTGAAATATGCCAGGCTTGTGTGTGCACGTGTGTGCCTGCTTGGTCTTCCAAATGCACTCCTAGGGAATCACGCACACACATAGTCAAGCCTGGCATAATTCAAATATGGTAAACAAAAGCCTTTCTGCTGAGGAGTGAGAGAAAAGACACAAGCTGTAGGGGAACTTGAAGAAGAAGAGCTGAACCCGCTGCTGGAGATGAAGACTGGATGCTGAAGACAAACACACACCTATGAAGGAGTGTGTGTTTTCAGATGACGGTGCCAACTTCCTCCTCTTGGACTTTTATTTGCAGCGCTTAAAGGCCTTTTTACAGCCGACGTTTTAACTCGTAAAAGCAGGAAAAGCACAGGTGTGACTAATATCATTAGCGATGGCTCTGTTCCATTTTAAGAGTATCATTAAGGCATGGCAGCGTTACAGCATGCGCAACACCAGAGCCCTCAAACTGGCACACGTGAAAAGAATGTCCTTTATTAGTGAAGTTATTAGCCACACCTGTGTTTGGAAAGGTGTAAGAAAACTGCTCTTCCGCTTAATCAGACCCAGTTTTTGCCCACAGTCATACTTAATACCAGATGCACATACAAATTTGTTTTGGTGGGTTTGTGTAATAGAGAGGAAAATTAGACATTTTTTTTCCCAGCAGTCAAGTTGACTTGTCATAGCAGGAAAACCAATTTTGTTAACAATTTCTCAGTTCCATCAAGTCTCCCAGTAAGCCATTCAAGTGACTCAGTATGGACAATAGCAGGATGCTGAAACTAGCTGACTTAAATGGACTGCAGTCAGTTTTAATGTTATCAACAACGCTTGTGCTTTTCCTGCCATGACAGGCTGTAAAAGAAGAAGGTTAAAAGCCCTGCACACCCACACAGGTGTTTTCACTTAATCTGACTGACCAGCGTGGCAGTGCGTTAGAGCTCTGTACTTTTATTGTTGCGGACCAGATCACTCCGTTTCTACCGAGTACGTGCAACATTTCTGTGAGGGAGAAACTCAGAGTTGCTCTTTTTCACTTGGTCACTGGCTGTGCTCACAATTTAACAGCATGCTATTTCTTAAGCGAAAATGCTACGTGAGATTTTTGTGGTATTTCCAGAACCTTGGTAAGTAACCAATAGAATGTACAAACATACCAGGAAGAGTACCATTGGTTAACTGTTATCAACTCCAATATTAACAGTAGACCAAACCCACTGACACAGCCTCCATCTTTCAGTGCGTTTACATGACACTCGAGAAAACCGAATTGCTGCGTTAGTCTGACTATGATTGGATTTTTAAGATGCATGTATACACCTTAGTCTGACTAAAATCGGACCGGATCGGATTTCTCATAGTCGAATTACACCACGTAGATTATTCGATTGATAGTCGCATTGACTCCTGCATGTATACGTTTCCAGCGGATCGGATCGGATTTTGCGTTTTGCGCAGGCGCGAGAATTTTCCCCGGGGCCATGAGCCGGAAGTAGACGGACGGCGGCGGCGGCGTCTTTCCTCCGAAATCACCGCAAGAAAGAGCGCCATTGTGCATCTGGTTTGTGTAATTATCATGTACACCTTATACGAAGTGTACAAAGATGTAGCTTCGTCTCGCTCTTCGTACGCCATCTTTCTTGAATGCCGAGGCAGCTGGTGACGTAAAGAGGTCAGCCGGAGGTGGCCCCGTTAACACTAGTTGAAATGGGCACAGCGCCACCTATCGTACCGGGGTATGACATGCTTTCGGCAGTAATTCGATTTTCTCACCGGCATGTATACTCGGATAATTGCAGTTGTCCGATTGAGCAGCATAGTCGAACTATGGCTGTAATCTGACTAAGCTGTGCATGTAAACGCACTGTTTGTCACGTTCACCTCACACTGGAAGAAGTTTCACTGAGCCATGAGACAACTTGGAACAGTTTTGTGCCTGCAGAGGTGATCATTCAAGGGTTAAAAATACAATTTAGCACTACAGCAAAAACGTTGGGTTTGATTGCCTTGAACAACAGGCTAATCACGAGTCAGAAACTGAACTCTATTCACAAACTAAACCAACAAACAGTCCTAAACTGGTGAGTGCAGTTACTCCAGTGCAGCATGAACGTGGCATCAGGTTCAAGATTGATGTTATATACAAATGAGGTAGAACACGGTGCGATTGATCCCACTCGAACAGGCGAAAACAAAGCAACAGAGTGAAGTTGACGTCAATCAGGCACAGTCTGTGCGCGCCCACACGGTCCCGAGAAGAACTGTAATCAGGCAGATTAATTAAACTATCCCATGTGGGTTTACTATGGGTGTGTGGGGTCTTTAAGCCTCAACTGGGGTAATTCATCACGTATCAGAGGCGTTGATGAAAAGGGAGGAGACACAGGTTAAGAGGACAGCTGTGGATCACCTGGAATAACAGCTGGTGTTTCCCTTCCTGTCCCCTTTTTCTTCCCTTCCTTCCTCCACTCCTCTTCCTCCTTACTCCCTCTACAGCCTAAATTACCCAGCATCTCATTTATATCTCATTACAGCTGAGTCAGCCACTGTAACCCACATCAGAACACACACTGATCATTTGCTCTGCACTGAGCTGTGCTCCTTGACACACTTCGACTGCACTGAGTCACACTGAAATCGTCATCTGGACTCAAACAGCACATTATGCAACCCGCAGGGGGAAGACAGTCCAACAGCTGACATGTAATAACATAAAGCATCAATAATGTAACCATTAATGCATTAAGAGAGTGCGTTTTTCTCTCGTATGAACAGTAAAATACTTACGATATGTACATTTCAGAGATGTGCTGCCGTTTTATCATCTCTCAGTACACGAAAGGGTTTTTTACATACATTAGTCAGAGGCCTGTATTTTCCACCCATGCATTTTTCACTTCACTCAAGCCACAACATTCCTTGTTGAACCAGAGGAGAAATATGTAAGTGGGAAGACACCCGCTTACGCACTTTCCTCCAGCTCGTAAAACACGTAGATTTAAGAGACATTAAAATGATCACATAAAACATTTGCACACAGACGACCTGGACTCAGACGATAGCGCCGTAGCTTTAAAATCGTTCAGTGGTCAATATTCAGAAGTTTAAGTTTAGTCTGTAAATTTTTCCATGCCGTGGGAGCAGAAACTGTAGCCAGAAAAACTTTCTTTTCCAGTTCAGTCGCAAAATTTCCATAGAGGGAGGCCTCATTTCCATATTTCAAGTTTAAGAGAGAAGCTGAGTAAGAATGAAGTTTGCCAAGAATGGCGCTGTAAATAAAAAAGTACCATCGTCTGAGGTATTGTGCACATAAAGCAGACCACTTCACTTTTGTGTACAATACAATGAGGAGTACAGTAACTGCAGTTTTTAATAAATCTCAGGCGGCCAATGATAAATGCTACCCAGCGTGTGAAGACAGTGAACCGAGACAGTAGAGCGGCACTCAGCAGAGCGCATACCTCCGCCAAGATTCAACCTTTGTCCCTTTATCTGGATCCGCACTAAGAGATAATGGAGTCTGTTTTTGGGCTGGGACCCTGCATCCAAGTTAAGTGGAAATCCATTTTGTAGGTAATGGTAGAAGTAAACAAACCAGCCAGCCAACGAACAACGGACATGTGCAAAAACATAATCTCCTTGGCAGAGGTAATAACAGGCAACGAGGTCCACGAGGCCACCAATTTCCGTTTCGTGCTCAAAAGCGTAACATGTTCAATATGCGCCTCAAGACACAAGTGGTCGTTGATTAAAAACCCCAGTAGATTTCTGGCACATGGCATCATCATGATTCTTTTTTTGCTTTGTCATTCTCTCTTCACTTCAGTTCAGTTCCCAATAAAATCCTCTGAGCACAAAGCTCCAGGCACATGCTTTCTCATGATGTCACACAGTCTTACACTGTCACGCAGAGCTTGTCCCCAAAGCACCTCGTGCCTTCCAAGTACTCCAGGTGGATTAGTTATCGATTCTCCATCATGACTGAACATCATCTTTTGTTTCACCTCTAAACAACAGGGGGGGAACTCAGTGTCACTCTCTTTGCTGTTTGATCTTACAGCGTGTCTATGCACGTGTATGACTGGTCGTATTCTTCTTGCATGAAGGTTTAAGTGGGTTTTTATGCGTCAATTTTCTGGCAAATTCATCACACGAGACTGCCTGTGCAGGAGTGCTTTCATTACACATTAGGGTTTGCCTCTGTTTCATCCACTGTGAGCCTGGGATGTATTTCTTCACCACCAAGTCTTTCCCTGCCTCCAGCCAAGTGGATTTATCCAGACAGACAGCTGGATCAACAGACCATTGTGGGCAGAGCCTTCAGCCGAGTGCAGCCTCACAAAGCCTCGATGCAAGTCTCCAATGATGACAGTTTTATTTCTATAGATGGACCGGGCAGTGGTTGTGTATGGAAGAAAGTTATTATTACATGTTTGTATAAATGAAGTGTTTGGATAGAGGGAGAGATTGGACTCGGGCCATAGGCGGGAGTCAGGAAGTTTGTATTCACTGTGTGGTGTTGAGAGGAGATTTAGTGGTGAAGCTCCTACTGGAGTTCGATGGCACCTCGAAGTTTCTCAATGTCTTTTCTGATTTACATGTATTTATGTTGGATGTCTTGAATCATCTGAATAAATGATCTAAGGATGGAGGCTTTTGTCTTTGGAACGATTGTAAAGCCCTCTGAGGCGAATTTGTGTTTTTGGGTGTATAAATAAAACTTACATGACTTGTATAGTTCAATGTCAGCAGCAGTTACTGACTCAGTTGAAAGTTAGCAGAAAGCTCCTTGACTTTCTGTACCAAAAGTTAGTGGGTTCAATTCTGGGTTGAGACTCATCCGCCATCCAAGTTTGGTGGGAAATCCGCTCTGTAATTTTCATGTGACCGACCGACAGACTTGATTGCTCAAAACAAGTTCAAAATAACCTCCTTGACTCGGGTGATTAATGTATTAAGTCCAATAAAGCCATGAGCCAGAGTATGAAGTGAAATGTCCCCGCTCAAGTTGCCAAGCAAGTGAGGTAGGGCTCAAGGGGGAAGGGTCAAAAGACAGGATGGATAATGAAGAGTGACAAACGAGGTAAAAACTCCAGCACCACTTGACCCTGATGAAGGCCACAAGCTGAAATGCGTCAGTCTGACAGTAAAGTTCTCTACCAATGGATTTTTGACCTCTTCAGTCGTTTTCACTTCTCCATGCACTTTGGAAGCAGGGCACAAAATCATAACACTTACTAGCCATTTTTGTGGCAGAAATGCCTTCTTTTCAGTCACAATGCCAGTTACCTGGTCGGTGGAGTAGCTTTAAGCTGTTCAGATGAGAGGAGGAACACAGAGTTCTTGGAACAAATGAGACCTAGACTGGGTGAGGTGAGGAGCTGAACTGAAGGAATATGACCCGTATGTTTCAGGGGTGGAAGGGTTCTGGCATATCTCTGGAGGAACAGCTTTCTGTATCGATTGTGGTTTTCTTCCCTCGTAATAACTGCAGCTGCAGTCGGAGCTGTTGGTTTTTATTGTTATGATCGCACTGTTCATTATCTGTGTCTGTTGTAGCGATTTGGTGCCATTCTGCAGAGCGTGTATAGAGCCAATGTAATACATTGGCCCAGTGGGGAACACAGAAAGTTGATTAAGTAAAGCGAGTGTAAATATTACGATGACCGTCTGTTCAAATTCAGGCAGGTTCTAACAGTTATGGAAAAACCTGAAAAGTGGCAGCAGAATTTCCCCTGGTCACCATGAATGAATGATCAATGAGTTTGTCTTGTTAATAACCAAACATGACATGGAGTCTGGTTAGAAGTGGATCTGGTTACCTTTGAATGAGTTCCACCAATAGCAACATTACTGATGACCTGAATCTGTTGATTATCCAAACTACGACAGCCAGCAAAATGGCTCTTCAGGTGCTCCAAATGTGTTTTATGTCTTGAACAATACATTGGGGAAAAAATCATGTCATATGGTTAGCAGGCCCAAAAACCTGGTAAGTAAAATCACAGATATGGTGTGAGAATGGAACAGAAATTTCAACAGCAGGAATCAACATCTGGTTTTAACATATCTGACATTTAACAGAGACCGAGAAAAGATCCTTTTCCAGGAGCGTTCACCATGTATTTCTCCTCATCAATGTTCTCTCTCTAGCACATCCAGGCCATAAGTGGAAGCAGATGGGAAGCTATAGAGTTCCTCCTCTATATTCCTATCAAAACTCAGACCTCCCAAGATGGATTTTTATTACAGAAGACACTTGACTGTATGCATTGTATCACTGTTTCTGGACATTAAGCCAGTTTTCAGTACATTTGGCTTTGATTGAAAGACTCCGCCGCTGGTTCCTAATGTTTTTTATCTCAAAACGAAGCAGTGACTTCTTTATATTTTTTAAGAACTGTGACATTTGTTTAGAAACGTGCTCTTAAAGTCTGGTTCTGATCCCAGGTTGCGGGTTTTACCTATGAAATTGTTACATTTGGACATTTTTTTTGGAGACCTGAAGTGGTGAAAGTATCAAGCATTTAACTTTATTGAATAGTTGCCAACTATTGAATCAATCCTCAACTATTTTGACATACTGATCAACCTTTTTTTCACCTTTCTCTGGCATTTTAGAATATATTGTATTGCCTTTCCAAAACCTGTAAACAGACAGCATATAACCAGCAGATGACAGTACAAAATCAACAAGACAATAAACAGTCAGCGCATCAAAATAACATCAAATGGACACTTTCACACATTAGAAACAAACAAGACAAGGCCAAACATTGGGAGACTCATCTCATCTCAAACACTGTAAGATCAAGCACATGTTCAAGACAAGAATATTAAACAGGGGTCAGTCAGGTGTGATGGAAGGTTTCTGTTTCTTGTAAAAACATTTTTATTCCCCGATCAATACGTTTTCTTCCTTAGGGTTTTCTGGCTATATATTCCAACATTTTACAGATCAGACTATCGATTAATCAAGAAAATAACCAACGGATGACTGGAAAATTAAAATAATTGTTAATTCTGCTGTATCTCTTCCATCTTCTCATCACCATTTGTGACCATTTAAACTCCCAAATTGCACAACACAACATGAAGAGCCCTTAAAACGCCAAACCACCTCCCAGTGATGCGTAGCGCAAATATTGTTCACTCGTTTTCTTCATTCTTTTGTTCGTCTGACCTTGAAGGCAAAGTGTATTTTGCAAACAAATAAACTGCACAGCGGCCCAGTCCCTGCATGACATCTGAGGCATGTGTAATAGGCTTCTCCGATAATAATAGATGTCTTTTTGTCACAGGAATGATGCGTTTGATTAGCGATTTTGGTTTTCTCCCTTTCTGACTCGAAGCTGCTCATTGAGGAAAAAGGAAATTGTGTGGAAATAACAAACACATCCTTGTTTTCATCACTTGTAGGGATTTGGATTTAAATTAAGTTCCTTGAACCTTAACCTAACCTTCAAGCACAAGTCTTCATTCTATTCGGTTCTCACAAAGCTTTCAGACCCCGCACCATAATTGGGCTCCTGGGTTTGAAAGCCCACAAACAAAGAAATACAAAAATAAATCATCTACACACTAAAATGTAAGGCTTTATGTCGTGGGGTCAAGCATTTTGGTCCACACAAAGCCATCAGACCCCACATGGAGAGCGAGGCTTCAGGGTTTGGGACCCCAAAAAAAATTATATAAAATCCACACACATTCTCCACCAAAATGAAAACCATTTAGTCTTTTTACTCACATGTATTTGCAAAGTTATCAGAACTAATTTAGATGCACATTCATATGCATGAATACACACGTACGCACACACACACACACACACACACACACACACACACACACAAACTGACCCTGGAGAATAGATAAAGCAGACTCCAGGGACAGACGACTGTTCTCTGAATAAACAACCACTCCTTTGTTTGCTGCATCCCACTCAGTCCTCATCGCTTCCCTACGGTTGCCACAAACCCCTTCACTATTGTACACAAATACACACATACACACACACACACACACACACACACACACACACTAGAATAACTTAGTGTTATGGCTCATAACTAGCCATCTAAACAGTGCTTCTCTTCTGAATTGGAAGGGCACAAGACCTCCCCCCCAGATATGATCCGAGGTCCTCTCATTTTCACACATTAGCTCACCTGGATTAACATCAGGAAATACATTGGCAGACAGTCCTTTCCTTTGCCGTAAGCGTTTTCCAATCCTTGGACTGAATGTCGTGTCCCTTTCTGCTGACTGCTCAGGAGCTGCACTGGTAGGATGCCAGAGGTTTTTTGGCTGCATGTGGGTGGACAGAGTGGATATACTTTGGATATACAGTACGTCTAGGGAGGAGAAAAATAGGGCTGCAGAAATGGGACTTTCTGACAGTTCCCCCTATCCATAGCAGCTGTATTAGATTATAGGCTATGTTTTCTCAAAGCTGGATTCGTCATGGAGATCTGACTATGGAGGTGTCAGATAAAGAAGACTGATTTTTTTGAGGGCGACATAAGGAAGCAGATTCTTATTTAGATGTAATGGCATAAGCAGATGGAGTAACGTTTAGACGAGAAGGTTTTTTCTCCTCAGCCCTGTAAGAAAAAATGTTCCTGCGATAGTACTGAAGTCGTGAGACGTTGGTATGAAAATGCAAAAGAGGGTGACTCTTGGCAGACTTTGAGAGAGGCAGATTTCAGCCACTGGTAGGGTTCCAGGTGGCGTGGCTAGCTCGCCTCATTAGAGAATATTATCCAGCATGCCTCGTAGCAACCTTCCCTCCAACCCCCCCCCACCCAGCCTTGACTGCTTGAAGGGACGTTTACCCTGGAAATGAGAGGGGAGAAAGACAGGAAGGGGAGAGGAGGATGACATTAATAGCCAGCAGCTTCACACAATCAAATGTCTTCTTTCTTTATGTCTCTCTCCTGCACTTGCTGATTGATGGGCAGCTCCCAGTGTAATTACCTTGAACAAACCTCTGGGAAATGGATTGTTTAACGTGAAAAGGTCGTAATGCAGAGGAAATAGAGGTACTCTGCAGGGTTGCGTGCACGTCCAGTCACACAGTTCTTACTGTACAAGGACAGGGAGTCAGCAGGGGAGATGTTTGTGAATGTGGTTTTCGGACACGAAAGAGAATAAGGATTCAAACAAGCATGGTAAAAAGGATCAGACAGATGTTCAGCCATGTGGGGGTGGACCCAGCCCCGGGTTTCTATTGTTGATCTTCTTCAAGAGAACCCTTCTCTAAATCTCTCCTTGAAGTTTCCACTCTCCTTCTTTCCGTCATTGAGTGGACAGCGTGTTGGCAAGTGGATGCATGCTGTATCTCAGTAACACTGTTTAATGTGCATCATGTATTGTCTGAGAATATTGTTTCTTTTCAAAGAAACTGCAACTGAGGATTTATTGTTCGCAGTTCAGTTTTCTACAAACCGCAGAAACGTCCAAGGTTGACATCCAGCAAACGTTGCATATTATGTTTTTAATGTATGCATATTAGATGACTTTCACATTGAGAGGTGGGGGGATGGTGGTGGAGTTATTACTGCCCACAGGGCTGCTAATGGGCCGACCACAATTCGAATATTTTTAAGGACACCTGAAGTTTTTTCTGGCCTCTTTTGTGGTGACCAAAATTGGCTATTTTTCACTGGAATTCATACCATCTCCATCCGTAAACGTTGCAACCAAAGCAGGTATTTTAAGCCGACCACATCTCGGTCCTCCTCCAACAAACAGAAAGTAATTGGTTTGCAGTTGATATATTTTCTTGTTTAACCTGTAAAATATTAAATGACCAGCGAAGCCCAAGGTGACGTGTTTTAAACTGTTTTTTTGCTCAACCAAAAACTCAAAGATGGTGAGTTTAATTTTCTAAAAGAAAACCCCAATAGTCACATTTGAGAAGCTGCTCAAATTATGACTTCAATGTTTAATTGAGCAGGGTTGAAATGTGTTTCTGTTGATCTGCTAATTAAGTAATGGATTAATCTTTCTGGCTTTCCCAAGCACTTTACCGCTGGAGTCATCCGTGTCCATTTGTACAACTGAAGAAGCTTCCCTTCCTTTTTCTAATCCATCCCAGGTTGGTCTCTAAATTACCATTCATCTAGTTTACTGGTTGAATAAATTAAACCTCAGTAATGGTCTCATAGAACTATTCAGTGTCCAATCGTGTTCTCATTATTCAGCGTGTGCTACTCTCCAGTGTTTTCATTGAAAATGAAGTATCAATCCATTGTACGGTTATAATACCTACACCCACAGTGCTTAGGTATTCAGAAGGGTCTCTCTCTGTTGAACTAAATTTAAATAAATCTGAAGATATTTTCAGGCCCGCTATTGTTTGTGCCTGAACCCACAGCCTTGGCTCCCGTGGCTTAGACACACACTATATACTTATTTCTAACCATTTACTATTCTTTTGCCACAATAGATTATAGGCAGCGGTGAAAGTATTCAGATCATTTCCTTTAAGAAGTACTCTACCGCTGGAAAGATGGCCCTTGAGTAAATCTGGGCTGTCTGTGCAGTAGAGAGACCCAAATGTTTTTCTAAATTGGTGCGACATGACCGAGGAAGCCTGAGAAAATATTAAGTAGACAATGACCAGGATTGTGGTTCATATTTGATCAGCGCTGGGTTGTTTGTTCTGTGTTTTTATGAACCTCTATTCTCACAGTACAGAAAACAATATGGCAGCAACTTCCTGGTTACGATCTGTCTCTATTGCAGCTAAAACAATATGCTAAAATATGTCTCTGGAAGCATTTTTGAAAGGAATTGGCAGTGTAGTAACATAATCTTTATAGTTTATCAGCGCTGCCTAGTTAAGACGGTTTGAAGAGGGATCAGTGAGACGCCCCTCACTCGAGCCAACTATACTCTTTGTGTCCGTGGATGTGCACTTACAAAATGTACAAACTGCCAGATTACACGTTTCTATAGATCTTTGCCAGCAAAAAATAGCGAGGGGCTCTGACATTGCTCATTGGCATACACTGCCAACATTTTTGTGATACCAGGGTGGTTGAAAGATCAGCAAAGTTCCTGTTCAAGTTTAATTAGAAAGAATGTTTCTGGCAGCAAGAGTCCTGCAAGTAAGTGAAAGTTATTTTCTTGATCATAAAGTGGTGAAAGTTGTTGGTCTCAGGTGATATGGATCTCCAATCCAATGGTGTTCAGATTACCGTCACATATGAGTAACCAAAGCAGGGAATGATGAGCAGGATCTGGGCAATTTTGGCGTTGAAAAAAAGTATTAATTGATTAAACTGTTGCAGCTCTACTGAAAAGTAATGAGTCCCAAACTATACCAACAATTGCTGTCAAGTAAAAGTAATGGAGTTCAAAGGTAAGATGATGCCTCCGACATGCAGTGGAGTAAAAGTATTAAACATACAGTGTCAATACTCAAGGAAAGTACCTTAATTATACTTAAGTAGTGAAGCACTTGAGTAAATGCACTTAGTTACTCTCCACTTCTGGTAATAGAAAAGGAACTTGAGTTATACCACTGACAAAACTGACGAGTATAACAAAGCTTGGCGTTGGTTTTTACTGCTCACGTTCTGAACTCAGATCTGTTTTATTAAACGATTAGATCAAATATTCAGATGGTTCTCTACTTTCAATAAAGTTACACGTCATTGAGTGGATTTCTGGCCAGATGCTTCGATGTCCCGATAGCCTTTCGAGTCAACAGTGTAGGATGGCTGCTGTTTCACCTCTCGCTGTGTTTGATGTCAAACAGGTACTGAGGGACAGTGGTTCTTTGTTGTTGCAGCATTCTTTGAAGCCCTCGGATTTGTTGTAGTATCAGCTGAAACAACCGTGATGTAGGAGCCCCGATGACCCCCTCACCCACTCAGCCCTGCAGCGTTACAGATTAGTTGTTGCTGAATGGAGCTGCCCGACTGCTTCTCCTTTCTATATTTATGAAAGTGCGAACCCAGTGCTCAGTGGCAGCACCTGCTTATTAACCTCATTCTACCTTCACATGATCGGCCACAAATGTAATTCAGGATTGATTTCAAAACCTTATTGATCTCCTGTAATGCCGCTTTTGGACCACTGCCTGGCTTTTTTTTTTTTTTTTGTACTGTGGCATTTTCACTTTGATGGTTTATACCGCCGAGAAAAAAATAAAATAGACGGGGACAGGCAACAAATTCAGCTTCAAACCTAAAACATTGCCATTACACCGAATGCACCTTTATTGAAGTAAACTCCCAGGATGAGAGCTATATAGTAATTTTCCCTCGGAAGTGCTGGATACCAAGGCCAAAAGAAAACATCCCTCCCCTCCACGTGACACGAGTTAAGATCGCACCAGCAGTTAAATGACTAAACCCATAAGCGGCAATATTATTCACATCTAAAGTCCTCGGCTGTGGTAGAATTTGCAAAAAACAATTACATCCTGTGCCTTTACATAAACGCTTTTCCTTGACAGAAAGCCTCATGAGGTCAAGAAAAGATGTGACGAAGAATTCATTAGAGACAGGGACTCCTCCAGATAAGAAAGGAAGCATTGAAGGAAGCACCTTTTTTTTTTTTTTTTTTTGCGTTTAGAAAATTAGACCAGCTCTTATCATGGCTGACACTTCTGGATCATAGAAACCTCCTTTGTCCAAACGCGACTATGCGACCACAAGCTTGTTACCATTTCTTTCCTTTTCTACAGGTGGAGCAGGTTGGCAGGGTGACCTGACCGCACTGCTCCCTCTTGTGGAGAATCTGCACTCTAATAATACTTTAAACTCTAAACAAATGATAGACAAAGGATGCATCATACCTCGCTGACATTAGTAAGGCTCCTGACTGTGTAGTGCTGCTACCATTCGAATCTGCTTTCTTGGAGTTTAGTTTAGTTTATTTATTTGAGATGGACATAACTTGATATGTTTTCTTGCCATCACTATAACATTCGTGTCTAACGTCAAATTTAAGAGACAAAACAGCCAGTAACATTAGCTCCTCCTTAAGTTAAGAAGTTATCCCATCTCTCAAAATGATGCGCAGTGCCACAGCTTATCTACAGAAGACTTTATACCTGCTGAGGAGGAAGAAGCATGACCATCTATGCATTTAGAAATAACCTTTTATGTTGAAATAGCTCATGAAGCTTTTGCAGCTGAACAAATTATGTTTCCTCAAGATTTGGCAATGGCGCCATCTCATTTGCTTTTCCCCCCCACCATTTTTATTTCGTGGTTATATAGTGATATGAGAGGTTTTATGACTGATTGTACTAAAAGACATCCATAACTTTAAGAGATGTTATCCTCTTAAAGCTGCAGCTGTGAGAGGCAGCAGTGATGGAGAAAGTGGGTTTTTATTTTCTGCCAGGGTCCAAAACTACCAGTTTAATGTTTCTGATAAATATTTAAACGGCATAGAAAAAATGTAAATCTGGAACATGAGAGCAAATCCATCGTATAACTGCACAAATACGTACATTAGATGAAGTGCGTCAGTGTGATGTCCGCGTTCGTCAGCGCCTGCTTGCATCATACGTCGTAATGAAAGAGGGAGGAAATAATAGTATGTAATAGAGATGAAACATGATACGAGAACGAGAAGTCTGGTGGAGCTGGGAATCCCTGGGAATAAATAAATAAACCCCTTTATTACACACGGCTCTGCTACATGCTTGCTGCAGGTCTCGGGCTCTTAGTGGACGAGGATAAATACATTGGCGCACACACACGCACACACACACACACACACACACACACACACACACCCTCCAGAGGGAACACGAGCAGCGCTGCAACAAAATTGGACCAGCCATGCCCTGATGTAACCAGATCGCTTCCTTCATATGAGCTGAAATCTAGTTTGCCTGCCATCATTGTAACAACATATGAACTCATTAAGGGTGTTTTCTAATTTTGCCACCGGAACAAAGGAGCCTCGGCCTGACAGAAAATGAAATATAATTTGCAGTAATATTATTTCCAAGATATCCCTCCCAGTGTTTTCCTCGGCGGTGCCACCTCCCACAGCACCGAGTTTTAAGTCTCGCCGTATATATTTTGCTTCCTCTGTCTTTTTATCCGATGCAAAGTGTTTGGCATTCAGGTTGGTTATTGCAGCAGCCTCCCCATCTTCCATCCACACTTTCTTATCTTCACTCCCGCTATCCGTCTTCTTTTCCGTCACCTTAACGCTCGGGAGGAGCAATCAATCGCCTGGCAACTAGGGTCCTTCTTATCACCTGTTTCTCTCCAGTCTGACACCTGGTTAGAGACTGATGGTGAGGTCATCAATAGACGTATAGTTTCCATCCATTTTCCCTTTAACGTGGTCCACCTGGCTCGTGTGTTTTCTTCCATCTATGCGGCCTTCTGTTTTCTCTTTCCCCATTTTTGTCCTTCAGCCAGTTTTATCAGACCAACGTCTTTATTACACCCTCTCTGGCTCCAGGGAGCTATTCTGAGTCTTCTGTAATGTGCATATTTCTTTATTCTCCTTCGCCGAGCGTCATCCGATTCATCCATTTTCTCCTTTACAGCAGATTTAGAGGGAAGCATTTACAAGAAAATGTAGTATCTATTTCCAGTTAATGGCGTATACTGTAGAACTGCAAATATTATTTATCCTTCAGTGGATGTATTGCTGTCGAAGATCAAATTAGTCAGGATTGTAATGGAACCCACATAATGTCTGCTGCTGCTATTCTCTGTTAGAGGGTGATGTTGCCATGAACTACAAGTGAATCACTAATACACATAATATTATTTTATCATGCTTATTTCCACGATCACAGAGTATTATTAGACTTTCTTATAACCTTTGACTGTGATTATTTACAGCAGTAACGAGTAGGTTGCTATAGATTTACTTGGCACTGCTGCTGCTCCAGCTAACATGTGCTAATTGGTAACACGTCACTGATAAGTTGTTGAGGAGTTGTTGCTCTTGCCTGCTGAAGAGGCAGGGAGCTTGTGATGGACTGAATAGCGAGAGGATGGTGACGACGCCACTGTCATGAAGAGTAAGATCATGAAACTAAGATGGCACCATCAAATTTTACCCACTTATACCGTCTACCTAAATACGCCTGAGAAATTAACAAAAATAATTTAAAAAACCACAATCTTGTTGACGAATATAATCTGGGCCGAAACTCATTTTCCATCCAAGATTAGCAGGAACCTGTTCAGTTAATTTTGAATTTACTGCTGACAAACTAAACAACCACATGATTTCACATGTCTCCGTAGTTCAAATCAACTGCCAGTTGTCGACCAGAAAGTGAATGTTGTTGTTGCGCTGCATCACAGTGATTCGTGGCCAGCTTGGTCAGCAGTAAGCTGATCAAAGAGAATGACACAGCTGTAAGAAAGGCTACAGATAATACTCCAACAAGGTCATTTGGGAAATAGATAAAAAAGATGCTTGTGGTTGACATAGAAACTGAATGTTCAACTCTAACCAGCTGGTCCCGGAATAGCCACAGTTTTATGAATAAAAACAATTATGCAATGAAAACCTATTACCAAATAGAGACTAACGCACAGTACAAATCGGTTATTATGAAAGTGTTGAATAGCATTTCACTGTTCTGTGCACATTGAAAATCGAGGTGAGAAAAGCTACAGAAGCCTGATTAAATACTCTCCCTCGCCTTTTGACACCTGACAACTATTTAATCGTGACGCCAATCCACACCACAGCTCTGCTACATATGAAGCTTCTAAAATAAAACTTTTCCTGGAGGGTTTTTTAATTCAGTCTATTTTTACCGAGCTTGTGGTTGGAGGGTTTCTAAAACGCAATCCAGATCAACACGCTGCAACATGCAACCTTGATAACAGACACGTGGTTAATCAACACCTCCGACAGTGTCGATCTAAATCGAACAAGTATATCACGGTTAAGGTAGAATATATGGCTGATACTCTTCATTATGTTGCTACTTTACTGATGCATTTTAATGATACTTATTATATCATCTGGGTGTTGCAGGCAGCAAAAACACCTTCTGTAATATTTAGCCGGTGTGTCAGTTTGATTTTGTTACACGTCTCATATATTACAGCATGTGTATAATCTCTAGCGAAGGATTTGTTTAAGCGAGCATCGCTCCCGCATGCACATACACAGGTGCATAAACATCACACGCCCTGCGGCATAATTGTCAACTCCAAATCCTCTGCAGGTGATGTTGAGGCACATACTGGAGGGCAGCTTCATTTCCATTTCAAAAAGCTCCATACCGGGGCGCATGTGCACATAAAAGCACACGTGTTGGCTGTGGATGCCGGTGCTGCGGAGTGAATCGATATTGTAAATAAAGCTTTTCCCTCAGGTTGGTTTTGAACCCAACTCTTTACATTATCCATAAGGTTATCGTTCAAACAGCAGGAGTGACAGAGAGAGTGGCCCGCTAAAAACTTCTTAAAATATGCATGTTGTTTACGAGATGATTTATTCATGAATGGATGTGTATTCCATTATGTGTAGGCTGCTTGCGTGTCACTCTCGTTGATGGAAGAATCACTCTGGGAATAGGTGCACAACATGAAACTATGGGCCGTAGTGAAACCCGACCAAAGGTTATCTTGTGGAAAACAAGTCTGTGTTTAAACGTTGCTGTGTAGGAGTTCTTTTCCATGACTCTCATTCTTATTTCTCTCCTGCCTCCAGATTTTGATCCAAACCTCGGCATGATGGCTGGAATTACCCCCTTGAATCCAATGATGCCCGGCCTCAGTATGGTGCCCGCCCCCCTCTCCCAGGATGTGCCACTTGTTAAGGAGATCATCCACTGCAAGAGCTGCACCCTGTTTCCCCCCAACCCCAGTAAGTCATAATATGCTAATCATGTACTGTGAGCCCACGCGCTGCAGACAAACCACAAATTATCCCGGGGTCTGAGTAAGTTGTTGTTTCAAAAGCATCTCAGAGCCTTCCCTCAGCAGATGGAGTTGCTCAGTTGCCATGGAAAGGATTTAGGTGCTCTCAGGTCTGTCGGTTTTCAAGTCATCTTGGGTATGTAATTTGGGTCGCATGATATTATGAGGGCAACAACTACCTTTTCAATTAAGCTGCAAGTTTAACCAATTAATAACTGATTGGGATTTTTCACTATTTCCTGAGGTGACATCTTTGAATTCAGATACCCGCTGTACAATAGGGCTGCAAGACACAATTATGTCGATTAGTCATGTTGTGGATTATTCTTCCAATTCATCAGTCGGTTGTTTGATCTATAAAATGTCAGAAAATGGTGAAAAAACTTGATTGCTTTGTCCACAACCCAACGATATTCAGTTTGAGATATTCAGAAGAGTAAAGAAACAAAAAAAATGCTCACAGTTTAATGAGCAGGAATCAGAATTTTGTTATCAATCAATTGATAATCACAGGTCTAACATACTATCGTAGAAGTCCAAGAAAACCATCTGCTAGCGATTTTAAATGTTAAATGTTTACTTCCATTTTCTTTTGATCAGCTAAAATATATACAAATTTCAATTATTACCTGAATTAACTGAGAAACAAGTTTGTTGATCCTTTGAATCCTTTGAGTAAAAAGCAAGAAAAAAATGAATACGTGGCAAACGAGTGTGGTTGCTGCTGAAGTCATACATATTTGTTTAGATTTTTGACTCTGTGAACAGTCTAGGTATTTTTTTTTTATGTCAGAACACAGAATCTTCATATACATTTTGTTCTGACTTGGTTATTATCAGTCAATAATGCCAGAGTAAAGAGCTGATCATCTGTGTTGTTCCTTTTCCACTCTTCTTTCTACCTCCTCTTCCGGCCCAACCGTTAACGTGATCACCGCGTGCCGTATCTAAATTCACACAACAAACTTTCCCAGTCGCTTTACGTAATCCGACTAGAGACGCGCTGCACAAGCGGTTGTTTACATTTTCTCTCGTCTGCCATCCAATTATCTGGAGTTAGAAAAGAGGTAGCGGAGTGGGGGGGGGGGGGGGGGCCGGGCGCTTTGCTTGATCCCACCTTCGCTTTTCAGATTTCCTGCTACGGGAAAAAAAGTTTCTGTGTGGGAACTTTATTCAAACAAGTCTAACAAGTCATCTTCAAGGTGAACTAAAACAAAAAAGCCTCCCCGCTGCCGTCACAGCTTGGGAGTTTACAATCCTTTCACAAAACAAAACCCACACTCGCGTCGTCTCTTAGGTAAATAGCGTTCGTTCACCGCAGTGGTGCTTGTTTATCCGCTGTGTGTATCATGGCTCACAATAAACTATCACAGCGTGGTGAGCTGGGAAGAGCTGATTAAAAGCGTGATATCTTGCTAGTTAGTTGTCAGTGTGGGGAAGTGAACTAGGTGCTCTATGCACACACACACACCCCGAGGCTGTGTGTGAGTTCAGCATCGTCTAGCATTTACAAAACAACATTGAAGCCCGTCACAATTACTCTACAATTCAAATGCAGCTTTTCTCTGTGTTGCTTGTGGCCCGGATACATAAACAGCCTAACGTGTTGTCTAAGAATATGTGTGCCCCAAAATCCGAAGCCGTTTTAACCTGATTCATGCGTGGACACAACACTTTATTGTGGACCCATGTCATTATCACACTTATCTTTCTACTCTCTTTCTACTCTCCTTTGTACTCGGTCCCAGTTACTCTTCAGTCGCCTTTTTGATCCCCATCTCTGCCTAAGATCTTCTCGCCTGTCACCTATTTCGGTCCCCACAGAAAGAAGTTAATCTCTTAGCCAAGTATTGTGAATAGGCAGACATCTCAAGGAAAGCTGCCTGGCCTTGATTCTTCTCATGAAAGTCAAGTAACTCTGTAAGATTCAGCTCTACATTGTACACTTAAGCTACTAAACCCTGGGAGTTGTGTTGTTGGGGCCAGCAGCTCCTGGTGCCGTGTCTAAAGACAAATTGGTCCCAGGCGAGGGGCCGACTTAAAGCAAATCAAAGACTTATACGGATCGGTGTATTTTGCAAGATTGTGGATTGTATCACAATCAGTCTGTTCGTGATTAAATAGACTTCTAGATTCTTATCGGGCGATGACCACCAGCATGTACTGTACTGTGGCGGTTTGCAGCTTAATGTAAAAAAAAATGTCGATGAGGGTTGCAACCAAACGAGGTGAAGAGGGAGAATGAGATCCGAACACTCGATGGTTTAAAATATGGACAGAGCTGATGACGGTGGGTTTGCTTTCGGGTATTGCTACCTTGTGATTGACGAATCGCTAATACTGCAATTCCATTCCTTATATGTCTGGCTACCAAAAAAAAACAAGATGGCAAGGATAGGACCATAATGCCTTTTAATGCCACTTAGCCGCCATATTGGCATCTCCCTCGGGCAGACATGTTAGGGGCCTGGTCTTGTTAGCCTATCTAAATTAATTAGGCAGAAAAGAATAGGGAGAGATGCATAACTTCTTGAACTTTCAGTGCCCACTGAGACATAAAAAAACAAACTAATGTAAGGTTTAAAATGCCCTTTCTTCAACGATTAGGTTTCACAACACCACCTTTATTTAGGACATCCCATCAGAGCCTTTGAACAAATAGGAGTTTAATGACTTATGTGACTCATAACCCCGCCTTTCTTGGTAAACATGTGCATTCGCATGACGTCCTCCTCTTCCATGCCTATTAAAAGTCCATCTACAGCCACACCAAACTAAATGAGTGAACAGTGCACTGGCATCAGTGCAACAACACAGTTTTCTGATGTGTTTACTGGTTTGTGGCTACAATTAAGTAGATGATTGGTTTCTGTGGGGAAGAGGTGAGATACGTGTCATACAACCACCATCTCTGGCATTACAGACTTTTCTATTCAGCATGCCGTAAGTGGTTTGTTTCCTCTCTTTAAATGTCTCTGCCTAACTCGAGTGGTTGACATCACAGCAGGTATACACATCCAGACAGGTGAATTGATGTGTGAGCTGAGCCTCAAGGCAAAATGTCCTACTCCTCCAGTAGGTGTACAGTGGAAATTGAGGTTGCAATCACCCAGAATTGGTTTGCCTTCCTGATGTCTGGGCTCATCCTCCGGGACAGGTTCAGGAGCTTAGTCTTGCAGAAGTTTGGAACTTGGAACCAGAGTAGAACTGCTGGTACTTGGCATTGAAGGGAGGCACGTGCAGCTTGAAGGAGACACTGGGTCTGACCCAATAAATGCTGAATGGTTTATATATTCCACCTAGACTGAAAGTGCCTCCGGATCCCCCTCAAGGCACTGAAGGACATGGCTGCAGAGAAGGACATCTGGGATATGTCTGGAAACCTCTGCCGTCAGGCAGTGGAAAATTGATAGATGGGTGGAATACCTTATTGTGTATTTTCCAGCCAGGGGAACAACACTTACACAATCTCTTCATGAAACAGGCACATGTCACCAATTTCTGTCTGAAATTTCTTGCAGTTTGACAAGTTATTTGTTCAAAAAAAATAATAATCTGCCAGGCCCATCACATCAAAAAAGGTCAAATGTGTTTAAAGTAAGCGTTATTGTTGAGGCAAGTTACAACAGCTGTCTGACTGAAGCTGTGTCTGCTCCCCGTCAGATAAGGCTGAGGGGGGGGGAATGAGAGAACAGTGGTGACGGAGGTGAATCATTATTTCACGCGGTGTGTTGTTGTGAGGATAAATATTATTAAGAGATTAAGAACACGTGATGTGAAATAAATGTTCATGTTATCCTCTACGTGGAGTTAGAATGCGAGTGAATATGATGAGTAACCCTCAGAGAACCGGTTTGCAGAAGTGTTGCTGCGAACCTGCAGATGGTTTGAGTGGTTACGCAGTGCGAGAGGAGCAAAAAGGGAATCAAGCACTGATCCGTTCAGACTTGTTGCAAATGTAAAGGTTTGCCCATGGTGTCCATCACAAGTAGTCATTACCCTCGAAGTCACACACACACTCGAGCAGCATCCCCTCTCGCTGACCTGTAACTGAGCGGCAACAGACTGTCGCCTGACCTTTACCATCAGTGTGCGTCCTCATCAAGCTCTTTTCTTCTCGTCGCAACCCTCCACATTCAGCCTTAACACATATTTCACCTTCTCCTCCTCCCCGCTCGCCCACTTCATCTGAAACGGTGGCGGCGCCTTTTTCTTTCTAAATGGTTTCAGAAACTCTGCGCTCGACCTTTGGACCCGTGGACTCACTTTGACAATCAAATTTAAAATCAAACTCTCATTTCGTCCGTCTCTTGCTCTTTCGAACTTCTGAAGGCAGTCGGGGAGAGATATTTCATATTAAGGAGAGATGAAATGTGTCCTTTTGAGCTCCGGGGATTCTAGTAGTGTGTGGAGAGATTTTATATATTCACAGATATACACACTCGGCTCAAATGAAGACGGATGTCGCAGGACGTTGCGATCAGTTTGTTTCGGTTGTCTCGCTGCTGATAAAGATATCTGCAGGGCTGCCCTTGAGTAAAATAAATAGTTTTCATCTCAGTCGTCAGTTAATTATAATTTTTTTAATTGAAAATCTTTATTCTCTCAGTATTATCGTGTCTCAGTAAATCAGTGCAGTCATGCCGAGGGTCAGCGTGTGAATCTTTGGTCTTAATGTGATGCCATGGGTGTTTGTTCAGTCTTCCCAGTAATAAGTAATAACTTTAAAAACAGTTTTTAACTGATTAAAAGACAGAAAAAGCACTAATCTAAATTCCTCATTCAACCAAGACTCAATGAGAACCTGAAAAATCCCAGTAATAGACGAGGAAGTACCGGCGGTGTGTTTACAGACAATGCTATCTGTTTCTCTGTGATGAATCCTCATGCGAGCAGGTCCACGCCTGCTGTTTGTTCATGTGTGACGTGAATGAACTAAATACGTTTACCAGCTTGTGTAAATGCACTTTATCTTGTGAGTAACAGTCCTGCGAGAGTTGAAGCCTCCTCCCCGTGGCAGCCCCGCGGGCCATAAAAAGGTGTTTAGCCAGTCGAAGTGATGGATGGTGATGACCTGTTGTTAGTGTAGCAGACCAGTGGGTGGCCACGCAGGCAGCAGGCCTGTGGGACGGAGCTGGACTGAGAATCAGCCGTGTGTTCGCTTTACAGAAGCTTCTGTATTTATCCAAAATAACATGTCAGAATGAAAACACATCAACCGGCTTATTAGTCAGCCAGTGAGTCGTTAAAGCTCCAGATTCCGTTTGCTGATTCACTAAGAGTCAAAATCAATAACCAAGTGTCCAGAAAAATGGAAATTCTTGCCCATTATAAATCAATCTAATACACCGGATTCAATTCTGTGGCAATTTTTTTGAGGTAGTTTTTGAATTTGAATGCATTGTAGTGTTCAGCAGCACGCCTAAATGAAAAGTATTTCTGACACATTGTAGGTAATACTTAGTAATAAACTCAAAAAAATGACAGTTATAAAAACTAAAAGGTAATGACATCTGGAGGAGCTGCCGGCTGCTGCATGTTCATGTGCCATGTTCATGTTACAACAAAAATTGACAATATTTTCAATTATCTTCAAATATAAAGTGGTTTCAAACACTTCAAATACATTGTCTTCGTAACCTGTTATTAATGTGGTTTCTCCGGCGTCCTCTCAGAGAAACTTTCTGTATTTTAAGATCGTCTGCCTTGAAGTGTCCATCTCACAATTACTCCACGGGGCGCACAAATCGTGTTAGAATTTGGGCAAAAAATTAGATTTTACAATCTGTCTGGCAGCGGCACTCACACGTTATGATTTCCGCAGTGAATCCTGCCAAAGCTGCTCCCTCCATCCTCTCGCTGTCTTCTCTCTGCCGCAGGTTCACCTTGCTTTTTGTTTGCATAATTAATACAATCACCGGGACTGTCATATATATTGTATGATATCATGTATTTATTCAATCAGGCCACCGTGAGTAGTTCATCAGCATGTTGTGCACGGTGCATTTGCATGAAAGCGTCCTAATGTGCTGAACAGTCGGGTTCAGTAGCGCAGCAGGTAGCAGAGAAGGTAGCATATTTATATGCAAAAACAGTTGTTGGCGCCAAACAAATGATCCGACTGCAGCCAAAATATCCCAAAGTTTCCTCTACAAAACAAATTTTATTTAATTTGCAAGATGACATATTGTGTTCCTGCTGCACTGCACCTGTTCTCCTCTCTTTGTCCTCGCTGCTCTCCCCATCATCACCATCGCCACCGTCAGCTACTTACGGACCAAAAAGGTCAGTTAATTTGGAAGTCTTTGTTGCTCCTGCCAACACAGATTTTTCTTGCTACCGCAAGCTTTTTCGGCACCTCCTCTGCTTCATCTTTCCATCTTAACTCAGAACTAGTTTGATCTGCCAACTATGGAGGTCAAGGACCGAAACTTCAATGTTTTGCTTTACCGGTCGCATTCAAAGGAAAGAGGAGGCAGAGGGAAGGGTAAGCAGTGGTGGCTGGTGTCTGTCTGAGAAGTTAAAAGAGAGAGACCACGCTGGCTTGGACTCAGAGACTGAAAGTTTTTTTTTGCAACTCTTCAGAGTACTTCATGAGAGTACAAGGAGTTCTGGCAGCAGGGGGATTATGAGCTGATAAATCTTTTTAGCCAGGAGAAGACTCCGACTTTGGATCGTTGTGTTTTCACTGCTGACATCCCATAAATATTTTTCTTTTTGTAGAATACGTATTCCAGTAGGACGGTTGTTTTATTTACTCTCACACTGTTAGGAGGCATCCTTAATAGGCGCCCTAACGACAGCTGGCTCTACCGAATGTGAAGCAGCGATAGCAACTCAGTTCTGATGTCCTCCCAAATTGCGGCGCTGCTTACTTAGTCGTGTAGGAGTCCAGCCATCCTGCTGAAAAACAAGTTGTTTGTGCTGTGTTTTATTCTTTCTTCACCACCAAGATCTTGATCTTGAGCTGCAATCGAAGGTTGGAGCGAAAAAGAAGAAGCTGTAAATTTATCATGACCTGTACATGTCCTTTTTTATATACTGTAGGTTCTTGTGCATGTAAAGATCTAACCGTTAAAAGGTCAAAGTCTGCACCAACAGAAGCTCATCTCTCCCACAGAAAACACTGCTCCTGAAACGCCTCATCAGTCGTCCTCCCTGCCTTTTCATTCTGTGACTTTGTGACATCACACCTCGTCACAGAGTCACACATTTACATAATTTGTTCCTAGCTGCTGATTTGTCACGTAAGAATTGATATTGCACATCTGCTCTGTTGTTGTTTGTGGTGCCCGGTCAGGCCTGTGCGAGCGGACCAATCAGAGGAGACGTTGTATGCAACAGGAAGGGCCTTAAAGAGACGGGAGCGTTGCAGATTAAAGTGCTGCAGCAGTGGAGATGATGAGAAAATGTATGCGTTATTTGAGCATTAAAACTTGATACCCTATTCTAGCAGTAACCCAAAATGAAATGATGATGAACCTGAAAATTAGCATAATATGTCTCCTTTAAACAAGGAGGATTTGGTTCCCGAGTTAGTTCTTCTTTCCCTAACAGACTTTAGCTGAGAGTTGGCAGAGGGTGCTCAGGCTTTTCAAATGTTTGTTTTGGCTAATAGGAGGATAAAGACGGGAACCAGAAGGCAAAAATCTGTTGCACAACTGTTTGTTATACAGAACAGACTTCTCTGCTGATTACCAGTGGTTTTGCCGCAGGAAGGTTTTTTCAGTTTGACAGGCTTGAAATCTGTTTGATTACACGTAAATTAGAGCCCGAGATATCTGAATTACTCCACATGGCGCCGATCAACCAGGCCCCTTATGATGCACGTCAGGTATCCAACCAAGTTCAGCCCCAGTTCATTTCAGAGTATCGATATCTTCAGGGGCTGGAGCATCAGTAACTCTGATTGCACGGCCTTTCTAGCAGACATCCGGAAATATAGCGTTCTCAGCGTTCCACTGATTAGCTGGTGCGCTCCTCATAGACCCAGCTAATCACATTCATCATGGATGAGAAGCTTGATCTATTGGAGATTAGATCAGTCAACACTCATCTGTGTTGAATAAGTGATTTCTGCAGTGCAGGGGACCTTCCACATGAGAGGATTCGCAATCACTCGGTGGCCAAAAAGGATTTCATTTTCATGCATGGAATGGTTAGATATTAACATTTATCTAACAAAAAATGATCTGAGCATATTGCTCCACGTTATCATTATTCATGCATTAAGCTTTATCCTTTTTTTAGGGTCATAAGTGCTATGTTTTAAATATGACTAAATTGAACTCTGCCAGCGCACCGCTCCTGAATGTGGTCGAATGTTGTTCGTTCTTCATCCTGTTTAAATGTTGATGTGACCGACCTGGCCCTTATTCCTCTCAGTGTGGATGTGGAGTGCGACCTCAGATCGGTTCGTGGGATTTATTTGTCATTTATGCCTTCTGGATGTAATGTATTTGCTTTTGTTTTCCTTGGTTATTATGAGGGGATTTGATGCTTTGTCATGGCAGGCTCCTTGTGCGCCTGTTGCATATAATAAGGCTCAGTTTCTGTTTGTGTGGATGGCTTTCACTTCCATCATATCCTCGTCTGTATTTATAACTTGTATGCATGTTGGATATATTGATCCACCTGGTAGGCAGATTATTGACTGGCTTTTGTTACTTGTTGAACCTCCTGGAGTATGTTCCCATGTGGAATGTAGATGTTATTTTGGATTGACGCTACAAGTGAGCAGCTGCTCTTCATCTCTCTCTGTTCAGATTTTGTTATTTGGATTGTCTTTTATTGACTATACATTGAGGCATACACATATTTCTTTTTCAGTGAAAACAAACGAGAGGAAATCAAACCTGCTCCCCTGGTCTGCCCACATGATCTCACGCAGCGATGTAATCAAAACGCCATGTTCTTGCCATTGGATATATTGTTTTCAGCGTGTCAAAGAGCATAATTCATACTCAACATCAACAGGCTTCAGCGTTCAGGGACGGCTGAATCGTTTCTTGAGTTGTTTGCACGACCTCGACGTAAACGCGACCGCACGGAGTTTCATCATTCAGTTCTTCCCTGTCTTGGTTGGTTCACACACACACATATATAACGGTACGTTCTCTCTTCTGTCCCGCTGCTTTCGAACAGACCTTCCCCCTCCCGCCACAAGAGACCGCCCTCCAGGTTGTAAGACGGTGTTTGTCGGCGGTCTGCCAGAGAACGCCACCGAGCAGCTCATCATGGAGGTCTTCGGACAGTGTGGTGACATCACGGCCATACGCAAGAGCAAGAAGAACTTCTGCCATATCAGATTCGCAGAGGAGTTCACTGTGGACAAAGCTCTCTTCCTGTCCGGTGAGCTGTCTTCACTCTTTCTAATTGTCTGAGTGCTTCTTAGTCTAATATTTTAGTGTATTTTTGTCCATTTGGATAAATGACGAGCAAGAATACAGAGTCCCAATTCACTGTCCTCATAGTCACTCATGAACATGGAAACAAGTGGAGCTAAACATGCATTTTTGCACTAGAAAATAAATAAATGAATGTTTAACTTTAGCCAAATTTTCAAGAAGGCCCCAAAAAAGTTCATAAATGTTCTCCTATCTCAACGACGTTCATAACATGGCAGTTTTATAAGGGAGTCTGCGGAGGTCTTCTCATCTCTCACCTCTTCATCTCCTCGCTGTCTGACCTCGAGTACGTCGGTGTTCAAGGTTTGACGTCTTCTGCTAAAAGTCTGGTTCCTTGATTCAAAAGTTGGTACAAGCTCGTGTGCGTTAAAAATGTCAAGGTGCGTTTTAATTAGACATTTCTAATCTAACTCCCCCTCAGCTCTAAAGTGTGTTGTTGTTGTGTTGTTCTTGTTCCTACAGTCACTGTGTAGAACGGCGTTTGACACCAGAAGGCTGTTTTCACATTCATTGCTGCAAGAGTAAATTCTCTCTGCTCTTTGAAAATCCGTTTTTTTGAGAGAGCTTATTAGAAAGGATTTGTGACATCAATACTGAACTTAAACAAGTGTGACCTGGGAACTTGAAGCCTCCGTATACGCCGAGAAAAGGACTTTTTTAGTAAAGTACGAGACGTCTCCTGTGAAGAAGTTAAACTTTAGAAATGACACATATTTGCAGAGGCGTAGATCCAGGATTTTTTTAATGAGGGAGAGTGAGTTTTGAGAAGAAGGATTTTAATAAGATAATATAACTTTTTTTTGTGTAAAAACCACATCAGAAAGAGATTATTAGCCAAAGTACAGTGTTAAAACTTGTCCGGAGGGGATCTTTAAAATTGTATTACGTGCGCTGCTAACTGTGAATGAAAGCTAAAGATTTCACTGTTGAGACAAATTATTTCACAGTGTGCAGCTTAAATGTATCACTGTTGGATTCTGGGTAAATCGTGAAGCACATTTTGAATCACTGAAGCTCTGCCTTCTCCTCCATAGCAACGTACGCCGAGGCTCATGGGTATTGTATTATTTAGAGCCGTCCAACTTTCCAAACTTACTCAAAAAATATGATTTCACAGAAGGGGTAAATTATTTAAAACGCGTGGCCATACCGCAAACCTAAGTGATCAATGAATGATTCAGGATCATCCTTTTTTAACATGTGAAGAACATCATTAAAGGAACATTTTAAAATAGCAGATCAGAGGAAGGAGATTTATGAGAACCAGCAGCTTCTGCCTCTTAGTAACTCTGTTGGGTTGATGAGTTGATACGCTCACAATGTTTTAGAATAATGAGAGTTAGACTATAGAAGATATAGATAACTAATGAAGGTGTAATGTGTAAGATATGTCCAGAGTTTGACTTTAAAGGATGGTTATGCATTGTAATATTGCATAGAAGCCTACTGAAGGCAGCACTTTGACCCTCTAGAGGTGATAGTTCAAGAGTTCAGCCCCTCTTAGTTTCAACGGGAAGATGGGCATTACCAACGCTTCAAAAGCTGAAACAGATTTCATTCAGACTCAACAGATATGAAAATAAATCTTCAATTTACAGACTAAGACCATCTAAAACGAGTTGGTAGACCCACCTGGACCAATCAGGTCACTGATAAAGTCCCGATATTGTCTCAAAACTCAAATGAATCAGACAGCACACATATGTATAGGCTAAAGCTAACGTAGTCATAACAAGGTAAATATAATTATGCAATTGTGGTTGAAGGTTAACGACGTCCTCTAGCGCCATGGAATCAGAAACAAAATGCAGCATTAGATTTTAGTTTATCAGCATTAGTTTTTATTCTGATTTTGTCTGCCATGTTTTTTTCTACACACGCGCTGATCCACAGGTATGCAAAGGTTTTGTTCTGTGAAGCTTTTAAAGTAGTAAAAAAGCAGCTCTATTAACCAGCAGATGGTTTTTTTTTCTTTTCACTCATCTTGAGTTTTCACAGCAGCTTCTGGAACCCAAAGTCTTAAATCTCTATCTGCTCCTGCTGCTTTTTAAAAAAAACCATTTAACCCAGCAACCAATTCAGCATTATCCCCAGCATTATTAAGTGTGTGTTCATGCATTTCCAAGTGTGTGTGTGTGTGTGTGCGCGCGAATTAGTTTGAATGAGAGATCCCTGTGATTTCATCTGCCGCTATTCTTTCTGTGAGATGTGGGAGCTGAGGCCCATATATTAGCCAGATGACAGAGCTATGTAGTTTTCCCATAAATAATACCCCCCCCCCTCCCCGACAAACACACACACCCTATGCAAACACAGTACCCGGCAAACGACACACACTCCAGCAGCCCCGGCACCCTGAGACCTCCTCGTATGAAATATTGAAGTAGTGTGAGATTGGGAGCCTGAAGCAGAGAGAGCGGACTGAATTAGAAACCCCCGAACTCACCCTCTTTCTTTCTTTTTCCTGTTTGCGCTGCCATGTACAGTACTACCCACCCACCCCCCTTCTCTTATGATGAGTGTGTTGGGCCTGACAGTGAATCGCACCGGGGATCATTACTGTGTCCAGCTACACACACACGCACATATATATATATATATAAACACTCTTTCTGAGCATTTCACCCAATTAAATGAGAAAATGGGCATGATTTCACTTCAGCTCCGCAACCAGCCATTAGTGAAAATTGAGTAAGGAGGAGAGCGTGATGATAAGAGGGGAGTAGTGAGGTAATGAGGGATATTGTGGTCTTTCAGTGCCACTAGAGGAGTAATTGGCCTCCAGTCTCTCTCGTGTATTGACAAAACGACGCAGGCCTTCTGAACTCAGCAGAACCGTACAATTACAATATATATATCCTGAGATGATGAGGTCCAAACAAGTAACAAAAAAAAAAAGGCTCATAAAAGTTTAAAGAGAGAGGTAATAGAGAGCTTGCTCGGTGGTTTGTTATCTGTGGAGTCGTAAGTCTGTGGAAGTCAGTGGAAGGTGACTGGCCCAGAAAGAAACCCTGCAAGACGAACGCAGAGTGAAGCTCGTGTTTGTTGCTCTCCTGCTTCTTCTCTCCTCGTGTTGACTCAAATTCAGGCCTCCAGGCATGTTTTTCATTTGCATTAAAAGGAGTCCCATACTCCATTTTTTTTTTTCCGCCCCCGTATTCGTCTAGCAGATCTAACACTGGAGCGATTATCATATAGTACATTTACAAAATCGCTGAGAAATTAGCAGTGTTCGATAAAAGTGTGACCACCAGATCGCAGGAGGAAGCGTGAAGTCGGCAGCTGTTGGAAATGAGAGGCGTTCAGGCTTCATCGGTCTGAAGCCGACGAGGGACCTTTTGTCACATGTCATCCTCTTCTCTCTCCCTCCTTTGTGTCTCGTTGCTCTCTACTGTCAAATATCTAATGACAAGACTAAAAGGCTACGGCCATCTTTCCTGTGAGACGGAGGCGTCAAGCAAAAACATAGAAATATAGAAAACAAAATTAGATTTAGTCAAAATGTTTGCTAAATTTCCAAGGTCTGTTTCGTTTTTATTGATGGATGTCAGGCAAGTATGACGTGTTGTTGTGTGTCTGACTGCAGACAGGAGGGGAAGAGGGAGGGCAGATTGTCCACCAGTTAATCGATCGAGGATGATGTCCTTTCAGACGGATTCTTTATTTATTTTTTATGCAAAAAATGGTCGCCCAAGGAAATTATATGTGTGGGAAACACAGACAGTCTAAGTTTAAGGTGCTCTGCAGGCAACCTGTATGCTCACTGTGGGCAACCGGGCACCCGCGGGCACCATGTTTGGAAACAGTTAAAATGATGAGGTGATAATGGCTCTACAGGAAACCTCGAGGGCTACGCTTTAGTCTACCTTGTGATTGTGACCATGAATCAGGATCGAGACGTTGACGTGCATGTGCTTCCCAGCTCCACTCTCACGTCCAAACATGGTCACTTCTGGATCCAAAAACAGCACTACGGTGACAGCTGTAATGCCAAAGTCTTCATGATTCATCCTCTGGGGACCATGAATGTCAAACTCTCTTTGCAAATCATCCAATAGTTGTTCAGATATTTTAGTCTGGATCAAAGATGTGGACAGACGAATGCCAAAAAGCAAAATATAGTGACGACATGTTTAATTGAAACTGTGACAATGACATCAAACTGTCAAGCCGACGGATGACTTCATTTTACTGGGCAAGCTCCTCCCCCTCCTCCCGCCAGTTTCCTTTTTGTCTCATCATTTTTACATCTTTTGTCTCCTTTAGGTTATCGTGTCCGTTTAGGCTCCAGCACAGACAAAAAAGACACGGGCCGTCTCCACGTGGACTTCGCCCAGGCCCGAGACGACCTCTACGAGTGGGAGTGTCGCCAGCGCATGTTGGCCAGGGAGGAGAGGCACCGGCGCAAGATGGAGGAGGATCGCCTCCGACCGCCCTCCCCGCCTCCAATCGTCCACTACTCAGAGCACGAGTGTAGCCAGCTGGGAGACAAGATCAAAGGTTGGTCGACTTCCCAAAATATAAAATGTATGCAGTACAGTATGCACGTTATACGATACCGCGTAAGAAACTCAGCTCAGTAAAGAAGCAAAATCTCGGCACATGTGGCACATTTTCTTCAATGAGTATAAGGGGGTTTTAAATGTATACAATGTAAATGTATGGTCACGCTGTTTATAAGCAAACTCGAGTAAAAATGGACCCACTCACGGCACTTCTGCTCTAACACAAAGGGTAGAGGATTAAGGTATAATTTTGTGCTTGCAGTCGGCATCCAATGCAAGCCGAAGGGTTACAGGGATGGTCCTAAGCTGCAGCTGGTGAAACTGACAAAGCAGTTTCTCTGATGTCCAAACAAATTCAGGGAATTTGTTTTCAAAGGACGTTACACAGAGGCTGTTAAACACGGTAGATCGGTTTACTCTCCCCCCCTCAGCACATGCTCCTCTCTCTTATCTTGTCCCTTTCTCCTCTCCCTTCCCCTCTGCACTCGTATTTCTTCTCGGCTCATCCTTTTCCATTTTCTCCTTTTCACCCCCCCCCCCCCCCCTTTATGTCGAGTTTCCGGCTGAATAAACTTGTTCCTCTAATGAGCAATGACACTTCCAGGTTTCAGTCACAGTCGCACGATAACAAAATGGCTGTGACTTTTCTGCCACTCTGCCATCTGCGCGAGTCTCTTACAGCCCTGCCTTCGCTGGCCCCGGTGTAAAGAACTCTGAAAAAAACGCTGCTGTTGTATCCACGGATTTGTTTCTGATCACTTTTGGCTGCTGTTGGGAAAACACACATCACAGTTATTTGCTGCAGGTTTAGTTTTACTCGCTCCTGAATCTTCCACCCAGAGGGAGAAAAGGAGGAGGTTTAGCTGTTTTCAGGACCAGTTATATTCCTGCAATCCAAACCTGTTTTGTCCTTTTGATGACAAGAAACCCCTAAAAGGGTTTCATCTCCGCTCGCCTTACAAACTCCATTTCCTGCAGGTGTTGTTAAAGAGTTTGACAGTCACTCCTTACATTTCAATTTTGTCCTCATGTCATTGTTCTCTTCACTTAACTGTGGTGTTATTTTAATGACTTCAGCGTTACCTCACATAAACCCGGACTTTATTATGTTGACTTTTCACTCAACATATTAAAAGTTGCTTGCTCGCCTTTATTTGCCTTTATACCACAGTCTTGTCTCACACGGATTATGATAATCATGTTCACTTTTACAAGGCTTTGTAATCTTTTTTGGCCTCGCAAGCATTAGTGTCCTGGGACTGCGCATGAATAATTTATCTTTGCTTTCCCGACTGTTCCTTCTCTCCGTGTTCGCACCCACTTGGCCAGACGACGGCAAGTTTCCCGAAGCGGTGCGCGTGCTCCTGACCTGGCTGGAACGAGGCGAAGTCAACCGCAGGAACGCCAACAACTTCTACTCCATGATCCAGTCCTCCAACGGCCACATCCGCCGGCTGACGGGCGAGAAGAGCCAGCACGAGAAGGAGATGGAGGAGGCCAAAGACAAGTTCAAGACCGCGCTGTCTGGCATAGTGGGTCAATGTGAGTCCCGTGTTCTCAGTCACACACACTACAGACTGTAATACATGTATCAAGGCCAAAGATCAATTCAGGATCACTCACACACATTGAAGGGGAGAGGGTAACTCAGTTAAAGTTCACTAGAATACATAATACTCCGTGTTTTGTCGTAAAAGTACAGGAGGAGGATAAGAACGCGTCCGCTCCGAGCTTGGCTGGATGAGTGTAAGTGTCCTTAACGTAAGCATACAGTAGATTGTAGAGGTCAACAGACAGCCAGTTATTCACAAATGAAGGCACAATCCCAGTCAAGACTTTATGAGCCTGAAATGCTGCAAAAAAGTAAGTATGATAATGTCCACAGCCCCTCATTGACTCTCACATGGTGCACAGAGCATGTGTGCGTGGTGTTAATCGCTAAGGAGCGCACATTGTGGATATGAAGGTTGTTGATTTTAACAGCACCGTAAAAGCCACCTTGTTTCATGCTAGCTTGTGTTTGGGAGGATGTGAAAGGTAAGTTTTGATTTCTTTCCTAACCACCGAGAGACATTCAGTGTCTTTACTGCTTCAGATAAATAAATATTTTACACACAACAAGGGAAAAATAACACCGGCGCCAGTGACTTGACTGGAATATTATTCGAGCTGCCTTCAGATGAATGTAGTAAGTAGCCCAACACATTCACTGCATGAATACAAACATATAGAGTAGATGCATGCTTGGCTCGTTACAATTGATGAAAGGCCAAAGGCAAAGTCTGCTCCCCTGCCCACCTCGGACAGCTTCGGCTGAGCAGCTGCTGGTTTACACCGACGCCCGCGGCACTTTGTCTCCACTTATCCCTCCACACGCATGTTAAATAGAATGTAAACATCCTTGAAAACGAGGTAAAGTTTCCAGTTTTTGTCTCATTTATTGCGCATCGAGTGAAGAATACATATTGAACACGTAGAAGATTTATGTGGCTGTGTTTGCAGGCTATAAACCACATAAACGGGAGCGGAGTTGCTGTCCTTGTGTTAGCCGCCCTCCATCATTTCAGCCGATGCAAACACATTCCTATTCATGACTTTGCCTTTCCTCTTGGTGCATTGCTGGCCATATTAATGATAACGCAGAGACTGGACTCCTGTGAGATGGTTTTTTACAAGTTTCGCTTGGGAACAACTCTCTGCCCGTACCAAGTAAATGCAGCCTGTCGACGCGTTTCGTTGCCGTCCACGTAGGTCCGTCTCTGATGGAATATGTCGCCTTAAAGGTCAGTTCACCCGAATCAGAAAAAAAAAATATTACTTAGTCCCTAGAGGGTTCAAACCATGCAGATGGCTTTCGTTTTATGTGCCCTGGCTCTGAGATATTGGCTTCTCAATCTTCGGCTGCTACACTAATACAATAAAGCCGCAGAGAATTTCATTTGTGGCGCTCAAAGCGTTGAAAAAATAATGCATTTCAAAGACTCAAAAAGCATTTTGCCTTTCCAGAAACAATGTCCCTCTTTCTAAAGTTAATCCACAGACCTCGCTGTGAAGAGTTTCCATTTGAACTTCGTTTTCTACCATATTGTAAAGAAGTGGAATACAGAAATGTTTTCGCACACACACACACACACACACACACACACACACACACACACACACAGAGTCTCTACCCTTTCCTCTCTTCTCTGACTTCACCGTCGATCTGCTCCATCAAATTACAGGGTGCTGGGAAGATGCTATTGATCCCTGTACTGTTCTCTCTCTCTCTCTTGCTGCTCTGCAAACACACACACACACACACACACACACACACACACACACATAGCCGGCAGTCATATTGACCCCCAGTCTCCCCTCCTTCGTGTACATTAGGACCTCCGGGATACACAGACCACCCACATGACAACAGATAGAGATGACTGTATCGCTACACTGCAGCTAAGACAGAGTCTGACGCAGAAGAGTCAGACTCAGACCAGCTGTCAGCGCCACATCACATGTGGACTTGTAGAAGACCCAGGAGTTAAAGGTCTGGTCCGAATGAGAGTAATTGGAGTCCCATTGTTCAGTTTCTGCGCCGTCATTTTGCAGCTACCGAAGGGTTAGCTGCAGAGGTGTAAAGATTTCAGCCGTTCCTTTCAGAAGAAGACAGAAATCTGAATAGGGGAAAGGGAATCAGGGACACTGAGCTACTTTTAACAAAGTGTCCTTGCGCGAGATTCCTTACAGCCGACTGCTGTGGTGGAGCTGCACAGTGGTCAGCAGTGGCACACTTAAAGTAGGTTATTTTTGGCAGCTGCCAGTTGCTTAGCAAAATTTCCCTTGTTAAAAAAATATTACACAAGACAAAGAGTCTGCAGCAATGCCAGCAGCTCTGTGAGCCTGCACAGAGGATCTCTGTCAACACGCTGATGTTCAGCAGATATGTTTGCCAAGTTCACACTCTTAGTTTAGCATGTAAGCATGCTCATATTTGATATAATAATATAATAAAGAACAGAGTGCAGATATTAGTTGTGCAAACATTTGGTCATCCAACAAATTATTTGACAAATTAGATCATGGCTTTGGATTAAAATTCAGGAGATGAGTTGTTGCTAGTCATCATGAGAGACACATGAATATCTATCAGATTTGAAGGAAATCCATTTTAGGATTCAGCTACAGAGGCGTGTCTTCCCAGAGTTGCCTTTAGGCAGGAGTTGCAACCTATAACTGTCACCCAGCAGAGAAAACTGTTCCCTGTCACCAGTGAAGGGAGAAAGCAGATCAACTCAGTCAGTTCAGTCTTTGATGCCTGAAAAAAGTAAGTTAGCTGTACTGAGCAAGCTAAGCTGAGAAAACACAAATAACAGCCGCATGATTGAAAGAAACACACTGACAGCGACTCACAGAAATAAAAAGCCACCGACACTAATGGATCCGAGTGTTTGGGGATTTGTATAACTGAGCGGATTTAATGAGAAAATAAGAAACAGGTAATAGAAACAAAGTGCGGTGACCTGGAACAACAACCTCTTTTAATTTTCACGACTCTGAGAGATCTTAGTATCTACCTGCCGCGGGCCAGTAGACAAAACAGTTCATTTTCCACCCTGGTCTCTAGGATTCATCCTCTAGGAGCCATTTATATCTGTAAACGGTAAATGGACGTTTTTCCAGTCTACTGACATCTCAAAACGCTTCACAACACATGTCTCATTCACTCATTCACACACTGATGGCAGAAGCCACCATGCAGGATGCTGACCTGCTCTTTGGGAGCAATTCAGGGCTTCAGTTTCTTGGCCAAGTTTCATGGCAGCCTGTCAAGTAGTTTTTTAGATTTCTTTTCAGTGCGGACCAAAGTGCCCATCACTTTCTGTCAAGCCAAGCTCCTAGCTAATAGAAATCAAAGTCAGTGTTAGCAGAGCAACTGTGAAGAACCAGTACACAGTATATCATGTTGGCATGTGGGAAAGATGTAGAATTTATTTAAGTTTGCGTGTGGCGGAATTACGCATCCAACAATCCACGAGGTGATGCACTGGCATCAGCAGGTAAGTAGATCACACGCTTGCACACACACACACACACACAGAAACACACACATATATGAACACACACACTCACACAGTTCTTTACATCCCTAGTTGACTCCACTTTCTCACTCCTCTGCTCCTTCCCACCTGCCCTCTGTCTTTCTTTCTCTCTCTGTCTCTGGATGGTCTCTGGTCCTTCCCTGCATCCCGCCACAGTTGAACAGATTGTGTCTGTATTCCAAGCTGCTTCCAAACAAAAGGCATGGGACCATTTCTCCAAAGCTCAGCGCAAGAACCTGGACATGTGGCGCAAACAAGCAGAGGTTAGTACACTTTGATTTCATCCTGTTTGTTCACATGATTTATGGGGGAATTTAGTCTTTATCCCATTTTTTTCGTTGGACTCCTGTCTCCCTCTTTACTCACTGTAAAGTTCTTTATTTTTTTTCTATCGATAGTCCAGATGCTTAGATTATGGTCGTATAGTGATTGAAATTTGAACAAGTGAAGAAAAAATGAAATCAGAAGTGAAAAAAAGCAGACTCCTTGTTACAGTAAGTACTTTGAGCGAAGCCAGGATGCAGAACAGGTGGCTGATCACTCCAGACACACCCAGGTCCAAACCTCCATCCCTCCTCCTCATCCTCCTCCTCCTCCTCCCCCTCCCCGCGCCACTCCTGGGTGAGTTTTCCATCTCTAAGGGTGTCCAGAACACAGGTAAATCTGTACGAGCCTTTTTTTCCCCCAACAAATACGAAGATTTTTCTTTTTGAGCCGATAATTAAGGAGGAGCATCTCGAGCCATAAAAGCCTATTAATTTTTGAAACTACCAAATTTTTTATTTATTTTTTGTCTTCTTCTATCTGCTCGCCATTTTTTCCCTCTCTGCCAAATGGAGCATTAATTAGCATGACGATGGGTTGTATTTAATGGCGGGGTCTATGAGTGTGCTGCAGTCCGTGGGTCTAATGGACCATATATGATCATATCCGATTGGTAAGTTTCTCTGAACCTCAGCATCAACAACAAACAGTTCAAAAGTGTGATTTGGAGTACAGACGTACACCGACACACACACACACACATACACAATAACAACAGAATGTCACACAGCAGGAGCGCCCCTTCACAGGTAGGTCTGACAAAGTCAATGTGTTGCTCTGATGGTTGGATTTGCTGCAGAATTACAAAAAGAAATTACCAATCTTTACAGGAACATTATCATGCTCATAATAGCGAGCGAGGAGGTCTTTTAGCACACACTTGAGGAGTAAGTAGGAAGCTGAATGATGCATGTTTAAATGCAGATGCTTGAGTTCACGGCGGGTTGTGTGACGTCAGTGAAGGCCACTTCTGTATTGTTTTTCTTCCCTCGCTCAGACCTTGAGAGTCTCGGCATTCTTCTCATGCGGGAATCGCTCTTTTCTGTATCAACAGCGTAGCAGAAAATATTCAAATCTATTATGTGGATACCAGAGTGTTTCCATCAGGCCTCGGGGATCTGTCCATTCTTTCTCAGACTTCCTTTATAGACACACACTGCATTCACCGGGGAGTACAACGTGACCATAGACGCAAGTGAAAGACACCACTGTGGGCGGATGGTCCACTGCAGAATATGTCCTCGTTCAGAAAACATTGTTTTGAATAAATCCTCTAAAAGACATCCTGGTTCAAACGGTCTTTGTAGTTTTTTTTTCTCTTCCAGCTGCTTTACACTGTTATATACCTGTGAGAATAGATTTTATTCTTTATTCAGAGTGGGTTTTATATATGTGTGTGTGTGTGTGTGTGTGTGTGTGTGTGTGTGTGTGTGTGTGTGTGTGTGTGTCTCTGAGTGAGACGCGAGCAGACAGATGAAGTCATTTGGACTCAAAGCTTTTGGTTCAGCACCGGCCCGACTTGAGTCTGTATCTCTCCGTTTAAGTAAGTTAATTCACGATGAGGAATTATTCAGGCAAGTGGAAATAATTAAACCCTCCTAAGAGGAATTAAAATATAGATTTACCTAGCAAAAAAAGTATTTTTGCCGCCAAACTACTGTGGTCTGTATTTTTATTTCGACGATAGATGAAAAGGGTTTCTTCTGTGTTAAAGCGGTTCTTCATCGCGACAAAGCTACAGATATTTACCACCAGACTAAAATGATTTCAAGGTGTTTAAAGGCTTTATAACACAAGTTTCACATCTCCTTAAATCTCATACGTGCTCAAACTGTAATACAAATTGAAATGGCACAATATTATTTTGGCAAATACCAAATTTCATTCATGAAGCATCAGTAATGTGGATACAAGGATTAGGAGGGCAAAGGAAAGTATCAGAGTGGTAGAACGATCTGGTACGTTGAGAAAATTATATTTTCCTTTCATCGCTCTCGCTTGCGTAACATCGTTTCCAACAGAAGAACAGCAAAAGCAAACTGTACACCGACCAGCAGACAGACGGGCAAAATTTGTCATTAGCTGGTGAACATTTGCGACATTTATCATCTAACGAGCCGTTTATTTCCCCCAGGAGTCAAAACAGGAAAAAAACGGAGATGAAAGCGGCAGAGTATCGGCGCATTAGGGCAGCTGTGGCTCAGGAGGTAGGATGAGGTCACTGGTTCGATTCCCCTGGCTGCGTGTTGAAGTATCCTTGAGCAAGATGCTGAACCCCAAATTGCTCCTGATGGGATCAAACCACCGGCCTTCTGATTAACGGACAGCAGCTCTACCTTTCGAAGCCACAACTGACCCACTCACTTTTGTAGCAGGGACCGCGGTGACGCACTGATATTCTAATATATCTAATATATAGCTGGTTGAAAAGAAAAGCAAAATGTGGTCTTGGACATTCAGACTGAATAAAGCCCAGTTTTCAATCTACGCCCAAATCCCTGTTTCCGACAGCTCCTTAGAAAACCCAACCTTCGATGTTGTCAGCAAAGATTAGTCACAGAAAAACAGCAGCTTTCCATCATGTTTCTCTCGCCTTTTAGCTTCAGCTTGGTTACCATCAACAACTGGGTAGATGCGTGGATTCTTGACTTGCTTGAAGCTCCAGTTTCTTCACCAGCGACTTGTTTACTTCAGCTCCCTGTCATTAATCGCTGCGCTGGTGGAGCGCACTCAGCTTTGCCTTGGGGTTTGTACAGTATATGTGGGTGTAATGAGAGCTGAGAGATGCAACCATATTGCCACATTTGTGAAGGTCAGAACCAAAACAGCGGGCTAAAAGTGTCAAAATGCTGCTCGGAGCTGCAGAGGCGGGTGCTAGTTCTTGGTGACTTCAAGCCCAACTGGTCATTCTTTAACATAACAAGTCTGGAATGATTTGATTTAAAAGCCAAAAATGTGTCTTAATCTGGGTTTACTTTGACGTTTGCTCACACAGGCCTGCTTCAGAGGCTGTCATCTATAGGTCTGGCAGCCTCTGGCCAGTGTAAAGAGCATAGGTAAGTAAGTGCAGTTGCTCGGGGGTAGTTTATCATCAAATAGGCAGCCAGCTTCACTCTCAGTCGTTGTATATTCAGTATGATTCTCAGGCCCGGAGGTGAAATATGGAGGAACGAGCAGCGGTTGTTGGGTCGCTGCAGCTCTCGGGCTGAATCAGACAACAGCTGCCTCCCTCTATCAGTGTTTTTATTGTGCCGTGTGCGCTTGTGTGTGCACACTGTGCTCCACACACACCAGATGGTTGTGTGTCTGCATGTCTTGGTGTGTCTAGAGTACCTGTTTGACCTCTGCCACGGGCTCCGGCTGATAATGTCGGCTGACAGATGGTTGTAAGTTTATGTTCTCGCAGGCAGCTTTTTCGCTCCCGTTAGCTTTTTTCGGAGTGTTTTTCAGCCTGTTGTTGTGAACGTGTCATTGACAGAACAGTCATGTCTCTATCCGCTGGTGTTGGTATCCTGTGTCGTTGTCTATATGTGGTTCAATAGGCAAATCAAGTGAGAACACTTTCCATCTGTTCAACTTGTGCTCTTTTACAAGTTAAATGTGTGAATGTTTTACATAAAAGTGGATGCCCAGATACCCTGGTGCGTGTTGTTCAGTGTGAAATAAATCACAGGGAGTTGTTCACTTTATCACGGCTGTGATAGGTCACTCAAGTTCAGTAAAGTGGTGTTGTGCATGTAGGTCGGTGTTAATACTGCACAAATAGCACATTTAAGAATATAAACAAAGTAATTAATAAATAATATCCTCCATGTAGTCGACATGTTCTTATTTGTCGAGTTGATTTGGATCTGTACAGTCTTCACTGAGCTGTGATAAACATTCAGCGCTGTAGATTATCATGTAATTAACGTTATAATACAGTAAATCACCTTCCTGTTTAAAGTGACACGTCTTGAACATATTAATCATCTGTTCGTAAAGCAAGATTATTGTGTTTTTAAACACTGTTAAGGTAAACTTCATGCATCAACGTGTCAGAGCGTGAGGTCTAAAATACCCGAGAGGATCATTTTAAAGTATTTTAGAAAATCAGTTTTTCTCTTTATTTCTTCGTTTTTATGCCTCCGGCCACGACTTCACTGGCCTTTCGTCTTTTCCTTCATTCTTGTGAACGCGATATCAAGAATTTCTTCAAATCTGGCAACGTCCACTTTGACTCTAGCGTGAACTCATTAGAAGTTGGGGGTCGAAGGTCACTCTGACCTCACAAAACACAGTTTTGGGCCTTACTCAACGGTTCATATGATAACTAGAATCACCAGCTTGCGGCTGTATACATCCGCACACCAGTCAAGTCGCTGTTCCTGAGCTTTGCAGTTGAATAAAAGACCAGGACATTGATTACAGAATGATAAAATGTCAGAGTGAAGTTGACCTTTTGACCTCTTGAATATAAAGTGTTTCCACCTCATCACCACATTGTTTGTGCCAAATTTGATGGCGTTTTCGAAGATATTGCGTTCACAAGAACGAGACGGACATCTTGAAAATGTAAACGTCCGCGGCTTGGCGTAATTATAACAATGACCAGTAGGATGAAATGATAAGGTAATGACATTTTATATCGAAAAGGTCAAAGGTCAGTGTGACATCCAAAATGTTATTCAACACCACAGCTGGATTGGAACAAATGCCCAACACGCCCCC
The DNA here is from genome assembly GCF_900880675.1 of Sparus aurata. NCBI lineage: Eukaryota > Metazoa > Chordata > Actinopteri > Spariformes > Sparidae > Sparus > Sparus aurata. The sequence goes on along the minus strand of NC_044204.1, from coordinate 31,644,742 downwards.
CTGCCACAGCTGCTACAAGTCGACTACGGAGGAAACACTGAGTCAACTTGTGTTAGCAGACGTTTTTTCAACCCTCTGTGTGAAAAACGGCCGATCACTCGCTCTCCCATTGTCAGCTGTGCTCTCTACTCTCTATTCCCCGGCAGCGTTAACATTCGACCTCCTCTTTTTAATCCATACACTCCTGTAGCTCAAACATCTGCTCACAACAGGGAATGAAAGCCGACCGGTGTTTAAAACCCCACGCAAGCGCCGATTTTTAAGAAACGCCACGTTGAACGGTTTGGTCTAAGCCGTCTAATGTGTGAAAAGTGTCCCGAGGATTCTGTTTATTTGCTTTTGCTTGTCTCTTGACACACACCTGGAAGGTTTGTACTAATTTACAGCCGGTGCATTTCAGTGTGGGGTTGACTGTAATCTCGAACTCAATTTGAAGGCCTGCTTGTGGTTACTGGTCTCCAGATGGATTTAGTCATTATTGATTTTGTCCGTAAGGTTAAAATGAAACAGGGAAGAGTGATATTATACAGTTACTGCTGTGGGCCTTCCACATGTGCAGTCAATTAGAATGACACATGGGTGTAATAAAAGAAACAAACTTCAGAGGCCGTTCACATTTGTTGTTACCATCCGTCCTGGGTGATCCGATCACAGGTGAACAGCTTTAAGCCCATCGATTCACGCAAAGACACACATTTCTTCATGTTTTACATTTGCCGAATTCACAAGTTTGGCCCAGATAGTTAATAATCTGTTGTAGGCAGCGTTTCACAAAATATATCAAGTTTCTAACGCAGCAAATAAAAAAAATGTAGCGTTTTTTTCAAGGAAGTCTGGGGTCGTTCTCCACGGGCTCAGAGAAGTAGCCTGTATCAGTCACTCTTCAACGTTCTTGTACTATATATCATCACTGTGTTCATACATTGGGTGAAAATTGTGAAATCAATTTCTACAGTGTGTTCAAGCAGTAGTTCAGACATAAAACCAGACAGGCTTTTACAGCGATGCCACAACAAACTGACACTTTTTACAAGGAAACAAACATTGTAATGTGTTGTTTTATAATAACAAAGGTACCAATGTTTTCAAGCTCACCAAGTTTGTGAAATTTCTTATTTGTGGTGACGAGTTCAGTGATCAGTTGAAGCAGACTTCTGTTGCCAACATGGGCAAATTTAATAGAGCTCAGAAATCACTCTGTTTAATCCGTTGTGATTGCTTCATGTCACACAAACTGCAAAGAGAATGCGGTCACATGTGTCCCAGACTAACCCAGAATATGGTCTTGGTGACTGGATCTCAAAAGCGTCCTCAACGCTTCTTCCGGGTATTCACCCCTCTACTGTCCACTTGTGATCGGATCCACTCGGGACGCATGTTGATGCCAAATGTGAACAGGGCCTGAGATGCTTTTTATGCTCCGTCATCCTAAATCATTGTCATCTGACGGTGCAACGCCTCGACATTTTCGAGCTCATGTTCTCACTTTCACACACTTATCATCTATTTTGGCTGCATGAATGTGCACTAACAGGTACAAAACTGTGGGAACAGGTTATATTTGTGCTGCCACCTGCCCCATCGCTGTGCCAGAAGTGTTAAGCACCAGCTGAGACCATCCTTTTCATCTTTAGTCACCTCGTCTGTTCTAATCTGTTATAAATATCATTTACAGCTAACGCTAAACAGTAACAGTGAAATCAAAGTGGTGCGTCACGGCTGATCCTGCTACATCATCTCCCATGAGTCTCTGCAGTTCTGACCCGCCCTTCCTTTGCTTGTGTTTGTGCAGGAGATCAGAAACATGCACAACGAGCAGCTGATGGGCATCAGGCGAGAGGAGGAGATGGAGATGTCTGACGATGACATGGAGGACGCCCCTGACAGCAAGGACTCGGAGGACTCGGGTATGCATATGCACGCATGTATTCACTGTCAACATGACAGGCCATACAGTGATCAAGGTCTCCAGAGAATGGACACAAAGTGTGTTAAGTAACAGAAGGAGGCAGCTCGGTTTGACTGAAAAGACAGTAATCATCCCCCAAGCATCTGACAACTCTCCATGAATAAAAAAGAAAACACATCAAGATGCTGACACCTCAGACGCTGCGCTGTAGTGATGGCGTACACAACTACTAAAAGACATTTTCCCTGGTCCACCCTTTGTGAATGTACATACGAGCGTCTATGTGTGTGAAAATCTGTCTACACCTGCCGGCTGCCATCTAATCTCAGATCAGTGTGCCGCTGAAGTGCCATAATCTTCTGTTCTTCCCTGGATGTGAGTGCTGAAGCAACAAAAACTAACGGCGCTCCTAATCTCTCAGCCGCCAGTACAATAACCCATAAGTCTACAGTCGTCACCGGGGCAGCAGGCGTGAAACCACCACATGTAATGTCGTCTCTCATCTCGTGTTTTTTTTCCCAACCTGTGTGCGTTGTAACGCTCACTTCACACACTCTCTTCGTGCCTTTTAATCATTCTGATCTCTGCCATTTGCTAATATGACAGCTCCTCTAATCAGCATGCAAATGTATGTAAATGCAGTCGTCAGCTCAGCCCCTTCTCTTTTGCAACCTTGCTATTATAGCTATCAGTAATTAGCAATGCTGTCAGACCTGTCGTTTAGCTCGATGCTACAGGATTGGCTCAGGTGACAGGTGTAAATGCGACACTTCTTGGTTATTTGCGCTGACAGGCTGACTGTTACACTCGCTTTACTCGCTAACCTTTAAGCAGAGGGGCACATTTACACGTCAGCGCGCCGCGCTGAGAAACACCTGTGTTATGACTGCAGCCTCTTAAAAAGTGAATCGATGCTCTGCGTCTGACTCATGTAAAGAATAGAAAGCAAAACAACCGCCCGCGTGCATGACTCCCCGTCCGTAGGTGTGTGTGTGTGTGTGTGTGTGTGTGTGTGTGTGTGTCCATGCTCATGGATATCTGCAGGTCGATAGCGCCGCCTCTTATGTAACAGAAAGGGGAATTGCTCAGAATCTGGCCGAGTGGTTGACATCTCCTCACACCAAGTTGATGAGGCTCTCAGATCAATACTCTTCTCACCTTAAACCTTCATTTTTATTTTTTTTTTTTGCACTGGGAGAAAAAGTACACACAAACACATCGAGGACACGCACACACTCAACCCAGCAAGAGTTCATTAGAACCGCCGATGGTCCTCCATGATAGACTGCAGGCAGCACTCATGAACACCTACACAAAACCTCACCAGACACGCATTCACGCACACACACACACACACACACACTTGCACTCACACTCACACACACAGGACGGGGCTTATCTCCCCGGTCCAGTCAGTGTATTGCACTTTTCCAAAGAGCTTCCCCTCAAGGCCCACAGGAGGAGAGAAGAGCTGATAATACCGGACATCTCTGGAGCTGAGCAGGTCTCGTATAATAATAAACTCCCACTGTCTCCTCTATTTGCTCAATAGGTCAGGTCAAATGTCCAGTAGAGAGCTATTGGGCGAAACACTTTGGGATTATCACAGCTTGCAGTAGTTGATGCTAATATACTGTAGGTGTTTGATTATCACACTTACAGATAGCTTCACAACATTTTACCTTTAGATTTTGGATCCTTTTATATATATTTTTTCTGTTAAAAGCCCTTGAAAGCCTTTTTTTTCTCAGTCAGCTTCATAATGCAAGTGACAGGATCCTACATGAACACACTGTTAATTGCCAAAGAAAGAACAGAGATGGATTTCATTAAGGGGTTTTTGTCTGGGCTTGAAGAGATCAGTCAGAAAGAGGTGATTTTTCTTACACCAGCAGCACGTAGCGAGGTTGAAAATGAAATCTGATGACAGTTGAGGAGCCGTTTGATGATGTTGCCAGGTCAGCCTCAGGGGTGTTGTCAGGTTGGGATCCTCCCTGATGATGTAATGATCATATTGTGGGTAAAGTAACCTCCGCTAATGTTTTTTGGTGGTTGGTTGGCTTGTTGTTTTTTGAGATTACACTAAAATTACTGAACAGATTTCTATGAAACTCTGATGGAGGATGGGTCTCGGCCCAGAGTAGACTCCATTAACTTTTGGTGAAGATCTGAATACGATCTTGCGGACTTAAAGGTGTTTTATTTGATACTGGAATAGGCTTAATCTCTTTAAAGGGGACTGTTGGGTCATAGTGGCGGTTCGCCACCGTTAGCAGCGCACGTCACAGAATTTCAAGCGCGGCGATCAGATGTTCTACCACAAAGTTTTTAGATATACATGCTTGTACTTATTACTTTTTATCAAAGACCCAGATATTTTGTGATGCAGCTGTTCATCTCTTTGCACTGTTGATTCAACTGAGAGAATTTCACCCCCAACCCGAGTCGTAGAAGAGCTCCAGCTGTGAGTTACATAACGTCGTCTATGAAGGAAAAATTTATATGCGCTTTGATATCTGAAATCAGGGGCACAAAATATCACTCCTGACACTTTGCAGCAGTTAAACAACACGCACATAGTCCTGTTTCAGTCTCAATAATTAGCCCGAAGTATATCTCAATATATGTTACTGTTAAAGAGAAGTTTTTAAGTTTTGCTACCTGGCTTATAGATGCAAACACGATAGTCCTCTGAAATGCTTCTGCTGAAATAAGGCAGAGATATATGTATCAGCAGACAATCCATCAGGAGGACATTTGCAATTTTGTCTTTTTGAAAATGCTTGAAATTTGCATAAATAGTCAATTGGGCTCGTCTCTTTCGGCCTTACGTTTTGAATGTTAAGATTCTCATCAGCCAACAAACCTGCTTAATATTTCGGCGCACCCTCAGAAGAAAAGTGAGTGATCCCATCATGACTGCAAATGTCACAGTGCGATAGCTTTGACCAGGGATGCAAAATATGGAATATTTTCAGTTGACACCGATAAACGATAACAACCTGCTTCTAATGGCCGAGAAGTAATAATTTCGCATTTTTATATTTTCATGTTTAAAGTTCCTAGCCTACATTTTATGCACACCTGAGGGTTTTTCCACATCTCTGATAAGATTGTAGAAGATCTTATGAGAACCCGAACCCGCTGAACCCGCTGCACCACCGGCACCAGCAGCATGATTTGCTTTATAGTCTACACTTCTTCTTCTTCTTCCTTCTCCTCCTGCTCCTTTTCTTCTTCTGCATCTTCTTCTTCTGCTTCTTCTTCTCCTTTCTTCCTCTTCTTCAGCCTCTTACTTCTCCCCCTGCTCCTCTTCACACTCATCCTATTCTTCCCATCTTTATTTTTTTCATTGTTGACATTTATATTTTTCCCCAAAAGACACAGGGTAGCAAAAACTGGGGAATAATTTTTTTGTAATGAAGCGTAAATTAAAAAAAACAAAAAAAAAAACATCACCATATTCTGTACTGTTTTCTGTACATTGTGAATAAATCTATAGGTGTCTCTCAAGCAGAGGCCCTGAAGGAGGAGAACGACTCCCTGCGCTGCCAGCTGGACGCCTACAGGAACGAGGTGGAGCTACTCAAACAGGAACAGGGCAAGAACCAGCCAATCAGGAGCGAGGAGGACAGCACGCACTCTCAGCAGCTCAGCTTCCTACAGCAGGCCCTGCAAGGCATGCAGAAGGTAACACTGGACACACAAACGCAGAGACGCATCCAGACACCTTCAGATCCAGCAAAATGTGTAATCTCCTCGCAGTCTCCTCACACCACGTCCTCTTTAAGAACAACGCCGCTCAGGTTAACTCTTTGAATTTTCCATGCAGTCTGAAAACACGACTGTCATTTATTCATCATCCAGCACTTTAAAAGAGTGCTCTGCAGGAACAAGTGGGAAGGTGCAGCTCTCTGGAGGAACTGTTAGTCTTTTTTCTGAAGAGCTGCTTAAAAAAAAACACATTTTAAGGTTTTTGTCTTGCTAAAGGAACTCATTCACAGACGAAATGGGTTTTTCTTGGGATTGGAGGCTATGACTCAAACGGCACACAGATAATTCTTGGAACAAACCCAAGGCTATTAAAACAATTTCGTAACCATTTATTAAAAGACAGATAATGAAAAGTACTAGAGGCTTCTTTTCTTTGCTGATGTAGCTTGTACTTTTTGCTTCTGAATGTTGTTGTTGTTCAGCATCCCCGCTTTCATTTTCCACATCCAATCATCCCAGCGGTTGGTAAAACAGTTTTTGATTTGGATTATTGACAACATTTCCAGATATTATTCATAAAACACCACATATTAGGCTTTGTCTGGGACAGAATGGTTAAGTCCCTGTTTTTATTGTTACTCCTGGTGTTTTAACAGTCACCAACATTTACCGAGACAGACACATAAATTCAATGTCTGACATTAAGAAACAGACAAAGACAACAGACAGAAAATCCTTGAAGTGTTCGAGGAAGAAGTGAAGAATTATCTCCTACATGAAACTGGTCAAACAAGGTCTGTTTCTAGATGGATAAGTAGCACTTTGGGTAAGAGGAAATGTGTGTACAGAGTGAACTGTCCCTTTAACTCTGTAATCCTTGCAAGATGACCAACAGTTCCACTGTCAAAAGAACTTCATAGACCCTAAAATCTGCCTTTTCAAACGCTACAGAACGACTCAATTGACTCGTTCTAGTGTTTGTCAAGTGTCGTCACTTATCGGGCTGTCACAGGTAATAGAAAGTAAGATGGATTCACGTTGAGAAGAAGAGAATCCATTAAGGCCCCGCTGTTCGTTTCTGCTCGCGAAGACTAATTACCTCTCCCGCTTACGTCTCTCACGATGTGTTTATGAAAAGATTAGCTGAATGGATTAAATGAATTGGAAGACAGTGAAATTGGACACCTCCCCTTGTCGTGGGTCTACATGTTGCATCACGCAGACACGCAAATTGCAATGAAATATTATCAGCATGTGCTGGCAAACTGTTTCCTTCTTTTCTGTGAATTATAGAGCATGTAATGCAGAAAAAACTTAATGCGTAACTGCAGATGAAAATTCACATCTGACAGACCCCCCCCTGCGTCTCCAGACCCTCTTCCTGGTGAAAGTAACACAGCAGGACGTGAATCGTTTCATCTGCGTCGAGCAGAAAACTTCAGAGGACAAACTGCTCGCGTGCGGCGCTTCCTCTATATGTAATCCGTAGTTTAAGATTGTTTTACAAGCAAAGGATTCGCCAAATGACTCCTCTTGGACTCGATATGATACAACAATTGTTTCCTCTTTAACAAATGTTTATGGGTAGTATAATTCACATGAGTGTCTAATTGCTTTTCTGTATTAAGCTGAGGTTCTGATTGCCGGTGCAGGGATTACATGCTAAATATTAATAAAACAAGTGGCTGATTGTTCCTCCGCTTTCAGAGTGCGAGGTTAGCGTCGTCACGGTCGGTTAGCTCACAGTAGCATTAGTGGCTTACTGCTCTCCTTTTCTTTTCGCAGCAACTGTTAAAGATGAGGGAAGAACTGAAACAGCGGGAGGCAGAGCTGGAGAAGAGTTTTGAGGACAAACAGCAGCTGAAGAACCAAGTCCAGAACCTGAAGGAAGGACTCCAGAACCTGCAGAACACACACGCAATGCAGGTTGGTCTGCCGGAGAAACACAAAGGGGAGAATCTACCATTTTCCCTCGTTGTGTTTTCTTTTAGCAAAAGTTCATTTCTGGGTTGCACTCTTTGTTTGAAAGTGAACACTATCTAATTTGCACTTTAATAAGAAAGAAATGAGCTCGAGATGAGTTCCAACGCGTGGAAGATATTGGAGAAATAAATCATCAATAAACAAAAGGGCATAGTGTGATAGTGGTAATATGTGGTTTTGCTTTGAGAAAATGACACAATAATTACTAAGTAGTTGAAAACTTCTTTCCTAGCTCATCAGATTTCCCAAAATAGCTCTTTCGGGTGCATCTTTATAATATCAACACTGTGGGGAAGAGCCCACCGCAGCGAGGCCGAGCATCTCTAACTTCAATCAGTGTTCTAGTTTTCCCATTTTCCTCCCAGTGAGCTTATTTCATTCTTCTTAACACTCAGTATAATCGACTCTTTAATTTCTAATTTCCCTTCAAAAAAAGTTAATACGGCTTTGGAGTTTTAAGTTTATGATTTCCCCTCATTTAGCTTTCATTAGCGTGCCATTATGCGTCTGATAGAAGACGTATTCAACCAATAATCATTGGAAGAACCTCCCATCGAGTGTCGTAAAGTTTTCCCACAGTTTTCAGTGTCCTTCAGTGATTGTGTGCATTAGAATGGAAAAAACCCTCGTAAACAGTTCATATTGATACTCAAATCAGTGTCACATAAAGCTGATACGTTATTGTGAGTTGGTAAACTGCTGAAGAATCAATTAATCATTTCAGTAATGTTGCAGTCAGTGAGAAAATGTAACTACTGCCGTTTTTCTACTTGGACTTTTGGCCGCGCCGAGTTGAACTTTAGCCGAATCTCCTACCTGAGACAAAGATGTTTTTTAAAAGTCTGTGTTCAGCTCTTTTGGAACTTCCAACTGAGTCTCTTTAGTTTCTCTCGTCCTGTTTGGACTTTCAAACATCGGCTGTGTTTTAACTGTTTCAGGGGTCAGGTTTAGTAACTGCTGGTGAAAACACGTTTCCTGTAACGCTGCTTCATAATAAAAGTTTAGAAATAACGAGGGGCTTGAAAAAATATAAAATCCTGACCCTGCAAGTCAAACTGAGTACAGCCAGGCTGGCAGGTGTAACGGGAAAATGGTACAAGTACTTCACTCAAGTTCCATTTTCTACTCTTTGCTACTTGATACTTCCACTCCACGACATTTTGGAGGCAAATATTGTACTTTTCTCCGGACTACATTTATCTGATTATGACTGATTTTAAGTAAGTTTAGTTACTAGTTACTTTGCAGATTACAGGCTGCTTCAGAGACAAAGTAACACATTTTAAATTCATTTATTTTCTGATTCTCATAATCTTGAAGCTACTACTTGGTGTCTTAGAGAGTCTTTGGGTTTTGAAGTGTTGGCCAAATAAAACAAGCAACTTGATGACAGATCACGTTCAGCTCTGGGGAAATAACTTAAACCATTTTAATCGCAATAACAAAACCAAACAGTTAATTGTGAGATAATCAACAGATGAAAATGATCGTTAGCTGCGGCCCGACACATCTTCATCTTCACAACGCATCACATCGTTTTTGAATGCTCCCAAAAAAAATAAACCCTCCGTTGTAACGTCATACAAGCTAGATCCATTTCCTTTTAACTTCGTGCTCCTCGACCAAACAGGATGTTATTTTGTTCCCTTCCACTGTAGCTGCATGTTCTCACTGCAGCCACATAAAAAAGCACATCCATTCATTTCCTAACTGGAAACATATTGAGCATGGATAACTGCAGTCAAATTGTTCCCTTATTTGTCTGCCGCTGAGATTTTTATGACCACCAGCAACCCAATCACACACTCTCATTCCTGAACATTTTGTCCTTCGGGTTACATCTGCACTGGAGCATTTATTTTTCAGTTTGAACTGACCAAGAGGCAAAAACATGGGGAATCATATTTATACAGATGGATACGACCTGCACGAGATATTTCACTAATGTAAACTCCTGTTGTTGTCTCGAAGCTGTTATACAAGATCATCATTTAGAGCCACTGCTGCTCCATTATTCATCCATCCCAACATCACATTTGTTATTTGATTGAAAGTGTTGCTTACATTGAGGCATGCTTTTCCCCAACAAAACTCCATCTAATATTGATTAGCGCCGAGCTGTTTCACTGCAAGAGTACACCGCTAAATGCAGTGCACCGTGATCTACAATCTCATTAAACTATTTCAAGATTCGAGGGTCATTTTTCTCCGTTCAACATGTCATGTTTACTAATGTTTCAGGTGTTGTCCCATATTCCCAGTATTCAGCCGCTAATGTCTGTTAATGTTCCTTCTGAGTCTGTATAATGAGAAAGAAGGGCCGTCATTAAAACGAGCCTCAGGTTCAATCGCCTATTAAATTGGATAATAATACAAACGAGAGGCTCTCAGTCCACGTGGGGAGCTGCTCCCTGTGTCGTTCGTTTGCTCTCGGAGCAGACCGCAGGTTTCATTTAACACGGAGGTGAATTAGTAATTTGCTAAAACGTCTCTTCCTTCAGATCAACCCGGAGTGACAGAGTTGTCAATAGAGCGTTAATGGTGATGAGTTTGATTAGAAAATGTGTCCACGCGACTGAGCCCTGGGAAATATGCTAATTCAATTCCTGCATGTGGGAAAACATGAATCATGAGAGGCAGTCTCATTAAAGGGAGCAAGAGAAATCAATTTTTGGGGTGTAGGTTCCTCTGAAGATTCACATTGGTGTGAGGTGATCCGTCATGCGGAGGAGATCCCTTCAGGCCATCAGTTCTCCTTCACTGTCGCCACACATTACTGGATTGACACCCGGGCAGGTCGTCCAGGTTATTAACCTTATGTGGAATCTACCATACATCTTTCAGGATCAAATTTAATGCTGCCAATTATGCTTGTTTTTTTATTATTCCTTAATCTTTTGGCCAAAGGAGAACTCTAAAGGAGTGAGGGGACTTGCAAGAGACCCGGGCTTCAAATAGAAGCATCAGAGGCTGACATATTCTGATGTGTTGGCCCTTAATATGAGACAAACTCATTCAGACAAATTCTCAAACTGACACTTCACATAAAGCGTCACAACAGCGTCTATCATCACACCTTTACTCCACAGTAAAGTGTGGAGCTTATGGTCTGAATCAAGTCCTCTTCAATGCAGCCTGATGGTCATTTTGTAAGTTATGATCCCAGTAGACAATAAAGCAGGGTATGCTTTAGGGCATGGCCATGTTGTGATTGCCAAGTCGCTTCCACAGCATCCTCAGTCAGATCCAATTCAGATATACATCTCCAGCTCCACCGCTCTTGTCCAAGTATGGTCGGCAAATAATGGCAACGGCCGTAATGCCAGACTCAAAACAGCAGCTCGCAAACCAATGGGTGAGCCTCAGTTGTCTTAACCTGCTCTGAGCAGTACTCCTCTTCACTACTGAACTATGTGCATGTTTAATCAATCACTGAGTCTGTAAACTGTTAGAAAACAGTGAGAAGTCCCCATCATAGACTGGTTTTGCCAGAGTACATTGTGTCCTCATCCAACTGCTTGTTTTGTCCAACCATTCCTCCAAATCCAAAGCTTCTCCATTTCTAATGTTACAAAGCCAAAGCTGGAACTGGGCTGTTTGATAAATAAACAGTGACAAATAGATCAACAGTGAACTGGTTACCAACGTGTCTGCCAGTAAATCTGATATTGATTGTGTAATTTAGTGATTCCCGACTACTTTGCAGTGACTTTGTAATATTTATTGTCACAATAAGCAGCTCCTCAGAGGCAGGGCTCCAGCTTCCCATTGACACGACTCCATTTAACACTTCAACATTAGGCGCTGCAAACGAAAGAGTACGAAAACAGTTTAGCAGTCGAGCTGAACTGTGAAATGAATAATGCATGTTAAGTGATAACACCCAGCTTCAGCCACGCTAAGTGACAGTTGTATGGCAGCAGACGAGCAGACGCCGTGTTTCCTGAGTTGATGAGCGAGCGAAGGGCTTCAGTGAAGGAGTTTTCAAGCCCTTTGTATCGGAGTATGATCATGCATGGAACGAAAAGTAAAGGGTTGAGAACAACTGGTCAAAACGAGTGTGTCTGCACTAAAATATTCCCATGACATCAGCTCACAACGCTGTTATTGATTTAATAGCTGTCTTAACTCAAAAGAAGTGAACGACTTCCATACGGAGTTCAGCGTCTCTGTGTTCCTTCTTCGCTCAAACTCAGCCCCTTTCTGAACATTATTCCAAAAATAAACAATGCTTGTGTTTGTCTGTTTCTGCACACCATGCTGTGCGCGACCACGCTCCCCCGTCTGTCTGCATTAGCGCTTAGCTCGTTTCTCTGTGGCTTCTCCTCACATGTTTCTAATGTGCCGCAGCTGGAGATGTCGAAGCAAGATGACAGAGGCAGCGAGGAGAGCGCTAATCAAACCAGCGTAAGTAGAAAAGAAAAAAAAAAAGTTTCAGCCCTCCCCACACCTCTCCAGATATTGTGTTGTGTCCTCATTCTCATTCCTTATTCTTTCTTCCCTTGACTTTCCTCTCTACCCTCTCCCAGCGACATGACAGATCATTACAGGCCAGTCCAATTCACCGCGACTGCATTTGTCATTGAATAAATCACACAGACACAACTGGGCTAAGAAATAAAGGAGCCATAAAGTCAAAGTGGCTCGCACATGTGCGTATGTCTGCACGCCCACGCACTGACACACACAGTCGCAGGGTGTTATGGATAGATTAAAAACGTTAGAAGGCCACCAGGCATCCCACACACACCAGTGAAAAATAGCACACACAGTACTATGTAGGACAACAAACAGACAAAAACTCGTCTGTTGTTCCGCTGCCATTTTTCTGCCACCTGTCAGAGTTTTGAAACAAACAGCTTGATCATTTGCCTTCCAAGTCTCATCCTCTCTCTCCCTCTATTTGTTTTCCCACAATCGTCTCCTTTTTTGTGTCAGTGTGTGTGTGTGTGTGTGTGTGTGTGTGTGTGACAAGCCATTTCATCCCTCTATCAGTAATATAGCTGCTGGCTGAAAAATTCGCCCTCGCCTCATTATCCTCATCCTCATTGTCTCTCCGTATTAACGTGTCGGTGGTGAAACTTTCTGATGTGTTCATTCATATTCCTGTTTGTCTTCTTATTGTGTGCCATCCATCAGCTTAGGTTTAAGCTTGTTTACTTCCAATCAGCCGCAGTCAAGCTGGCTGCTGGCAGATTCATTTAAGGTAACGTTTGTGTGTGTGTGTGTGTGTAGGAAGCCACAGTATCAGCACTGGTGTCCTGCAGTCAAGAGAAGGAAGGTCCGACGGAGAAAAATCCACCAAGTCCAATCCACTCGGAGAGGGAGGCTCTGCTAGTTGGTACGCTGACTCGAATTTCACATTGCCAATATCACTGAAACTGAAAATTATATATTTGCTGTATTTTGGGGCTTCAGACTCACTTTTTTTACATTTTTCTGTTTCTTTACACTGTTGTTATTATCCAGAGTGGTTAGTTCAACGTATGAGCCTTCAAAGTCCTTTTACCAAGTTACTGTCCTCAGCTGAATTGCTTCAGTACATTTATTGTAAACTCAAATTAAACTGCAACTATATTAAAGGATAAGTTCACCCAAAAATAAAAAATATGGACATCATCTTCTCCGCCTTAAGTCAATGGAAAGTCAGGTGAAGTTTTGTACACAGAGCAAAAACTTTGCCCGAATTCATTCACACTATGGGGTGAACTTTCCTCCACGATCCTTTAAAAGCTTAATGATTCTGGTAGGATCTAAGGTAGCTGAGCAGAGAGTTCTTTTTCCTCACAGTGTGTACACGACAGGCTGCTATTATCCACCTAGTATAATCTCATTAAACTTAGCAACATGATACAGCAAGTGTGCTAAATGGTATCATAAACGTCCGTATTTTTAAACCATATCATCAGACTTGGTGCTGAATAGTATCCTCTTCACTCGTGTGTTCAGGTGGAGGGGTGTGTAATTCAGAGAACTCTTGTTAAATCAGCGCCTGTATTGTTTCCCTGGCTGTGGTTTCCATGGTCACATAGCAAGCCGCCGCAGCAAGTTGAAACAGTTGAACTATCGTGAACTACAAAAGCAGCAACAAAGAGCTGTGCGCAGTCACAAGAGCATCAGATCCTCGTCGCTGCCTCCTTCACTGTGTTTACAACCACAGTGAAGCAGGCTGCCACTCGCTGTCTGAAAACACTTTTTAAAATTTTTTTCAATACAACTGCCAGTGAAAATTAGGATAACAGGACCCACGTGTGCGCAGGCTCTGGGGAAGAGTCCAAGTGACAGTAGGGAAAACTTTTTTGAATCATCTGACAGTAAGACATCGGCCCAAACCCCCAGATTTTAAACATAGAGAGGCCTTCTTTAAGGTCCGTCTCAAGACTGTGATAAATATGGTTGATGTGGACATTATTATTTCAGATTTTACTGTGCTGACATTGTGCCTATTCCTAAGTGGAGGGGCAGAATGCAACCAACTCTGTACCCCTCGTCTCACCCTCCGCTACAATGGCCCCACTTGAAAGACCCTTTTTAGAGCCAGTGTTTAGTTTGTCTGTTCTGGGCTACTGTAGAAACATGGTGGACTTCCTAGAAGAGGGTGTAAATATAAAAGTCTCATTCAAAGGTAACAAAAACACGTTTGTTTTAGGTGATTAAACGCTAATAAAAACTAAATTCTAAATATAACATTTAATTTCATACTGGACCTTTAACTACAAGAACCTTTTGAGTAGCTGACACACAACAAACCCGGGATGAGGAAGCATGACAGTAACGGGTTATGGGTCGGTTTTCCGGGGGCTGCAGGCTCTATACTTGATAATTATTTGAAGGGGCAAAGATACTACAAAAATCACAGAATGGTGGAGCCCACAGCTCAGTTTTGCCTCAGGCAGTTCAGCAGGTTAGCCTGTGCACGGCATTGTTGAAGACTGGTCGCAAGTGTGAAAGCTGTAAAAACTCAAGCGAACATCAGTCAGATACAGAGGCTACAGAAAATACTTAAAGAAAGGAGAACAGACACGGATTTGCTATATTTGATGCATTCTGAGGTGTTGTTTCATTTGCAAATAGTAACAGTTTACATTTTTCCTGACTTGAAGGAGGAAATGCGCTAGAAAATCAGAGTAATTGGTTGCAGTTTTTTTAAGGTTTAAAAGTGTTAAACAATCATCTTTTAAAATATTTATCGATAACGAGTCGGAGGATGAGCTCCGACAGTGATACTCTGCACACACGGAGTGGGTGCATGTTGGTGCAGCAGACGCCTTGAGGACATGTTCACTGGCTCTTTAAGGCAAATAAACACAGACAGCAGAACAACTCAAGAGGGCGATTTCATGCAAATGAATCAGCATGACATTCTGCTTGGTGCTGTAGCTCAATGCACCATTAGTGTCCCAGTCAGTCTCTTATTCATTGCCAGCAGAGTAGCTCAAGGCTAGCTCATTGTTTGTGTTCAAGTATCGACTGATGTCCTGCAGGTGGCAAAAATGAAGTCTTGGAGTAGTAATTTCTTATTAAAGGTCTCCAGTGAGTGTGGTTTTGTTGTTGTTTTGCTCCTGTGGCTCGTGTGTGTGTATGCGTTTGTCTCAACTGTTGATCCCTCGGCGCTCTATTGGTGGTTAGTAAGCAGGTAAGGCGGAGGATTATCTCTCTCCTGGCCATATCTATGAGCCGATAGCAGATGGTTTGTTTGAGCTGAGGGAGTGCGTGGCTTTGATGGGAGACAACGCATCAAAGCTGTCATTAAGCACTCCCTCTAATCTGGAGCCACAATATACAAGAGGCTCTTAACAGCAGTGGGAATGTGGAAGAAGCCACTCGAAGCTTGTGTTGGAGGAGAGGAAAAGGAGTGTGTCCTCTGGCAGTTTGTCAATGTCTGACATGTGAGAGAAACTGGAGGTATCGTGACACGTGTTAACATCTTTCCGTGACTTATTTTGTCTTCCGCAGGGATCATTTCGACGTTCCTGCACGTCCACCCGTTCGGGGCCAGCATCGAGTACATCTGTTCCTACCTGCAGCGTTTGGACACCAAGGTAACATGATTCAAAACTTCCACAGTGGAGTAGATAACATGCACCCATACAGACCCCGTCAGTCCCCCCTACAGCGCTGACATATGGACTTGTTGTATGCCAGGGTCCCGCTGTGTAGCTGAGACACAGCCCCTCAATGCCAGCAGTGCTCCTCAAGGCTTTCACAGCCCTTTCCATAAAAAATTGATGTTTTTGTTGGAGACTTTGTGAGGTGCTGCTGCAGCACTTAAAAGGAATACTTTGACATTTTGGAAAGTTGTATTGATATTCTCCTCAACCCCCTCTCCTCAAATGTCAGAGTGTTTCCCTTTTAACAATCAAGAGCTAGAGGTGGGTTGTTGGGAATTATTTTTGGTAATCTAATTGAGATTAAGCTCTCTAGTTCCTCGCTAACAAAGCTCTTATCAATCCTAAAATCTCTTATAATTATTTTTTATTAGCAAGGAGAGAGAAAACATATTTTTTCAATCCAACTGTCATTGTCGCTGCTTAAAATGAGTCAGTTGTGGATAATTAGTGTTAATTCTTTGATGGCTAAAACTGAAAGGTTTGTCTGTCCTCAGGTTAATTTGCTCTCTGCAGCTGTTTGCTCACTTTTTGTTAGTGTTAGGCCTCGTCCACATGTGCACAGGTATTTTCTTTTGAAACAGGGTTTCTTTGAAAAGGATTTCAGAAAAAATCTCTGTCCATGTGACACACTTGTAAAACACATTTCCACTGGCGATTGACGTTCACTGGGCAAGCACATGCTGCTGTAAACAGGAAGCAGGTTGTGTACGCTGGGCGGTTGTTTAACTACAGAAAATACTATGAAGGAAGCAGGGAAAACGTGACTGCTCTTCACAGAATCTTACTGGACAGTGGTGTTTGGCAGCAAAATACCCATAATTGTGTCCGTTTGTGTCTTTCTAAATATAAACAATATATCATCCATTCTGTCAAAGTTCAAATGCAAAATTCTGATATCATAAAACATACTCCCCCCTGGCGTTTCCATTGTTGGCACTGCCGTCATAAAGACAACAACGCAGGACTAAAGATAGTTTATATATTCATTTGGTCTATAATGGAGATGTGAAAGCAGATAGAAATGGTGCCAGTCTACCAGTCAGCCTTCATTTTCCAGGAGATTGTGCACCCTGTGGCAGTGAAAGTGAGGTTTATAGGGAATCAATCTAAAGGCAGATGGTGTCATTATTCTATAGCCATTACTATGTGCATTCAATATATACTTTATAATGATAAGTTACAGCAAAAAGTTTGCCAGTTCAAAGTTTGATTCACATCATATCAACTTTTTAATCTGATCAAGTAAAGTTCTGAATTGGGACCCTTCAGTATTTGGACTCAGTGGCTCGTGAAGTACTGTAGCCTGCAGCTATTAATTGATCCTGACTGCCACTAAAAGCTGCAGTGTGTCTGCCTGCTCAGCAAAATTTAAACAAAAGGATTACTATTTAAAAAAGGTGGATTTTTTAAAAATGCTGTCGAATGCCATTCTTTGACCTGAGAGCAGCTGAGGAAACATTCACTGAGGAAAAGACACAAAGCAGACCTGCATGTACATTTGGTTGGAAGCAGAATGCAAATGACTTCCAAAAAAACGTTTCAGAGAAAGTTTCTCTCACCTTCCCAACCTGTAAATTTTCTCAGCTATGTCAGGCCATATCTGGCTAGTAGTGTGATTTCCCTTGATGCCGAAACATATTAAAACTAGATCCTTCATTCTGACACTTGAAGCCAAACACCAGCCTCAATCCTCAGACACCCTTAGTTTCCACTCTGTCTGGCGAAGCACAGCTATTTTATCCCCGTCTTTTTGTGGAGGCATTGCAGACGTATTATCGCTCTTCAGTGCCACTTACACGAGGCTTTCAAAATGTCAACTTTCAATGTCACCTCCAAGAAGGTAACACTAAGATTAATGGCCATTTCTGCTCCCCGCCCAGACAAGAAGACCTTCAGTAAAAACGCCTGTTGTCACCGCTCCCTCTGCAGTCTCAGTGGCTGACCAAACAGAAGAGGCATTTAACCAAAAATTGCAGATTTCAAACTTAAACTCATTATTTGGAAGAATTGATTTCCCATCTGCATAAACTTTTGTTTTTTTGCCCCAAGAAATTACTGTTCTCTGTTGCATCTCTTTGAATATGCTCATCACCACCCTGACTCATTCTCACACATGCAAAGAATAGAGTGTGACTGTCTTCTCCTGTGCCTTTTGGGTTTTTCGTCTAGTGTCTCTGCGTGTTCGTGTGTGCGTATGTGTATGCGAGCGTCACCCACGCATGTCTGTCTGTGTGCGCATGAATTTCGCCCGAGCCGCGTGTTGCACCCACACCGGCTCTCCACTACACACATCAAGCAGCCCACAGAGTTTTGTCAATATCACTGGCTAGACTCCCCGACAACAAGCCCAATCCTCTCTGCTTATCTAGTGGCTACACACACAGCTCCATGTCTGTAATGACACACCAGTCCTATCTCCGTGATAGACCTTAATGCATCCTGACATCAGCACAGGGCTCGAACAATGTACTTATTAATGCAAGACACTGTAGGTCGTCTACAGCAGGGATTTTGGCAGTGTCACCTGAGGATTTCAATTGACTAATGATCCTCAACCCACCAGAGTGCTGTGTGCCAGATTACTCGGGTGGCTGCAATGCCGTCACATCTTCGCGTTTAATTTACTTGCACTGTGATTGTCTGATTGCAGTGGAGGTGTGAGGGCAGTGTGTGAAGGTTTTGTGAGTGGAGAGTGTAAAAGGTAAAAGTTTGGAAGTATGAGCAATGCCTGAAGTTAACTGCTTTGTTGGCAAGGGCCGGTAAAAAGTGCCCTATTTAAACAGCAAAGATAATGACTAAGGATTTTTCATAATAAAACAGACAGTTTTCTCTAAAGACAGTGTTCATTCAGAAATGAAAAAGGAGCGGAGGTAAGGCTTTTGGAAATCAATGAAATGAGTTAACACCTGCTGCATTCCAAACTACAAAGCATTCAAAGCTTTCCAAACTTTTACTTAAGCCTCAAAAATCAAGGTTTCCCTCATTTGGAAAGATGTCGGGATGCACAAAAATATCCAGAGTGTTTCAAAAGAACAATGCTCACTGACAAGAAATGTAAAATACTGTGTTTCTGAGATCCTCTTGAATTGTCCAGGGGTAGTGAGTGCTGCTGTGGAGAACGTTAAGTAGATTATTCCATGTGTTCTGTGCACAAAAGCTAAAAGGCAGAAGTTCAGAATAAACCTGCTTGACTTGAAGCATATGTTCAGCCTGCCAGCTCAGATCCATTTTTTGGCTAAATAAGATCGACTTTTGGATGTCGTGGCAGCCAAAAATACATACAATGCGATTTTTGCAAATAAGACCGAAACCACATCTGGAGGTGGTTTGAAATGCCATTCGAATTGGATTTCTGCCTCTCAGTCCGGATGCTCTGGCTGCATATATCCGATTTCAAATAGTCTTCTGTGTCACGCGCACGGAGACACACAATGATGACGTCGAATCCAGAGAGACAGACGAGAACCACAGCGTCTGAGCAGAATCCGGGCTGCTGCTGGCAGAGCGGTATGGAAGACAACACGGAGAACAACAGTCTGTAGACAGTCACGCTGATATAAATTGTCTTCTCCATGACCTGACATGATTGTCTGGAGGGAAAGATGATGATGGATCTGTATTCTCATGCTTTTGTGTTGGACAGCTGCCCTCACCGGTGCGCATAGCGGCCAACGCTAATGCTGTTACCTCAGCAATCCTTGCAGATATGTAGGTGATGTCTGGACACAAAAATATGATCTTATCACTTAGAAATAACACTGTGGACACTCTGTCTTTCAGATCCGATTTGAGAGACGAATCAGATTTGCCTGCTGTCTCAATATAGCCTCGGTAGACACATGGTCGATTCCCTTTAAAAAACAAGCCAAGTTTGAGATTTTTCTTCTAAAATCTCAGATAAATGGCAACTCGGAGATGGATCTGAAAAGCCTTTGTGCGTACAACATGTGGGCCTTTTTTATTTGTTCTTCTTCTCACCCTGGTTTCATGTGTGTGTCTTGCAGATCAACCCCAGTGAGGTGGAGGCTCTTCTGTCTCGGCTGCCCTGCACCTTCAGACAGGAGCTGACCGGTGTGGGAGCCAGTCTGGAGAAACGCTGGAACTTCTGCGGCTTCCAGGGCATCAAGAACACATAAGACTCTGCTGCTGACACTCCCGGGACATGGAAGAGACGACAGGCAGAGGACGAGGCAACAAGGGGACACTGTAGAGATGTGAAAGACACAGTACAAAGCCCACTAATATCAAAGATGGTGGACGACGTACTGTACGTGACTGCACAAGGACGCAGAAGACTGAGCACGGATCAAGGAGGAATGTTACGCAAGGATATCGGGGACTCTGTGTGGGTGGCAGAGACGTCAGGAAGCAGCATTTTCTATGGTTACAGGAATTTTGACATCAAACCTTGGACAGTCTTCATGAGCTTGAACTCTCAGTGTCTCTGTGTCTGCAAAATATTTTCGGACATAATGACTCTCTGGGAGTCACAGAAGCGCACCGATTCCTACAGTCACTGGATTATTATGTAGTTATCGCCCACATGGGCAGGGCATTGTGCTGTCAGAGCCTGCAGTTGGCATAATATGGTGTTAGTGTGGGCCAGGACTACTGGGCTACTCAAGGAGGCTTATCAGGGTCTGACTGAACACTTCAAAACCTCCAAAAACCTTCCGCCTCCCTCTCTTCTCTTTTTGCTGTTCCTGGTTTGTAACATAGATCAAAAATGGATATATTTCTTCATTTTCTGTAAAGGCTGTTAACAGTTGCATAGATTCATTTGTTGTAATACACTGTAAATGCTTGGATGATATTTTTGATTATAAAAAGATGTTTTGACTAAATAGGTTGAGTTTATTTTTATGTACCTGGTGCTCAGAGAGGCTGGTTGTAAAATATCTGTGTGTGTGATTCTTGTGCAGCTGTTCAAACATTTCTAGGCCAACCTTTACTCTTAGAGCCTGACAGACGCGCACACCTGCACAGGACAAGTTGCCTACTTTTAAGTTTCTGCCCATTCTGGCTTGGAGGGCACTATTTTTCGTCACATGTCTACCCTTTTGTTCTTACAGTAGCTGTACTCGAGGCTGGTTTTAGAACCTTACATAAGGGCGTCTGTGTCTCTCAAAAGCTAATTAAGCCTGGCACTCAGCCTGGCTAAAGACATAGCTGAGCGGCATCACAACTTAACTTGAAAACACACCTAGGGGATCATGTTAATGATGTTTAATTGGTGAGGCAGTTGGTGTGTGTTGCTGCTGCAGTGGTGTGCACAGAAAATATTTGTGTGTGTGCTACTTGCCTGGATCCATATATTAAGCAGTTACACAACACTCTACAGAGGGGAGTTTTCTTCTCCATCTTCGCCAGATAGAGAGCTCTTGCCGCCAGGACTGAAGGTTCCTCCCAAAAGCCCAGTCAAGCATTCTTAATGTTCCTCCACTGGGCTATTTGGCGGCGTGCTCTCTTCCCCCGTCGCTCTGAGAAACAAAGGTTTATTATTACACATGATTTGCTCTCATCGGCCCCCTCCATCTCCTACAGGCACTGCGTTTTGAAAAAATTAGCGTTCATGCACTTGTCAGTATACAAGTCCTTGTACCTGAATTAATAATGGGGACTGAGTATGTTTTGCCTACGAGCTCCTACAAGGCTTTCCATCCTTGTGCGCGGATCCATTATTAACCGTTTTGGTTTGAGAAGGAAGAAGGTTTCATGGGTGAAAAGTAAACTATCTGTCGTAGGAGTGGAATTGTTTACATGTTAAATACAGTATGTAACCTCCAGCCCACTTAGTTTGTGGGGTCCTGTCAAACATGATTAGGACAGAGAGTCAATGCTGTTTTTATGTATGTATAGTCATTGCAATGTTTGAGAGCAAAGATCTGACCTGCCTATCTCTCCTTATGAGACATTTTCTAGCTATTTGTTATGATGATGATGAGGAACAGCAAATCTATACTTTTCAGCTTCTGCCCACCCGATAGTGCACCGGGGATCATGAGAGATGTTGCCTGTGTCGAGTCGTACATCAGTACACTTCCTCTCCGTACCGAAAGACTTGATCTCAGCAGAACATCCCCGACAACAGACTCTGGCACACCTCGCACGAGCCTCTCCTCTCTCACTCGTTAGGTTGCTCTCTTGCTCTCTCTCGCACAAACAAAGCAGTAATGCGGTGCATTCTTTTCTTTCAGAAGCTGCTCTCTGTCTTGCGTTTCCTCCCAACTGAGTTGCCATTCCTACGCACTGATTTGACTGGAGGCACACACTATTTATCTCTCTTACAGCTGCTTGTGTGAGCGAGCGTGCACGCACAAACATGCTTGTGATTGTGCATCAGGTTCTCGGGCATCACACAAGGAGGTAAACACAGACTAATTAAATCCAGCAGCAGTCCCTGGTGAATGCCGCTCTCCATTCACTGTTGTCTTCTCATCGCTGTGACACAGCGAGGAGCCTCCTCATTAATTCAATTCAAGGTGTATGCAAAAGAAAGCTATTCAAGGGTGTGATTCACCCCACCCGCAGTGATGACGCCGTTGGACGACTCCCACCTTGTGAAGGAGAGACGCCCTTGAGCATCTGCTGATGTTAAGCTTTAGCAAATACTGCGCCTGAATTCTAAATTTAAAGGCATTAGTGTCATTCCGGAGGGATTTCTTAAAACAGGTTCCTAAATCCATCAATACAAACTCACATCACGTTTAAGATAGGTGTAATTGGACGTGAGGAGATAAGCAGGTTCTTTTGGGTGATATCATGATGCTTGAGATACCCTTAATTACCTTTTCCTCTCATGTTGCTTCCTGAAGGCACCCTCATCTCTACTTAATTATGATTATGGCCTCCCTCGAGTGAGCAGGTGTGAGGGTGCTGGCTGTGTATGCAGCGCATGTGGTCCAAAGTAAGATAAACCATCACACCAGAAAGCGACCGAGAAGAACACAGAGTGGCATCACTTCTAAGCTTGTTCTCATTGGTCATGGACCAACAGGCTTGAAGAGTTTGGCCACAGAGAAGCGTGGTGCTGTTTATGTTGTCACCAGATAAATCACCCCATATCTTAACTCGGTCTAAAAGCTCATTGACCTGAGGTGGTGAGTCAACAGCTCCTCCTATTGAGCACAACAGCAGCTACACCGTGCTCTACATTCCTGTAGCCAGTGGGCCAGCACCCGGGGGTGATTTGCATTGACAGGGAGTGTATGGCCACAGCGCTGGGGGACATGTTCATGCAGCTTTCCTTCTCAATAAAAGCTCCATGGTCCTCATTAATTTATGTATTCATAAAAGCTCCAAAAATGTACCCTGTTTCTAGGGTGCCAGGGCTGCAGCAGAGATGCAGTACGGCTCCAGAAACGGCTGCCTTGAGGCACTTGGAATGACATCTTAGAAACCAAAAACTATGGAATATTAAAACGAGAACTAAAGAGATTTCTATTTCTTTGAGGATTATTAGTTTGGCAGGTAGCAAATCATGTTTTGTACAATGTTTTTTGTTTACATCGTTTCGGTATGCACAGACAATTGCACGCACTTTGAGCCTGAATGAATGGCAAGTGTTGGAATAATTGCTTTACACTGCTCTCCGGGGTGTCTGGGCAAAGGATATTGAGCTGTGGAGTATGACACATAAATGCATCTCACTGTTTCTACCCAATCTCACTGTTGCTCTCCTATACATAGATCTTCATACAAAGTAGGAAGACACAGCAGTTATTGCCCATAAGGTATTTGCACTCACTAAGCAGGCTCTGCCACATCAAATACCCAGACCTTACAGGTGAGAGGAAGGTTGTGGAGGGGAATCATTAGAGGGGAAGTCTCACTCTGTACTTTGGGAAATGTATTCATGGGATTCTTCCAAAAAGCTTCACAGTTTAACACTGTTCACCAGTAAAAAAATTGCCAAAGATCCTCCTGCTGTTAGGGCCAGACTAGTTTTTTCTGGCCTATTAGTCAGGGAACCAGTGGGCCTGATCAGCGTGTTTGATCCGAAATGCCAGCACAGTGAGGCTCATGCCAGGTTAGACGGGATAGTGGAACTCTCTCCTAATGAGCGATGGCCACTCTTCATGCTGTTATGAATCGAGTGACCTTTACCAAAGAAGAATTGCTCTTCACCGACAGCAATTATCTGCACAGTGGAAACTTAGTTGAGAAAAGTTTATTTTTAGACATAAGAAGTGTTTTGTTTTTTTTGGCAGCAGTCGAGATCCTCTCCACTTTGGTCCTTAAACGTTGATTTAAAGTACTTATTATGTTTGGCAGCAGAGCTGGCTGAGCATCCCCATGTGGTGTTTTCAGTTAAGTGGTTGTAGGATTTTCATTAAGTTCTTGTTATACTGCAAACACCTGAAGGCCTGCGGGGATGGCTGGCACCATCGGAGGGTGGGAGGGAGTACTGTGTGCTTGAGCCCAAACATACAGCATATTCAAGCTTACAAAACCAGGTCTCTGTCGATGAAGTGAATGTAGGAGTGGATAATACGAATAAAGAGATAGAAAGAGTGTCCAAATAATTTTTTTACATTAAGCCTGAATCAAAATAGAAGACCTGGCGATGACTTACTTGGTGTACAATGAAACCTTCCTTGGGTTGTTTCTTCAACTCAAGAAGGGTGGATGAGACATGGAGCAGAATCTCAGATGACCCAGAAACACACACGGGTTGAATCTGATGAGTACCAGAGGTGGAGGGGAGACAGGTGAGGTGCAATAAAGCAAAACAGAAATGACAGCTGAAAGCAGCCCAGAGATGAACATTTATTTATTACATTATAACAGCAACAAGACGACTAACAAGAAATAAGATAAGGGCAAGTGAACAGTGGCAATAAGCTGACCGAGTTATAAATGTAAAGGACAACTTGAACTGTGTCATGCTACTTTCTATTCTTCCAATCAAACTCTAAACAAATTCCTCTTAATGCTCCTAATAATTCTCCTCTTTCATCGTGGACTGCTGTTTGAACATCCCAAACATTATCGCCAAATGTTTTTAATGCACAATTTATGAAGTGGACTGTTATATCACTGAGCCCAAAAAGTGCACAAGTATTTCTACAATATAGCGTCATGTCCCTTGAGCTCATTCTGAAGCAGAGATGGAAAAACTGCAGCTTATTCATTAAGTAATCTGACATTTTAGGAATAAGAGAAATCCAATGCATGTAATTTGCATCTGTAAACAATATTGCTTTAGGTTATAAAGTTAACTTCTGCTGCCACTACTCATTCTGAGGGTAGTATTACACTGTTGTACTTTACTAGCCATTTATTTCTCAGTTTTAGTTATAGCTTCAACATGGCTGTATACAAAACATGTAAAGAGCTATAGCTTACACTTATTTGTTATAAATCAAACTAATAGTAGGCCTAAATACAAGTAAGCATTTAGTCGATAAATCAATTTTCCAATTTAGAGAGAGATTGAGCAGAATCAATTCAATCAACTCCACCTTAATGAACTAGCAACAACCTTACCTTGACCATACTATAATGCATTATAATGACGTGATGGTAATAAGCTAAATATAATGATATAGGCGACATAGCCTATTTAATTGTTTAAATTTGCCACTTTTAACTTTACTCAAGTCATTTTTTCAAGGCAGGACTTTCAGGTCTACCTACAACATAAAGCTAGCTACAACAGTTAAGCTAGCTAATTGCATTTCAAGAAGAGCCTCTGAAATAGCTTTGAAAGATTCTACTGATAAATGCTCAATATTTATTTATACTCACTTTATAGTAAAGACAGTATTTTTGTCCATGCCAGGATAGTCTAAGAATGATAGATACTCTCTTCCCTACTGTTGTGAAATCCAAATGGCGGTTACTGTTCCTACGCACATCAGCGGTGCAGTATCAGTTGCCATGGTTACATACTTCGTTTTAAAAAAGGCGCCATCTCGGTGATTAGTTAGCTTAGCCGTTAGCCTAACCCAGAGAAGATAGCTACTTTTTTGGGACTGATGAACAAGTAAGTAAGATTTTTCTGCTTCTATAACGTGGTGTGAAGATCCTGGTGCCTTCAGCTGAGGTCCGGTTTTCCATTTTAAGGATGCACCAGCAGCCACAGTCCTCCCTCACAATTTAGCAAGTGGCGTAACGTTGTAAGTGGACTTTTGTCAGAAGATATGAAAGTTAGCTTTTTGGCTAAATGCTATATTTATGATTATCTGAAGATAAATGTTCATCCCTCAGGTGAGCTTTTCATATTAACGCCGGCGCCACCAGCGGGTTCACATTGGTTCAGCGAGACTAATGAATGTAGTGCTGCAAAATTATATAGTTTACTGCATTCCTCACAGGATGATTTAAGTAATGACTTTGGTAATCTTTGGACATTTAATTTAGCACCATCTTCATGTCAAAATTAAATTTATGCCCAATTTATAGGGATGTTAATGACTAATCAATATTCATTCAATTTATTAATTGTTGTCAGGAATTGATCTGATTAAAAATGTAGAGAGCCAAATTCACTTTTTTTTTGTTTACCAGAAGGGGCGTCACTTCGCTCTCTATTGACCACTAATGTTTATGAAATATATCAAAGTAAAATACTGGTGTGAGAAATGTGTTTTCTTAAATTAAAGTACATTGTAATTTGAAAAATGCTAAATGACATTCAGTTCCAGCTGAATTCATTACACTTGAACTAATTAGTAGGTAGCCACACAGATGGAAGCTCCACAATTAAATCAAGATCATTATTTTGTGTTAGACCTGTTTAGTGGATGATTCAACTTGGTGTTCACTTAATCTGTTCTTTTAAAACGTGGTGAATCCTGTAGGCCTAATCAATTATTTTCTTCCGACAACTAGTGGGGGGGAAAAAGGTTCATTTAAATTAGCTAACAAGTGGTAACTAGCATATCATTAACTACATCACTGTGTACTGGAAAACAGTGTAAATCAATATTCAGGTTGAAATCATCCCATGCAATTTTGTAGCACTTTGCCCATAAATCTCCTCCTTACCAGCATGATATTACAGTAGTCACTGCCCATGTAAATAATCATTTGATGATAACTGTGAATAATCATTAATGAATAATACATATACGTTATGTTATATAGCTCCCACGAAATTATTAGAAAGCTTTCTTTCTGCAGTTACCCTGAATGAACCAGAGTCGAGTGTGTCAGTGTCATTAAAACTGCATCAGTCTTCAGTTAATGTCTTCTGATTCCTTGCTGCACAGCTTGATCAAGATCCCAGGGATACATTCTTGCAAAATCAACAGTGACAGCCCCTGAGCCTTCTCTCAATGCATGACCGACCCCTTATTAAACCTGATTGATTGTCAACTTGTGAGCTCTGTTCCCCAAGTTACTGTCAGGGGTTTTGTAGTTCCTCTAAAGAAGCAGCAGCATCTCTGACAGGCAGTATGAAAACTGCTTCAACAAGACTGGTACATTGATCATAATTTCTTATAGGGCGCATAGCTGGCAGGGAGTAGCTAGTGTCTGGGACATTTCTAGTTGCAAAACTTTGACAGATATTGCAATATGAGATCATTTGAGCTGGTTTCACACAAAAAAACCAACATCGAAATGATGATGATGCAATTTGAAAAAAATGTTTTGCTTGGCCATATTGCAATTCGATAATATTCTAGGAAACATTTCAGCTCTACATGAAATGTGTTTACCTTGATTTTCTCAATTAATTGATAAGCAGCTCGACAGAATCACCAACACACCCAAAATTCACTGCCACTAGCTTCTCAGATGTGAATATATGAGGTTTTTTCTTTGCCTCATGATACTGAAAAAACGATATCTTTCGGTGTTTGACTTTTGCTCCGACAAACAAAGTAATTTGAATTTATCAACATTTTTATTATCAACAATTTTCTGATATTTAAGACAAAATGTTTCATTGATTATTTAAGAAAAAAAAAATATTGGGAGAATAAACAATCATGAAAATAATTGTTATATACAGCCTTAATTAAATGTCAGCATCACTTTATTCTGCCCATCGATTTACTTTTTTGGCTTGCCGAGTAGACCTGCAACAAATGGACTATTGGTTGACACTGTGATATTGATTGCAAACTATGTTAATAATCGATTAATCAGTAATTGGAGTCATTTTTTAAGGAAGAAAATAGCTGAACTTTTATAATTCCAGTCTCTAGAATGTGAATATTTGTTGGCTTCTTTACTCCTGTACAACAGCAAAATGCCCATATTTGGTTCGTGAACAAAACTTGGCAACATTTATCACAATTTTCTGACATTTTGAATGGAATTGAGAACATAATTGACAGCTATATCAGCAAAGAATAGTAAAATAGTTGTTAGTTGCAGCTCTATTGCTTAATGAATTTACAATAAACAAAAGGGAAGGGAGTGGGGCATTCACATCCAGACCTGCAGGGGGCGTACACAGTTGGCACAGAAGGACACCTATCTGGCAAATGGAAGGATCAAGGTGGTTGGAAGCTACTCTCAGCAGTTAAACATATGCAGACAAGAGAAAAATCTGGAAATGAAATTTAACTATACACAGCAGCAGCCAAGCCAACAAAAAAAGAGAGAGATGGACAGAAAACAGAAACAGCATTTCCTATTTGAATGGCACATGCAGTGCAAGCCTGTTTCAAACTTTATCCCAGGTGGCTCCATCAGTTTATAAGTCCTCCCCCTCACAGTGATTATAATTGTAGAGTTAAACGCTCAAATACGCGACCTCTGGCATGATTAATGCAAGTTCCTCCATGTGAGAAGGCTGCTTTATGAGCCTTCCTTGCACACACAAACCCTGCAACATGTGCACCACTCTCTTCTGTTGCATTATGTAAATAACAAGAAACCTGCATTCTAATAAATGCCAAGTAATTAGAATGTGCAATGCTACTGACTGATTTATGAATATTAATGGCATTTGACAACTCTCCTCAAAGAAATGAGCAAGCTGTGCTCTGCATTTATCAGCTGGAACATTTCAGGTGTTATCAAGGGAGAATGAATTTGCAAAAGAACAGTGAGCTTTAATGTGGAATGCTGTGAAAAGAAAACAGCTATTGGCAATGTCCCTCGCATATATTTTTGCTTGTTTGGCAACGTATTTTTCTTACCCATGTGGAAGGCTGCTTAAATGCAGGTATCTCCAGTGCAGTTACACTGTAGTTAAAAAGAAGAAATATCTTTTGCCAGCCTTCTTCAAAATTGCTGGTAAATGTAGAGGGATTTTCTTTCTTTTCTTCTCTTTTTTTGTCTCTTAGAATCAAAGCATTTTCTAGGCTCTCCATTATCCCCTTCACATATTGGGGAAGGCAGAGAAACCAATTTATCTCAGACAGTAGCTTTGATAGGCCATAAACAAAGGAAATGTCTTGCATCAAGCCCTTTTTTAAGCTTACCCATATTAATAAAAAGCATTTTGAATAATATTCAACTTCTATTATCAGTAATTATTAACTGCTAATAACCAAACCTGTCCTACCAGTGTACCCAACACTGTATTAAGTCATACGAAATTACAATTACAGATACTACTGCAAGAAAAGTGGAGACCTAGTCATAAAACTGTCAGAGTTATCTTTATAATTTGCTGACGACACAGCAACTTTTCAGTAACTGCTTGATATGCCTTAATTAGTCTTGTGTCTTTCCTATCAAACTTGTCCTTTAAATTCATGATGGAGTAAACCTGCTTCACCAAGCAAAATGAAGTACTGTATTTATAAGCGTTTTCCTCATCAGCACATCTTGGACAATAGAGACACATCCCTGTAGAGTTCTGTTAATGCCGAGGAGATATGGCTAAACACAGCTAGACATACTCCTGGACCTCAAACACGCCCACGCTGACTTGACACCTAATTATGTTGGTAACATTGGATGTCGCACATCCTGAGGAAGTGTTGTTTTGAATGGCAGTGATGTTAACAGCAGGACATCTAAACTAAATGACAAGCTGTTGCTTTGAATCAGAGTTTCAGCAGCTGAAAACATCATGTGAATTTGGTGCATACACTTGCAGACAGTGTTCTGGACAGATGCCGCACTCTGTAATGGTTTCTCATGGTAAGAGCCATCTAATGAATGGATTCAAAGGATGTATTTATGTGTGTGCTTTTACGGTTTTTCTATTCAGTAGTAATTAGTTCTACATTTTCAGTATGTCTTTCTTGAGTTCAGCCAACGCTTTTCACATGCCTGAACGGTTTTTAATTATATCTTATTCAATTTCAGTAGTTTCACGTGAAGTTGTAAAGCTTTTCTTTACTTACAAAGTGGAATCTATCATCCCAGGTATTAAGAACTGTTCGACTTAACCAACTGGAAGTCCTCACCGTTACTTTTAGCCCACTTTTAATGAAACCTTGTAGTGCCACCATCAGAGCAGTATGGATTGAGGACCCTTTTGACTTCCTCAAACTGTTTCATGACCATTTTTAAGAAATGTCACATTTTGGCTCGTAATGTCTAACACTTATGTTTACTGTTACTTATGATTTGTTCAAAAACTACCCATACTTATGCTCCAAATCCATAACTTGGTAAAGTGGAGTTTAGTTATCTGTCACTAGTTTAGACAACGTTTTGAAAGATGTTTGCAGAGTTTTGGGGATTATTTGCTTCAGAACAGCAACTGAACTGACATGTTTTAGTCCTTGATTAAAGATTCAGAGAGCGATAATAATGAAAGTGATAATAATGCTTATTTGTTTTTCTTATTAACGGTAATGAGAAACAGTAACTCTAAGCAGAACCCGGAAGGAAGCCTTTGGCACCGGAGCAGCAGCGCCCGGGTTGCCTCAGGTAGAAACTTTAACCCAAACCACAGATGCAAGGGAAGACTAACCTAGTCCGACGTTTCTTGTCTTGACCTGTATTTTTCAGGAATTCTTATTGCTGCTGTTGTGATCCTGGGAACATAACAAGTGGTCTTACTCGTGACTCACAAGAATTCATAAGAAAAGTGTCAGATATCAGGGATTGATTATCTAAAACATTCCTTCAGTTCAGCGGCCACTGCCTGAACTTTTCTTTCTCCAATAATGAAAATTTGCTTGATGTGTAACAAGCCCAACATTACCTGTGTAGAGTGTACTAAGAATGCTTAGTTGCAGCTGTATTGTTGTTTTGGATTAGCTTTATGTCCAGTGCTGTTGTGTTGTGTTCGCTGAGGCTCATAGATCGCCATTGCTCGACTGCTTTGGCCCATTAAGCAGTGTCTGTGTCGTTGTTGTTTGTAAAGCCAGCTGGGCTTAGCGCCTTTATCAATTACATATGGTCAAGTTCAAGTCGCAGAGAGGGTTTACAATATATTGAAACTGATATTTTCCAGTGTAACTCCTCCATGCTCCTGTCAACATAGTAAACAAAGCATAGTTAGGATGTTAAATCTCTCCCAGCCAATGGATGTGTTTTTATTAGCACCAGCAGCACAGCTTTATATTTCAAGGTTCTCATACCTGAAGCCTGTGTGCATGTCTCTTTTTCTTTTTTTTACATTTCATCCTCTGTAGGTTAAACTGTGCTTAGAGGGATTTTGATTGACATATTAACACTTGGACTTTATGCTAATTTTCTATTTCAAAATGTGTTTCGTTAGATGTAAATACGAGTGCAGATGGTGATAAGTAAACGAGTGAGGGAGGGAGGTTGCTCAGTCTTTTTGGCATCGACCAACGGAGGTCGATGGGGACGTGTTGTAAAAGCATCTAAAAAACATAAAACAAGGGCTCCATGTCTGGCAAAATCCAAGTCCCTGAAAGCCCTGAGAGGCCAAAGTAACTTGAAAAGAAGCTACTTATACACCCTTGATGCATGGCTGTCTGATTTAATGAACTTAAGCATCACAAGTAGTTTTCAGGCAATACATCTACAAGGAAAAAATAAATAAATTACTAAATTAAAGTGTGAATCATGTAGCCCTGGGCTAGGTTAACTCCTGGTTAACAGTCTGTGTGTGAAAAGGACCTAAGGATAGCCCTGGACTAAGATTACACAGTGAGAGAAGCCCTCTTGTCTTTTAGTTTCAAAAATCAGAATATCATTGGGGTTTTGCACTGATGCTGGGGAAAGACATTTATTGACATCATCTTGGACCTTTTTCAAATATAGCCATAATGTCATAATATTTTAGTCTAAATAAAGACCAGAGCAAGAAACAGCTTATTTTAAAAAAATTAATGTTTGCTGTTTGCAGTGTGACTGTGTTATAATGATGATGATAATGATGATGATATAGTAGTGACTCTTTGAATTAAAAAAAATATATATTATTATTATTATTATTATTATTATTATTGTTGTTGTTGTTGTTATTATTGTTATTATTATTATTATTATTATCATTACTACATTAATGATTATTATTATTTATCTTATTTCCTTATATCTCTGGTTTCTTCCTCCTTACACGAGTGCATTTCAGAGAGATTCCAGCGCGAGCTCTCTGACGTAACACCCCCGTGTACCCGTCCCATGGATGTAAGGAGACACCGCCCCGTTTACTTCCTGGTTCTCGTTCCCGTAACTACGGCGACTGTTCGGCCGCGTCACCGGTTGGCGGAGCCGCTATGACATCAGCGGCATGTCGGGAATCCTCTCCGTTTGACGGCGTACCGGAGCCGCAGACCCCGCGGGGAAAGAAACAGCACGTACTGTTTACACGTGAGCCGTCAACTTCACCGTGTTTCCTGCCCCATGTTCTCATCTGAGCCCCGGTCCGCCGCCGGAGAGGATGTGTCCGTGTGTCTGTGGGAGACAAGTTTAGTGACAGAAGTTAGAGAGAGAGAGACAACATGGTGAACTGCATCTTTATCTGCACTTCCTCCTCATAAACTCAACATCTGAGATCTGTGCTGCTGCTAAGGTGACCCGAGCAAGGCCGGCTGAATGTAAGTGTCCTGTAACTGACAACTCTATTACACTTACACCGGTGGTGGTAGTAGTGCTTAGTATTTAGTGCTTTGTGTCTTGATCATAAGACATATTGAAAGTTATATTGATTAAGTAGGCAACTGGGCAACAAATGACCACAAAGACAGAAAAAAGTAGTAAAATTCTTATTTTCAATGATATAATAGAAATGTAGCACTGCTGTTCTCTCAACAATAGAGCTATTTTGCACAACTCATCTCAGGAACTTATACATACTATACATTAATATACATATAACACACGCTATATAATATTTTGACACTATGCAGCTATCTGGTGCACTTCCTGTTTGTATCTCATACAGTGCAATCCCGTGCAATCCACTGTCTCTGTGCTATTATATATATATTTTTATACTTTATGAGAGTATTACTATGGGTGAAACTGTCCTTCTTGGTTATATCTGTATGTGAAGGAAGAATAGACTGGACAGTCTTTATTATTACGATTTTTTCTCACTTTACTTAAACTTTCTATTGTAACTTTTGGTTACCTTTGGCTTGCTACATTTTTATCTGTCACGTGGTGTAATCACTGTTTACCCTGTGCGTACAACTCTTTAGCTGCTGTCGCAAGTGAATCAATGATGCCTTTGTCTTTCTGGAACGCTGATGTGCTACAAGGTTTAGGGCTGCGCAATTAAAACAGAAACAAAACAGCATTACACTGAGTTACTGTTGTGCACAAATGTTGTTCTCTGATGCAAGAAAACCACGGGAAAATACATTTTTTAAGTGATAATGAAAATTGGGATGAAAAAATGATCGGTCCTACTAACCGTGAATCATATCGCGATATATCTCAGAGTGTCAATATGGATTTGTTTACTTTGTCATACAGTCCCTACAATCTGTATGTTTGACATTTACTTAAGTTTACTCTCGCTCAAATGGTTATTTGTGCACCAACTGTTCTTATCGACTTTCTCCACCCTGATATCTAGTTATGTTGTCTTTGTCTTTTTGTCCTGTAGCAGCTAGTAGATAAGATCCGCGACAGTTAGACGTGACCAGCTGTTTGTTTACTGACATCCTGTTGAACTGGTCCCTCAGATTTTTGTTACAACCCAAGGTGCCTGTTTCAATCTGAAGCTGTTACTAAGGTGACCTGAGCAAGGCTGACTTCACAAGGTATCAATTTTTAATCTGATTTATTTTATTTTGGCAGTTCTTGGAATGCAGGGATAAGATGCCCTTGGTTGTGCAGAAAGCTTTTGAAAAGTTCACAGCCATATGACAAACTTCACATGATATAGGCACTGAGGGCTTTGGGAGGGAACAAAACCTCTTTTCATGCTTTTTCTCAACCTCGGCGTTTAGTTCCCATCATACTGGACTGTGTGTTGCTGCGTATTTCACAGTCGAACTTACTGTATCAGGTTCTTACTCTGTTTGTGCCCCCACTGTGTCATCTGTATTGAATCTCATTATTGACCACATACACTGGACAGTCAATCTGCACACCACACTGAGTCAAACTGACCTTGTCACGGGGCTTTGCCATAGAAGGGATCAGTGACAGTGTACGGACACACTGGCGGCTCAGATGTCTGTTCCAGAGCTCCTGGGGCCTGCTGGCAGGTCGTCTTTAAATAGATAAGCACTTTAGTTGTATGCCAGAGAGGGGCCATGACCTTTGAGCAAGGTGATTCCTCAAGTCTATCTGCGTCTCAGAGGGTGATTCAGCAAAACACAGCTCTTCTCTAATAGTTCTCTGAGTTAAAGGAGGACCGAACAGGCAGGTTGCTGTGTTTTTATTCTTCTTCTTTCCCTCTGAGAATTTAGCTAAAATGTCAGCGTGGAAGTGTTTTTCTTGAGAAAAAAGAATCTTGAAAAAATCAGCTGCAGTCTGCTGTATATCACACCGTTCCTGCAGAGAGTTGTGGGGGATGTTTAACGTTTTCAGGCATGATCGATTTGACAATTGACCGAGAGCACCAGTGCGGCAATTCTGACGACATAATTATAATTTAAAAACATTTTTTTCAAGCAGACCAATTATTACATAATCATGTGCTTGTTATTCACCGAGCCGAATGCAATTGTTTTGCACAATCGTTAGATGATGCAGTCAAAGAAGGAATATAAAGCAAACATAAATACAATACTTCCATCACATATTTCCCGCAGCTTGATATGTGACTGGCATTTTTAACTATTAAATTACATAGTCTTGTTGCACCTTCTTCTTCTACAAAGGTTTATTGGCACCAGGTTGGAGGATTAGTTCTCCCAGCTCTTTATCTGGACGTGTTCAGCGTTTTATTTTCACATAACTGTAGTAGTGGATGGAATCACATATTAATTGGCATTTTCCGTATCAGATTTTCTGTAAATCCTGGTAAAATGTGAAATGTTAGAATGCTGCAACTAAGATTATTCCATCAGCTGCGTTGATGTAGATAAACGGGCCGTCTGAGCACAGTGTTCTGACGTCAGGAAAAAGCAGATATCTTGCTGTCTTAAGGCGATCCTGCTGCTCTTGAGCAGGTTCTCCTTTTTCAGCTCATATAAGACTAGATTTTTTTCTTTCTGAAGCAAGATGATACCCACAACAACACTGCTGTCATAATTGCAACTATTATACGAAAATTGATTGTCATCTATTCTCAAGTAAAACCGGCAAGAAAACACTGGTTCCAGCTACTCAAATGTGAATGAATGTCTTTGGGTTTTGTACTGTTCATTGGACAAAACAGTCATTTTTAACCTCGACTTAAACTGTTTTCTGAAAATGTACATACCAAATGAATAATTGATTAATC
Organism: Sparus aurata; assembly: GCF_900880675.1. Taxonomy (NCBI): domain Eukaryota; kingdom Metazoa; phylum Chordata; class Actinopteri; order Spariformes; family Sparidae; genus Sparus; species Sparus aurata. The sequence continues at coordinate 31,609,341 of NC_044204.1, read as the reverse complement.
AGGGGAATAATCAACAGATTATCAGTGGTCTTATTTAGAATAATTATCACTTGCAGCCCTACTTTTTAGTGATTATGTCGGATCAGATCTCTCAAATGTAATCAGATATTTTTGGATTAATAACAAACCCGCGTTTCATTTTTTCCAGAAGTTAGATTGAGAGAGTTGCAGTACGAGGTACAAATGAGTAAATAGTTGTTCTCAAGTTGTGTATTTGTATGCTCTTTTCACGCATGGGAAGCGTATTTTGTGATAAATGTGGTTCCGCTCTTCTCTCCCCAGAGGGTTTGCCATGTTTCCTGATGCCCTAGAAGCAGCTGGGCGGGTGGAGGGCCTGCCGCTGTCCTCCCCACAACCGCTGCCAGAGCTGGAGGAAGAGGAAACAGAGGCATCAGTGGAGAGGGGGCCCAAGAGACGAGGCCGCTACCGGCAAAGCCTGCAGCTTTTAAAGCCCTTCAGGATAACTCACAAGTAAACAAAATTGTATTTAATTTCTCATGGTGACTATCTGACTGGGAGCCAGATAAGGATGGGACATAAGGACATGCTGTTTAAGGCAGATACACTGACGGACAGATAACAATTTAAAGACGCACATGGACATAAAAATTCACATTCTATGTGTTTGCTGCGTTAGACTGTTAGGCAGTAGCCTCAGACTCTTAGGCAGTAGCAGGAGGCCATGATAAGGGGAGGGAACTTATCCCCCAGCGACAGACAGCGCTGTGTTTGAACATATGCCGACTGATAAACGACCCCTGAACTTTTTCTTTTTCGCTGCTCTCTCAGATTTCTGTGAAGAGCGTGCAAATTACTGTTCAAACACTGCGGGCATGATTCACCTTTCGTCAACTCTTGCGAGCAAAGGCGCCGCTTCTATGTGGGCCTGCCTCCCCCAACATTGCACCTCTGTGTACGCCTGCACTTTTAGACATCTCACCCATTTTCGCATCTTATTCTCTATTCCAGACACCAGCACCCAGTTGATAACGCTGGCTTCTTCTCATTTATGACTCTGCACTGGCTCTCCCCACTGGCGCTGAAGGCCTACAAGGCGTCCAGCTTGTCTATAGATGACGTGTGGGGGCTGTCTTGCCATGAAGCCTCTGAAATCAACTGCCAAAGGTGAGGTAACTGCGGCTTCGGCTGATGGAAGTGACCTGCGGTGTTCAGAAAACTCTATTAGATGCTGAAACACAGTTTTCCTAGAAAACTGCAGCTGGGCATAACATGAAAAGGGTTTGTCCAAAGGTGAGGTTAAACCACCGAGGAGTAATTTGTGAGTTATGAGCTCTCAAATACACTGTTGCCTCATCCTCTTTAAAGGGTAAGTACACCCTCAAGTGTGTGATGCCGAGGCTCAGGGGACACAGGTGACACTGCTCAATGTAGCATCGACAATAACATAGAGCTGGTTCTCAAAGCTAACCAGAAATGAGAAGCCACTGTCAGACTCTCCACTTGCAGGACATGGAGTGTTGTGGAGCTTTGACAGTCACAAGAGATTCACTGTATAGGTACACCTTAGGCTCTCATGTCATAGCGGAGTGTCTCTTCTCTCAGGGACCTTTTTATCTTGGAGATCTATAACATGCACAAGAACCCATAGAAAACCTGAAGGACAGAAAGAAAAGTCTCCTATAGGCACATTTGTGAAGCCCATGTGTTGTATTTACTGCTTCTACAATGGAATACATCTCTAACAGACTGCTGCAGAAATTAGTCCTAAAACTCAGAAATAAGTGAGCATCTCTGCACCTCTGATTCTCTCGTCTCAGAAGCCAGTGTTTTGTTTTTTTTTTAAATGGGTGTTCAGGTAAATGCCAGAAATAAGGTCCGTGGTTAAAACAAACTTAAAAGATTTTCATGTTTCATCATGTTTGACAATCACTATTAGACAAAGAATGATCCATTAAGGTGAAAGAGTCATGTTTTTTCTTTGAAGGACCCAGCGGAGCTTCACTCAGGTGAACTGATCTCTATCACACTGGGGTTGTTTTTCCTTTTTGAACAAATATTGAGAAACTTATTTGCTTTCGCTGCCCTACATGTGAGCAAGATGCATGTGGGGATAAACTTCATCAAACAAGCGGCAGACAGCGAGAGGGAATAAGGGCCGCAGTTGCATTCTCAGTTTAAAAACAATCGCACTGTTTGTTTACAATAGCTTCCAAGTAGAAACCCCCTGCATCACGCTCCAGCTTACATACAATCTAATTAGCTCTTTTCATCATGTTGGTTCAAAGAGTATTCATCTCAGTCAGCTAAAATCCACGTTGATGTGCTTCTGTCTAACTGTAGAACAAGGAATCACTGTAATGTACTCGGTGTGTTAACATGAAAGTATCCCTCTCTCTTTCTGTGCAAAGCTAACAGAACCCTTACATCATAAAACATATTTTAAAGACTCTTAAACTTAGGTAGAATCAGTAGCTGTCACTCATAGATGCACCAGAAAGATAGCTGACTGTTGAGTCTTGGGATTGGTAACATGTCCCGAGCACAGCAAAAGAAATGAGTAAATAAGAAAATCCAGGCAGAGGGCTGCATGCTCTCTGCAGATACGAGACACGAACATGCCTTTTGTTCTCATTCAAGTCTCCCTCTCCGTCTCTGTTCCCGCCTTGTGACGTCTTTCATGTCGTTTTATCTTACCGGTCGATGTTAGGAAGGCCGCGTGCAATGACGCAAAATAAAGATAATCGATAATTCCCCTCAAATGCATGAAGACTAAAGAGACGGCCTGTCCTGAAGATGTAAGGAGTAGGAGGTAGATATATGTTCAGTAAGTGCAGGTGTAGTAAGTAGGTGTTTGTTATTTCACACCTCTGGAGATGTCACTCTTGGGTAGATATAAAAAATGCTACCAAAGCAACACAGTACATAAGATGAGCACATCAGAAACATGAGATACCTCAGACCGTCATGTTTTACTGTATATCTTTTATATCTCTGTATAAATGTTACAGTTGAAGTCACGGTGGTTCGGTCTTATGGTATTTAATTCCCTGCCATGTAAACAACATGTGCTCTCTGAGGTCAGACTGTGCAGTGAGACTTCATTCATGAACATCCAGTCTTCTTTTACCTTCACAGGGACACTGTGCCTGGATGGGAGGCTGCTAAGAATAGCAGGGATTAGAGATTACAGTGAGAGTTAGTGCCTGACTTGGATGGTTATGTCATTAACTCCTCTACCTGCGATGCACTGTGTCTCGCTGTCGCATTCATTAGCTGTCATTGACTTGACTCAGCGTGGGGCAGACCAAGAGCTTAAAGTCACTGTTTACCTGCCAAACAGCTTGAGAACCGCCTTGTACTGATGCACTGATTCTATGAATGGACAGTAAAGAATTACATAAAGGTCATTAACGTGCATTTAGATTTTACGACTTGCTGATGGGGAAGTTAACGCATTTTCCCGAACTCACGTGCTGTCGAGCCATGGCGCCATGACTTGGCAATAAACATGAGGGAGAGTATTTGAGGAAGTTCTCTCTTGTATCTTGTGACAGCTGTGTGGGTTGTAAATGACCTGTTCCGTTAAAAGGCTTTGGCTCAGGGCCAGGACGTTAAGTGCTGTAAAGAGCGCATAGAGGGGCGGCTATCAGACTGGCACGGGTGGGCGATGGTGTGCATGAGCACTGCAGAGTCGCGCGAGACGGCAGTCTTTATTTTGTGTTTACATAGCAGGAACAGTTACGCAACCACGATGCAAAGCAGGGATGATGGCGGGAGGAGGAGGAGGAGGAGGAGGAGGTGGGGGATGGGAAAAGCACCCTGGGAGAGTTGACACTTGTTGGTGCTCAGTGAGGTGCGAACCTTGAATGCGATGTCCTGGCCAACACTCTCACGAAACATCAGCTTCGCTTGCCATCTGGCAAACTGAGACGATGGCTGTTAGGAACATTTCAGCCGTGTTTAAAAGCAAATCACTCCTCCTTTGGATCCCACACTGTTGCCCTTGTGTTCCCATTTCCATTCGTGTGTGTGACCAGTTACACACTTGCAGATCTGTGATTGTTAATTACGATAATGAAAACTACTAATGTGCGTGATTTTGGATTTATAGTGTATTAGTATTTACCATCATGAAATGTTCTTTCCTTGGTGTTCTGCCGGTACATTGTTTACTGTTCTTCGCTTGATCTAGTGACACATAATATGTTACTCACAGAGAAATCTTATTTCCATTTCTCAAGCTGTGCTCTGTGCATTTATTGGGCTGCAATTCATTGATATTTCTTCAATTTGAACACCATTTGATTTCAAGTAGTAATTATCAGTCTGTGTGAGAGTGTAGTTGGTTTAATGTTCTATCTATCTCTGATACGTTTTTAATAAAGTCATTAGGGCGTAAATTACTTTCTGCAGCTGCTCTGCTGCTGCTTTATGGCGTCATTAGCAGTGATGCATTGGCCAACAAGATATTTCTACACCGTGCAATTGGCATTTTACTGCAATGAAAGTACATTAGCACGTCTTTAACATGTTTGGCCGTACCCTTCTCAGTCTAATTATGTGATGCATCATTCATGATCATATATTGTAGGTCACCTTTACATTATTATCAGCCTCCACTTTTCTTTTACGATTTTCGACTGATTGGCCGTTTATATCGCGCTTTCAGCCGGTCTGATGAATTTCAATTGCTACTCCACTGTGTTTAATCAGCTAAATTGAAGAATTAAGAAGTTGTTTTTTTTTTACTTATGAAATTACCAACTTTTACATGAGGTTAATCATCACTGCTAAAGAGGTTATGTTTATACCTGTGTCTGTTTGTTTGTTTGCTTTTTGATTGGTTGGTTTGGCAGTTTTATCACATAAAAACTATGAGAGATGGGTCTTCACCTAGAATACATTTTTTTTCTCAATTTCTTTGCTCAAAAGGCCAATATCTACATTTCCATCAGCTTCACGTGGAATAATGCATGGGTGTTGATTAAAAGATGAGGTGTATTTATGTGGCTCGTGGTTATGAGCAAGTTCAAAAGGGGACTGTTGATCCTTGGCGGAGGTGTGTTATCTACTGCGTGCCATTTTGGTTGGTACTACTGGGCTGCACTTTTTTTGACTAATTGTCGATACAGTAAATTAAGTTTACTGAGAATATAACAAAGTTTGGTTGAGATCTGAGTTCATGTGAGATCATTTTGTCCCCGACTTCTTGTTGCAGGCTCGAATCTTTGTGGCACGATGAGCTGAAAAGACGAGGGCGGGAGGGCGCGTCCCTGTCAAAAGTCTTCTGGAGGTTCTGCCAGACCCGCATGCTGGTGGCCATCTTCTCCCTCCTCATCACAATGGTGGCATGCTTCGTTGGGCCCGTGAGTACCGTCCAAATCCTCCTTTCCCTTTTATAATCTGCCGATTGGGCTAATATGCCTTTCAGCATGGTCACTGGCTTGGAGTCCCAAGTCTGGGTGAAAATCGCTTTATCCCGTTTCACGCTGGTCTGGAAATTGAAATGAAACCATACTGGGAGATTACAAAGCCTTAGATAGTGATAGTTGTACCCAGTTACGCTTTGGACCACAAATACGCTTTTATTGTATCCGCCACTCGGATTTCTCTCCAAGAACATTTCTTATCAGAAATTTCAAATAATCACCTTAAACTAAAAGGCAATTAGGTTTGGAGATATCACTGAGCAGTTCCCATTGTTCCTCGTGCGCCAAGCTGCTTGTTTCACTGTGATGTTATGTGTACACTACTATCCGAAACTAATAGCATTAAGTGGATTTAGTTCTTACACAATGACGCATGTGTTGCACATTCCTGACTGATTCATTTAGTACATTTTAACAAAGTCGTGTTGTGTGTGTTGTCTTTGTAGATTATCGCTTCCAATCTTATATTACATGTTTGCCTTGTCACGTTGTGGTCGTCACATGTCATCTCCATCATGCTTTTTAATTGACGGCCTTGTCTGTGAAACCCGACCATCAAATCTCTTGATTTTAAATATTCGGAATGTTTCATCTTCTTCTGCGCATCCTATTTTTTTACTCTTTTTCATAATATCTCTGCCCTGCTTATCTCCATCTATCAGGCTGTATTTATTTCCCTGCAACAAAAACCCCCCGAGACATTATGATTTGTTATTGTTGGCTATATAAATAAAATTGACTTGACTACGGCATTTTCTAAACCGTACCCTCTCTTTCATCTCATTATTTTTCTCCTCCTTCTCCTGTCCCATTTTATCTCCTTCATGTTCCTGTTTCTTTCTGCTGTTTTCACTTACTTTTTCTCCTCTGTTTCCTCCACCAACTCTTCCTCTCTGCTCATTTGTTCCCAGGCTCTCCTGGTTCGAGCTCTGCTGGAGTATTCGCAGAGCTCACAGATCTATGTGCCGTACGGCCTGTCTCTGGCAGCCGGGATCTTCCTCATGGAGCTGATGCGCTCCTGGTCCCTGACGCTCATGTGGGCCGTCAACTACCGCACTGCAGCACGCCTCCGTGGGGCAGCTCTTACTTTTGCCTTCAACAAGATCCTCCGCCTACGCAGCACTAAAGACATTGGCCCAGGCGAGGTAGGTGATAAAACCCCTGAGGGGACTCATCTCCAAATTAACTAAATCATGCCGCGCCGCGGGGTATCACATACAGAAGATTGAGATGGATTTCATTTCTGCTCTTACACTATTCCTGCTTAGATCTCCACAAATCCCATAGCCTGAGGGAGGGGAGGCTGTCTAAGATTAGTCATTACACAGCTTAAGAGGAATCATTGTCCAACAAGTAAACGTGGGAATAATGACAACTATATTTGTAAAACTGACTAAGTGGCGAGGTCTCAGTGTGTCTTGTTTAAAAAAGGTTTAGTTTATTGTAATTTTTTCCATGTCATTGTTAATGTGAATCACCGTCTGTCTGTCAAGCTGATCAACATCTGCTCCAGTGACGGGCAGCGGCTGTATGAAGCGGTGTCAGTGGGCTGCCTGCTGGCCGGGGGGCCCCTCGTGGGACTGCTGGGTCTGTCCTACTCTGCATACTTCCTGGGCCCCACAGCTCTGATTGGGTCAGCTGTTTTCATCCTCTTCTACCCTACCATGGTGAGACTTCAGCTAGAATTTCTTTAAGAGTGAGACAGGAGGATAAGAATCTTGTTCAGATCAAGTTTTGACATTTGTGCTATGCTGCTTTTACAAAGAAGTTGACAAAATACTGTATGCATTTATTACTGGCACACAGACTATAATAGATTGATAACAACAGACGAATAAAGTCAGACAACTGTCTGTGTTTTTGATATGGTGTCAACAACAGAATGCAGTTTTTTTGCAGACTTTTTATAAAATAGACAGCACGTAATGATCACACTCATTACTCCAACGACAAGCAATTCAATAACAGCAACTTCTAAAAGCTCCACCAAAAGTTATGGACCATTGTTTTACTGTTGACTCATTATTTTCTGAGCTGTAACTTTGAAATCAGTTTAGTAGACGACATGAGCACTCATCACTTTGGAATCTTTTTGTTAATTCAGGCAGTTGAAGGGACTTTTTAAAAGCATCATAACTCTTCGGCTATCAATCTCCTGTCAACTTTGGAGCTGTTATTTTCAAATTATACTCAGTCTAAGCTGGAGCCTGACAGCCAGAGACCCTCGTATTGATGTGAGAGGCATTTATCACTCCGGTCCCCCGGACAGCCCTGCAGCACAGCTAATGCGATTGTGTCTGCTTTCATTTCCTCCCCTGCCACTTATTTCTCTTGTCATCACTTCCTTTGTTCCTGTCTCTGCAGATGCTCGCATCGAGGCTGACGGCGTACTTCCGCAAAAAGTGTGTGACCGTGACTGACCAGCGCGTGAGGCTGATGAACGAGATCCTGGGCTGCATTAAGTTCATCAAGATGTATTGTTGGGAAGATGCCTTTGCACAAAATATTGAAAGTGAGTGGCGTCACGATACACCGCTCGTGTCATGTTTGTCGTCAGTTCTCTTGGGATGCAAACTTGGCTGCTTTTTGTTTTTAATTTAAACTTTTTATTCCTCACTCAGAATAAAGGGTCACCTCATTTGAATACCTGTCACCGTGTTGCAAATGAGTGTCTAATTGGTCAGTTTATCGCCTGGAATTAGACTTATCCTCTTAGTGAACTGGCAAGATAACCCTGCCCCTAAATCCATTTTCATTAGCCTGCGCCGTTTATGTGGTTCCCCGTGCCCTCCTCTATAATCAAGGCCACTTTGAATCCCTTGGCTTCAAGGTTAATTGGCAATGTGTTTGGGGCCTTATGATACCTTGAGTGACTGTCAAGGCTGCTCTACTTATCCATGAATTAGCGATGGCCTTTTCTCATGAGGACCTTGCTGTAGGTTGTGGATAAGGATCATTCTCCCCCTTTAATCATGCTCCAAATTAGCCAGGTGGGGCTCGTTTTTATTGCTGTCCGTTGATTACCTATCATAATCATAATTAATCGGCATTCGACTTAATAGCCAATGAGTCTGAAGAGTTACAATGCCATTCCCTTCAATTACTATTGTTGTTGAATTGAAGATCACAGTGTCTTTTGCCCGTGGCGTGTGACTTCTGCTTTTGTAATCCACGCAGAAACACACATAATATCCAGAGCGAATCCCGTGGAGAATATCATGTACCAGGAGGAGGGAGTTCTTTTATTTCTCACAGTGCTGCTGGGGCTGAATTAAAGATGCACAAGCTTTTTGTTCCAGGGTTTGCACCCAATGAACTGGGTGAACAAAGCAGCTAGCATGTGCATTTGGGAGATACTAACATTGAGGAAGGAAGGGGGGCAGGATTTGGGCTTTACACTTGGACAGTTATCAAGGTTCAGCAGGTTTTGAAGCCCCTTTCATGCCGTATATGGATGTGGGGCCCTTGTCCTCCCTCTTGTATCTATTTCTGTGCAGTTGCTCTGTGTTGGTTAGGGACTCTTATGGTGTTGTTGATTGAATGTTCACTGGAGAACCCTTTGGGAGTCACTCAACCCGTACTTTATTTTCTCTCTCTTTCAACCCCGTCTTTGCCTTTTTATCATCTCTCTCTCTCTCTGTGACTCTTGTCTGTTCAACAGAGGTGCGCTCAGAAGAGAGGGGGATACTGGAGAGAGCTGGGGTCATCCAGAGTCTCACAGTGGGTGTGGGACCCATTGTCCTGGTGATAGCAAGCGTGTGCACTTTCACCCTACACATGGCTTTGGGCTATGACCTCACTGCGGCCCAGGTATTTCAACGAACATCAAGGAACTTGAACTTGAAACTGGTTATGAAACAATTTAAATGTAATACTGATGCCTCTATAAGTTGATGGATCAAGTCTCTATCAATTTTAAAGTCAGGTGTCGCCAATAACTGTCTCGCTCTCAACACATCCCATCTCAGGCTTTCACCGTGGTCGCTGTTTTCAACTCCATGACCTTTGCCCTCAAAGTCACACCATCAGCTGTGAGGTCACTGTCGGAGGGTGCTGTCGCCGTCCAAAGATTTCAGGTGAGAGATATAAACAAGTCTGTCAACCACCCGATGCAGAGTTGGGTGGTGTGGATGTCAAGGACTCAGTATCTTATTATATATCACATCACACTTTATGAGGGTCAACAGGGTAAAGTAGGCATGAGATTGTCGATCAGAAGGTGCACCAGCTGGTCACACCGCATTCTGATATTTTCAACATACTGTACATGTGGTAAAAGTCGTATGTCAGTGAGAGATGGTTTCACTGAGCCAGCGAGGGTTAAGTAAGCAAGCGCTTCTGCCAAGGACGCACCAAAAGGCCTCAGGCATCCCGTGTTTCCCTCGAACGCAGAATTGACAGAGACATACTCAAGGACAGGTCAGACTGTACCTTAAGCAATAGACTGAGTGATATATTGGCACAGCTGCCTGTATCTTATGACACAGCTCAGCCTCAAGTCAGAACATTTGTCGACTATTCCATTAAACATTGCTAGATCTGTTCAGCAAAATACAGATACAGAAATGCAGCTAAATATATAATCATTATTTTATACATAATTTGCAATAGAATGGCATTTCTTCCTTGTCAAATGTTTCTTTTTTTAAAGGTAGCATCGGATTGTACTTACACATGTTAACATTATCAGTTAGCTTCTGCAGGAACAGTGTTTCTGTGGGAGAGAGACGCTTATTTTCGTGCAGAATTAAAGCTCTTTTACATGCACCAGAATCTATTCAACACAAAATTTAAAAACATAATGGGTGTTTTAAAACATCAAATTAAACATCAGGGAAATCAGTCGTTAGAGACATACCTAGTTAAAACACTCTTTTGCTGCAACATAAGGAAAGACAGAAGCTTTCAGTCTTTTTTTCCATATATGTTTTAGTAAAGAACATAAACAATTTCTCTACAATGTGTCAACAAAGTTAATTGTTGCATAAAGTAACCCACTGTCTCTCTCCACAGAGGCTTTTTATGATGGATGACAGAGAAGCTGTTTTGGTCAAAATGGAGGATCCTGGCAATGCGGTAGAATTTCAGGACGCCACACTGGCTTGGGAAAAGGCGCGCTCTCCGGCTACGAAGCCTAACCCGCCTCCCAAGAAGCAAGGAGGGATGAAACGCGTCTTCCGCAGGGAGAAGCTCAGCCTGTACATTTCAACAGAGGACAGCAAAGTAAACAAGGAAGCTCCCAACGCACAAAGTCTCCTCACGAATATGGAGCTGGAGAGTCCACAAAGCACCATCTCCTCGACGCAAAGTATGCGACCTCCGCTGCACAAGACCCTGCACCGCATTGACCTGCGCATCAAGAGGGTAACAAACACATATGCAGAAATCTGTCCAACATAGGGGGATGGACAAACCATTTCCAGCTTCATTATTAATTCCTACAATGCCACTGTATTTTTTCCCTCTGCAGGGTTCATTGGTTGGAATCTGTGGAGGTGTCGGCAGCGGAAAGAGCTCCCTCCTGTCTGCTCTACTGGGACAGGTGAGATTCAACTGGTTGTTCAACTCGAGTTTCCTCTTCAGACAGCGCGGACATGAATAGCAGCAGCAAGAATAGCTTTAGACTTTTGGAACATTCTATTCAGACACAATGCCGTGAAGGATAAAAAAAGGAATGTTTCAAGTGTTTTCTCATCTTTCAACCCCTCTCCTCCTCACACAGATGACCCTGTTAGAGGGAAATGTAGCTGCAAGCGGTGGATTTGCATATGTGTCACAACAAGCCTGGATCCTCAACGACTCTCTAAAGGAGAACATCTTGTTTGGGAACCAGTACGACCATGACAAGTAAGCACAACTACTGTATAATGATGGCAAACAAAAGCAATCAACTTGACCCCTTATTAACATATTTTCTCATCATACCCTCATCAGATATAATGCCGTCCTAGAAGCCTGCTGTCTTCTCCAAGATCTTGCAGAGCTCCCATATGGAGACATGACTGAGGTACAGTAGAAATCTGCTCCTCAGTAATAAGAGTGTTTGATAAGTCTTTCTTTACGCATGATGTACTTTTAGTAGATATATCTCTATCTCTCCACAACTAGAAGAGAGTTTAACGGAGCTTTTTTCTTTTTAACTTATTAGATTGGAGAGAGAGGTGCCAACCTGAGTGGAGGGCAGCGTCAGAGAGTGAGCCTGGCTCGTGCCCTCTACAGTGAACGGCCCATACTTCTCCTGGATGACCCTCTCAGCGCTGTGGACGCCTGTGTGGGTTCCTATGTCTTCCGTAAAGCTATCAGGGGTGTCGGCAAAGGAAAGACGGTGCTCTTTGTCACCCACCAGTTGCAGGTGAGGAGCTGTCTGTGAAACCCTGATAACACCGGTTCCTTCCAAATGTGTCACTTTGTTTATGTATATTTTAGTAGTTTCAGCATTGTGAAAATATTCCATGCATTTTTGTCCCTCTCAACTGTTTATGTTTCTTTAAAGACCTGGAAGGAAACAGGTCTCGTATTATGTAATTTTTTTAAGGTTTATACCTACTAGGTGTCTACCAGAAAATGTTTACATGCGGCAATGTTCAAAAAACCCATTATTTCTCTTCTTTTTTTCAATTTGTAATACAGAGGATAGTTGAGAACAGTTCAACAAATACAAAGAAATACCACTGAAGTTACAAAAGAGCAGTAGAAGTCTGCAATAGATAAACAGTATGCAGTTTAACCATTAATCTTTACTTTACCAATATCCTTCTTTTACACAATATTTATCCTATAAGATTTTTCAATAACAAAATAGGCCCATTTAGACTGTAGACTGTATATTTACTTTACTTTATCTGGTGAAAAAACACATAATTTATCTCGTTCTGTCCATTGAACACTCTGTGTTAGTGTCTGTCTCTTCAAGGCACAAAAATCCCAGTCTGCTCTGATTGGTCAGCTATCACAGGCCTGAGGATGCACATTATACATTACATGGGATCTTTAAGTTTAAAGCTCCAAACCTGCGTGTAATCCCTGATTTTGACATTGTTTTCTTTTTTTTCTCTTTTAGTACCTGTCCGAGTGTGACCACGTTATTCTGATGAAGGATGGGCAGATTTCAGAGTGCGGCACCCATGAGCAGCTACTGGCTAAAGAGCGTGACTACGCCACCCTGTTCAACAGCATGCAACAGGAGGTAAGGGGGTGCAGGAGGCACCAGGCGAGCTCTTTTGAATAAGGCATCTCTGTTCAACAGCATTTAACATCACAAACTGAATAATTCATGAGCATTAAGAGGCAGGACCGATAGTTGAATACATGGCTTTTCATTATTTATGTGCATTGATTTACCAGTGAGCTGCTAAAGATCCTGTCAATAATATCTCAATCTAAATGACCTGCAGCGTGTTGTCATAGCTGCAGTGGTCTGTAGCGTTGCCATGTTTCTAAACTCACTTTCCGTCCTACTACTTTTGTGTCTCCCAGAATCTGGTGAAAGAGAATTTAAAAAACAAACAGCAGAGGGCAGACACTGAAAAGGCTGACAGCGCTGTTGATGTTGCCAAGGTCAGACCAAAGGTGGAACACAAGAAAGGAGGTGAGTGACCCTGCCACTTCTCATGCACCACATGGAGAACGAAAGCTAACTGCTTGTTTTCCTTGACAGTGGTTCATCTGTAACTTCATTCTTGACGTCTTTCCTTATGTAGAACAACTGATGAAAGCTGAGGAGAAGGGCTCTGGTGCAGTCGCCTGGTCTGTGTATGGTGCCTACGTCAAAGCAGCGGGAGGTCCAATAGTCTTCCTCATCAACGCCTTCCTCTTCCTCTCCACCACAGGCAGCATAGCCTTCAGCAACTGGTGGCTGAGCTACTGGATCACTCAGGGCAGCGGGGTGAGTTTGGAGACGACCCTGCTTTACTGTAATAGACAGCGCTTTTTAGCACGTATATCCCAAAAGAAATATATAACTACTAGTCTTCAGTGAGCGGTGGGAGCCCGCTGAGAATTAATCTGAATGTGTATGATTAAAAAAGTAACAGCAACGGTGGAAACTTAATTAAAAAACAGTGCACGAGCAGCGAAGAAACAGATGTGCAGCAAAGCAGGCGGTGGCAGCTATTGAGAAATGTGCTCCATATAGTAAATATCATTTAACTGACTTATTTTCATGTACTTTTTATGCGCTTCCCTCTATTTGATTAGATGCAAAATTCTTACATGGGGAGAGAATCAATGTGTTTTTTTATCACTCTTTGTAATTTGTTGCTCCATCTGCACTCAGAACACATCATTAATCTTGGTCAATGAGACGACGGCGGGCAACAGCATGAGACTGAACCCTCACATTCAGTATTATTCAACTGTTTACGTCGTATCCATGGGAGCTGCTTTACTGCTGAAGACTATGAGAGGGCTTGTGTTTGTGAAGGTAAGCTTCCCCCACCCCAGAAACTCCCATCTTTCTCTCGTATGCCTTGTCCACAAAATGTCCACAATGTGTCAAGTCAAGTTGAGTCCTTAGTTAAGGCGAGGCAAGTCCTGTGTCAAGTCACACCCCGGGCCTCCCCCCTCCAGAGATACTGCAGTATCCGGTCTTTATAAAAAGATAAGATTATCAGAAATAAACACAGGAATGCGGCACTAAAGTGCAAGACTCAGGAGACAGTTGAAAGCCTTTACTTCAAGAAAACTGCTCAGTACACAGAGAGGCAGTCAAACAGGCAGCCATCCAAAAAGGGCTAGGCAAGAGGCAAGGTCAAAAAACACAAGCAAGGATCTAAGAACTAGAAACACTGAACATCAGGAACAAAGGCTGAATGCAGACAAACTAGCACAGAGGACTACTTGGGCACAGCAGAAACACATCAGGGTGGGGAGACAATCACAAAGGTGTGAGATGAGTAACACAAAATGAAACAGGAAGAAGAGCCACAAAAGTGAAACAAAGAAAACCTAACCTAGGTTGCAGGAACAGACATGACACATCTAGGAAACTCTGTCATTCTGTCACATGCTTTGTTCCTCAATCACTGATGAGCAGACATGTGATTCAAGTCGAGTCCTGTGTCAAGTCACACCCCTGCCTCCCAACTCCAGAAATGCTGCAGTCTTACCTGCAGTAATTAGTCTTTATAAAGAGATAAGATAAGTTATAAATACTTGTGTAATAATGATATTATAGGCCAAGGTATGTAACCTAATCAAAAAGTATGACAATGAATCTACTTTTGTTTTTATGATGATTGAAAGCGTAGCGTCACAAGGAGTTTGAATGACATGAAGTTATCACCACAATGCCATTCTCAGTGTGTGTTCGCATACTGGGTAAAGCTACATAGACACTTGTTATGTGAACATTGATCACATTAAAGAACACATACAAGTTAAGCCAATTTTATTCATAAAGCCCCAAATCACAATAGCATTGCCTTTATGGGGCTTTTACTCAATCTGTCCTTAGACCATCAATTCAAGTCAGGACAAAACTCCCCTGAAATAAAAAAACCTAGCAAGGAGGGAGAAATTAAAAAAAAAAAACCTCATGAAGAGCTACAGTGGAGGAGTCGCTCTCCCAGGACAGACAGACGTGCAATAGATGTGCCGTGTAAAGAACACAACAACAAAAGCACAGAGTAGATTATATAAGATATGTGTGGGTTCAAGCGGACGAGGCGAAGTGGTGCCCGAGCCACATGATGTCCTCTCCACTCTGGTAACCTGGAAGAGGACAGGCCACACAAGATAATAAGCAAGAACATACCAGAACGTTTAAAGATTTAGATTTTACGTAAGCACAGGTAAAAGAAAACTATAAAAACAGAAGTGAGCTGTGATTCGTGGGCGACCTTCGAGATATGACAGTCTAAATACGTGATATATGTGAGGTGACTTCCAAGTCCAAGTCGAGTCTCTGAAATGAATATTAAAAGCTGATAATTTAGTGGTGGACGGTAAAGTAGTGATCCTGCCTAATTGTCTTTATTGTCATTTGTTCATGCTCTCATGGTTTCAGTGCCGTAATTGAAAATGCCCACGGGCCAACTCCATTTATCCGTCCACTGCCATGTCACAGCTTTACAAAGACTCTGTGTGTGTGTGTGTGTGTGTGTGTGTGCATGTGCGTGTGTGCGTGCGACTGCCAGAGAGACAAAGCGGCAGAGAGAGAAAAGGAAGGATGTGTGTGCGTGCATGTCAGTGCCCCTTCGGGTGCGCATCCTCTTTTTCAAGCTAACCCATCCTGACACTGCATTGCAGAGGTTAGGTCCCCACGATAATGTGTGCCACTTGAAATTGCTAATTTTTCAAAGCCGGCTAATCTTTTTTTACCCCTAGCTGTGATGAGATCTCTGGGACTGTTGAATATTCCATTAATAGAATTAATTTGTTCTCTGCTGCCACATGTAATTTCTGTCCAATTGGTGAAATGTCTCTTGCTCATTAGGTCATGACCTTTATGTCAGCCTCCCAGAAACTCATTATAAATGAAGATTTGACAGCTTGCCTTGTGCGAGGAGGAGAGAAAAAAAAAAATAACAACCCATCACTGTGCACATGCTTAGCATATGGTGAGGTAGACTTTGCTTCTTGACTGCCACCGCATTTATCCATTGTGTGCTTTAACGTTTGAGCACATCGACAGACTGTCTGTTTATCCGAGCCATGATTCTTTCCGTATGCTTCTTAAAGTGGTTTGTTTACATGTGTCAGGTCTCCTGTTCAGACGCGGCTGTTGTTGTTTGTGTTGACAGTGCACGGTGAAGGCTGCCTCCGTGCTGCACGACAAGCTGTTCCGCCGGCTCCTCCTCAGCCCCATGCGCTTTTTTGATACAACACCCCTGGGTCGTATCCTGACCCGCTTCTCCAGAGACATGGATGAGGGTGAGGCTTGATTTGTCTTGACTGGGAACCTTTCCCTTAAGAGAGCTCTCAGTCAGTGAAGTCACCCCGCTTGACAAGGTGTAGTGCCGAGACACAGTGTGGGTTTTTTGGCCTGAGGGAGTGGCTTTCTGTTATCCACTTCACTGGTGTCTCTGTTTGACATGTTGATTTGTGGGTTGCTGGGGCTTTTTTGGATGGTTGATTTTGTTTCTAAGCATAATATTTTGTAGACTCCACTGTGTCTCATTCTCTCTTTTGAGGGTATAAAAGCTAAGAACCACTTAGGGGGGCCACAAAAATATAGTTCACATGCAGAGATAGATCCAAACTCACGCAGTGTGTCTGATACACAATATGTTTCCTCTCCAAAGTTGACGTACGTCTCACCATGCAAGCTGAAATGCTGCTGCAGAACCTCACCCTGGTGCTGTTTTGCTTGGTGATGGTGGGCATCGTCTTCCCCTGGTTCCTGATATCCATCCTGCCCCTGGGAGCCTTCCTCTTCTGCGTCAACCGTGTCTCCAGGTCAGATTCTCATCACTTCTCTTGTTATCATTGCTATTTGGCAGTGAGCCTGATATACATACAGACTGTAACAAGTACTCAAGTTCCTTTAAGCACAAAGTATGTACTTTCTGCCGCGATGGGGTTTTTTTCTCAATCAAAACAAAAACAAGGGACGCGAGTAGCACTCGATCATGGGAGCTGTTATTATCATCATCAGTGTTAAACAACCACCACTGCTGATGACATCAGGGAGCGTGCATGTATAGAATCACCAGTCAAATCCAGTAAATGTTTGTTGACTTTGCCCCAAAATAAGGTTTAAAACTTTCTACTTCTACTGCGCATGTGCCCAGTTTCACTTTTACAGTCCTGCCACCAACTAATCCCACTTGAGCTCTCAAACAAATATGAGTTTAATATCTAATCTCTGAATAAACTCACCTTGCTTGTTAATCCCGTGCATTACCGTGATCTCTTCCTCTCCCGTGCTTATTAGAAGTCCGTCTGCAGCAGCACCAAATTGGTTGAAACTGTCGTGAATCTTAGCTGTGCACGATGGGCTGGCATCTTTCATATTTCGGATTGGCTTTTGGTGGAAGGTGATGTGTGTCATACAACCGCCCTCTTTTCAATGCAAAAAGCCTTAAGTGGTCTGTCTCTCTCTATAATTTCTCTGGTTTTACTCTGGTTGGAAGGTAAAACGACAGGCGACTAAACGAAAAGCACCATAAACGTTTAGGATAATGTAAGTCTTTAAGCCGTAACATATATTTGCATTGATGGATATTTAATCACTAGGGGACAGAATAAAAAAATCCAAACAAGCTGACAGAAACACACCCGCTCATGTAGTTAATAGGACTTAAGTGCCAGCCGACACAGAGTGATTTACATCGTATTTTCAGGTTAGCAGTCAGAATTCGTTGTTATTAAGCCAAAGTTACCTCACCAGTCACCAGTCCCTGACTTCTTCTGCCTGCTAAATGATTCGGGGCAGCGGGTTTGTGATCTCAGCTGCCAACAAACACTGACCTAAAACAGGCTAATAATCTCTGTGGTGCTGCAGATGAGGTGATTATCCTCCATTCTTGTTTTTATTATTCTCTCTGATTGTAGAACTGCGGGCGGCCATTTCTCACAATGAGATATTTGATTGAAGGTTAAACCAAACAGGTCTCGTTTACAAAAGTCAAGGTGATCTTTCTGTATTATTGTACTTTGTCGTTGTATTATAAAAGCAGAGCACAGGCTACTTTATGCTTATACAACAAGCAACAGTACACATGGAAATACAGCCCATAATGATCGTGAATTTAGTGATTAAAAACAAAGCTCCAGTTACCTGCAATGTTCTTAAATGGTTTCGTTGTAGTAAAAAAAAAACCGGGGAGTACTTTTGATCATCTCATCTGCATGTATGTAGAGTGTTATCGGTCAATTATCTAATTTTTAACAGTTCTGCTGTAAATGTTGCAAGAGCATCGCGGATGATCCAGTGACTCTGCATTAGTCATTATTTATGACTTCGCAGCAATTGTGCAATAAAGGTGAATCCACCGAGGTGAACAACAGCGCGCTGGCATCATGGGAAATAACCACAGCGTCTTTGTTATTTCCCCTATCTGAGAGATCAAAAGGAGCACGACTCTCAGCGTTATTGTTGTGCTGTTGTAAAGTCAGAAAGTCCAAAAACAAAATACAGGAAGTTCCGGATGTCATACAGTAGGCGTTATTTGTAGCGATGACAAATATAGAAGGAAGTGCGATGAGTTAGATTTGAATTCATATTTCTCAAGTAGAGCTAAGAGTTTTGGGGGAATATTTCATGATACTGATTGCTTTAGGTTCAAAGCTAAGCTGTGTCCCTGCTTACAAATCACACACAACTTCCCCTCCCCTTCTGCGGGTATGAATCGTTTGATATCTCGTCCCCACATAAGCTGGATTTCTTGATTTCTTTAATCAGATCTTATAACAGTTTCTGTCTCTTGAGGGATCAATTTAATTACAACATATCTTCATCTATCTTTAAAGAGACACTTGATTTGTCGGCAGATCAAGTGGAATTAATGTTTAACTTTGATCGAGTATTTAAGCGCGCAAGAGGAAGAGGAGGACTTTCACCAAAAAGTAGCAATCACCCCTGGCAACGCTTACAAAAGAATACCGTATCTTATAAAGTCACGACATCCGAGGATATGTATAGACGGTACATCTAACTGGATCTCCCATTGAAATCACCCCCTTCTAAAGCAGCTTTTATTGAATTCTGAAATGAAACTGCCCAGGGCATAAACATGTTTGTCTGGATCGCGGGCTCGAAGCGAGGAAGTGTCATGTTCTTTCCCGCACTCTTTCTGCGCTGTTATGAGAAAAACCAAATGATTCATGGGAGACTTGAAATTCACATGCACCATCCATTCTGTCTTGGTGTCTAAAAGTAGAACGACACCTCGCCTTTGTCAATAAACCACCCTCACTCACACTGCAGCGTGGACAGCGAGTCTGGTATCTCTCTCTGGCTGCCTATCGTATGGGGGAAATGCGCATGATATTGGATGAGATAGTGGGAAAGCAGTGCTGTGTCGTGGACCACATCCTCTCGGTCCGCCGTGCCGTCATTCCCTGCGTGACACACAAGTGCATCATTGGAGCTGATGCATTTCCCATTCTTTCATTCTTCTGTGAGGTTTCCATATTCAGCTGTAATGTCTGCGGTCCTTTCAAGATCAGTGAAAGATGCAAAGTAAATAAGTGGCTGACGGCAGCAATATCAATTTGACTAAAATGTGACGCGCATGCTTCAGATCTTAAAACCCTCCCAAAGATTTGTACCACACATCTCACACGGGATTTCGAAACTCGGTCGCTTTTTTTTTTTATATACTTGCTGTGGCTCATTGTGAGAGTAAAATGTTCTCCATGGTGTTTTCCAATTTGATGTAATTTATTTGAAAGATTTGCTCCTCACATGCCGAGGCCTATTTGCACACAGTTCCTTTGCCATTTTCATTCAAATTAGGCAAACCTGAGTGGAGGCTTTTCCGCTCTGCTGTGCTGCAATCTTACCTAATTTGGATTTTCACAACCACTTGGGGTTACAAATGAAAATAAACTTTGGTTGTGGCGCACGTCTAGACTTAGCTTATCTTTGCCTGTAAATGATATTTAAAGACTGTATAACATTCAATCAGTGTGAAAACAAATTAAATTGCTTTGTGAATATTACAGGAAAGACAGAACTTATTTTATACCAGATTGCAGTTTAAGTTCTGCAGTATTTTTATATTATTAACTGTGTGATTTTAAATTAACCTCCACGTACCTCTGGAGGGAGCTCATGTCCCTCCAGCGGTACGAGAATAATGGTTTTAGCGGTAGAAAAGCAATTGATATAATTTATATTTATACTAAAAATTCAGTTTCCGCATTAGGAGGATGAGTGTGTGAGACTGTATTTTTATCTTTTTCCAGGGTTTTGATTCGCGAGCTGAAGCGCCTGGAGAACATCAGCCAATCACCATTCACCTCTCACATCACCAGCAGTCTTCAGGGACTCTCCACAATCCACGCCTATGGAAGAGGGCGCGACTTCCTCCAAAGGTGAGTATAATGGTGTCTGTCAGAAGATGGAGATCATTAAACTTTAATTCTGTTGTATCTCTCATCGTATGTTTTCGGTTCACTCCTCAGTTAGTGAAGATACTAAACCTCCCGCCAGAAATAGAGTTCTTCTTTGCTTTTTCTCTGGCTGTAATTAATTTATCTCCCTTTCCTCAGATATCAGGAATTGCTGGACACCAACCAGGCTTCTAACTACCTCTTCAGTTGCGCGATGCGTTGGCTGGCAGTCCGTCTGGACCTCATCAGCATCGCTCTTATCACAGCTGTAGCGCTTCTCATCGTCTTCATGCACAATCAGATACCTCCAGCCTATGCAGGCCTGGCCATATCGTACGCGGTGCAGGTATGTAAACACATGTAGTCGCCACTGACTGTTTAAGATATGATCGGAGCTTTCCGGTCTGGTGCGGAAGTGTCTTAAACTTGCATTATTTTATAATAGCCAGCAGGGGGCAATTCAATACAACATGCTGTTCATTTAGTAAATTATGGTCCCATCAAGCGTAAAAAGGATATGAGTGATTGAGAAGTCCGTACCAAGGCTTATCTTCAGGGTTATAGATCGGATCCAATCAGTATCCTCCACAGCTACACCCTCTCCTCCAAATATGGTCGCTTCTGGCCTTAATAAACAAGATGGCCAAGACTATAATGCCAAACCTGAATGTTCAAAACAGATGTCCACAAACCAATGAGTGACGCCAGTTGTTTCACACCCTATGTAGTCTATGAGGTTAATAAGAAGGTACACTTCTTCGCACGTACTTAAACTGTTCCCTCAATGCATGAAACTTAAATCGAGACCATGTAAATAGAAGAAATAACCTGTTCTAGCTCTCACACATGAAGTTGATTTCATAAGCAATAGAATACACTGTTGTTTACCAAGCCTCACTTGGTATGGTGTAGGTAATGGTGGCTAATGTTGTTTTCGGTACAGTTTGCTGTATGAGCCCCAATATTCATTCATTTTGCTGATTTCGTGTCTCTTCTTCAAGTCTGCTGCCGTTAACTTTTAGGAAGAGAGTGCAACAACATTTGTTTTTTAAATGATCATTGCTAGGAGTCCTTACAGCCATGGTGGAGATTTGTGAAGGAGTCACATCAGCAAATATTTTTTTTAGGCTTTAAATGTTTTTATTGTTTCAGTGCTCATTTGTCGAAGTTCTTTCACGGTGTTAAACCCTAACCTTTCAACTCTCTCTGCTTCTCCCTCACCTCCAGCTGACCGGCTTGTTTCAGTTCACGGTGCGGCTGCTCACAGAGACTGAAGCTCGGTTTACATCAGTCGAGAGGATCAATCATTATATAAAGGTAGGAACACTGATTGGCGGAGTGAGGGAGGCGGATTATGTGACACACGCTGCACATCATCACATGGACTCGGTGACTTTCTAGAATCACACCGGCTAATGCAGACCAGCATGAATTTGGGGCAGTTGGTGTGTCCAGACATGTGTGTGCTTCCGACGTGTGCGTGTGATTGTATATGTGTGATAAGCAGCGCAGCAGGGAGGAGATAGAAACCCAGTGTGAGGTCTTTACACACTCCAGAGCACATGACAGGGCTTGTTTCACACAACAGCCATCAAACTGCAGAGATACGAATGGCAACTTTTCTTTTCGGCCTCGAGAGAGCAAAGGAAGGCTCACGCAGTGAAAATCACTACAAATCAGTTAGAGGGGCTTGCACCTCCAAGGAGATTTAGAGATTAATACCAGATACCATCCCCTTTTTTTATCTCAGAATCTAGAGAGTGAAGCGCCCCGACAAAGTCCTGAGGCAGCCGCTCCTGCCCCCTCCTGGCCTCAGCGGGGAGAGATCACCTTCCAGGATGTAGAGATGAGTTATCGTGACAATCTGCCACTCGTGCTTAAGAGTCTGTCCTTCACCATCCTGCCTGAAGAGACCATCGGCATTGTGGGTCGCACCGGATCAGGTATAGCTGACCTCTTTGTGCTCCCCAGCCGGCAGCTTTTTCAGCTCCTTTTTTTAAAATCTCCTTTTGTACACACAGTCTTTGTACAAGCAGAATCTTTTCTGTTGCAGGGAAGTCCTCTCTGGGTGTAGCTCTGTTCAGACTGGTGGAGCTGACTGGAGGCTCTATTGTCATTGACGGAATCAATATCGCCCAGATTGGTCTGGATGACCTGCGGAGCAAGCTAGCCATCATTCCTCAAGAGCCGGTGCTCTTCATCGGGACAGTCAGGTAATCCGAGTGATAATTGCTTGTGTTAACGAGCTTTGTAACGTATGCAGTGGTGCAGCTTTGCAAAGTTTAAAATGCAGAGAGCAGGGAATGAATGAGAACAACAACCACTCAACAGTTAATGTGCTCTTAACTCTCAAAGACCTCGACAGCAGGCAGTGGCTGATAATGGCTCTTTTTTTTCATTGTTTAATAACTTTTGAATCATTCATCCTATCTATATGCTTTAAACGCTCATGTAAAGCAGAGTTTCTCAACTTCTCAGAAGCACTTATCTTGATTTGGCGTTCAGGAGCTCTCTCTACCCACGTAGTTTCCTGGGCCAATTGGCGATGGTTGTTCAGTCAGATGTTCAGTAGATCACTCACTTTTGCTTCAATGTCCTCTGTAATGATTTAATAACCATTCTATTTACTCTCTTAACTTTTTTTTTGGACACATGATTACACTGTCCTTCACTGAAAAACACCTCAGATAATATGATAACAAATGTAACTTGTTTAGGAAAGGTCAGATACAGACAAAAGTTCATGTAGAAGTCTAAAAACATCCAAGTACATTTAAAAAGATTTTTAAAAATCCCTTTGTGAGGTTCAGTCAACATTCACATTTAAAAAAAAACACTGCTCTGAGACCAAGCAATTGCAAATTTGGGACTTTAAATGAGCCAGTATGAAACCTCAGGTTCTCCAGAATTAGATGATGGATGGCGCCTGATGCTGACCGCTAGAATAAGGTAGGAAAATACAGGAGAGTCAGGCGCCACAAAAAATGTTCTAGCTCCTCTAATGTAGAATCCTGTGGTGTCTAATGGTGCAACAATGTGGTCACACTGGGTGTCTGTCAGCGGTCTTTATACTTCCTTACTGTATTGTCTGCTACTCCCTGCTGATGTGCCTTCAGTCAAACTGCCTGGTTAAAGCCACAGTGAAGACTTTTAAAAGAAAAACTGCAGCTGTATAATTTATCAAAACTATTAACGAAATCGCAAGTGAAAATCACAGGAGCTGAGCTTTTTGCTAACAGTAAAATATGTCACAAAGTACCATTATAAATGGAGCATTGTGCTGCTATAGAGACGCCCTGGCTCACACATCCTTTTTTCCAGACTTTGGAAACGTGCGTGTTTGGCACAGCCCCCAGCAAAATGTCACATCCGGCAGCAGATGTGAGTGTGAAGCCACACCGGAGGGAAATCATGACAGGAACAAAAATGATGATCGGCAGGAAAAAAAACTAAAAGCACACAAACACTAAATTTGACAGGCAAGATGGATTCAAAAACAAAACATCAGCATTGTGTTTATAAAAAACGAGCAGTCAGTATGTTTATGGATGTGGATGACCTCGGGCTCAGATGAGAATTTACGTTGGTCAGCAGTGAACTGTACCTCGTGTCTTAATGGGAATTGTCATCACGTTCAATCACAATTATGTCTTCTTTTTCCAATAGGAGCAATTTGGACCCCTGGGATCAATACTCTGATTCTGAGATATGGGAATCTCTTGAGAAGACTCATATTAAAGAGATGGTGAGTCACAAGTCACTTAAACACAGTCAGATAAGGTTGAATGATGCATTACTTGAATGGAATAAAGCCCTCATGCTTGTCCTCTCACCTCTGTATGACCTCCTGCAGGTCAGCCAGCTGCCTCATTCGCTCCACTCGGAGGTGACGGAGAACGGAGAGAACTTCTCAGTGGGAGAACGACAGCTACTCTGCGTGGCCCGGGCCCTGCTGCGCAACAGCAAGGTGCTGTTTGTATAACACTGCTCGTTCACATTTACATGAGGAACATTGTGTGGCGTGGTGATGAAAGCAGCTCAAGTGAGACGTTCTCCTCAGTTTTATAATCTAAGAACAGAAGCTCTCCATATCACAGAGTGGTCAGTGTGCATGTGTCTCTGTATGGGATAACACTGCCACCTAGTGGAGCTCAGAAGCATGAATTAGGCACGAGCTGTTTGTCATCATTTTGTGTTAATAACGTTCTATAACTTTACATCTCCTGATTTGTTGAATTCATAAGATATTATACTTTATTTAATCAGTAAGTCACACAGAGATCAATATCTCATGTATAAGTGAGACCTGAGAATCAAATCATAATGTAGTAATAATAATAATTATATAAATGGCAATGGTAGTGTTAATGACATTAAAATATAATAATCAAATAGGAGAAGATTAATATATAATGTGATGTGGACACAGCAGCCTGGCGAAATGCATTCTGAAATGTCCTCAGTGAAAGAATGGAAGAAAAGAGTGAGAAGATATTCTGTGAAAATATGTTTAAGAATTACATTCATAAAGACAAACTCACCTGACAACCTGAAGTGTCCTTGGTGCAGGTACGAAAAAGAATAAAGAACACAACTATGTTATATAAAACAGTCACACCATACTTGCCAACCTTGATACCTCAAAAACTTTCAAAACCAGAGCAGGAGTCTGAAAAATGTGAGATTCAGAGACTTTGTTCTGTTTTTTTAAAGAAATAATTTAAAGACTGAAAATAACAAAACTATAAGTAAACTGCAGCAACATTCTTCCCTATATACTTTTAGTTCTCCATTTCGTTTTAAGGGAAAGAATGCAGAATAATTTGCCCCTGTTTGATCTGATGTGGCAGATGCAGTGCAGGCTACTGTTCTTTAAAACGTCTCAACAGTACTATAGACCCACAAGCTGCGCCGTGCCAGAAAGAGGCTGTAAACTAAAAGGGGAAAAAAGGTGTGAAAATGTATCTTAAATGGGGAGAAATACAGGTGGATTCTTACTGGGTGAAGACAATTAAAAGTCAATGTGTTTGTTTTCTATTTTTCATTTGTTTTAGGTTCTGATATTGGACGAAGCAACAGCCGCCATCGACGCGGAGACAGATCTTCTCATTCAGGAGACCATTCGCAGCGCGTTTGGCAGCTGCACCACCCTCATCATCGCCCATCGTCTGAACACGGTGATGAGCTGCAGCAGGGTCATGGTCCTGGACAACGGCCAGGTGTGTAGAAAGGCAACATGAGTGATTGCGCGATTGCACAATTCGGCGCCTCAATTGAAACTCATTCCCAAGTTGATACCCCCTCTGATTTACTGTGTGAATTGGTCCCTTTGAGGTGACGGATTGGATAAGGCAGTGCACGCTTTACTCGGGAGGTCATGTGCTCGAGCTGACATTTGATGCAAGCAGTGAACATTAAACGCACACGAATGATTACCAGTCTCAGCGTGACCCCTTGACCCTGTTAATAAGTTGAGTTTACCCCACAAAGGATTCATCAGCGTGCAGAGTTATGTGATTGATCAGGATCGACAATATTCATGGTTTGAAATTATTATCACTAACTGCCACTGGGACCGTGCAACCGTGCTCCCTGGGTTTCTACCAGAAGTGACAAAAGTATATTCTATACTCATGTAGAAGTACAGATACTAGAAAAAGCACTCTGTTAAAAGTAGAAGTATTTATTTAACTTCTTTACTCAAGTAAATATAAGAAAGTAAATGATCTGAAATGTCCTGAGAGTATTAAAGTAAAAACTTAAAGGTGTCCCTTAAGTTTCTACTTAAAGGGTTAATCAGTAGGATTGGGCCGAGCTGTTCCTGAACGCACCGGACAGAGTGTTGAGTTTCAGTCGCGGGGTGTCAACTACTGACGTCTCAAGCACAGCATCAACTTGAGTAAATAAGGAAATTCAGGCAGAGGGTTAAATCATTTCCATGGGAACATTTTTATTTGGGTCGTTTTATGACGAGCTTTAAATTACCCCTCTGCGACTGATTTGGTTCGATATGAGCTGTTTATTGTGCCTGACGTGTTGATATGATGGATTTTTATTTTGTTTGGGCTTTTAAAAGTGATTATAATCAGAATACTAGGCTCCATGTTAATGCAGCTATGGTGAAAATTCAGAGAGTAACGTAGCTTTTAGCGATCACTTAGCGTTAGTTACCTAAATTTACAGAAACTTGTGGCTCACACAGAAACATAACAAGGCTGCCTCAGGACAGTATTTTTTTTTTCCAGACATTTAAATTCTTTTCATACGCTGCCCTCGGGAAATAACTCAGGTTGCAATATTCTTAGAGAAAATAATATGCCTTGATTTTTGTTCCTCCTCACAAGTTCATGGAGTGAGCAAGTGGGACCGTCTGATTTTATATGCTGGCACTGATCACTGTTTCATCTCTTTCATTCTCATAGATTTTGGAGTTTGACAGTCCCGCCGCCTTGCTGGCAGATGAAAACTCGAGATTCAGAGCCATGATAGAAGCCTCAGAAAACCAAAGCAGATAAAGGACGCCGGGCCCTGATCTTCAGCTGAATACCTGCATTGCACAAAGAACACAGTTAATTCAATCCTGCCGCGGTGTGAAAGTCATGTGTTAAGAAATACAGAGGGCTCCTGTGATGGCTGCTATGTGCAACAATGTCTGTTTATTTCCAAACCAAAGACCGAAGGGACCACATTTCTGAAGGGCACATCAAATCTCACAAAGACAGACGGAACAGCCTCCTGCTCTTTGCCTCCGTGTCACAAGAGTTATTTCCCGGAGGCCAAATAATTAACTTTCAGTGAAACAGAGCAACGTCTCTGACGACAGCACTTTATATTTCATGTGGACACATTAAAGGACATGCGGTGCTTCGTTTTTCCCTCTGGAGGCCAGCTAATCAGTGACACTCTAATTAGTTTTAGTCATTTTATTTCCGTTAACTACAACCTCACAGCGCAGGAATTTACTGTGAAGGATTACTGTTGATTATTCAGTATAGTATATCTATAAACAAATCATCAATTAATCATTCCTAGTAGGTACTGTTTGAAACATGCAAAAAAATGTTTGGTTTCTTTATGTATAATGCGTGTAGTTCAGTGTTTTAATGCAGTTATCTCAGTAAATTATTGCAGATACGTGCCTAGAGCAGTAAACACTTCAGGTCATGTAATGGAGTTAGCCATGTGAGCATGCTTTTTATATAAGACCGCATGCAGGTACTGTGTTATGAAAAGAGCTAATGTTTCCTCTAAATCCAAATGCTGGAGTTTAAAAATCAGCGCTTTTTAGACTGCTGTTTTTATAACAATGTTTTTTAACAGCAAAGTAATTGCGGCGTTGGACAAATGATGTTATACTGTTGTGAATGAGGTGCAGGGGTGTTAAAACTGATCGACATCAGGACGTGTCTTCAAACGTTGTGTTCTCACAAAGCTGGGGATTGTAAAACTTCTGCCTTATAGTCAAGTACATGCTGAACAATCATGAAGAGTGCAATATCTTTCTGTTGCATCGATGCATTGTCAAGATTGCCTTTGTACACGTGAGATTATGATGTTGCAATATTTTTCTTCTTTTGTAAATGTTTGAGTTGTTTTTTTTCAATTAAAATATTTTTTATATACGCTGATGTCCATCCGTCGTAGATATTTTACATATTAAAGCAACATTATGTCACTTTTTCACCTTAAAATAATCACGTTGATGGCACATTGTCTTGTGACAGGGTGACTGGTGTCTGTGTCTCAGCTGCTCCTATCGCTCGTCTCTGCGCTATGTAACGTCAGTGAGAGGGTCGGATCACAGCGTTACACAACTGTAACGACCTCAAGATGACAAATTGTTGCAGACCTGGAATTTGTATTTGCAACAGTGGTGTGTCACTCAGAAACTGTGGGGAGGGGCGCCAAATCACACAAAATGCCTATTTCTACATATTGTTGTTCCAAGTCTGTTCACATGTGGAAATGCGACTGCATGTGTGGAGAGTTGAGTTCAGCCTTGTGTGGCTCGAGGCACACACACACACACACACACACACACACGCACACCTGTTCCACAGCGTGCTGCAATCAGCCAATTATGAGGACTGTGCTCAAACTGGTCAGCTGTCAGCAAACCATATAAATTCCTTAACGAGGTAGGAAAATAGGTGGAATTCAGCAACTGATTTACAATAAATTCTTTCATTTATGTATAATACTTGCAGGACTGCACAGCAGGAGTGACTTTATACTGAATGTCCTTTGCAGGAATCTTTGTGTGTGTGTGAGAGAGAGAGAGAGAGAGGGAGATAAACAGCTGTGTCCACAAACAACTGGACTGAGTACTTATCCTGCTCTGACCCCCTGCTGATTAGCGCTGATTAGCATTACATATCAGATAGTCAGCGAGTCGGAGCCTTTGTGTTTCTTGTCCTGGCTTCGCCTCCTGCTGCAACAACATTCCATAATAGCATTATAAGCCCGTCACTCGCAGTCGGTCTGGGAGCAGAGAGGAGGCTTCTGGCACAACTTCAGCTACTTCTGAGGGGCATTGAGAACGGAACAAGGTCTAAAGAAATGAAATGAAAAAAAAAAAAAAAACACCGCTACACTCAGAGAATATAGAACAACTTCATTGTTAGACCAACGTGTTGCAGACTGTGGCCTTCGTCAGGGTCATCGTGAAACACAATGCAAAAAAAGGTTTGAATAAGGGAGGTATGAAGGTGAAAAATGTTCAAAAGGACTTTTTTTTTAAAAGAATATAAAGCAACCAATCATATAAATCCACACACACATCATATTACAGAGTCGTTTTATATAATACTACTGTTACTGCTGCTGTTGCTGTATGTTTTAATAAATAATGTTAGACACACTACTGTTTATAAAAGACCTTTGTTCCAAAGGGACATATGAGCTGTCCTAGTTAAGTCTCTGTTTCTTTCACTCTCTGTGTAATGTGTACAGTTTTTCTTTGCTGAGACACCCTTTTCTGTGGTATTTTGATTAAACATGTTTATTTAGGGACACACACCAAACTGAAATACTGAAGGTACGAAAAATAAATGCTGACACATGCAACCCTTTCAAAACAGGGCCCCCTCAAGAACAGGATCCACATCAAGGCTCGTATCATTTCAGCTAAGTGTGTGTTTTCTTCTCCGGTACATTTTTCAGTTAAAGGGTAGAGCAAGAGCTGCCTTTCACTGTCCCCACCCAGCTTCATCCTGCTGGCCCGCACATTTGAACCAGCAACCCTCCGGTCATAAGCTAACACTTCTCTAACCTTGGGCTGCCCCTGTGCGGGTGGATGCCAACCCAAACTGTCGTTATCTGACGATCTGTGTTGTTGAGAATCAACCCAGACCAAAGTTTCCAGCGTGCAACACAGTGTGCTCTTTGTTTTTCTGTTGGCTCAATAAGGGTCAATGGGATTTAGAGCTTTGGAAATTAAATTAAAGCGAAAACTCTGCATGAGAAATTCAAGTTTGTGAATGTGTAGAGAGGTTGCACACAAACAAAGACACAAATACGTGTTGCCCTGCTTTAACAGACTGGACCAACCAAAATTTAATCTGCAGTCACACGCTCACAAACCTCAGTACAGCACTAAGTTAACTTGAACGTCTTCATTTTTTTGCAGTTGACACCATAAATAAATCAGTTGACACCACCGTCCCAGAGATCAAGTTACTGCTCAATGTCAGCAAACCCAAGGAGCTGATTGTTGATTTCTAGAAAATAGGAAAATTAGAAATGACTATCCCTGAGAAACCTGTCTTGGTCTGATCTTACAGAAGTACAGAAAAAGCTCTACTACCTACAGAAACATAGGAAGGCTTAAATTCCAGATGCAGGATCCTGGTTAACTTTTACACAGGGAGCAATAGAAAGAATCCTGAGTGGAAACATCTCAGACCGACATGGTTCATCACGGCTCAGGACAGGAAGGCTCTACAGCGGGTGATCAGAACCGCCCAGAACATCACTGATACCCAACCACAGAGCCGGTACAGAGTCCAAAGGAGACTAAAAGATGGCACCCACCCATCGTCAACACTCTTTTATAGTCTAAAATAGATACAGCAGGACTCAAAAATGTATTTTAATTTTAATTATTTATTTTTTTTACTATATTTTTAAAAAAACATTAAATTTAGCTTTATGCACCATAATCTCATCCTCTTGTTATTATGACTTTTAATCTCATTATTTTTTAGATTATCTTTTTTTAATCAAAATCTGAAATACTTTATTGATCTCTTATTGAGGGGTATTGTTTTTTTTTTTTTTTTTACAGTTGCTACCTCTATATACCTGGAACCGGTCTCTCTTGTAAATGAGACCCTGGGTCTCAATGAGATTTTACTTGTATAAATAAAGGTTAATATAAAAAAATAATAATAAAAAAATAGAGACATTTAAAAAAAAAAAAATCTCTGTTTTATTGTGATAGTTTTTTGTTACTGTGAGTGGGTTATTTCCTTTTTTGGTTTGTTTTATTTGTTATTTTGTCTTTGTTGACAGTGTCTGTTGTGATATGTGTTTGGGTATTATTTTGGTTCTTTGATTGTTGTATAATAAAATCTATAAAAAATAATGAAAAAATCTCATTATGATGATTTTTTTTATCTAATACTTTTGACTTCTTTTTAAATCTCAATATTATTATTTTTCTAATCTCACAATCATTATTTCCCACGGGAATGTTTATTTTAGCATCCAACTATATTTATATATTTATCTTTTTTTTTTCTTTAACGGGCGGAAATGGCCTTCCCCAGCTTGACGTACAGCGACAGATTTCAAAATAAGTTCTGAGGGCCGTTTCACAAAATCTTCTTGACCCCTACTTGACCCCCTATCCATCCTAAAATTGAAACTACAAACCTGCAGCATGTGTTATTGTTACTATGTATTAATTGTTTTGTTTCAGAAGCGACTCCAAATCAAGAAAGATTCCTCTGTGCTTTTTATTTTGAAGTCCGCGGATGAAGCCGTACCGGAAGCGTGTTTCGTTGTTGTAGCTGGGGTCAGGCTGCTGGGGAGGAGGAAAGCCCTGGCTGTGATGCCGCTGGATGATGGCTGCTTTCGGGATCCTAAGTTACGAACACCGGCCATTAAAGCGGCCCAGACTCGGCCCTCCGGACGTCTATCCTCAAGATCCAAAACAGAAAGAGGTGAGACGTTACGATGTGCAGTGTGAAAAAAGCAGAAATAGTGTTTTGTCGGACAAAAAAAAAATCAGCCAAGAAGCTGTGCAGGCTAACACTAGCTAGCCTGTGTAGCAAGCCCTCAAGACGATTCGGGCCTAGCAATAACAATGAACAGCTCCTAGTTGTCAGTTTGTTAGCCAGCTCGCCAGATTAGTTGGAAAACAACCGGTTCGTTTCGTACCAGAGTTTGCTAAGCTAGCTCGTCGGCTAGCGGATGCTATTCAGTTAGATATAAACTGTAAGCAGGATTTAGCTTTGTGATGGGAAACAATATTCGTTGGCTGTTTTTTTAATTTGTTTTTTATTATTGTGCGTGGCTGGTGATTGTTTGTTAGCTGGATGTTTTGGTCCAGCGAGTAAACGTTAGCGTAACCTGCACAGCTAACCTTCATGACCTGAGAACTGAAAATAAAGGTACATTATTTGTTCCTCGGTTTTGATGGTTGGAGTTTGGCCTAGCTTGGTAGTGCTGTTGGCTCCTGATCTATTATTAACCTGAGATAATCTGTTGATCTAGATGGAAAACAAGTATTCTAGTATTCTGTCAACGCTGCTGCAGATCTCTCTAAAAGGGATCTTAACGTTTCATAACATTTATCTCCCTTTTTTTATGGTGTCAGCAGCCACATTTAGCATGTTTCCTGGCTTTTTTCTCAAACCACTGCTGAGCTCGTCTGGGATCATAAATGACACTGTGAGCTAATTTTTCTTTTGTCTGTTCCAGGATGAGCTGACTGCTCTGAATGTGAAGCAAGGATTCAATAACCAACCAGCTGTGTCTGGGGATGAACATGGCAGTGCTAAAAATGTCAACTTCAACCCTTCAAAGGTAAAAACTCTAACCTGCACTGCATGGGGATTTTCTTTTATAATTTCTGTGAGCGAGTGGTTTGTAATTGATCCGTCCTGTTTCCATCCCTGCCTCACAGATCAGCTCCAACTTCAGCAGCATCATCGCAGAGAAGCTGCGGTACAACACGTTCCCGGACACGGGGAAACGCAAGCCACAGGTCAACCAGAAGGATAATTTCTGGCTCGTCACAGCGAGGTCACAGAGCTCCATCAATAATTGGTTCACGGATTTAGCCGGGACTAAACCTCTAACGCAGCTGGCTAAAAAGGTAAGACCCCGGTGTGAGTTTTGCAAAGTGTCATTAACCGGTTTTTATTCACTGCTGGTGAAACAAAGCGTCATCTGTTTGAGGTGCCACATTGGCCGCTCCCTCTACAATGTGCTTTAAATGGCTGGTTAATCAGCGTAATTCTATTACTGTCCCCTGGCTTCTGTTTTGTATGATTGTTTTCATCTTTTGATTTCCACCCACTTCATTTGGAAAGAATTGTTATGTCCACAACAAAAGAAATGGACCCCACCCCAACAAATCAAAACACTTTGCTATGTTAAGGCAAAACAAAACAAAATCCCTACATGATAAACCACAAATTGGTTGCACCAGTTTTTCTTCAGGCTCAACCAGTTTCCCACTCGAAATGTCCAACACTGACAAGAGCCGCATATTTTGTTAGAAATGCTAATGAAAATCTTTTTATTGTTTTTTGTCATGAGGTTATTAACCGGCTGTCAAGTAATAATTATGAGTTTTAAAAATTGTAAACCTGCAATTCGACCCGATATTAATTTGTACAGTCCCAGGATTGATCTTTAAAGATGGTGTTTTTTTAATGCGGGTACGAAATTAACACCTTCCATATAGAATCGGGTCAAATCGGGAATTTCGTCAATCGATTATGGAAATCAGTGGCAATACCAGCTCTACAAAATAAGGTTTAATCTGTATAGAACAGCTAAATGTTGGCATACGAAAGGCTGCTACCTCAACTCTAAAATGCTACGTGCTATCCTGCTAAGATTACTCGGATGAGCTCAGACAAAGTGCACCTGAGGGTGACAAAGTGCATCTCTGCCAAGTCTGAAAGTGTAGAGCCGAGCTTGTCTGTCTGAGATACCTTAATCGCTCGTAATGAGCAGACTTTGCCTTTTTGTTCATGTTAGTAATAATCATCCAAAGCGACAAAGATATTTCTCCATTTTAAGGCGGTATTCTCAGGTTTAAATAGTGTTTGGATTGCTTTCATGATAATATCTTTACATTGGCTCAGCTGTGTTATATACAACGCCAGGCCTTCTGACAGATGGGTGACACATTTTTGAAACGCTTCCTTGTGTTTTCCTTTCATGTCATCCTTCTGTACAACGCCTTTAGCGCAATAAAATCTGATTTAAAGTGCGTATATGTTTATAAATATGTAACTTACCTGAGATGTAAGTTGCTGGAAAATCTTGAAAATGCTTGGAAAGTGCGTGTCTTCAACAGTGACATAGTGCTGCTCTATACTCAATCTGTTTTTAAAGCTTATATTACCTCCAAAGATATGCAGATATCAGTTTGTGTTTATACCAATTGTGCTAGCGTCAGCCTTTCAATAAGCTTCACCCATTGCGGTCTTGCACGACTGGAAATTTAGCTAACAGATTAGTTGCGGGGGATCTTGATGGTTATGTCACCGCTGGGAGAAATTTATGTGTCAGTTCCAAGAAAAGGCCAAGACGAGAACAAACGTCAGTTCTGGGAACGGTCCCGGTGATAAAACAGTCCCCAAACTGTGCAGAACACTCCTGGATAATTCCATTCAACGTGACAAAAACAAGAAGAAATCAGAAAGGGTAAGTAATGCAGCGTTTTTTTTATCTCCTTGTTAAGAAAACCCCTGATTGATGCGTCCGTGTAAATCAAGTGTATTGTTTGTCTTGTTTGGCTTTATTGAACCAAAAAGCAATGATTGCCGCTGTTTATAGATCGTTTGTAGATGTGTTTCTTGTTCGCCCGCGTCGAATGATTTCGCCTGTAAGTGCTCTCACAAGTTGCGGCAAATAGGTCTCGACATTTGAATACATCAGGCTAAATTAAAGGTCAGCTTTCCGTTCCAATGCCCTTCATCATTTACAATTCCATTGTGGGTTGCTGTGTGTTTCCTTTTGACTTCCTTACCGCTTGCCTTGGTGCATACATATTTAATTAGTTTTCTCGCCATAATAAACAAATGTTTTCTAACTTGGGTTTTTATGACTTTTCCAGAAGCGAGCCGGTTCCAGGGTTCTCTTCATCCGGAACCACAGAAGACGTAACAACCAGGAGAACATGGCAGATGTGGCAGTGTTGTAAAAGAAAAGTCATCCAGCACATTTATTCTTATTGCAGACGAGGATTTCTGAAGCCCGTATTTGTAGCATTCGGAAGCAGCATGTGCAGCCAATGTATACGAGTTATCTGATAGGTGTTATTTAGCATTTTGTCTGTCTTTTAACACAGTTCAGTCCTTTTGGAACTCATGTATTCAACTACTGATTGTCAAACCAATCCAAACATTTTTAATAAATCACTTTTTTTCTGCTCTTCTTGCTCATTGTTGTGTTTTGGGAAACATTCTCGGGCTGTTCGTCGTTTCACCCAACATTACTGACGGTGTACGCTTAATGTTCTTGCCACAGGTTCCCATCTTCAGCAAAAAGGAGGAGGTTTTTGGATACTTGGCCAAGTACTCAGTCCCTGTCATGCGCTCAGCATGGATGATAAAGATGACCTGTGCGTATCACGCTGCCATCACAGAAACTAAAGTCAAGAAGAGGCATGTGATTGATCCTTGTATAGGTAAGGAAATCATGCGATTCTAAGTTCGAATTGTTGTTTTTGTCTTTTCTTGCTTCTCGTGCTGTGACTGATCTCTTCCGAGTCATGTTATCTATTTAAAAAAGGATGCTTTCTTCTTTTGGATTTGAAGGGATTTCCTGGAGAATAAGCTCTGTCTTTATTCAATCTGTTCCCTTTAAGATGCATCTTTTGTGTTTGTGTCTGTAGAATGGACTCAGATTATTACCAAGTACCTGTGGGAGCAGCTTCAGAAGGTGGCCGAGTATTACAGACAGTTTCCCAGTCAAGGCTGCAGCTCCCCGCTCCCGGCTACTCCTGCTGACGTGGAGACGGCCATGAAGCAGTGGGAATACAACGAGAAGCTCGCCATGTTCATGTTCCAGGTCAGCTCACTGCTGCCCAACAGGGTTGCTCTCATATTGCGTTATATTACTTTGTTTATCTCCAGATACACAGTTCAAATACAGACATGTTGGTGCGCCATGTCAACATTTACAGGGTTCCCACTTTTTAGGGGAAAAATATCAAGGCCCTGGAAGTGTTAGACATTTATAGACACAGGTCATTGGAGGTGCAAGGATAGAAATTGAATTCTTTGATATTTTGGGTTTTCTTCTGCAAAGAATACTGGTTCTCATTATAAAAAATTCAGAGTGTTGTTTCAGTAATTGACCTCGGTAGGTGTCTCAAACAAGGCCGTGATGGGTCCTTGAATTCAAGGGAATTAGGCCTCCAACGTCCTTGCGAAGTCCTTGAGTTTGATATGAACCCTGATTGAGTTTCAACCAGATGTGTAAAGTATCGCAGGGATTACTGAAGGTTGTAACAGACTCAGTGTCCTTCAGACAAAGTCTGAACAACAAATGACAACAAAGAAATATGATTATTTTTCTCAGGGATAATGATTAATAGCCTTCATGATAGTAGTAACTACACTACATTTGGGGAATTAGGGATCGTGGTGTTTTCAATGTTTGTGAAGTGTCTGGTTTTTGGATTATATGCTTGAAACTTGTTTTTCTGTAATGTGTCTCCCTTCTGTAAATTGCTATCACAAAACCTAATTTCGGTTGTTTTTTAGCACAACCCCATCTTGTTAAGTTTAATCAAGTTTAATTATCCTTTTTAGTGTGAATTTTGATATTAAAAAAATGCTTGAAGAGAGCTTGAATTTGACCACGTAAAAGGTGAAGGAAGCCTGGGAAAGTAGTTTCAGGAAAGGAATTAGTAATGAATGAGTTTTTCTGATTAGGTTTGCCAACACTTTTCATACCCGATTCCTTGAAGTGAACTAGAGATCGCTTCGTATTTCACTGAATAAACGAATGAACTCTCAGTCTCCACATTAAACACTGTAATTATCGTGTTCATGGAGTTGATGTTAACTCGTGTCTGGTTTGCTCGGTCAGGATGGGATGCTAGACAGACATGAGTTCCTGACGTGGGTCCTGGAGTGCTTCGAGAAGGTTCGACCTGGTGAAGATGAGCTGCTCAGACTTCTCCTGCCGCTTTTACTACAGGTACGCCCTTGAAACACGCAACGCCGCGTAACATCCACGCGGCCGTGACACGCGCTCGCCGCTTCGCTGATATGACACGCTTCTACAGCTGTCAACAGTTTATCACGAGCCTGTCGCATGTCTTCATCCGCAGCACTTTCGCGGCGTTGACCTCTGCTGGACGGGGCCCATCGGGGGCCCGCAGCCGCTCATTTTCTTTCTATTTCCAAAGCTGACTGATGTTGATGGACGCTGAGTGCTGCGGGCTAATGCTTTGAATCTCTCCTCCGTCCTTCAGTACTCAGGGGAATTTGTACAGTCGGCTTACTTGTCACGGAGGCTGGCTTACTTCTGCACACGGCGCCTCAACCTGTTGCTAAGCGACGGGAGCCTGGGCCCCGGCACAGGGGGGCATCCAGCCCATGGCATCTTGGCGCAGCAAGGTAACGCCCTGCCCCCGACTCCGACCTCGCAGCCGGCAGGAGGGAACCAGCCGCAGACGCCGTTCACTGACTTCTACATCTGCCCTCAGCACAGGCCCCTGGTGTTCGGGCTCAGCTGCATGTTACAGGTGTTCTGCTCGTTTTGACCGATATACACATGAGACAGTTCTGTTCATGCCTTACTAGATCATCAGATTTGAAAAATGGAAGAAAAGACTCACTAATTCTTCTGTTTTTCTTTCCTCCTTGTTATTTCTACCTTGCCCAATCAGAGCATAGTCCTGTGCTGTCCGAGTGCTCTGGTGTGGCATTACTCTCTGACAGACAGCCGAAACAAGACCGGTTCACCTCTGGACCTCCTGCCCATCGCCCCGTCCAGCTTACCAATGCCCGGAGGAAACACCGCCTTCACGCAGCAGGTACAAAAGAGTTACCATATAGATTTCTGTATTCTTCCATTGTGATGGTTTTCTCATTCGTTGATCTTCACTTGGGGGTGTCAGGATCATGTTTTCCCACCGCGTCCTTCTCCGCAGGTCCGCACAAAGCTGAGAGAAATCGAGGAGCAAGTGAAGGAGCGAGGCCAGGCGGTGGAGTTCAGGTGGTCGTTCGATAAGTGTCAGGAGACCACGGCAGGTCAGAGAACCGTTCACAGCTCGCACGGGCTTCGTTGTGAGGTTAATAAGGTCGGCGTCTGAGACGATTTCTGTAATCTTTCGCCAGGGTTCACCATAGGGAGGGTTCTTCACACCCTGGAGGTTTTGGACAACCACAGCTTCGAGAAGTCCGACTTCAACAACTCACTGGATTCGCTGTACAACCGAATATTCGGGTCAGGCCAGAGTAAAGACGGCCACGAGGTGAGGGTTGATTGAAGAAGATGTCACACGGCAGCATCATAGGATCAAAAATATTTGTTTTTAAATCACTTGGGACTTAAAGGTTTGGGATTTTAATGCCGGTACCATGCGAGTAGTAATCACCAGATTATAAAATATGCTTAGGGCTTTCTATTTTTAGCTGCATTGTCTCATATCGCATGTTTCTGTCCAGATGTCACCAGATGATGACGCGGTGGTGACCTTGCTTTGCGAATGGGCCGTGTGCTGTAAGCGCTCCGGCAGACACAGGGCCATGGTGGTGGCCAAGCTGCTGGAAAAGAGACAGGCCGAAATAGAAGCCGAGGTAAGAGACGCGCCGGCCGCCGAGAGTGTGTCAGTGTGACGTGTTTCTGTCTCGGCTCCAACTGAACGGCTGTAGAAACGTCTCCAAGAGCAAACCTCTCAGCGTGTTGGAGTGACCATCCAGAGAAGTTATATTTCATTGGCGTTTCTTTAAAAGTTTATTTTCTTCAAGGGATAAATGTCGTTTTCTTACATATGCATGCACTGTGTTTGAATGTTAACACTTGGGTGGCGTCACTCTGGGTATCTGCTCCGTAATTAGAAGTAATTGCCCTCCCTTGTTTACTTTACTCGATGTCTCATGATCAGGAGGTAGGATAAGATCGGAAGGGAGGTTTTCTTTTGGCCACAACTTGGATGTCTTTTCTTTGACGCCAAGAAGAACAAGCTGCAGTGCTACGTCGTGATATAGAAAATAAAATGGCCAATAGAATCTCTTGGTTTTCTCCTGTTTTCTACTTCTACCTAGTATTTCTATCCCGTCCTGCTGGGATGATCCTACAGATCAGATCATCGTGGCAGTAACATTTTAAAATATTCCGACTGCATAATTCATATTCTGCGGTGTCTTTATGTGGCATCTAAAACCAAATAATCGCAATAAATCGGGACAGTTTGCAAATACGTTTTTCTTCATTTAGCACTCAAAGACCGTTTTTGCTGTGTGTTGTCTGTCTGGCCTGCTTGCTTGCAGAGGTGTGGTGAGTCGGAGGTGGTGGATGAGAAGGGCTCTGTGTCATCCGGCTCCCTCTCGGCTGCCACGCTGCCGGTCTTTCAGGATGTGCTGCTGCAGTTCCTCGACACTCAGGCCCCCACACTGAGTGAGTCTCTCTCCGTTTTTTTCCTCCACATTACCCGCAGCGCTGATTCTCAAATAACTCAGACTTGATATGATATTGAAGATGCTTTATATCCTTTTGTCTCTGCCCCTTATTTCATTACCCGGTGCGTATTTACCCTAACTGATTTGGCGTGGGTACCCTCTCATTAAATCATTCAAATCCTCCCTCCACCTCTGCAGCGGAGCCTGGGAATGAAAGCGAGCGGGTGGAGTTCTCCAACCTGGTCCTGCTCTTCTGCGAGCTCATCCGTCACGACGTCTTTTCCCACAACATCTACATGTGCACGCTGATTTCCCGCGGTGACCTCGCTTCTGACTCCCACCTGCTGCGCCCGCGCTCCCCCAGCGACGAGCCCTCCGATGAATCAGAGCGCAAGGAGCAGGAGGCAGGCGGCAGCGGCAAGAACGAGGCACGTTGGGAGGCGTCTGTTGTTGGTTATGTGGAGTCTGATGAGTCATCTGTGCAGCAGCACAAAGCAACAGCGCGGTGTCAAAAGAGTAACATGAGGTTTCTGTTTGTTCAACAGGATACCGGCCTGTCGGAGTCGATGGAAATCGATCAAAACTCCAGTGCTAATTTTGATGAGGTACACACACACACACAGATTACCCTTTTTCTGTTCATTTCCGGGCAAAGATATTGTTTGGAATCAATTCTAATCACCCCTGTACCACGCACTATGGCTTTTCTGAAAATTTGGGATCCCTCATTCATCCACATGAAATCAATTCAAGCCTCCTTTCTGCCCGGCAGATGTTCTCTCCCACGATGCACTGCGAGTCCAAAGGGAGCCCCTCTCCCGAGAAGCCCGCTGCAGAGCAGGACAGCAAGGCCAGCTGTAAGGACAAGGGCATGGACCCTGCCTTCCCTCAGCTGTACGAGCAGCCTCGCCACATTCAGTATGCCACTCACTTCCCTATTCCTCAGGTAAGAGAACTCGCTGCTTTGCACAAAATTGCTCTTCTAGGTTATAATTCTGTCGATGTTTCCTTACATTTCTTCTTCACATTCTGGCCTCGTTTCAGTCATCCGCCTCACACGCTCCTGACAGAACAGATGAACTTAAATTTTATTCAACGCACAGACGGCGTGACAGCTCGTGGTTCACACTTAGTATATGCTCGTCGCCGCGCCCTGGAGTGTGTTTGTCACCTAAAGACTGTTTTCTTCTGCTTTGCGCACGTGACTGCAGTAAGAGTATGTGGTCCCGAGTATGTGGATGCCAATGTGCAGATGTCCTACACTTGATACTGTGTCTGATCATGTCTTATGCCAAAGATCTTCTGAACGTTTGGACTAGATGTCCTATAAAGCTTCTGTCTTTCTTAATAAACATAAACAGCATGTCAAACAATAACCTAGCTGCAGCCTCTCAGTAGTGAGGACCTGCTGCTTTCATTAATCATTGACGCGAGTTAGCTCTTAGTTAGCGACCTCAACTAGGGGTATGCCAAAAAGATTCTTCTTATTATTATTTTTTTTTTGGCCCACCACCACCACCCATCTTCTTTATTAAAACATCGGGATACAACCAAATAAAATTTAAAAAAAATGGTTTAAGCAGCTCTGAAACGCACCCATATAGATATTTAATGATAGTTGTAGTCAGTGTGTTTGTCAAGAAGAGACACTGTGCAATATACTCTTTGTTTACTTGGCTGTCATTCATGTGAAATTGATTGACAATGTTTTGTAATTCCTGTGAAATGGATTCAGTGCAGTCAATAAATTCTGAATTTCTTCAGTGACACAGATATCGTGATGTATCGTGGATGAAATTTCTTGCAATATATCGATTATCGCAGAATCGCTGTATCGTGATATGATATGATATTATCGTTATCGTGGGCAAAATATCGTGATAGTATCGTATCGCGAGGTACCTGGTGATACCCAGCCCTAACCTCAACCCAGGCTCACTTAAGTTTTTTTAAGCACAGCTACAGTCACCTACAACACAGTGTAATTTTGTCCTTGCGATATTGAAAGTGGTATCAAATATCGATATTTTTCAAGGTATTGTAACCAAGTTATCAGTTCCAGTGTTATGACTTCCTGTTTATGATCAGTAGCATTTCTGTTAAATTATGTCGGGCGGCGTAAAAACTCCAAACCACAGCTATGTTACATCTTCTTTAACAGCTGTAATTAAATCCTTTTGTATATTTTCTAAAATGTCTCATCTTGTTCTTTGAGTTTTATTGAATGTAATCGTCGACCCTCGTCACATCTGTCTGGCCCGAATTCATCTTTTGGCGTGCATCCGGTTTATGACGGTCTTTTTTTTTTTTTTGTCATCTGTTCTTTAGGAGGAGAGCGCCAGCCACGAGTGCAACCAGCGGTTAGTGGTCCTGTACGGCGTGGGCAAACTGAGGGATGAGGCGCGACACGCCATCAAAAAAATCACCAAAGACATCTTGAAGGTGCTCAACCGCAAAAGCACAGCAGAAACAGGTGAGTGTGCCTCAGTTTTATCAGCTTTTGACAGATGGCTTAATGTCCCCGCGTTTCCCATTTACTTATGTTTTACATTACCTGCGCTGGAGGCGGGGGCAGTTTGTCTGGCAGCAAACTGCTTTTTGAGAAGACGTCTGTTTCATTTCACCCACTTTTTATGTTTAAAGATGATGTTCAAGCGAAACCACTTTCATGTTTTGATATGTGCCGCCCCATTAAGTGACTGGATTTTACTCCCCCCTGCTTTTCTCTGTTGAAAAATCCACGTCTGTCACATGAAAGAGATGCGCAGGAGCTTTATCATGCCGGGGATGTTTGTAAAACATTGTTCATGTGCAGGCTGATGGCTCAGTTTCTCACTGTGGCCATTCCAGCTGTTATCATCTCACTATCTCTTTCTCTTTAGATACATTTCATGTGTATTCCCCTTTTTTTTTACTGATCTCCTTAAGAGAACAAGCTTCTCCTCTCCGCCCGAGGGGGGTTGCATCGCTCCATCTTCTTTGCACCCAATTTCTATGCTAATAGCGCTCATCAGTTCACAGCCACTTTATCTCTCATACAAGTGACCTTATTAAGGCGAGGTAAGCCTTTCAAAGTCATAATCACATATTGTGTCACCTTATCACATCCCCGCGAGCTGCTGATGACCTTCAGCTCAAAATTTTCTGTCGCTCTTAAGTGAAAAGTACAAGTCTTTTGCGCTGGAGCCTCAAATCAAAGGAGGCTGGAAATGCGAGAACAGACCGCTGGCTTAACTCGATTTCACGGCTGGCCTGTTCTGCAGACTGGAAAGAATACCGCTGACCAGTTATGAGTTGCTGCTCCTGCTCTTATTTTACTTTTTTTTTTCCTCTCCCCTCTCTCCCCTCTCTTTCCCTCGAGCGCAGGAGGAGAGGAAGGACAGAAGAGGAAGCGCAGCAAGCCGGAAGCCTTTCCCACTGCAGAAGATATCTTCTCCAAATTCCAGCACCTCTCCCACTTTGACCAGCACCAGGTCACCTCCCAGGTCAGACCAGGAAGCACATTCTCTCATGTCCTCGTGTGTCTGATGTTTCTGCG
Organism: Sparus aurata; assembly: GCF_900880675.1. NCBI lineage: Eukaryota > Metazoa > Chordata > Actinopteri > Spariformes > Sparidae > Sparus > Sparus aurata. The sequence goes on along the minus strand of NC_044204.1, from coordinate 31,566,592 downwards.
TATGTATGGATCGGTTGAGGATTTGGGGAGAAGCCACAAGGGTTTGTTAATGTAAATGTGTCAGCAGCCACAAACAAAAAGACCTCCCAAGGTGACTCATTTGAATGTAAATGTAATTTGAATGTATCTTGTTTTCTCTTGTGAGATGGCTTAATTTGATTTAAATGCATAATGCACTCAGGTGACTGTCACTTTAAAAACAGCAGCAGAACATAATGCATTTAGAGTTCTCCTGGTAAAGGTTGTAGCGGAGAAGTGAGTTGTTCCTGATAGAATAATAGATTATCAAATATGATCAAACAAATTCCCCTGATTTGTTATCTAATAGTCAACACGTAAGACCAAGTTTCCAGTAACATCGTGGTTGTGTTGGGCTCTATGTTTGTTTTAAAGGAATAGTTTGTCAGCGCTTTTTCAAATCGAGAAGGTTCACACCACTCGTATCTGCTACATCCAGGAGAGCACTGGTTTACATTTAGCTCTGCATGAAGACTTGAAACAGGGAAACTGTTTCTGCCTCGTTCTGTTTCCTTTCTGAAAACCTCACCCCATCACAAGTAATCATCTTGCTTGTGTTAAAAAAAAAAAAAAAAAAGGTGTAAAAACAAAAGGACTTGGTTTTTACAGGGTTGTGTGCCAGATTATTTATTGACTGCGAGCAGCAACATCCTGGAGTCGTGTTGTCTTTGTTATGTTGCTAAGCAACCAGTGGAGACTCCGTTAAGTCACTGTTCCTGGTCAAGAAATAGTGGACGGTAGATTTTTACCTTCTGGAGGAGCCAGGCTTTCTGTTTCATCCCGCTTCCAGTCGTGATGCTAAGCTAAGCTAACGAGAGTGGTAGTTTTTGTCGCAAAGGTGTCTTTCCCAAAATGAAGAACTCTTTCTTTAACATTATTTTGAAAGGATACGTCTTTTACCATTTATTAATTTAACCACTTTGTGATCACCATTAATCATTATACCGGGTACGAGTGCTGCCATCTTGCACTGGTGATGTCATTTAGAGTGTAAAGTTCTCGCCTGCCAAACATGACGTTTCACCGAAGCACTAATTAAAACCAAACTTATCAGGAAAATAAACACTGGAACATAAATCAGCGCTGATGAAAACTACCTAAAATGATGAAAACCATCATTGGAACAAAACGTATATTTTAGTCGGGCCCATTTTCCATCTGTTATCGTGAAGTGGGCATGATGATTAATGACCTTTACTGCAGCACAGCGTCCCCCGGGGGGGGGGGTCCATCGACATGTTTTGGCTTCACTTTTGGAGAGCTGTCAAGTCGTCCATCTGTATGTAGAGTCGGTGACGATAGCTGAAACCATGGAAGTGAAAGAAAAACGCATATTCCACCATTTTATTTGTATTCCACACACACGCGTTAATTTCAGGTCTCTGTTGAACAATAAAGTTCAAGCAGCTGGCAAAATATTTTGGCAGTTGCTTGAATGTTTTTTTCCGCTTATTTGGAATGTAAATGCGCTTTTTTTATCCTACTGTTGTGTTGCGGCTCAGTGTCACACGTGAGGCTGTAAATGTTGTTTCTGCATGTTGATCTCACCCGATGTTTTGTTTGCGTGCAGGTGTCCAGAAACGTGCTGGATCAGATCACCAACTTTGCCTTAGGGATGTCTTATCACCTGCCTCTCGTCCAGCACATTCAGTTAATCTTTGACCTCATGGAGTACTCCCTCAACATTAGTGGCCTCATAGACTTTGCTCTTCATGTAAGGAACGACGTCATCAGCCGCGCCACTCGACATGAATACATCCCGTATGTTTTTATTCGTCGCAGTCCACTGACTCGTGTGTTTTTTTTCGTAGCTTCTGACGGAGTTGAGTCTGGTGGAAGCCGAGCTGCTGCTGAAGTCGTCCAGCCTGGTGGGCAGCTACACCACCAGCCTGTGTCTGTGCATCGTGGCTGTGCTGAGGAGGTACCACTCCTGCCTCATTCTCAATCCTGAGCAGACGGCGCAAGTTTTTGATGGGTATGGAACTTTTTTACAAGCTTTGACGTTTGGCAGGAGGAAACCTTGAAATCTCCTCTGCTGTTGCCTAAGCGTTGCCTCCTAACGTCTCCTAACCCTCACCTTAAAGGGATGTTTGCAAGATAAAGAAGTGATTTTAATTAAAGTAGTAAAAAAAGATTTACAGGCAAGTTAATTGGCTGTCAGTGGGTCGCTGTCTTTGAGCCTCGTTTTACGGTCTTTAACGAGGGTTTTTAGTGTCGCGCGAATGCTGACAGGGCGCTTAAATGCCGAACGCTGTGCTAATAACGTGTTGTTGTGAATCCTGTAATTGAAGAATTTCAGCAGATTCTTCTGTTGCACTGGTCAAAAGATCATTTGCAATTAAAGCATTAGCTGAATTAAACAAGTGTGAAAGATGAAGCTAACCTTGCAAAGCCTCTGATGAAAATAATGTGACTAAATATAACTAAAAAGAGGGAAAATAGCTAGCTTTGCTCTATCGAACAGTGACAAAAGCTTCCTAATTGCACCTCTAAAGCTCAGTTATTAAAATCATGGCATTTAACGTGGGTTTAAGTGCTGGAATCTTTCTTCAGGAAGTTACTTCTAGCTGTAGCTCATCTTCTCATCCAACGCTTTACTGAACTACGTCGCCAAATCATGTGTGTGTAAATGTTTTCTCAGGTTGCGCATCGTGGTGAAATCGGGCGTGAACCCAGCGGACTGTTCGTCTGCCGAGCGCTGCATCTTGGCGTACCTGTATGACCTCTACACCTCCTGCAGTCACCTCAAGAACAAGTTCGGCGAGATTTTCAGGTAGAATTCAATTCTCGACTATTTGAGGGTATTTTTTTTGTTACCTGGAGGTCTGCCTCGGCGCCTGTTTTTCCTTCTGTAAATGTGAATGATATTGAAATGCGCCATAAGATGATTTATATTCATAGTTCATCCAAACAAAGTTATGATTTTTGCATCCAGTTTAATTTCCCTACCCAGCATCCTTTAATTTGCTTTTGTTGATCAGGAAAAAACGAGCAGCTGTTTGCAGTAAATCAACCGTCAACAAATGTTATTTTGTCGCCCGTGTTCCGCTTGTAATGTGTATGTAAAGTATGTGATTTGTAAGCTGTTTGTTTGTAGCTGTCAGTACTGGAGTAACCCCTCGTTATTCTCCGTCTTCCACTCGTGTTCCCTCTCAGCGAGTTCTGCTCCAAAGTGAAAAACTCCATCTACTGCAATATCGACCCGTCGGACTCCAACATGCTCTGGGATCCCGTGTTCATGATGGAGGCCATCGCCAACCCCTCGGCCCACAACTTCAACCACTCCATGGTGGGCACCATCCTCAACGACAGCCCGGCCAACCGCTACAGCTTCGTCTGTAATGTGCTCATGGATGTGTGTGTGGACCACAGAGACCCTGAGAGGTGTGTTACTTCTGCCATGACTGCCCGTGTTCATGCCTCAGACAGATACAGTTTTCTACTCTTGGTCACGGGCTGTTGTCTCATCTCATGTGAATGTGCTTCCAGGGTGAACGATATCGGGATCCTGTGTGCGGAGCTGACGGCGTATTGTCGCTCCCTGAGTGCCGAGTGGCTCGGCATCCTCAAGGCTCTCTGCTGCTCCTCCAACAACGGCAACTGTGGCTTCAATGATCTGCTGTGTAACGTAGATGTGCGTTGGAGTTTCATAACTTTTTCAAAAATGTATAAATTCTGGCTGAAGGATATCAGTTCTCATTTTCCATAATAATGTCAGCCAAATATGTTTGTTTTTTTACCATTTTACTATCTGTCTTTTATTAAATTCCAATAAAACGCCATTATGATGTTTCATACTCACAGTGTTAATTATAAAGATGTTCTCTGTGCTCGTCCCTCAGGTGAGCGATTTGTCTTTCCACGATTCCCTGGCAACCTTCGTAGCCATTCTCATCGCGAGGCAGTGCCTCCTCCTGGAAGACCTGGTTCGCTGTGTGGCCATTCCTTCTCTCCTCAACGCAGGTAAGGATCATTTCATCTCAACGTGCATCTCAAAATGCGTATTTTTTTTAAATCGGTGCAAAAATGAGGAAAGGTTTTCAGATCATGCTCCATTTTATTGGTTGTTCTCAATTCCAAGTTGTTCTTTTTAAACTGAAAGTTATTAACACCGTTTACCGTCTGAAAATGGAGATTGTTATATAAACTGTCAATGTTGAGGTCAGTTCAGGCAAGTTTTTATTCACACTACAGCCATTTTTAGAGGCAGAAGGTGAACAGCTTGAAATCTCCTCTGCTCGAAAACTCCAGCTTCATCACCCTTTTCCCCATTAATATTAGTAAACCATTTAAACCATGAATCCATCACTTTAAGCTAATTATTAAGACTTTGCTGCTGGTTTGTGAACTACTGTTCCAACACTCTCAGTCTGGAGCTGCAAAGATCAATCAGTTATTTGTGTTAAATGAATATCCAACTATTTTTATCATCAGTTATTTGTTTGGAGTATCTCTTTATTAAAATTCACTGATCCTAGCTCCTTATGGGAATACTTTTTGATTTCTTTATTCCTCTGTGATGGTGAACTGAATGTATTTTGGTTGCGGACAAAGCAAGAGACTCGATGACCTGATTTTCACCATTTTCTTGCATTTTATCCTTTAATCTAGAAAAAAATCGACAGATTAACGGGGCATTATGTAGTTTTGGAGAAGAAATTCAAACTCAGAATAAAAAACTTTAATTTACAATACTAATGAGGTAATAATGCAAAGTGAGAAATATTAACTTTATCCATAACTGCATGAAGGAGCTGTTCGTCAGAGGAAAATAAGGTCCTCAGAACACTGTTTGAAGCTGAAAAAGGTGGCAGGGTCCGCCACATATAAACAAAGTCAAACTGTATGAACTGTGTTTGTCCTTCAAGGTCAGTTTGTTTATTCAGTTTATTCAGTCGTGAAAACAAAGAGAGTTTGTTTATTTAGTTTTGTATAAGGCATAAAAAGTCACTGATGATCTTTCTCCTCTCGTTAAAACTGCCTCACCTTTAATCATCAGTGAAAATAAGCGTCGGTTGCCTTCCCAGTCTCAATCCTAACATTTTGGTGTACGGCAGACTCGATATGTGGATAGATTTTTCTCTGGGGTACGTGCACCCTTGGTTGGGAATCAATGCTTTAAACTTTCCACTAACACGAACACTTTGTTTCAAAAACCTCTTCGATCCCCCGTATGTATAATTTCACAGCCATTAGATGGCGAGCAGAACGTTGCGGCTCGACTCGCAGAGAAGAATCCTGTATAATGCATTTTCTTCTATCAGAGAGGAGAGTACACGCAGCTTATTTGATCTGGGTCCACGAAGCCTCGGTGTGCTTTGTGCACCGGCCAGAGAAGTGCCTCCCTCTCTCCACCGCTAATCTTTTCCCTCCCAGCTTGGAGACAAAACCTCATTCAGCCCTGCTGTTTGGTTGGGTTTGGCTCACGTTATAACGCTATTACACATGCCAAATGCCAGCAGCTCCTTGCTTGTGGCAAACGCTTTGTTCTCGCAGCCTCTTTTCACAACAACAGCTCTGTGAAAAATTCCACTTCATCCCGACTGAGGAGAGGTCTATGTAGGACAAGTTTTAAATTTAGATGTGTGACTTTGATGCCGCTCATGTAGCTCATCAAAATAAAATGTGAACCTCAGTTATGTGGCGTGGCGAAACTCGACCTCTAACCAAATACTTGTGTGTTGGAACTGACCTTCAGCCTGCAGTGAGCAAGACTCCGAGCCGGGAGCCCGACTCACCTGCAGGATCCTGTTGCATCTTTTCAAGACGCCGCAGCGCAACCCCGTCCCCCAAGATGGTGTGAAGTCAGGTACCAAACGCATCAAGGAAACTTTAACCATCATTATGACGCATTTTTCTCAACCGCTTTTTGACCTTCTGACACTTTGACTTTGCAGATAAATCCTCAGTCGGTATCCGGTCGTCTTGTGATCGCCACCTTCTTGCTGCGTCTCAGAACAGCATAGTTGTTGGAGCAGTATTCGCCGTCCTCAAAGCCGTCTTTATGCTGGGTAAGAGTCTTTGCGCCGCGCTTGAAACGACAAGTTTAAGGTCAGATTATGTCGGATATAAAAATGTATTTTAAAAGATGCGGATCGATTGAGGATTACTGCAGATTAACATACTGTAAAATACTGGCTCATGATGTCAGTGTTGGATTGTAACGGTTTGCTTGACTGGTTTTCTGTGGTTCAGGTGATGCAGAGCTAAGAGGTTCAGGGCTGTCGCACCCTGCAGGCCTGGACGACATATCCGAGGGCCGCAATGTCTCCATAGAAACGGCCAGCTTGGACGTGTACGCGAAATACGTTCTGAAGACGATCTGCCAGCAGGTGAGGATGAGTCGAAATAGGGGGGGGAATGATACGAAAAAGAAGAAATTGACAACCGCAGCTCACTCAGTCAGCGTGAAATGAAAGCCGCCGAGATGACTATCTGATGCGTCTGAAACAAATAGCTTCCTGCTGCGTCTAACTACGCATGCATGATTCTTTGTGTTCAGTATTATCAGCGCTGCTGTCTTTTCTGACTGAAAGCTTTCGCGAGGCACGCACATCAACAATTAATGTTCAGTTTTTGCTCATGTAAGCTCTCCCGCCGTTCTGTGTGACTTGTAAATGCAGAGGCATTAAAAGCGTGAATGAGATAATTTTTCTGCACCAGATGTCACTTATGCCACATAGATATGAAGTCCAGAGAGAGAGAGAGAGAGAGAGCTGGCAGTCGCTCACTGGGGCTGGCCATGCTCTGACTCCAAACACATTTTCTGCCCAGCAAGGCCTCGGCCGTTCTGTTCCTGCGAAATATCCCCACCGCCCCGTTTTCATCACCACGCAGCCAGCTTTCGTCAAGCTCGTTTCGCACGACTCATGAGTTTATGAATCTTGCACTTAAGCTTGAGGATCTGCGAAGCTGTCGAGCTCTGTCACGTTTCTCACTCTGCCACTTTTTTCCTCCCTTCCCCCTCTCGTGCCGTCTCGCAGGAATGGGTTGGAGAGCGCTGCCTGAAGTCTCTGTCTGAGGACAGCAGCGCCCTGCAGGACCCGGTGCTGGTGAACATTCAGGCCCAACGACTGCTGCAGCTCATTTGCTACCCACATCGCCAGCTGGACAGTGATGATGGCGACAACCCTCAGAGGCAGCGCATCAAACGCATCCTCCAGGTCGAGAATACACAGAAACTTGCCTTGTGTTCTTTTGCTTTTGCTTGTGCCAGAGAATCATCTATTTTTAAGTGAATGAAGACTGCTAAGGTCAAATAGTATCCAGCATGAGTACGTTTTTAGAATAAGTGCCGAGGACCTTGACGACTCTGATTCTTCTCTTGATAAAAAAAAAATCCACAGTTGGCTGTCTTGAATCAGAGCAGTGATGTTTTGCTGCCCTCTCCTGGCTGAATCAGCCACAACTTCCAGTATTGTAAACTGTGCATACTCATAACCGGCTTCCTGCAAGAAAAGGGAATGGGTGCGTATGACTAATAACGTTCTCGTCTGCTTTACAGAACATGGATCAATGGACGATGAGACAGTCGTCCCTGGAGCTGCAGTTGATGATCAAACAGAGCACAAACAATGTAAGTGTTTGTCTTCAGTCGAAATATGACTGTGTAGTCTTTGTCTTTGTAAAGTCATCTGATTATCTCTTATTCACTTACCAACAGGAGCTCTACTCGCTCTTGGAGAACATAGCCAAGGCCACCATCGAGGTGTTTCAGAAGTCGGCTGAGATGAACTCCAGTAACCCCTCAGGGAACGGAGCAGCGGCCCAAGGAGGCGCCGCGTCCAACAACAACAGCACCACCAGCAAGATGAAGCCGATTTTAAGGTGTGTATCTTTTCTGTTTTTTTATACTCGTGCCACTTGGTTGGAGGTGCATGAATTGAAACTTACACTTAAATCTAATGTTCTTCGTCTGCAGCTCATCAGAGCGGTCAGGTGTGTGGCTGGTGGCTCCGTTGATAGCCAAGCTGCCCACCACAGTTCAGGGCCACGTACTGAAGGCAGCTGGAGAGGAGCTGGAGAAGGGACAGCACCTGGGCTCCTCCTCACGCAAGGAGAGGGACAGGCAGAAGCAGAAAAGGTAAGTGGAGAAATGTACATTCCTTCTCTACTGGAAGAAGTTGGGTTTAATTTTGTCGTCCTGCAAGCTGGAAACAGAATGGCAGAGTTGGTTTTGTTCCACTCTCACAGGCTGTGCAAGCTGCGCAAACCAAATTGGCTGTTAATTAAATTTGGTTTCTTTCACTCCTCAGTATGTCTCTGCTGAGCCAGCAGCCGTTCTTGTCTTTGGTGCTGACCTGCTTGAAGGGACAGGATGAACAGAGGGAAGGCCTTCTCACCTCCCTCTACAGCCAAGTGCAGCAGATTGTCACGAACTGGAGAGAAGATCAGTACCAGGACGACTGCAAAGCAAAGCAAATGATGCACGAGGCTCTGAAACTGCGACTGAATCTGGTGAGAACGTCTCGATCACAACAAGAAGTTGTGCATGCTGACTTTTTAATCTTTGACATTAGGTTTGATTTAACACGTTATGAGGAGACTAACTCATGTTCTTCTTCTGAAAAGGTGGGTGGCATGTTCGACACGGTTCAGCGCAGCACCCAGCAGACCACTGAGTGGGCCGTGCTACTCCTCGACATCATCAGCAGCGGCACAGTTGACATGCAGTCCAACAAGTGAGTGTCGACTAAAGAGAAAACATTATTGCTTATTTGGAAGCACAGCTTCTGTTGCAAAGTCACGTCACCTGCCTGGCTCTCACGTTTGCTTCTCTCCGACAGTGAGCTCTTCACGACAGTGTTGGACATGCTGAGTGTGCTGATTAACGGCACACTGGCTGCTGACATGTCCAGCATCTCTCAGGGCAGCATGGAGGAGAATAAGAGAGCCTATATGAACCTGGTGAAGAAGCTCAGGGTAAGAACGGCACATTTGTCTCACCCATAGCCGGATGGGTTGAGTTTGAAGACGTGACATGTCTTATTCTCCCATTGTTCATGTAATGGTTGTCAAGCTGACGTTTTGTTTACATGCTTATGTAGAAATGAGGGCAAAAGCATCACGTGGTCTTTGGAAAAAGTTGCTTTTCGTGAACATTTTCGTAACCGCTCCTCTCCACAATGTATTTATTTCTGCAGAAAGAGCTCGGAGATCGGCAGTCGGAAAGTTTGGAAAAGGTTCGCCAGCTTCTGCCCTTACCCAAGCAGACCCGAGACGTGATAACCTGTGAACCTCAGGGCTCTCTGATAGACACAAAGGGCAACAAGATCGCCGGATTTGAGAAGGAGGTACGTGGCTTCTCACAAGAGAACCTGACGTGACATTAACTTCTAAAAGTACACTTCTCAGTAGGATTTGTTCAGCCAGTCCAACCAGGGTGTATAAGACTTCTGTCTCTCCTCCACCAGGGCCTCCAAGTATCCACCAAACAGAAGATTTCTCCCTGGGACGTCTTTGAGGGTCTCAAACACTCGGCCCCTCTGTCCTGGGGCTGGTTCGGTACGGTGCGCGTGGACCGCAAAGTCACCAAGTTCGAGGAGCAGCAGCGTTTCCTGCTCTACCACACCCACCTGAAGCCCAAACCTCGTAGCTATTACCTGGAGCCGCTCCCCCTGCCCCCTGAGGAGGAGGAGCCTCTGACGCCCGTCTCCCAGGAACCAGAGAAGAAGATGATGGAGGCCGTGAAGCCAGAGAAGGCGGTGCCCGCTGTGCCCTCTGACTCGAGCAAGAAGAAATCCAACAAGAAGAAGAAAGCTCCGTCCACCAAGACAGAGGTCAGGATTTACTGCGGGGTTTTTATGTTTGTTTCCTGGACGCAAGTTGCTACAGCCAGTGTTAAAAATGACATTTTTAAATGTTTTCTCAGCAGGACTATGTGAGAAGTGCACAAGGCGGTGGGGGCTATCCGACTAATATGCCACCTGAGCTGATGCAGAACCCATATAGCAGGCTACCGTATGGCCAGCAGGGCATGGGCATGGGCATGTACACCCAGAACCAGCCTCTACCTCCAGGTCGGTTCATCATCACCTTCTTCAGTAGCTCCAGTACGACACACCTTTCTGGCAGGCAAGAACCGTCTAGGGTTATGATTTACCGATTTGTTTTCCCACAGGAGGTCCAGGTTTAGAACCTCCCTACAGACCTGCTCGCAACCCACAGATGAAGCAAATGATGCCAACTCGACCCAGCTACCCAACCATGATGCCCGGCATGCAGGGAAGCATGATCGGACTGGACAAGCAATACCCAATGGGTTATAAGCCCCAGCCCATGCCACAGGGTCAGATACTGCGGCAGCAGCTACAGGTCAGACTGGTGAGTCAGCACTGACGGGTCAACCTACTCCAGAATAAGCAGAATTAGGATGATGATTAGTTGATTCTCTGTCTGATTACTACTGACATTCAGTTTTAAGGTCTAAGAGGAGAGTGATTTGGTTGTTTAAAGTGAAAAAGAATCCTGTTGTACTGTTAGTTTAGATAGAAGGCATCAAATCTTTGATATTTGATCACTTGTTGCTTGTTTTTTCAGAATCAGAGCATGATAGGGCAGCAGATCAGACCAATAACACCCAACCAACCTTACACTTCAATGCAGCCATCACAGGTAAGTCTGTTTTTTTTTTTGTTTTTTTTCAAAGAAATAATCTTCAAATGAATCATTAATTGGGCTCCTCGGTCTTGGTTTTAATTATCAGTCTTGTCTTATTGTTTAGAACATATCTCAGGGCTATACCTCGTATGGATCACACATGGGGATGCAGCCGCATCCATCCCAGGGTGGTGGTATAGGTCCCTCCTCCTATGGGAACCAAAACTTCCAGGGCGCCCATCCTGGAGCCAACCCGGCTGTGGTGGATCCTCTTAGGCAAATGCAGCAGAGGCCCAGTGGTTACGTTCACCAGCAGGCTCCAGGCTATGCACACAACATGCAGAACACACAGAGGTTCGTACTGCGTTGCATGAAGACTTTCGCTTTGTTTGCTGCTTAGTAGCGCCTGACTGTCCAGTTGCAGAAGGTTGACATTGTCCTTTGGCTTTATCTCAATTACATTGTTACCTGCACTCATACCTTTTTCTCCCTGCCCTGTACACCTCAGGTTTGCCCACCAGCCCCTCCAGCAGAATCCCATCATGCACGGTCTCAGTCACATGGCAGGCCAGGGCGTCCATCCAGGCATGAGGCCCAATCAGATGCTGGCAGAGCAACAGCAGCAGCAACAGCAGCAGCAACAAGCAGCACAGCAACAGCAGCAGTACCTCAGACAGCAAGCACTCAGAGTACGTCACTGGATGATAATGATGTGATGAATGGGACGGACAGTGAAGCACGATTGGACAACACATAGCTGTCAAAATGAAGCTTGTTGTCAAAGATAGATATATGCAGCGGGATTTTATGTAGGAGGACAGAAAAGTTAAGGTCAGGGTGCTGGTTTGGTGTGTCCGTAAAGGTCCAGGTCCAGACAAACCAAACCTACATTAAAGAACTAGCAAAGATATGTAAAGTTAACCGTCGTGTTTACTCACTATGTGGTCAGAAAGCCGTGCTCGAACACTGTAAATGCTACAGCTTCCAGCGAACCAACATTTACGGTCTGCGGCTGAGAGAGAGGAAAGTAACTCCAAACCAGCAGGTGGCAGCAGTTTGTCTTCCCCATTCAGAAAGAGAGACTGAGAGTCGGGGCTGCCGGTGTGCGACCCCTTGTAATGATAAAGCTGCGTTTTTCTTCACAACACTCCCGCTGTAATAACCACCTCTAATGAAATACTGTCAGAAAGAAAAAATTGAAAGTCAAACTACTGATGAGGTAGATCAGAGGTAAAGAAAACAAAAAAAAACAGAACTCCACTGAATGGGTGTAATCATGGACACTACAACGACAGGCTCTAAGGATTTTCTCTTTCTCTTTATGTTTCTCCTTTTGTGCACTGATTCACACTGCGCTGAACAGCCAATCAGAGCGGGATCTTGCACTGACGAGCTCCGCCACTAAATCCACATGCACACTTATCTCAGAAAGCCACTAGCCTGGGCTGACCAGTGCCAAAAGTGCGGTGACACCCCCACTGTTCGTCTGATTTGTCAGGGCCCTAACGCAGGATTCTAGTTTGCTCAGTTACATTGTCTGGCTGAAATCAAAAGAGGAATAGATCTGGGAGTCATCTGTAAAGAAATAGAAATTGATATGATGCTTTTGAAAGATATGAGAATTGATATTTACCATATAAATGCCCAGCGAACAGAAAGATGATTTCATGAAATCACAAGGGGAAGGAAGATAGGAACTCATAGACCACAAGTCTGAACCTCAAACACCTCACATTGTTTCCTTCCTGTTTTCTTTACAGCAGCAGCAGGCCCAACAAGTTCAACAGCAACAGCAGCAGCAACAACAACAACAACAACAACAACAACAGCAACAGCAGCAGCAACAGCAGCAACAGCAACAACAGGTCCAGCCCCAGCAGGTTCCTCCTCAACAGCAAGTCCCACAGCAGCAGCAGCAGCAGCAGCAACAACAGCAGCAGCAGCAGCAGCAGCAGCAGCAGGTTTCAGGGGTGCCACCACCGGGCCAGGCGCAGAACCAGGGCCTGGGCATGCAGCCACTACCCCCACAGCAACCAATGGTAGGTCCAGTCCAGCCTACATTAGTCCAGTGTTAGTAAGATAATCACGTAAGGAGACGTGCATTCACAGTCTTGAGTTAGAAAACATTTTTAGTCCTGTGGTCCATCACGAAAAGTACCTCTCATGCAGCCGGAGAAGCTTCCTCTAGCTGCGTAAAAGAAAAGCTCAATCCGCGAATGTTGACCCGCGTGGATTTCTAACCTCAAACGTCTAAAGGGGCGTTATTGGCTGCCTAAAATTTCAGGAATTAATCTAAAAAACTTGGTGTGCACGACATATGAACACGTGGAACTGCTGTAATAACAACCTGCGTCTTTCTGTGTTAGTTCCCACGACAGGGAATGCAGCAGACTCAGCAGCAGCAGCAGACTGCAGCTCTGGTCAGACAGCTGCAACAGCAACTTTCAAGTGAGTCTGACACTTCCCATTTTTTTTTTTCGTGTCTGTTGTTTCCATCTAAAAGATTTCCTGCGTTTAACGAAACTTCACCTCTCTTTTCCAGATACACAACCAGGACAGGGCACCAATTCATATTACTGATCATGCTTGTTCATAGTAGTGTGCAGAGAATAGGCTGTCATTATGCGTGGAGGCCGCGCTCTGCAGATGAGTGTGTCCAGTCGGGATGGTGTTAGGAGGGATCAACTGTTCAAGGCACAACGGACCACCAGACAGATGAGATCTCGACCACTGACCGCACCAACGATCAGAGAAGACATCTTGACTTCAGCCGTGTAATTATGGATTATCAAAGGAGGGATCATGTCTGAAGCAAACAGATGATGGTTAATAATGGAAAAGTCTATGTAAAAAAGTACCAGAAATTATAAGAATAATGCAATTTTTTTATTTTATTTCAATTTGTACAATTTTTTCAGTTTCGTGTATTTCTCATTAAAAAATCATGTCAGTTTTTTATGTCTTGTACTTGTGTTGGCTGCCTGTATACTGTATTTAAAAAGCTGTCAATGAAGTCTTTAACGACAAAGAGGGAATCAAAGGATTTGTTCTAGGAAAAAAATACCTACGGTCAGTTTTAAGTGGCGTGGTCGAAGTCTCCTAATGCTGAATTATTAATCGGTGATGCCCAAACTTTTGCAAAACACTTCTTGTGTTGTTTAAAGTTGAACTACGATCTCGAGTTCCTTTAAATTCCTTTGAATGACTTTCTGTGTAAAGTGTCACTTTGACCACCATATGAAAAGTTATGAATAATTACAGATGGTGCATTTTTATAGAGCAGCTGAATCTCACAAAGATTAAAACAGCGAACATTTTCGTAATTTTTTCGTAGGTTGTTTGGTGGACCAAACCGAAGTTCAGTTAATATTTTTGTTTCATTCAGTATGTGAAGTGGGTACACTGGGACAGTGTGCAGCTCACACCAATGTTCCCATTTGATGTACCGTCCATCTTTGGCTTCAACATTGGAATAAAAACATACAGAGTTGTACACAAAAGCATACGACTGCTTGTCACATAAAAGAAAGACGTAAGATTATTAAAATCAGTAAGTTGGGTTTTCAAAGTGCTGACAGGGCTGCAGCCCCTCACAACCTCCGGCAGGGTAGTTTCATGTAGAGAATATTCCGGAGGATTTAATATAACGTGTGCATTGAATTCATTTCATAAATCCAATAGAAATGACTTTGAGTAGTGAGTCAGCACGTATAACACGGGGGACACTGAGACTGAAGCAGCCATATGATGTCAGCCGTGGTTGGTCTTATTATTAAACCTGTGATTCTTCTACTGTGATATGTCAAGATGTCTTATATGAAAAAAGGCCTTTTTGGTAATTGGATGTCCTTTACAGTGCTTATGTCAAGATGTGTCTCCTTGCAGCATTTTATTTTATCTTATAGCAACAAATCCACTGTGTTGCACTTCATGAAATGTATGTCTATTAAATTCAAAACAAGATAACAGCCTGTTTTCCTATACAGGTTTTTTTCTTCACTTATTTGTCCTTTGGCTCAGTTTGACATTCGGTGAAGTTACGTGTGGAATAATCCTTTATTTATTTTTTGTTACAGCAGACAGTTTGACATGACACAGTATAAAAAAACACAGGTGCAATAAACAATAATAATGGCAGCATTTTAGTTAACGTGTCAAAGACATTTGCATGCTGGCTCACCATCTTGCTTCAGAAATACTTGGTAAATATAGATAGAAATATTAAGATTCAAGCTTCTCAAATGTGAATATCTCCAGGTGTCTGTACTTCCCTATGACAGTAAACTGAATATCTTTGGATTGTGGGTGAGAAAAAATACATTTCAGTCAAATTTGGCTTTGTGAAACACAATTTTGTAGATCAAACAATAATCTACAGACTAGTTGGCTATTAAAACATTATTTGCAGCCCTATACTCCACCTGGGCTTTATCTGCTATGACAAGTCAAAATGTCCACTGTAAAAAAAGGCTTAATGTGTGAAATTTCCAAATTCTAACTCACCAATAAGACTGTTCGAGATACATGTTGTCCCACCCTGAAGATGATGAACACCACACAGAAGATAGTTTTATTTCTTTATTGCTTGAATCAGTTACAGCAAACATAAAACAATTCCTCATTTCAGTTTTGTTGCCTTTTTGTTTTTCTTTGTTTTTTGTTGATCTACATTCGGACTCTCCAAACGACTAAAAAGCACCCCAGAGTCCGATCCCAGCGCTCTTCCTTCAGAGGGACAGTCTGCTCCCTGATACCTTGGCAGGAAGTTCACATCGGCCCAGCTCCTCCTGCCTTGTTGCACCCCCAGTCTCGACAGCAGCTTGTTAGAAATCTCTGGCACTACTGGCTGTAGTAGTGTGCCATATATCCTGAGGCATTCAAGGGAGACGTGGATGATAGTGTCTAGCCAGCGCTGGTCTTTGCTGTCCGTCCTGTCCAGCTTCCAAGGTGTGTGACGCTGAACAAACCCGTTGGTTTGCCTCACACAGGCACTGATGGCCTCCAGAGCTTTGTACACATGCATGCTCTCATAGTGCTGTGCAACCACAGCAGGGAGATGGTGCACAGCATCCAACATGTGGTAGTCTTCAACCACAGCCCTGCCTCCCTGTTCACGTGGGAAGGACTGGGGGCAGAAAGAGGGGTACACCTGAGCTGGGTTAAGAGCTGGAGCTGTGCAGCGGTTCAGCAGACCACCCAGAGAGTCTGCGAGCTCTGCGTTGAGCAGCTTCATAACTTTGTCGTCTGTGTAATCACAATCTGAGTCTGGGACGCCCTGACGCAGAAGAAAGTACCTCATTCCATCAGTTGTGAACATCTGTGAGCGTTCAAGAGGATCCACCACATTCCCCAAACTTTTAGACATCTTCTTCCCCCCTACTGTCCAGTGGGAGTGCACATGTATCGTCTGTGGCAGCGGCAGTCCAGCCCCGAGGAGAAATGACGGCCAGTAGATGGCATGAAATTTTAAGATGTCCTTTCCAACAATGTGGTGGGCCACGTTCCACCACTGGTTGTGTTTATCCGGATAGCCGGCGACTGTGAGGTAGTTCACCAGAGCGTCTAGCCAAACGTAAATGGTTTGTTCAGCGTCACCCGGGACTGGGATGCCCCACTGAAGGCGGCTTCTCTGGCGGGAGACGGAGAGGTCCGGAAGGTCCTCCTGCAGCCACTGGAGAACAGCCTGGTGGAAACGCTCGGGCTGTATGGCCCGGGGATTTCCTCTGAGCCAGTCGAGCAGCTGAGTCCGAAATGCAGACAGACGGAACATGTAATTCTCCTCTTTCATCCACTCCACCTGCAAAAAAATGGAAAGAGGACAAGAAGTATTGTTGATGGGTTCAAACTTACAAAAGCTCCTCCACTCTCCACAACAGACAATAAATAATTGCTTAATATAGTTAAGATGCTATGTGTTAAAGGAGTGTAGTGCTCATTTAAAGTTTGCACTTTCATATCGACTACATACACACACCTGCTATGATCCCAATTTAGCTCTTACCTTGTGTCCGCTCTCCAGCGATACCTTGATCTCCCTCCCCGATGAGTCCAAAGCATCTACCACCTGCAACGGCGTGAGGAAGCTTTCATCTTGTGTGGAGTACCAGCCTTCATAACTCCCCTTGTAGATGAGCCCTTTGTTCCAGAGCACTGACCAGAAATGCTTTACGGCCTCACAGTGTCTGTGCTCGGTGGTTCTGATGTAGTCTGTGAACAACACGTTGCAGCTGCTGAAGAGATGCTTGAATCTCTCCGACACATCAGTGCAGAAGGTCAGGGGATCTTTTCCTGCAATGTCTGCAGCTTGCTGGATCTTCAAGCCATGTTCATCAGTACCTGAAAGGCAAGATAACAGGGTGGATTGTTTCTGTTATTTGCTTGATAAATCGACTCGAGACAATGTGTTTAACGAAACAACGAAATATGATGAAAATCTGAAGATAGTGCGCAGCAAGATTTCCCAAAGCCCAAATCACGTCTTCACATGGCTTGATACTAAACAGAAAAAGCAGTAAATTCTCATATTTGAGAGGCTAAATGCTAAAAACAGAAAAACGTGTCATTTTTGCTTCATTAATTAATAATCAAAGCTGCCAATTCATTTTCTGTGTACAGATAGATGTGATCCAGTATGAGCTTGAATATGACCATAATGTGGAGATTTGTCTTGTGATAGAAGTTCCTAGATTGTGGACATCACATGCAACCAATAGCAAGAAGGATTACACACATGTATAATTTGGTCAGTGGAAGATTTACCTGTCGCAAACTTTGAGTTGAAGCCCTGAAGTAGCTTGTACCTGTGAAAGCAGTCAGCTATCACAGCCGAATACAGGTGTCCTAAATGCGGAGAAGCGTTCACATAGAAGATGGGAGTGGTTATGTAGTAGTTCTTGTTGTCATTGCAGGAATGTGTGCTCGAGTATCTAACCACGACTCTCTGATGTCTCTCGAGAGCTGAAGCTGGTGAGACAAAATGTCTCTGTTTCAGACTGCGAACAGTCCTAAAGCTCCTGCTGATGAACAGAAAGGGGGTCCTCATGACTTGATAGCAGGATAAATTAAACTACTCCATGGAGTTCAGTATTTATGTTGTACAGTACGTGCTAGCCACTAATTAGCTAGCTGAAAAGACGGCGTTTAAGCACAAAAACATCTAAGCGAACCGATTCAACAACTACCGGAGAATTACTGGAAGACATTAAAGTTGTCCTTGTCAATGTGCTCCATGGAATTGGCAGGAATTATTAAATGTCAAGCTTTTTTTCCCCCTCAACGAGCAACGCATGTGTTTTACTACTCGCACGTCAAGGTTAGCATTTCTTCCGGTTTCTACTAAACAACAATGGCTCGTCCAATCAAAACGCAGTACACCAACCGCCAATCAGAGTGCGATGGCTCTCTCCGGAAGTACCGCGGTGTGTTGTGATAGAAATTACAACGATTACACGCAAAATTATATTTTGGTCAATGGAAGATTTACCTGTCGCAAACCGGAGAATTATTGGAAGACGTTAGACTTGTCCTTGTTAATATGCTCCATGAAATTTGCAGGAATTATTAATACGAAGGGTTAGCGCTTCTTCCGGACACCACCCGCCAATCAGAGTGCGAGGACTCTATCCGGAAATACCGCGGTGACGGCCAGCCAATCAGACGCACCACTCCCCTCAGGTTAGTCATCGTCGACGAATGGGGTTGACGTGACAGCGGAGGTAAACACATTTAACAAAGTTTATCGCGAAGCGGCGTTTTAATAGTATTTTAAACTTAAATACACACAAGCTAAGTGAGCGGTGCCGTCACCTTCCGTTGGTCGCCATCTGTAGCCGTTTGAAAAAGCTCGTTCCAGCCTCGTCGAAGTCGCGAGAGTCACCCTATCATGTGACGTTAGACATGGGGCGCCCGTTACTTCACTCCTGAAAAGTTCCCGAAAGCTTCAACTCAAAGCAGATATTTATTTATTTTTTAGTTTAGCTTTCGTCAGAAGGACGTTTTGTGTTCATTTCAGATGGAAGTGAACCGCACGGACTTCTACATCGGTCTCTCTCTGGCGGTGAGCTCGAGCGCTTTCATCGGCGCAAGTTTCATCCTGAAGAAGAAAGGCCTGCTGCGATTGGCCAGCAAGGGGTCCACGCGAGCAGGTACTGTATTTTAAAATAAGTCTAACTTTATTAATCTTTAATATTTCTATTCTATTTCTGTCCTGTAACTTCAACTGACATTATTGTTATGATTAATTACTATTGTTAATATTGATATTGACTTTATTGTCACGTAGGAGCAAAATAAGCTGGATGTTGATCATGTTAAGCCTATTTGTTTTAAAAATGTGATTGTGAATTATCAATAATATTATTATTTAGTGTTCAGTGATGGAATGTAACTAAGTAAATTTTCTCAAGTATATTACTTAAATGCAATCTTGAGGTACTTGTACTTTCTACTTTCTACTTCAACACATTTTGGACTTGTGGACTACTTTTTACTCCTCTAAAAATGTTTTTAACAATATTGATAACCCTGATTCCAAAAATTAGAAAAATGCTGAATATTGGATCAGTTTATAGTAAGCATAATACACATACATGCAAATATATGTATGATTTACTTATACTTGAACTTTTGATACTTCTACATTCAATATCAGTTATTTTTAAGACTTTTACGCAAGTAACCTTCATACAGGTGACTTTAACTTTTACCAAAGTAAAATATTAGTCAATCAATCTATCTTTGTTTGTATAGTGCCAATTCACAACAAAAGTAATCTGATAACACTTTCCAATTCAAGCAGGTCTAGACAATACTCCTTAATTAATATATTTATTCAACACGATATCTTTACTTTTACTTTATATCTTTAGTTGTTCTTTTTATGACACTGCTGCTTACTGATTTTCCATTCATCTATTAATCGATTTATTGACTAATCATTGCAGCTTCGTCATTATATTATTAAATCATATTATATTACTCTGTAAGCAACTGTTTACTGTTGTCGCTCGTCAAAATATTGTTGTCTTCATGTAGAATTTAATATACAACAATACATCACATTGTTTTGTATGTAAAATAATATCGCTGTCAGATAAATGTAGTGTTGTTCCTGGTGAACAAAGCTAATCTCCCTTTAATTTAAAATCTAAAAGCAATTCTTTTAAACATCGACTCTTTTCTGTCTGTATCTCACAGGTCAGGGGGGGTATGCCTACTTGAAGGAATGGCTGTGGTGGGCAGGACTCATTTCAAGTAAGTGAATGATTTTAGACTCAATTCTGAAAAATGGGTGGCATGGTGAGCTGTTTTTTTTTCTTTTCTTCCACTTGGTTACAGTGCTTGCCGGCCGTGCCCCCTGAAACATTGTGGTCTTTGTTTGACTTGGTTGAAACAAGGCTCTTGTGGGTTTGGTATTTTTGCCGGTGACGCTGTAGCAGAACCCACCACATTATCTTTGAAGTGCACATTCCTCTAAAGAGCACATTTGCACTTGTGGGTTGGAAGAAAATAATATTTCTACATTTTAACCAGATGTTATTCATTTTCATATTCCAGTGGGAACCGGAGAGGCCGCTAACTTCGCCGCGTATGCATTTGCGCCAGCCACACTGGTGACTCCTCTCGGAGCATTGAGTGTACTTGTGAGGTAATTGTGTTTTTTTTTTCAGTTTTTCATACCACTGATGTTATCACAACTGATCACACATGTGCTTAGTGAGATACAGATACTCTTCAGCTTCTCAGCACAGAAGTCTGGTGATTTCTTCTAATATAAATATAGTCAGTGGAGAAAAAAACTAAGGCAAATATGAATTGGTCTCTCTTACAACTATTGCCTGTTTAGCTAGAGACTAATATAGCTTCATCATCTGTTGTTGCCCAAAAACCATTAAAAACACATGATTGAGCCACATTGTTGCACTGGGTGACATTGCCATTAATTACCATGAACACTGGTGGTGGCCGCTTATTTTGAGGTGATCCCATGAACACCATCTGGTGACGTAATCCTTACAAGAGCAACGTTTGGCTGCCTGGACTAATCAGTATTTTATAGGTATAATATTGTAGGAGTCACTTTTAGAGATGAACCTACAGAGAATCCTTTGTCAGGAACACCAGCTCATTGTTAATCATTCTGTCTTGACTTTGCTGTTTCAGTTTAGTCTTACTGCCCACATAAAGTTATCTTCGGCTGTGGCAAGCAGATTTTTTTTAGGCAAAAGGCTCTAAAAACTAACCAAATTGTGGACAGACACAGTGGTGCATTTAGTTGCTAAAGAGTCAGACATTTCCTTCAGGAGTTAGTATGGACAAAAAACTGAGTAACGTTTTTAACATACATGAATAAGGTGGCAAGAAACACGATATAAGTTCACCATATAAAAAAAAAAAGGTAACAACATTAAACAGCGTCTCTAGAGCCAGAGGTTGTTTTGTCGGTTCTGGCTCTGCATCCATTTAAGATTTGAGAAGCACAATGAAGACAACAAAAAAGATTCAGGAATATGAATATATTATTTATTTACAGCCCGCACAGTGTAGCTCTTAAAGCTTGATCATTGATCAATGTTCACAGCTTGTTTCTGCTTCCCCCAAGTGGACAAAACAAAATCCAATATTGCAGTCTTGTGACCAGTCAGTGGTTCATTAGTAGCTTGTGACCCACAGTTAAAATACTCACCAAATGCATCAGTTTAATGTGTAGTAGTGTTGTTGTGTGTATAGTCCACTGTTTGTGTTAACTGTCAGTGTCTGTGTCATTTGTTTCAGTGCCGTTCTCTCCTCGTACTTCCTGAATGAGAGGCTAAATGTACACGGGAAGATTGGTTGCCTGCTGTGCGTCCTGGGCTCCACAGTGATGGTGATCCACGCCCCACAGGAAGAGGAGGTTGCTTCTCTCAGCGCCATGGCTGAGAAGCTCAAAGACCCAGGTAGAGATGACACAGACCAGCCCCTCGTCAGTGTGATTGTGAAATGATTAACAATGTTAGAGAAAAGGGCTGGATGTTTTTTTTTTTCCAGGGTACTAACTCCTTCTCGAATGCTCCCGCTAGGTTTCATTGTGTTTGCTGTGTGCGTTGTGGGAAGCAGCCTGGTTCTTATCTTTGCTGTGGCGCCGCGGTTTGGACAGAAGAATGTGCTGGTCTACATCCTGATCTGCTCTGTGATTGGCTCCCTCTCTGTGTCTTGTGTCAAGGGCCTGGGCATTGGCATTAAGCAGCTGTTTGCCGGTACAGCAGTGCTGAAGGAACCCCTCTTCTGGTCGTTAGTCATCTGCCTGGTAGTTTGCGTCACCGTTCAAATCAGCTACCTGAACAAAGCCCTCGACATCTTTAACACCTCCTTGGTCACTCCCATCTACTACGTCTTCTTCACCACGTCAGTCATGGCCTGCTCAGCTATCCTCTTCAAGGAATGGTTGAGTATGACCACTGATGGAATAGTGGGAACAATTAGCGGGTTCCTCACTATCATTCTGGGGATCTTCCTCCTCCATGCCTTTAAGGACATCACATTCAGCTGTGATTCCCTTCCACTCTACCTGAGGAAGGGTCCTCAGGGCTTTCCACGGGGGCAACAACCTTACGTGGCTCTTCCCAGCCACGAAGTGCAAGCACAGGATGAGACGAAGCTACCCAGAGAAGGAAACTCGAAGGGGGTCTGGGGCACGCACCAGAGAGCGCCTTAAAGAGGACCAGAAGCCTTTTGAAAAAAATTGCTTTATGCAATTCTGAAGCTTTAACGCACATCAGAGCTTTACTAAAATATCAAGTCTCTCTTAAACAATACATTTTGCACTGGAGTTGCCATGAGAACAATGTTCTTATCAGTACACTGGATTTCATGGAATGGTATGTTACTGGTTTGTACATGATGTTACATCCATGTTTTTGCTTTGGTCCAAAAAAAATACAGGACAGAATTAGACCTGCAATGATTAATCAATGTTGTATTTTCATAACCTTTTTAATGATGAATGAGTTTATTGTTTAAGAAAACAAAAGTCAGAAGACTATGATCAAATGTAGTCTTTTTTTACGATTTCTTTGCTCTTTATAACAGTTAAGAAATAAGGAAGACATTTGAGGACGTCATCTTGGGCTTTGGGAGACACTGATCAACATTTTCTGACATTTTTATAGACCAAGCAATGAATCAAGAAATAATTAACAGATTAATAGACAATGAAAATGAATGTTAGTTGCAGCCCAGAACAATGAGCTACCATAGTATTTATATCAATGTGAATGTCAGCTGCACTGCTGTGTACAAAAAATTAATGTAACGTTGAACATATTAAGGTGGGGCCTTCTGTTGCTGAAAATAACCGTGTAGTTTTGCACTTTTTAACCTTATAAATTGTACAAATGTAAAACTTTACAGCCAGTTTTAAAGGTGCCAAATGTCAGAATTGGCCACCTGTTGAAATCATTCTCAAAACAAACAGGGGGCAGCATATCACCAGAGCAACCGCTAACTGTAGCCACGTGTTAGCTCGATAAGCCGTGCATCTAGTGGTCCAGACTGTGAACTCAAGAGTGTTGGAATGGGCTGTTGCTAGCTTGTTAGCATGCTGTCTTCAGTAGATGTTATCTGCTGCACAAAACAAACATAATGTCAAAACTGAGGATCCTTTATATTCTGTTCTTCTCTTTAGTCAATTTTTTTGAATGCTTGCAACGAAAATTCTTCCACATTGCACCTTTAAAGATGGTGTGTGATTGCTTTGAATACATTTCAATCATCTGTTGTTGAAGAACCAGTTTTCATAATTCCGGTTTCTGTAATACCTCAGAACTATACATCAACTGCACCAAAGAATGTTCTTTTCCTGTATAAATTAATTCATGTGCCAAAACCTGTAACGTGTCTCAAATGTAACTGTTACTTTTTGTCAGTTTGATAACGCTGATTAAAACATTACTTTTTCAGCAGACTTATTTGGCATTTTGTTTATTGCATATGTACAGTCCAGAACCTTGTGTCTCTTCTGTCAAAACATTGTTAGTTCTCTTAAATTACAGCAGAGTGTGGCGGTGAAGTCTTCTTTCGCCGTCAAGCTGAACATCTCAGGTGCCTCCATCTTCCTGCAGCCTCCCGCACATAACCCGTTAGTCACAGCAGTGGATGTGAAACACTTTCAACATCAGTCTGAACACTGAACTGACAACAATTTCATGACTTGACAAACAAAACCAACATGAAGTTGCTTCAAATGACAAACCACAATCTTTGCAACACTCATAACCTGATAAGTGGAGGACGAATAAAACCTTAGACTTTTGCATGAGTCCATACATGGTGTTAATCTCAGGCACTTGTATCAAAAGTAACACTTGATGATGTTCCTTATTCCAGTTGAAGGGACTGTTCAGCAACATACAGTCAGCTGTCAGGACCGAACAGCTTCCTCACAGACCCGGGGCTGAGTGCATGTGTCTCATCAGTTATTTCAGAGACAGTTTTCAGTCTGACATGGTCTCAGAGAATGAACCCCTGCTCCTCTGAGTCTGTTCCAGTCTGTTCAGGATGAATTGGCTGGTGTCAATAAACCGCTCCACACAGTTAACGAAGCACATTTCTGTCCTCGAGTCCATTTTTGGCCCGGGTTTGTCCATACATTTCTCCTGAAGACAAAAACAGAATAATTTAGGGGAAATGCAACAGATAATACAAGTAGAGCACCACATTGAGCACAGACACTTCAGGGGAGACAACAAGTGGTTGATTTCCATTACAGAGATATGTGAAAACTTGTTACTTTTTCCTTCTGAAAATGCATTTTCCTCACAATCTTGCCTTTTTTTTCTCACCTTCTGCCTTTTTTGATCTCACAATTTTTACTTTATCTCACAATTCTGACATTTAATTTACTTACTTTTTAAATCTCATAGTTCAAAATTGTGAGATATAGTCAAAATTGTGAGATATAAAGTCAAACTGTGAGGTAAAAGTCAAAATTCTGAGATGAAAAGTCACAATTGCGAGATAAAAAAATCAAAATTCTGAGATAAAAAGTCACAATTGCGAGGTAAAAAAGTAAAAGGCTCAAAATTTTGCCTTTATCTCATAATTTTGATATTTAAATTAATTTTTTTTAACCTCGTAGGTTAAACTTTATATCACACAATTTTAACATATTATGTTTAACTTCTCATAATTTAGACTTTTATAACTCATTGGTTCGACCTTCAAACCTTTCATTCCATAATTCCCTAACCAGTGGAAAAAGGCTTCATGCTTCCTGACATAACATTAGTGACAGTGTTGATTTCCAAACAGTAAACAAACATATTAAACTATGTTTACACTTTGAAATAACGTCATCCTGGGGGTTATATGTCAGCTGCGCGTGGCCTTGCCTTAGCTGTGACATCAGCACTCTGAGTTATGTCGTCATCAGGTAACAACTGCCAACATTAGAGAGGGAAGTTAAAGCCGGACTTTATAGCCATTTTACAGCAGCAGGCTGCCTCCTCAGAGGTTTCAGCGTCATCTCACAGAGGTCTACTTTCAGTACAGTGAAATAAAGTTTTTGACATGGCCGAAACCAACATTTAAATCCCATTTCTCCACACTGATGCTGCGCTTTGCTCTTCTTGTCCGCAGCGCTAACGTGAACTAGCAGCAGCTGGTCGGTGTAGCGGCCCTTGCAGTCCAGGGAAATATTGGACTTTAACAATGGTTCCGCAAACAATTAAGTGTTCCAGACAGAGAGAGGACATCTGGAGGACCACAAAGACAACTTAGAATACAACCTGCTGCTTCTAAGAATAAAAAAAACCGTTTGCCATTATTGCTTCAGGAACGTTATGTGACCAAATCCATACCAAGTCCTGTTGCTAACAGTTCGGACATGAGGCTAATAGTTTACCTCTGCATATTGTAATATGAACACAGCATGTAAAACAAGAATATGCAGCTTGTTTTGATCAGTGTCAGGCAGGCTAGCTATAGAGTCTATATAAAAAGCATACTGCAGGGCTCCACTGCTAGCTTAAAGCTGCACTTACCCAGCAGACCTCCGTCATTTGATGCACCAGCTGCTGAAATCTTTGTTTTTGAGTCTCGACCTCGATAAACTGCTGAAGCTGAGGGTCAGCTGTCGCTCCCTGGCCGTCCATGTTTCGCTAAAACGAGGTCGTAAGAGCAATATTTGTCTAATTCGGAAAGCCTGACGGCTCTATTGCTGACCTTCACGTGCGGTATGGATGGATGACAGGAAATAGGAAGTAGCCTGACCAATCACAGAGCGCGTTTTTCTGACGACATACACCGTCATACCAGAGTCATACATAAGGCTAAATGTATCAGCCTTTAATTCTTGTGAAGAACATCTTATTTATGGATTTAAGTTTGTATGATATTTATAATTCATATGACTTTATTAATTTGCTAGTTTTGCTAGTTTAATTACATTGTTTTGTTTTGTCTGTTTTTTTCTTTTGTTTTGTATGTGCTTTGATGTGCCTTGTTCTTTGTAATTATATATTTTAATAGAGTTTTTAAAAAACAGCCATATTGAAAATGAGTCAGAGAAAAAAAAAAATCGTATTACATACATTGAAATTCTGTCTATTACAGTTGTCAGTTTACTTTTTTACTTTTTCGGTCCTCGTCAGCCTTCAACTTTTCACCTTTTTTGCCTTCTTTCACCTTTTTAAGCTCTTTCAGCCCTGTTACTCTACAGCTTTTTAGTCTTTTTAGATATTCATGTTTCTGCCTTTTCAACTCCTTCAAGAATACAACTTCATGTTCAGCTAGAGAAACTGTTCAGCTATCAAAATGTTCAACTTTGTTAGCCCATTAAACCTATTGCTTTCAAGCCTTTCTGCCTCAGCAGCTGTTGGAAAATTCTGCTTTTTCTGCAAAATCCCGACCATTCAGCCTATAGTTTTATGCATTTTCGGCAGTACGTTCAGCAGATTTCGCTTCAGTCTTCAGCATTCACACTGTATTTTCGTAGGAAATGCAAATTTTTCTAGTTGTTAACAAAATTGTCTCAAATTTGGCTTTAAACTGTAGAAGTATTTTATTTGGTTGTTATGATTACAGCAGCAAGCTTATTAATCCCCCCTAAATTCTTTGTATTAATGAAAGACATGGAAATATTCATGTCAATGTTTTCTGCAAAACAAAAAAAGCCATCAAAACAATGACTGTTTAATGTTTTTTAATTAATTTATTGTCATGAACTCATTTTTATTTTTTTATTTTGGTGTTTTGATCCTATTTTTCTTGCTTCTTCTGTATGACTTTGCTTTTCCTCATATTTTTTTTTAATTATGTTCCTCTGTTGTTGTTAAGTGAAATAAAGTTTATTTAAAAAAGTCGTTGATCCTTTGAACAAATAAAGCTACTACCGATGTATACAATGATATTACTTCATTTAAAACAGTTGATATTATATTATTACGTGAAAACAACAGCTCTATCAGACATTATTTTCGTTTTATATATAACGTTTCAGTCACTTCCAAGCCTGTTATACTTGGCTTTTATTTGTGCAACACATACCTTTTCACAAAGCTTGTTTCCACATGCAAAGGTGTCTACATTTCACAATGATCCCACACAACACAACACAATAAAATAAAGACAGATAATCCAATTACCTTCAATAAAATATACACATTTTAAATTCTAGGCTGCAGGACTGTACTTCCAATAATGTGATTAAAAAGGCTTTCTAATGAATGAATTATAGTGACATTTACAGTTCACATATTCACATAACAGAGGACCTCAGTGTGACTGTGGTTTTCCTGGGACATACAAGGATCAGTAGAGATCAGAGTGGACTGTTTCTGTGTGTGACATCTTGAGATCTACTGGAGGTCGTACAGCACGTCCTGGACAGTTACTGCCAGCTGCTCAAAGGTGGGTCTCTCGTCTGCTTTCTGAAAACAGAAACAAAGCGAGGTTTTGAGGTAGGCGAGCAGAAAAACAAATGCATAGACCCACAACACCACCCAAAATCTACTTACATCAAACCAACAGCTCGTCATAATGCTGTAGACCTTTTCGTTGGCCAGCTGGGGGCGGTAGAGGCGCAGGCCCCTGGACACCTGCTCCACTATTTCCGTGTTGTTGAGGCGTTCATACGGAAGCCGTCCCAAAGTGTACACCTCCCACATAAGAACCCCTGAGTATATAAAGAATCAGTTAATGATATAAAACATACGTATGATGCTGGAACCAAAGATTACACTTGCAACAGATCAGGAAAGCAGGCGGGAAATTGAAAAAACACATGCTGGTCGTTGTGTTCACTCACCGTACGCCCATATGTCTGACTTGCTGCTGAACTTGCAGTAGAGGAGAACCTCAGGAGGCGACCAGCGCACAGGAAACTTGGAACCTGCTGAGCTTGTGTACTCGTCATCTAAGACATACCTGCGGCAGCGGGAAGAAGTGTTCAGATTGTTTATTGATAACTCTAAAAAGGACAAATACCACAGTGCAAAAAAGTTCAGAAGGTCAGAAGTTTAGCCAACTATTATACTTAAAGTATCAAAGTTAAAAGTACTCATCGTGAGGAAACGATGGCCCCAGTGAGTGTTGAATCATTATAACATTATCAGATACTTATTAGTTTAGGGTTAGTAAGGTTACTTTAGAAATGTATTCCGATACAGCTATCAATTACCTGTTTAAAAAAAGAACTCAGTAACCTTATCTCAATATGAAACACAGGCAATTTAAGACAAGAAATATCAATCAGATGACTTTTATCTGATCTTGATACACAATACTGTGTATTTGTTTTTTTCTCAAGACCAGATTGATGTTGTGTACTAATCAATTCTTTATTTTCAAATCATAATTCTTTTCTCATCCCCTTATTTACCTCATGTACTTGTAATCTAACTACATATTCTTTTCTGTACCTTTAACATGCCATTACACGTGTTCCTTTAGATCCCAGGCCTGTTTGTAAGTATCGCTTGACGTTTGTATTTGGTGAAGTGGGAGCTAATACACTGATTTTCGTAAAGGCATGTGAAGAATTTTACCTCGAAAGTCCAAAGTCAGTCACTTTGATGGTGCCGTTGCCGTCTACTAAACAGTTCCTGGCAGCCTGAAGACAAACCAAACAAAACTCTGGATTTAGGTGTAATCATTAAACATTCGCTGTTACCCTTGAATAACAAATCCCGGTATGTTAAACATGACAAGATACGAGGATAAAGAAATGTACTGGGATATGTGTTGGCACTGCGTCTCTCACCAGGTCTCTGTGGATGTACTGCTGAGTCTCAAGGTAGGCCATGCCTTCAGAGACGTCTTTACACATCTCTAGGAGCTGGACAGGGGTCGGGTGCTGCTTCAGGCCCTCCCTGAGGTACGTCAGCAGGCAGCCGTTGGAGAGGAACTCGGTCACTATATAAATGGGCCTTTGTTTGGTGCACACGCCGTACAGCTGGACCAGGTTCTCGTGGCGAAGCTTCCTGGTTTGAGCAAAAAGGAGACGGACGCCATGAGTTACAGAAGCTACAGTCTTGTTCAGCGTTTCATTACTCTGAAGCACAAAATCCTCAATATCGTTTCCAGCTATACATCAACTCAGGCTGAATTCGGACTCGTTTTTTGTTACGCTTACATCATGATTTTGGCTTCTTCGATGAACTCCTCTTCAGACATGGAGCCCTCTTTAATCATCTTAATGGCCACGTCGTGCTGGCCCTGCCACTTCCCGTACTTCACCACTCCGAACTGACCGGTGCCCAGCTCCTTGATGAAGGTGAGGTGACGGGGGTCGATCTCCCAGACACCTGGAGAAAACAGGAGAGAATGAGGAGGCACGTTAATACTTGTGGTATCCACATTAAAGGAATAGTTTGATAGCTTTCTTTCCGAGACCACAAGCTGTTTGGTCTAGCATAAGGACTGGGAACGAGGTAAACAGGTAGCTGAACTGTGTCCGAAGGTCCAGCACGTCTAAAGATCACTAATCTAAGCTTCTACAAGGAACTTTAATTTTGTTTTTTGTTGGCTCTGGCGGCCCCTGTGGACAAACGTAGTACCGGCACCACCGCCTGCTGCTGTAAAGATCTCGATCTGGCTCGAGCTTCCGTTTATTTTAGAAAGTCATGCTCACGTCATTCTCAGCACTTCCCCCTGAAAACAGTTCTAATTTGACAGGCATCGAGGATAATAAAGTATAAATATATCTGGTAGTTGGTTTTTGTTTGCTTTTGTAGGTCATGCAGAAGCATCGAGATGAAGTGAGAATGTTGCATAACCAGTTCAAAGTTCCTTGTATTATATTTAACAAGTTAGCTAGCAGTTTCCCCTTAATATCTTTATGCTAATCTAAGATAGCCGCCTATGCTCGGACGTCATAATGAATGTGCTGTTGGGACATTTAAATCTGCTTGTTTTAGCCAACTTCCTGTCCATTGCCAGACATATAGCAGCAAACAGGAGGATCGTGCACATTCACAAGCAGACGGGACCGCCTCTTTATGGAATTCTCTGTCCTGATTGGATAAAGCGGGCAAGGATACCAAAACATCTAATTTCTCTTTAACTGCATGAGCAGTGGGCGGGAGACTGACCAAGACAGTGATTAGTGTTGGAATACAGAACTATTTAACACTTATTTGAATGAGAAAATATCACTTGCAGCAGCTTCGTCATTATTTTAATACATTCAATGTCCATATAGTAATATCAGATAATACAGTGATGTATTAATGAGTCCTAAAACCTGGAAATTGATTAGCGTTTTTGCAATTCTGGCTCCTTCGTCTCAAAATCAATAGTTTTTTTCAACGGGTTTTCGGTTAAATGCCTGAAATAAGGTCTGTAGTGACCACAGGCTAATGATATTTATGTGTTTTGTTCTACGACATAAAATACATAATTAAATGTCCCACAGTTCGATTATAAAGCACTCACCTGTCTTAAACATAGAGGCTAAAGTGGCTAAAAGAGACGACAGATGTTGTCATGAACATTAAACGTCTCAGTCCAGACTTTAGTTACAAAGTATTCTACGTCTAACGTCACAACCTGTAGATTGAACAGTTTATAGCAAACATGCATAATAATTGTGCAGTAAGACATTTAGTAGTGGTTGATTTAATTCGCACACCGCAGTGTCGCCTGTTTACAGCCTCACATTGGCTTTTTACTTCTAGCGATTTAACTTAAAAATCACAAAAGTGGTGCTCATCCGTGAAGATTAGTATCATAAACTTGTGTTTGCATTGCTTATTGATGGCGATAATCTGAAATCCAATTCAAATATCCAGTAGGCTTTCTGTCGAGGGAAACGTCCGGGTGAGCCAACAAACACACGTCATCCCTTCACCGCTCTATTGGTGGTTCATAAATTGCACACACTAACCCGTCTGATCAGTCACCTTGAGGTTGGACACCAAACACTATATGAACAAGAGTAATTCTGACTCGTACCATATCCGAGTCCTGCTGTTGATGGCGGCCGTGCCCGGTTGGTGACAATGTATTTCAGCCTGCTAACCATACCTAGTGATGGAGACAACAAAAACATCTACTTGTGAAGACATTTTTGATGAATAAACTCTGACTGTTTCCATTTTCGAACATCCTGCCGCTGTATTAACCTGCTGCGTTGTGCTGGTGGTAGTTGATGAGCTCCGGGATGGAGCTGAAATTGTGCTTCTCCGCCAGGTAAAACTGTCCCGACGGGGTGGTGCAGATGTTATAATGTCTGCAGCTTCCACCTGTTTCCCTGAGGAGAGAACAGCGAGAGCGACTTAAAGCAGATTTAGTCAACAGGTTTTCATCGACACAGGAACCTATCGTGTATGCATGAGTGACTTATATCTTCTCAGCTATCCATAATGCAGCGCAGTCTTACAGCCCCTGCGATGGATAAGTTCTGCGGGGGAGATTAGTCCCGGATTTGCATGAATAATTTACATCTCTCTCCCTCTGTGGCCCACTGTTTCCGCTTTCATTACAAACAGTTCTTCTTTTGATACGTTCACACATGGCCGGAGCTGCAGTGGATGCAGCAGCCACACAAATGGTGCGGCGTCGTGCAGCAGCGTTTCACACCACAGAGCTTACTCACGCGCCGCCTTTCGTGAACAAAGACACGGTGTATTTCCCGGCCTTGCTCGAGTCCCGTACCAAGAAGCCTCCATCTTTGTTCTGGGAAAACAACAAAAACGTGCATATTTCAAACGTTTCAGATCAAACTTAGTCGAGTTAAATCGTATTAAAAACATGTCGAAGCTGTTGGTTTTACCTCGGTCTTTAACAGCTTTTCTGCCTGGCTCCGGTTCATATTCTTACAATACCAGCTGCCAAAATAGACGTGGATATATTAGTTTATAGTGCTTCTGCATTCAGTGACACAATCATGTACAAACAAGGAACTTTCCCTTTAAGTATTGACCTGCTAACTTAAAGATAGTCGTAACAATAGTGCCCATACTCACTCAAATCTTTCTAGCCCATTTTCTGCTTCCACAACGTAATTACTAGGTATATATCCTTCCGCCCTGCGAAAGAAAACAACACATATTGTATTTATTATTTATCTCTACATGCAAACATTCAATTGAAAAGACAAATGTGCATCTTGGCCAGGTCTTCTGCTTCACAATCTTCTTACATCATACTTATTT
This sequence comes from Sparus aurata, assembly GCF_900880675.1. Taxonomy (NCBI): domain Eukaryota; kingdom Metazoa; phylum Chordata; class Actinopteri; order Spariformes; family Sparidae; genus Sparus; species Sparus aurata. The sequence goes on along the minus strand of NC_044204.1, from coordinate 31,534,346 downwards.
TTTAAACATTCTGATGTTTTTCTTTGCCAATTGTCCCGTGTGGCCTTGTGCTCTTCTAGGCCACCATAGCGGAGAGGAAGTCGTGTGGCTCGGGCACCACTTAGTCGTAATTTTGTTGTTCTGTTGTGTAAATGTGAGATCATCTTCCACCGCAGAGTCCCCAGGAGAGCTGCCTCCATCCTCAAAGACCCCACCCACCCCCAGCACGGACTGTTCACACTCCTACCCTCAGCCCGGAGAAACCGAAGTGTTAAGTCCAAGACCACCAGACTAAAGAACTCTTTCTTCCCAACTGCCATCAGACTCCGAAAGACTTTTAGACTTTAGACTTTAACTCATACCACATCGGGGAAATTCACTTGTGACATTAGCTGGTAGACAGACATACAACAAGTACAGACATTAAACAAATAGACTTAAAAATACAAATGCATAGTCTCAGGAGTTGTACATCCATATGCGCACACTTCCTACTGAGACTAGTGGAGAAAAAGACTCGAAAAACTACAAAAACACACTAAACCACTGAAAAACACTAAAATATAACTAGCTGCCACTCGTGTGTCGCCATCTTGAAATAAACAGCAGATAGGAGTTTAATCTCTCTCATAACTGTCCCGACTGATTACATTCTTGCACATGCATAAGAGATTTCAGATTTGCACGGTTTTATTATCATTATTGTTGTTGCTGCTGCATTTCTTATTTATCACATGTGTGTAAAAGTGCTTTAAAAGTGCTTTACTTTGTATATTGTGTATTTCGGTTGTATATATTTCTTTATTACATTGTTGGCATTCTGTGGACAGCAAAGGAAGAATTGTATTGCAGAATTGAGAACATGTTTCTTTACTGTGCACATGACAATCAACACTTTGAAGTGAATTGAATTATTACATGTCTGTCGGCCCCCTGTGGCCTGAGGTTTCTTCCATTGCTACAAGGTCTGTTTTTTGTTTCCTTACTTTAATCGAGGGTCAAAGGACAGTTGATGTTGTTCACAGTCCAGATTGTAAAGCCCATTGAGGCAATGTGACTGTGACTTTGGGCTAGTTTCTAAACTATTTTCGCCCAAGTGATCCTCCACTTTAAGCACCTTTCATTCACAGGTAATCAATCAATTTGCCCTTTTGCAAGCATTTTACTTTGGACAGCAATTTTTTCAGACTTTTTCCTCATCTACACGTGGGATCTTCTGTAGATTCACACCAGAGCGTCATACGATTAAGTGCAGCCATTGAAAATGAGTAGATCATGTTTCATCTCACCCGTATTTGTCTCTGGCTCTCCACCAGTTGGGATCGGACATCTCCAGGATGGTGTACTCTTCATCCTTCCTCAGCTCCAGGTCTTGAGGCGTCATCGGTGTGTAAGGATACTCTGCTATAACAGTCATGCCCACAGAGGGAGCTGCCGGCTCAGGTGGCTGTGGAGGTAAAGGCCGAACAGGCTTCTCCTGAAATAAAACAAGTTGGTGGATGTTTTATTAAAACAAATCTGTAGTCTGTGAATGTTATTCTAAAGGGGCTGTATGTACCTCTGTTGGGGTGGGAGGGAGAGGTTTCCTGGATCCCCTTCGCCGTGATGGTTTAGATGTAAATCCTGTTAGTATATAAATGGAATTATTTAGTCATAGGCTGAGGTCTGGTTGTTGATTGTTTCCGATTTCAGACCAAAGGGAGTCTTGTTCTTACCATTTTTATTATCCAGCACTTTGCAACCCATGGCCTGTTTGACTTCCTGCTGGCAGCACAGCCACACCCCATCCATCCAGTAACAAGGATGGTACTTCTGCAAGAGGTCCTTGTTGAAGCTAACCACTGTGCACAAGAACGGACACACACACACACACACACACACACACATACACGCACGCACGCACGCACGCACACAGGACATTTCCATTATATCAACACTTTCATTTGCATATGCTCCCAGCTCTCCTGTTGTGCAGGCAGGCAGCGGACGAAGTTAGGATATGATCTAATATTGCTCATGACATACTGTGAAGGACAAGACACACAAACACCAGATACATGTATGAATATTTCTACGCATGCACTTACTTTCTTTCAGCTTCTTTATCCACTGATTCCGAATGTCTTCGCTCTTTGCAAAGATGTACAGCGGCCCCTCATCGTAAATGATCTGTGGCAAAAATGGAAGAGCGAATACAGATGAGTTGTTTTTGGTCAAAGACATTGCTTTTCTATTTCTTAAAGGAACTGTTCACCCAAAAATGTGTGTGTATTTTCAACTCAACCCTATGACACTGCAGAGTTGGGTGGGTTGGTTTTGCCCTACTAAAAACATTTCTGGAGCTTCACGGCGAAGTAGAAGCTGACTTGCTTAAAAATGTTAGAAAACCTAGAACAACATAAAGCCGCTCCACACAGCTTGCCCGGCATAATCAGTCTCTGGAAGCCCTTATTTCTGAAATTGATTTGAAAACAAGATGATATTCCTGCCCTTTTTAAGGCTAATCTTTACAGCAGCCGCTAAGCTAAAAGTGTTAGCCGCACCACCTCCTGAGCACACGTCAAATCAGTTCTGGATAAAGGGCCTTCCATGGCCCACGGAATCACTTTAAATCTTCTATTTACGTTTTAAAACAAGTTCCCATCTTCTCCAGTTGTTTTAGAAAATGCAGAGATGCTGTTTAAATGTTGTTACTTGTGTGTAAGGTGACAGACGGACACATTTTTCACGCTACCTTGCCGTCTGAGTTAACACGAGTGCAAATCTAACACCTGCACAGTCACTGAAAGTCCCCAGTACATCCGAGTGTGAGAGACGGTTTCACTTCTTAACAATGGACTTTCACATTATCAACTATCGGAGGACTGGATGATTTTTGTCTGCCGAGAAGGACACCCGCTGTTACGGAGCCACCTGTGTGTTACTTCTTGCAAGCTTCTACGTGGTTTTTGACTGAACACAAGAAATATCCTCCCATGTTTCAGTATAAGAACTGCAGTGAGTGATATTCTGATAGAGGAGAATGTGTCTCCCTTTCCAAAATGAGAAGCAGCAGAGAGGATCATGATTTTGGACCAGTAAGAGCACAAGGTGGCTGAAGTCGTACACATTGTTGTTCAAGGTTTGTCGTTGACCTTCTCTTTTAGACGTGTACATTGACAAAAGCGTTTACCTGGAATGCAAACATGCGCTCCTGCGGGGCGTTGGGCTCCGGCTGCACCGTCTCAACGCACTTGATCTTCTCGAGGTCGACCGATCCTCTCAGACCTTTTCGCTTCTGCTTAACAGATGGGGAAATAGTCAGGTAACTCCAGACAAATATAGCAGCACAGTTCTCATAAGGTCACCAGCAAAACGTTAATCCCAGACGAACCTACGTACCCCTTTGTCAGGATCGTAATCATAGTAGGCAATCTTTTCCTGGGTGAGCACGAACCATCTCTCCTTGTAGTTCAGAGGGGAGGTCTTCTTCTTCTGCTGGGATCGTTTAATGAAGATTTCTTCCAGTATGCTGTCTGACATGATTCAGCCAGGATTAATCTAAGTGGGAACAAGGAAGTAATGAACACTTGTATAGTATCAGAAACAGGCTGTTTCATCAAATGACGCGTTCACACCTCGACCCAAATGGTCAACACTTCGTCGAGAGCTGTGACAGTCTCACCCAAGACCACTGTGCTGAGTTCAGCAACGAGTACGAGGCAGCCTTTTGCACGCAATTAGTATTCAGTGTTTTGACTTCCTTTGAAAAGCGTATTCTCACAGTATTTTACAGTTTACACTTCATGGAGTCGGAGCGGTTGGCGCTATCGCCAGTGAGAGTTTAGATCTGGGAAGAGAGATTAAGAGAGAGGCAACATGAGCGCCGGCACATATCAGCGTGTGATTAGCTGTAGTTTGCATAAGCCCTGCTTTTACTGCCAGTAACATCCTCTGTTTCCAAAATCCCCCTTCCCCACTTCCTGTGGCACATCTGTTCCCCTCAGCTATCCTCGCCATCGTCACGTCGCCTCTGTCGAGTTGGACGAGTGTGTCCACCGACTCTCCTCTACGCTACGTCTCCCTGACGTGATGGTTGGGAAGCAAAAGTTGCATCGGGTAACACGAAGTCGGTTGCTTTTTTTTTGGGTCTTTTACTTTGGTGTTACACATCACACCTACTTTTTTTTTTGTTTTAACCTGGTTTTAAAGGCTATTTGTAGGATGCAGCAACCTGATTATGAATACAATAACCTAGTTCATGTACCACGTGTAGGTGTGTGTTCTTGGGTCTTTGGTGCGTATCCAAACGACATCAACTACTGGTGAACTCCAACGATCTCATCGTCACGAGGCCACGTTCATAATTACATTTTACCTGCAAAAGCTGTCCTTTATTTGTAGTTTTTGACAGCTTTTTGTGTCGTTTTTTTCAGCCACTGCTCAGCACTAATGCTGAACTGTCAAAACAAGACAAAACCCCTACTGACACAATAAGTAGATGACAGTGGAGTGGAGCAAATTAACACTAATATCTGTTAATGGATGCGAATAACGTGTACAGAAATATGCCCTCACTCCTAAAACTGTAGCTATAGACACTGTAAACACGTTATAACATCAGTAATATGAGAGAATTGTAGAATTAACTGGCAGTGCAGGAAGAAAATTACTTCTGATACTTGGTTACATTCAATGTAATTATCTTGGTGACTTTCATTCTTACTACAGTATCGTTACTTTTACTCAAGTATGAGTTTTGGGTAATCCTGTTATACCCACTGTTAAAACTACTGAAGTATCAATCGTACAAATAAAAGTAAAGCGTACATGTGAAAATGAATCTGTGTATTAAATTTTTTTTAAAAATTACTCTAAAAATGCACTTTTGACACTGATGCAGCATGTTATCAGCAAAAGTAACTAACTAAAGTTATCATATAGATGTAGTAGAGAAAGAAGTACAATATTTACCTCCAACATGAAGTAAAATGGACTTTTAAAGTTGCAGAAGATGGAAATAGTCAAGTAAAGTACAAGTATCTAAAAGTTTCACTTGAGTAAATGTACTCAGTTACAATCCACAGCTGACTTTAACACCAACAGACAAACCAGTCGAGCTAAAACTTGCATCACATCGTACCACCACTTTTACCCTCAAAGCACTAACCACAGAAGAAGTACTTCCCAGCAGCTAATACTCTGCTTTGACATCTGAAAACCACGTATTAATCTCTAAAACACAACAAAAGCACTCAATGACCGGAGGTAGGAAGTCAAGGCGTCATATTTCCAGGTAAACACAAACTGTCAGATGCTTCAACTCACCCTCGTCACACAGCTGAACGCTCATTGCCTGTTAGTCTCTGTCAGATGTGTTTGCACTTCAGCTCGGCCTATTTTCAGCCTGTGAGCACTTCCTTCTATCATCTCAACTGTAACGCCACCAGAAAGCTTCTGTCACTCCCTCGCTAACCAGGAGTGAGAGATTTCTACACGTCAGACCGACTATATACCTATTGTTTTTTTGTTTGTGCTGTCATGAGCAGACAGCATTGTTCCCTATTCTGTGAAACGTTGTTTATTCATTCCTCATTCGTCGCCACCAAATCATTTCTCACATCACTAAGTTGAGCAGAGGTCAATAAACTCCTGTCTGCCGCTGACCGTGACGAAAAGACTGACGTACCGTCCCCTCTCTCTTTACTCTCTGGTTATTAGAGCCGGTCGACTGAAGCTGCTCGTCTGTGTTTCACTGTGTCATGGCTGCCAAAAAAGACTTTTTTTGGGGGGGTATTTTTTTTTGAAGGGAGTTGACTCACGGTGGCTGACACAGACAAACTCATAGGGAAGTTGCATCAGTGTTGTACTGCAACATGAAGGGAGAAGAAACCCAGTGCGGCTCTTCTACCTGACATTATCTCGCTCTCACATGTAGATATTCTTCTCAAACCTTCTGCGATCTGCACACAATCCTGACAATGTACGAGTCTGAACCTGCAGAACGGGCCTCTGGTCTCTGCACGGCGCAGCAGCACTCTGACACTTTGCAGAGTTGGTTTTCTCACTTTCTAAGGCTTATTCTCACAGCTGCTGTTCTGTTCCTGAATTGTGAAATTCTGTATTCTATATCTTTACATTTCAGTCTGTTTTTCTAAGAAGTCGGGCCCTATTAAACGATACATTCATAATGAAACAGAGGGCAACTTTTCATTCATGTGTTCTTAAAATTGCCCTTTTAAACTCACAGAATCTCAAGATAGAATAAATTTGAATATGTCGTCACCATTTCTGATCTTCGCAAGGCGGTGCAACATGTTTAAAAAATGAAATCTAATAAGTTGTGACTAATGAACTTGTGCAGTAGGATAAAGTTCATGTATTTCGTCTGTTGCGTGACTTTCGCTATGTATGACACAGCAAACATAACCCTATCGTGAAGGACTTGGCTGAACAGGAACCTGTCAAGATGCTCTTTTTCCTGGCGTTTCCTGACAGATAAAAGGGTCAAGAAAGCGTGTGTGCGTCTGTGAGAAAGAGAGCGACTAAGATATTGATGGAAGAATTGCTAATTCAAATCGATTTAACATTGTGGATGTCAATTTTTTTCACACATAGTCATCACCATTTCCTCAGATGCATCTCAGGGAAATGTTTGTATCAAAGTGCTCGCATGATTCACACGCCGACAGCGTTTGTGATGTGCAGATAATAAAGGATACCACAAGAAGCTATCAGATTATAACCCCACCGCACATCAAAACCACTGTGGGGCTGCACGATGGGTTAGAATACATAACGACAAGCGCAACAGAACACAACAAAGTCAACCAAACTTTGCATTTTAGCAGATAAAGTCGCTATGATTTGACTTGTGTGTGTAGTTTTTTGTGTAGGGAGTACACACTTCTTTCAAAATTTGCATACATGAAAAAAAACACAGGTTTCAGTTCAGTACATGCACGACTCAACAGAACACTCACTACTACTTTGTCCATCAAATGCATTCACACAGCTTGATTTAAATACATCTGAACAAATGTCTATAAATACATCTTGACCTCACAGCCTACATCCAAGAAGCTTTGACACTTACCCAGACACCCAAAAGAGTCGAGCATCAGTCTGACCACTGTGATGCTGTTGAGGCTTGAAGCGGTGGCACATGAACCTTTGCCTCAGTCGCTCGCCTTCCATAGAATGTGTGTTAGTCAGTGATGCAAGAAACTTAAACCCACCCACAGAGAGGAATCGACTCCGCTTACTTCCCCTTTTTCTTCCTGCTCATTTTCATATCAGCCCTCTGGACAGTTTTGGTTGATAAGTGGAAGCGGGCTAAACATTAACACAAGGGCCGTGTCTGTGCACTGCATGCAGTTGAACTGTTAACGCTGCTATTTCAGGGGGTTTGCTACTAATTCTTCTGCAAAATTTGAGCTTTTTAGTGACAATAGATGAGCAAACTTTATGACTAATTTCCTCTTCATGCACTATAGAGTCTGCCCATTGAGTTTAACAAAGCCTACATGCCTCCCTCCCTGCATACAGTCACAATTTGAGCTGTTTTGTGTGTTGTAGTTTTGTCTCCAGCCGCTGGGGGCGCGCTGTGCAGCCGGGGCGCTGCGGAGCTCTACATTAGGGACGTCTTCCGGTCTGTGCCTTCCTCTTTTCCTCTGCATCGGGGCGCAGCCATGGTACGATATTACTCTCACGGATACATTTCACAGAATCTAACTCAATCTTGTCGATTAAACAATCATTCCTGCGTCTAGTTAACTCTGATATATCAACAATGCTTTGATTCAAGTAACGATGGTAATATTATTCGTTTTGTGTCAATTTTAAGATGTTAAATCCACCTTTAGCAGTCCTAGCTGTGTGTGTGTAGAAATGCCGCTGCAAGGCACCTCAGCCGGCCTTCATTTAGGCTAAAAGTTCAACTTGAATGTCAGTCAAAATGCACGTAATGACAAATGACAGCCTTTTCTCAAATATATATAGCTGCTTTACGTGTTTACACACTCGTATCGTGTTAAACTCACGTTTTGAAGCTACAATGCTGACACGTTAGCCTGCTAGCTAACGTCAGCTACCTTTGCTCTAAACGCGGCGCTAACAGCTAGCTACATGATAAACACGAGTTCACATAGCTGCCTATATTAATGGCTATTTTTAAATCTTGCCTCCGAAACATGGCGTTATATAGTTTGAACTAGTATACTGTCGTTGTGGTCCTCATAACTATATATTCCAGTGGTTGGCACATCTTCATCGAGAAGACTGGACGTTATTTAGCTATGTGCTACCAGGTGTTTTGCAAATATGCTCAATGTTTTTCTGACGTGTCCAGGTGAACGTCCCGAAGACCCGCAGGACTTACTGCAAAAAGTGCAAGAAGCACCAGCCCCACAAAGTTACCCAGTACAAGAAGGGAAAGGACTCCCTCTACGCTCAGGGTGAGTTATCTATAATCGACGTGTGGTTAAGTTGAGCTGTATTATGACATGAAACTAAACTTCGCGTTGTGTTCTGCAGGTAAGAGGAGATACGACAGAAAGCAGAGCGGGTATGGTGGTCAGACCAAGCCTATTTTCAGAAAGAAGGTACGCTCAGTTTACTTTAGATGTCTGATCCGTCCTGTCATGTACTGTGAGATCAGAGGTAATGGTGTGCTCTGTTCTCTTCAAGGCTAAAACTACAAAGAAGATTGTGTTGAGGCTGGAGTGTGTTGAGCCCAACTGCAGATCCAAGAGAATGCTGGCCATCAAGAGATGCAAGCACTTCGAGTTGGGTGGTGACAAGAAGAGAAAGGTAAGCATTGTTAACAACATTTATATTAAAAGTGCACTGTCTCCATGGTTATTATAAAGAGCACTTAAACGCTTTCTGAATGGAAACATTTTGTCTAAAGTTTACAAATCTATGCAGTGGTCCCAAAATCACTACCTAAATCCTCATTCATGAACCAGTGTATTCAAGGTTTTCTCACTTTGACTCTCAGTATTCTTTAGAAAGTAATTGGATATCACATATTGTGGAACTTTATAGTTAATCCAGTCACATTGACAATTTACGTACTTGTAATGTTGGTTGTCTTTTGACACCCGATTGGGGAAAGCAGGGTTGAGTTGATTAGATTATGGAAGCTGCAAAATGCTCCAGAAAACCTAAAATGTTTGCTGTACAGGCTGAAGTGTAATTATAATAACATATCAGCAAAATAAGAGGTATAAAAGGGAGTTTGCAGTGTAACTGGTTTAATTTTATGGATCCTCTTTTGCAGCATAGAATTTGGATTCAATTGGACCCTATTCCACAAAACTTGATCTGTTCAAATCCGTTAGTGTGTAAACATTTCCACAGAAAGTATGAAGAAAATGACACATACCGTAACAAATTTAGACCAAACATGTTTGCTGTTTAACAGTGTGCACCAACTCTACTAATGGCTGTGAAAGCTGCAGCTGATAGTGAAACTTGGTGATACAATGGGAGGAATTACGTTTTGTGGAAAGATCGCTATCTGAAATGAGGAATAGTTGATTCCGCCACTCAAAATGCTGTACTAGACTGACATTTACTTGAGCAAATTGGTTTAAGAGCAGAGGATTTTGTTTGGCTTGATATGAAGTGCATAGATTTTGAGGTGTGATGCCACCATAGATGAAAAATAATGGGAATAATGGTCAGAAAGGCATTTAGGTGACAGGAGACATGTGATGTGTAATTTGGCTGATAGTGTTGAATGCTGCTAATATGAGCTGACAAAAGTTCAGCGAAAATAAATGTAAGTGTTAAGTCATGTTGTATCACCTCCTGCATGCTGACGAGGGATCAGTGATCATTCTCTCTCCTAATGCTGCATTCGTCTTTTTTTTTAACCTCACATTCATAAAATCAAGTATAAGAGGTGTGAAACTTTCAATCCCACTCCTAAATTGATTGTAGGAAGGGGGTCAAGTGAGGACATTTCATGGAAAAATTGGGTCTTAATTTGGCAATTCCTAGAGGAAGTCAATATTAAAATGCAAAACCAGGAACCATTGCTAAGCCATTATCTCATGGACTCAGACAGTCCCACAGAGGACTGAGGACAAATGTGTAATTCCATAACGATACACTGGATCCTGCTCTTTGGCAACAGTGGGACGGATGGACAACGTGTGTGGGTGGGATAGTGGTGTAATTGTTAACATTAACCCCTCCTCAACCGGCCTAAAGTGCAGTATACACCCAAAATATTGATCAGATTAAGCTGTTGAATGACACGGCTGAGCTCATCAAACTGTAAAAAACAAACCTTTTTATTTGAATTCAATACAAACCTTTATCAGCATAGATTTTAAACTCCCTTGTCATTTCCCTGCAGCATTCCGTCTGAGTCATGCATTGAAAAGTCACTGTTGAGCTCCACTTGAGCATCATTTTAACCTGAGTTTTCTCATCTGTTCTCTTACAGGGCCAGGTCATCCAGTTCTAAACTGTGGGCCAGCTTTCTGGAGGCGGTTGTCACTATTTTCAATAAATGTATTAAAACAAACTTTGGTGTTTGGCCGCTTCTTCGCCTCTCTTTCACTATATTTGTCAAGTGTGCAAATTCAAGCTTCCCAGAAGTGTGCAGAAACATTTTCCAGTGTTTTTTAATTCAACATTAGCTGTGTGTGTGTGTGTGTGTAAGCCGATTCAAACTCTTAACTCATTTTATAAAAGCAAAACCTGTGCACATTTTACAACATGAACATTATGTTTAAGCAGCTGAAGGTGACCTGAGGATTAGAAAGTGATGGTGTGCTTGCGTTTGACAGACGTGTCCTGCCAGTGCAGTTTGTAAGGCGTGTTAGAGTCACTGCTGATGGGAGTGATGGTTAGTAGAGCCGTGCCTGAAGGGTTGACTGAAATCACTATTTTAGTATGTGGGTTCTGCACCCCCAGTTCCTTATACTGAGGCAGGATCTGTGTGACGTTACACTGGGGGTCACAGATCTTCCAGCCGGGAGCAGCTCGGAGGAAAAACCCTCTGGCACCACCGATCTCCTGCGTGTTCAGCACGGCGACGGCCAGTCGGTTCGCCGACAGACGCTTCTCCCACACTTCAAAACTGTCCATCTGTGGAACAAGTCAAGATTTATTCTGTGGCAATGTGAAGGGAGTATTACTACATGCTTTGAATTGTAATTAGTGCTTTGCCAGCCCAGCTTAAGCATTTCTTAAACAGCAGGTTTGTCAAATGTGTTGGTCAGTGGTCCAAATTTGATTTTCAGGGGTTGTGAACAGCTGGCGATAACAAAATGTGGCTCACACCCTTATTTAATATTAAATGCTGTAGTCCATTTGAACACTTGAGACAGACTACTTGTACAGGAATGTGAGTTTGATGACGATAAGAGTTGAAAGAAATTTGACATTTAATTGGCATCTCAACAAAGTGATCACAGATGTGGTCCTGTGAATTTCAGCTTGCTGGATAAAAATAAGTTTCATGACCATTTGAATTAGGGATGTCTCAATATTTATCAGTGAGCGATTACAAATTCACAATAACCAGATTATCACAAAATCTCGGGTGGAAAAATTGTATCAATCTTTAAATAGTGTTTTGTTTGTTGTCAAATGAGACAAAGAGTGTCAGGAGGTGGAGAGCGCTAATAGCCACGCACCAATAGTCGGTAACTTGCTTAGTTACTGCTCCTTTTTATACCATTGGTGGCCAGCGACTAATGACGAAGCGAGAATGGAAATTAATAATTTAAAAGGCATTGGTTTATTTCCATGATATTGTGTGTGTATTCCTAATACAATATCAGTATAAAATGTTGTATTGTTGATACCGGTTATTTGTGGCACCTCTAATTTGATTATAGATGATTTTTTTGAGTTTACAAGGAGCCCTGTCCTTGTGTCAGACAGGAACGCAGCAAGACCGCACGTCCGCCCGCACATAAATGAATCCAAAATGCAGCAGAGGCTCAGAACGGGTCAGGATTGACTTGTCGTCTGGACTTTGAGCGCCCCGCCACACAGAAACTAAATGTACTATAAAAGCTGACAGCTGTCATTCCATGTCTCGTCTCACCCACCTTGGCAGTGAGGTATCCTTGATAGCCCAGCGGGTCCTGATTGATGGCAATGATGTGTCTGTTCTGCAGCAGCCCCTTGGAGCGAGGACAAATGTCCCTCAGATCATTAGACATGAGCAGAGGGGCTGCCATGATGGCCCATAACGCCATCTGAGACTCCTGCTGGTCGTGACTCAGGCCAAAGTTCCCAATGACGAGCTGGAGAGACGGACCAAAGTCATAAATATGTAAATAACAGAGCAAGTGAGGCGTACGGACAGTTTGCAGTGCATCAACAACCTCCTACAGAGAAATTAGATCCTTTCTTACTTTAAAGTGCTTCTGTTTTATTTTTACTTGATGTAAATACAAGAGAATGTTAAAGAAACATTGAGGGAATCATGAGTATCTGCAGCTGTGCTGGGAGTCAGCTGAGAAGATCACACCACTCATGTTTGTGAGAGTGGCCACAACCTCCTCATTTATCTGAGCAAGGATGCAGATAAGTTAATTTGAAGGCCGTGCTTCTATGTTTAGTTTGAGGTCCAAGAGTGCACAAAGAGCCTGAGTGGAGCAGAGTACCATATCGGGGTCGTTCCAGCCCCCGGGTCCGGCTGCAGGGGCGATGATGTCCTGATGAGAAGCGGTCCAGGCCAGGATGGACTTGACAGAGCTCCACGAGTCGTACACGTCATCGAAGTTGCGCCAGTGGTTACACGTCTCACGAATGGCTTTGTAGTTGGGCTGCGGGGGAGAAAAACGCTGTTTTATATCAAATAAAACATGATGTATGGTGTCATCACTGAGCAGAATCCTTGATACAATAAACCAGATACCAATAACTTACTTATATATCTGATTTAAAGTAACCAGTCTCTCACCTGCTGGTGAGGCCACTCATACAAAGGCCACTCACAGGAGTACAGGATACTCCTCCCGGTTTTGTTCAGAGCTTTCGACATGTTGATGTAGCCTGAAAAAGAAGAAAAAATCATTAACTGTTACATAAAAACGTATTATAACACCTTTTCTAATCAGTTTTCTGAAGGTTCTGAATGAGATGAGAAGAACAAAAATCAGGATATTTAAAAAGATGTCATTTAAAAGTTAAATAAAGTGACCACATCATGTTTCCACGTTTATTTAAGTCATTTTCTTATGTGTGGAGCAACTTCACCATGTTCAAATATTTACATATATTTTATCTGATTCCAGATGAACATCCTGTTGCTAGTAGCAACCACTACTGACATTGTTGCATCCGATAAAAGCTCACCCTCTCCCAGCAAGGTCCAGTCCATGTAGCAGCCATCGAACTTGAGCAGATCCACATCCCAGTCGGCAAAAGTCTGAGCGTCTGCCTCATAGTAGCCCAGACTGCCGGGGTATCCGCCACAGGTCTTTGTCCCCACGTCTGCATAGATGCCCAGCTTCAGCCCCTTAGAATGGACCTTAATACGCAAGAAGTCAATGATTTACCCTTCTTGTTTTTTGGCAGGTTGCGGTTTTCTACCAGCAGGTGGCGATGTTGCTTAGCTAAAAGAAAACTGAAGCTGCTGTTACAGGACACGGAGCTCGGGCCTCACTGGGCCTAAATATATCTACATCCAGGTGAACGGAACTTTTGAGCTGCCTGAGTGGGAATCAGCCTGTCACAGCGGTCTCAAACTCCAGCAGCTCCTCTGCTAACAAAGATGGTGAACGACAGCATCCTCCTACCTATGAGACAAAATATGCCGACGTATCTCCATCTGGCTCCAGGTGCCGTGAATTTTTACCGGCATGAAATCTGAGAACCTGACTTCCACATCTGGTTCTTTTCCCCCTTCATTATGTAAATAATTGCAGCGCGGCTCAGACGGATGTATAATGAATATGTAATCTGACTGTGTAATCACTTTTACTCGGAGAGTGATTTAACCAGCGGTTCCCGAACTTTTCATTCGTCAAGGATTTTTTCCAAAGTCTGACGCATTGCAGCACGGATTCGTTAAAGGGACACTTGTTGAGACCGTTTCGGCGCGAGATGCCCACTTTTTGGAGAATATCTGCCGTGGAGACGTCCGCCTTCTCTTGAGTATGATGGGACGGGATGGCTTGTGCTGCTCATAGTGTCAAAAAAGGCGCTCCAAATATTAGGCAGAAGGAAGCGTCATCTACTCGTGGACGACATGCTTGTGATGTAAACATTACAGCTGTCCTCCACGTGTGAATTGACGGAGGAAGTAAAAAGTCAACCAGATGAACAAAGGATACACAAGGCCTGACGTCTACTCACACCGTATCATCACGTCTATTACAAACACGATATCAATTTTTCATTTTTTACAATGGCTTTCGTGAATATTGCGATATTGCAACAACCCAGAACGCCACACCAAAACAATCTAGATGTAAAACAGCGTTACCTGTAGGAGGACAACATACGTACTGTATTTTTATGTCGAGGTGAACTGTCCCTTTAAATTAACAGCGCATAATATCTGCCACTAGGGGTCTCTCAATCAAAACTAAACAAAAAGTAAGTAGCGTGTTCCTTGTAAAAGAAGAAAAAGCGACAGGCGACTTCATGAAACGCATCGCCGCTTTAGGTTTGTTCTCTGGTTTGGAACATTGTTGGGATTTGGGATAATGTAAATAAAGTACAGAACTCAACAAACATACAACAAAGATCTAGTTTTTCCATGTGTATAAGTTACATACTACATCTTTAACTCTGCACCCACTAGAATTAAATCCGCGGCGCTCCTTCCAGCGAGTGAAGTCACTGAAATGAAAGCATTTCCCATTTTTCTAAAGTCTGTCTGAAGCCCCTCTCCTCTCTTTGATGTCTACGGTGGAATTATGGCATTAACAGTACATTCACACCCAGAGTCTCAGCGCATCTTTCTCTCTAACTACTACTCACATAGTCGGCCAGTTTCTTGATGCCCCCTGGGAATCTTTTGGGGTCTGCCTGCAGGCGGCCCTGGGCGTCGCGCTGGTGGGAGGGCCAGCAGTCATCGATGCAGACGTACTCGTAACCGGCCTCTTTCCAGCCCTCCTTCACCATCACATCTGCCATCTGCATGTACAGGCGCTCGCTGCCAGGGCGACAGGAGGAGACAGGCGGGGCCGACAGCATCAGTCAGACGCCGGTGTTCGATGTCGTGTGCGAGAAGCAAATACACGTGTTCATAATAAAACACCCCCCATGCCAGATTTCTTTTGTGGTTCGTTGTCGGCTGACGTCGCACAACAACAAATTCAACCAACAGGTTGACATTTGCCGCTCTGAAAGCTTTGTTTGGGGAATAACACTTTTGCCGTGCACCGGAAGTGGGATGTTTTACTGTTGCCACTAATCAGCACGGAAGTTCCCTTTAATGCTGCAGGATTATGCAATGCTCCTGCTCTGCATTCATCAAAGAAATATATGGGAAGAGACCAACTTGTAATTATGATTATGTAATTATGCGATCATTACTCGGTTAATTGCCAGTCTGCTGTTTGAAAAAAGTTTTTTGTGCTTTAACATACTGTGATTAAGTTAATGTGAAACGGCTGCAGAGTAACGACACCTGCAACCCTATAAAACTGGCATTTACTTTGCAGTTTCGTTCGCCACCGGGCACAAAATCTCCCCGAAAAGATGGAGGCTGACCGGTGATCTGATCAAACTGGCAGCCTGGCGCCATTTTCTATCCGTCTCCATTATAGATTAAATGAATACATGAGCTCATATTTTGTTTTGTGTTGTTTGGCAGTTCCTCCTCTGAGGAGAACGGAAAAGCAATCAGGTTGTCTTTATGACCGAGGCGTCGACAGCACCTCTTGGAAATGCTTTTCTTCTTTCGGGACGTTTTCATAGACTAAACGATTAATCTGTCACTGGAGAGACGAACCAGACGATTATGAGACGATCATTAGTTGTGAGAAGAAACTGGACCGGCGGAACAGCAGCTCCCGAGTGATGTGCCCACACGGCAACTCCGCTGCGATTATTACTGCAATGTACAACCATGCAACAAGCAATAAACGCGTTTTTTTTATTAACGTCATTTGTGCACTTTCATTTCCTGATGCAGAAGGCAAACTCAACGCCGGGGCTGCTCAAAGTGTGGCGCGAAGGAGACAAACATCTGTAAAGGATCGTAAATATGATTTAATTTTGAGAAATCTGAAGACGGTCAAAGAAGAGAACTTGGGATAAAAGTAACATTTTGCATCTTAACAAAACAACACAGTAAAATACAAACGGTCATTGTTCCAGTTTTGGCCCTCCAAGAGAGAAAGTGTGGGCACTCCTGCGCTACACCCTCAAAATCCTACAAAAAAACTTCCAGGAAACCAAAAACAAACAGGAGTTATTATGTAACACGTGTTATAGAGGCTGTTCACAGGTATGAACGCAGTTGTGCCTTCAGATTTTGGCTTTATGTGCAAATACTTTGACTTGTGCACTAAAAGTTTGAAAGCCGCTTTGGTAGCTTTTGGTGTTTTACCTCAACATTCACAATGAATAAAGATGCCTTTGTAATGCAATAATGCAATCCAAGGGAGCTGAATCCATCATTTCACACTAAATTAATCTAAAACTTTTCCTTTTTTGTAATCAGTTGTCAGAATCTTTCATTTTATTTTTCAAGATTATCCTGAATATCTTCACAAGAATGATGAATAAGTTGTTTAGCTCGCTGACGTACAGTCTAATATAGATTTCTCTATCAATTTGCGTGTTAATAATACAGATTCCAAGCTAGAAAAACAGCAGGGAGACGAGGTTACCAACATTTATTTATCCTTTACTTGTGCAGGACGACCTCACGATTACTTATTTAAGATTCTCAGCCATGTGTCGTATCTGTGAAGCAATAAAAGAATAAAAACATTCTCACAAAATTAAAGGTTAAAGTTGTTTCCTGTTTGTTTTAGTGCAATTCTAGTTTTTCACTTTTAAGTCTGAAAAATATCTGAATAAAAACAAGACTGTCGAAGATGTCTCTTCGGGGTTTAAGAACGATTGACGGGCATTCATCAACACTTTCCGATGTTTTACAGACCCAACACTCGGTCGATTCAGCGAGAACATTTCTCTTTGTGTCTTCACATGTTTCTCCCCCTGTTCATAATCACGTTACCTCACACACTTCTTGTTTACGCCCCTGGAATGAGCGCAGACTTTAATTCTCCTTGTTTCCTCGCAGAGTGTTTTGCAAATTTGGGGTTATCGCATTACGCGTCAATATCTCG
This sequence comes from Sparus aurata, assembly GCF_900880675.1. Lineage (NCBI taxonomy): Eukaryota > Metazoa > Chordata > Actinopteri > Spariformes > Sparidae > Sparus > Sparus aurata. Next base: position 31,517,100 of record NC_044204.1, on the reverse strand, counting down.
CAGAGCCTCCAACCAAAAAGCCAACCAAATAAAGGCAAATTAAATCAGGCTTGTCGAATGTCTGCTGCTTTATTTCGCAATCACGTGTGTCCGACCTCATTTTCTTTTTCCCCTTCTCATGAGTCGAAAAGAGGCCACAGGTGTGACTGAGGAGTGATCACATGAGGCGGTGTCATAAATGTGGAATAACTTGTGTTTGTAGATTAATTATAAGGATTGTTTGTCTCATCAGATGTTTACGCTCCTCCCCAGTGTGTCATTCCCTTAGATCAGAGCTTATATACATGTTGAATCACTTGGATGTGATTTCAGATATTTTATAGATCAGATGAGTGATGGAGGAGGAGGAGGAGGAGGTGATCACAGGAGGCCATCACGTGACCGCTCTCCTGCCTGTGCTGCATCACCTCCACCTGGCCGCTCTCTCGCCTCTTACCTGATGCAGTTGTCGGGATCCCGGTCGCAGTCGGTGTTACACATGAACCTCTCCCAGTGCAGCCAGCCCATCGTGGGCTGCAGAGCCAGACCATTGTCCAGCGCGTCGGCAGCAGGAGGAGGCAGGAGGCCGAGGAGCGAGAGGAGAAACACACCTCCGAGCATTTCAATTCACCTTTATCTCAGAGAACGATGGTAAACAACGCGACTGTCTCCCCTCTGGATCTATTTCCTGATGCTGCACGCTTTAGCCCCGCCCACCTCCTCCTCCTCCCCTGGATGACTGACGTTAAAACGGACCAATGAAATTTAAATGCGTCTGTCACCGTCCAATGACGTCCCGCTGCTACAAAACGAGGAAGCGGCCAGGTTCAGGTGACAACAGAGAAACAGTCAGCTGACACAAAAGATTTTAATCGTGACTTTTATGACAACTGAAGCAACAAAAAAAACAGAAATGTTCAAACACAATCTGGTTTATTCATTGTTAGTAGAGCTGGGAGGTTAAAACATGAAAAGAAAACAAGAAAATACTCCACTACAAGTAACAACAAGTCCTGTATTCAATCCAAGAGGCTCCTTCAGTTATAACTGTAGGGGAGTCGCAGGCTTTTAAACTCTGAGTGGGAGTGTCCTCACAGGGTTGACCCAGCTGGCTCGATGTAGGTGAGCTCAGGTGTGAGCCATGGAAACCACATGAAGGTTGGTTAAGTCAACGACCCACAAGTGGCCCCAACGACTCTGAGGCCATGTACCAAAACGACCTTTTTTACCCCGTCTTCCTCGCCATCATTTCAAGAATATTTGCATCCAAACGGATCCTTTGTAAACAACTCAACATGCTGTAGTTCATCTACCAAGCATATAGGTGGCGCTTGAAATTCACCAACAATGGAGAAGAAGAGGCGGAGCATGCCCATAAAACTTGCGCGCTGTAGAAGAAGACGAAAATGGCTAGTGCAATGGCTTTTTTTGCTGAGCGTAGTGGCAGAGGAGTATAATATTTTGGCCTAGTAACCCTAATAGACTCAGTATCTCATGCGGCATGAACACAAGCATGTAGTCCGCCATTGTTGTTGTTGTTGTTATGAGACGTCGCGGGGTTATACGCAAAGTTTGGGGATTTTTCCACCCTGAGACCAAGTTTCAAAAAAGTGCGTTTACAGGATCCATGTGGGCGATCGGCGAAAACGATGCAAAACATGTGCGTTCACACACAAAACTGAAATTGAGAGCTCACACGAGTCCTGAACGACTCTGTAAGGACACTCCCACACAGAGTTTAAAAGCCTGCGACTCCCCTCCAGTTAGTTAGATAGATTTAATTACTTCATATACTTTATATATATGTTTTTAAGATAGTATATATATGGCATCACTTCCCGGTGAGAACCACAGACCTCAGCCCTGTTTACAACGATGCATTTTTCTGCGAATCTAACGTTTGATTTTTCATTTTTCAACCCATAATGAAACTTGTTGTCCTTTAGCTGGAAATACTTGAAGTACAGGCACCACAAATTTGTACTTGAGCACAGTACTTAAGTAAATGTATTTAGTTACATTCCATCAATGAGGTCATAATTGAGTAAAAGTGAAGACATTGTGCAAAAATATAACTTTGATAAAGATTAAATTCACCCTTTGAGTAAAAGACTTGCAGATATATACACATATATGTAGTATTGACTGTTTATTATATGTCGGCTCGTTATAGGATTAGATATCAGGTATTCGGCACTCTGTCAGCTGAAGTAATAAAGGTTTTAAAGGAATAGTCCTCAAAGTAAAAACTTCAGTCACCACATGTAGCAATAAGAAACAGTCCAGCACATATCTCCCCTTCAAAAAAACATCGCTTGTCGTTTCTACGTTCCAGATTTCATACAAATCAAACAAGACAAAACAGCCTAATTAATGAGATTTAGATGCTGGAAGGCAGATTTTGATACCTTTGGACTGAGGCAGGCTTACTGGCTGTTTGCTAAGCTAAGCTAACGGCCTAACTGGCTTCAGCTTTATATTTTACGCACAGACACGAGAGTGGTATCGATTTAACACTCGGGCAAGAACCAGTCCATGAACCTGCTGGGGAGCCCCGGAGCAGATATGATCTGCCGGGCCTGTGAACACCGCGTCTCCTCCGAAGTGTCAAGTTTTCATGAGCTAAGAAAAAAAAAAGCTGTTTTTTATTGAACACAGTGGTGTTTTCACTGATTTATTTAGCTCAAGAAGCAGGAGAATTGTCTGAACCACAGAAAGCTGAACTTAATCCATCAATTCTTCTACAAAAATGCATTTGGACATAGATGTTCTTCCCTGCAGAGCAAGGACAAAGTAGTTGCCTCTGGAAGTCTTCAAACATACCGTATAGCATAGCATGTTTCCATTAGGACATCTAAGGATACATTAGGGGAGTAAACCACCATCTCATGTCCAAAACAAAGTCAGATCTCAATGCATGATCCTCAACCGTAAGTGAAAAACCAGCAGGTGCACTCGATATCTATTTGTATTCTCTTTTACTAACAATGAAAGCAAAATGGCCCAATTTACCCCGCTGTTCTCCCCGGAGGAGCTTTGCTAATCAAAAATGCAACGCACGCTATCAGCAACAATGTAGGACTACGTACATATCGACGGCGCTTCAAGCTGTTTATTAGCTCCGGATTCCAAGACACTAATTTGTCTGCTGGAGACGTTAAATGAATTACACATCGGTCTCCTAATTCAGATGTAAATGGACACGCTGCTACAAAATCCAATGAATCCTGGATGCTTTTTTTTGTTCTGTCGGAGGCGTCCTGGCACACGCAGAGAGAGTGATGAGTTTCATTGTAGTGCTTTGCCGTTTTAGTTGAAATTTAAGGAGACGGTTGGAAATGACTTATTTGCGAGTCGGATCAGCTTCTTTGTGAGTTTGCACGAGAGGCACAAAAGGGGAGAAGAAACTTCACCGAGGCGACATTAGCACACCGCCTCGACAAAACCTCAGTGTGATCCCGCTCCTGACAGTCTGACTCACTGTGTCCCGATGTTGAGAGGAGTCCAAACAAACGAGGCGGCGTCCCCGAGTCGGCACAACCCCCAGATTATGACAATAATCTGCGTCCCCCTCTGCTGGCTGTATTGTAAGAAGGGAGCTTTAATGAACACAAAACGTGACCTTTCAGCGAAATGTCAAGGGTGTCTATTTGAACCCTAAACATTATCAGAGGCTTCACCCGGGGACAGGCTTGATACAAACAATTTGTCACTCGCTATAGTTCATATCAGTGCCAGTGAGCAACGGCGTCGAGGCTCTAAATGTCAGATTTCAATTTGACTCACCCCGCCGCTGATGGATGGTCCAATCGGGCTCACTTGAATACACAGTTTTCATCTTACAAAAAAAATGGGATCTCGGCCACCGTCGTGATAGAGACCCCTTGTTTTTTTTTTTTGGTGCATAAAAGAGCAGCGTGAGCCTCTATCTCGCACACTGGTTAATTGAGATTGTTGACAGATGGGTAACCCGTGGCTTTTTTTCGGTTCTGGCTCGCGGGCTCCCCAGAGCTTTGACGCCGATCCATCACGTCACCCCCTTTCTTTCGCTCGGTGTCACGTAATTGAGGAGACACGTCACGGCTGACTTATGCCGGCAACTTTGTTATGAAGTGCGCGAGGATAAAACGAAAGGGAAAAGCTGTTATGGTGCCGAGGAGCTCCATTATTGTATTGATCTATAGGGACAGGTGGCAGCGGGAATAAATGTCATCAGAAAGTTGTGCCTTTCGATAAACGCAGCGGCTCAAACACTATACGACCCGGTGGAGAATCAATTATTGTCTTGTAATTAGCTGCTTAAATTGTTTATGTGACTGTCGCGGGGGGGGGAAAGCGGCCCACATGTGCTGATGCTGGCACTTTAATTAGAACCTTGTTTCCTTTCGGTAATAAGCTTCACAATATGAACTGTAAATGACTTTGTTTGTTCATGATGAGGTGTAGTTGAGCTGATTTACTTTACATTTAAAGTTCCGTACAGTTTTAAGTTACAAGCTGAGGATTCATTTCGTGCACCGGGTCGGTTTCTGCGACTTCCTCATCGCGTCGTCTTCAGAGTAGCGGAAAGAAAAACATCTAAAATACACGATCGGGTGTCTGTTTGTGGAATTGTATGCAAGCGAGTGCATATTTAATTTAGATAGTCTGACCGTCACATTTAAAAGTAAAATATTGTCAACGTTTAATCCAAAAAGTAATGCAATTAAGTTTTACGGTGATTAGTTAAAAGCTGTTGTGAAAGAAAATGTGCTTAGAGGCAATTGAAGCCTGATTTATGTAGCATTTAATTGTTCAACACATTGTTTTGTTTGACTTAAAGAGACAGAATGACAAACCTGGTGAGTTTTTCGAGCATTACAGCATGAAAACCTATTCCAGTAGCGACCCAAAATAAAATTAGGAACTTGAAAATGAGCATTATATGTCTCCTTTAATGTAAGAACTCATATATATATTATATTTTCCGTGTCCCAGGCAGGTTTTTTTAAGGGTTTTCCTGACAGGCAGGGCTGTTAAACCACTTTTCTTTAGGAGAAAACCACTTTGTTGATTCATTTTAATCATACAGTACAGGAGAAAACACTGCTCCCCTTTTAATTCCAGGTATGTTGTCATTTGGACAGTTAGAACCTCTTAATAAAATAGAGTATTTTTATGCTCAGTGACAGACATAACTAATGGATGGGCCGATTATCCTGCCGACTAAATGGTGAGAGGGTTGAAACGAGGATGTTAAAGGGCCACGTCTTGCCGCAAGGTTTCACTCGACTATCTCTAATTACATCTCTGCATACCGACCGGACGTAATTACAATGTGACCAGTCAGATATACTCATGATATCTCCAAAATAGATTCTTTTACGTGTCAAAAATCCTTTTAAAGATATCTATAACAACATCACAGATAATATGGTCCGATTTAATAATCTGTTGCAGTTGGATTTGCATATATATGTACATCTGGCGAGGGGAGAGAGAGGTTGAAAACGTCCCTGAACGCACCGCCACAAGACGTCCCCGTATAGAATTTTGATGTCATATCCAGGCAAACCTTTAATTTACGATATCTCTAATTACGCTGCGACTAAGAGTGAGCAATTAAGTCGGTGTGAGTCGTCTGGTGGTGCAAAAACTGAGGTGCAGATACCTTTAATTAGATTCTCGCTGGTTCATTCTTACTCGTCAAGCTGTAATTAAAAAAGCCATAAATGTACTGCAGCGTTACTACGAACACCCTCAATCTTTATCTACGGTTGGATTAAAATCAGCTTGGAGAGTTCAAAGTGTTACGTAAGTGCGTGTCATTTTATTTTCCCACAATGCTCACAGCAGGAGAAACAAGAGATTTTGATGAATTAGATGAAATCTCCATCGACTCTCCGGACCGCACGACGTGTTGCGTTTACAGCGGCGTGCATGTTATCTGCGTGGCCGGTACTCCAACAGAGCATTTTCTCTGCCTGATGAATTATTTGACATTTTCATCTCACACACAAAGAGGCGAGCGAATGAATTCGCCTTCGACTGTAGAAATTGTTTTGCACTTAAGTTTCTAGTTTTTCTCCGCAGCTCCCCTGCAGATATTTGGGTGCCACACGGAGGGCAAGTTCGCTCTTTTATCAATAAACCCTCGTGATAAATTATTCACCGGATGCATTATTCACTGCTTTGTAGCTGAAAGGGTTTAATTGACAGGAGCGCCGCCGCCTTGCATTGTGTTTTGTTCTTTTACAAAAGTATTTACAAGTTAAGAGAGAGAAAAGAAAAAAAAAACACCCTCAAACATTTGTCACATTTACGTCTCATTACGATTTGACTCTGTGAAAATGGTGTTCGATTACAGTCCTCTGGTGATTACATCTAAAATAATATTACTAATGATCCCGGGAGCCAGAGGGACGGAGTGCAGAGCCTCAGCAGAGGGTGCTTCAGAATATATTTTGGGAAAATCTATTTTTAATGGTCTGATCGATACACGAGTCAGTTTGTAGTCCTTAAAAAAAAGTCAGGGAGTACACAAAGACTGACCTTCCCTCCGGCCGCCGCGTCGACCTGCCGGGACTAATCCCGCCTTTGAGCTGACCTGATGATGCACGTTTTCTACTGTAGATAGATAGGACGGTGGATTGTGTGCTGCTGCTGGTACACAAAGTGGATCGCAAAATCAATAACAGGCATAAAGCGGGAGCACATATCTGATCAAATCAATGCAATTAATTCAGGACATTGACTCCAGGATATTTTGAGGCTACTTGGAGTCTTTCTGTGGCGTTTGTCACGTCAAACAATTCTTTTAAAAGTCTCATAAAAACAGGAAGAACTCGGTCAATTGGTCAAATATTGGACAATTTTTGTTTTGATTGTTATATTGATCGAGCAGCGTTTGATTCTGAGCCATGCTATCGGAGTGGCTCTTGGGATTGCAGTGTCAGTCGATGTGTTGTATCTTAATATCTCCTGTTCGGCTACAGAGATTCATTGTGCTTCGATAATACGTCCTTGTGTCTTTGGTGATCAACTCACATTTCCTACAGCGCCACCACGAGGCTGACAAATCAAGGTTTGCCGTGAAATGTCTTGATGACTCTTTGATGGGTTGGCCATGAAATTTGATGAAGATGTTTGTATCTTTTTTTTTAATTTCATGTTTGTGCAACTTTCCAGATTGCAGTTGATTAGTAGCTGCATGTTACAGAGAAACTACACCAGATTTTTTAGAAAACACAGCCATCGTATGAAAAGCTGTTCCTGGGACGACCGTTCGCTGAAGTGCTGAATCGCTGGGTGAAGTCCTCCGTCACTGCCGATCACTGCGCTTGACTTCACCGGGTCAGACTTCACCGAGTCAATAATTATTATTTATGATTGCAAGTGTTTTTTTTTCAGCAGCAGGGGATTACACAAAAGGGCCTCTTGTGAATACACAAAGTGAAGACGGAGTCCAACCCCCTTTTTACAACTTCAGACTCATCGTTCACGGTTCACATGTTGCATCTGTGTAATGGATGCGGGTCTGACCTTTTCACGTTGAGATAAAGTGTGATGCCGGAGATGCTCTCTCTCTCTCTTCCCTCCAACACGGAGAGCTCCGAAGAGCCATATCACCAAATCAACCATGTGCCGAGCAGTTTGCAGCTCGAAAAGCCTCCACAGATGCTATCTTAAAAAAAAAAAAAAAAATGAAGACCTTCAAGTTTTTATGCGCCGAGTTCTTCCTTCTGATTCTGACAGGAGGAGAATCAATTTGGTCGTTCAAGTCGGCGCCTTCTGTTTAATTTTTCATTTGTGGCTGAAAAAAAAAAAATTCCCCGTGTTTTTTTTTTCTCCGAGACACTGCCTCTCTATTACCTGAAGAAAATTATTCTGTATAGGAGTTCAATATGTCTCAGGTTACCACCAACCTGCAAATTGATTTCTCAGAGTGGGTTTTTGCAGCCTGGAGCACGTTTCTTTCTTTCTTTCTTTCTTTCTTTTTTTCCCGCTCCGAGAGGAAAAACAAAATAATTTCACGCTCACCCATTCTGAAATGTATTGTTGTGTCGCTCTGTTGTGGTGATGGGAATGAGAAATCGCCGAAGGGAGGGGGGCAGGTTATCAAGTCATATTATTCCACCTGGTCATGCAAAAGGCAGAAAGTTTCCTTTTTTTTTAATTCATAAAAAAGAAAAGGCTGCAAGGTTTTATATCTCGCCCGTTATTTAAACTACGCACATTATCCTGCACGACAGCGAGACGCCCTCCTGTGACCTTTAATGGACCGGAATTCGGATGTAAGCAAGAGTATGTACGGTCCAGAGGTGCAGACATGGTCAGCCGGATGCAGGATTCAGGATTTTTATGAACAGCATCACCATGGTAACAAGGCAAGATCCCTAACCCTGTGTGTTCAGGAGATCCCATGATTGCAGTTCTATGTTCTCCTCCTCCTCCTCCTCCTCTTCCTCCTCGTTGTTTACAGACCTGTGAGATCTCCAACATGCTAAAACGGAGGCTCCAGCACATTAACCGCCCCCCTCGTGTTACACTCGACTGGTAAGCTCTTCGACACTCGAATCAGACGGCGGAGGCATAATTGGATTCGAACGGGATTTTAACCTATTAGAATAATTTTTTTTCCTGTGCGCTGGAAGATGCTCAAATTTTTACGCTTAGTCCTTTTCATGTTAAATGCTAATGAGGAATTGGCGGGTCAAAGCAAACAAAGCTCTTTCATCGTCTGACACAGAGATTAAAGGTTGTGGCTGCTATTACTCTGGGTTTAAAACAAAAAAAATAAGTTGTTTGAGGAGCGATAAGGAGCATAATTCATCTAACGTGATTAAATCATATAAAACACAAACAATACGGGCCGGCTCGGGCATTTTATTTGTTTTTTTTGCCGTCCTTTGAGCTTGAATAGCTGCAGCCTGCCTTGTTTTTTCTTCATCAGAACTGCAACATCAGAAACATTAATTTTAGAGCTTTTTTCTCCGGAGAAGAAGGTGTCGCTCTCATGGGACTTCTGTTTTTTGTTTTTTTTTGTAAGTCAGGGATAAATTTCACTTTCATGACAGGAAGCTATTCATAACTTCAAATGTGCGTGCGCACGTTTGATCTGGAAGACAAAATAAACCGATGATGTTATTTTGGAATTAATAACAACAGTTGAAAATGGACCTTTGAGATATTGATCAGAATATTATACGACTCCCCTCTTTTCCAGCAGCTGTAGCTTGAAAGAGACTTTCTGAAGCTACAACTCACTTTCACACTAGTTTCCCCTGATGTGCTATTAATCCAAGGAGTCCTCATGCTTGAAACCTTTTTTTTCTTTCTCTCGCACAAGTGAAACATGAAATAACACCATTAAAGCAAAAAAGCAGAAATCCCTCACATTCGTCTAACTCGTCCATCAGTCACAGAGCTGCTCGCACATTCTCCTGTCAGGCTCCGGAGTTATTTTCTCCGACAGTTAGCATTTTTCAGGCCGTCTTATTTGTCTGTTTGAGCTCCTCTTCATCTGTGATAGTGAAATCCTTTGCCGCCTGACAGATGATTCAGTCCAGCGTCTTGTTTCTGCAGTTTTAAAAAACAACGCAGGCGCTTTTGGACCGGTCTTCAACTCGTAATCGCACGACACGAACCTTCAGAGCGTCCTGTAGATTAAACTGAGCGAAGAGAGGAACTATTTTTTGTGCTGACCGACTTGAACAGACTCGCTTAACAACTTATAACGCACCCATTCAAATAGAACTGGCACATACGAATAAATCGATCGTGAAAAAGAGTTTTATGTCGTATTTCTGTTTAAAAACGTATTCATATCATATTTAAATGAACGTACGCTTCAGCAGCTTTTCCCACAAATTCTCCCAGCTGTTTCGCTCTCTCCTTAGATTCACTTGAAAGAGGAAATCTTGGCGAAAAAAGCTTTTAGCGGTAGCAGCCGGGTTGAGCAGATGACAAATGGCCTCGTGTGAGGACATTTTATGACGTTCAACTATACGTTTAATATCTATATATCACGAGCGGTGGCAGGGGATGGAAAAAAAATGCAAGTTTGTGCTGCAATTTTTATGCCCATGCTGTTACAGTGACACATTGGATTGGACGGACCATTACTCAGCAGGAAGTGGACGGTAAATACTAGGGCGTGGCGGCACCTGCTGAGCGTTTCCCTGCCGAGCGTCGTCTCTCACATTTTGATTCAACCTCCGAGCGTTTTCTGCTTCTGCAGGGGGACTGCTGGTAACGATGACAATGGGAGTTTTGGGAGCAGAGAGGGAGGGAGGGAGGAGAAAGAGCACACAAGCTCGACTCACTGGTGTTGATCCCGGTGCATCTTCTTCAAACACCAGCAGTCCCCTTCACTCCAGCATCGAGCGTGTGTGCAGCACGTTAGACACTCGTACGCACACACCTTCATGCTTCAGCCCCCACAGACCGGTCGCCTCCTCTCCGATAGCGTCCCCACATCTCACAGAATTATTCACTCCTGGCTTCTCGGCAGGCCCTTCGTTACCACGGCAACAAGACTCAGTGGATGTCGGTCCCGCAGCGGTCTCGACGAGCTGCAGTTTTTTAAGGGCTCCGTGTCTTGACAGGGAAAAAAAAAGTTGACCAGAGACAGAATTTTTAATGTTATTTTTAAACATGACAAGGCTTAAAGGATAAGTTCACTCCAAAAAAATAAGATTCATAAGATGTTTATCTACTGATCCTCATTCTGCAGCTTCACAGCAAAACCGTGTTGCAGCGTTCTCCTCAAGGTAAATTTGGACCTGTTTTAAAACGTAAAAAACAAACAAAAAGAAACGTAAAATGGCTCCGTACACATCGTCAAACCTTCATGTAAAAGCATATTTATGACGAAAGAGGCACTTTTAAGATTGACCATATTTTCGTTTTTGGGTCAAACTCATTTTAAGTGGGAGTGCTACGGGCACTTTAGCGATAGCATCAAATTTGCTATTCTTAAAACACTAAGAAGTCTCGACACAACATGAAACTTTGCTCGTAGTATCACCAGGGTCTCTACACATGAACACGAGCATTGAGAACATTGTTTGTGTACACAGAGTTTACTGAAAAGACAGTTTTTGAACAACTCACGTTAGCAGTAGCTTGTTCCGCTAGCCGCCGTCATGGCAGCCTGAAGTATCAATCTCAGAATGCAAATTAACCTGGAGGACAGTTAAGGTGGAACGCTCCTAATGCTTAGTTCCGTATAAATGCACAGATAATTTGTTGTTTTGTCGTTAGCGAAAAAAACAGTATTGACCTTGAAGTTGAAAAAGGAGCCTCATATAAGAAACAATACTGAAATAAAAAGCTGGAAAAGTCACGTGAGATATCAAGTCGCGTTGTTGCCGGAAGACAGTAGCGTTCCACCTTAACTGTCCTCCAGGTTACGTCGCATTTGGAAATTGATATTTCTCGGCTGCCATGACGGCGGCTAGCTGAACAAGCTACTGCTAACGTGAGTTGTTCAAAAACTTTCTTTTTAGTAAACTCTGTGTACACAAACAATGTTCTCAATGCTCGTGTTCATGTGTAGAGACCCTGGTGATACTACGAGCAAAGTTTCATGTTGTTTCGAGCCTTCTTAGTGTTTTAAAAAAGCCGTTTTGATGCTATCGCTAATGTGCCGGTAGCACTCCCATTGAAAATTATTTTGACCTGAAAACGGAAATATGGTAAATCTTAAAAGTGCCTCGTTTGTCGTAATTACGCTTTTACGTGAAGGTTTGACTCGGATACATTCACAAAAAAAGCCTAGGTTGCATTTTGGCGAGAGTTTCGCTTTAATGACTTTATTCCAGATCTAACTGATGTAAGATGGTCAGCAGTCAACTTTTTAGCAAGTTTTGTCTTTAGGTGTTGTTTATTTATTATCTGCTCCGGCTCGTCCAGCTGCAAACACAGAACTATGAATAGTTTATGCCATCATATACAATTCAGCCTGTACTTGTGAGGAGTCTTACCCCTTTAGCATAATTCTCTATAACCAGTGAAGGAGCAAACGTCCGAGTTGACGGATGGATGGAGTGTGTTTGCTTCTCTGATTCAGTTGTAGTATTCGTCTATAGTTCCAGCTAGACAACAACATTGCTCATGCGTCAGCCGGAGCCCCCAGTGCCTATAGCCTCACCAAGGTAAATAATCACCAGCTGACAGTCGGTGTCAAACCTGCAGACATGAGCACAGCCAGAGACTTTAACAATTCATTCCAACCACACGTAACAAATCGTTTAAACTTTTATGTCAGTGTCCAATAACACCTCAGTCAATTAAAGAAGAATGGTGTTTGGACTTCATCTTGAAGGCCACATCTCAACATGTCTCTGTCTGTGATCACTATTACATGAGAGGCTTCTCTCCCCAGCAGTGTTTTGTGCTGCCAGAATCACAAGTACCTTCAAAACTTAAGGGGCCTCATTACAGAACCTGTCTGATCTTTTTGTCTGTAAAATGTGTATGTTATAAATTCTAAATTACAATGGTGTTGACCCTGTTAGCGCCACTGTTGTTAGGTCTGTACGATGAACTACCATAACATATGATGTTAGCCTGTTGGAGGAGCTAATATCAATGTGAGCCTGTTAGAAAAGCTAAGATTAATGTTAGCCTGTTGCAGGAGTTAACGCTGATTATAGCATAGGTGGATGTTACCCTCTTGGAGAAGCTTACAATGGCGCTTGACTGTTGGAGAAGCTAACCATAATGATAACCTGGTGGAGAAGCAAACATTACGTTAGCCTATTGAAGAAGCTTACAATGATATTAGCTTGGAGGAGAAGCTAACACTGATGCTAGCCTGTCAGAGAAGCCAACATCAATGATAACCTGGTGGAGAAACTAACATTATATTAGCCTGTCAGAAGAGCTAACACTGAGTTTAGCCCGTGAAGTGTTACTGATGCTAGCATAGATGGATGTTACCCTGTTGAGGAAGCTTACAATGATGCTAGCATGTCAGACAAGCTAACGTCAATGAAAGCTTGAAGCTTACATTGATGTTAGCCGTTTGAAGGAGCTAACGTTCTCCTTTTGGAGAAGCTAACCTCTTATTAGCTAGTAGGATAAGCTAACAATGATATCACTTTGTTGGAGGAGCTAACACTGATATTAGCTAGTAGGATAAGCTAACAATGATATCACTTTGTTGGAGGAGCTAACACTGATGTTAGCCTTTTAGAAAAGCTAAGATTAATGTCAGCCTGATGGAGGAGCGAACACTTATTTTTAGCATGTTGGAGAAGCTCGCATTGATTTCAGCCTGATGGAGAAGCTAACATCAATGTCGACCTGTTGGAGAAGCCGTCTTTTCCTGTCGTTTACAGCAAGCTAGCTAGCCAGTGACAACCAAGAGTTTAGGAACTGCTTGTGTAACAACATTCAATATGCTTACAACACATGCTGCCGGAGCCGAGGCTGCAGGTGGAGGTGCATGACACTACACTACAGAGAAGAAGAGGGGTCATCAGCCTTTAGCAGCCTCGGTGGGGAGGTGAGTGACCAGCAGTGGGAGAACAGATATTAGGACAGCAGGGGTGGACGGGGGGAGACCTCTCCACTGCACTCACAGTAATCACATCACTGCAGGAGATCAGGAAAGCACTGAAAATGCCCCAGTGTTGCTGTAAAGAAAGGAACCAGAAGCATGTGATGTACAGACTGTATGGTTTGAGCCAAGATGGCATCCTTGTTGTGGTTGATGTCCATTGTGGATCGAGGAGAACAGCCGGTGAGGACTGGTGAGGTCCTGACCTCATGCAGCTTTCAGAATTCAGGTCCTGAAGGTCAGAGACCGCATGAATAAAAACTTCACCACAGTAACAACAACAAGAAAAAACAGCATTGTATCTGGCAGTTGCAGGAGAAATTAAACTTTCGCAGTCAGAAAAAGATCCAGTCTGAAGCACTCGGAATGGTTGAATTAACTCCCATATAAGAAATTTCAGAAAGAAATCAAGCCTCTTACAGAAAGCGAGGCTTGTCAGACAGAAAGACGCTGATAAATTGTTAATACCAAGGTCAATTTATCCGATTAAAATGTCTCTGCTCTGGGGTTTGAATATGCACACATTTTAGTAGGAGCTACATTTGCATCCATGTCTCGTTATCTGACTTTTATCCAAGAAGATACATCAGATCAGAAAAGGATATATTTTGTGAATCTCTTACTTTGAGGTCTGAGTGCAAATCAATGACAATTTTCAGCGCATACATTTTAAATAAGTTTAAATAGTACGTAGCATGCGGTTGCATCATGTCCGACTGAAAGCTGACCCTCTGAAATGATCCATAATATGATGTATAAATGATGTATATCAGATATAAGAGGTCAAACTTTTTGCATGCATACTAATTTAGAGCAAAAAAAAAAAAAAAATCAGGTAGAGGAATTAGCGGGCTGACAGGGTCCTGCAGGCACAGCCGTGCTTCTGACCTACCAGCGAAAACAAGCGAGATGAAGATGGAAAGGCTAACCTTAAGAGACATCACAAGCACTCATTATCATGCTGTCTTTGGCATTCTTTGAGACACGTGATATTTAACAAAGGGACTTTTCTTCGCCCTGCTTTTAATTAGCACGGAGGAAGATGACCTTTTTGAATTGTACGGCAGCCCCGTGTCCCCTTCACAGACGAATTTTAATGTCTTTATTGGCTTTATCGGCTTTAATGTGCTCAGATTACTGGATTTAAAACCAATGTCTACATCTGGATCTGTGGATATTAGCGCCAGAGATTTACTCCAGTGCTCCACAGAAGATGGGTCGCACTGTGTCTCCTTCGTGTACTGCAGTACATACCTTACTATGGTAGGTAGCATATGTAGCCTCATGAAATTTCACACGTATTGGCAGGTAATACTGAAAGATTCGGCAAGTTTAATAGTCAAACTGTGGCTCCATCCAGCCTGTTGATAATCCCTGCATGGTCTGCACGGTGTCTCTTAGCTGCCGTGCAGGTACACGCTGTTCGCCCAGTGTTGGAGTTTGAGCTCTGCTACGTGAAGGAAAAGAAACGGGGATGTAATATTTAAGCCACATTGCCAGAGGAAGAAAAAAGTGTCTGCAGTTAAGGGTTCACCAAAAAAACCCAGACATTTCTACAATATGTGTCGTACCACGTTCACATTACAGGTGAAGGGGATGGTGCTGCATCTCAGTGTGATATCGCTGGATATTTTCGAGGAGAACTTTTTTTTTTGTAACACTTATTAAGTGGTTTTTGTGTCTAAACCTAACCAGAAAAATTACAGTGTTTGTGGTGACAGAGGCTGGATGTTTTTGACCAAACTTTGGGACGTGTCCAGTCATGTTTGTGGTGCTCAAAACAGTTATTTTAAGACAATACACAATGTTTCCCCCACCCTAACCGAGTGCTTTTAGTGCCTTTACCTCACCAGTGCATGAACACAGTGTGGCCACAACATAAAGCAGAAAATTGCACCTGAAGAAACGTAAATTTGCAACATGAATGAAGAGAATTAAGCTGGATGTGGTTAAGGATGTTTTCTCTACAAACCAGCGAGTTTGGCTCCTTCTGTTCTGGATTATAAAGGATCTGACCATCCGTCCACACCAGGGGTTAATTGCTCTTGACCACAGTCTGCTTTGTGGCATTTTTGTAAGCTTGACACCACTCGACTATTTTTAAGGAGACCTCGGGACAATTCCAGCCGTGTTTAGGGCGACCAAAACAGGCATTTTTAAGCCAAACCAGGATGTTTTCCTCAATCTAACCAAGCGGTATTTGCCTAACCGGAGCATAAGCACAGCAGAGAAGTAGAACATTGAGCCTAAACAAGCATAAAGTTTGACTATAAAACACAGAACATATCTGTGGTCCTGCAACTTATTCTGGCAGCTCGCTCAGTTGGTGTGAAAACAGGTAACAGAGGGCCAAAAAGCCAAAAAGTTATCATAAATAACTGGAGGCCTTTATGCACAAGGGTCTTTTGGAGAACTTCCTATTTTCTTAGTTGTTTGCGGAGACCAGAGGGTGCTTTCCCCAAAGACGCTGTACTGTGTTGTTATCTCATGGAGAATACACCGGTCCTGTCTGGTCTGTGATGGCAGTGAACCAGAAGGTCCAACAACACAGAGCCTGCAGGGGCTGCTAGCCTGAAGTCAACCTGCAGGGGAAACACCGCTGTATCTGCAACAAAACACTTCAATATGGCAATCGATGGAGGATATAGACGGAGGACGCAGTGGCTTTCCCCGGACTCAACAGACTTCAAATAACAGAAGAGAAAAAGGGATAGAGGAAGTTTATCATCAGTCGGAGGAGCTGAACTCACTGCTGCCCACCAAGACCGACCATCTGATATCATAAAACCCTTGAAAAAGAAGCGCTGGCCACGAGGCGATTCATGGTTAGTACAAGCCAACGTGGGGAGAAATACAAAAGGACTTAAAAATGAGCCCCTTTAGGCTGTGGTGCTTAATTATTCTGTATAATATAAGTTTGCACTGCACCAAATGCATCGGAAAAAACCCCCCAAAAAACTCTCTATTGGGTTGCCAGATATGGAGGCAGCTGAGTCACACTGGAGTTGTCGATAAGAATTCTTCACACTGTAGTCTGGATGCAATCTGGCCAAAACGTACACACACACAACAAAACAGTGAAAAGTCACGGCGACACAAATAAATGAAGCCTTTTGAACGATACGGGAGCCATTAATAAAGTGACCTTAAGAACAAGAAACCATGTTGAAGCGGAGCTGGAGTGTGACTGCAGCCCTTTTGGCAACGGCTTCTTAAAATTCTGACGCACCGCCGAGAGAGCGAACCCAGCAACGGAGATAAGAGTGTTGTTTGAGTTGAAGAAGTGTTGCGTCAACCGAGCTCGTAAGATCCTCCTGGCTCTGCGCTCACACAGGAGGAGAAAGAGGCTTTTTTTTTTTCCTCTCTCGTTTTTTTTCTTGTGATGAATATTTTCTCCCAGTAAACCAAAAATGGGCAGCGTGGCCGTAAAACATAATCCCCCAAAACTAATTGAAAAGAGACATCAAACCGGCATTTATATGCACGCTTGCTTATGCCGAGCAAAGACGATGAATGAAAAAAAAAAAAAAAAACACAATCAAAGCTCCAAAGTGTCGGGTGTTTGGACTGACTGCTGGGCACGATCGATTGAAAGTGACGCCTGTTTCGAGAGCAGTGAAGAACATGTTTGTCTCTATTTCCTCTCTGTGGCGAGAAACCGGGACATTTAGCTGCCTCGACTGCACAAACACCCGACCGTGCACACACATGCATCGTCTCCCAGGAAAATGATTATTTCTCCCTCTTGGCTCACCTCTTCCCAGCCAACTCGCAGCACTGAATCAGTGTCGGAGCAGCAGAGGGAAAAAAAAAAAAGGCTGCGAGCTGTCTGCCTCCTTTTGCTCTCTTGGGCATTCACCGTTAGTGTGAGTCATGTCTGATGGACAGGCCAGAAAGAAAGGTGGAGAAAATCCTCTGTTTACTTTAAATAGCAGCAGGAGCAGAGGCCTGCGAGCGGCGTTGATCGAGGATGGAAGCGGTGTCAAGGAAGTCAGGAAGGCAAGAATCAGGGGCCCGACCATACCGACCGACACTACTCTGTATTTATCCCACAGCATCTTAACTACAGCTAGTCTGGACTAAAGGCCCCCACACACCGCCCAGACGTCCAACTGCCTTATCCGACCACTCCCAACCACTCTGTTGCCTCTCGTCTGACCCGTTCGGCACAAAAGTTGCATTGAACACACCGCTTCGATGTTCTGCCAGCTCCACAGTAGCGTGTACATTCTGCGCTTGTGCGAGATGCAATAAGCCGATGGCTCTAGTGTTAAAGACGCTGGACTTGAGGTTTATGCACGCAACTCTCTTTACTTTCGATCAAAACGAAACTTAACTATTTCAGAAAAAACAGCTGCGTACTAAACATGCAGCGAGGCATTACTAAACGAACACAGATTAATTCGTCCTGAACGGACATAATAACTGCTAGTCTCATGCCAGTACTCCAAAGCATGAAAACAAGAAATGACGGAACGGAGTGCGTAGAAAACCAATGCGCACACAGTATTCCACCCCTCCCACACACCGCGCTGATTCGCTAGCACACCGCCAATCAAAGAATCCAATGGCTCAGACGTCCGACGGCCCTCCTCCTCAGACTTCGCATGCTCAGTCGGATCCGACAACGTCCGCGCAGCTCCGAAAGCTTCCGACGCACCTGAACACACCAAACATATTTGTTCCCGACCTCGTCCGAGTCTCTCCAAACGCTTCAGACGTCCAACGGTTGGGCCGATGTGTGGGGGGCCTTAAGAGGTCTAAAGCTACAGTGATAGTGCACTGCACTGCTAACTGCGCTAAGAAGCTAAGTTAGCCCACTATTTGCTTTGAGTTTGAATTCAACAGGTGCCCAATTTAAATACATATTGCACAAGGATGACATTTGTAGCCATAAATCTATAATCAATAAATCTCAAATCAAGTTAAAATGATGTTCCCTCCCTGTACATAGTTCCAGACAATGCGATGAAGTCGGGAATAACTTCAGACAGTATTCAGTGTTTTTTTTTTTTTGTCTGTTCTTGTGTTTGTTAAAGGTCTGGAGAGTTAAAAAGGTCAAAGTCATCACCGACAGAAGCTCCTGTCTCCCACAGAAAGCACTGCTCCTGAAACGCCTCGTCGGGAGTCGCACCTCTGATTTTCGTGAATTTGTGACATCGCACCATATGTTCTGTTGTTGCTCTGCCGTTGTTGGCGATGCTGCGTTAGGCGTGTGTGAGCTGACCAATCAGAGAAAACAGGGGAGCGCTCAAAGTGACAGGAGCTGAAACAGACGGAGGAACGCAGTGCTGCAGGACGGTCTGAGAAAAATGATGTGGTTTTTTGAGCATCAAAGCATGTAAAGCTATTCCAGCTGTATCCCAAAATAACATCCTAACATCTCGATCGATAGGAGAAGCAATCGTACTTGAACCCGGTCCGATAGATTCATAGTTTCCGGCTGGTACAGATGACTTACATCCACCATACACACATTTTACGGCGTCTTGTATGAAGAACTGCTGTCGTATCTAATTCAATTTTCAAGCCTCAGTTCTCTCCAAGAAAATTCTGAATATGTTATAAAGTGAGCGACTTCTGAAAAGAGGTTTGACATAATTCTGATTGGTGCCTATTATCTGCACAGAGGGATTGGGAAGGGACTAAGTCCTTGTTTCTCCTGTTTGCTCACAAAGGAAATGCAGTGTGCATATACGTCTATAACCATTATCCACGTAAACCCCCCCCCGAGCCGCCGTCCTCCCGGCTGTAGGGCTTCTCTCAGATGTTGGAATTACAGAAATGTAGAGGCGCAGCGAGGGATTAGTGGAAATGAATCCACATAGGATTTTCCGTATAAGCGTACACAGGATGAGTCTCTCAGCGCTGCTCGAAATGTAGGTTTTCCCTGCTGCGCTCTTGAAAGCATCATTTGAAGATGTGTGTTTCCTGATTGGGTTATTCAAATGGGACAAAAAGGGAAACAAACAAAGATGTGCCAACTTCTGGAAAAGACGCAAGTTAGAACAAAAGTGAAATCCCGGAGTGCCTTTCTGAGCTTCTTGAGGAGCGGACCATCTGTCGGCCTTCCTGGAAAACTCAAGAATATTTACCCCGGTGACATTTTTTCCAACCCCCTTATTCCTCATTCCACTTCCACCACTCTGATCCTCAAATATTGGCTTTTCATCTGTCCACGCCCCAAACTGCAAAAATAAAAGGCTGTTGTGTCTTTGCTGTTCTGGCACCAAACCTCTGGAATCATCACTACCAATCTCTCATGTCTCTGTTTAAGTTTGTTTCTGTCTGGTCTGTCTCTCATTGTGCCGTGTTATAAACTGTTGTGTATTTTATTTGGTTTGAGCCGCGCATATACGTTTGTGAGTAAAGCTTTAAACACTTACTTCAGTATGTGGTTAGACCAGTGTTTCTTAAGTATCTGGGGATTTTGAGCCACCATCTATTGGGATGAGTCGTCTAAACAGAAAAAGCAAAGGACATGTGAAGTGGCTGTTCATGAAAAATAAGAGGTGGCTATATAAATGAGGGCGCCGTTTGTTTCTGGCGCCTCAGTCTTCTGATTTTTCTTTTTTTTTAATGATAAAAACACACTACCGCCACCTCGTGGAGTGGAGAAGTACTTCCACTCTTGCAGGCGCAGTTCGTGGTAGCTAGTAGACCGTCCGCTGTAGTCGTCGCGATGTGTTCAAGTGCAGCTTTTTAGCCCAGACACAAGTAATGTGAGGCGATAACAAGCCCTGGACGCCGCTAGTTCTTTGATGTCGGTTCCACGTGTCTGGGTCTCAACAACTACTTGACTTTTGCTATGTGAAAATCAGATAGAGGGCTCGGTTGAGTATCATGTTTCCGTCGATGCTGTCACGTCCCACATTCACTTCTTAGACTGATACTGTTCACATCCTGCCTTTGCCAGTTAACCTTATTTTGGACGCAAGACTACACATTTCAGCATCGCTTTCATACGTACAGTTTTTCATCACTCTGCTCAGCATTCATGACTCTCCTCAGAAACGTGACATTACCTCTCCTTTGGGTCTGAGTGCTCAGTTTCACTGACCATGAGGCTGATGCGCAACTTGAGCTGCAAACATGTTCAAATGTAAATGTCCCCGCTGCCATTTGAAAAAACAGCCATGGATTATAAAACATGGGAACAATATGTGTGATATTTGCCTTCATAACACTTCTGCACAGGCTTGTGTTTACTTTAGATCCATATTCATGTGCGTATATGTAGGCTAAAGTCAGTTTATGTACCATAGGTGTCTTTCACGTATAATTTATCTTATTTATAATTGTATTTTTAATGTGCAAACTAATAAACTAATTCCCCTAATGTACCATAAATGCCACTGGAAACTCAGCCGACACAGGACTAATGCATGCGTGTGTGTAGCATTACAGGAATAGATCATTTAGCACCAGATAGACAGGACATTTGCATTAAACCTGCAGTAGAGGGTATTTAGAGTGCGAGGATATCCGTTTTTTACTCGCTGGGTGACATTCACAAGGTTTGCATCCATAATGCTGCGTGCAGCAAGCAGTTCCCCCTCTGTTTACACTCATATATTTAAAGGTGACATGTGTAGCATCGTCTCATTAATACATCACTGTCAAAAGAAACCAATATATCCCCCACGGCTGCTATTTCTTCATCCCGCAGTTGTCTAGGCTACACAGTTTCCTGGAGATGCAGGGATATTTCTAATGTTATCTTTCTAACTATTCTAGGTACACTAAAATTCTGTTATTTTTAATGTTAATACTTCTGGACAGCCACATAAAAGCCCTACATTTTTTATTAATGTTTTATAGGTTCTTGTACATGTAAAATATCTAGAAAGTTAAAGAGGCCAAAGTCTGCGCCAACGGAAGCTCATCTCTCCCACGGAAAACACAGCTCCTGAAACGCCTCGTCAGTAGCTCCGCCTTTAATTCTGTAATTTTGTGACATCACACTACGTCACCATGTCACACATTTGCCTGGGGGGGATACAGAGCTGCAGCAATGGACGGTACAAGGAAACAGATGTGTTTTTTAGTGTTAAAGCATGTAAACCTAAAAATGAGCATGTCTCCCCTTAAGATGTCAGTCAACCCATTGATTATTTCTCCAATTAATCAATTAGTTAATCTTTAAATGACTTGTTTTGTCCATGACCCAAAGAAATTCAGTTTAAGGTCACAGAGGGGTCAAGAAACAAGAAAGAAAAAGGCTGGAAACAGGATATTTTGACAGTTTTAGTCATATTAAATTAATCCAAATTGATTATCAAAGTAGTTTGTTTGCAGCTTTTATAAAACTGAATCACAAACAATCTTTTAAAGCAACGGAGGAGAGTCAACCATTGATGGATAATAACGTGCTTGATGTTGTAAAACTTCATTAAGAATCCTTCAAACAAGGAGTTTTATTTTTGTGTCTAAATTTGTTTAAAAAAAGAGACGTTTCAATGACAAAAAAAAACCCCATCCTTGATTAATCGATTGGTTTCATCCATGATAATGTTAGAAAATTGTGATAAATGTCGATCAATTCTTCCTAAAGTCGATGGTGACGTCTTCAAATGTCCCAAAGATGTTCAGTTTACTCTCAAAGTGGAGTAACGAAACAAGAAAATATCCACATTTAAGATGTCTATCTTGAAAAATGACTCAAACCGAATTGAACCGAATTGATTTGGAAGTAGCTGGTGATTAATCGTAGCAGCTCTGATAGAAATGGACCAGAAATCAATAAAAAAAGCAAACAAGGAAAGAAACAACCACTGACGGACAACAACAGCTTCAATGCAGATGCTGAGTGACGTGAGAATCCTACACACCGGAGTATTATTTTGGCGTCTGCGTTTCTTTTTTATGTGCCTGAAAGGTGAAAAGACGCCGGTGTTCTGAGGGGTCAGCAGTATTGATCGCAGGTCTTAGGCGGCTCCCTCAAAGCTCACACATCAGTTTAAGCTCTGGCACCATTGACATTCAGCTGAAATGAGGAGGGGGGAAAGCATGTTGATTACCCCCGAGGGAGACGGCAAGGGCACGCCTTGGACATGACGACCAACAGCTTCATCAGACGCTTCTGCCTCCTCCTGCTCGTTGTTTGTTCATTAATACACAACATAGAAGTGGGCGCGCAACATCACAACAATGAGTATTTAATGTCCTCATTTAGGTCCAGAGGGTTACTTTATAGATTAGACAATTTGATAGCTGGTTGTCTTTTTTTTTGTCCCTTGTGACCGGAGACAGCGGAGTGTTTTCGGGGGGGAAGCATTTGTCAAAAATCGTCACACTTTCGGGGTTTTGTGCGTAATGAAAGCGCGTGGAATTTGAAGGTCTACGTTATTGGAATCCGTCAGCATTCCCGTGTCTTCGAAATGATGCACATTCTGAGGTGACACGCTGCTTTCTGGGAGAGGCAGTGAAGCGTAATGTGTCGGGAAACCGTTGTGCCCGTTTTGCGTGTGTCAGTCAGGGTTTGTGGATTTAGAAAAGCTCCTTATTTTGCCACAAACGTGCCGTTTTTTTGTCAGCGCTATTGAAACAATACCATCTGTGAGTTACAGTGAGAGGAGATGTCGTCACTAATGATGCCTCTGTTGTTTGGGGTTCGGGACATTTATCTTTAAAGAGTACATTTTTGGTGTGTGGAGGTTTAAATTAAAAATGTAAAGCTCTAAACGAAACAATGTAGAGAAACGAAACAATAAAGAGATTAATTGATAAAAAAGCTCTTATTTTGAAGCTTTTTGCACATTTAACTTGCTCATATAAGGAAGGAATCATTTTTAAAAAATTCCTTTGGGTGGTGTCTATTCTTTATTGTTATAATGTAATAATAATGGCTGGTAATCAATTGATAGATGTGTTTCGGACTTTCCAACGAGCTACCTGATGCAGAAAATGACAATTTTTTGATATTTTCTAGAAGATAAATGTCTTAAAGATTCATCAGAGGTGTCTTTGTGATACTCCAAAGACATAACAAACCAAGAAAGAATGCACATGCTCATATGAAAGGGGTTTATTGGCCATATATGAGTGGATTATAAATGTGACGTGAAAAATGGGACCTTCTCTGTCCCTCTCAGTTGCCTTTACAAGCCGGTGGGTGATTTTTGTTCAAGTTGTCTAACGCAGCCGGATGGTGGATTTCTATTGTGAAGGACTTGTGTTGGATTTTCTGCGACAGTCCAAAGGATGTGACTTTATGCTCTGCCGACAGACAGCAACAGTAGCTAACGTTAGATAAGAAATGGAGTCTTTTGTGTTTCAGTACGACCGGGGTAAATAATGAGTCTGATCCAAGTTTTTCTACTTTGCAGTTGTTTGGGACTCAACCAATGTGGAAAGCAGCGGCAGTGACAAAGCAGCACCCAGTCTCTTTGACGTTTGCGTGCCCTCACACTCTGTTTTTTAAAATCTGGTTAAGCCATCAGTATGAGGGACTTCAGTGAATATGTCACGCCGCTTTCTCAGCTATCTGTGGCAATAAGTCGTCTCCTCTCGCGCGTCTTTACTTTTGCTCCGAAGATCTGAAAAACACCATAAATCCGGTATTTCAGTCGTTCCTTCAGTACATTAGGCTGTGATTTTAAGATAATACGGAACTCTGGATACATAAAAAAATCTCAATCAATATAACAACAGTGGAAGGATAAAATAGAAACAAAAGGCACACAGACGCACACGTGCACACACACTCCTTTTCTCATTACTTGGGGAACCACACAATACGGCGGAGTTGATTAGGATTGCCGACAAAAGGACAGTAGGCTCCAGCTGCCGCTCTGAATTCATTGTCATTAGCAGTGGAACACCAAGCCCTTTTCAAACTCATTAGTTGATAAAACAACCCTCTGATTTCCCATTAAAAAACCCATTCGTCCTCCCTCGCTGGCGATGCCCCCTCCTCCTCCTCCTCCCACCTCCTCCCTCCTCACCACCACCACTGTCCTGCATTTCCACACCTTCACAGCCGCCTCTCCTCAGACTGGGAGAGAAATGGCTGTTTCTTTTTTTTTTTTTTTATGCATTTTTTTTCCTCAAGGATTCGAGTTCAGATTCCTCCCGGATTGATTACGCATGTGTTCGGTTTCACGGCTAACAATTACAGTCATGATGATGGAAGAAAAAAGAAAAAAGAAAAGAAGAAAGCTTCACAAAGAGCCACTGATGTGGACTGATTACTTATTTTGCATCTGTAGCATTTGCATTACTGCGGAATTGATTTCCACCTTTCCACATTTCGGTTTAAGTCTTTTTTTTTTTTCTTTCTCCCCTCCTCTCTTTCCTCTCGGGATCTGGAGCTGATGGGCTCTATTAAAGGACTGAAATAGAAAAGTAATTGTTTTTTCATGCAGTTGTTCTGTGACTGGATTTTCTTTTTTGCCAAAGTAACCAACCGAAACTTGAAGCTTAAAGAGGAACACATCATTTCTGTTTCCTGGCAGAATAACAATTTATTTAAATTTAGACAAAAGGAAATACATATTTGTGCTTTGTGCAGTTTCATGAACAGCATATTTTATATACACTTATTTATAGATGTATAATCTAAATTGAATGATCACCACCAATTGAATATGAATAAATATCAAAGAACCGCCCCTCCCCCCTCCCCCCTGCACCCATTGGCACCTATCGGATAATTTAAAGGTGTAAAAAAAACCCCATTATCTTGTTTTTTTCAAAAACATTCATTCGAAGATACGCAGTGTCAAAATTCAAGTCAGTATGTCTCTTCCAGCCAGGATCAACATTGACTTCTCTGAACTTTCATTATCTCAAACAAACGTCACAAACCCACAAGTACCAGCAGTGTTTTTGTCTCCGTTGTAATCCGCACGGGTCAAACCAAGACAGAAACGAGAGAGGTCAAATCACAAACAACACCAGCCTGAACCCCGACGCAGCTCAACCTTGTCTCTCGGCTTAATCGCTTCTTCGTCTGAGATCCTGAAGACGCACCTGAGCACAAAGTTTCTTAGCGGCGTTTTTTTTTTTTTTTTTTTTTTAAGAAGCAGATAACGCCTCTTGACACATTTCCTCATTGTAATGTAGATCTGACAGGCAGTTTTGGTTTCCGAGAGAGAAGAAGAAAAAAGAACTAGGGCAGGCGGAGAAGCCTTTTACAAATTTGCATGGATGTCCTCGTGTCGCAGCACTTTATAGGTGATCCAGTAGAAGATGTTGAATATCAGGAAGCTCAAAGGGAAGACGGCTCTGGATATGGTGTCAATGCGCTTGGCCCGGTCCACGAAACGCTTGTGGAGCACCTCTCCGTCGTACATGGTGACCGGAGGTGGAGGAGGGGGGGCGAACACGGTGGCGGCTTCCACGGCGGTTCCATCCTTGGTCTGCAGGCAGTGACCCAGTCCGTAACCCCGGAAGTAAAAGCCGCGGCTCTCCCTCACCAGTTCCTCCTCCTGTGGAGTCAAGCATAGGGAAAACAGATTGGCCTCTTGCTGTCAACAAAGATTAGCTCAGAGCGTTTTCATATCTCCTCTCAGCGGCCTGTTCCCAAATGCGTCGGGGGAAGAGGAGGGGTGGCACAAAAGGGCAGCAGAGTGCAACAGAGTGAGAACAAACACAAGCACGGGCAAACATCTGAAGAATTCGAGGATGAGGGGTCTAAAAATACAGCAGATGATTTGTTCCTGATTGTGTGTAAAACAGGCACCAGCGCCAGTTTAATCCTCCTCCGTGTTGCCACTATAGTACATTAAAGTGACAGAAGTAACCATAAAGAGTTGTTTGAGAAACCCAGATTCTTTCAGCCGCACTTGTTTTCTGTTATAAAGGTTTTTTTTTTCAAAATCCTCAATGACTCTTCAAACCATCTGATCGCACTGCAAGATTTTGAAACCGTCTCTAAAATTGCAACTTTTTTTCTCTATTTTCTCATCCAGGTAGCTAGAAATTACATACAGTATGTGTGTCTGTGCTTTTGGTACAACACAAGAAAATATCAACACATTTACTGTCTAAAAATATATAAAAATAAGAAAGTAAAATCATTACTGATAACACGCTTATACGTTTTTTAAGATTCTGACTTCAGACTTGTAATGAAACACGCCATAACTGTTAGGGTTAGCAAAAAAAGGGACCCAAACGTTAGACACAGTGAGGCAGGCAGGCTTAAATCAGATGTTATCCAAAAACAAAATCCAAAGTCCAAAAAGCAAGCAACAGAACTGACAAAAACAAGTGGGGGCAAAACCAAACAGAGTCAAAGAGAAACGGAAAAACCACAACGGAGAACGAGGAGGCACGTAAACCGGAGACGAAACTGATGAACCGACAAAGAGAGAGGGGAAGACGAGGACTTAAATACACAGGGAGTGACGACTAATTGAACACAGGAGAGCAGGAATACGGAGGGAAAACCGACAAAGAGAGGCGGAGAACATGGACCAAACACGCAGGGGAAACTAACTAGGGCAGGAAGTAACGCAACTTGACACACGAGGAAGTAAAACATCTTAGTTCAGAGAGGAGAAAGAAGCTAAAGGCCACTTGGCAAAGTTGTCTGCTGCTATAATAATGTTAAAAAGTACATCATATATTTCATCTTTAACGATCGCTGTGTATTAGTTTTTCAGGCTTACCTCCGCGATCTGAATGTCACGGTGATTATATGCAGCGCACAAACGGGGGCAGAAAAAGAACTCTCGCCTCAGATAAACTTTCCTTTAATCAATTAAGTTTTTCCCGAAGTTTCCGATGACACGACGAGGGGAAACGGAGGGCACCGTCATTAGCAGGAAGAGAGGAAATTATAATCCTGAAAGTTAATCAAAAAATTAACCTCCGTCTCTCCTTTTCAGCTCTTTTCAAAGTTGCCTATTAATAAAAAGTCATGATCTCAACCTCACCCAAAAAAAAAGAACAAAAAAAAAAAAACCTGCACTTGGCATTATGCTTTGATGAATGGCGGGGGACTTTCTTTTCTTTTTTTTTTTTTTAATACAGTGAATGAGACAGTGTTCCCGCCCTCTGAAGAGAATATTAATAGACATGCAGCTTAACTCTGACAGCCCTCTGACACTTTGAGAGATTCACTTTAGCAGGAGGAAAGTGAAGATGTGGGATCTAAATTGGATGATTAGTAGTCAGCGTGAAGTGCCCTGAAAGCTCTGATCCCTGTGTCCCCCACCCTCCTCCTCCTACCTCTGTCTGATCCTCTCTCACCGACCCTGGCAGCTCTCTGGTTCTCTGCCCAACCTCACATCTCAGTGCAGGACGGACCTGGCAGCGAGACCCCACCAGCTGCTGTCAAAGGTCCAATCCCACTAATGTATTTCGCACCTGTCTCCACCTGTCTCTCACTGTTAAAGTTCTCTGGCAGAGTATATTCATTTAGTCCTCTGAAAACTCTCCCTACCTCTGATCTCTGACGACTGCCCTTCGCTTTCACCGTCACCGCTATAACTTCGTAACGTCTCCCTGGTTGTGTGACTAACTTTATGGTTACTAACTGTGTTGTCCCAGTGACAAATTGCACCGTACAGCGGTGGGTATAGCACAGCTTAATTATCCCTCCTACACCTTCCTAAACGATACAGTACATCATGTGCTGGAGTCTAATGGTGCGTTTCTCCAAAGATAATAGGTGCTCATCGCCGGGGCTCTCAGCGGCAGCTACACACTTTGTGATTTGTTGGCAGAAGATCAGTTGAGGCGGCGGCTCTGATTATCACATCGGGCTCTGTGGAGAATAAAGCTACTGTGGAGACGGTTGTTTTAGGGAGCGATCAGCGACGGTCTGAGTTTCCTATTAGGCAGCGGTGGAACAAGTGTTCAAAGAAGTATTCAGAGCCTTAGCGAAAATACTCTGCTTACAGCCCTTTCTTAAAGGGTAACTTCAGAAATTTTATACATTAAAGTATGTTCACAGATCTTTGGGAGTGAAAAAAACACCGTAAAGCCTTTTGTGGCTACAGAGGAAGCCGCATGTAACATGATACATTTCCTCCAGTGATGTCACAGAGTAACTAAGTTGCATTGTGGGTAAAGAAAAAGGACTGCGTTGAAATCTTTGCTGTTTATTTAGGTAATTTGTTTTTAAACTGTCCATAACGAGCCCAACAGTGCTAGAAGAATGCAATGTTAGACCAGTGGACTGTTTTTTCAAAACCCGGTGCCTACGTTACCCACAATGCAACGCAGCCACTGAGTGACATCACTGGAGGCAAATCATCAAGATACATCCTCACATTCTTTATTCAATTCCTTCACTCCCCGAGACCAAATTGGGGGAATTACCCTTTAAGTAAGGTTTCTGTTTTCTGTTTTGTATCTGTATGAAGCTACACCCAAGAGATGGTTAGCTTAGCTTAGCATAAATACCATAAACTGTCTCTGTCCAACGGTGACAAATGCGTGCATGTTTACACTTTTCTTTTCCTCCAGACTAAACAAAGAAGATGTAACCTGTGAATTTCTAGCTGTTTTCCCCTATTTTCGGTCCTAATGCTAAGCTAAGCTAACTAGCGACTTGCTTCTGGCTGTAGCTTCAGTTTTTACGGAACAGACAAAACACTGCTCTTCAATCAATGTGCTCAACTCCTGTCAAGTAAGCGAATAAGCTGAATTCTGAGGTCTCTAAATTTGACAATTAGATGATACGAAATATACGAACAAAAAGTCAACAGTGAAGGAGAGCGTCCTGGGAAAGAAGAGAACAAGAGGAGGACAGGTACGTTTCTTAAAACTAGTCATAAAAACAGCTTACACATTGGGAAAGAATTTCAAGTTAGTAGTTACTTTGGTACACAGAGGCAGAGAGGTTAGAAAGAGAGGGCTGCAGTGACGGGGTGAGATCAGCACAAAGTAGGAATGGTTGTGGGAGGGAAGCCGGAACATATTCAGGTTTGGAGTCAAAGTTGCACGACACAATCAATCTGGAGGACTGGGTGCACGGGCAAAAATTGGGTTTGAAGGTCAGGTGGGGTGCACACGGGGTTCAGCTATTTACCCTGGCACAGGCGCCGCAGTGCTGATTCATATTCCTGTAGGTTGAGTTGTTACCCGGGGATGTCATTCACTTTCCGCAATGACTCAACGCTCCCCGGCTGACTGGCAATCGCCTCCAGTGGAAAGAAAGGCAGACAAATCGAAGCAAAAAGTTACTGCTCTTTATTTCACCTTTTGTCGTCAAACAAAACTTGGGTTGTCTCATTAGAGTGGAAAATATAATTAGTTTTGGACAAAGTTAACATTTTGCTGGGGATGAGAATCCCCCCCCTCCCCTCCCGCGTCATTTAAATGAAAATCCTACCTGTGCCATGCCAGAATAATAAAGCGAATAAAGATGCAGACTTCAAAATCCGAACAACAAACTCGAGGAGACGTTCTCAGCTTTTAATTAAAGCGGCACTGCGAGTGTGATAATACAGGACATTATCTGTGCCTGTACGTTGAGGGAGCTGGCTTTTGAGGACTGCACATAAAGAAATCCTCAAGGAGACGGTTCGAGCTGTTCCTGTAAAGACTATAAACGGAAGCTTTATTTATTCATTCTTTTTTGATTTTGTCTTGCGTGGATACGCTCGCTATAGCTCCTTGAAAAAACGCCAGGGGTAGTCGGACACAGAGCGCATTGATTAAAGCCGGGCAGCGTGGGATTTGTACACTCCGTCAGACTCGCAACCTCGCTCTGGTACAACACGCCGGTTCATGCGTCGATACCTCTCAGATGGATAGTCTGCGACCTCAAACTCCTCAGTGGGAGTAATTGTGCAAGTGATGTGGCCAGGGGAAGTCCTCTCCTCTACAGACCATCATTTTCTCTGTCCTGTATCGATGCAGGAGGGCAGACTGCCCAGTAAATCTGCCGGACTCTTCTGCCTCTTCAGGGAACTTTGCCATTGAGTCTTGGGAAGCTGCCCAGCCTGTGAGCTGTTTAATGGGGTTTCTCAAGATGTCCCGTCTGTTCCTCTCGAGACAAACCTCTCGGTGTCACAAAAGGGTCTCTCACCTCTTGTAAACAACTTTATTTGTCACCCTACAAGCTGTTTGCCTTGGAAATCGTCGGGAAGTGTGTTTGGATGGCAAATGGAGCCGAGATAGAAAAAATGGCTTCGTTTAAAGACCGATATCACAGATCAGAGAAGGAAACACAATCTGTAAAAAGAACACTATCCACTATCTTTAAACCCTTGATTTGGATAAAGAAAAACTCCTTTATACCAACATAATAGATGACAGTGTGGACATTTAGGATGACAGAATTATAGATTGTGCACACACACATAAAAACAGATCCAGGAGGATGGTTGGAATGTCAGAAATGTTCATGGAGGTCATTAAAACATAATATTATAAGAACATTGCAAAACATCTTGACCCTTTTTCAGAATTTTAAACTATTGCCGGCTGTTGAACCGATGGCTTTTTATCATTCAAGCCCAGGTGACGTTTGCGTTCATGTTTTCTCGCGGCTTCACTGAGACATGACGGCACATTAGTGGAGAGATTTGCCACCTGGTGCACAAGAGGGAGCAGAGCAGAGGCTGGAGAGAGAGAGAGAGAGATACAAATGTTGTGAAGGGGAGGACGAGTGTTCTTTCACGGGCTGCGTCGCTGATGGATTTTAGGGTTCTTGCTGAGTGATTGGATCCTACATCAGTGCACAATTTTCTGCCAAATTAAGAATGGTTTGGGTTATTTTACATGACAGATTTCTGTCGGTGCTGTGTTTGCTCTTCTCTCTGGCTTGAAATGGAAAAAAAAGGGGAAGCCATGCGTCTCTGTGCACAAACTACGATTTAGATGAGTTCTGTGATTGTTGGCTTGTTTCACCAGGCGACTGTCAATCAAATCTGAGTAATGTTTTGGGAAATGTTCATTATGATTTTTGCTTTATTTAGAGAAGGCTTTAATGCACACCTTATCAGAATGTGGTTTAGAAGAACACTTTACCGGCTAACAGTTTATCAGTATATTAAGAGAAATAATGTCTCTAAAGATAAAACAGCCGTATAAAAAGGTTCAGCGTGCAGGATTTAGAGACATCTAGCATCAAGTTACAGATTGTAAACTACTGAATATCCCTCGCCTCAACCTCCCCTGTGGCAGCCTGTTCTCACTACCAACATGTCAGCCTGATCAGCTGCCCTGTACTTCTAAGTTTGAAGCTATAGTAACCCACGTAGTGTCATTTTTGGAAGCGCTCCTCAAGCATAGCCATATCAGGAGCAGGTTTTTTCTTCGAGGAGACTGGGGTTTGCATCCTGTGTGTGGCCAAGTTTCTTTTTTCAGCTGAGAAATGCTGTTATAACACAAAGCAAGATGTTTTTCTAAACCTAACCAAGCAGTTTTGTTGACTAAACATAAGTCATTTTGTTGCCTTAACCTAACTAAGTAGTTGTGTCCCCTCAACTGAACCAAACTGCAACCATTTGACAACGTTAATAGCGGTCCAAAGTCATAATAAGCCATAATATGTGAACTGTTCATCATCAAGCTTTATTTTTAAAGTCTAACTGGACATAGCATATAGATTCTGTGCCTGACTTGACTGCGGAGCCCTTCACATGCAGTGTTGTTGCTTGAGGGGTGAGTAAAGAGTCATAGTTAGAAGCTCAAGGCAACTGACCAAGCTGCTGAATTTGATGAGCTGGGAGTCGGAACACGTTGCCGATGGCGGCTGTTTGCAGAATCAGCGCTGGGTTTGTCTGTAGAAACACTGCTGTGCAACATAGTGGACCGCGTGGAAGACGACCCACTCCCTCAGTAGATATAAAAGGCTCATGCGAAGGTAATGAAAGCTGATTGATCACCTTAAATCCAAGGCACTGGACCTTCTAACGCATTCGAAGGCCGATGTAATGTTACAGTACAGCAGTGAGAGATGCAGTTAAAGTGTGTCAGCCTGCAGATGTGTGTCAGTGTTGCAGTGTGAGGGGTTAGGCTTTCCCAGTGCTACAGGGTTGCTGTTGCTCTGTGTCAAATGCAGTGACAGAGGGAAAGGATCACAAAGGCTCTTCACAGGTCAGCGCTCACAGTGGAAACGAGCTGAACTGAAATCGTCCTTATGTAATGTGACAGCCAGCTGTAGCGTGTTGATGTTGTCAGTTCCTGGATATACAGCATCCCACAATAACAAGAGGCATAAGTCAAATTTATCGAGGCTGACAGGGACTGGAGTGCCTGTGTTTTTAGAATCTGCTACAAAGCAATGCTTTAGCCCGTGTTTGCGTGCGTGCGAGTGTGATTTACACTTACTATTCTTTGCTGCCGCTGCTTTTTCCTCAGCCTGATGAACTCCTTGTGTTGCCTTGAGACAAAGTTTACCGCTGCGTACTCCAGCAGGGCAGCAAACACAAACAGGAGGCATACCGCCATCCAGATGTCAATGGCCTTCACATAGGACACCTGGGAGCAGACAAGGTCACAGAATTGTCAACAGCAGATCAATGAGGCTAATAGATAAAACGTGGGTTGCTCACGATCTACCCATTCCTCAGCTTCTGGCATGTAATGACACACATCTCCGGGACTGCCAAGATTTATAATGAGTCAGTGGGATGTGGGCAGTTGACACATAGCCGTGAGACAGGTCATGGCTAAGACTCGAGGAGAGCCCCGGCTGGGTCGTTCATGAGAGCAGATATGTCACAGCAAATCAGTTACGGCCACTGAGCAAGCATTGTGTTGAAACCTCACTCAATTGAGCAGCAGTTTGCTGACTGTTACAGATATGCACAAATTAAAGTGGGGGGGGAAACAGGAAATGACACATCAGTGGTGTACAAACTTGTTTGTTTTATGTACAAGCACAGAGGACAACAACATGTAAACGAGAGGATGGCCGGACGACAAACGTTCAGATTATACCATCTGAATCTGAATTCAGTCAGATTGTTTAATTAAAGAACAACCTGTAATGTATATATCTAATATATGACCTATTTGTAATATTTTTATTCCTCTATTTATATACAAATATGGTGGATAAAGTTTTAGGAATATTGTTCCATACAAGTCCTCATATACAGTCCAATACTAGCCTAGCATTGCAAGACTTATTCACAGATTGCACATTAGTCTGGTCCCTCTCAACAAATTATGAGCCTTAACAAGATCTACATCCAATCAGAGCAATATCACGAACTACATCCAATCAGAACAATGAAACAAGATCTACATCCAATTAAGGTGGTGAAACAAGATCTACATCCAATCAGGGCAGTGAAAGACGATCTACATCAAATCAGAGCAACTAAACACGATTTTACATCCAATCAGGGTAGTGAAATGAGATCTACATCCAATTATGGCAGTGAATCAAGATATACATCCAATCAGAGCAATGAAACAAGATCTACATCCAATCAGAGCAATGAAACAAGATCTACATCCAATCAGAGTGATGAAACAAGAT
The DNA here is from genome assembly GCF_900880675.1 of Sparus aurata. Classification (NCBI taxonomy): domain Eukaryota; kingdom Metazoa; phylum Chordata; class Actinopteri; order Spariformes; family Sparidae; genus Sparus; species Sparus aurata. The sequence goes on along the minus strand of NC_044204.1, from coordinate 31,483,180 downwards.
GTACATCCAATCAGAGTGGTGAAACAAGATGTACATCCAATCAGAGTGGTGAAACAAGATCGACATCCAATCAGAGTGGTGAAACAAGATGTACATCCAGTCAGAATGGTGAAACAAGATCAACATCCAATTATGGCAGTGAATCAAGATATACATGCAGTCAGAGCAATGAAACAAGATCTACATCCAATCAGAGCAACTGAACACGATTTACATCCAATTAGGGTAGTGAAACGAGATCTACATCCAATTAGGGCAGTGAAACACGATCTACATCCAACCAGAGCAAATATACAAGATTTACATCCAATCAGGGTAGTGAAACGAGATCTACATCCAATTATGGCAGTGAATCAAGATATACATCCAATCAGAGCAATGAAACAAGATCTACATCCAATCAGAGCAACTGAACACGATTTACATCCAATTAGGGTAGTGAAACGAGATCTACATCCAATTAGGGCAGTGAAACACGATCTACATCCAACCAGAGCAAATATACAAGATTTACATCCAATCAGGGTAGTGAAACGAGATCTACATCCAATTATGGCAGTGAATCAAGATATACATCCAATCAGAGCAATGAAACAAGATCTACATCCAATCAGAGCAATGAAACAAGATCTACATCCAATCAGAGCAATGAAACAAGATCTGCATCTAATTAAGGCAGTGAAAGAAGATCTACATAGATTCAGAGCAATGAAACAACATCTACATCCAATCAGAGCAATGAAACAAGATCTACATCCAATCAGAGCAATGAAACAAGATCTACATCCAATCAGAGCAATGAAACAAGATCTGCATCTAATTAAGGCAGTGAAACAACATCTACATCCAATCAGAGCAATGAAACAACATCTACATCCAATCAGAGCAATGAAACAAGATCTACATCCAATAAGGGCAGTGAAACAAGATCTACATAGATTCAGAGCAATGAAACAAGATCTACATCCAATCAGAGCGACTAAACACGATTTACATCCAATCAGGGCAATGAAAAACGATCTATATCCAATCAGGACAATGAAACACGATCTACATCCAATCAGAGCGACGAAACACAATTTACATCCTATTAGGGCAGTGAAACAAGATTTACATCCAATCAGGACAATGATTTCATCTGAAAGAGCAAAAATGACTTAACAGATCTCCAGGCCTCTTGTAAGACTTTAAATGAAACAATCTAAGAAGCGTAAACTCACATCAACACCAAAAAGCAATCATTCCTTCATTTTAAGGGGTCACAAGCAATAAAGTTCTGGGAACCATTGGTTTAATCTGTCTGGGACAAGTGAAATAACAACACTCCCTCTCTCCCTTATTACCACCACTAGAGTGAAATTACGCAAGGTGCTTAACCCCCAGCTGCTCTGGTGGAGCTGCTGTGTGGCAGATAAGACTGGTTGTACTGGGCAGCTTCCAGGTGTGAATGTGTATATAAATGTGAACCGGGCGCTTGTGACAAACAGGATTCTGGCTCTCGGTGATTATTCTCTTAAAAAACAAACAGTCTTCCTCACCGTCATCAGGCAGAAATGCTGTTTGTTAGCAGCAATCTAACGTACATCGTCCACTGCTTTCATAAAACACTGGTTGAACTGTTTTGCTTGAACACATTTTTTTATTGGATGTCATGTCATGGTGATAGATTGCAGTCTGTCTCTCCTCTGGTCTTGCTAACCTTCTCCCCAGGTACAGTGTCCTCACCCCACCTGGCCCCTTGTTTGTTTGCTCCCCAGTGAGTCTCTAAAAAAGTATTTGCATCACGCAAATTCAGCATTTTGTGACCTCACAGGCCATAACAGGTCGTCCAATTCCAAACACTGCCTCCAAATGCCTCCGTTGGCCACTTTGGTGGAGAAGCAGTATACATTTTATAGTCCCGGGTAGCAAAAATAGTTTGTATTTGGGTCGGCTTTGTTCGTAAATATCAGGTTTGAAAGGTAAAGGTATTTTGTGGGAATATGTAAGAGCAACATGTCAGAACAGCTCTCATACACACTAGTTTATTGGAGGAAGAAGAGCCTACAACTACAGTAACAAAATATGTCTATTGTTTTTATTGTGACCAATATATTTGATGGTGGCCCTGAGGGTCAAAAGAGTGACTGTAGCGGCTACTGTTGCTCTGGTTCTCAAATTACAACTCACTAAAAACCCCATTAACTTGAGGAAATGCAAAATTCTGTATCCCTGATGGTAATTCGTCAACGGCATCTCTCAGTGCTTGTGGATCCATTTGCTCAGTAGATTGTCCACCTTCCACTGCGTGTAAACCATCATACATCTCGTTCACTCGTCTGTAGACCCACCTTGGGCAGTGAGGCTCTTGAACCGGAGCTCTGCGTGGTCATCGTCAGCACGGTGGTGATGCCCAGACCCACTCTGGCAGGCGCGGCGTCCATGTTTATCCAGAATGACACCCAGGAGAGGATGACGATGAGGAGGGAAGGGATGTACATCTGGATCAGGTAGTAGCCCATTTGACGCTCCAGGTGGAACTTCACCTCAATGCAGGTGAATTTACCTGCAGGCGTACGACAAAATACATTCAGCATCCCAGCAAGAGCCAGCAGTGTACAGTCTGCAAGCTGTTTTAGTTGTTGTGCTGAACTCATTCGACATGCCTCCCGAGAAGACATCAGCCGGGGCACTCAATTACAATTTGGATTTTCAGCGTGGGGTCCCTGGTCTCCCAACAACTTTAAGTGGAATTCATTTTGTACCTGTGTTGTAATACTTAGTGCAGTAGCCCAAATCCTTCTCCTCCTTCAGCACAAACTGGGGGAGGGTGAGATCGTCAGCCACCTGAACGGGGTTCTCAGACAGCCACTCGAAGATCAAGTCGTTCATGGTGTAACCAACTGTGAAAAGAGACCAGAGGAGACGAAGAGGAGAGGAAAAAAGACATTTAAATCAGGGGGAAATAGTAAGAAATGTGTCACTTTAGCTTAGATTATTTTGAATAGGATAGACTTTGAATTCTCCTATTTTCTCCCCCTAAATCTTGCACATAGTTTCACACAAATTCTTGCACATCTTGGCAAGATGATACATCTATTTGTTTCATCAGTGAATGCATGTTACTTCTCACGTTTGCAACATTCAAAATTGACTTTGCGGAAAAAGACGAGGATCAGATGCTTTATCGCTCGTTATCAGACATACTTTCTATTTCAGACAGGTCAAATCTACATAAAACTGGATCACCAATGCAATGTTTAAATTTAGGAAGAGATGCTTGCAAAGGCTCTTCACCACTTTAAACATGATATTGATGATATTTATTATAACGCTGACATGTCCTGTCACTGAAACTATCACAAAGTCATTGCTGTTTTACTTCATATTTCCAAATATTGCCTGAAACCAAGCGCCACCGTTGCACTAGCTGCTAAATATTCTCTCCTCGTTACCACCATTTGCTGTGATTCTCATCCCCTTCCTTCCTCCTTAACCTCATTTCTTTCCAACAACACAACCTCTAACTGGGATCTCGTTACCACAGTATAAAATCTGTCCATGAGAAACCTCGGCTAATGAGACACGGAGAGCGAGAGAGAGAGAGAGAGAGAGAGAGAGAGAGAGAAGACGTGGAAGACTGTGGTGATGTAATGGCACTTTTGCCCATCTGTCCAGCCACCAGCTACCCCCTGCCATCATGTTTGTCACGGTAAAGGTCACACACCACAGCTACAGTCCTGTTGTCGCGGCTGCTTGAAGGTTACGGAATAAGGGAGGACATGAGGTGCATATCTGGCTGTGGCAGTGGGAGACACTGTACTCTATATCTACACTGTGCTGATTAGTGAATACCTACTAAGCTGTAGGCTAACAATATGGAATATCTATTCAATATCCATCTTTGCAAGATAACTCCATAATTATTTTGCTTCCGCGAAAGGGTTGCAGGGTTTGCACTCCTCCTCACAGCTGTCTGATCATGGATGTATTAAAAATGCATGCGACACGCTACAACCACGCAGGATTCCCCGCACATCCGAGTAACACTGACGTCCTCTGGGACCCTTTAGGGGCCTGAGTTAAGACAACATCAATTATTCACAGTGTTATAACCTATCCTGTGATGCGTGTCTGAAAAAAAAAACACCACCACTAAAACACACGTATCATGTTCATGAAAATTCACTGTCATTCACACATCCCGCTCTAACAAGCACGGGGGAATACCAACGCTCTCCTGAGATAACGAGATCGTCTTCTTTTCCTCGCCCATGCTGCAGCGAGGAGGCGATGAAACCACAATTGACACAAGTGCTAAAAATCTAACTCATGAGGCCGATTGTCTGGAATATCTGAGCAAGGTAAGCACGTCATCTCTCACTTTAAAACGGCGTTTACCTAAAGAAAGCAACGATCTTAATACAGCTGCGGTTGTGCTTGAGATTCGCCGTCTTTTCTTTGCACTTACAGTGTAAGTTACAAAGTAGATTTGAGTTTATTGGACACTAATGGCTCAGGGCAAAGCGAAGTGGTATAAGCTGCATATATGGGGCTTTGATGTGTCAGGGTGAGGCAGAAGAATCTTCTGGTTCTATTTATATATCTATATAAGCCCGTGGCATGAAAGGCCAGAAAAGAAGATTGGCCTTGGCTCTCTCAAACCCCAAAGATAACTCTTATATATTCTCGCTTTTCTCGCGTCGAACAGACAGCGTTTCCACAGCTCCAGCCGGGGCAGTAAAACCAATGATGTCCTCCTCAAATAGCCAAGGTGATCACACCCTTGGGTGTTGTACTAGCACTTGTCAACATGCGGCCAAGTATCCTCACCAGGCCTTTAATCAGAAATGATTACATCTCCACTTATGGCTGCGTGATGTTATACCGAACACAAATGCTGCTTTTAGAATCTGTTCGAATGTTTTTATATTATTGTTTTTAAGCTAGCTGAAGCCCTGATGTTATTGGATTTTTAAAAATTTGTTTGTGCCTTTATTGATTTGTAGAGATAAATCACGCTGCCTCCTGTACAAAGAGGCGATAACTAGTTCTATACAAACTGATACCTCTTCTTCTTGTTGAATCAGATAAAGGATGTAAGTCGAGATACCAGCAGTCAGCTCGACATATTTATTTGTTAGAAATGCCTTTGAAAAGGTGAGATGGCTTCATGGTACGTGTGCACTTCTAGGGACAGAGGGTGGGTCACATATAATAAAAGGGACACAAAATTAAAGTTTTATTATTTATATCCTGGAAATTGGTTTCATGAGGGCAGAAACTATCTCTGCTGAAGGCAAGGGGAGAAAATTACTCTTATTCCCCTACATTTGTATCAATATAATATTATTTTAAAAGGTTTGAAATACGTTTTGTACTTTTTTGGAGCTTCTAAGGTTTAATAAATGTGCACCCACAGTAAATGTGAACACGTAAAGAATGGTAGCTGAGCAGCTGACTGTTTACATAGCACCACCATCCATTCTGTGTCACTTACAGTCAAAACTCATCACTTGAAAACATTTGTTGTTTGATTTCAAACAGTCTCATTTGTAGCAAGAAGTCAATGGTTATTGCCCATAGTGGGGCCAGCTGACCCAATTAGGCCGCCGTGAGGGTCAATTTGATGCCCCATATTTACCAAAAATGTACAATATAAGTTTGTGCCATCTGATTTTTTTGTGAGGAAAAAAATTTAAATGCAGGATCTCAAACGAATCATTCTTTTTCATAATAACATCAATAACACCCATTGTTAAGCGTTACATGTTAGCTTAAATTTAGGAACCTCTGGTCAAAACACAGTCAGCTGTGGTTAACTTGCTTATTAAGCTAATGAGCAGGTTGAAAACACTGACTTTTATGTTACTGGGGTGAAGATTACGGGTGATACTTGCTCGGCAGAACTGGCCGTAGTATCAAAGCGTTCTTATAATTATCACCAGCAGCACTTTTAAGGCTTTAGAAGCGGTAGCTAAGTGGGCCAAGCGAAAATAATGGTGTTAGTAGTATTCACTCAATAGTAGTCACTAACCTAGATCTTCATGATATTGATACGCTGTACAATTGCGCAACGATCGAGGATTAGCAACTTGTTAGCATGGAAAACCACAGTTCTGGTTAAGTGACAAGACGCGCTGGAAGTCATAATTGGCGCAAGGTATCATGCAGGCTGGGCATAAAGTGGATGAAGGGATCCTAAATATAAGATATGCTTCCCTGAAATGGTTTGTAAGGGTGAGGACTATTGTGTTTGATGATAGCTGCTAATGTTAAGCTAAGCTAACTCTTAAGCTAACCTCTCATCGACCATCTAGGCTATCATTCATGTGTTTGTCCTGAATGCAACTTCTTTAATGTAGCATGTATTAAATTGCTTTGGCATTGGAGTTCACGCTGGTTTAACTTCAGGTAACGAGCTAGTTAGCCTGATATGCTAATTTGTACATTTTCCATCAGAGCAGACCGACTCTTTATAATCCATTCCTTTCACTTTCGTTCTTGTCTGTCTGATTTTGGAGAGGGTACGAAAACAACATCCACATATTTTACGATACATAGATATATACGAGGTATTGCATTCACGACACCCAGCATGCACATCGCTTCAACATGCAGAGAAATTCAAAGCTTAACCCAACTGCTGTGGCTTTAAGCTTTGATTGGACACATCTATTGGGGGAAGGGTTTAGAGGAAATGGCCAGTTGTGGCTTTTTCCCCCCTCGCTGCAAGATTACAGTAAACATGGATTGCTGACAGGCTTAATGGTAGCATCTCATTTCTAAATACCATCAACATATGAGATGCAATTAGAAGAGATAAGCGAACCACTTTCCACGTGAACTTGTGGATATAAAGCCGATAATGACAGCAGTTCCCATCTCTGTGTTTATAACAAGGTTAGACACTTTACAAGCCAGGCAGAGGGTAGGAAAAATAGGGGGAAAAAGTGAGACAAGAGGAAGAGGAAGAAGAGAAGAAGACTCACAGCTTTCAAGCTGCATGGTACAGGTCTGAATGTCCATTGGGAAATTCTTCAAGTCCATAGGGCAGGACAGGGTAAGAGTCAGCCTGAGATAGAGAAACAGATCGGAAGAGAGAAGAGGAGCGACAGGGGGCGTCAAAAAGCAACAAAGGGGCTCGAGGAAAAAAAGACACCAAACACAAGGAGAACTGACGGGTTAACAGATTAAAAGAACAGTGAAATAAATCAGTGACAAGCTTTGGTTTTATTTCTATGAAACAGGAGGACTGGTAGGTGTACAAAACAATAAAAACTGTACAAGAAAGAGATTTTCCTCTAAAAACATTAGACTGGAGAACATATTGAGTTATTGCTGAGCCATTTGATTACTCGTCGCACCACGGTAATGGCAAAGTAATTGGTGTAGGCATCCCTGCTTTTATTTGTTTTGGTGTTCATGCATTAAGCCTGGAAGAATCCTCGAATATAAAAGAGAGAGAGAGGGGGAGAGAGAGCTATTTGGGAGTCCGTCTGGAGGAAAGCTGTGTAATTACCTGCTGTAATGCATCGCCAAGAGGCGAGAAAAAGAGCCGCCAGCAGTATACACACAGGCGCCCGTTTGCTACAGTGTTATGATGACACAATATCTTTTTTTTCCACCAGCTGGAGAACAAACTACAATTACCGATGTGATTGACTCTCCAAACATTGCCTAAATTGTGCCACGTATTTAGAGCACACAAAGATGTTTGATCCGTAATTACCAAACATAGATAGGAAGCAGATCTAGAGGACGCTGTAAATCAGTGGAATGAGGTGGTGATTATCTGTGTTTGCACGAGTCTCAGTGCAACAGATGATTTGTGTCGCTCGCTACGTCGCAGGAAAGCTGTTGCATCTTTCAGTAAATCAAACTGGGGGGGGGGGGAATAATGAAATCCCATTAAAACGTCTACGTATTTGCGTGAGCGATAATTGCGATTTTAACTGAATTATGAAACAATATTACATTTTACGTGAACGCACCCAAGAGAGGGCTTCAGTAGAGGCGTGAAATAAGTGTGTGAATAACCAGTTAGGTTCCAGAACTGTGTGTTTACATTTCCAAAATTAATCAGCTTAAAAGGTGGAACATGGGAACTTCTCGCAAAGAAGAGATTAAAAGGCGTCACGTGACGTACGGTGGAGTAATGCACTGTGGCGCCGGAGGATTGACCCAATATGGCCGTGGGAAATGTTGTTAATATGATCCTGGTTAAACTGGTCTGAAATGAAAACCATTATAACTCCAACAGTTATTCTTTTTGCAACAGGAAGCTCATTCTTTAGTCTTCTGCCTAATCATGACGTACGTACGTGATGACGTCATGAGTCGTTCACAAAAAACTCAAAGTTGTGGAGTGTTAAGAAATATTTATCACGTTTCTACATTTAAAAACCTTTTGGTTCAATAAGGTTCATGTTTAATGCAGTCAAATCTGATGAAAGAAATTCAGATTTTTTAAATTTATTTTAAATCTATGACATAATTTCAATACTTGTTTTATTGAATTAGATAACGTTTTAGCTGGGGTTATACAGATTTTAGGGCTATGTAGCGATTAAATATTATTCAGAGACATCAAAAATTTAAAAAAATAATGTGGGCATATCCAGGTAGATTTCTTAACAAACAAACAAGCTGCTAAATTAAAAATGCTGTTGCTCAATTGTGAATAGGTGAAATTATCTTTCCTCTCAGATCAGAACCACACGATCTGATTATATTTAAGCAGAATGAGATGCGGCCAGTTACACATCATACTGCAGCCACTTCTCGATTAAAAGACTGATGTAATCCTCCAGCCGGCCGTCGCAGTAGCCTTCCCCCCAGTGACTCTTATCTTTATTTACCTGATGCTGTACAGGACGCTGCCATCTTGGAAGATCCGAAGCAGCTTGTTATCGGTGGTGACCTCGTGGAAATTGGCTCCTTTCTCGTTCGCGAAGAATAAATCGGGCTTCCAGATAGAGTCCAACATGGACGGATCCAGATCTAGGGAGTCATCTGGGTATTCGCTGTACGCCAGGCGAGGGTCATTCCATTTTTGCCGTAGGAATACATTGAGCCTGTAGTCCTGTGGAAGAACCCAGGGGTAGTTAATGGAAAAATATATCCCCAGTGGAGGTTATAGTGAAGATGGAGAGCTCATTCAGGTTTCTGGGAATGTTCTGCTCACGGCTGCGGACTTTCTCACTGAGCTGTTGTACTCTGTGAAACATCAAACGTTTAACAGCCCTCTTTCTTAGATGGAATATCACTTTAAAGTCCTTATACCTTTATTTATTTCAAGTATGTACAATCCATTGTGCCTGGTACAAACCAGGACAGATGCATACATGTGTGTGCACAGAAACCATGCAGATGCCCACACTGACAACTTGTCATTATACTGATTTAAGTTAATTCCTCGCAATTTCTTCGCATAGCTGTCGGGGCTATAAATAAACACAGCCCTGTGTAATGAATGTGCTTAATGAGTTGAGAGCGGTTTGGATGCCGTTGAAGAAGCTGCGCTGATGAAAAACAATCAGTTGCACTTTTTTCTTGTTATTGTCCTCATCGACGGGTCTGATGAGCTCAAGTATCAACATGTAAATGGGTGTTTAAGAGCGTTTTTCCATAGACGTTTATGGAAAGCCGTGGGAGTGGAGATGATTCATAATCATGATTGCACGAGTGTCAATGACTGACACTTAAACAGAATCAGGTGTCGACACATTTCATTTGTTAGTCCACACAGTTTCCTGCATGTGGTCTTGGAGGATTTGAAACCAGGTCAATGGTTGATTGTAGAAAAAGTAAGATTTCAGAAATGCATCTGTGATTAAAATGAATGTTCACACGTCCCTTCACAATGATAGATACGAGTTATTGCACGTGCTCGGTCTTTGTAATGTAGCCTCACTGGTTCAGGATAATGAGGCCTCGCTCTTGTGTTCATGATCCGGCTTCCCCGTGTTCATCAGATTCTTGGAAAAGTACCTGATTGAATGAGATGGTTTTACTGTTTGTTCAATTGTTGCAACCATCACCGTGCCGCTGACGAGCAGAGGCGTTGGCGAAACAAGCCCGGCCAAGGACGAGTACCGAACACAGTCACTCCCGGCCTGCAGCCAGACACATGAGTAATTAATTTAGAATTCTAATCTGCGCAATTAATTCAGAATTCATCTTTAGGCACTGTGGATTGTTCCTTTCCTTTGCCTGTTCACTTCATTTATCACAATGAAGAGCACGCTTCACCGGCGTATACAATGACTTCATTAGTGTTGTCATTTCCAGGCCTGACCCGACTGGAGGTCCGACCCTCTGGGTCTCCCTCAGACACTCTTTAAACACTTCACTGCTGCGCTGTGCTGACCCAGCAGCTCTCGCACTGTAAATGCAGACTTCAGGGCCGAAACACTCGTCCTCTCTCTCTCATACCCCTTTTCATTCACTTTCTCAATTTTTCATTTTAATTGCAGAGTGGACAGTTCATTATCAGCGTGTCAGTGACCCATTGGTCTCTGAAGGTTGCACTGTTACGCTCCAGGAAACACAGAAAACGAGGGAACGGCTCCAGCACTGAGCGGATTAGAAGAAGAAGTTGGTAGGAAAAGAAAGAGGATGTAGAGTTTTTTCAAGATTTACACATAAAGCACGAGGGGATGCAACTTAAAAAAACATACTCTTTAATCATGTCTAGGAACAAACTACGGTTCTGTGAGTGTTGAGTAGAATCGTCTCTCTAAAACACCTGAGACATTTGAAATCTCCAATGTCTTCTTACCATTGTTGTTTCTGTGATGGAGCCAAAGCTGTTGATGAAAATATTACAAGTGACATTCACAGGTGGACCTGAGGGAAGAAAAAAAACAAAAAAACAGACTGACATGACATGTCTTCAACATCAACATAAAAAGAAAATATATACATAAAGATATCCATATACATATATCTCCTGTGTATGAGCTTAAGAATTAAAGAAACGACTGTGACAGCATCAGTACTGCTCGTCTTTAAGACGGCATGAGGGGGAAGAATTTGTTTTTTCAAGCCTGCCACTTCAAGTTTCTTTACAGCCAAAAAGAAAAATCGTGTTTACTGAGACCAACTTCAAAAAGACTGAAGACAAAAGTCGAAGGAATGACAGATAACGCTGACATTGTTAAATCTGGGAGCAGGGAGGGTCACACAGATGTGTCTGCCCACATTTAATCCGTCTGCAACCCCTTTTTTTAAAAGTTATGCTTAAATCGTGTTTGTGTGCTTCTGCTGTAGAATTAAGTTTTGATCAACATTATTTTCCATCGACCACAGTTTGTTTTTCCTACAATCTACTGGAAGAAGCTCTCACGATAAAAAAAAAAAAACATCTGCTCATTAGCAGCTACAGCTATCACTGCTGGTTGTGTTCAGGCTTTGACTGAATACCGATACTTCTCCTCCCTTCTCCTTTCTGGACATGCCATGTGTAAATATACCGTTATAGTCTCAACTGGAATTTACGTGACAGCGGATCTCAGTTTGAGTGATGCAACAAGAAGAGTGACAGATTACTTTTCAGAGTAATGTGTAATAACTTTCTGAGTAACCACCACCAACACTGATCACATACAAATGTCCATTAATCCCTTTATAAATCACAGATCATCATGTTTGAAGTCATACCGAAGTTTGTGCTCTCTACTGGGTTTTCTTGAGGGCTACTGCGATGGTCGTCCTCGGTGTGCACTGTACCTTTGAAGTTGGGTCTGATGCGGGCATCATATCCTGACGTCTTCCCCATGAGCTTGTCCAGGAAGTCTGAAGGCGACAGCTGAGGTCCTGCCCTGCCGGGGGGCTTTATCTCCTCCTTACAGGAGCTCAGTCTGACATTACCCGGGGGGAAGGGAGGGAAGGGAGGGAACAAATGCAAAGAGAAAGAGAAAGAAAAAGAGAGAAAGATTTGAGAAACAGCAGTGGAGGAGTGTGTATGTATAAGAGGTAGCAGCGGGGGTGGCGGGGAAAAAAATAATGAGAATCAGAATAAGAAGCCAACAGCTATCGCCAAGTCAGTCATCAGCAGAAAATACCCAGCGGTGGATGAGGAAATGAGGGTGAAAAATGATGAGTGAACGGCTTGCCTCAGCTGGCAACTAAAAGCTTATCTATCTCACATCATGTCTGAGACTTATTGTGGTTGTTAGGCCGTAACTACAGAGAAGCAAAACAGACTCGGAGGTAAACTTGTCCCTCTCCTGTGCCTCCCGCCGCTCCTGGCTTAGCAGGGGTAAGGCTTGACAGATTGATGGCTCAATTGTAATGCTATGAATGTCACACCGGGGAGAGGAAAGAGTTGATACAAGCTCCAGTGAGGCTCAGGCAGCCGCTGACAGGAACAACCAACAGGCCCGGGTGAAAGGAACCAGAGGAAGGGACACGGAGAAAATCTTAAAGAAAAGGCAGAGAAAGACCGGAGTAAACAAGGAACAGGCGCTCGGCGGCAGGAAACAGGGTTCGTAATGGATTTGATTTCCAGCCGGGCTCCTGCTGTAACACAGCTGATTGCACCCCATGCTTGTGATACAATTGTTAACAGTTCACGATCTGTCATGATCTGAAACTCTGGAGTACAAGACAGCGGGTTCAATCCCCTCCGAGGCACAGCTTTACTGATGCATGAGTGTGTGTGGAGCCAGTCACTGATCCACCAATCTTACGGACTCTTCGCTGTGTTTAGAGTCACGTACGCTGCATCGCCAAAGAGCCACAGGATCCAGGATGTTTTCAGGACTTCAGGAGCTTGTAATAGCTTGTAATGAAGCCACAGTGATGGCTATAATTTTGACTCCTTCGCTGTATTATAATTAGAAAGCTATGGTTACATGTGCTATTGCATGTTGCAGTAAAATATGCATAAATAGGTCTCAGGGCCCACCAGCTAATCACACGATATTATCCTCCGGGTGAACAGGCACTGCCATTTGGATGTAATCAGCGGCCCTGCTCCCATTAAACTGAGCAAAGACCTCCACGTCCCTGTGCTGCTACTCAGCTTGAGTTTGCCCCCATTACTATTTCAGCAACAATACTTCTCAGAGAGGTAGTTTCAGCCCGTCCTTGTTTGCTCTCTCACAGCCGTCAGACCCGCAGCTTAGGTGTCCTTGCTCACTTCTTGATTCGTCAATGATTCCCAGACTTCACAAGGAAACCAGCACGTTGTCAATATCTCAGTGTTCTCAATAGACAGCACCGTCCTTCGATGTCCAGATTTGAATGAATGCAGCCATCGGGATATTGATCAAGGACTTATTCCTTGATCGATGTAGAATGTGCTGTTGGCAAGACTGTAATTTGCGTCAAGACCACCTGTTGTTTGCTCATTTCTGTTCTACCACCACTATTGTTAAGGTTAGGTAAGGTTTAATTTAAGGTTGGAGGGAAACAAATGGCGGTCATCCCTACGTTCCCCGGGTCCTATGTTCCCCGCTTTGTATGGAACCGGGGAACATAGGACCCTTTTTTCTAAAAAGGGTCCTATGTTCCCCAAAGGGTTAGGGTTAGGGTTAGGGTTTATTAGTCTTAAAACATGAAAAATGCCAGAACAGGAGGCTGACCCTCTACGCAGCTATGACTAGACTGTTGCGCCCACATAATTGTACTGTACACATTCCAGCATATGGATATTGTCCCAAACACTTTTCAAAATAAACTGACGATATTATAGGCCCAACGAAATTAAATTAAATTAAATTAAATCATCGAAGGCATAGACCTATGTCGCACAATGCAGCAGTTATGGAAATTATGGTGGAAAAAATAATCCCTTAATATAATTGGACCCGTTAAGGAAAAGCGGGGAACATAGGACCCGGGGAACATAGATACGCTCCCGAAACAAATGGCGGTCATGGTTGAAAGAACACAATTTTGATTGTTTGAATAAAGCAGGATGCCGCCATGTGTCGAAAAGAGGATCACAACTGACCAATCCAAAGTTCGGCCCCCCGTTGCTAGGCCAGACACCAAGAAACATGGCAACACCCGGTTAGCTGCCCATTTAGCCGGGTGCCGCAGCTAGTTTTTGAGACTCCGATCAGACAGCTTAAGGAAGCCGAGGGCAAGGACTACAGCAACAGGATGGAAGGACGTGTTCACGATGTTAAGTTTCATGAACTTGCGGAAACAGTCATTCCAGCACCCGTTTCTGATTTGTAATTTCAACCTGCTGCAGAGCCGTGGACACGTAGGGAGGTCCAAGTAATTCATCATCACAACGTTACACATTTCATTCCTGACCATCCAATAGCTTCCATCCCTGGAGTCACGCTGCCGGTACTGTATGGCTCAATCTAATACAAGGACCCAGCACCATTGTTGATTGTCCCAGTGGAGCTGTGCACACATCTCAGCCTTTTCTTACATTATAAAGCTCAACTCTCACTGGTCCCCTGACTCCACTCCGATGCTTCTGGCTAAGGTCCACTCTGTACTGTTGCTGATTTTACAGTATATTGGTACCCTTTCATCCTTCTCTCTCTCTCTCTCTCTCTCTTGCTTTCTCTCACACAACCTCCGTTACAGACCTTCACAGGTACACTGGGAGATTTATAGTCAGCCTAAGAGTAAGCCATTGATAAAAAAGAAAAAAAAAAAGTAAGTCTCAGTTGTTCTTTTTTTTTTTTACGGATATAAACAAAACAATAAAACATCCTGTTGGGTCTCAAGTGTGATTTTCTCTGACAGGTGGTCACAAGCCTTCACAGACGAATGATGGTGACAATAAACTGCAGTTTTCAGGAAATACTGATGCAGGCGGAAAGAGTCTCGAACACAGAGATTTGTTAATGTTGTTTTGACATAGCCGGCTGATCTAAACGGGGTTCAAACAGTCAGAGTCCTCAGTCTTACCGGGACACGGCAAGTCTAGTCCGTAAGACAAGGTTCATTTCTTACCTCTACGCTGTGTACAGGAGAGGACTTGAAGTCAAACACCTCCTCTACAGATTCTAGTGAAACGCAGCCTGGATGAGTCATTTCTACTTATTGATGTTCATAAACAGTGAAGACACAACAGTATGAGATCCCTCCGCTGTGTTTCTGTGACGCTTCATAAAACCGATTCTATCTTGTTTATGTAACAAACGGTGGGTGAAGTTTTCGGCTCTGAAAAGTGAAGCCGATGGGGTTAAAGTGCCTTAAACCTGCACTCTTTCTAATGGCCAGCAGGGGGCGACTCCACTGGTTTTCAAAAAGAAGTCTGATTGTATGTAATCCTATGAGAAAATGACTCGATTTATAACCTCAGCAAACAGCTTCCTATGATTTTATTGTCTTAATTGCTAGTTTCATGTCTTTGTTAATACAGCATGATGTTTGTTTTTAGGGCGCTGACAAGTCGTTACCATGGTGAGTCTTCGGGTCTCAGTCAGATCAAATCAGCAAAACATCTGTCTTGTCCAAATATGGTCACTTCTGGCTATGTCATGGTTTGGGTTTACTGCTATTTCGCGTTTTATGTCATGTTTTACTTCCTGACTTTGTCTTTTTCCCCACCTGTCTGTTCCTTGTTCCTGCCTTTGCTCCTCAGATTTACTCCGTGTTCTTGCTTTTGTTCTCTGTGGCTTTCTGGTTTGTTTTTTTGGTACTTCACTTTAGTTGTTTCTTGGATTTTCGTTAGCCTTTTTGTTACCTGCCCCCCTTTTTCTTTTTTGGAACACATTTAATCAAATTCAGAAACAATCGGCATTAATTATTTGATGTTAGTCTATGTTGGAGTATGCATATCAGAGGTTTTTATTCATCCGAAAAATCCATCATTTCTTATCATAAACAATTAAAGAACAAACAGATTGTTGTTTTGGGAATAAGGATTATATTTCCTGTGATCGCAGTTGAAACAAACTCTTCGTAGTGAGCTCTCCTGCTGAACTTCTCACCCCGTGCTGAAGAAGGAGCTGCAGGATCTCTGCCTCCCCTCTGGGCCAACATCACCCCTCCATCATATCTTATGCATTTCAAAGCCGATGCCTTAGCAGTGCTTCAGTATTGGCTATAATACATGATGGACAGGGTGAAAGCAGAATCAGCTAATGTCTGTTTTTTACAAGCACGTCAGAAGATTTTGATCTTTTGGTTTCTGGCACAAATACGTCTGCAAGTCTCTACTTCTCAGAAAACACTGTCTGGTTTTAATGCAATATTAGGCAATTGTATTCAGATGTCTTTAGGTGGTTAATGTACTGTTCAACAAGTCACTTTAAAATGATATCTACCCTTTCTGGTGACTATAAAACTACAAGTGTAACTGCGAGTGCCGCCTCAGAACCCTTCAAAGCTAAATTGGTTCTTTGTCTGAATGATTCAATTATTAAGATGCTCTTTGCTGACATTTAATGAGCCTGACCTTCTGCTTCCCTCTATGTCCCTTTTCATCTGAGCGTCCGTGCCAGACTGCTGTCGAGAACACGTAACAACCCTCCTTTTTTCCCTCCTTCCATTACAGAGCAAGTTTAGGCCGTCAGTCTTCTTCTTAGCAAGTGACTTTATTTTGGCGGTGAAAGCAAAGCTGAAATGCAGCTGTATACACACTTTGAAATACTACAAACACACAGGTGGTTATACAAATGTGGAATTCAAGCAGCTTCTGAGAAATGATTTAGTCTTCCTTTGAAATGTCAGTACGCCAGCCAGAGCTCCAGTGCACCTTTTTTTGCTTTAATTAACTCCGTCGTAAACATGGTTTTAATCTCGGCAACCTTTCCTAGATATAGACCGGCGAAGTGATCACACAGACTTCAGAATTCAAAGGCTTCTATTCCGGATGTAGTTTGTTCTTCAGCCGCAGTTGTTCTTCACCCTGTGCTCACATAACTCAAGCGGAGCGCGGCTATGAGAGGGAAACGCTGTTATGACAAACAGCAGATCGACCATGTGAATCCACTGCATGTGCAACTCATCTGAAGAAGAGACGCCGCATCTGATTACGGTTCCGCCCCAACAAGCCTTAAGCAAAACTTCCAGTCAGCCATTAATTCTAATCAAAGTGTGTGTACACATGACGAATGGCATGTCGTACAACATGGATGCATGGGCCAGTGTTGGACATGGTCGCCTTGGTTTCCACATTTTCTCACATTTTTTTTGCTTTCTTTCACAGCCACACTGTTTAAAATAGGCGTTAATCCGAAAACATGGTTCCCGATCAGCACCGTACGTGTGTTCAGCTCAACCCTTTCAATGACAAAATGTGTTTGAAATATCAGTGTGGTGGGGAAAGATCTGGGTTATAGCAAATAGACTAAGGTGAGGCTGTTGTTAAAGGACACAACGGCATCAGTCGTTAAACTGATGCACCAGATGGTTTGTGACACAGAAGCATCTGAGAAGTCGTCCTTGGAAAGTGTTCGGAAAATGGAAGGTGCTCTCAACAAACTTGGCAGCACAATAATCCTGTTCTGATGTAATCTATTATATAGCAGCTTTTAACCTCTTGAGGAGCGGCTGTTGTTGTTTCCAAACGAACAATCACTTTAGTCTCTGTCGCCGCTCCTAAACCATGCTTGTAGCTGCAAGCAGTTCTCTTTAGGATGCTGACTGGTCCAAACAACCGTGGTTTTGCACATAACTGGAAGCCTGGTGGGATAGATTATGTGTTATCTCGTCAGATGAGCTGCCTTGCAAGGTAAGTTTATAGTGTTTTCATAGTGTGTTTCATGATGGACGAGACAAGAAAATGTCTGACTTTAAATGTACAACACAACATAGTTGATGGCTGAGTTTGCAACTCATCAAGTATCGACATTTTGGGTTGGTATGTAGGCCAGCAAACCAACCTTAAGTATATTTGACAAGTTGGGAATGCAACTCAACAATAACCAACTCGAAAATTGGACGTTTAACTTGGGAGATTTGTAACTATTTTATAAGATATGACTGCAAAGTCAAAACAGAAGATGCCTCTCTGTGTCTTTCTAGATTGCGAACAACTTATTTTGTTGCCTTACTTCCTTCCAGGCTCACAACATAAAAGGACAAATCCTGCACTGAAATATCCAAAATGGTTATAATTCCTTGGGATATAAGGATGTTGGAGCTAATGTTTGAGATGCATGTTGAGTTCCTCTTATGTTATTAGGCTGCAGAGGGATCCTGTGAAAACCAACTTTAACTGCTGACCATTCAAAAGTTTCCCTGAAAAGCAGAAAAATCCTGTAAATATTATCTAAAGCTAAACATTTCTGTGACAAGGCGGCTCAGACGAGGAATGAAAGGGCGGCGCATCTCGAGAAATAGTTCCCGTTTCCAGTGTGCCGCATCATTTAGTTGCAGGGAATATATTAACCATACACAGTAGAAGAAAAAGAAGCCGGAGCTGTCACTCTGTATACAGAACGTAAAGCTCAAAGGTATGAGGACATAAATGGACTGGGGAGAAGGGACATAGGGAGGGCAAGGTCAGCAGGAGACCAACATGCATTTACATCTGTAAAATTCCTCCGCTTCCTCTGGTTTTTCTTCCGACATAAAGCCTATACTACAAATAGAGTCTGACATAAATGTTAAATACTTGCCTTCAGATGAATGTTATATAAACTGTAGCTAATAAGCATAACTGGTTGAGTGATTTTCCCTCAAGAACAACGAGGAGCCCTTTCTCTCCGCGTTATCTTCTCATCACGCACGTCTGAATCCTCGTTGAGCTTCACGTTTGGAGGTAACGGATCAAAATGATCACTAATTAGACGGGATGGGATTCTGCCCATGGAGCGCAAAAAAAAACCTATTCTGTTAACTGCGTTTTCATTACGAAGCTGGTGATCGGGAGACAAAGCACATCATATCGCAGTGTGGCTGTTCCCTGGTTTCCTACGGAGGGGAGCACTGGGGGATATCAGGGCCATTAGACATCCATGCATGAACGTAGGAACTTTTTTTTTAGTGCCATTAGCGAAATGGGAAACAGAACAAAACTGCTCTCTCCGCCTGTTCAGACACATTGCTCTCATTTCCTACTCGCCAAATAGCCCTCGACGTCCACTTGAGCCTTGGGTATTGCGCTCGCTGAAGGGCTCTCGCTCTGAGGTTGAGCGCAGGGCTCTCAGACAATCAGAGCAACTTTCTTTCACACGAATTGACTCATCCCAGTGACAGGGCTTGGATTAAAATACTTCGAACCACAGAATGCTTCATGATTCTAACATGGCATGTCGTTTTTTTTCTTTGCCTTTAATGACCTGTGCAGCCCTCACCTTCACTCTACAGCCTATGATGGCCCATGGGCTACCGCTGTCTCTCCGTTTTTTGATCAATAGGCTCATTGGGGAATGGGATTTGAAGCACACTGCAATTTACCCTCGCACATTTATCTTCAATGACATGACCACTGCCATTCCCGCACAGTGACACCTTGAGGTATGGACACACGGATGCAGAAAGGTTTCCTGCAGGAGAAACCTTCTCACGAACCAACTGAAGAAGGGAACACATCTGGATGTTCGGCGTAAAAGCGGAGACTTTGTGAGGATGGATGAAATACACGCTGACATACTGGGATACACTTCCTGTGCGCCAACAATAAGACAGAGGAGAATTAAATAAATTCTGCGTAGATTAGGTATTCAACACAGAGGTTCCCTTTGCAAGGCAGATTACTAGAAATGATTCCATCGGGGTTTATGATGTCACAGGGCAAAACACCTACAGGGCAAACATGCATATTCAATCCATAGTGGATCATAAGATGGATGATTCTAAATGACTCCTGAATTTTTCACACAGTTCATTTTTGCATATGATTTCGATCTGAAGAACGATCTGTCATTATGCAGGAAGAGGCTGCTGATTTACCGTCTACAGTTTACAAGAAAGACAATGGGGCTGCATTCTGCTTTTGTTCCAGATGTGGCTGCTGACCTTCCATATTTCTGCTTTTAACAATACATTGAACGAAAAGACCAAAACCCAACAATGCACATTGTTCTGTCTCTCAATGCTGTCAGGCTTTGCTAAATCCCTTAAAAGAATCTATTGACACATATTGAAAAACGTTGCGTTGGTTCATTTGTTGGATTGTTAGCAGGATGACACAAAAAACTACTGAACCAATTTCAACGGATCTTGGATGGAGGATGGCTCTCGGCCCAGAAGAGACCACATTAACCTTTGGTGCTGATCCGGACAAGAGAAAGGGATGAATTCAGAGGGAACAATGCGTGGATCTTAATGAGAGACATGGCTGGCTGGTCTATAATATGTTATAGATATAATAAAATAATAATAATAAACTTTTTTCATAAAGCACCTTTCAAAACACAGTTACAAAGTGCTTAAAGATATGTTTAATTTTATACTGGATAGGGCTTGATTGAACTGACACAGTGCCATTCTAGTTTATCAAGACATTGGTAATATATGGTAATAACTTATTTTTACTTATTTGTTATCATATTTTGCTTATACATTACCAGACATACAGAAAAATACATTTAAAACTATATGAAAAATGGCAACAACTGGTGTTTGTCAATATAAAAAGGTAAAGCGTGTATAATATAATAATATACTATATTGCACACCTTTAAATATATATTTCAATGCACATTAAGATGACCCTAATCTCAAACAAAAGCCTTCGTCAAGTCCTTATATCATGTTAACATCTAATTACAAGGTGAGATCGTTGTCATAAACTGTTTAATTCACACAAATAATGACGAAAACCTAGAATTTTAACATATTAGATCTACATATATGGAGTTATATTAGGAATATATACTAGTATTTACAAAAAACCGCTGGACACTGCAGATTTTAGCCACTGTTGGTCAAATAATAAAGAGTCCATTGTTAGGGTCTGTTTCCGGCTGCAGATTCGGTGCACTTAAAAGTATTTATAGCAGCGATGCAGTGTTTGCGGAATCGATTCAAGATAAATTACAGCACCCACGTTCACTGTAATGAAAGGAACATGTCAGCTACTGAAGCGGTGCGGCTCATTAATGTGTTTTCATTAGCTTCTGTAAAAAACAATGGAGGTCCACGGTCGCACAGTGGAATACAATATCAGGGTTTGGCAACACGTGCAACACTTATCAATAGGATCAGCTCACTGGTGGTTTTGGTTTTGTCACGTAGAGACATTTAGAATATCACTGCTGGTTTATATGCAGAGGAAAAATGAAAATATAACCGTACAACCGCGTCAGCACCGTTACACACCAAAGTATATGTTGGGATCTAAAGAGTTATACAGACAGTTGGAGGATTAAACAAATACAACTTTAAATATTGGCAGAGGACTTGTTCCCATTAGATATCACCGTTTTTACTGCGCTCGCTTTAAATTCCATCCTTATCTTTGAACTATTTCTATTCTCAGCGTTATCTTTGATCTTTTGTTTAGTCGTAAAGCATAATTGGTTCAGCCATGAGCCAGCTATAGTGGTAGAATCTGCTCCTTATTCAAGTGTATTTAAGTATAAGTCTCAATGCAAACCCCGGGGTTTTAATGATTCTGATTAATCCACGCTAACCTCGAGTGAATCGCAACCCTGCACCGCTCACGTGCACTAATTTGTAATGCAGTCTTTAATCTTGCGGGAGTGAGGCTTGACGTCTCTGGAGCACCAGGCAGAAATTATGTTTGTGGGCTCATGGGCGCCACACTAATGACGAGGGCACAATGAGCTGCTGCTTGACGACAGATTTACGTTCATGATGGCCCGTTTTCTATATGGACTCCGACTACAACCACCCCGGGCTTTTCCCCAAGCAGCCAGAACTAATCCGCTGCACTCGTTGCACTCCCATCCACTCACTCAAAACTCACATTTGTGTGTAATACTGCATAACATCCTTCTCTTTCTGATTGAACTCTGCTATCTGTTTATGAATACTGCATGATTTAAACCAGTTCTACACTTTCTCCAGCTACTAATTGCTACATCTGCTGTCAAAATGTCTTGACATAACGTCTTGTTCAGCCCACACACATTATCAAGCAAACACTTTTTGTTGGAGCTCATCTAAAAAGATATTCTTACAGTTGGAACTTGGGAATATTCAGTTACAGATACAGGATTGTTATGTTATCGCAGCCGTCATCCTATATTTTAATCTGATAATGACACTGCCACTCTCGGGTGGTTGTGCGCTTTTACATCTAATACTTTAGATGATGCACTTCAATCCTGGGAATGTAAATGCAGACCTTGGTAGACGTAAGTATATCAGGGCTCACTCTTATGCCACACACACCATATAAACAGACACTGATGATGGACTGGGATGCCATTTTTTTTGTACATTTAACTTTGTGAAAACAGGCCGCTGCCGCCACCATGACTCCAACGTTTAAAACACTCCCAGCAAAGCAACATGATGAAAACACTGTCATGAAACAGAATCACTCAGTTGTTTTTTTACTCCACTCGAATAAAAGCTGATAACGATGGTCAAAAGCTTCCTACTTCTCTATGATACAAATTTCACAAACCACAAAGATTTGAAGAAACAAGGCATAGAAACCCATCGCTCAGGGAATGAGCAACTTCACTGTGCACTGGTTAAAATCTGTATTAATACTGCTTCTACTTTTACAGTAACAGTAAGCTTTTTGCTGGTTAGAGTTTGGCAAACTTAAATAATACTCACCAAAACTAAAAGATACCAGAGTTCAACAAAAAAATACGACCCTTCGGGGATTCAACAGCAAACAACAAAAGATAGAAATGTCAGTTTGTTACAAAGTCAGGTTTCTCAAATATGTCCAGAGTGAACCCTCTTCCTAGAAAAATCAATAAAGGATCTCTGAAAAAAAGAAAATCTTCTCGGAGCTCCTTCTTCTTCTCCTTCTTCACTGTCTTCATGCACACCGGGGGTGTAAAGTTTCATCACGATATCACTGAGATTTAGATTTTAGCCTCGATCACAAAGGCTGCCACGATACGATTCCCTGTGCACTGGTTAAAATCCGTATTAATACTATGCAACACATGATCAGCAATCATGCCGTTGTTGGACAACAGCAATAAACGAATGGGTATTTTACAGTAACAGTAAGCATTTTGCGGGTTAGAGTTTGGCAAACTCAAATAATACTCACCAAACAACGAAAAAATATGACCCTTCAGGGATTCAACAGCAAACAACAAAAGACAGAAATGTCAGTTTGTTACAAAGTCAGGTTTCTCAAATATGTCCAGAGTGAACCCTCTTCCTAGAAAAATCAATAAAGGATCTCTGAAAAAAAACAAAATCTTCTCAGAGCTCTTTCTTCTTCTTCTTCTTCTTCTTCACTGTCTTCATGCCCAGCAGGGGTCTGAAGTTTCATCACGATACCACGATTCCAATTCAGCTAAATTCAGAGGCCTGCAAATGATATTACACGATAACATCTGGCCGTTTCACATAATCAGCTACAGAAGGAAGGATGTGCATTAGACGAAAGCTGTGATTCACTTTCGATTTGTGACCATCAAATGTATATTCTTAGCTAAACCCAAAAGTCATCTGTGACATTTGAATCAGTGGCGACTCCACCGACGCAGCCCCCATTTTTCCAACTGACCATTAGCATCAAATCATGAAGGAAAAATACATACAAGTGTTCAGCGGTTACTTCCTGTTAGCTCTCCCCCAAACATAAATCAAACAAACACCAGGTTTCCAACAGAGGCAGCTTTAATGGCAATCTCTGTGATAAGCCTGAAGACCTGACCCCCCAAGGGAGATGAACCTAGTGTAGAGCATCCTGAGTCCAACCCGTCCTCCAGATGTCTCTCCGAGCCCCTCTGTATTCAGGCCGCCTTTTTCCACATCTGAGATCTGATATCAGTGCGGATTGCCTCCTGTCAGTCTCCGTGAAGCAGATCTAGCAGGATTTCTGAGAGAGAGAAGGGACGATACCGACTGAAGAAGATTGCTTTGATGTGTCTGCTCGGGGGCTCGAGATGCACCTCGCCGTTGTCCTCTTACAGTAGTCGGCTCCTCCGCCGCACCAGCTTTAGGTTTGTTTCGTCACGTGTCTCGACACAGTAAAGCGTTGAAATAATTAACCGCTTCGTTCTCTATCGGATCAAACGGGACATACGGCGCATCTAGATTCATGCAAATGAAACAAAGCCCACATGTAAACAGACACACACACTCTTCCCGGTTTCTTTTACAGGTGTCAAAACTGACGCACGCCAATTTATGCTGTTCTTATACAACACGATTGAAGCTGGGTGTTTTCGCTGTAGTCAAGGTAATAAAACGCAGTGATTACAGAAGTTGGAATGGATTTTTTTTCATTGCAAACTAACTGGGAAGGTAATTGCACGACATAATGAAGCACTGCGGTGTATGTGTGTTTCACCAGTGCCTTCACATGTCGGGCGCTGCACCCCCCTCCTCATCCCTCACATCCTTCTCTACCTTTAACCACCTCTGGGAAAATCTCTCTCCAGCTGGATTTCACATGGAGGTGGACAACAGTCTGTGTAGTCCACCTCCATGCGAATCCACATGTAATTAGAACACTGCTCGACTGTGATGATTAATGTCTTCCATTTGCTACGTGCACCAATATGAATATGGATAGAGGTGTCAGCTGCCATCAGGAGCAATATAAATCACATCCTCTGATGGCATATGCTTGTTTTGTCCCTGTTATCCGCAGGTAATTTCCAGCTACCATAAGCTGTGTGCTAACTGCTGTAAGCGACTTATGCGATGGTGTTTTCCCTTCCATCGCTCTGACTTTCACCGGGGCTACTCCCTCATGGTTACTAACTGCTAACGCTTGCTGCTTATGGAGGAAGTAAGGGTTAGGTGGTTTTTTCATTTTGCCCCCCCGGGGGACCAGAGCGCAACACAAAGCTCGTGCATTAAAAGAGAGACGTGGAAAAAGCCAAGGGGCCCAGCAGTCGGTGTGCGCTCGGCCCCAGTTATGCTCCACCTGTGCTTTAAAACCGAGGAATAAAAGCAGCTGGGGTTTAGCTGTCAATCCGATTCACAATACAGTGAAGTGAGGTTTCAGCCCGGCAGAAGTAAAAGCAGATAGTCTTACAGAAAATGGTTTCCACAAAAACACACACACACACACACACGCACACATGCATAAGAAGACAGCCACTGCACTCTGCATGACCCATATTTTTGGAAACGACAGCGAGGACGGAGGAAGTTGTAGGCATAGCCGCCGGCCTGTTTCGCTTGATCAAGCTGCTGGCTGGAACCAACAGCGTCATGACAAAGCCACCATGGAGCTGGGTCTACCAGGGATTTTCTGAATCATACCCACAAAGGGAAACAACCTGACAATGCTTTGTGAAATGCTATTTCACTCATGCTGCTCGTGTAGAGTTTCTCTATGTGTTAATGCAGAGGCTGGTTCGGACTCTTCGACAAGGACGTGACTGTTCAGATGCAAAGATGTGAAGATCACTTCATCTTTATCCAAATCCCTAAATATATTTTTATTTCCAGCAGCTATTGTCACTTTTGCAAATGTTACAAATCACTGCAAAGCAAAGCAGAGTCCCTGTCAAGATCATTACTGAGAGAAAAAAAAAAAAATCCCCATCGAGGTGGTTTTCAGTATGCACTTTTTTCTGCTTCCTGCCGTGAGAACCCCGTGCTGGTTTTTTGTAATTATTCCAACCTCAGAGAAAGTAAAGCATTAATTTGTAACTAAAAAAAAAAAAAAAAACTTTGGTCAAATCATGAAATCTTTTATGCAAATGCAAAATCTTTTCTAACGAGCTACCACATGCCAACAGCGCTTTGATTTTTAACAGCTGGAGATTTTTAAGTGAGCGCAGCGACCCGTCCACTGAGCATCCAGAAACTCCGAGTGAGGTTCTTTAAATTAAATATTGAACAGTAAACACCAGTTCACACTTTTCTCTAAAATACACAGAATACATTTTTTGGGGGGGGAATTAAATTAATTTGCCCAAAGGTTCTTCCCAGGTGGATCATTTTATCACTACATGGTTTCAGCTTTCAGTTCATGGAGTTGCTTAAAAAATGTCCATATCTGCCTCTAAAACAGAAAATGGCCGACCTCAACGCTCCCTGGACATTATTTCCAGGCAGACCTACAAAAAGAAGTGAGGCAAAGAGGAAAAGGTGAGACAGGAGGCAAACGCCAAATAAAGGGGAAAGTTTTGCACCAACAGGAGTGAAGTTTGGAGCATGTCTCTTCCATTTTAAAGGCGCAGCGACACACGCAGGCTCACCTCTGCCTCAGGTTTCCAGGTATCTCCTGTACTCCCATTTGATTTGTATCCCCATGAAATCGGCACATAAGTGGGAAAATTTACCGATTGGGAGCACACTGGGTGAAAGGGTTAAAAGCATTGGCAGGTATGAGTGTCTATGAGCTCATTTTAACCAACACAAGTTATTAGCTATCTGAAAAAAAGCCCCAATAAACCACCTTGCCTCCACCACTGCGCCCTACCCTTCCAATTCTTTCCTACAGAGGGAGATTTAAATCACCACCACCCATTTGTAACTACGTCCTGAGTGACATGGAGCACTTGAAAACGAGGGGAAGGGGTTAAAATGGTCAAATGGAATCGAGCCAAAGTATTAATGAGTGGCAGGAACTCCCAACACGAGTGGGAAACATAACAGTCATGATGGCAATTCTGTTTGGTTTTTTTTGGCGAGAAGGTTCTGATATCAAGACCCAAACAGATGATGACAGTCAGAGTGAATCAGGAGAGAAGAGGGAGGCCTGATTCAATCCTTTTTATTCAGCTGAAAACTCAGCCGAATCCACTGGGTGATGTCGAAACTCTTTAAGATTCTTGACCTTGGCAGCGGTTGAGATTCTTTGTGAAAAAATGTAAGAAGAAAATCTCAAGTAATAGAAAGAAAATTGTACGCTTGTTAGCAAATCTCAGGCAGGCGGCGGACGGGAGGGTAGTGAGAGTCAGGTGTAAACTGAGAGACATTTAAAGGGGGTGTTTTCTATATTTAGACTTTTCATTCATCAGTAAAAGACCAGTATAGTACATATTTTCAGACTTTCCACCGGCAGAGTCTTGTACACAATCACCCGTTTATTGAAAACATCCCTCATCCCGAAGAGAAACGCAGGATTTCACACATTATTTCAGGAAACAATGATGGCGTCTTGTGGGGACGTACAGACAAAACGGAGAGAGTCTCAACGGTCAAACAGCTGAAGTGAGAGAAAGAATACATTGAGGACTCACGCTGCGTCTGTTCGACGTGATAAAGAGACGCGTCTCCAGCGCTGCTGTTGTGGATGGATAAGATGCTCTGAGACTGGAGTGTATGGCCCGAGATAACCGTGAACAAAGTATGGCCGAGACGTGACAGATATTCAGAAACACGCTGAAATCTTAAAAGTCTGACATCCCAGATATGTCCCTACGAAGAGGCGTGATAAAATGTCACAGCACACTCGACTTGAAACAGTTGCTGTGTCTCAATTCAGCGGAGCATTTGAAGGCCGATTACGTCACTATGCTGCTCGAAGGCTCCTCCAAATGCAGCCGTCTTTTCCCTCTTTTTGGAGGATGCACCCTTACTATCCTTCGTGGCCTCACATATCCAAAGAAGAAAGAAAGAGAGAAAATGACGACATCGCGTGGCGTAGATCGTCACTTTCGCCGGCCTGGGCGGCAGAAATCATGACGTAAGGGTAAAACATCTGGTGACGCAACCAGGAAGTGCTCCAAAGGCTAGACCCTGAATTGAGACAAGGCAAGAGTCCACAGTCTGTACTCAGTGTCACTGCGACTTAAAAATCTGGTGTCATAAAGACCGGGGCGCTGAAATATTAGCTGGATTACCTTGGAGCGACCGCTTCGTCTGTTTACCCGAAACAAAGCCTTTGAATTTCGCTCCAAACACACAAGTGACCACTGAAGCGTCTTCTTTCATCTATCCTACATGTGGCAGTAACAATATGTCCAAAACCGGTTAAACTTCACGACAATGCATTATTACACACATTAACTGTTACTGTTAATTAATAAAACACCAGCTTAAGCACTAACATGATTCCAGCAGCTAATGACTAACGTGAATCTGTCCTTTCAGGAGGAGGACAAATGCCCGGCAGCCCATTGATCGAATCAAGAGAAGGGGGGAAGAGTTAATTAAAGGCTCGGGATACGATCTAACAGACTCCCATACTGTGATAAATATGTCTCAGGCTACGTTCAGAGTCTGAAACTTGACATTTTGTGCCAAGCCTGCCACACTGGGTAATATGTTTAGGGTCCTCGTTCCAGCCTCCTAATTAAAATGAGGATGTATGCTTCCCCCCCCCCCCCCCCCCCCGCAGACATTCGCTCGTGTGTTGAACCATTTTATAAGAAGCTACTAAATATAAGTACATTTGCAAATTGGAACGCCTCGGACTAGGTAGTTTGTCAAATGAGGAGGATAAGTGATCAATGGGAATCGTGCACATTGGAATGGATTTTGCCGCGACAATCTGCATGATCTTAAAATGGAAGAGTCTTGTCTATGTGCGTGAATGCTAATGATTACATTTCATAAACATTTTTATAAAATGGGATCCAAAGTGGGTCCATACAGCTCGTCTGGCACAGTCCAAGTCTCTAGAAGCCTTGAGATCCCAAACTGATTTGCAAAGACTTTATTTACACTCTTGCGCCCACTTCAGATGGATTGCATGCTAAAGCCGTTAGCTCAGCAGCTACAGTTAAGATTTTGATTTTGAAAGGGTGTAAATAACTTATTTTCAAATCAGATTGGGATCTCTGGCCTTCTGGAGACCTGGATCATGCTGGACGAGCTGTACGGATCTATTTTAGATGCCCACGTAATTTAGCTGTTTGGGAGAACGCTTCGACAGCGACTGCATTTTCCCTTTTGGGTGACTTTACCCTTTAAATGGTGTTCTTCCTCTGAAAAGGATAACTTAAGCTTCTCTCAGTTCTAGGCATCCACAGAGACAGTGATCTTTCGCTCCAGTGACAGATATTGAGACGATAAGACAGATAGTGGGACTTTGAGGAGCTGGAACGTCTCTACACAGCAAGTAATCTGTTCCAGCAGTGCTGCTGGTTATAAACTGCAAACAGCAATTATGAGAAAACATCCTTGGTGGAGTTAAAGTCAAGGCTGCATCCCGTTTTCAAAAAGCACTCTCTCTCTACGAAGCTGTGCACCAGCGCGACCAAAAATATCCTTGGACTTAGCAAAATACACCTTGTTGAGCTCCTCTTAACAGAAAACTTGGTCCAGCTACTGTTAAGGTTTTTTCTTTTCTTTTCTACTCAAGCACGCCGTGATATTATTAACACTGCATTTCACCTGTCAAGGACAGCTAGCCATCTCGCTAATGTGAGGAGAAAAGTCTGCCAGTGATCCATAGGTCAGAGCACGAGGGATTTGTGGAAGCACATCTGATCCGTGGTGTTTTTACCCTTGAAGCTCGGTTTATAAAGCGCAGTCACCTGCAAGCCACTTATGGCAAACAGCCACCTCACATCACAAAGTGTCAGATAATGGACCCGCACCGTTCTGTATGTCCGACCGTCAACACAGAGCTATTTCTACGGAGACTGATGATTGGATCTCCCGCTGTTTGTGTCAATACGGTGAAGATCTGATTGGAACCCATTGTTGTCAACGCATCCGCGGTGAATCTACGATTACGGCTTCGGCGCGTCGTTCGATTCTTCCTATAGTGTGTGAGCGGTCATCCATCGTGTGGGAGGAATTACACAGACTCCTGCATTGTCTCCCAACATGGACCGCTCTCATTTCATGCTCCCGGAGAGAAGAGACCCTTTTTTACTGCTATTGTGTTGTTGTTTTTTTTTTTTAACGAATACAGCTGTAATCCCCATCAACAGGACCCTCCACCCATTTTACCGCACGACAACATCACACCTCGCTGGTCATGTGCGACCTTGTGAGGAAGAGGAACGATTCGTTGGTGGTTTTGGGCTTTTTATCTGGGCCTCGGTTGACTTACACGAGCGACCCGGGTGCTGCTGTGCCATCTCGACACAGAGGCTGTTTCTGAATCAATGGGCTGTTACAGTACGGTGAATGAAAACATTCCACCTGTCCTGAGATACTGAACATTGTTTTGGACAAGATAGTTCAGTAAAGTTTGGTTGCCGGCACTATAAAAGCTCAGATAAATATGAACTTGCAATGTAGAATATTAACTTATTGGTTAGGTTAAAAAAAACAGTCCTACTGTAAAATAATCCACGCGTAATTAACAGCTGAGCGTTGAGTGCTGCAGGGATGACAGTTTTTCAGTAGGCTAACGCGGACGTTAGCATCACGCTGCTTTCCTTGACAGAAAGCCAACGGGATTCTATAGAAGTAGCAGCCAGAAGTAAACAAATGACACTACACAGATCACATGGCTTCAACGTCGCCACCACAAACAGTATCCCTGCTCACGTTATCCAATCAGGACAGAGAACTCCATAAACCGGCCGTCCTCTCTGCTTCTTTGCAGAGAGCAGGATCCTCCCGCTGAGCATTCGCGTGGCGATGTAGCGGGGAGGGAGGGGACTGCTAACGGTAAAAACAGACAGGAAGCTAGCTAAAACGACGACAACACTTACGGCAGCTTCAAGTAAGTACATTTCTTTTCTTGGTCGTTTTAATGTTGTTTAATGTCAACAGTGGTGGTCCAATTGAGCCACTAGTTAACAACCGCCTTTTTTAAAGACGTGTAAAAGCTTCAGAATTGACACATGGGTGGGATATTTACTGACGTACTTAATGCAGTGGGAAAAAAACACAATCTCGTATTTCAGGCATCAAATCGAAAACCTATTAAGAAAATTAATTGACAGTGAAAGATTCCAAGTTATTTCCCGGTTTTAGGGCTTTCATTCCTGCAGCACTGTGTGCAATTAAAACACTGAGATTATGAAGTCTCCCATCCCTGCGTGTAACCTTTCAATCAGTCCAAGAATTAAATGATTCTTTCTACGTTTTATGTCAAAATTCATCACACGGGTTGAACAATAACAAATAGAAACACATTAGTTTCAATTAATTAAATGAGGGAGCGTGTCACGGCGTTATTAGTCTTGATATCTGACTTTGTTCAACGATCCATACAAATGATTTCTTTATTATTAGATATCTTCCTTCTCCGTTTCTTTTACTTTACCGTACCGACTGATTTTAAAACATCCGATGATTCATTCATGACACTGAAGCACACGCGCATTTTTTTCCCAAAATGACTAAAATTAGAGCCGGTTGGTTTGGTTAAGGTGTAAATTTAAGTCCGAGTTAATGATTAATAAATGCAGTATGCTTTACGACTGAACGTCTTAGCCTGCAGTATTTGGCTGATAAATTACAGGCCCCTGTAATTACTGATTGATTGCGGGGCGGTCATTCTTAATGGTTCAGTTAATGCGATTTTGATTCAATTACAAAGCAGAGCTTCAGT
This sequence comes from Sparus aurata, assembly GCF_900880675.1. Classification (NCBI taxonomy): domain Eukaryota; kingdom Metazoa; phylum Chordata; class Actinopteri; order Spariformes; family Sparidae; genus Sparus; species Sparus aurata. Next base: position 31,451,793 of record NC_044204.1, on the reverse strand, counting down.
GCGACTTCACTGCTCACTGTTTCTTTTTGTCTGACCATAAATTAGCCAGGTCTGGGTATTTTTTTTTTTTTTTTTTGCAGACCGGGCTTCCCCCCCTTTCACCCGGAGAGGGAAAGTTTAATCGTCATGGACTGTACGGTCAGACATAATGACTTGATGGAGGGGTTCGTAATGTTCCCCCACTTCATGTTCCCTAATGGCAGAGAACATAATGACCTACAGCGGGGACCCTCAGCCAAAGTGCTGCTCGATTCAGTAAGTGGCCATTTTAATCTGCCGGGGCCACCGAAGAGTGGAGAGGGCCGGCAGATTGCATTACCTCACCGCCGTGTCACACACTTTGTTGCCGGGATATTGGCGAGAATCTAGAGTACGCTGATGTGTGCAGAGAGTGAAAGAGAGTTGGAACAGTCACACCCTGCACGACTACATTTACCTCCACCTGCCTGTCTGTACTCGGAGCAAATAAATTCACTTTTGACTACAGCAAGTTCTGGGAGGTCTTTTTCTAAACTGGCAGCCTGACTGTAGATTTTGTCCGTTGTCAGTATTGATAACAGGCGGACTTGGACTACAAACATAAACGCTATTGCATGGGACTTTCCTCATACACACATGTATGTCTTTGTGTCTGTTGTGTTTGGTTATAGAGCAAAACCACATCAGGAAGAGCGGGAATTCAAACCAAAGCTGAATGTCTCATATTTGTCTACATAAAAATATTCTCAATACGACCTTTAAGCTGCTAAATCTTCCTCTGTGGTCATAAGCTGGTCACTATTACTGTCTATCAGCAGTTTAATGCAAGTAAAGTTTAGCAAACAGTGAGTTTATTAGAGCGTTTCTACTTTTAGGGGCTCTGTGGAGCTTCTGTGTCGTCCTGGAAGTCGGTCGACTCCTTTTCTAAGCTGCTGTTCTGGTCGTGGAACGGACAGAGGCATCTGAGACGAGGCGTTCAAGTGACGTCCATAAAGTCCCATCCTTAAACAAATTATCCACAGGCTCATAGAGGCGACTGAGAGAGACAAATAGTCACATAGAGCTCCTTTTAAAAACAGCTGTGCTAGAAAATGATGCTTGTTAGAATGAACCAAAAGAGTTTTGAGCTATAAAACAAACACTGATGCTAAAAAAGTTTGTGAGCTGCAGAGTCGGGTGATAATTCTCCGTGGGTCTCTGACTCTGAGTGACCCCTTTTCACATTATTACATCAGAATTAATCCATTAAGTAGCTTTAATTTGGTGTATTTTTTTTGCCAAAGCAAAGACCAACATCCCTCTTGTTCCTTATCCTATAACGCTCGTGTTTGTCGTCGTGTAAACCTGCTTGCATTGCATCTGGCAGGCCAACACTTCATTTGACCTGCGGCACAACTATTTATCCTGAGTTGTGTGTGCAGGAAGCACAACACACATTGGAGCTGAACCTCTGTGAATGCATGCCTGAAAAGGTTTTAGTGGTTCCCTGCATGACCAGTGGACAATGCTGCGTTTTTAATGCTCCCCAAGCTCTGGCATTAGAGATTAAAAAAAGTTTGCCCTGAGCTGACGGCCATCAGTTACACTTCATGATGCATTTATCATTCTGTGGCTGAGGGGTTTTGATTTCAGCTGGCAGCAGGGAGATGTCACAAAACACATGGTTTTTAAATGTGGGCAAGGAAACAGGCAGGGAGAGAAAGACAGCCAGGCTGAAAAACAACCTTTACACAAAGATGTGAAAGAGTACAGCCTTTACAGTGAGGGTGTGACTCCACACTGATTGACACATTTCACCTTGAGGACACACAAGTGCTGTTTTTATCCCCCGGCATCAGTGTCTCGGTGAAAATGACTCTCTTACGGTGCGCTCAGGGAGGTGGTTATGCACACTTCATATACGAGAAACAGAGAAAGGTCATATGTGGTTTGATTGAAACGGGTAGAAAAAAAACCCCCATCAGTCACATCTCTCAGCCGGGGGGGTGTCAGCCCGACACTGAGGGCGCTGGCTTTCGCTGCTAGAGACCATCAGTGAGCTGTCACCTCCACCGTATATCCAAACACGCATTTAATGCCCACCGAAGGAAACGGCCAGATCTGTGTCAGGCGCCGCTTTCTCGTCGGGTGGGATTTTTTGTTTTTAGACGGTGTGCTCAACAACTCTTCTTTTTTTTAATTAAAAGTTTATTATAAGTTTGACAAATATTTATAATGAGAAGGAACGTTAATTAGTTTTGCTTGAAGAGAGTGTTTCAGTAACTTTTTTTTTTTTTGCTCTCAGAGCCACTTACAAGGCGAAATTAAAGCAGTTGTTTGACCAAAAAAAAAAAAAAAATCCAGAAATTCCTCTGAGAACGAGCAGAATAAATAACGACTCGCTCTGAAGTTTTGAGGAGCCACAATTAAACCTTCAGAATATCCTCGGTGGAATTTAAAGCTTACCAGCCTTAAAAAAAAAGAATAAAAAAAATAAACTCTTTGTTTGTCTTTGGATGAATCTGTCTTTGTGTTTCCTCCAGTCTTTGTGTTTCATTGATAAGTACACCTCTACTGGTGTTCCTCACGGTGGCTGTGGAGAGCGAACCGTCTGTTCGACTCTCGCCTCCAGCTCGGCTCTCATTTTTTAGTCATTAACTCGCGTAAACATCCCATCTGTCCTCCTTTCACGCTTCCTTTTCGTCAGCGCTTCTCGCTGCTCCCGCCTGCGTATCGGCCAAGTGTGTGGGGATTTCCTGTGCTTTCGAAAAAAAGGACACGAGGGCATCAAAAGTGTCTGTGACACTCGATAACTCAAGGTGAAATCTCAGTAACGTCATCTGGAGAAAACACAAATTAAACCCTGCGTGTTTAGTCTTATCCGTCCATTTTCCCCCTCTTTGTTATCTGCAACTAAATGTGACGCCGCTTAAAGTTCTAACCTATGAAAAATGTTTCTTCTTTTTCTCATTCAGAAACAACTCATGGAGGAGATTCTATTACCCGTGTTTTTACATGCAAATCTTTTTCTGAGGGACGAGCAACGTCCTCAATTCCTTGTGGACAGTGAAACATTTAAAAAAGGAGGCACGCGATGTTTGCCTTACTCTTCCCTCGACTGTTGACTAGCCTACAGATATGACTTTGCTGTTGCACATACTTCCATCCCGGCTGGGAATACCGTCAGAATTTAATTAAAATCCATCACAACAAAGATTGTGCCCTAGTGCCGAAGAACCGAGCTTTTGGACATTTGGACTGGCTAAACTTGTGTTTACTTGTGTTTCCTGTGATGAACGCCACTGTTTCTTCTGTGTCCAAGAAAAGACCTCAAAGAAAACGCTGCATTTAATAAGAGAAATTTGTCTAACATATTGTGTTTTACCCAGGGATGTAAACGGACGAACGGGGAGAATATTTGTGACGGTTACGTATGTTGGTCTACAGGTTCATTTGCAGCAGACGTGCACTTTGATATGAGCTTTTCTAGAAGCAGTCTGAAGTTAAAGTGAAGGTGGCTAAGATCAGAGAAGCTAACAAACTGCACCGAAGCTCATTGAGTAAACTGAGCGCTGGATGAAATGAGAAAGTGACTCTTATATTCCAGATCAATTTGCTTTTTTCCTCTTTCTTAATATATAACAGGTATACTAGTTATGAGTGTTACGCTATCAAAAGCAAAATTAACCAGAATTGACATCCCTAGTCGTAACCTTACAGCCTTTATTCATGGTAAACTACCGTGACTGGCGAGCTAACCGCTAAAATGCTATCCTGCAAAGACAATGCCAATGCAGTCTCCAAATTACCTGGCAGTTTGTTCTGTTTTATTTAACTCTGAATGAACTTCATTCACTAAAGATTCATTTAAAGTGGGAGCAGGGCTCTCTGAGCTACTGAGCTCGCTAACTGTCAGTTGGCTGTCAAGCTTGCCAGCTGTCAGTTAGCTCTGTCGCTAACGGGTCAGATCACAGAGACATAGTGTCGGAAAACATATTTGGACCATCGTCTCCAATCTCATAACTGCCTGCAAACCATTTACTGGTTTGTGGTCAGACAGCGGAGCGGTTAAAAAAAACAGCTAATAAGCTTGAAAAGTTTTTAGACACTTCTGTTCTCTGACCCGTTAAAGGTCAGTGCCGCCATGTATCACAAAGGTTGAACTTGACACGAAAAATGTGCATGGGTTTACTCTGTCCCGTCATTTCTGTCCCCTTTTATTTATGTCTAGTGTGTTTTCTGTGGTGCCTTCTGCTCCGGTGTTCCTTGTGCTCCTGCTTTTCCCTCCACACCTGCTCGGCATCATCTTCATTAGCCCTGTTCCCAAATATCTTTCCCAGCCCATCAGCTCCTCTCCTGCTCCCTCTCCTTCACATCACTCCCCTCACCCACACCCCACCCGTCGGATTCGTTTGTATTTAAGTCCCGTCATCGGTTAAGTTTCAGTTTGCCTGTTCCTGATATTCATTCGGGGAATGAAGTTCTGCCGACCTGTACCATTTGCTCACCTGTGCTTAAAATGAGAAGCTGGTGTTCAGGCACCGAGTTAACTTTCTTCAAGGACAGTCGTCCTATGAGACATCATTTGGTACAAAATGTTATCACCCATTCCTCTTCACACTGACCAGACCCGATCCCAAACCTTCTTCACCTCCCTGAACTTCACACCCCTCCAACATGCATTTTTAAAAAGCTGTACAGAAAGCCGGAAGAAAGAAACTCCAACAGGGAGCAAAATGAGCCGTCTAATTTCCACTGATGTAACACGTGATTTGGATCCTCAGACGGCTCATCATTTCCACCAACTGTTACTGGAAAGAAAAGCACTGTTTGTTAGAAGACGCTGCTCACCAGAGTTATCAGCAAACAGGGACGTGATACTGGAAATAATGAGCTCTCAGCTCTTAAGCACAGACTTCTGGAGATGGGTGCGAACTGGGGAGAGTAGAGAGGCTTTGTTCTCCGATTCTGAAATCTGACATTTCTAAGTTGATCGCTTAGAGAGCTGAACATTTATTAAACAAAGCTGCAGCAACACTGGGAGGTATCTCAGTGGCATACGTGTCTACTTAATTGGGCGTCTCTGGGGGAAACAAGAAACCTGCCACCAAACAACAAAATGGGCTCAAATGCAAATGTGCTAAAGTCTTTTTTCTGTTTTTTTAGCAGTGTTTGTACTTTAAGGTTAGATTTTCCAGTCAGCACAGCGATGGTACATTAAAAAAAAAAACTGAAACTGAGGATTTTCTCAGTAAAGTGGGAAGAAGTTTTCCACTCATGGGAGCAAGAATGTCTACAGAAACTTTCTGAAGACATCTTTAAGTGAAGCAATTATATTCTTGAATTAAGTAATTACTGTTAAGAGGGAAGATGGTGTGTCTCTCTCACACACTATGAAGTGGACGCCCACTAACCAGGCGGATGAGGGCCCTGTTCCATCGGACGATGGGACTTTATCTCCTGATTCTTCCAGATCTGACTCATCATCTCTCACTGACCGGCGGCAAGGACAGCAGGGTTTCCCTCGATGTGATTCTCTGCCCTTCACTTCAATGCTTTCACCACGCTTCACTCTCAATTTGCCAATGAACAGATACGCATCAGATGGCCGGAGGACGCGGGTACAGCTGCACAATTTGTGTGCGTCCGCTGTTGTGGTCTCACGCATACTGGGGGAGTCAGCGTGTGTGATGGTTTGGTTTCGAGCCCGGATACAACATCTTACAGCAGAGCGAACAAAAGTCCCGTCTGAAGGAGACAGAGAACCAGAAACAAAATCGAAAGAAACTGCTGTTCGACACCCCGCCGTGAACCCCGTTTGCTAATGACACCACACACCAGATGGGAGAGTTTGCAAATCAGAGTTAAGCATACGATAAGTCAAGTGTCTTTAGAGTCCCCGACTGAGAGTTGAGAACTTCGACTGGGGCGTCAACACGCGGAAATGTGTTGGTAGCAGATACTGACAAACCACCATGTAGAGAGGAGAAGCTGGCACTGAATGATTGGTCCGATTCCTTAACTTCACAGAAGCAGAGATTAGTCGTTTAATTAATAACTGAGTTAAATAAAATGTGTTGCCATCTATCAGTTATTGGCAAACACAAATATCAAACATTGGCCGATTTCAGCTCCTTAAATTAAAGGGTTCGCTGCTTTTCTTTGGGTTTTGGACTGTTTGTTGGACAAAATAAGCAATTTGAAGACGTGACTTATTTTTAGATCAGATATTTCCAGATGGCTATTTAGTAAAAAACACTGTCCACAAGTTTGGAGGCCTCACAAGCAAACTGGTGATGGATGACTAGAGACAAATACTCTCATTCTCTCGGTGGATATTCCCTCCCACGCAAAAACACACCAAAGTATGCTGCGGTCCAGTCAACCTTGGAATTTGGTCGGGATTTCCTCATTGAAATTTCAAACTTCCAACCTCTAATCGTTCCAGTTGCACAAATGCCAAAAAATTAAGAGAAAAACCTCGGCTGACCAGAACAAAACCATGTCACGTTGGCAACTGAATCCTCAGCAGCAAAGTCTCCTCGCATGAATGAATGGATGAAACAGAGGAGGGAAAACGAGACGTGAGGTAACAGATGCCCTTAAATATTTTATTTTAGGATACTCTATATAAGGAAACGTCCAATGTTTCCTACTGCTCCTTCGTGAAGTCAGGATTGATGGATTTGCTCAGAGTTTAAAGTAGAATTTTCGACTTCCAGTGGCGTTCCATTGTTTTATACGGACAGGAAATCGGAAACTTGGTCTAGAAGGCAACATAGTTGCACCGGTGCTCATCATCTTGCTGTGTAATGAGTGAAACTTGATGTTGGGGAATTCCCAAAACTTCAAAATCAGTTTGTGAAGTGAACAAAAGATTAGTTTGACCAACAAGCGAACGATGAAAGCCAGTGCAACAAATCCCTCTGGCCATAAAAATGACCGCTTTACCGATGATGTAATGTTGTAAATGTTGTCATTTGAACACATCTTGTCTTAGATTTCTACCCAAACAAACCGGCTGAGAAAAACCCCCACATGCAACTCAACTGGGTGGCAGGAGAAAGATTCAGGAGAGCGGATTGTCGGTTTCCTTTCAAGCTCAAACAGACCTGAAGTGTTGCAACAACACACACACACACACACACACACACACACACACACACACACACACACACACAGGTCTCCTAACCCCTCAGCCATCACCCTCTCAGACTCTGATATGAACTTCATTCAATCCGCCTCTCGTTCCTGTTTCTCATTTCCTCGTGTCGACGACCATCCAGTCCGAAACCTATCATCCCGACCCAGCTTGTGCTCTACTTTACATGAATCTCTTCCAGCACTTCCTGTCTCTTTCTCTCTCTCTCACAGACACCATCCTCTCTCTCTCTCTTTCACTCTCCTCATCTCATCTCCTCTTTACTATCAGCACCATTTCTCTCCATCTCACAGCGCCGTCCTCCACTTTACTAATCTCCTCGCCGCCTCGAGCTAAATGAATCACCCCTCTCAAATTCCTTGTGCGCGTTTCTCCTCATCCCGGTTTGCTCAATTCCCATTTTCCTCCCTCTCCACCATCAGATTCTGCCTGTCTCCTCAATCCCTGCCTACATGGCGAGGAGAGAGTCTGGTTCAGGGGAGAGCAGAACATTCTCTCAGAGGAGGTGCTGTCAGTCGACTGCTCTCCAGGCTAAGAGCTGCTCTCCTCGCCCCTGGGTTCACGGAGTCGCGGCTCTGTTCTGCTCCGGGATTATGCAGATCTTAATTCCCCTTCCCGCTCATACCTGAGGTTGGCAGGGCATGAAATAGGGAAAGTGTTCGCTGCAAATAAAAGTTTTCGCCACCGAGGGGGATAGAGAGGGGAGGAGGGGGAAGAGAGGACGGAAGGAAGGAAGGAAGGAAGGAAAGGGGGAAAGGGAGCGTGGTGGCTGGTTGATGTTCTCAGGGAGGGAGGGAGGAAAAAGAGACATGAGGTTTAGTGGGAGGACAAGCAGAGAGAATAAAGAGGGGAAGACAGACGGACAGACAGACAGACAGAGGGAGGTGGGTTTCTGTTTTCCTGATTGGAGCTTGCCTCCCTTTTTTTCATCCAATAATTAATCCCCAAACACTTAGTGGCATGTATGACATCTGAGATGTTTCCAAATGACCTCTTTGCTCACATGTTGTTGGTGAATTGTTAGTGGCCTCATGAATATGATATCACACCCTGGAGTCTTTGACATTTCACTTTAAACCTCCCTCCTCCTCCCCCTCCTCCCCCCCCAAAAGCCACCTTATAAATCTGCGATCCAAGCGGGAGATCCACAGGTAGTTTTGCCACCAGGGGAAGGTTTTCTCTCGGCAGGAAGACAACAAGGTTTGATATCTGATTGTGTTTTTCATGGCAGCTTTGTTTGCATGAAGGCTGACTGACAAATTCTATTTTTTTTTTCAAAGTTGGCGACGACGGATGAGCGTTTGCCCCGTGCGTAAAAATGCTGGATTTTTCTTTTATTCGTGGAAAAATGCGCACGTCCCCCTCCTCTCTCTCTCTCTCGCATGCACAACACTGAAATGGCTTTATTTAGTCGTTCAGTTCAATCTTATTAAACGCTGGCAAAGCCCCCCTGACAAATCAATGGCTACTTGAATGCAGCTTAACCCCCCCCCACCCGTCCCCTCGCCTCAAAAAACAAACCGCGCGTAATTATCATGAAAGCTGCGTGAAAAACCAAGCGCAGGAAAGTCCAAAGAAATGACATGACGTGGAGTGCGAGTCGACTCCGCTGGACTAAAAGTTCAAGTCAAAGCAGCTGATGAGAGAAAACAAGTCGCACGCACACACACACACACACACACACACGCACGCACAGAGGAGAGTCACAATAAATGCCAGTGCGCGCCTCACCTGATAAAGCCTCCTTGGAAAAAGCAGAAAGACAAGACATACAGAATCCGAATGACCTGTGGGAGCATCCTCTGGCTCAGAAATATCTCCTCAGTCCCGCTGAATAAAACTTGCAGTGAAAAAAAGAAGGAAAGAAAGAAAAAAAAAGAGGCAAATTTCGGGAAATAATCAGCAAATCCACTGAGCAGCGTGCGAGACTGGGCTGGGGGAGGAAGGCATCGTCTCTCTCTCTCTCTCTCTCTCTCTCTCAGTGATCCGAGCTCGTCTTTGGGGAAACTTCTCCCCCTCCCACCAAGTCCAGGGGGCTGCACACACACATCCACACAGCAGCGAGCAAGCAAGCAAGCAAGCTTCAGGCGCGACTGGACGGCACTGGTCAGTGGAAGGAGGCAGGCAGTGTGTGTGTGTGTGAGAGAGTGTGTGTGTGTGTGTGTGTGTGTGTTGGAGGTTGTTTGGAAAGGGGAGTGTCGCGTGTTTGCGTCTCAGTGTGTGTGTGTGTGTGTGTGTGTGTGTGGTTCTCATGTATTTCCCCCCTCACTCCCAAAAATTGGGAAAAAAAATAAAAAGTGGATGTTGAAGATTTAAAGGAACAGCAGCTTTTGTTTTGAAGGCTGCCTCGTGTCTAATTGGGGGTTAATCAGGGTGGAAGGATGAAGGATTTAGAGCAATCTGGGGTAAAACATTCAGGGATAGTGGGAGGAGGAGACGTGATGTTGGAGGAGGAGGAGGTCTGGAGTGAGTTCACGTGTCGAGGATGGAGAAAAGGATGAAAATGGTGCCGGAAAGTTTGAGATCCTTTTTGTGGATCGAGCTCAGGATCTCTAAATGAATCTTAACTCTGGAGTTTTGGGGGTTCTTGAGTGTTCCCAGCCTACTAGAGTCATGCCCATCATTTCTCTTCTCATGAGAGTTGGGCTCCATCTCGCCCCCCCCTCCTTACCGACCAAGAGAATAAATCTCCCTGTCGATCAAAACACCTGCTTGACGTCGCTCAGACACGCGGCGTCTCAGGTTGTACATCAGCGTATCCGCACCTTCAGGAGCCATTAAAGCGTCGGCGTGTTGGAGATCACAGGGCAGCCGCGCGATGTGATCACATCACTCACACTGGGTCTGACCGACAAATTGCTTCTGTTGCAGTCGTCCGTCTCCCCGAGTGGCTTCCCCTCCCAGCAGATCCGGTGTTTTTTTCCCGAGGCGCGCAGAGGTGTCACTCTCCTCGGCTCTCTTTGTGCGGGAAAACACGGCAGATTAACCTCCACCTCGCGCAATTACTCAATCTCCTTGTTCCCCCTTCACCGAAGCGCGGGTATTAAAGATGCATTGGGGTTTCTCTGTTCTCACGAAGGACTGGAACATCATAAGCCTCTTTGGCTTTTCAGTCTGATAATTCGTTTTTTATTAATATGAATGAAATGCTGCTTTTGTGTTCGGCGCCGCCGTACGAGCTGGCAGGCAGACTTTGCTGTGGCGGCAGTCGAGACATTTGAAATGTTATATTTATTGAGAGAGTTTATTAGAAGTGCGCACTCTGACACCGGTGTCACCTTCTGCTTCCCCCCGCCGGGCCGCCTTTGTGCATTTATTTTTATTTTTTGCCGGCAGTGGAAACCTGAGAGGCCGACTCAAACAGGGAGCGTGGCGGGCAGAGTGAGCAGATGTGGTGGAGGAACAGAGGAAATGAAAAGATGAGGGCTTCTGCTTTTGGCAGCTGAACGTTCGTCGCTGCTTTACTGAAGACGGTTGGCGAGCAGTGGAGCTCCAACATGAGCGCTGACATCTGGGGCCAGAGAGGGTGTCACCTACTAACAGACCTCCGCCAGCCAACAGACTGTAACGGAGGGAGTGAGGCAGTGCTGAGTGAATATTAATGTCACGAGACCCATCAGCTGGTTGAGTTTGTACTGTTGTTGTTGTCCTTGAAAAGACCAGAACTGAGAATACATTCGTCTTGTCTTTCAATGATAGGACTGTCACCATTTTCCAAATTCATGATTCGAATCAACAGATTGTTGGTTTTAGTCCCATTTTCAAACTCTCCTTTATAAAAGAGGTTGTTTCACGACTAGAACTTGACTTTATCTCGGTGCCATTTTTGCGGGTTAGCAAAGGTTCGTTGTAAGTTCAAATAATATTCACCAAAGAATGAAGATTCTTGTGTTCAACCAAAAGAATCACAACAGCAAAACATTAATTCAGTTTCTTGCAAAGTTTGGTTCCCTAAAATCCGTCCTGAGTTAACCCTCTTCCCAAAGAAATCAATAAAGGATCTCTGAAAAGAAACATCTCCGTTACTGTACATGCAGGGCGTTAAAGAAATAACATACTGGGAGAAATTGCCAATCCTGCTTTTAATTGTGAATCAAATTAAAGGCTCACATCGAAATCGAGACTCCCCTGATATTTACAGACTCCCCCGTCTGTTCATTAATGTGCAGAAGATGCAGATCTTTGAAATCATGGCTCAACATTTTCAAGGGAAGTAAGCTTGTCTGTGATCTTGCCGAGAGTTAGATTAGAGTAGAAGACTCTCATTCAACATCTGTTCAGTGGTGCTGCATTCATGTGCTCCTCCGATGGGCCCACGTCCCAAGTTTGGAAGTCGAACCTCCGACTTCGGTGCGTTCAAGTGCATCATGCTGGAATGTTGGAGCAACGCGGATACCGAAGAAAAAGACATTTGAGTGACAAGGAAGCTTTAAAATTACCATTAAGTATGAGTTTCATGAAAGTTTCTTGCCAGCAACCCAGTATTTACTTTCGTCCACCACGTTTCAGCATCATGTGATGTCAACTCGGCAACACGCGCACCAAAAGGTACTTATTTTTCAAGTTTGTTGATCCGACTGGAGAGGGCATTCACGTGACGTTTCGGCTCATAATCTCCTCGTCGTTTTACACATTTAGAATTTTTTTAGAGAACAGACCAAAACCAACCAGATGTGCAGTACCAAATGTAATTTATATATAAAAGAACTTCCTGAAACAGCTGGAAACTGTCGTTTTTTCAGCCAAAGTTATATACCACAGGAGTAAAAAAGGTGCATTTGTTGGTGAATGTTTTTTCTTGCAGCACAATAACTCACATTCGGTGTGTCACAGCAGCAGGACGGTGTTTGTGAGGCCGACACGCGGTAAACAACAGCTCCCGTATTCCCGGTAATGACGGAACATGTCAGCCGGTGCAAACCACGTGGCTCATTACTGTGTTTTTGTCTTTTAACGCTGGAGATCTGCGCTGTATCAAAGCTATATCTCGTTAGTGGGATCGACTCATCGCGGGTTTTGATCTTTTCACGGCGTCTTTTGTGGATACAGAAAAATATTTAATGCCTTTTCTAAAAACCTTTTCACTCTGTAATTTAGTCCAAGTCATACATTTTGGACTGAAATGTGTTTTTTTTCACTCTGCAACATGAAGATGAACAACTCGGCAAGGAGAAAATAAGCCACTGATGAGCCACCTATGTGATATGTGGAGTAAATGCCGAAATGTCAACCCTTTTATCTTGCGTGTCACTCCGTAACCTCTCGCCCTGCCCTGATCTCAGCTTCGTAGATTAATGGGTGGCGTCCCCTAGAAAAGGTCAGAGTCCGTCCGCGGTGATCACTCTGGCCTTTTTCCACTCTCACCCCGACATCCGAACAGAAAGCGTTATTCGACCAACCCCACCTTAATATAACCACGGGCCCTGGCTGTGTTTAATGCGTGGACACATACCAAACTTGACCTTTAACACAGTAACCTAAGGAGACGGTGTCGGAGATGACACGATGTCTCGCTTCTTGACTTGTCGTCTGCAAGGAATGAAAGAATGAGCCTGCGATTTAGACTTGAAACACACCAATAGATGCGTAGTACTGCGTCCACTGGCCGTCCATTATGCTGTCATGGTGTCCAGCATTCTCACATCTGCAGTGAAAGTGTTTTTATTTTAGCTGCCACAGTTGTTCCTCAGAGGGTTTTTAACCCCCATCGTCCCCGAGAAATGGGCTGCTCAGCCTGGCACAAAATCCCAATCTCCAAACCTCCCCGGAGGGACTGACCTGTGGCTGGAGCAGCCTGTTTGTGGCCTAACCTCTTCCTTATCCTCGGCTGCAGAGTAAATAACGTTCTGCATGGCTGTAGGTCTGGGTGAATACAAGAAGCTTTGTGCAGCGGTCCGTGCTGTTTATGGCCTAAAGACGTGATTATCCTCAAAATGTTTACAGAAAAACGTACACGGAGACGAGGTTAAGGTGCCGTCCTCTCCGGCTGCATCCCGTCTGTCTGGATTTGACGGGACTTGGTAACAGCTGTCCGCTTCCATCAATGTACACTTTACACATGTTTCCGCCTGCCATTAGACTTAGAGTAGATAATGTGCAGCATGTAGGACGGTGGTTATGATGAAGCTGAGAGAGAATCACATTTGCATCATATAGATCATTTGTCTGGTGTGCTTCTCATATAAAAAGGTAACAAGGTAATTTATTCGGGGGTAATGAAATGAAAGCTTGTAGTTCCTTCGTGCAACATAAACATAGAACATCTGCAGTTATTCGTACACATATATACATAACCACAAGATAGTGACGTTAAAATCCATCATGAAGCATCAACGTCGTAAACACGGAGTCCACCTGAACACTGACCGCTCGTCGAGTGCAACAAACTTAAAAAACTAAAACCAGGAGGACTGACTGGACAAGTTTGAAGCGTTTTTGCACCTTTCACAATAAAAGCCACAAACCGTACAAACCACATAACTGCTTTTGAGGCGGGACTTCAATCCACTCAGTCAAATTACCTACTTTATCAACATTAATATATACATATTTTTAGCAGTAAGGTCAAAATACTTCATAGTTTATCCCCATTATTTCCATTTATTTTTTCAAATTATTGTTTTCCTAAGCCACCAGCATTAGTCGAATCAACTAGTGGTGTTCAACACAGAAAATATCACAGTTACAAAGTGCTTTTATGATGCATATTTAATGTTGTACAGTAACACAACGAGTGTAGGAAGAGTACTTATTTCTCAGATGGCAAGTCAAAGTTTTTTCAGTTTCTCTCCGATATATTTCATTCAGTTTGTTCTTGCTCGCTTTTGATTTTTCTTCTTCGTCCTTCGCATTTTCATTCGACTTATTTTTTTTATTGAGGCGTCTTCTTTGTTCGGTACAAGCTCGGGCGTCTCGCGGTCTTATTTTTTTCCCCCCTGATGCTTGGACCTCAAAAAAAACCGGGCGCTGTAGTTCTGTGTGGAATTCTCCTTTCTGAATACGTTGAACAAGGCGGCGTCAGATAACTTTTTTGTAAGTTATCAGCTAACGACTTGTATTGGAAAAAAGTCTTTTGATAAGCTGTTTCTAAAAAGGAGGATAAACCCATTCAAGTGCTACCCACCTTTCAATGAAGAACGTGCTCGGCCATATCTAACCTCCTCATACATAAATATGGGACTCAACCCATTTCAGCCTAATCCTCGTGGCCTTTGCTGTTTGCTCAGTCATGTTTTTTTTTCTTTTCCAGCTCCAAAAACTTCCGACAAACTTGTTTAAGAGAAAGGTTTATGCTGAATTCTATTTTTAAATCATTTGATAACATGTATTAAAGCACACGGAGGGGGTGAATTCTCCTCCAGGCAGAGACTCTCTCCAGGTTTTCCACAGCTGTACAAAGTCAAGGAATAATCCAGACAGACATGACGGCCGGTCTGCATGCATAAAGCATCCATTCAATTTGTACAGCCAGGCAAAGTAGACAGCCAATCCAAAAGAGAAGCTGATAGGCTTTGACAGACGGACATGGCCTGCCACCAAAGAAATGACAAGGCAATACAGAGTCGGTCTGAGTCAGTCAGCCAAATCATTGGAAGATTACAATGTCAATGTACGCTTTAACACAATATAGGCTCCACATGTTATTCATATTAGTGGTGCTGAAAGGCTCTTTTATGACTCCCGAGCACGTAGTTCACTGCAGCTCTCCATTTTCTTCTCCCACGGAGTTCATCTGAGGGGTGGAACTGTACAAAAAAGGGGCTTCTGTTTGTCTTTAGAGGAGCAATTTGTAAGATAAGGCTGGAATTTTACATTTTAAAAGGTAAAACATAAATAAGAAATCGACCGACATCAACAGAATGAAAAAAAAAAAAGAACTGTTTTGACATCCATGCAGGCCTACTGCCTCACAGGCGTGCTAACCAGCTAGCGCCCAGCCCATTCTGTCTCATAACATCCACTTTGTACCTCATTAGGAAATAGACTGATGATAAAGATTCAGCTAAGAGATGTAGTAAACTCACCAAATGTCCTTATTAATCAGAAAAAAGCAAGCACACACCTTCTGAGATCAAGTTTCTCTTTTTATCTCATTGCAAAACATATTGCGTTCAAGCGCTAATAGGACCACTAGCTAACCTCGGCCTTTAGCTACAGCGAAGAGTAAGGTGAACATTTAAAGAGGTGTCCATATGTTGCACCCCTTGCAAGGTTTGGTTTGGTTTGGCCTGCGTTTTATTCTTGTACTGTAGGTCAGCTCATCAGTTCTTCTTTATTATGATACATAGATACAATACAAAGTAGCTCTACCAGTTTTAAAAAAAAGCATGCATGTGATATCACTGCATTAACGACCAGAGGGCTTTCAAATAACCCCATTATTATGCTATATTTGATAGTTTTTTTCTCATGTCGTGTTTAACCTGCCACTTCCTATGTGTGTTTTTGATTGCCTTATACCCGTCTCTCATTAGCTGTCCCTCCCTTGTGTATTTAAGTCCGTGTCTTACCTTCTCTCTAGGTCAGTCTGTCTGTTTTTGTCCTCACGTCAGTCCTGCCTCTCTCATCGGTTCCCTGGGCCTTTTTTTTTTCCCTCTTGGTGTCGCTCGTCTGTGTTCGTCCCTGTGTGTCCTCAGTGTTCCAGGTTTTTGTTCCCCGTCACTTTCTGCTTCGTTCCTTTGCTTTGCATTCTTAGTTTTTCTTGGATTCTCTTTTTATTGCCTTTTTGTTGCCAGCCATTTATTGCCTGTATTTTGGATTTTTTCTGTTTTTTTTTTGTTTTGTTTTGTTTTTTGATACCAGTTTTATTGAGTTTTATTTCCAACCTGCCCGTCTGCATTTGAGTCCTCACATTTGGCAAAACCGTAACAGAGTCATTGCTTTCGCAGAGGCTGCCTCCTGGTTCAACTTTGGCCTGGAAAGCTATGTTTAGCAGTACGACGGTGTCCACGCATAACTACCATGATGTTGCAGAATATATGAGAATGACAACTTTACACCCTAAAAAAACAACTAATTATTACAGTATAATTCACCTCACTGCCTCTGACACAAGCTTCCATTAAGCCAGACAGCCTTTATCATCTGACTGACATGTAATTATGAAGAAAACTCACAAAGCGCTGCATTTTTCTAGACTTCTACCAAAGATGCATTCACCCAGATGGGATGAAAACAAAATATACCACGCCATGCATCTCTTTCCTTTTATCTGACCTGCTATATGCCAGTGTGTGACCTCTGTCCGACGAGCACGCCATCTCCTGATACTGTCAACCAGCTGTACAGAGCTGCACAGAGGCTGGTGGAGGCTTGACGGCCTGTGATGTTTAACAGTGGCATAAATAGCCCAACAGACCAAAATGGAGAAAAAGGTCACACTTAAATGACAGAGCTGAACGCGGTGACATATGGTGGAGAGGTCAGCAGTGAATGTCACGGCGGCGATCAAAGATAGTTGGTATCACCTTTCAGCGTTTCGCCTTCCCGTGTTGTCCAGTCGCATGCGAGAGAAACCGTCCAACGAGTGATGATTTGTTTTACGTTTGTTGTGTTGGCCTGCAGTTTCCCCCCCCCTCGACAGCACAGTAAGCTACATCCCTCCGAGGGGACAAATGCTGCTGCTTCCTTTGGTGTTGCGTACAATCGTGAAGTGAACAATTCCAGATAAGAGCTTCAAACCCAGACAGCAACTCTGTTCCCGTCTCTCAAACAAGAAAATAACCTTTTCTTTACACTCTCACAGCCTTATTCCCAGCTGCAGGAGGACACTTTTTTCTGCTGCTGATAACGACATTTTATTTTCCGTCCGCTGCCGCACGTGGGGCCGGACAACACGCGACCCCTCATGCCCTCACAGTAGCTTTCGGCTCAACTCGCAGCACTAAACCAACTCCTTCTTCTGCGCAGCTACAGAGACAGCCTGAAGCTCCCCTGTCGGCCAACTACTGTTGTTGGAGTCGATCTGAAATTAAAAAAATGTCTCTTTAACCATTTTATATCACATCTGGAGTCACATTGCGCACCTGTTTAACAATATGTGCCCCAAAATATGACAAAAAAATCTGTTTCTTTGCATTCTTATGTCAAAACCCAGTCATGTCTAAATATCTTGCACGCCTAAGTACGCTTGAAGGAACCAAATTTCAAACAATTTCTAACTTTAAGCAGTGAGTGTCGGCATAGAGCTCAGATTTCAAACACAAATATAATCACAGATTTTGTTGAAAATGAATCATATATTTTCCGATTTTCCCTCTAATGTCCTGCCTGATGAATGGCTTTAGTCTAACAGCAGCAGGCTCCAAGAGAACTCGGCCGGTATCGGGTCCAAACAAACTTCAACAACATCTGCAGCCAGTCCGACGACAGGGAATCCAGTTCTGAGGTTGGTCACGGAGTTTAGCTGCTGTTAGACAGTTACTGCTCGTTTAGTCATGCAGCTAATGTTAGCGGTCCTTCTAGCTGATAAGGCAAACCCGATAAGAAAACCACCTCGGTACTGTACTCCTCAACTTCTTATTATCATGGCCATGTTCACACGGAGCTCCCATTGATCCAGTCGGACCGAGTCGACTGAGTGGGCTTTTCCTACAACAAGTCCCCCTAGGAAAAATATGAATATATGGAAACAAACTCTCTGGCTTCTGTTTCATGGGGACTTTAAAGAAATTTTACCTACATATGAAAGCAAATCTTGTATTAAAAATCTGAATATAGACTTGGCCCTATAGATTTCAATTTTGTGGCCAATCCTTAAATACGAGAACTAATAATATACCAACTATAATTAAATTAAAGCACTGATTCTGCCGTTAAACCCAACACGAATCGATGTACATGTTGATAACGCTCAGAAATCAGGAACACTGCTTCTGTTCTTGCGTATGAAGGAACGAGTGTGTTGTTTTGTTTACTCCACACACACACACACACACACACACACACACACACACACACACACACGCACACACACAGCGGTCTCCACAGATCAATTGTAATGATTTGCACACCGAGCAGATTGAAATTTGTACACTTTGACTTCATGTTACAGATATGATGCAGTGGGTTTTAATTGCTGCACCTTTTACGACACGCACACACACACACACACACACACACACACACACTTATCAAAGAGTTGTAACCATGAAATACAGCTCCAGGATGGGTTGACTTGAATGCGCAGCTGTGTGCAGCTATGTGCGGCTTTATGAGGCAGCGAACATGCAGCAGCCATAAATAAAGCTGCTCCATACTGTCTTTGTTCTGCCTTTAACTTTACAGAGGAAACATGGACTTAATTGGCTGTGGAAGCATTTTCTTCTTCTCAGGGAAAACTTTTAGATCTTTTTTTATTTAATTTGAGACAGCTCATAAAAAGACGTTTTTTTTTTTTTTTTTTTGAAGATGGCAGTTTTGAACTTGTTGTGTGACTCATATCTGTTGGAGTGGATGTTGAAGGAGCACTCGATGGCTGGCCTATTTTCCACGTTGTGCCGGTGACACTCGCAGGGCGGGAAAAAAAAAAACAATACTGTGCCCCGTGGCTTCTTTCATGTCGCTGTTGTGATGTAAAGGAAAAGGATGCAGAGCATTGCGGTTATGCATTAAATATTAATTAGCTATCAGAAGCATGGAAGAGTTAAAAAATCTGCCTCTCGGTTGTAGTTTTCCTTCGCAGCGAGGAATCTGTCGGTCTTCAGGGAGCTGCAGTACCATCGCTGGATGTTGGTTATTCTGTACAGTTGTGTTGAACCTGCTTTTTGTGCGTCTTTTTAAATAAATCATGGATTTTATACTCAATCATGGATGCTCTGAAGTCCAGCTCGTCTCTGAAGTATGATTCTTAACGGCATGAAACAGGGACAGACGTATTTATAACTTCTTTTCGTGGAAAATCATCTGTCGCCCGCTGCACGTTCATAATACGCTGTTGTAACTCATCATAATCTGATGTGTTCCAGTACACAAATGGTTAACAAGACATCTTTTATTCATCTACATGAGTCAATGCTTTTTTTTTTTAACAGATCTTTAAAGAATGAAATAATTCAATTCAATAAACAGCAATTAACACCACAATTAACAGTCTACACATGTTTTTTTTAAAGCAAAACTCTCGCCAAAATGCAACCTAGGCTTTTTTTTGTCAATGTATATGAGTCAAAACTTCATGTAAAAGCATAATTCCAGCGAAAGAGGCACTTTTAAGATTTATCGTATTTTCAATTTCGAGTCAAACTCATTTTCAATGGGAGTGCTACGGGCACTTTAGCGATAGCATCAAAATCTCTATTTTTAAAACACTAAGAAGGCTCGACACAACATGAAACTTTGCTGGTAGTATCACCAGGGTCTCTACACATGAACACGAGCATTGAGAACATTGTTTGTGTACACAGAGTTTACTAAAAAGAACGTTTCTGAACAACTCACGTTAGCAGTAGCTTGTTCTGCTCGCCGCCGTCCTGCCAGCGGAGAAGTATCGATCTCAGAGTGTGACGTAACCTGGAGGACAGTTAAGGTGGAACGCTACTGTCTTCCGGCAACAATGCAACGCGATATCTCACGTGACTTTTCCAGCTTTTGATTTTAGCATTGTTTCTAATATGAGGATCCTTTTTCAACTTCAAGTTCAGTATTGTTTATCACTAACAACAAAACAACAAATTTATCAGTGCATTTATATGGAACTAAGCATTAGGAGCGGTCCACCTTAACTCTCGTCCAAAAACGTCTTTATCATAATATGAGCCACTCGAGCCAGTGACGTTTGGAAAAGTCTAGAAGAGCCGCGCAGTTAAATTATTCTGTCCCCATTCAAGTTAGCCGGACGCTAAACCGGAAGTTGGCCTGCTATGTCAGCGATTCCAGGTATTTTCAAACCCATAAATTCCAATGGCACGAAAGTCCCAATCCTAGCAGGTTTAAGTGGGATTTTTCACTAGTGGAAAAGAGGTATTATAAACTTAAAAATGCAACGAAGATCTGATTCAGGTTCTTATCCTCATAATTCCATAATTACTTTTTTTGCTTTTAAACACTTTGTTACTTTGAGCTTCGTCTTTGTCCCTGACACTCCGATAACAAGAGGAAACGTTTTTAAAAAAATGAGCTTACAAATTAAACAAATTTGTTCTGCAAAGCACTGATACATTTGTACACTTAAATATATATCTACAATCTATATCTACTATGTTTATGTAGGCTATGTATGCTGCCAAGCCAGAGACTGTCTGACTGGAGCAGAGAACACTGCACAAATCCAGGCGGCGTCAGGCAGGAAGTGCAGTGGAAGAAGTTTATTTCAGGCAAAAACGCAGAGAAACATCAGGGAAACAACAACAACAGCACGATGAGGGGGAACACAACAGATGACTCGACAAGGACTGAACCAAAATACCAACTAAACTAACGAGGGGACGAGGTGCAGGAGGAGTGAGGCGGGGAAACACAGATGAGGTGGAGTGAGTAGAGAACACCAGAACAGGGGAAAGAGCTGATAGGTGTGCTGAAGCGAAACCCAAATTGCCGTGTCTGACTTCCTGCCTGGCACTGACTGTCAGTGGAAGATGTCGTCCTCTGTCAGCAAACTCCGCACTGCTTTAACAAAGCCACAAGATTCATCCCTCCGCGCCGACTGACAGGACTCATAACTCTTGCGGCTACTAGAGGACTTTGTCACTTGATGTAAACACGTGTTGTTATTGAGCGTTCGCGGTAACGACCGAGTCGGGTTCAGGTTCAGAGTTTCCTTTGATGAACTGTGTTTTTTTATGAGGTCATATATCAACAGAATAATCTGGCACGGTCTGATTGAGCAGCTGTCTGGGGCAGGGAAGCGGGCTGTGATGTTTGAACATGAATAATAGCCATGCAAACCAGCACGGATACAGTAAGCGCCCATCTTGACGTCTGAGTAAATGCACCTGAAATTGGTTTAGTTCCGCGTGCTGAGCGCCTCGGACCGAAGTACAAAAAGACGTACGAGTGCTACTCGGGAGGAGACGTCTTTCTTTCCCGGTGACCGAAAGCACAGTAACAAAACTAACAGGGGCATTTGAAACGAACACGTCTGTTTAAAATGTAAATTATTAATCGGAATTCACGACGGACAGGCTCCTTTTTATTCGTATTCCGCCACGGTTGAAAGTGCGCTCGAGTGCACGGATTTTGAAAAATGTTTTCATAATTGATCAGTGACTCTTAAGCTGCAATACAAATTAGGTGCAGAATTAGTCAGGGTGAAAACGGAGCCAATTAACATACAGTTGATTGACCCCTTTGTGCTCCGGCTCCGTGAATCTTTACAGGTTAATTTGTCTGCTCTCAATTGTTATTGATGCGATAGGATCGGGGAAATGTTTCCACGAGTTAATGGGTCTGAGAGGGATTTTTTTTTTTTTTTTCTTCTGTTAAGTAAACAAGGCAGAAGCTCTTGTCAGCTGCCGGCGGTGTCCAGACAAAAGAGGCGATAACCTGCAGAGATCAACAAGAAATCTCCGACATGGAGGCATGATGAAACCGGCAGCAACCGCATCTTGTCTTTTTATAAATTGAAAAGGTTGACATTGTAGCCTCCTACTTAAGGTAACAGACCTGAGAGGTTGCCTTTCACCCCCCCCACACACACTGCACAATATATACCAGGTTGCTTCAGGGTAATGCAGATCCTCAGGGGTGAAAAGAGGCTGTTAACTAAAGCCACTCATCAGAGGGGAAACAGGGGGATAACCGACTGCAACAAGAGAACAAGAAACCGAGAGCAGTAAACGGGGAGGAGAGGATGATTCATGGTGCGGTATCAGGAAACTGCTTACGTGAGGTGGCACGGGATGTACCAGGCCCCTCTGAAGGTTGTAGATATATCGAAAAGGTGTTATATAGCATTCAGGCGATTCATTGTGTTTTATTTGGTCACCTGTGGGGTCATTTCAGTTCAACAGACTATTGCAGAAGTTACATTTCGTTAACGTTTTCCTCTCCGGATGTATCCAGAGGTCAAACAACCCACCCGTCTGAGCCTCGTTAATACTGTACACACACACGTTTCTTGCAGTAATCATCGCTGCATTTCGTAATTACGTATGTGGGACAAACTACATAACAGTTGCATGACTTAAACGTCAACTTCTAAGCATCTAACTCCATTGTACGATACAAACTTTACAGTAAATTGATCGATGTGTAAGTCTTAAAGTTAGAATCGTTAAGACCTCCTGTAAAGACGGATGAGTCTGTATGAGTCTCAGTTTTTGGTGTGATGGCGTTTAACTCCTAGACAACAGCACTGATGTGTTTCACGTGTCGTAACACAAAACTTTGCCGCAATTTCTTATTTAGGCATCTTACCGAAAATCCATTGAAAAAACCCTTTGAGACGCGAAAACCTGAGGTGCAAATATCCCTCAAGTCCAGCCAGATGCGTACGTAAAACATCAACCCAGACGTGGCTCTTTTGCTTGCGTAACATTGCCGTGCTCCCTAAAATCACACACTTGGGTGGCATTTCATTGTTAAACAACAAAAAGGCCACATTGGAAGAGTCTTTGTTGCGGCGACAGCACGATCTATGTGTGAAAATAACTGTTATCTTTCCAAAAAAGCAGGAGGAAGTCTGTCCCTACTGAAGATTAAAAGCTTTGAAAGAAACCGCTTAACATATTCTGTGCAGTACCTCGGTACGAGATAAAGATCTCTCAAGCACACCAGAAAATATTTCATTTTGATAAAGAGCCCGATTGCTTTGTGGGAAGCGCAACAAACAGTTATTGAGTTGTTTTCTTCACTGATCCCGTACTACATCATATCTCAAAAAGTTCAAGGGAGGTGAGATACAGTCGGCCCTTAAAAAGCGTCTTTTAAAAGGCCAACACTGAGCTGTGCACAGACCGAAGTAACAAAAGTTAACGAAGAGACCATCACTTCTTTCTCTCAATCAATGGAAGACAGCGATGATCAGGCGGTGAGCAACCACTTCTGCTGAACACACGCCTTAAATATTCTTTAAGTACTGAAGGGTCCGACCTTCATCCGTCTCGGCTTCATGTTACAGCGTTCTCACTCTGGCAGCCAAATAAGCCCACAGCTGGAAAGCAGCAGGGGATCCAACGGCACTGTAAACAACACAAGTTTGAGGTCTTTTATACTCACGACCTCTGGTATTTTAAAAACAGACGGGAAGAAACCCCTCAAGATGAACCGTCTCGCTAACGGTTCAGCGAAGGCACTCTCCAAAATGAAGGTACAGGAGGAGGAGTACACGTTTGTATCAGGAAGTGTACTTTCACAGAGGATAATGGGACTCCTGGGACCAGATTCATATATCATATAGTAGGGGTGTGCATCTCTCCCTCATAAGACGATTCGATACGCATCTAGATACATGAGCTACGATACGATTCAGGGACGATACATTTTAAATACGGAACGATAGGGAACAATTTGGTGCGATTCGATACGATACGATGCAATCTGACATTTAACGATTATAAATTAAAATAAGCAATTATATAAAAGTGGCATTGTTTACCTCACCATGTCTGGAAAGCCATCACTCTCAACCACACTGTGAGGTCGTAAGTCCTTCGCAATATAACGGGCTATAGATGCCGTGATGACCCAGGACCTCGCTGAGTTGTGGCTGGAAAAAGTCTTTAATAGCCACGTCGTTGTCTTGCGTGTTCTTGCTTGTGCTAGCTGTAACGTTACTAATGTTAGCATCCGCAGACTCGTCGTCGCCCGCATGGTTTCACTTAATAGCTGTTCTACAGACCTTATGACCAGCCTTTTGTACAAATGTCCCTCCTTCTTACAAAATCCAACGCTCTTCCAAACTTTAGATTTCAGATTAGCTGATGCATTGTAAACAGTGTTGGAGTTGTCGGACATGTTGTTGTTGTTGTTGTGGTTTTTCCCTCGGATACGCTAACGTTTTTCTTATGAGAATCTCGCGTTGAACTTTAACCTTTTACAAGAGTTGAGAGACGCTCTGCAGAATTAGCAGCAAAGCTAATGTAACTTTAGAATTTGGCCATCGAGTGGTTAATGGTAAATTTATATCGATACAGGGGTCCGCGTATCGATGTAGTCGCATCTTTAACATTAAAAGCGGTTACCGATTCGAACTGGTGAATCTTTACACCCCTGTCATATAGATTTAGTAAAATCTGTCTGAAAATTGAAATAATCGACAATTGATGGTGTCTGTTATCAGCGAAAACACATCACTTCCTCTATCCAGCTCAGGTTTAACAATTAACGTATGATCAGAATTGTATTTCAACCTGTTTCTCACTCCCAACGCGTCAAATACGGCAGCCTTGTCCCTATGCTTCAGAGTTTGACCCCTGACCCCTAGCTTCACTTGTTGGAGGTGTGGTGGTATAGATAAAAGTTCAAGTCGGGTAATCGGACTTTTCCCCAGGTGACCAGATTTGTATCCTGTATGAAACTAAGAGTCGAGATGGAGTCGTATTAAAAAGCTACGTTACAGCAACATACAGATATTAATAATCAGTATAAGTTATATAATAAGTTACTTGAGTAAAAGTAGTCATTTTGACCCAGAGTATGATCTTTTCCTGAACCTAACCAAATAGTTTTGGTGTTAAATCAAACCAAACTGCAAACAGTTTCACAATGTTCATAACAGTTCAAGAGTTTATCAGCAAGTTTTATCTGCAAAGTGAATGTATTGAACCATTCTCGTGCAAAATTGAAGAAAGAGGGGTCGGTAGAGCATCACAGGTTGAAGCAAAACGCCACTGAGCAACCTGTTGTATTCGACAGTACAAGAAGAGAGAACAAAGAGTCGGCAGATAAACTCAGTTCAGTTGGTCCATAGTGACTGACATATCAATTTTACGCTTATTAGCACATACACAGAAGTTTTTTAAAACATGGATAAATATGCTCAATATAGACAATTGACTTTTTCCAATGCCTGTAACCTTTGACGTCAAAATGCGCCAGAGAGCTGGGAACAGTAGGAAGCAGCATGGAAGCCAGTGGCAAAGATGAAGTGTGTCCTTTTTAAAAAGTAGTGCAATTTTATTATTTCCTTCAGTAACATAGTTTTGAAAGGTACGTTCTGGTTCAAATAGTACACAGAGTACGGTCGTAGCATTGTTTACCGCACTGCTAACAAGTTACAGCCCTGGTGTAGTTTATTTATTTTTTTTACGAGAGTGTGTGAGATTCTTTGCTCTCCTCATCAGTTTCCCCCCCTTTTCCCTCTTTATGAATATTTAAGAGAGGTTCAGACCAACAGCCGGGGGCACATGAGGAAGAGAGGGCGAGAGAGAGAATCATAACGTTACAGTTTGGGACAATGGGGAGAGGAATGCAAAAAAAAAAAAAAAGAATAGTGGGGTGAGGAGTGAAAGTGAAAAGTGATAGATTTGGTTGGTAAGATGTCGTCGTCTTCTCAACCCGACAGTTGGCACGTATAGTGTGCCAGGATCTGTGAACTGGAGTGGCGTTGATCACATGTTGGAGTTCCATTTTTAAACACATTTTTTGCCTCCCTGTAATCATGTAAGTCGTATTAATTTAGCATGTGGTGCCTTTATCAGAGAGTTGAGATGAGAGAGATGACAGGAAGGAAAAGACCAAAAACATTTGTGCTTGTTGAGTCGGTTTTTTGGACTGATATGTTTATTTTAGTCCCGGTGAGACTGTAGAGGTTTGTCCTAATACACTGAGCAGCCGACTGGAAGATACTACCGTTGCACACTTACTGACAAAAGGGGAAAAACACAAACACTATTCTCTTTAAATAAAAAAATAGGCATATAGCAATCTGAATAATTTGCTCCGAGAAAAACATCACATCAGAGTCGCCGTTCCTGTCAACAGACTAGATTGCCACTGACGAACGGCTGGAACAACTGGAAATCACTTTCCGCTGCACTATGAATTGATGAATTCCACCACCTGCATCTCTGCGGCGCAGCACTTTTGACTGCAGCAGCTCTGGAATAATGTAAGCAGTCGCTTCTATTTCTTCTCCTCCTCACATGGAGCTCCAGAGCTGGAGGGGTATGGATGGTAATTGGTTTGACTGGAGGTTTAGTCGGCGGCAGGGAGGGGTTTCTCCAGTGGTGCTAACCGCATCTCTCTCCTGCGACTCCGTCTTCATACATCACTGAGTCAAATTTGAATAATTCATCAGCGTGTTGTGGGTTTATTTTGTCAAAGCATCCCCCCGACGTGATGGAAGGCAGGGTTTGGGATGTGGGAGGAAATGGAAGCGGCAAACTCTCAGGGAATGATCAACACAGTTATTAGTTCTTGTCAGAAACTTGTCCAACATCCATCATGGCTAATTAGGTTTATGACATGCAAAGGCACAACATCTTATTTTGGAAATGAATGGCGAGGCAGAGCAAAACTGTAAATGAGAACAGGTTGTCCGGACCTCAAGAATTACCTCAGCTACACATTTCAGATTCTGTTTTTACTTTGGCTGCTGTCGCTGGATGTATAATTCAACCTGTTGTGTAATATGCATTATACTTCTGGGAGTTTTTGGTATCCGCAGATAAAGTACGATGCTTACTCTGAGAATCCTTCTAAAATCACCCAGTCTATACATTTAGGTCACTTCTATGGATGAGCTGTGCGGTGGTGCCCTGCAGCTGCTGTCTCCATTGTGGGATCCACCACCCACTCAAGAAACATTTTGGCATTTTCCTTTCAGAGGTGCTCATCCTTTGTTTCTTTGCCTCCTGACATGAATGTCTTTGTTAATGTACAAAAAATCACACCGTCCTAGTTCCCTGAATGTTTGCCATTTTGCCTGCATCATAATTAACGATGCCAGTTGCCAGGAAATAATAAGGATTGCAGTTATTATTTCTGCAAACTGCAAATCCAAGTTTGTCATAGGCCATGTAGGACAACCAGTCAGCCAACTCCGGCCGAGTTTGTGGTGACAGAACCAGCACTTAAAGGACACCTGGGGACATATCCAGCCGTCGTTCAGGCGACCAAAACTGGATATTTTCACGGGAGACCTTTGGGACCCTTCCGGCTGTCTTTGTGGCAACCAAACCAGGTATTTTAAGCCAAACCATTAAGTTTTCCTAAACCTAACCAGAGCATAAGCACCGCGTTGTGACGAGAGAGAGATTGAATCGAAGTGAATGCAAAGCTCTAACATATCTGTGGTTTTGCAGAAACGTACCACACTGAGACAAGTCTCTTGTCCCTCTGTAGCCTTTTTCACATTCGCACACAAACGAGAAGAACAAAACACTTCTCGATCTCGAAATTCCAAGAATTTTGCATCTGTATCTCTGCGTCTCTGCGACGCGGCTGGTGAGCCTCGGCCGATTTGGTGTAAAAATACAGCACTATTTTTAATTTCTCACTCCTCTTTGCCTCGATGAACTTTCGTGTCGGCTTCAATTTTTACGGCTCACAAAAAAAAAAAAAAACAACAAAAAAACTGCACCTTCCTTTCAGACCACAGAATCGCAAGATGCTCTGCCTCGATACGACTCTCAGGCAGGGTTTTGCTGGTTTGCGCTCGGCTGTCTTGGACTCGACAGTGTCCTGCTGAGACACCTGTGGGATCTTCCTTTCAAAAAGGCTGACATTCAGTCACGTCTCTCGGGCTCATGGCTGGCTCTCCGGGGGGAAGCTGAAGAGACAAAAGCCCAACGTGGCATGGATCCTAACAAAACCAGCCGCTGCAGATTGGCTCAGGCCTCCCTGCTGAGATCCCCTGATAAGGACACGGAGCTAACTGACAGCATCCTCCTTCTCACAGGGAAAGAGTGGAACTTCCTCCGAGCTGGGAAAAAGATAGACTTTTTAAAAAGACTCGAAATTGGAGACATCAAGTGGCTTTAGATACAGAGCGTGTCATTTTAATCAGAACAATGAAAACAATGATATAGTTTGATGACATTGTGAAAATGTGTGGGATAAAAGGGAGTTGTTGTCCTCAGTGTAAAACCACCACGCTGAAACCTGCACGCACATCATGATGGGTAAAGTTTTCCTTCTCTGAGGTATCATCTGATGTTTCCCCCCAAAATTATACATGCAGTCGACCAAATTAAATGCATTGTTAGCTTTAATAATATTACATATTTGACCATTTGAACAAAAAAGTTAGGATAATGTGAGTTATGCTGCTTCAAGGTTGGCAAAATCCTCTTATTCCCCCTCGTCTGACGGTATCTGTTCAGGCTCGTGAAGTGCTGGACACAGCATTTACTCCCAGCCTCTGTGTCTCTCTAGCAAATAGTTTATTGCCAAAGTTAAAGGGAGTGGCTTTGAGCTTTAGTGAGCAAAGTGGGGAATAGAGCTGAGCTGAGCAGGTGAGGGCTGAGTCTGGGGATTGTTTTAGTTGGTTGGCAGAGAAGACGAGTGGAGGGTAGAGACGGAGACCAGAGCAAACAGAGCACACGTAAGAAAAGAAGGATTAGTGGGACCCGGAAAGCAACAGGAATCAAATCTACAAAAATGGGGATAGAGACGCAGGCTGACTGGAGAGGTGGATGCGGGAGAGCTGAGTGTTTGAAGGAGTGTTGATGACAGGATCAGATGCAGCTGCACCAAACACACACACTCAGGGAAATGTGAAAACTAGGAGGTAGAAGTGGAGGATAATGTTGTGTTGGCTGTTCCAGCTCCTATTAAAGCTACAACGTATGTTCACCATCCTTTCTAGGGCATCTCTGGAAACAATAAAGCTCTGTGGGTTTTAACAATCTTTGGCTGCACAGCCTTATTTGTAATGACTGACCTTCCTGCAGTCATTGGGTCGGTAATTGTGACTGTCAGTGTTGCCAGATTGGGTAGTTTTCCGCCCAGTTGGGCAGTTTTGGGAGAGTTAAAATACGCTTTGGTGGGTCGACAGATTTTGGGCTAGTTTACAATGAGGAGGTTAAATGTTAAAGATGTTATTTCACTGATCATTCTTAAATCGATCACATTATTCATGCAAACACATCCAGTCACTCAACCAAAAGCTATTTATTATTCTCCTGAGAGGTGAGTTACCAGCCATCTGTGGCTTATAAACACACACACGAGCCAATCTGGCAGCTCCAGTGAGTGCGCTTTAAGGGATTAACTGAATTTCACACGTTTTCAACCACAAATTTTAGTCTGTTTCCATGAAATCCTCCACATTAAATGACTAAATACTTAAATCTTTTCAAATTGCACTCCATCACGTTCAGGCACATAAATGACTTTTTCAGGGGGTTGGTAAAGATCATGGTTTGAGCTAAAGTAACTCATTTGCCAGGAAAGCGAGGGGAGTTTTGTCGTCACGGTTGAAATAATAACTACAGAAATATGTTTTGTTGACCGACCCCGTCCGTCACACTACGTCCTCCTTTTCTCCCAACAAACAAGACTCATGATTCCTTCCAGCCACTCCAGTCTTTGTATCTTGAACATAAACACACGTCGCTTTTGGGGATTTTTGGCTGAAAACACTGATAGATGTTCATGTTTGCAAGACATCATGAATTGATTTTGCCACGCAGAACAAGAGAGCCGACGCTGCAGCCTTGTAATTCCCAAAGGGAAGAATTAAAAAAAAACACAGAAGAGCGCAGAATACATCATCATGATTGACAAGCGACCACATGCTTTCTGACCCTGCAGCCAATACACATTTAAAAAAAAAAAAAAAAAAGACGAGAGATGTTTACCTCCCATATGAGCCAGGTCTGGACTGCTGCCATGCCTTCTGTGATGGAGGAAGAGTCGAGAACATTTAGATGGTAATGCACGCAGATACTTTCCAATCAATGCCCAGGCTGGAGATACTTAAACTCTGCGTGGCATTGTTTTTGGATGTCCACCGGCTCTCTCGGTTGCGCCGTGATGAATGCAAACTGCGGCGTAAAATTGAATAAAAGCGAAACAACACAAACGAAAATTCAATAAGAGGAAATGAATGGGGCTTTTCTGCGAGACCAGGGAAGTGTATCTAATCCCTTAATTAGACAGAATGTCCACATAATGTTTTTCTTTTCTTTTTTTTTTCCTTTTTCTGCGATGGCCGTAGAGATGTAGGGAAGAGAAGAAAGAGGGATGGAGTGAAGTGGATAATTAAAATGAAGGAGGATACGGCGGGATGGACGACGCAGGTGCTCTCGGTTTTGACATTCAGCTGAGGGTTCTTAAGAGAAACCATAAAACTCACAATTCCTCCAAACGTATGTTCCCTGCCTTCGCTGATTAATAAAAGCAGTGATTTAAAGCTTTGTTGATATCATCTGTTCTGTTTGGGTCGTGTTACCGCTGCCAAAAAACCAAAGCTCTGCCTTTTTTTTCTCCGCTTCCTATCTCTGTCTCTGTCTGAGAGCAAAAGAAATAGAACTTTTTTTTTTTGGTACCACACCGAGCCAGAACTTCACAAATTAAACCTGCTGCAACAAAGTGCCGCTGCAGCAGAAAATACTTAATCTTAAATCACACTTTCTGCAGGACTTTGAGAAGAAGAGTGGGGGGGGGGATTGTGTGGACGGGGGAGCGAGGGGGGAAAGGAGGGTCACATAACGGGGATTCGCGTTTTTCGCTCGCTGGTGTTGCTACATTATACAATAAAACCAGCCGACGCTAATGGAATGATAGCAAACGACAAACCCGGGCAACACAATATTGCTCCTCCCTGTCTTAAGAGTGAGAAATCACACCAATAAACATGGTTAATGGCAGCGCAAGTAAAAAAAAAAAGAAAAAGAAACGTGTCTGGAAAAAAAGCTGGAGGTGCGCGGATGTTGGAGGAGGAAGAAGACAGTGAAGGAGGGAAGGCAACATATTGAACCAATAACTACACAAACGCCGGCGATGTCTCCCTCAGCGCCTGTTCCACCCCTAATTCTCTATGCCGTCTCCATGGCAACCGTTGGCTTTTGTAGCCCACCTCAACACGAACACGAGCGCCGAAGACAAACACACAGACACACAGACACACACACACACATATGCTTGTACATGGACACAAACCCATGTTGTGTTCCGCGCTGACAGGTGATTTCTGCTGCAGGTAAAAAGGGCAGAAGCCTTCAGTGGTGTTTGTGTTTCGGCAGCAGATATAAAAGATATCTCCAGTTTGACGACGAAAGACATTTTTATTTGATTTAATGAGACTCTGAGGTAGTCTTTTATCATTTCTCCTGCTGCTTGATCTCTGCGGGAAATATCTTCTCCTGTGCTCAATTACGAAAGCAGGAGGGGGAAAAAAAGGTTTGAAGCAAAATTATGCAACTGTTTTACCTTAAAAACGGCAGCTTTAAAGGACGGCCCCTCTTTCATCATCCACTCTGTGCACCAAACATGTCATCTTGCACCGGGTTGAGCGGGTACGCACTCAAAGTCCAAGTAGAATTAACTTTACGTAACAGCTCCATTCGATCTACCAAGCATCTCTTCTCAGATGTTACACACAAGCATGTTTTTAGCTCGCACAATATTGTAATAATGACTTGGAGTCGTGTGCAATCGCGAAATCTCAAATGGCAGCTCGTCTTTGGATTTATATGCGAGGGAATCCAAGACGTGTAGCGCGCTGGCTCAGAGTATCATCACTAGCCTCGTGGGGTGGAACAAGAGGAGCAGCGGTGAGATGTAATCTGGTAATAATTCTGTTACTGTTCGTCCACGTGCCACTCCAGCAATCACACTACAAACACCCCGAGGACGGGTACCCAATAAATATTTGCCCTCAGCAGTCATGAAACGGGACCTGCAGGGACCCAGAGGTGGATAGTAAATAAGGCAACATCCAGAGGTGACGCAGAGGTCGGCCTACTGATGTTTTTGTTTACATCTTTCATATTTTTTTGTCCGGTAAAATGTATTTAATGACTCGGCTTTAACTTTGCAGTAATTAGAGGCCAGTAAAACTCTGGAGTCAAAGTGTTTTTTTAATGTTTTGTTTGAATTTCTAGAGAAGCAAAATGAGCATAAAAGAGGGGGTTATAAAGAACGAAGCAGGAAACAGTTTTTGCTCTGTTGTCTCATCTTTTATAATCCCTATGGGATATGGGCTCTGGTATTATGATAATCATCCCGCTGACAGCTTTATTGCATTATCATTTCACTATGAACGCCTCGAGCCGAGACGGAGCCAAGAAGTCAATACCACAATGTAAAAATGATCAGTGTCATTTTACAGTAAATTCCTGGCTATCAATTGCAGTAAATTCACAGAAGTATGCTGTAATTATCTTACAGTAATATAGAGGAAAATCACAGTGAACGTATTGTGTTTCTACAGTAGCATAGAAACTGTTATAATACAGTGTTGTCATGTAAAATGACACTATGATACTGTAAGAAGCATCTGTTATTGTAAATATGCACATTTACAGTAACATTACAGCAGGGTTGTGTGTTTTTATGTTCACCCAACCATATAGCTTTTTAGCATGCTAGCCTTTTAGCATTCCTACCTTGCTGGACCACTTGTAGGCCTGTTAGCTTGTTGTTAGCCTGTTAGCATGTCTGCTTGTGTGCCTTGATGTAAAACTACTACTGTTAACAACGTTTTATTGCTCAATGTATGGTGCTGTACCCTTATTACATGCATTACATTACGGCAGCGTATTATAAAATTCCAAATAATTTCCCATCATGCATTGCAAAAGCATAGAAACAGTAGTTTACCGTCAGAACTGACTGCGGAAACCTGGCGTTTGTTAACAGTGCAGGTTCGACGCTAGGCTAAGATTTGATGTTAATTCAGCCTTGACTACTGTTCATTTGATGACAAATCAGCCTCTTTGGTTTTGCACTTTGTAACCTGTAGTCCTTTATTCACCCTAAAATACTTTAACAGCTGCCATACACACATTTAAGTGCTCTGTAAAACTCACTTTAAGGTTTAAACTGTCAGGTTTTAGTGGGACATGTAGCCACAAAGCTCTTCTTGGTCCATGAGATGGTTGCAGATACATCGAGTACACTATTTCTCATAAATCAAACGCTATCATTGACAGGTCACCCTATAATAAAAAATGTATACTGTATGTGTTGTGCTGTTTACAGGGGGCCTTGTAAACAATGTTGAAGGAGAATCTCAAGGTTGTTTGTGCCTGTGTTGATGTGGCTGTGAAGATCTTTGTAGATACAGTCTTCATGTGCGAGTGTTTTTCTGCGGGCCCGTGTTTACTGTATATTTTGTGAATCTGCGAAACATCGACGCGTCTGATGTTTACAGTCTCACTCTCACTGCTTCTATCGATCGACTGTGATGTGCAAACATTATGTCCTCCACGAGAGCTGCATGCACAGAGACTCAACTTACAGTTTATGCTTTACAGGTGGCGTGCAGAAGAAGTAAGAATCGCCACGCTGCTGCTGAACGTTGCAGGTTACGGGTGTGCAAATAAGCACAATGAGACATGACGGTAGTGAAAACACAGCATAATCACACACAAACACGCCACGAGAAGCAAACAGTACTTTTCCTGCATGATTTTACAGCCCAGCGGCATGTCTGCAACACCACACACTATTGAAAGTGACACTGGTGACTAAACAGATTGAAAAAAAAACGAAACCAGTCCAACGTGTGCATCGTCCAAATTAACATGGACCTACAGCAAATGCGCCAAGGCTGGTGCACACAATTAAAACACAAACGCTGTGGCAAAAGGAAGTTTTCCCTTTCCTGCTGCCCATTAACTCAGTGCTTACTCGCACAGATGAGCGAGCAGCGAGCGATCCACTTTATGTCACCTTAATTATCACCTGGAACTACACACAGCCTCTCGCACTGCAGGCGAAGTCTGCGCCGCTGCCATCTACGGCTGTGTGCCAAATAAACAGAAAACACAGACCCTGCAAAACACTGATATTGTGCACAGAGCCGGCATTAACTCATAAGTATCTGACTTATTATGGTGGTAGTTAAAAAAAAAAGCTGTCAGAAGAGTTAGAAGACAAGTTAAACGCTGAACTCAGTTTGAACTACATGAATTATTTCACCACTTAACACATTTTCAGTCGCGATCATTTGCAATGTTACGACATAATCTTTGGCTTATACCGCTATTTTATGTTATTAACATAATTCTGGTGTCAAACACAGTCCGGAACCAAAAACAACCCTGAAGCCAATTATCTTTTCTAGGTCATATCTGTAAAGTAAAGTGCATTTTTATGACATGATCTCTTGCTGCCTCCTGTTTCATGTTTTCAGGACTTTTCAGAAGACACACATTTTGTGTGAAGTCAGAATTTCCACAGCATTCTCATTATTTTCTGACCTCAATTAAAACTGAAAAGAAAAAAAAAAAACCTTGCCTGAATGTCTGAATTTCATTTATTAGTAACTTAATGCGGATAAGAAATTTTAAGATGGTGTCCTTGTATTTAATTCTTATGTTAACAGAATATAAATATTCACCAAAATGCACAGAAGTGGATAAGCTATTGGCAAAGTTAAGGCAAATATTAAGCAAAAATGTTTTTAATAGTTTAATACGCCGTTGCTTAATGAGCAAACTCCTTGTCACCTCACTCTGGATGCCAGATATTAAAAACATTTAACATAAATTTGACAATGTTGTGGTTTTGTGTTGTTTGTATGAGAATGAATGGAATCGAACACAATTCTGGCCTATCAAAAATTTAATTAAAATTGAAATTCACCTTTGTTTTCCAGAGACGTTTTCTGATTTTGACATAATAACCCTCCTCGTATTTTTCCTACACCCCCTGAAGTAGGCCTGGATATTTACTGCTGAAGGTATTTAAAGTAAAAAGAAACGGGTCAAAATAATTAATTAAAGTGGGCTTTTTAGCATTTTCAGTAAATTAGTGAGAATTTTTAAAAGCTATAAACATGTGTGATCAGGCAGCGAACAGTAATATCTAGTACATATTAAATCAATGTTTATCAGTCAAGTACAAACACTCAGGGGACAGAAACATGTTGCTGTTTCATCTGTGCTGCAGCTGCTGATTTTCATCGCCTCACGCTCTTATTTTGCTCATAATCGTGTTGCTCTGGGAGCAGCTTCACTCCGGTGTTTACTGTAAGACTGCGCTGTGTGTCAGACTGGAAAAGTGCTCAGCTGAATGCCAAATTTGGAGGTGGGCTGTTAACTTTGCATGACTTTGCAGACTAACCCTTGAAGCAGCAGTTTAACATTTCGGGGAAAGACTTTGTTTCGTGCAGAGAGTTAGATGAGGAGATGACTGGCACTCTTATATCTGTCTGTAGTACATGAAGCTATGGTCAGCAGCTGGAAGAATGACTGCCAGCAATGTACATTTCTGAATTTATTTGTTTTATCATTTATTTATTTGTTATATGTTTCTTTAGGTTTCCCTCAATTTCATGTTTTATGCTGTGCTTATGATCTGCTTAGGTTTAGACACAAAAAAACACTTTTATTACACTCAGGAAAATATCACGATCTGGCTTAAAATACATGTTTTGGTTGCCACAAACACAGCTGGAGATGTTCCTGAAGTCTCTTATGTCACCACAAACTCAGCTGTCGAGGTCTCCATAAAAATATCCCATGGTGTCACACTTACAAATGACCTGGCTGCCTTCTCGCCCGTAACTCCACCACCTCCTGATTTGACAGTGAGGTCATAAACATGTCATGTGCAAATGGCTTCCTGGGATTATGTGAGCCAGGCTAGCAGTTATCACCTGTTTTAAGTCTTTATGCCAAACTAAGCTAATCATCTCCTGGTTCTAGATTTATATTTGACAGACAGAAATCAGGGCCATATATATATCCACAGGATAATCGCAGATCAGGTGGCCTGATCATCAGATTAATATCAAGATTAATAGCGGATGGGATGCGGGTGTGTGAAAGCGATCCTCCAGCAGAAGTGCGTCCCCCGGTGCACATTTGCGCACCAGGCACAGCAGCTTAACTTAACTGATAATCTAAATCTGTCAACAGACTGACAGGATTGGTCAGAATCCAGTGTTAATTAATGTTCTGTGTTCTTCCACACACGGCGAGGGACACGCAAAGTCCAGATTCATACAGTTAAATTGTCAGGAGTAAAGCAGCTGTCCACCCGATGAATCCTGAGCTCCATCACAGCTGTCTAAAAAACATTTATTTCAGAAGCTAGAATCTTAGTTTTTGCATCCTCTGGAGAGTTTCATGTCTCCTCTCAAGTTTAGAACTACAGCTTTTAGTTTTGCTTGCCTTCTTAATAAACATAAACAACTGCTTCTATGTGCCTTTCCAGTTGATTTCTTAGTGGTTATTATGAATACATGTCGATAAATAACTTTGGTTTGGTTTAAAAGTATGACAGTTGGTCGGTTATTAGCCTCCTCAGCCCCAAACGCCGCCTATTACTCTTCTCCGGCAGCGAGAAAGCAAATAAACTTTTTTCCCAGGATGTGGAACTATTGCTTTTACAAGAAACAATGAAAAATTCACTCCATAAAACATCATACATAAAAGCATGAAAGCACTATTGATCTATGTTCTGCTGTTTCTTGTCTTTCTCAAGAGACTCACTGATCTTCAGTCAAGTCTGATGTATATTTTAAAATGTGATTATTTCTGTATTGTAACATAAAGTGTATATATTTTGGTGACTTAACTTGTCAAACAGCAACAAATAACCAAGCAGAAACTGCTCATTTGACACATACTTTAAAATAAGGCTACAGTGGACACTTCTCACCATCATCTGAAATTATCTTTGTTGAAAACAGATGCGTGACTCGACCTTGTCATTCACTTCTCGTGCAGAGATAGATGTTTCAAGCGCCTCTGACTCAACGCTCCGGCACTGAACGAGTTTTATTGCCTCCCTGGGCAGCGTGCAGCTGTGAATAAATATCCACTAATTGAGTCATTTTCTTAATTCCAACTGATTTGGAATCGCACTGGCTCCCGCCGACGTCCCGCCGTGTTGATGAGAAAATTATATTTGACCAGAGGAGTCAAACCCGCAGAGTACGAATGACACAGGCCTCCAATTAAACCGGATCATAATCCCATTCGCCTGCGCTCTCACCACGATACATACATTATCGAGATTGGAATGCTTTAATTCTCCCATACATTCCCAAAGCGTTAACGCCAAGCGAGCTGTAACCTTGAATGGTTGATAAGTAATTTTGTTTTGCCCTCAACCTACCTAAAGCCCAAACAGTGCGCTGGTTTTAATTGCAGAGCAGTCACAAGAGGAGCGGAGAAACAAAAGCTTTACAACATAATGAGAGATGTTCTGTAATTTGATCATCAAATGTCTAGACATGTAGTATAAACAAAAAAGAAGAAGAAGAGATAAAGGCGTACCGCTTATAATCAGATGAAAGGATTTCATCAAATCAGGCCCCCACAACAATGAACAACAAAGCTGTGCATCTTCAAAAGAACACAAGAACTGGAGATGACCCTCAAGTATAACAAATGCATAAATCTTCCTCCTCCCTCAGGCATCAGGTGCTCATGCCTGAGTCAACCGTGATGTTTTCGCTTATTTGAACATTTCATTTTTTACCTGAAATCTGCTGTCTGTTTGCAAATATAAAAAAATGTTTCCCCTTTCTTTTGTACTTACCAGAAACCCTCTAAATGGCCGCTCGTTCAGAGAATGCAGAGAAGCATAATTCTGCTTTATGTAAGCACGACCTGGAGGGCCTGGCAAATTCAGTGGTGGAATGGCGGGCAAAAAAAAGAGAGGTTGCTCGGGGCAGACAGTGATGGATGGGGGAGTGTCTGGACCCATCGGCTTAGTGTTAAGCATACGCTGCATCTCTCTGTCTCGTCGCGCTGCCCTTTAAGGAGCATCAGCAGGTGCTCCATAACTCGGTGGCATATTGGAGGGGAGGAAGGTGGGACACACAGCGCTGGTCAGCCCCGATAAAGGTCCGCGTCCTTGAGAGGTGGATAAAGAGTAAACAGCATGGGATGATCCTCGCCTTTGTCGTGTGGACATGGGAGCGTCTGTGCATGCTGGTGCGCAACCTCTGGGTGTGTTTGTGTTGTGCGACTGAAGGAGAAAGTGTCAGCGGAGGCTAATCAGGCTGCCACTCAACGTGGTCCAGATAGATGTGATCAGGGTGGGCTGCAGATTTTTTTTTAGATCTGACTGACACCATGTACAAAGATTTCTTGGTTCTTAGTTAGTGTGTGTAAATAATTTAAATTTGACACTTTGTATAAAGTCACAGGGTACAAACTCTTCTCTTTTGGAAGTTTAGTGCAGCGGAAAAAAGGCACGAAATAACTTCTCAGGGAGGAGAACGGAGAGACGTCCGATGGCCACCGAGGACCAGATGAACCTGGGGGTAATCGTCCAGGAAATGTTTCATCAACTCCTGCGCTCCCTTCCTCAGCAGATTTGCATCCCCTCCTGTTCGCCTCATCTTTCCAACTTTCTCTTTCCCTCCATCATTTGATGAATGACCCTGAACAGCTGTCACTGTAGCGACATTTAATGGCTTCTGCAATCACCGTGACACGTCTGCAGTAAACAGAGACCCGTTCCTGTCCCTCTGTCGTATAGAGAAAAACAACACAAACGTATAACCAAGTGGGTGAACAAAATGCACGAAACCCTGGGAAGTGTGCATTTCAACACATTTTGAATATATTATAGGGAGGGTGTTTCTTGAATATATCAGATGAAATGTATTTACAAATGTAGTACCTGTGGGGAAAATTCCTCATGATTTATTAAATACGTGAAAAGCAAGCAAGGCTGATTTATTTTTACATCACATTTTGAGATATTTTCAGTTAAAAGCAATAGACTGGAAAAAGTCAGGAAACTAAAGTAAGTAAACTCGAACTAAAGGCAATGTTGCTTTTTAGCTTTAATGTGAACGCCCAGTGTGGAGGATTCAGTGGCATCTAGTGGTGAGATTGGACATTGCAACCAACTGAACATCCCTCCTCTCACCCTCCCACTATAAATGCAAGAAATGTATATTCCGAGCCAGTGTTTGGTTTGTTCGTTCTGGGCTACTGTAGAAACATAACAGGCTCCACGAGCGGATCCTACTGGGATCCGGGCAGCGCAGTCCGAACCCGGCCGGTCCACTCTGTCTTTTCTTGACACGCTCTGGCAGCAAAGAGCGGCTCCAGAGGATGAGTGATCCCGAGAGGAGCAGCAGCAGAACCTCGAAGGAGGCGGAAGAGGTCGGTGTGTTTACTGGGAGAACTACAGCTCATAAATTGCCGTAACAGTGCTGCTACAAAAACAGACATAACAGGAACTGCGCTATTGCCGTCACTGCAATTGCAAGTTGGAAATGGATAGAGAGAACGCGACCAATCGGAGGCAGAGAAGGGCGGGTCCTGAAATAAAAGCGGTGGAGTCAATAATAATACGACCTGCATGATTTAGAGGTTCATGTTAAGGTAACAAAATCACAACAATTCTTAGTTTCAGGGGATTATACATGTTAGATGCCCTTAATTCCACACACTGGACCATTTGAAAGTAATAAGTAAGTAAAAAGGTTTTTACGTGACGTCAGTTTCACCAGAAGATTGTTATTACAAAGTGTCTCTCCGCATTCCACCGAAACCAAACTGGCTCCACACTGAGGGAAGGCCGAGGGACATAATGAGAAACAAAATGGTGCGCGTTTTTGCACTGATGACGATGAAAGCCAAGGGCTGCAAACTGTTTGTTTCTTTTGGCTGTTTTTCTGCATTAAATAAGCATAAATTTGGGAGGGCACACATTCGTCTGCTCCGATTCTGTTTTCATCCTTAAACTTGAGACGGAAAACACAACAGTGTTGCTCCTCAGACTGATGAGCAATGCCAGGAGTGGCTTCAAGCTGTAATTGAGCTTTGATTTTCTGAGTGTTTACCTCCTTGGTATTCACCTGCTCCCCATTCCTAATACTGAGGATATTTGTTAACATTAAAACGAATATACTGATAGAGACAGTTTGTGTGTTTTTTGCTCAAATTCATCCCCACACACTGCTGAAGTGTCATGTTTCCATGCCAGCGAGGGGGAGAAAAAAAAAAATCAATGCACACCTTGCAGAATATGATGAAATCATGAC
Source organism: Sparus aurata (assembly GCF_900880675.1). Taxonomy (NCBI): domain Eukaryota; kingdom Metazoa; phylum Chordata; class Actinopteri; order Spariformes; family Sparidae; genus Sparus; species Sparus aurata. The sequence goes on along the minus strand of NC_044204.1, from coordinate 31,411,663 downwards.
AGCATATAGATCTTTTCGACGCCTCAAGGCTTTCTGGAAAGCTAATAAAATTCTTTTTCATTTCAGTGCTGCTTTATTACCATGTGCTGTATTTCTTTTCAGGGCAGTCTTGGGTCTTGGTGAGCTTTGACACTGAATAACAGCACATAACCTCATGGAGCGCAAGTCATACTGACAACAATTGCTTATGTGTACATCACAACTAAATATGCTGGAGTTTATGGGTACATGAAGAGTCTCCCGTCTTGTGCTCGGCTGCTTTCTCACAGGATTTTATTGAGAATCGAATGGTACACATCCTGGGATTAAAAATAATCAGAGAGCTTTTGTTCAAGTTTGCTGCTAAAAATATCTTAGCTCCTTTGCAGCCCAGCCTCCAGGATTAAATGCTAGGAGCCCACTAATACATTCACATTTGTACGCGTCATATCACGTTCATATTACACATTTATTATCTGACTGTCGTATCAGAAGGTGGAGAGGACGGTGGTGGTGTTAAAGGCGAGAAGGCTGCCAAACCAGTGATCACAGTCCAAGACATATATATATTTTTTAATTTCCAGCAGTTTGTGTTGACCGAAGCAGGTATTTAAAGCTAAAACATAATGTTTTCCTAACCTTAACCAAGAGCATTTTTTTTGCTGGAGCAAAGGGTCTAAAACTGTTGTCAAGTCAGGTGTGCATCATCTGCAGAGATGGAGCTGAGAATAAGTGCACCTTGTTGAGACGGCACATTTTTCACTTGACTGTCACCTTTAAAATCACTAAATCAAGTGAGCAGCTTCAGTTTATGATGTCCCGGAGTTAAATGCAGGGTATACCGATATAGATACCTGTGTCAGCTGGTCAATGAGCCACAGGTCCACCGGTGTGCATCTGCACAGTGTGATGAATTGAGCAGTGACATCTGTCTGGGAATGTTGCGGTGCCATTTTGTCCCACAGCGTGCGGCTCATTGCTCAGTGGAGATGTGGAGTCTGGATGGGCGCAGCAGGAATGGCACCATCTGAGGCCAACAGGCCTCAGGGGCAGAAGGGACGTGTGGGACTCTGTTTAGGGTACATCTGGACAGCCGGCTGTCCTCTATCTGCTGGTGTAAGAGCCAGACTCAGCTGAAAGTCCAGCTGTCACTTCTGCTGCTGCGAAATGCCGGTTTCTCTTCCTCAAGCGCCGACATCTGAGTCAACTGAACTGTTCAAAACTCGAGAAAACTATTCCTCCTCTGTGTTTTGCTTAGCTGCAGTCATTCGGTTGGCGGTGCTCGGTTAAATGTTCCATAGCAAACCAATCGTTGCTGTTACTGCTAATCATAACCAAATGTTGTTTTTTTCACCTAAACCTTGCCAGTGTCAACACAGTGCTGTCACAACGTACAAGAGACAAAGTTGTTCACCATCGCCCTGTACCTATGTGTCTGGACATATGAGAACGCGCTTGCGTGCCAATAAATCTTACAAATTGAGCACCAAAACATAATTTCTCAATATCCCGAAAAACAGCACATATTTTCTTTCAGCAGGATGTCATAGTTTTCCTTCCAAGACTGTACACATCACTGTCTACAGAGTCCTTTTCTGAAATAACACCACTATGGTTTAAGTTTGATTAAGGTTTGGTATAAGGGACGATACAGCTTGAGTTAAAATTACTTCTTTGTTAAAGGTCCATTCTGCAGGATGGAGTGTGACCTAGCGATAATGTGCCCTTCGTCTCACCGTTCCTTATGACGGCTGAAGAAAACCGGCTGTCCATCTGGATTTCTGTAGAAACCTGGCATTGCAACACGACGGACTCCACGGAAGACGATCTGCTTCTTCTGTAGATCTCAAATGCCGATTGTAAAGTCACAAAAACCTAATAGTTATATATAATAATAAACAATAATCAATTCTTGCCAATGGATTGTCCTTCGTCCTGCACACGTTTAGGTTAACCCGGGGTTAAGGTTCAGGGAACAGTCACAACTACAGTCGTCACTCTACGCACTACAACCATCCTGGGAAAGAGATACACACCGACACAATTGTTTTCTTGCGTTATCGCTATTTTTTTTTTTCTTTTAAATAGCGTCGCCATCAAAGACCCAAATAAAACAGAATTGCTCATCTCCCATTCTTTGCACAAGCACAATTTCACCTCTCGAGCGATTTTCTCCCTGTTCCCCGACACAGTCCAAACGAAAATAACAAACGGGCCGCCGTGTATTTAATTTAATTGTGACTGAACGTTTCGAAGTGTCTGCATTAAACATACTGCTGCTGCTGCTGCTGCTGCGTCCTCTCAGGGGCTGAAGTCTCCTGACTGTGTTTCAAAAACAAAACACATCCTAAGGCCATGGAGGTGCTCTGAGATATCATTTCACATTACAGGGCAATCACTTTCTTTTGACCGAGTAAACTGCAATTTAGAAGGGAACTGTTTTATTTATTCAGCGTCCCACCTCTCTCATGAAATAAACACGACCTTCATCACTTTAAAGATGTGAACGAAAATCTCTGGTATGAAAAAAAAAGCTTTCTTGTTACGTCTAATTAAACACTGATTCAGACAGGTTTCATCCTCTGAAAAAAAAAAAAAAAAAAAGGCCCTGAAGATGATGTGTGCTTTAGTATTTGAACGACGGACAAAGTCCACTGACAAATTTAGGGCACAATGAGAGAGAAATCCATTATCCATCTTCCCTCCACGGGACATGCACTCAATTAAAGCAGGCCTTTCTCTTACATTCACAGAACTACAATGTAACATAAATCCCTCACATGTATTTCATCTTCATCCTATGACTCATTTTATCTTACGTAAGGAGCGCTTTCGCCACCAAAGAGAGGCTTACAGTGGGATTTTCAGCCAAGGTCCTGGTGCGAAGAACAACTGACTTTCACACTGAAAGTTTGCCATTAACTTTCCCTTTCAAAGCCACCCGCGGCACCTCGGGTCCAGAATTCCAATTAACGAGTCCTCGCTCTCGTCTGTGTGACTCCTGGGGGTTGTGGGGGGTGCATCCTGTGTAAAGAGATAGGAACGTTTGACCCCTCTGATCTGTACATGTGACAGAATAATGCCACCTTAGCTCCGGGGACGGACAAATGTAAATGGTGATAGTAAGCGCCTTTATCCTCCGACCATCCCCCACCATCTTCCTCCTTCTGTTTGCCCTCATCATTGGACTGGAGAAGGAGGAGTTTACCTTGTTAACTCCGTTGCGGGGTCACTGTTAGTTTTAAAATACAAGTGTTAAGTGTTTCAGGTGGTCACAATTGAAGTAAAATGTAATATTTTTTACTTCTGGCCAGTGGCGTGCGCAGACCTTTTGAAGGGCAGGGGCGAAAAGAAGGGCACTTTAGCGCGCGTTTTGGCTCCCAAGAGGGCACTTTAGCACGCGTTTTGGCTCCCAAGAGGGCACTTTAGCACGTGTTTTGGCTCCCAAGAGGGCAGTTTATCATGTTCTAACCAGCCAAGGGGCAGTTTAGTGTGTTTTGCCAACCAAGAGGGCACTTTGGCATACTTTTTTGGCTCTCAGGAGGGCACTTTAGCGCGCATTTTTCAACAATTGGGCCACTTGGGGGGGCGACCGCCCCCCCTGCCCCCCCTTGTGCACATCACTGCTTCTGGCATTGCAACATTGATTTATCATCACTCCTGTTTCAGGCGAACACATAAGACGCACCGTTACTTTGATTGAACGATGGGTTCTTTCAAACGTCGCTGGAAGCATTTTGGATAACGTAAATACACAACTCAACAATATATTTAAAGGAGAACTTCGGTCGATTTAAACATGCAGCTTCATTGCTCAAGCTACCCTTGACTTGCGAGTACCAAAGACGCGAACAAATTTGGTCCAGCCATTACAGAGCTCCGTGAACGGAGATTTAGCATTGAACGCTAACTGCATGGGGTCAGAACTTCACGCTGTGTTTTAAGCATCTTAACATGCTCTACATCTCACACCAGAAGTTACGCAACATCAGCAGACACCTTAGCACACAGCACTGTAGCGTGTATGACTCAAAATGAATAAAAAAAGTAGTTAAAATAGTGTGTTTGTGCAAGGAGCTACTTACCTGTTTGTTGACATCCGCGTCTTCCGGTAGCTAGACCAAACTAGCGTATCCACCGAGTGTGCACTTAACAGGCTTAACAGGCTATTGTAAGGCTCATGGCTCATGACAGGTTGTAACATGGACATGTACATTATGAACATACACACGAAAATGCTGGAATACGTTTCCGTCTCCGCCAGTGAGGGAGTAAGTGCACGCTCGATGGATTGACTAGTTTGGTCTAGCTACCGGAACACACGGATGTCAACAAACAGGTAAGTAGCTCCTTGCACAAACACACTATTTTAACTACTTTTTTATTCAGTTTGAGTCATACACGCAGGCATAACTTTTGGTGTGAGATGTGGAGCATGTTAAGATGCTTAAAACACAGCGTGAAGTTCTGACCCCATGCTGTTAGCGTTCAATGCTACATCTCCGTTCACGGAGCTCTGTAATGGCTGGACCAAATTTGTTCGCGTCTTCGGTACTCGCAAGTCAAGGGTAGCTTGAGCAATGAAGCTGCATGTTTAAATCGACCGAAGTTCTCCTTTAACAGAGATCTAGTCATATTTAGACAGATTAGGGCCAAATAGACATAGATACTTTAAGTCAGGGACTCTTTTTTAAGGAAAATCTGAGTAAAAGAAAGAAGTTTTGTTTTCTCTTAGTACTATTGTTCAATAATTAGGAGCTGGTCCATTTTTGTGATTGAATATGAGTCAAACCTTCGTGTAAATGCATAATTACGACGAAAGAGGCACTTTTAAGATTTACAGTAGTTTAGTTTTCGAGCAAGCTAATTTTCAATGGGGTGCAGGGGCACTTTGACGATAGCATCAAAATCGCTACCCTGGTGATACGACGAGTGAAGTTTCATGTTGTGTCGAGCCTTCTTAGTGTTTTAAAAATAGCGATTTTGATGCTAGCGTCAAAGTGCCTGTGCACCCCATTGAAAATTAGCTTGCCTGAAAACGAAACTACGGCAAATCTTAAAAGTGTCTCTTTCGTCGTAATTATGCAGGTTTGACTCATATTCAGTCTCAAATAAAGCCTTAATTGCTTTTTGGCGAGAGTTTCACTTTAAAAGCTTGAACAGTGAGAGACAAAAGAAAAGACGATGGAAGGATTTCATTTGTGTTTGTTTGTGGAAGGTAACATCAGATCTGTGCAATGAAGAGACCGTTTAAATCTGCCTCTAGTTTAATTAAAATGTTGCAGTTTTCATCACAATCCTCTAATTCAGTGCTTCAAATTACAAACAAACATTTACCGACGGAAACACAACCGCTGCGGACAAACACAGAAAGCAACCTGAATCAATCATAATTAAGGCGAAACAGACGCAGGAACAAGTCCAAAGAGGCAGCTCTATCCAAAATGTTGCTCAAAACTCAACTCATCATTCATTAATTATCACCCCCTGTTGTCATTAAACTACAAACATAACACTGTTTGGGGAACGGTTTCAGTTTCCCCCCCTTTTTGCATACAAAACAGTTTGCGTGCTAATACAGCGCCACGATTCTTGGTATTAACCGCAGTGTGATTAAGTGCAAAGTAACCCCAGTGAATATGTAGATGAGTGATTCATTAGAAAGACTGCTTTGTGCTCAGGTTTCTTCTTCATGGTCGTAGGGTCGGGGACAGGGAGAAAGGTGGGGGGTGGGGGGTTGCGCTGAGGGAAGAGGAGAAATCAATATCTCACCATTTCAGGTCTCCCTGGGCTTTTTTTAGTAACTCAATGCACAGGTGTTAATCACTGAGTCAATTGTTTCATTAATCAAGTGAGGAGTCCCTGAAGGTGGAGACAGGTATTACAGCTCTCTCTCTCTCTCACTCTCTCTCTCTGTCCTGTCCTCCTCCTGACAAGTAGATAACTATCCCTAAAAGAGAGAGGAGATAGAGGTGACTGTGCTACAGCGGAGCCAAATCTCACCGGGAGGTTGTCAGGCTGAGTTCCAATACCCCAAAGTCTCCCGTCCTGATCGGCTTGTTTCCTCAGCCGGCTGGTTTTTTTTTTGGGGGGGGGGGGGGGGGGGATGACAGCAGAGGAGTTGTGTTTTGACAGTCCCTGTCACGTCCTCAGTCTGCCGAAATCTTACGTAACAGAGCAGATGTGCAGACAAAGGCTTCCCATGAGACCACATTCGAAGGGTTTTTAACTGGATATATTTGAAACAAAGCTCGGGCCTCGTGTGTTTGGTGCATTAATTACTCACGGTAGATCGTTAGACGCGAATGCTTTTCTCATTTTGCGCGTCCTGCAACATCTTCCAACAGGTCAGTAACCTTCAATTAGCTTGCTAAATTAAAGCTTCTTGCTCAGTGAGTCATTTAATTATGATTTTGAGCAAATCATGAGCACGATAGCTTCAAGTGTAGATGTTTTTCTCTCTCCGAATGGCCGTTCACGTCATTTAAGAGCTAAAATTTCCCGTGATAATTACGTGCCTTCGAATTGTGTATCTTTCCCTGCAGACATCTTTTAAAGGTGCAATACGTAAGATCTGGAGAACTGTTGAATTAAAACTCTCAACAACTAGCGACAGCATATCAATCAGAGTAGCTGCTAACTGCTGCTAGCTATATTCTGTTTATAGGTCTACATCTAAAGCTACTGTTAGCTCAGTTAGCTGTGCACCTAGCTGGACTACCTGGGGAGTGTTGGTGTGAACACCTCTAGCACAGGAGTGGGGGACGGCTGGGAGACAAAGGTGGCAGGGCTAGCTGGTTAGCATGCTAACTTCAGTTGATATCTTTGTAAACACAACATGTCTTTGTCAAGACTTCTTTGACATATCATCCAAATCTGTCATTCTATTAGTAGTTTGAGTTATTTTTTATTTTGAAACTGAAATTCTTGCATATTGCACCTTTTAGACACAACAAAACACAATGCAACACAGAAATCTGGAAGGGATGGCATGAAGGAACACTAACAACATAACGCAGATTAATTACCGGTGGAACACGACAGACATTCACAATGGCGGGAAACACACAATGACAGGAAGTGAGGATCTCAAGACAAGATGAGAGGAATGTAACACAAAATAAAACAGGAAGTGAAAACCTGATCTATGAGGCAGGACGAGACATGACACAAGATGCTCCAAACTTCACTGAAAACTACATTTTCAGCTGCATAAAGTTTCACACATTGCATCTGTACTAGTGGGGATTTGGACCGCTATCGGCTTCCAGATTGAGATGCGATGTCCGAAAACATCTTGTCGGTCTGCATGTTGAACTCTTGTTTAAGGTGAGCACAGAAAAATGGCCTTAATCGCGCCATTCTGCACAATGATGGTTAAACATCCGTGTTACGAACTGGTTCTAGTAACTTGTAAATCCGACTTTTCTCCAGCAGAAAGGACGGATCAGTAAACTGTGGCACAACAGTAACTCAATCCGAACGGTACCGAACACAACAAGGCGTAAATTCTCAGGAGGAACGTTTAATTAGGGTTTGTTTTGTTTTTCTGAATCATAAAGAATGAGTCAGACTTCGCTCACAGATCTTATGTCAGCACTAAATCGTTGAATATTGATGAACGGGGCTGCTTGTCATTGAAGGGTTGGAGGCGCTGGTTGAAGGCGCTGGTCAGTGAACGGTCTGAATTTATAAGCAGTCGACTTCAATGGTGGAAAAAAGTCCTCTCATGCTGTAGTAATGCCTCATGAATATGACACTGTTGCGTTAAAGGCGCTTTTCGCTCTCGTTCAGCGCGACTGTGTGTCATCACCGAAAAAAAACGCATCTGGTCCCTCCGACAACTTATTTATGAAGCCGCGCTACACCGGCAGATGTGCCGGGCTCATATTTTACACTTCAAAGCTCATTGTTTCTCTGAAGCCTTGAAAGAAAATAATGAAGGAAAGGGGTCACGCTTTCATGATAGATGCTGGCGTGTACTGTAACACCAGATTGCCAAAAGAGGCGCATGAAAGTCCTGGAAAATAGAACGCATCCACACCCAGATTTATTTTAATACTGTCGGCATTCATCTGAGTTTATTAAGGTCTCTGCATCCTGCCTGACAGAATACCTCACAATGAGAACTTGAACATAAATTCCTTCGCGGATGTTCCTCGTGTCCTTGAAGCCTCCCTGACAGAACGATCTCCTACCTGCTCAAAAAGCACCGACCCTCCTCTCTGACCCCTCATGTACAATGTATACATACATGAACAGTGATGGGGACCGACTGGTAACGTGATGTATGTTTCTGGTAAAAAAAGCTGTAATTATAACGTCCACTCTGTTGCTTTGCATCGTTCCGCAGTGCAGAAACTTATTTTCTTTTTTATGTTTCCAGGCTTTGAGCGCAGTACCGTCAAGGCTATGGTGGCCTACAAAGAGCTGTATAATTCTGCACATTCTCCATTATTCAGAAGTTTTGATCGGCTCTCTTGTTTGAATTTCAACCACATCTGATCTGCAAGTAACGCGCATTGATTGATTTAGCTCAAGAGTTTGTCGGTGTCCCCCCCGGTAGCCTACAAAATGGCTTAAAATGCCTTTATTATCACGGTATAGTCATGTTAGATAATAAAGCATTAAAGGAGAACTTCGGTCGATTTAAACATGCAGCTTCATTGCTCAAGCTACCCTTGACTTGCCAGTACCGAAGACGCGAACAAATTTGGTCCAGCCATTACAGAGCTCCGTGAACGGAGACTTAGCATTGAACGCTAACAGCATGGGGTCAGAACTTTGCACTGTGTTTTAAGCGTCTTAACATGCTCCACATCTCACACCAAAAGTTATGCAACATCAGCAGACACCTTAGCACACAGCACTGTAGCGTGTATGACTCAAACTGAATAAAAAGTAGTTAAAACAGTGTGTTTGTGCAAGGAGCTACTCACCTGTTTGTTGACATCGGCTTCTTCCTCACTGGCGGAGATGGAAACGTATTCCAGCATTTTCGTGCTTATGTTCATAATGTATATGTCCATGTTACAGCCTGTCATGAGCCATGAGCCTTACAATAGCCTGTTAAGCCTGTTAAGTGCACACTCGATGGATATGCTAGTTTGGTCTAGCTACCGGAACACACGGATGTCAACAAAGTAAGTAGCTCCTTGCACAAACACACTGTTTTAACTACTTTTTTATTCATTTTGAGTCTCCATCATGAGACTCCATGCTGTTAGCGTTCAATGCTACATCTCTGTTCACGGAGCTCTGTAATGGCTGGACCAAATTTGTTCGCGTCTTCGGTACTGGCAAGTCAAGGGTAGCTTGAGCAATGAAGCTGCATGTTTAAATCGACCGAAGTTCTCCTTTAAGCCTTCAGGAGGGAGGTCAAAGACAGAGATTTGTTTTAACATAACAAAAAGGGGCGTTTTTGATTTTCGTGGAAAGAGAACGTCCTGGAGTTTTCTTGTAAATTCTTCGAAGGCTACATAGTCATGTTTTAATCAGCTTTTTATTAATTGACAGAAAAGGTGTCACATGTAATAAACTGGTGACAGTAACTGGTAATCTAAAACAGCCCTTTCTCAATCCAAACGCTTCACATACCTACACCTGGACGGTGTCTCCTCACTTATAAGTCTGACACGAAAGTGTCCCGAAGTGTCCTGAAGTGTCCCTCTGGTGCAGTAGAAGGGAAGAGAAAGAGGACCGGAGGTAATGTCCTGTTTGTGATCAGAATTCAAGAGGGATTAGGTTTTAAATTAAAATAAGTGAGTAAGTAATAACGTAGGTAAATGACGTACTTGTATAAGCTGTTGTAATCGAAAGCATGAAGCATTTTTTTGTGCCTAAACTTAACGAGCTGCGTCCGCCAAAAAGCCATAAACTGGACGTTGCATATTACGAATTCCTGCCAACTTGACCGCAGAGCACTTTGGATCCAAAAAAAGTCACTCGAGGGGTGGTGAGAGCGTCAGAGTTTGAGCTGGTGACATGTTGAAAGTTGTCGTTTAAAAGCTTAGAAAAGCCTGACATTACAAAGTTGTGAGACGGCCGTAGACCGCCGTACTCCAAAGGAACAATCAGAGTGTAAGGAGTGAGAGGACTGAGCAATGCGATTCTGTTTCTTATCCCTTCTGGCACAAAACCGCACAGAGAGTCTGAGAAGTGATGATTTTTGATCTGCCATAAGGAAGAGCTCTGCACAGATCTCAGAGACGAATCCTTCAGAGAGAGAGAGAGAGAGATGGCGGGCACAGCTATCAACGTCCTCGCTGGGACCCCAGGTAAGCGATGGGAGGAAGCCTACGGTGCATGCGCGGGAGACAAGTAAAGGTGAGATGCGAAGATTTTTTTTTTTTTTCCTCTCTCCTCGCCGAGATAATCATGTGAACAGATGAGCCCGGCTTGGACCCGTCTCCGAGGCTCGCCAGCAAAACAGAGCTGACAAATACGGCGACTGGGAGAGATGAGGGGAATGATTATGTGCATGGCGGAGAGAGAGAGAGAGAGAGACGGTGAAATCTCTTAATGTTCTTGGATGAGATGGCGAGTCACGCTTTCGAAACTGCATGCATATGTGTGTGTGTGTGTGTGTGTGTGTGTGTGCGTGCGACTAACAAGCCTAGCTGAGTGTCACCTCTGCCTTATCGGCCTGCCACTCATCCGCGCATCATTTGTGTGTTGTGTGCGCAGGCATACATGTTTTAGCATTCATACGCCTGTGTGTGTGTGTGTGTGTGTGTGTCTGTGTGCATACTTACTAATGTATGACCCCCACTCTCATACACACACTTCACCTCTCCACATAAGAAAGGTGTTTGAGGATGAGGCGTGAGCTGCCTTCTAAATAAACAGGGGAGAGACGCCTCTTGTTAGCGGCGTTGCTGTTGTCTGCCTTTCCGATTAAATTTAGGACGAGTAAGATCACTCCGCTCTGCTGTAGGCTTGACGGGCTGGACGCCTTTTCGAGTCTCATGCCCAGAGGAGGAAGAGGAGGAAGAGGAGGAGGAGGGGGAGGGGCATACAGGAAACAGGCTTTGACGGGTCTTTTTAGGTGGCTAATGGCTTCCGAGCCCTCAAATCCTGCTGAGATTATCACGTCGGATTCCGGTGGTGGTCCCAGCTTGGACGTTCGCCCCTGGGGAAAAAAACAGACGCAAAGGAGAAAGAGGACAAAAGAGGGAAAAGGAAGTTAAGATGGAATAACACCTGTATAAAAAATAACACCTCCGTCACATGGAGAGAAAAAAGAGGTAAAATCCCGCTCCGAGGCTTTCCTCTCATCCTTAAAGCCACGTCAGATTTATTTTTTTTCCATTCGCCATGGTTGGTAGGTCATTTAATAACCCTAAATTACATTTATAATTTGAATTAAAGTGACGGTGAAAGGAGTGTGTCCGAGAAAACAGCTTACCCGTGTAGCATATCACTGAAGGGAGGGAGGCCGTAGTCTTGTGGCGATCAGGCTGCATCAAGCCCTTCCCTCCCCCGTCCTCGGGCTCATCCAACAGCTTTGTTTACTGAACAGAAACTCGCCGGTTGATCGAATCTTGACCCAAAAACATCCAGAAACGCAAACTTTGATTGCAGCTGCGGTCGGGGGGGGGGGGGAAATGAAACGAAAGCAGAATGAAGTTCTGGGATGACGCAGCTGCAGCAGATATGATTCCCAATCTTTGATTTTATCGGTTGGTAAATGTCTTTTTTTTTTTTTTTTTTTGCCTACGGTTTTGAAATTCACTTTTTAGTCGTCCCAAATATCTGAGTGGCTTCTCCTCCTCCTCCTCCTCCTCTTCACTAGTTTGAGATGGATTAATAAAATGAAATGTGGTGCTGTTGCCGCGCTCTGCCATCTTTCTGCAGAATTGGCAGAATGTTAAAAAAGCTTCCCCTTTCATTAAGTGTGCAAATGGTTTCTCTGACAGCGAGTGTCCAAAAAATGCGAGGGGTCTATTAATAAGCGGTCGGAGAGAGAGGGCGTCCTCGGCGAAGGTGTTCACCTTAATGGTCATCTCTTTTTTTTTCAGGAATTTCCTCAATTCCTCGTTAAGGTTTTGCCCATTAAAAGTGCGTTTGTTTCACGTGTGAACTATCAAACGGATGACAAATACGTGGAGGTAATGAAACCGCTACATATCCGCACATAGAAAAGCTAGCGGTAGATGAGCGATTTGATAAACGCAGCCTCGGGCAAAACTAGGAGCCATTTGTTGTTGCCTGGAGCCACAGAACTGGATACCAAAAAAACATAATTTCATACGCCAGAGTGAGGAAACCAGCCGGAGAGACTGAATGAAATGTTTTTTTTAATGTTTTTTTTTATCATGTTCTGTAAAGGAGCAAAGGATTAGGAGCACAACACGTAGTGACAATATGTTCTGCTCCACATTGTGCAAGTTTTCTCACCACACAAGGAAAAAAAAAACAAACGGTTCCATTTTTCTCCAGGGTGGAAAATTAAGTGACCTTATTTTTCTCCTTCACTTCGCGTCCCAGCCTAAATGTTGTCTCTCCTGTACGACTACGCTATTGTGATGTAAATGAGATGCATATTTGGCTCATCCTGCTCTGCTCAAGTGGAAAGGTAAATATTTGCATTATGCTGGCTGGCAGGCTGGAGTGCGCGCCACATTGCATTATTCCATTAACCCGCGTCTTCAAGCACAACAGCAGTGTATCTGCGCTAATCGGCCTATAGCTCCATGCATACTAAGGTAGAGGCTTAGTGTGTGTGTGTGTGTGTGTGTGTGTGTGTGTGTGTGTGTGTGTGCTGGTCAATCTGCTCTTGTTATTTCAGTCTAACAGGAGCACTTCACAATACGGGACACGAAAAAGTAAGTAGTGACTAATGAACAGGTGAGGGGCGATCTATTAATTAACAGATCGTTCCATCGGTCCATTGTTATGCTAATTTCCAGGTTCATACTTTCATTTTGTGTGTCTACTAAAACATCTTTCCATGCTTTAATGTTCAAATAACACATTTTTTTTCTTGCTTGCTGCAGCACCTCAATTCTCCCTCAACGTTACACCACCGCCAAATCTGGACACAGCACTGGTTGAACCCATCTGAAGCCAAAAATGACTCGACTGACCGGCTTTGAAACGACCTGGATCTTCTGCAAGGTGGGGCCCATGGAGCGTGCGCACAGGAGACTTCCGCCGACCGCTGACTTCCAGTTTAGCGTCCGGCTAAACTGAATAGAAATAATATGACTTCATCTTGCAGCTCTTCTACGACACTTAAAAACAAGTTTCCACTGTTTTACAGATGCTTCTTTCACAATGCAAGTCTTTTTGGGAACCAGTGCATCATGTGATGTCGTAATTACACGGTTTGGCCACTAGGAGCTTGAAAGCCCAGCCTGCTCTGATTGGCTCTGATATCCCAATTTAGGGTCTGCATCCTTCGGAGGCCGTATTTAAAGGCTAATTACGTCAAAATGTCGCGTAAAGGCTGTCCCAATTCAAAGGTTCCTCCAAATGCTCCTTCTTTTCCCTCTTTTTAGAGGATGCACCGCTACTATACTTCGTGGCTTCCCATATTCCAAGAATCTTTGTGTGCACGAAAAAAAGAAAGAAAGAAAGAAAGAGAGAAAATGGCCACATTGCATGGCATAGATTGTCACTTTTGCAGGCCTGGGCAGCAGAAATCGTGACGTAAGGGCGGGAACATCCGATGACGCAACCAGGAATTGCTCCAAAGGCTTCGAAAAGTTGGCACGGTTAATAAGGTCTCTCTGAAGGACTCGCCTTCGTAGAACGCAAAGGCCGGGTCCTTTGAAGGATGCAGACCCTGAATTGGGATACAGCCATAGTGCACCTTCACAAGTTACTCCAGTTGTACCGCCTCAACTAAAGTGATACATATTAAGTAGTTACTAACCGATCCCTCGTTAATGCATGATTAACTAACCATTACTCAGCCTTTTTTTCACGATTTGGAAGAGGAAGTTTGTTCTCCAGCAACTCCTCATAGCAGCTTCTCATGAACTACTCATTATCGACAGACTAATCAGCAGATCGTTTCTAGCTTGTTCCTTAGTAACCACTCGTACTTCCGTGTACCCTACTTGCCAGTCAAACTCACAAGAAGTCCACTTTATTTCTGTGACGCTGAATATATTCAGTTGTTTTCCATTTTTCTGCTCCGTGTGCTTCTGTGTATATCTAAGCAGTAGTTCAATCTTCAGATGTATCAGTCCGTGCTGCGGGTCAATCAGGTGTAACAAATGAGCTCAGTGTTCTCGCCACAGTCGGCGCCGGAGCTCCTATTGATTTGATCGCGCCGGACGACGAGGTGAAGCTTCGCTCTGCACCGCCGCACCGCCGACATCACACTGTTTTGTTTTCAGGATGGACAATTAACCCCCCTCTCTCCGCGGCCCCATGTTTCAGCGAGTTGTTTTCAGGTCACAAACACTGTGGTTATCGATTCTGCAAAATGACACGAGCGCCGGACTGCACGGGGCATCTGGTGTGTTCGATCAGGCGTGCGTCTCTTCAGTGAGGATGCAAATCCTGATGCTGAGATGAACACATCAAGAGAGGGATGCAGATCAAATGAAGGTCTAACCGGCCGTCGAAATACGATAAACGCAGCGTGACGTTTGGATTGTTGATTTGGAAATGTTTTATTATATAAATGTGGTACAATCTGACAACTATTACAAGAAGGACTGTTTGTCTGCCTCATATATACGAGATCTGAGAGGCATTAATCTGCAGGCTGTGTTGAAGAACTCATCGGCTGCTGGAGAGACGCAGCATCAAGGCTCCTGCTGCACATCAAGGACATTGAAATTGATATTTTTTCGGACGTCATCGTCTCGCAGTGGTTTCCCTTGAAGTGACTGACTCCCTGTTTTTAAACAGCGATGAAGGGAAAAAAAGAAGAAGAAAAAAAAAAGTAGCATGACCAAAGAAAAAAAATCTGACTTGCTTAGTTGGCACCTGATCAAACCAAACCAGCAAAATAAATCACAACTTTATTTCACACTGTTTCACCTCAAACGCTCACCCGATCTGAATAAATAAATATTCCTAAAAAGGACACTACTTTGGTGAATAACATTTCACAGTGCCTGGAACCAGGAGGCACCCCAACCGAGAGGAACTGCGGGGAAAATTGAATTGGACTTGGCAAAAACCACGGCTGCTGAAGTGGCTGGTTTGCCTTTACTCACCGTGGCAGCGTGAGACCGCTCTCTGGCACCGCCGTCTTCTGAATGCAAGCCAAGTCCTCCTGTCTGCCACCGAGGTACAACAAGGTTGCAGCTGCGCAGCACTTTAAAGGGAATATTTAAATGCCTGCTGATAAATTGGGCCCTGTGGTGTGCAGTGTCTGTTTGTTCACTTGGTGTGTTTTGGTGACCTTGTCGGATGATCTGCACAGTCAGCGAGTTAGTCACGCACTCGGATCTCTCTGCAGTGAGACTTGTGTGTTGTTCCTGTCCAACTTTCCCCACTGAAGATGTAACTTAAATATACGCTACATGTACTCAAGGCGGGAGGGGGGCAGGGTCAATCGCTGCCCCTGGTGACCCCATGTTTTAAAAAAATACAGAGAAAGTGCTCTCTCGGATGCTAAAGTACCCGATAAAATCTTATTCGTGACAAAGGTGCTGCGATTACAATCCCACGATTAAAAGTTTCACCACAGATGCATGATTTTTCGTCCGTGCCCCTCAAACGCACCGAGTCTGCCGCTGCTCCGTCTCCAAATTGGATTGACCCAAAGGCACAATCAACCCTCGCAGAGGGCAGGAGATAATGGTCGTATCGATAGCGTAATTATTTGCCTGGCTTCATAGGCCAATTAATATCTTGACGCAGGGATTCAGGAGGCGAAGCTTTGTAACTCATCCCCGCCGCAAACAGGGCTGAGCGCAGATTACAGTATCACCTGAAACCAGAGGCGAGGCTGGAGAAAAAAAGCTTTGACTTTTCGCAGGGGGTGCACAAATGAGGTTCGGGTTGCATCTAGACAGAATAACATGGTAATCCACCTGAAATCCCTCAGGATCAGTTGCTGTCGAGGGAGACTGCACCCACCTATGTTTTTCCAACCCGGTGAGCCCGGAGTACTTTGCAGAGGAGATATTATTCAAATCAACTTGGGGAAGGTATATTCTCGCCGGTATTGCAGGTTTCTGTGTAGCTGGCAAAGGTGTTGTTGCCCGAGCGAGTCAGACTTACTCAGGCAACTTTTGTGGAAAGAATTTTTTTCGCAGCCTTTTATTTGTGTAATTTATCTTTTGCAGTTTTATGGGCTTTTTAAATGCGCTGCATCTTAAGCACACAGCAACACACAGTTAAAACTCCACCATCACCATTAACATGATTCCCGAACTGTACCTCAATACAACTCACAGCTGTCAATGACACTAAATAATTAATGCGGAACATATTACTTGGACTGTAGCCTGGCCTCATTACATCCCTTTGTGAGGCTCTTTTCATTTATGCGGCGGACTAATTCGTCAGGGAGCAGTTTGAGCATTTCTCCGTCCCCTGTAGCACAGTATCCCGTAGCAAAGGCCACTCTCTCTGCTGCAATCAAAAGGAAAATGTGCAGCATGAGCACATTCACTTAGGGCTCGCTAATCTTCAGCTCTGACTGTATTTTTTAAATTTTTTTTCCCAGCGTAAAACCACTGTGGGGACCGGGCGCATGTGTCAGTGCAGTTTCTTGAATGAGGAGGCGAAGTTGACGGCAAAGTGTTTAAGGCGATGGAGCGAGAATTCTCGGTCGGGATCTGAACCTTTTGCAGTTTTTTTCCCCCACCTCCCCTCGTTCCATTGTAACCCTGTTTAATATTTTAAAAAGAGTACTGTAGAAGCGGCTAAAGCGTGGAGCCGCACAGGGAGTCTTACTCGAACCGCTGCCGTGGGCCAGAGGTAAAGTTTAAAGGGATTTTAAAGGAGGAATTCCCTCAGCTGAGGGTGGAGCACTCTCATCCAGTTCACAATCTGAGAGGTTAACCCAATTAAAAAGGATCTTATAGGGGTCGCTTTGGAGAATACATACATAAAACATAGCTGAAAGTTTGAACTGAGTAAACTAACGCTTTTGTTTCCGCTTAAAGTTTAAAAATGTGTGGATTAGCAGAAAAAGAGCAGCCGGAGTACATTCCGGGAGTTTCCTATCTCAACACTGAGAGTTATCACAGAACCAGAGGATTAAAACAGGAGCCGTGATCTTCCGTCCAACCGGCACAATCTGACAGCCTTGATGTGAAACTCCCCGAAGCGCAACAGATTTGGCCCGTGCGATACACTGCTGATCATCACAACATGATAGCCATCGAGTAGAGGCAGCACTTTTTCCTCAATTCTCACTCACAAGTCAGTGTGCGAGGGGGAGTCGGGACTACGTGATGCATTAGTGTAAGATAAGGAAATGGTCAGGGAAGTATTCTGGAGAGTTGAGCTGACGACATCGAACAGTCAACGGTCAAATTGACGGCTTGATTGTAGGAAAGAGGCAACATGTCAGGATTTTAGTTCCTAACGTTCAAAGATGAAAATGAGAAGATCAGATTATGAGGTTTTTGAAGGTATCCCACATGAATCTGAGGCAGTCCATCAACGGATTACACTCCAACATTATAACTGACCTGCACACCTGTCAGCTTTCATTTGTGAATAGGACCACTACCTGCACTGCTAACTGAGCTAACTAGCTAAGGGCAGCCACAGTTTCCAGTAGTTAGCTGCTATGTTATAAACACCCTTATTGGGTATCAATTTGAAGAACGTTTGGAGGAGAAATCACCATCTTTTGACCGATTGACTCAAAATCATGGTCTGCTATACTGGTAGAATGACACACGTCTGTTATAATTAGATTAGGAAACATCTGCCATTTTTTTTCCCTTGGTAAGGGTCAGGGAAGCTCAAATTTTTTGTTGCCACATACACAACCGGAGACAAGCGTCCTTGTCTTTACTCTGCGGTTTAACTCGTTCTGTTGTCTTGTGAAATTTGTCACATTGTGAGCCCCAGTTTTTATAATTATGCTTATTTTGTGAAGACAAATAGACGATACAGGAGTGTGTAACAAACGGCACAGTTCCCTCTGTGTGGCTGCGTATGGTCTCTCTCTTCTTCCCATACGTTTTTGAAAATACAATGAGGATTTTGTGCGTTCAATTACACCTACAGTGTCTTTTTTTTTCTCCCCCCCCGGGGCCCGATGAGACATTTTGAATTTAAGCACATTTGGGGAAGTTAAACTGATGAATTAAAGGTTAAATTAAACACAGTCAACCCTGCTTAGCTCCTGGCCTCAGACCTCATTTTGCGCCGTGTGCCCTCACCGCCCTCACTCTCCAACTTTCCCGTTCCCGTTCACGTCGAAGGCTGACACATTTCTGACCCCAAACAAATAAACAAATCACAGATGAACAGTTTTCCGTTGTGTTCCTTTAAACATCTTAAGGGGTGCGCTATTAAAAAACCTGAATGCTTTTATTTTGTGGCTCTCTGCGAGCATATAGCAAGGCTTGCACTTTCTTTACAAAGCTGATAAATGTAAAATATTGCCCTCGTACCTGAAGGCGGCCGGGTTGCTTTGCATGGCTGCACTTTGTATCTCCGCTCATGACTGAAAGGTTGCGTTGCGTCGAGTAAAACCAAGAGCGGCTCCTGCTTATCTGCATGGGAGAGAAAGCAGAGAGCAAATTCCAGATTTTTTATGTCATGGGCCGGCCATAATGCCGTTTTGAACCTCTCGGAAGAAGTGGAAATGTTGCATCGAGGGTGCTGATGCTGTGCGGTCGTGCCAAATGCTGTCAGACGAATCCTCTACATAGATTTGCCAACATGTGCCAAGACCCAGAGCTTTGCCAGGACATACTGTCACCCAGAACTAATCTAGCACAGACAGGCATGGACAGGCCACAGTTTGAGCTAATTTACTCGCATCCAGTGCAAGCCTCACCGCTGTGTTGTTTTTTTTTTTTGTTGCTGACTCATAGTGAACGTAACCAACATTTCAACACCCAGTCAGAGCTGTTTTCCACCGATATCATGCGCATGAATATTATTATAAAGACACCTGGAAGGGAGGGGGATTTCATTTCCCTCTTAGAACAATATTTAATTTCCATATTTCCAGCTCTTGACCAGGATTCTGCGCAACTGCCAAACATGCCAGGATGCAAATTAAATGAAACAAATACGACACGACTGACGGAATACGACTCTCCTCTCTCTCTCTCTCAAACCTCGCAAACCTGAATCCCCCTCCTCTCCGGCGAGACTCAGCCCGCCGTGTGCTGTAATACCAATGGTTGCCATGTCCACAACCCCGGCCAGAGGGCTCAGCTGGGCTTTGTGTGAGGAAATGGACTGCCGGACCCTGCCAAAAAAAAAGCCCCCCTCAAAGTCATTTCTCCCAACTGTAGTCTTGGGGGATTCTTTGTTAATCCGCCATACCCATCATCTATAAATAAGTGGCACGCTCGTGGAGAGGGCAGTTTAGAGAGAGAGAGCGGTTTTCGAGGCCGGACGCTTACGAGGCCTATCATTCTTCATTTCCACTCGGCTGAGCAAAGCAAATTGGAGGAGGCCGGCAGGAACAGGTAGGGAGTCGCAGGAAGCCCGCGTGTCAGGTGTTGTCGAAAGAACTTTCCTCCCAGTTTCCAAAAACCCCCATCACCCTCTTTGTGGCGAATAAAAAAAAAAAAAAACTGTGCGGCAGCGCGAGTTTGCATTTCAGGAAAAAAGTGTTTCTTATTCCGAGGGTTTTTTTGTTGTTGTTTTTTTTAACCGTCTGCTCCTTCTTCACTGTTGATGAATTAATTTATTTTCGGGGGGCCAATTATGAACGCTGCAAACTTTATTCAGAGTAACTATTTTTTGTTTTTTCCCTCTTAACTTTAGGATGCCAGGGGCTGTTTGACTCCCCAGTCAAAGTCTGCAACTAAACAGCAATAAACCGCAGCTATGAGAGGGGAATGAGTTGTTTGTTTCACGTCACTGCCTTGCCAGATATTTGTTTAATAAATTGCCGAGGGGGTAAGGCGATTAAACAACCCCGATTCTCGTTGTGGCGTTAATTGCCAAGTTAGCTAATTAAAATGCACGGTGATTGGAGTGTACACTGTCCCGCAGGATGTAATGAAGCTGATATTATAAACACTTGATTGTGAGACTGATAGCGTAATATGCGCCATCTCATCTATCAGCATTAATGAGGTCCCGGAAATTAGACTTCCTGTCACCTTTTGTTACCGGCAGTCGTCTCTGAAAACCGTATCTGCCAGCCTCATTTCCTGTCGCTAATAACGCATTAAAAGGACTATCCTCCTTCAAGCGAGAACCACGGACCGTGTTTAGCAATGTAAAACTGCTTATTAGGCTTTTATTGCTGAGGGGCAATGGGGTTAAACGGGCAGGATTAGCAGACTGATTAAAAATATTAGTCGACTAAATTGAAACGTGGAAATGAGCTGAGGCGACGACGGCTGTGCTGTCTGACTTCCTGCCGTCGCTCTTCCGTTCAGATTCTCAGATGTTTATTCGTCGTTATCTCGTGGGCCGTTGTGAAACGGTATTTCGGGGTCTTTGTTCATCCTTCTGGACGCCGGAAGAACATTTTATCGACGTGCATTAATTCCTGACAAAGCGCAACGACGTGTCTGTAGCTGTGAGGAGTTTTTGAGCAGAGGTGTTTCCGTCAAGAGGTGGAAAGCATGACATCATGAAAGGAAACAGGAAGTTACGGCGCTAAAAGTCGTACTTACAGCACCCTAAAACATCCAACTAGAAACTGATTGTTGCTGTTTACATATAAACCACTCATACTTCAGTTGTCTTCACCCTAAAAGGTCGTGAAAGCCGTTCTCTCTCTCTCCAAACATTTAAGCCAGACGCTGATTCCTGCAAAGGTCCGGATTACATTTTATTCACCGCCACGTGTTTTACATTCGCCCACGACGGCTTAAATACTCTCTTTTTTTTTTTTTAACGGCTGTGAAGCGGCTCTGACCAGCTGGCGCGCTCTCTGCCTCCCCTTTTTGAGCGTCGCAGCACTATTAGGTCCGCTGACAGTTGTTTCGTGTCAGTCACATCAGCGAGACGCTGCAGATAATGTCCAATAGCTGTAAAAACAGATGTGCTCCGAGTGTTAACTCCTCACATACGGGCGAGTTTATCATCCGAGCACGCAGAACGGAGGACGATGTGAATTCGGAAAAGTATATTACTGCTATAAAGAGAAATGAATATTCAGTAAGAAAAAAAAAAAAAAAAAGCAGTGCAGGCTGCTGAGACTGTCTTGACTTTAATCTGATTGTGAGGCGCCAAAGATTTTTATTTTTTGTTGTCTGACTCTTTATTATTGGGAGTCGCTTTGTTTCGTTGATATTAAGGAAAGAGCATCAGAAGTAAATTTAATGACAGATGGAGGAAAAAAATAGAATCGCATTTAGTAGAGTGCATACCTCCGCCAAAGCCAAACAGTCACCTTTAATTGAACCTCGCCTGATCAAATATCAAACTCAGTAGTCTTGTATCACTCTAAATTTTCAATTTCTCACAGTGTTCCTCGATCCATCGCTTTGTCTGAATCCGTACTAAAAGTTAACGGGGTCTATTCATGGCATGAGATCCATCCGCCATCCCAGCTTCATGGAAATCTGTTCCGCAATTTTTACTGTCAACGGGCCGACCAACCAGCAAACAGACACGGGTGAAAACAAAACCTCCCAGGCGGAGGTAAATACAGGGGGAAAAGTAGAGCAAGGGAGCGTGAAGCAGAGACACAGAGACAGATATCTTCCTCAGGAGCGGTTGGAGACTAAACCAGAGCTGAAAGAAGAGTGAATACTGGGCTTATATTCAAAAACATGCATCTAAATAGATCATAATGTTGCTGGATGTGAATGTAGTCAATCGCTTGCCAACATGTTCACCATATCAACTTTATAATGTGACAAAAATACAAAAAAAAAAAAGTAACAAAATGAAGCTTTATGGAGATAGATTGTTGATAATGACTCTCAAATGCTGACTCCTCGTGTTGGCGTCAGTGTTCAGTATCAGTATCAGCTATATTTCTCCAGGAAGTTACAATATGCTGCTTAAGATTTCTAGTTTTAGTGCTGAAACATTTTAAAATCATTCCACTGATGTGTTGCTGCCAATCTCTAAATCACCAGAGGGCAGTCTGGCTTTAAACCACGATGTGACGTAAGCTTTGCAATCTCCCAATTAAGGTTGTGCCCACAGTTGCATTAAGCTCTGCAGTTGGAGACCTTGTCAAGGTTATTTAGATTAGATTTGTAGATAAACATTACATCATACAACCATCTTATAAGAGAATGATCACCTCAGAAAGGCGGTTAGTGTCACGTTAGCTTTCCGAAGTAAACTCCTTTATTTACTCTTTTCTGTAGAGATATCTATGTAGATTTTCACAATGATCTCACGAGACGTCCGCCGTGAAACGGATACCACAATGTAGAGCGATTCCTCAAACACCGTCTATATTTAATGGAGGTACACTCTCACATAACTGGCGACATGTAAGTGGAGCAGCTCCATGCTCTCATCGCTCCTCACATGTGAGTTTAAGTGCCTGCGGTCCCTGTTTTTCCCCTTACTCGGGAATGCCATGGGTGTCAAAGCAATCGAGCTTAGAGGCATAAAGTCCGCCGCTTCCCTCCTGCTGCCAGCCTGCTAGCCCACCACGCCGAAGCGCTGATCCAACCTGACACATGGGACTGCACAGTATGTCCTCCAATACCTTTAGGGTCCTTTTTATCCCCCTTTATAGGCCTAATTATCTCTCTTTCTCTGGAAAACAACCCAAAGACGGAACTTTTTGATTTTCTTGCCACGGGCTCGGTACACTTTTTTATAGCAACCAGCCTGTTTTATACAACTTTTGTGAAAACGACCAGCTGCCAGTTTATAAAATGCACCGTTTATGGGTTTTAATCCTGGTTCAGTCAGTTTACCTCTAAACCATCACAGTTATTCATTAAATGAATCAATCCAATTTCATGTAGAAACAACCTTTCAGTTGCAAGGTGGGATCTGTGATCACTTTTTGGCAGGTGAAATACAGCCTTTTATAAGTTGCATTGGCCCTTTAAAGGTATTCCAACAGGTAAAAATGAGTGAGTGGGCTATAATCTGTCGAATGTAACCACCAAAAGTGAAATCAAGTGAATATGTTGCAGAAACAATCTGTCAGTCACAAGGTAGGAGCTGTAATCACTTTTTGGCAGGTGAAATACAGCCTTTTATGAGTTGCATTGGCCCTTTAAAGGTATTTCAACAGGTAAACAGGACTGGATCGGTTATAATCTGTCACACAGACGCAGGTAAACTAATCGACAGTCATAAGGATAACTGCAATCGAGATCAATTCTTTATTTTATACATAACCCATCCGAAAATCACGTTAATAACAGTCAAGTTTCCAGATATCGGCCTAATCAATTACATTAGACATACAAACACATAATAACACTGTAATCAATACTGTTGCCTGTGATCACGTAAGTTTCATTCCCTGATTATGATATGAACTGCAAACACTTTGGCCACAATTGTGATTATCCGGTTACAAGAAACATTACAGACATACGTTTGCTATGACGATGGACAGAAAGTCATTTGTATGTGTAGTTATGACTGTTTCCAGATAAAAGCAGGCTTGCTACAACTGGCTGACTTTAGCGATGTAAGCTTTTGGGGAAAAAAGTGTTCGTACCAGGCTTTAACGTGTCTATTTCTGCTGTAAAGTTGGACATTTTAATACGGCGGCCCGTGAGGATCGACTCCCTTTTGTTCTTCGATTCACGTAGCAGCTAAGCTAAGCTAAGCTAACTGGCTTCTGGGTGTACCGTTGCTTGATTTTTAGTTAACGGTCACGCGAGTGCCGCGGAACAAACTCGCAGCATGAGGGAAATAAGTCTTGTTTCCTGTCATGCTTAACACGCGTGCTAGATTGTCTCGCAAATGGACGAGCGACAATACCAAAAGAGACGCTTGGGGAGCTTCATCTTCAGATTCTCAGAGATGAATTACCCGGGATTCCTCGACTTCAATAAGAAATGGATTGGTGCCACGAGAGAATGGAGTCCATCTACTCTGCAGATGGATATCTGTAATGTGGAAGCCTTTTTGCATGTTAAAGGATCCCCCCTCAGGCTCTCTGGAGTCAAATAGACGTCAGGGCTCAGTGTGCGCTCATGGTTTAAGCATGTCAGCAGCGACTACATGATCACTTGTGCTCGCTGCTTTAATGACACACCCCGTGTTGCACTAATAGCTCGTGTTCCTTGCCCTCCTCCATCCTCGTCCTCGGGGACTTAACAAATGGACCATCCGCTGTATTGGAAAAAGGGATTTCCCCTTGTGACTAATTCTGCAGATCCATTTTTTTTCCCCCCGGGTTTTTACTACCTTCTGCTTTCTGCCTCATTGGTTGATCCATGGTGGTCAATCTAACAGGAAATGTTTTCATGCTTGTGGCCTATAAACAACATGAAGTCGCGAAAAAAAAAAAAAGCATTGTGCGGGTTTTAAAATGACTTCCCTCCACCTTGTTGGCTCAGCACCTTCCGTTTGAATACACACACACGTCAATTTCTCATCTGGCGCTACGTGACGGGAAGCGTTCTCTGATGGTTTACATCTAATTTTCTGTCTGGAAGATCAATAGAGTCGCACACTTGGAGGGAAATAACCCGTGAATTGCTGTGGATACACACCTCTGGCGTTCCCGGCAGCAGGAAATGGATTACACATACATGCATGATAAAAATATTTCTGTGCAACGATGAATGGCCGTAGCTATCGCAGCGGCTGACAGCAGTCAGTGGTCTATAATGACTCCTCTATTGTGTGTCTGAAATGACTCATTCGGTATATTTATGGCTTTCGGATGACACTGTAAATAAGTTTGCACATTACGCAGTTCCTGTGAGTGAATGAGCCAGAGATGTGATTGCATAAAAAGCCATTTTTTCCCCCTGTTATTGTCTGCCGCGCACGCTTCCCAACACCGAAGGCCACGCGCACATTCACATGTAAACATCTGCGCGCACACTTAAGTTGTTATATTTTGTTTTCTGACAGCAGCCGAGGGAGATTAGCAGAGATGGACGGAGCCGCGACGACGAGCGCTTTGTGCGCACGCCTCTCTCCGGGATGAAGAATGACTGCGTTCTGTCTTCTTCTCCTTCCTCTCATTATGATACTCCACTCCATTCAATCGACGGCCGGCCATTCTATTTCCAAGTGTCGTGTTTAATGAACACACGGCTCATTCATTTACAGCCAGAGAAGGGAGGGAGGGAAGGAGGGGCGGTGGGAGACTGACGGAGAGGAAATCAGAAGAAATGAGAGAGCGTAAATGATGGTGGAGGGGAGGAATCAAAGAAAAAGAAGCAGAGTTAAAGGAGGGGGAGGAACATAATCTGCGTTGGGGGTTGGAGTGGAGCAGCGAGATCAGTGCTGTGTCCTCTCATGAGGGTCCTTAGGCTGGAGTCACTACATTTAAACTCACGAATTACAGAATTTCCACTATCTTCGCCCCGGCGCCCCAGGATGGGACTTGACAAATGTTTTTTTCCCCCCTTTGCCTGACCCCCCTCCCCCCCCTCCAACACCCCGCGGTTTCTAATACATATGTAAGCATGAAAAAGAAGACGCGGACGGAAGAACATGAGAAATGCATTTGCTGTCATGTACTGCCCATACAGTGATGGGGCCGGCAGTCAGACATGCCCATTAAAGATAAAACAGCAAACATACACACACACAGACACGGGCTGGAATGCAAAAACCCATCGAAAACCAAACAGGCATATTGTTTGTGCAAGCCGCCGCAGATGTGACACTTTGATTATCATATCACCCGCTGGTGGCTGGCGTGAGTCTTCAGAGGAACGCGCGTCTGGAGGGACGGCGCGTTCTTTACCCCTTTTTTGATTCGTCCGCACGAGCCATATTTTTCTGAGGACAACAGCAATACTTTCAAGGTAAGGATGTGCATCCCCGAGCTGAAAAGAGCCAAGTCAACAATCCCCTTGGAATGCATTAGAGACTCATCAACGTTAGCCTGCCTTAAAAAAAACACATTGGCTCAGCTCTTTCTTTTTTGCCCATCCCTCATGGCGAACGCGTTCTCATTAAACGGCTTCCATAACAAAAGGTGCGGCTGAAGAACAGGTGATGGCGAAATCTTCAGTCGCCTCGAGGGATTTGCGATGCTATGAGCAGAAGACGCCCGCAACTATTGATCCGGCTCAGGTTGGAGAGGAATGATAAATTCATTAGATTCAATTTTTGGCGCTTAATGAGAAGTAGCCTGAAGCTGTTTGAACACTGAAGCAACGCTAATGTGCGTTTCTGCAAACAATGGACATGTTGAAGACGCCTTTTATGTTTCTTTAAGTTCAATTTTATGTGCATGTGGTCTGGTTAGGTTTAGGCACAAACACCACGTGTTAGGGTTGGGAAAAGATGACGTTTTGATTCTACAAATGGCTAACAAATGTTGAAACGCCATCTCAAACAGCGGTCTCTGGCACCGTCCACCATCCACTCTACCTCCTGATATTTAAGTCAGCTCATATCAGACGTGCAACTCAAGTCAGTTTGTTCCTAGCAAAGAAACTTTGGTCCTTATGGACAGTATCCGGCCTTTAGAAAGCGAAAAAGATCAGGTATTAGTGTTTTGGTTGAGCCGGTTCTCTCGCCACAGTCAGGCCTGGAGAATGTCCAATGACTCGCTATGACGTGGCTGACACTCAAGAGTGTGAGACCACTTGGTATTTAAATCATTTAATGATACGCTGGGACATTTTCCAGCTCCAGATTTTTCAGCCAAAAACGTGATCTTTTCCTAACACTGTCACAGGAAACATGAAGCTGCACAAGTACACGGTCAACAATTACTCTGGTGATTGGGGTCCTCGCCTCGCTGACGAAAAGTAAGTGAGCGCGTCATGACACGAATTGTAGAAATGTCATTATGGGGGTGTGTGACATGTAAACAACTAAACGTATCTTGGAACTGCAGAAACATAAAGTGCCAAAAATGTGTTCTGGATGTTGGACTGAGAAAACTGAGTGTAAAACTGAAACGTGTGCAGTGCAGCACTGTAGCCCGACAGCGACCAAAGAAGGAATTTAACTCAAGGCATTTGTAATCTTGAAACATTTCACATCTTCTTTTCAGCCCCGTGAAATTGTCCATCCGCTCCGGCCTCGGGGGCATGAAAGGGCAAAAAAAGAGTGAGATAATTTTAACTCACTGAAGGTCGTTGGTTTTGTGGCCGAGGTCATTCACCGAATGGACCCCGTGGTGTTTTATTCCCCCCTTCCCTCTTACTCTCTCTCTCTCTCTCTCTGCGCCTCTCCTCTTTCTTGTCTTCCCCATCTTTACATTCTTATCTTCCCTTTCTTTCTCCCTCCTCCGCCTTCCTCCCCTCCTCTTCTCTCCCGGCTTTTTTTCCTCATACATTACTTCCCTTCAGCCTTTTTGGATATTTTCATATTATTCCCCTGGCCGGACCGCGATATCGCTCGGCTCTGTGTTGTGTGCTCGGTCAGGGGATCCAGCAGGACACAGTCAAAGAGGTTTTTAGAGATAAGATAGCAGAGGGAGGGGAAAAGAAGAGAGGAAAAATGATGATGACAATCCCCCCCCCCCCCCCAAATGCACACATGTATGAACACACACACACACACACACACACACACATAAAAAAACACACAGTTGGCATCTGTCTTTATTACACAACGAGAAATCCTTGGAGCGGACGACGGGGATACAGAGATAACAAGTCACCTGCACCTCTCCAAACCAGTGGAGCCGGTCCATTTGCGCCGTGCATCTCGTCTTCATTTATCCCCCCTGTCGTCACAAAGTTTACCCACGGGCTCGGCGGAACACATGGCAAGATACAGAGGTGTGTGACTCCCCTTCATATTTTTCCATTTCCACGTTTTCTTCAATCAAGGATTTCTGCCTGATAATCCCGAGGGGGGCCTCGTATTCTTCCAGCTTGCTTATTTGCCTCGCATGTTTCTGTGTTTCCTTCTCCGCCAGAAAGGGATCCGCAGAGGCTGACATCTTCTCAGCTTAACTGAATGCAGTATTCACCTTGGAGTTCAAATATTAAGGTTATTCTGCGTCAGGGTTTTTGACCTCTAGGGGAGCAGGAGGCAGACGCCGCACATTGTCGCCGCCCAGCAAAAAACAGGCATTACCAAATATAGGGGTTTTGCATTTCACGGATAAATAGAAGATGTTTTTTAGTACTCAACATGTAAGGCTTTAAGAGACACACAGTGTGTTTTGTTGAGCAATGATGAACACTAAAGTCCACGTGATGGTGGGTGAGTGTCTCGGGAACTGGTGGGTGTCACTGTGCAACGCCTGGTGTGAAGCTTCGGATGGCCGGGTGGGGAAATTAAATTGTGCAGAGTAAGCTGCCTTCCAAGCAATTTATCAGGAATGCTATGGGAAGGATTAGCCAGTGTGTCTCCAGTGCAGCTAATAGCGGTATAACTAGCTGCTGACTTGTTCACACTGTAATGAGTAGGCTTCCCTGATCGCTTGTTGTTCCAAGTCTGTATATTTAGGTCAGTTTTCATTAAGCTGTGGTTCTTTTTTACAGAGAGAGAGAGAGGAATGATTTTTGATTTTTATCTCTGTTTTGTTTTCTCCCCAAAGCCTTGATTATGCAACTGTTTATGAAAATGGGGACAGCGGGTGCTAAAATAAAAAAAACGCAAACTTGTGTGGCTCGGTGTTTGTGAACTTTTGCCTTGAGACAGAAAATGGAGCTAATCTGAGACTTCCCTTTTTTCCAAAACCAAGTGACCGTGAAAAAAAACAACAACACCTAAACTCCAGCAGCTCCAGTGGAGTCATTTAGCGGTCAACAGCTCCGAGAAGTGTAACTAGTGTACTTCACAAGTGCAGGATTAAGTTTGGTGATTCATGGCTGGGTGCGTTTTTTTTTTGCAAAGGAGCTTTGCAGGAGCTGTCTGGGGACCGGATGGAAACGGGGGAGGAGGGTCCTGGCTGATCCCATTGGGTATTTGTGGGAGCACTTCTGAGGCATCGTGGGAATCACTTTAGGTGTGCATGGGTCATTGGGTTTTGCGTGGGCCGTCCCGACTGATTGAAGTGGGAGGGAGACATGCCGGGTCCTGGCAGATTCCCTTTTTCAATGAATCGGCCTCTCATTCAAATTGTTGAGCTGGCGTTTGCAGTGGAGCGGAATATGCGTACGCATCTGTTTAAGGTCACCTGGAGACACTGTTTCGGATGTTTTTGTGGCGACCAAAATCGTCTATTTTTATGGGAAGTCAGACCATCTCCATCCGTTACCGTGGCAACCAAAACAGATTTTTCTTCCAGGCCGAACCGTGTATTTTTTTTTACAGGTGTTTTTTGTGCGTAAACCCAACCAGAGCATCAGCACAGCGTTGTAACAAAAGAGAATTCAACCTAAAGTTTTAACTTATCGGTAGTTTTGCAGAAACACGCTCAGCTAACACTTATTCTGGTGATTGGGTTGCAGGGCGGGTGAAGGGTGAAGGTGTTTGACTGTTGGTCTCAGACTTTTTGACCCTGACCCTACTGTAAATAAAGCGTTTTTAGTCACGTATACTCATTAGCGCACTTCCCTAGTGTGTATGTGTGTGTCCTTTTATAAGAAGCAACTTGCAGCTTGTTTCTTTCAGAACGACCGCGTGAAAATGTGTTTGTGGAAGTTTTGAATGGTGGTAAACGCTACAGTGCTGCGTTCTTAGGTGTCTGCTCATGCTGCATACCTTTTGGTGTGAGATTTGGAGCATGTTAAGATGCTTAAAACACAGTGTAAAGTTCTGACCCCATGCTGTTAGCTGTCAATGCTAACTCTCCGTTCAAGGAGCTCTGTAATGGTTGGACCAAAAGTGTTTGCGTTTTCGGTACTGGCTAGTCAAGGGTGGCTTGAGCGATAAAGCCGCATGTTGAAATCGACCGAAGTTCTCCTTTAATGTATTTAAGCATCCTTTGATTAGAACAAATTACTATTTGATGTCCATAGATTTGTTGCCATCTTACATTCATCAGTCACTTAAAAGCAAGGCCTCATTGATTCAGCTTTTCTCTCTGTGTAACCCTGACACGTATTGCTGATCGATGAATCGGCGACGCAGCTGAGATGATTTTTCACAAGGTTATCCACAACAAAGATGCTACAGTTCTGCGGAAATGTGCCCGCGAAGATAAGGGGAAACAGACATGTCAGAGAGTGCCTCTCCATCCAGAAGCGAGGCGCATGGGACGTTTTTCAGCGAATAAGTAGGGCAGCCCTAATTCTAATTTGACAGCCTCCTCTAATGCTTTTTTTTTTTCCTTCTTCTCAGACCCTCAGAAAGAGAGGAAGGAGAAGCCCGCAGAGAGACACATGCAGAGAGCAGATGACTGCGCTGTGGCCATGCACACATGTACACGCGTACGCATAAAACACATGCATGCATGAAAACAGCCGAGAGCGGTCCGACGGAATGTCTTGGTCATAACTCCTTTCCTCTCACTCACTGCACAGCGTGGGCAAAGACAGCTACCAGACCGACAGCGTGTCAGTCACACAGGCTCGCTTCCGGTTCATGTTGCCATAGTGGGATCGTATAAATGAACAACCGCGTGTGTGTGTGTGTGAGCGAACGAGTCCCTTTTGCAGCCTCTCCACAGGTGTTTCGTGGGCCATCACCATTTTATTCCTCCGCAAGCTGATTGAGCAGGCAGGAGGGCAGTAAAAACAGGATTTTCATCAGCTGTTTGTAGCCATGATTTCACAGGTGGAGGGACCCCACTCTCGGCCCTGAATGCATTAACCGCGGGCACAGATGGACGCCACGCAGCTTGGCGTGTGACAGTCGGCGCTGTCGTCCTACATCCAAAAGCCCATTTAACAGTTGAGGGGGAAAACACGGGGCGGATTATCCGCCAAGGATGCAGCATCTACTCATTACACACCACTTACCACAGCGGGTTCAAACAGCTCCATGCATACATCCACATTCACATCCGACAGCTGATTATTCCACGAGCAAAAGTTCCCGCCCGTTGAAGCGATGCAAGACTTTTTTTTCTCTCTCTCTCTCTTTCTCTCTTTCCAAAGTGACGTTGACCGCTTTCTTGTGAAACATCACACAGACATCGTGATTGAGTCATCGCCATCATGAGGGTCAACGGGAATCTTGAGTTGAAAAGCAGAACAGCTTCCGAAGCCAAACACGTCAGGTTTGTCTTATTTGTTCTTCCCGTCCGTACCCTCCTTTATTGTGCCATCAAAGGTGTCACTGTGCATGTATTTCTCTCATGTACAACACTCTAATTATGGACTCTCCAGGTGTTGTGTTGTTTTCTCACCGGCCAAGGTTTTGTCGAGCGTCGCGTGGAGGAGTTCTTCATGGTTTTACAGAGGAAGTTATTGTGTGTCTCTGCCTCGGTGAGAGGAGCACTACCAGAACAGGCCCTTTAAACTCTTCAGCTTCCTCAGCCGTCACCTGAAGGAGCTCTCCGACATGTAATAATACAAAACAAAACAACACAGAACCCACGATAGCTTATTATGTCGTGTGCCTTTGAGTGAGACTGTGCTTGTTTTTGGGACCAGACGGGCTCAGTACAGACTTTTACAGGCCTGTCCTGCCCCCATGTGGTAAGCAAGGAAAATACGGTTTCCCACAAACATTCAAATCACTTTCTGAGCAGTTTCTCCTCACTGTCATAATATCAACAGATTAATCTCTCCACTATGGTCATAATTATATTACAGTGATCTTGTCCAGAACATTTTCTCCTGTTGTGTGAAATTTCAGTCCGTTGTAAAAACACCTGATATGAAAAGATGCAAGTTTGACTCACTATTTTGTTTTCTAATTCAAAATAAGTTGTTTGAATCTTTTTCACGATCATGTCATTATTAAAAGTGTGCAGGGAGAGCACAAACACTGCATGTCGATTCATTACACACCAACATATATCACAGTAAAGACAAAAGGACCAAAAGGCTTGGATGGAAAGCTGATCCGAAAACAGAAACTCAGAAAAGAAGCAGAACGAAGGACAAACAAAACATGCAGAAAATAACCAAACACAAAGGTAACAGCAGTGACAGCAAACAGAAGGGGAAACACATGGATTAAATACACAGGTGATACTCAGGTACAGGTGATACTAATCAGGACAATCAGGACAGGAAGTAACACAGCATGAAGGGTGAGGATGCACCTTTCAAAATAAAACAGAAAAACGATGAAACTGAATCCAAACACCGTGACAGTCGAGATGAACATGTTTCAGTGTAATGATTTACTTCCTTCTCGCTCTCATGATGTCGACCGAGCGGCCTTTCCTCATATTTGAAATGATGATCCGTCGTTCTTTGTTGGTAAGTGACTGTGCAGTGTCCCTGATAGAAAACCTGCCATGATGAGTTCATATTTCAGGTTGTCAGCAGTCTTTTGAGGCATTTTTCTCCTCCCCCACCTGCAGCGGCTCATATTATATTCACCACATTTGATGCTGCACAAGGCTACAAGCTTTACACCCCAGACTGTCAGGCAAATCTGGCTTGTACAGGTCGTCTTACGGAGTCTTGCGACCTCCGACCCCGCAGCATCATGGTCATCGCTGTACGTAGTCTCGCTTCTTCTGCCCCAGAGCTAAAATGACCTTCCAGCTAACGCCTCGAGAACAGACTCACAGATATTCTCTGTCAGAGCCGCTGTAACTCGCTGTAACTAAAAAGTACTCTTCCAGTAAAACTCCTCTTTCATCTTCATTTCTCCTCCACGAGTGAACCTGGTTTTTAAACTGCTTTAATATTATTTTAATTGCTTGTTTTGAAAGCAACAAAATGTTAAATCCCAGAGAGAGATAGTTGATTGTTGGTTCTCATCCTTAGATACAGACACAGTTCTGACACTTTGACCCAAAGCATCAGTATTTGAAGATCTGGGGACAAAACCAGAAGGGATTTTCTAAGCCAAACCATGTTTTTTATTCTGTTTTTGTTCTGTCACAATAGTGTTTGATAACCATATTTGAGGCACCAGTGGAAAAAAATATTCTTCTATGGCCGATTTATCGACATTTTTGACTCCCTATTCCTTGGCATCAGCCCCATAAATTGCATATAGGTCGGTCTCTATCTTATTCTAGTTGCAGTAACCTTAATCCTTTTTGTTTCAAGACAGACGTTTTTACAAAAAATGAACAATAAATTAAACATGTTGGCTATTTTTTGACGCAGGCTGCAATATTCTTGCTGCACTGTTGATTTGTTTTTTAATCCTCTTTTGAAAATGCTTCTTTTGGACTGTGTTAGAAACGCCTTTATTGAGGACACATACAAAAGGTCCACAGCACACTCAAAATATCAGACAATACGTACAAATACAAATGGATCACAAACAATAACTCTAATATATATTTGGACTGAAATGACTTCTGTAAAGTTTTACATCCCATTATTTTGCTCATGTGCGTGTTGCTCTGTGCTTTCTTCATCTCATAATCTAGCTTGTGACATTACAATGGCCGAGAAGGCAGCAGGCTAGTTGTGTTCTTGATTGGTGCGCTCTCGTTTGAGTCACGCAGTTGAGCGGGTCGTGGGTCAGTTCAGCGGGTTAATTAGTCATATTTGTCACGCTGTCAGCCCCCCCGAGGACTGTGTACCAACTGCCACTGTTTACGTTCTAATGATTTTCCAACTCATTAATCACGAGGCTCAAAATTTTTTGTCGAATACGGAGCGGTGAAATGTTACATTGGCATTCTCCTCGCCTTCTGCCGGCAGTTCGGTAAATGCATTACAGTCGTAATAACGACAAGGTTTAACAGATCAAGGGCAAAGTAAAGTGCGAGCTTGAAGCCCCTCTTTTCTGCACTGTTACTACTGAAAAAGTGGAGATTCTTGGTCAATTAAAAGTTCATTTGAATGAGAAACAAGTTCTTAAGGGCTTTCAGTAAAAGTGTTTCACTTGAATTCCTTTTGAGGAAATACAGGAACATGCAGACTTATAACTTACTTACAAATCAGGCGGCAATAATGGATGTTTGGACATTTAAAATCTAATCTAATGTCGGCGCTCCGTCAGAAATGCTTTATTTATGGAGAACTAGTCACAAGTCAGTGTCCATCCATCCATTTACTTAATCATCCAAATCAAGAAGGTAACAATAAGTGAATGAAACCTGTTTTATAGTGATATACTTATTTATCCACTTGAAGGTGTACTATGTAAGAAAAAGTCGGAATTCAAACATAGCTCCAAACCTACAGGGGGCAGCAAAACCACCGACTGCTTCTCACTATACCTGCTGTTAGCAAGTAGCTCAGGTGAAGCCGTGAAGCTAAGTGGCCCCCTCGCTGACTGAAGTCTGGCCACACAGCAACCTCAACAGGCCTCAGTCAACCGGCCACCCAGTGAACACCAGACTGGGACTGAACAGTGCACGACTGAAGACTGTCGTGGTGCACAGCGGCTCCGATCAGGACTGAGACTCCGAGGACGGGCAGAAGGGTCAAGCAGCAGAGCACGGAGGGACAGGCGGGCATCAGCAATAACTGAAAAACGGCATGTCGAGAAGAAATACTTTCACATCTTACTCTGAGAATTGAGGGTTGAGGGTTTATTTCTAAGTTTCTTGTGGCAAATTCTCAGCTTTCTCCTCTGAAAGTCTGAAACTAAAGGGGACAATCAGACTACCGGCTCTTGCGGCACCAAACGGTGTTATAAGACGGACTGGGCTGGGGGCTAGCTGGTTAGCATGAGATTATTTATCGAATGTTTTCTTACAAATTGCTCCTTTAAGAGCTCCTTCCAGCAGTGTAGTAGTGCACGTTCAAACAGATAAGGAGCACACAGCAGAGACACTTCCTGACTTTCACTCCCTAGCATGAGTCAAGCTCCGAAAAAACACTTCTTTTCCCCATAATGCAACTTGATACCATCTTTCATCAGACTCTCTTCGCCTAACAAAAGCCCATGTCTTGGATCTTAACACCTGAGAGTGTATCTGGCTTCCTGTTATAGATAAGTAGTCTCTGATATTGAGATGATGTGTTATTTTATTTTCTCAGACTTCAGACTCACAGCGAGCATTATATCACTTTGTTCAGGCTGAATAATCTGACCTTCATGTGTATAATCGATGACGTGCCCATTTTGAGGTGGCTTTAAAGAAAAAAAACCTATCCCTCACATTTTGCCGTTTGGTTTGAAATATCATATTCACGCACGAGTCCTCGCGCTGAACAATGGCAGGAAGGTAGGCTGATGCACTGAGGAGCGAGAGGTGAGACATGACACGGATCTACCACAGGATGGCATTGTGATAAAGGAAATAAGCGTCGCCTCTCCTCCCTCTTGAGTGCTTCTTCGCTGACCTTCAGTGACTCACTCCCCTAAAGAATGCCGTTTTTTAAGGGGTCCATTTATGCCTAGCCTGTTAAATAGAGCTGTTAGTTTGAAAGAAAATCATCTACAGTAGCAGGAGCAGAGTGAATGCCAAACATTGGGTTCGTCCTTCCTTGTGCCTAACAGCAATTTGACGAACTTCCCTCTTAACAACTCCGCGCGGCTCGAAAACAAATGCGTCCTTTATGTCGCAGGCGTCTTAAAGGATCAGACGTTAACAGCTCCGCGAATGTCTCAGAGTTTTTCAAGGGTGCGCGGCACAAAACCTACGTTTTCTTAATTCTGGCCGACGACGGCTGCTGATGTTTGTGCTGCTGCCAAACGTCTGCATGAACTTTCTTGAGAACTCTGAGCCTGGAAACATGCAGTATCTTGACGAATGATGTTTCTGATGAAGGACTGTGAACGGATGATGCTTTCTAGTTTGTTTTTTTGTGCTTTGGCATGTTTTTCACAGGCTCGTTTTCATTTAGTGCAGAGTTACAACCGTTGCTTATTTGTTCCGTATTTCCTTCATGCTGTCAGTACATAAAGGGGTTTATTAGGGGAAATTCACACTGGCGTATACTTTTAATTCACATCCAGGGCTTTCTTTCATTGCTATATTTTCGTACCTGAGGTCTATCGAGTGCAACCAGTATTTTACTGTTGCTCACTGCAACTTTGTGGGTTTTTTTAGACACCTACTGTATCCTGTAGACTCGTAATCGAGCCCCCCTGACCGTATCAAAGAGGTATATGAAGCCATTCTGTATATTTACATCCATGCCAAGACATGCCCAGGCCACATAACCCCCCATTCTTGCAGCGGGAGGCGCCAAAAAGTCTTCTTAAAACAATCAAACAGTCATTTTCCATAATTAATGTGTCATTCTGTTTTAGTTTCCGGCCTTGTCATATTTAATTAAGGGTATCGAGTCTATCGACACATAAAAGCAATGACATCGTCTGACAATATGGTCGAACGCTGTCACAATGCAAATAATCCGGCCTACACTTGCAGGAGGGTGCTGTCATACATCCGGTTTAATCTTCAAGTTTAATGTGAGAAACCTTTTATATTTAATCAATAATTAAACTACACAATACTTGTAAATGTAACTACAGAGCCAGAACTCCGTTTAATGTTAACTGGAAGTATTTTTGCTCTAATTCAGTGAATGTAATGGCAATATTATACCTGAAAGTAACATTTTTAGTAAAAAAAGAAAATGTGGGAAAAAAAACATTTTCTGTAAAGAATGTTCTTGTTATTGTACTTTAGTCATAAATTCACAGGCTATTCATGTATTTTTATGGATTATTTGAATATAAGTCCATAAATTGTTTTTTTTTCTCCAGTTTGTGAAACCAAAACTTGTCATTTTTGAATTTTAGTGACTGTACGGAGGAAACAAAACACATAAGAAATGTTAATTTGTCAGCTTTACAGGTGCCTCGAGGCAGATTTTGTCGAGTCAGGTTAGCTGTTTCCCCTCGTTCCCGGTCTTTCTGCTCAGATATGGTAACCGGCTGCTCGCTGTAGCCTCGTGTTCGCACAGATATGGGAGTGGTAGCGTCTTTTTTTTTTTCTCCACGTAGCTCTCAGCAAGAAAAGCAAATAAGAGTGTTTACAAAAAATTTTAATTATTCCCTCAAGATACAACAGTTGCACCACAAAGCTCTTCGTCGGGAGAGAACTGAGCCTGGTAAATAATGTATTTCAGGGACGCGTGCAAAAAGAAGCGAGCTATTAAAACATTGAATTAATTGCCGGGGTTATTGTGTTGCAGCAAATTTCATCTTTTTCAGTAAATGAGGTTGGTGGGTGAAACCATCAGGAGTGAACTGAAAGGCTGACAGGTAGGTTATAATGGATTCTGTCCCCAAAGTGGGTGTGTGTGTGTCTTCTAGCACATCCTCATTCTGTGTGTGTGTGTGTGTGTGTGTGTGTGTTTCCATCCATTCCTCCAGACTTCTTCAGCGAATTGAACGAGGCAGAATAAATCACAGTGTGATCAAGATGTCATCTTCATGATAATGAAAACATGATGCCTCATAATAAGTTTTCTGATCAAAGGGAGCTGTCGGGGCTTAATAACTTGGCGCCAAGTGGCCGGAGAGTGTGTGGGGCTGTGGAGACAGACTCAGCAGACAGTGCCAGCAATAATCTATTATCTTCAGTCAGAGTTTACATTGTACGTCCAAAAAAAAGCTTCAGAATTCTATATTTTGCAGGTGACGTATTCCTCTACATAGTTATGAAGTGTATTCATAATCTGGGAAACGTTGTTGTTGTTTTGCTGGCAATTAAAATTCAGATCCAGCAGACAGATCATATTCTTTAATATCCAGTTTAATTAGACGCAACTGAGTTGGTTTCTCATTTGAAAACAAACAAAATGTCAAAACTAATTTATCTTTGAGCTACATAGATTTTTAAAGGAGCTAGAAGGAGTCTTTTCTGTGTTGATTCTGGCGCCCCCTGTGGACAAAAGCTGCACAGGCACCACCATTAAAAAAGAGGCGCCACTAATAGGAAACCTATTTTTAATATAAACACGTGGCTAGGCAAGATAAATAACTGTAATATGATGATGACTTTGTTTTAGTGATGTAACACCAGACTACAAGAGCGGCTGTAAGACTTTTTTATTCATCCTCAGCACTCCCAGAAAAATAGTTTTACATAATCTCTTTACATATGTTGTATCATTTTAGGACTATATAAGCATTAATAATAGCACTAATGAACACATTTATTGTTATATTATAAAACACTTATAAGCACTTGTATATCACAGTTTATAGAACCTTGATAAAAACGTTTTGAATTTCTTCTTTTTTGTATGTTATTTTTAAAAAATATTATAGTTCCATGTACGAAGGCTGAACCCTCACTGTAGCAACCAAGGTTCAATTCCAATGCGGAGCCCTTGTTGAATGTCTTGTAATCACAAGAAAGCTGTTAATAATTCACAACAAAGGATTTATTACCCTCCAAATGGACTTGTGAAGGTTTGGAAATGACATGTTATGTTATTTTGTTAATAAGCATCTTATAAGGACATTTAAGGGATACTTGCTGATTACAAGTATCTAAATATTAACCATTGCTGAAGTTCCTTGTAGTCATTTTAAGGCACAGTAACAAAGTACTGTTCAACAGGCTCGTCTCCAAAGTTGGCATGAAAAGCAACGGCAGGACAATTGTTCATTTTCCACGACAGCAGGACAGAAAGGAAAAAAACACAGACAGTAAATGAGTTCAGACCCTATTTTTAACATTCCAGGAAAGTTTTTTTTTGTATACAGTGTGCTGTAACTTCTGTAAATCTGTGTTTATAGCTTCACCTCCTTTATCAATTATTCAACAAAGAGGCTGTGTGCATTTCCATCGCTCCCTTTGTATCTATAACACTCCTCCGAGTTAGAAAAAAAAAAAAAAAAGAGGGCGTGCCTCCTGGAGTAACATCAATGTTGAGCCACAGTTTTTCCAACCCTGCAATTTACGCTATCCGTTTCATTTGATGCGAGATGACATTCATCTTTCCAGGATTGGTGCCTCCGTCGCTTTGATTCAGGCATTTAATGATTCATGAGATAGCAAGACAAACCTGGGAGGGTAGGGGAAAAAAAAAAAAAAAAACGGGTTCAGTGTTTTTGGGAAGTCAGAGCTGTGCTTGTTCTGGAGCCTTCGTGGAGAATAACAATAGCCTCGGTATGACTCGTATGAGATGCGGTGCAACACTCACTGACTTCGGAGCTTGTGGATAAGTCAGGGAGGCTTTAGATGACTAATTTCTGATACACACTTATGTACTGTGAGTGAAAAAATAAAGGCTTGTTCCGCCTTTGTTCTGAAACATTGACAGGTACAGAGGCCTGAGGCAGATTTCACCTGCCTGAGCAAGTCAGCTTGCCAGAAAAAATGTTGGCAATGTGCTGCAATACCCACATTTGTTGAAATTTGACATTCCTTTACGTTGCAGCCTTACGTTTCTTTAGGTTACATCTGCAATTTCATCGTGTGACACTTCTGAGCTATTAGTCTGATAGGAGTAGACAAAAAACACTTGGTTACGGCTAGAAATTAGCATGTTTTAGCGTATGGGGCTGTAAACGGTCCCTCCATCTCATTAGAAGTACTCTGTTGCGGGGTAACAATCATCTGACAATCATCTGCTTTGTTGCCACAAACATGGCTGGAAAATGTCTCTACGTGGGTGAAATTATTCAGTGGTTTATCTCCTGCAAATGTTGAAGTACCGTCCCAAACATCGGTCTCTTGCGCGGCAGCCGTCTCACTGGGCTCGTCTATCTGACACCATTGGGTCGGTGTTGTTCCAAGAACATCATAGTGAATGTTGTTCCAGTGACCATTATTTCTAATAAAGAGAGAAAGTCCACTCTTTGAGCAAGCTGCTTTCTCTTTATGGCTGGAGGACTCTCACCCAGGAGACCGACCAGGCTGTGTATCTCCATCAGAGGATTATTATTATACTGTTCACTTTATGTGCTTTTTTGGGGGGTTTCTTTTCAGATTTCTGTTGCTTTTAATTTGGATTAGGCAACAAAAATACTTGGGTTTGGTTTGGTAAACAAGGTTTTGGTTAAAGGACAGTATGTAGGAATTCAAAGGAGTCGAAATCTGCTGCTAGCTGCTGCTAACACACAGCTAGCTGCTGTTTTTGCCAGTAAGCTCAGTTGATCGTATAGCTAGTGGTTTATATTCTGTTGATGATTTTAATTAACGCTTTAAATAAAAATCTTGAATATAACACCTTTAAAACCTTTCACCCTTTCGCAATGTTTGACAGTCTTTTTTAAATTATGATGTCCCGGGAACAACACCAGCGCGCCGATATCAGATTGTGCGTCATATGACATGTACATTTACAAAGCCGACATCGTTTTCTGGCGACTTCACCGCCTTGACTCTCCCATTTTCCTCTCTTAACTAACAGAATCAGGCGGGTGAATGTTCAGATGAAGTGTCCCAGTGGTCGAAAACTGAAAACGGGACGAGTTGGCTTTTTTAATTTAATCGCGCTCCTCATCCAAATGTTTGTGTCACAGAAATTGGATAATAAACCAAAGGTTTTTTTATTTTTTATTTGATTTTTTTTTGTTTCTTCCACCATGGGCTACCTACACTGTATGTTTTGGCGCTGTAATGAGCTTCCAATTGGCCCATTTGTTTTTCGCCGCTGCTTTACCTGAACTAAAAAGCTCCCCAGACGTGTCGCGTTGTAGTGATGTCCTTCAATTTAAGCCTTAATGAAAGCTTTGTCCCACCGCTGTGAGGCTGTTCCTTGACAACACTTCACATCCCCCGCTCCAAGAAAAGTGCCAAACAAGATGCGCCGGTCTCCTTCGCTCTGAAACGAGCTCCCCTTCTGTGATGAAAAATGCTTCCTGTCTCTTTGCTTATTGCTGTGGCATTTAGGTGGCTCAGTGTGGTGATTTGAAGAGCCTGTAGTGTCAAAGCTATTTCTCCTGCTTTTGGCTTAATGCTCCGACTCAACAAACCTGACCATTGTCATTTCCCCCCATCGGCTTCATGGTGGCCGTGAAGAAAAGCCAAGAAGTGTAGGTAATAACCTTCAAGGAAAAGGGCTGTGATTGCACATCCATTTCACACTGAGGACCTCTCCCTTGCTTCCCCAAAGCTGTAAAATGCTATACGGGGTGAGGAGTGAGAATGGCAGTAAGGTGGACACAGTGGTTTTTCAGTGGCGGGGAGATAAAAGGGGAAGAGGATGGTGTGAGTTTTGAGTGCGGGGAGGCCTGGATGGCAGCTGCTGGAGCTGGTGTGAGTCATAAAAGCAAGGTCTTTCTACTGCTGAACCCACTACTTTGCACACTCAGGAATGCATTTTAGCTCAGGTATGATAGTGCTGACAGCGGACACAAACAGTCTAATCCTAATGGGTTGCTTGGGGGTTCTGTGTGCCCCCTAAACAGCAGCACTCTCCCTGCTGGGAGCGCTGAGTAGAAGCCCAATTCACCAATTTCATTCCCCCCCTTTTGCCAAAACCTGCGCCAAATGGATGATAACAAATGTTGAGTACCATCCTTGACCCGGCTGCTGAAAGGAATTGGATAAATAGGTTGTATTTGCAAAATAAGAAGATTCAGACTTTCAGGGGAAGCTGCGACCTCAACCGAGTGGGTTAGAATTTGAGTCATTTGATTTTGGAAAAAAAAAAACACATTTTGCAAGCTCTAATC
This sequence comes from Sparus aurata, assembly GCF_900880675.1. Taxonomy (NCBI): domain Eukaryota; kingdom Metazoa; phylum Chordata; class Actinopteri; order Spariformes; family Sparidae; genus Sparus; species Sparus aurata. The sequence goes on along the minus strand of NC_044204.1, from coordinate 31,370,017 downwards.
ATGTGTCCTTGTGTCAGTTATCTCTCGGAACATGCCAAATATTAAGTCATTAAGTCATTTTCGGAGTGTTTTTTTTTATAATTGAATCCAGATTTTTTAATTTCCTGTCAGCATTACAATATTTTTAAAGACTCAGTTTCACTCCTGTTTTACATATAGACTGCAAATAGCGGCCATTTCCCTCTCACGTCAAGCTCGGGCAAACTCAAATGTGGTACTTGGTACAAGTGTTTTGCAATGCAAAGTCCTTTAAATGTAGGACATCTGACAAATTGTTATCATCTCACTGCTTCCTGATTGTTTAGTAACGGTAGCTCAGAGACATCCGAGCGTAGTCCGAGGTAAAACAACGGGTTTGATAACCGATTAGCTTCCATGAGACGATGGCTAACGTTAGCATTCAGTCACATTCCAGCTAACGTTACTGTTTGGATGTGATACGATTAGGAAAGGTGTAATATGTAAAGTGAAACACACCAGTTGTTAATGGCAATGTTAGCTGACAGGTTGTTCAACGCCAGCATCAACTTACGAATGATCAAATATGTTGTTTTACCTTGAAATATGGCTGAACGTGCCTCCATATTTTCACTATCCACCCTCTTTTCTTAGTCGCGGATCAACTGGAAAGCTGTAAAATGAGAGCAATTTTCCAGATTAACTACGTTTATACGACTTGCAACCTGTAACGCGGCAGCGTTACATAATGCAAGCATTCAAGTTTCCCACCGTGAGCGTGACGTCGGAGGAAAATGGCCGCCACGTGAATAAGGTGCATCACAACGAACCATCAGCGTATCAGCAAAGCAGTATCATATTCAAAGGGGATTGTGTTTATCTCCATAGAATGTGTCCGCATCGCCCTCATTTATTCCTGAGGGGATTTTCCTTACCTGCGTTTGTTTAATTGTTGCTATGCCGTGACAAATAACATCTACATTTCTTCGCTTTGCTGCGCTGTTTCTGTGCGATTGTGCGGCAGCTTTAACATTTTCCCGTCTCACCCTAACCCTCCCCACGCAGAGCTGTTGACCTTGCAGAGCAATGCAATTTGATGGTAAATCGCTGTCATTTGGTCCGCCATGCTTCAAGGAGCCATCAGTGTTGTTATGTCTTGCCTCCGAGCTCCCACTGATCACCATATTGCAGTGGCGCATGACTAATTGGATGGCTGCAGCCAGAAGCGAAATTAAACGCGAGCGGATCCGTGTTGCAGAGCTGCAGTTTGAAGTGTTCTTTAAGGAGGTTAACGTACCTGTTTTTCTCTTGTTACGCGCCTTTCAGCTTTCATACTGTACTGAGAGATGTGTTTCGCCCGTGTGGCAAAGGGTATGGCATTGTGTTGAGGTGAAGACGTGTGCAGTTTTATATCCGGCCTCTAGATGTCACTGTTGGCTAGCCGCTAATCCGTTGCCATCCGGCGGGGCGTTTGTATGGATCACGCAGACTGTATCTCAGCAGATGGTGCTGATCATCACAGCTCGTATCATATTTATTCTTCTTTGTTGCTCCTTGTAAAATACCACCCTCCAGATAAATAAACATTACAATCGGCGGTACATGGTGTCTCAATGCAATTATTCCTAATTAAATAAAATAAGACACGGGTACTTGGCTTGACAGTCTGAACCTGCAATTAAGATGCAGCAACTCAGGTGTGTGGTCTTATGTATCGCCCTTGAGGGAGGCTGGTATAAGCCGCAAACAGACAGAAGGGTCCGTTCTCTCCTCAGCCGCACTTCTTCAGATGCCCCTTCACGTATCAGCGTAGATTGTTTTGTCTTCATCTTGTACCGAGACAATTAGTCAGTAATTCTGGAAAGCACTTCATCTTAATACGGTATCCCATGGAAATGAGAAAATCATGCTCGGCGGTGTCCACACTCTGTTGGAGATTGTTATCCATGATCCATCCCAGAGTGTTCACTTTCCCCGGCCTGATTAAAGGATCTCAGAGACAGCGATCACTGATAATTGCACATACTGTATCACGGCCCTCTGCCTGTCTGAAATATTCTCTCGCTTTGTCTCTCTCTCTCTCTCTCTCTCTCTCTCTCTTTCTCTCTTTGTTTCTCTCCCTTGATCTTGACCAAGTTTCGATTGAAAATGCAGCCAACAGCTGATCATCATGAGATGCTATACTGGGTGCCTTGTTGATTACCTCTGTAAACACATGCAATATCTCAACACTGAGGGAGATAGGGAGGCATTCCTTGCATTATCTCTATTAATAAGTGATGGATATGATAATGTTCTCAGAGTGACTCATACGCTTTCCCTCGTCAGAATTAGCTCTATGAGAATGTCAGGGTCAGAGTATTCTGTAACCGTGCTTTGTTTGCCCGGAAGAACCCTCTGGGACCACAGCATGCTAGCGAAGCCAATCAGCACTGTATAATTGAAATGGAGCAGCAGTAAATGACTGCAGATAGGAGCTGAGCTCCACTCCCACTGTAAGATCAGATAGCCAGGGCAATGGTATCTGCTGAAAACCAACTGGTGTACGACACACAGGCGGTCCCACTGGACCTTGCAGATAGGCCAGCATAGAATTGTACTGTATGTGCGCAGGAAGTGTGGTGAATGTGGGAGGAAACTGGCAGTGATGATATGAAAAACGGGGGGCTGGAGAGTTGATGGGGGCATTATTGAGATTTGTCTGTGTAGTCGTGGTTGGTTCTGGTTATTGCTTGTTTGGTCAGCGATGCGATGAGGAAGACCGTCACTGTGTGTAAGTGGTCAGTTAGTTCCTTCAGTCTTTAAAGCTGCCAAATGTTTTGATGTAGAAAAATGTCCTAATAACATGGAATAGGTAGAATGTAACCAAGTACATTTACTCAAGTACTGTACAGTGTTGAGCTATTTCCACACTACTTAAGTATTTCTATTTTTTCTGCTTCGTCACACTTCTTCCCTTCCACATCTTGGAAGAACATGTCGTACTTCTTGCAGATTCAGATTATTAATAATACAACTGAGAGATTCTGATACATTATTTTAGATTAAGCTACCTAACAGTATGTAAAGTAATTAAAACGAGCCCCAGCTTTAGAAGCGATGAACACCTTGATGCATCAAATGATTATAATCAAAAGATTCTGAATTGGGCGCACGTCTTGTCCTTGTGACAGATGCGCTGTGGTGTTGTCATTGTTTCTGAACTTTGTCCCTGCTTTGATTTTTATGTTTTGTCTTATTTTTGTGTAAAGCACTTTGAACTGCCACTGTGTATGAAATTACAGGGGCTGGAGACACAACATCTGACTGCTGAGTGTGTATTTACTAATTCACTTGTGTGGGGGGGGAAAAAAGAGGAAAACAGAAGGACACCGACTGTATTTTGACAATATGAGATGTTTAGTAAATATATATGGAGTGAAATCAGATTTCAGAAGGCAAAATGTTCGTGGATGTCAGTTGTAAATACTGAGATTATTACTGTAGGCTTGGGAATCTCCGACAGGGAGTTCAGATGTGTGTTAGCAGCCTCCATTGTGTCTTTCCTCTGTAAATCTATGCCAGACTAATAGTGCTTCCCACCAGGGAAATCTGCTTGTGTTTCCTGTCCCAGAGCTGCCCTCTTCCTCTCTCAGTCAAAACCAACAGCCTGCCGCTTCTCCATGCCGGAGAAAACAGAGGTGGAGTTCGCTGTGGCTCCGTCTGAAGATCCCGAAAATAGCCCAGGGTTCTGTGCCTGATCTGTCGAGTTTGACACGACGTGGGCAGAGGGGTGGCGTTCTGCAATTATTCAAGCTACACACAGTCACACACTAATGAAGAAATGCTTGAAACGTGAGGAAATTCCTGCTGGAATGGGAGCAAATTAACCAGCTGTTAACCGCTTTGATAGAAACGTTGTTAAGAAATCTGATTAAAATTGAGTTTTAGGAGGAGAAAAGTTTAGTAGCTTTGATTAGTTCGCCCCCCTGCCTTAAATGAAAACCCGCAGCAAGTTATTTATTGACGTGTGCGCAATAAAGATGAGTAATGTGAATAGTCTCCGGTGATTAGACCCTTAAACTGAGTCATTTTAAGGGGATAATGAAGCTCTGCGTGATATTCCCCTCATTGAGACAAAAGACTGGTGGTGGCGTTGATGGTGGATGAAGAGACTGGCTTATAGGGCTTCTGGTGAGCTCACACCTGAGCTGGAGGTAAATGAGGTGGAGGAGGGTTGGGACCATTTACACTGTAATGACAACCGTCAGCAGCATCGAGGAGAACAGATTAGTTTTTTAATATGAGGTTAAATATCGAACTGGATGGGTAATACCAAATTTCACCCCGTGCTGTCACCGTTGACACAACGAGAGCCTTTCAGTGACAGCAGCAGCGTAATCCATCATGTCAACTGTGTCACGTCATGTTTTTATTTCTCGCACAAAAATGAACTCAACTTTTCTTACTCTAAAGTTATCATAGAAATGAATAAAAGACTTCAGCTGAGTGAAACTGGAGGACAAACATGAAAGGAGAGACAGCTCAAGTAGCCCCTCGTACGAAAAACCTGCAAGTCAGTGAGCTTTCCACAACACATTCCTGCAAAAGTTTTATTACAAAAGCCTGTTATTGTGAGACATTTCTGTTAGGAAGTGTTGAGTTTGTAATAACAGTCGTCCTGCAATATCTTTAAAAGGGTGAACAGGGGAGCAGCGGAAACCTTCCAAACCCAAGCAACAATTATGATGGATTATGATGGAAGAAGGAGAGAGAAAAGTGAGTGATGAGCAGCAGAAAGATAGTCTTCCTGATTGAATTTAGGCTAAGCTATGTTTTCTGGTAACCTTGTAACCCAAAGCTCAGTTCTTTATTCGTGAGACGGGCATATTTCAGCTGCTCTTAGTATGATGTCGACGTAGCAAATAAAAAAACATAAACCACAACATTCGTAGTTGGAAAGAGCCACTGGGATTCTTCTGCTCAGGACTGTGGCCTCCAACATTCAGTGTACTTACCTCAAAGCCTATTATTTTGGACATCCAGAGATGAGGACATGACCCAAAGTCCCAGCTTTCGCTGTAAAGCCTGAAGCAGGAGAAAACTGGCTGAATTATTTGGCCCTTGCTGAACCTTTTACTGCCTCCCTTGTAGTCTTCCAAAAGATCATGGCTGTCAGACCCAATGCAAGCTGTCCTCAGCCGAATGTGTTGCATTACAATTGACACCCTCTTAGACAGTTGTTAGTTGGTAATTGTTCATAACTCTTCGGATCAGACTTATGTTTAGAGAACTTCATAGGTTAATGTCAGCCCTTGACCCCGGTAGCCACGGTTTCGGTGTAGCCGCCCAGCCGCTCAGCATTCTCAACAGGCCGTGGAGAGCTGTGTTTATGTTGACCAACCACGATCTTATATCGACGTGTTGGTGTTGCCTATAACATCGTAGTCAATGTTGCTCGGGGACAATCATTGAGGCTGACCAATCAAGTTTTTGTAATGCCAAAGCTTGGCGACTCGGGGGAAAGTTATCCTTTCTAACACATGTTTATTGTTGTGAAAGGTTCAGTTTGAACCCAAATCATGTTTTCCTAAACCTGACGGGGACATTTTGTGCTTAAACCCGACCAAGTATTTTGTTCGCCTAAACCTAACCAAACAGGGACTTCTCCTGAGTGATAGTTCCACACGTAACCCGCTCAGCCATGACAGCTTTCTGCAGATATGAACTTTTTTGGCTGTTTTGTCAGTAGATATGTTGCTCCTGGAGCTTGATTGGTGAAACAACAAACTTAAATGTTCCAGGAACAACAAGATGTCAGATGTGGGGAAGCAGTATCGCTGAACCACAATGACGCCATGAGTTGATTCCTAAGAAGCGCACATGGTCCCATTTCTGTATTCCCCAACAGTCATCGAGAGGCCGCCATGTTTGGGCTGGACTTTACTTTTTGACTAGGTCAGAATTGACCCTTTAGCTGAAAGGATCTTTCCAAACTTACCATATCTTAATTTTTGTGTTAGCAACCAGCAATTTGGCAGCATTCAAATCTGCTAGCGAGTCAGAGGAACCAACAGAGCCACTCTTCTCTGTCAGGGCACTCAAGACCTTTGTGGAGTTGACAGCTACCTTCTGTGTGACTGACAGCCACTTAATTTGCCTCGGGAACGGGGTCACAAGAGCAGCACATCCTTGTAGATTTGCTTTTACATACTTCTAGGTACCGGGTGCTTCCTGTGCTTAGGCGCTTGAGCTGACACATTATCAGAGGGTGTGCACTGACATTACCTAGGGCATCGCCGGTCCACAGCGCAGTCTGCTTCTGTAGACTTCATGTTGCTGCTCCGCATGCAGTCATAGCAACAGACTTAACAACAGCTTTCACCTCGCAGCCTGATGAGTGCTACTCATGACTTGGCGGTCAGAAAAGTGCCGAAGCAATGCATTTAGCCTCAAACTGACAGCCGGCCCTGACTCTACATCACTGGTAGTCACAGGTGCTGTAGTCACAGGAGGTAGAGCGGGTCGTTTAGTGATCGGGAGGTTGCTGATTTGAATCCCTGGCTCCCCCAGCTGCATGTCGGAAGTATCCTTGAGCAAGATACTGAACCAATAGCTCCTGATGCATTGTATGAATGTATGGGTGCTGGCTCTGTCGTCACGATGACCTGACCTGGGAATGTGTGATAAAGCAACGACCATTGACAAAACAATGATTGCATCCAAAATTCATGGAACAATTGATTATTTGGTTAACTGAAAACTAATGCTGCACTTCCCGTATTTATACTTAAAACACAGGATAAAACTGTCTTCTTATCTCTTGTTATCCGAAATAAATATTTAAAATCTAAGAGAAAATCAACAACCCGTTCGCCAGAATTGGTAAAGTAAGTTTCTGCGAAACCACCGATAAGTTACAAGTTTCTTTGGGATCAATTTTGTATTCTTCTCCCGTCACAACACTGTGCTTATGCTCTGGTTAGATTAAGGCACAAAAAAACACCTGGTTGGGGTGAGGAAAATATCATGTTTAAAATATCTGTTCCGGTCAACACAGACATGGCTGGAGATGTCAAAAATATCCAGTGTTTGTTGACACAAACACGGCTGGAGATTGTCCCGAGGCCTCCTTAAATACATCCGCACTTACAAATGCTGCAATGCAGACTTTCTGTAGAAATGTCAATATGGTAGGTAGACTATGACTCACACGAATTTGAAACAGGAACTACTAACAATTTATCCTGGCAACTGGGCTGAAATCCAACAGTGATGAAAAGACCTAAGAAGTCTTTGAAAGGACCCCTTTAGCTTCACAGCAGTTGTTTGTTTTTGGCATCGTTGCTACTCACTTGGTATCACTCATGATAATTAAATGCAGTTTGATCAAAAAAAAACTGATTCCTCCGTGTCATCTTCCCGTTCCATGGTGTAGCCGATCTCCCTCCAGCCCTCGGTGCAGTGCATGCTGTTTACTAAGATATCTAAAGCGATGCTGAGAGTCGGCTTCGGCACCGACTCTGTGAAGGAATTCTGAGTATGTATTTAATATTCCAGGAAGTCAACCTTAGAGTCTGGAGCAGTATAGCTATATATTATTCAGAAAGGAAGAGGAATATGTTAAGTATCAATCACTGGTAGACTTGAGTCATGCTGGTCCGGGATGGTGCAGGAACTCACCCGATGTGACTTCCACGAGGACTCCTACCCCCAGAAGAAAAGCGCTGTGGAGTTGTGTTATGGGCTCAGTTTCAACTACACTGGCTGAATTTGCTCTTAATCTACAGTATATTCTCTGCAGCTTCACACTAATGTTCTCTATTAATTGGACCCCTGTAGGATATTACTAAAGGAATATATGCCTGAGTCCATTACTACCATTTTCAGATAGAAATTGAGGGTGATTTAATGTAGTTCCAGTGTGTTCCAGTTTATCACAAATTAGACACTTTCTTACCAGTTCCCCGCTTCACATTCTCACTGCTGCATATATTCTAGTATCAGTTCATGACTGTGCACCAGTGTCTTCTACTTGTGGAGGAGCTGGAGGAGATTTTTTTCGAGGGCTAAGTGCCTTGTTCAGGGGCACATAGCCACCGGGTTTCTAAATGAGAGAAGAGTTGTGTGGTGCGGCGGCGTGCATGCCAAGTGCGGACATGCAAATGATGCAGAACAGGAAGAGAGGGACTGATGCTAATCGGCTGAAGTTAAAAAAATAATGCACACTCTGTCGAATTTGAGTGCTTAATGTAATTGGGTATTAGGAATTAAGTCAATGCTCTGTTTGTTTCTGCACGACCCACTTTGTATGTGAAAAATGCAATTTTCTCTTGTATTTTGAAGCCAGCCACTTTTCAATTGGGCGATGCTCCTAATGTATTGTCGCTGTCATCTCGGGGATTCCAGGTTTTCTCCGCAACAATTACATCCCGACTGAATTAGCATTTTAATTACAAGGTGATTTGGGCAATAGTGCCGAGCACTGAATGATTTCTAATTAAGGAGACTTCAGAAAATTATTCCTGAAATGTATGACTGGAGCTATTTCCAGGAACATAACTTTTCCCTAACAATGAATTTAAATTGGGGGCTTGGTCAGTCCTGTTTAAAATGTCAGCCTAAATCACATGCTTAAAAGAAGTACAAGCCCCCCTACAGGGACAATAAAAATCACCATGGATACCCCACGGAAAGCGGCGAACAGTTAGCAAATCTGCCTGTTGTTATCTTGATGAAGGTCACCGTCACCTGTAGGGACCGTCAAGTTAGAAATGAGTAATTACCAGTCCTTAAAAAGAAGTATCAGGTGGAAGTGTTGCGGGGTTACTGAGCCTTTGTGCATCTCCCCTGTAAGCAATTACAGCGTAATACCCGTCTTCAACCTTTTGAAGGGAACTGCGGAGAACGTCCTGTACCGCATTCATTTGCCGCCCGGCCCGAACAATGGGTCTCTCTCATGGTGGAGCCGATTACGGATGGAGAGCGAAGTTGTTTACTCCACGGTTTGTGCACATTAGCTGCCTTCCACTTATGCCTGTTTAAACCGAACATCCTGACCCCGGAGAGGAAAAACACGCGCATCATGTTGTGCGTCTGTTTATTCATCGTTTACAAAGTGCAGGTGCATTTTGAGTTGTGTGTCATTTTCTTGTCATCCTGCCTTCACTGGAATAATACCACTTTGAAATAATACCACTTAGATTTCGCTTAACAAATGGAACCCCGCAAAAGCTGGGGTTGGCGAGCAAAAGCAAGCTACATTTTGAAAGCATCCAACCGAAAAAAAAAAAAAAAAAAACCCTCCTCCTCTCTTCAGGCCTCCCGTCAGAGCCTCTCCTCCATAACACAAGCCTGACCACACAGGCTGTATTCACTCTGTGGCCATTTTTCTTCTGACATCATGCTCAGGGTGGGGTAGATTTTCTGCTGCCGTGTTTCAGGTTTCAAGTCACACCAACATAGGAAATGAAAATCTGACCATATTTGAAGGTAAAGCAACATGTTTGATAACTTATTAGCGGACATTAGCATTCAACCACTTCCTAGTCAACGTTACCATTTGATTACATCCAGTGTGTTTCAGCCAGTGAGCTCGGTGTGGACGAGGCGTTGGCCCGTCCGGTGTTTTCCGACGAGACGACTGGATGAGCTTATTAGAGGCCTGCACCAGCCACAGCGATTGGATTTGAATTGTTTCACTGCTGTCGGGATGTGAATAGATTTTCTACATAGATAACAAAACATGCTGGTAGAATAACGTACCAAGCCTTGACTCGAGGCCTAATAAACCCTTAAAGGAGCACGTCAGCATTGTGGAATCTATTTGTACTGTTTAGCTACTCTGAATATTGTCGTTTGCTCCATGTTTTTGTCAACAATTCACGCATTGACCTTTGTGAATATTTGCACTGTGAGCAAGGAGCTCTTGATTGTGTTTGCAGCTCTTGTTCTCCCTCAGGCCTCCGCGGATCCGACTGAGATTGCCTGAGAGGAATCGTGGAGTTAACAAAAGGTATAACAAAACTACAGAAACAGGGCGTAGGCGTCCCTTTTGATTGCGGCGCTGGTGGTGTTTGCCAGGAACGATACGAAACAAATCAACAACTCACACATCAGCGAGCCTCAGGACATGCATAAAATGCTTGATATCAGGATGTTTGCCAAATGTTAAACATCTGGGGAGCATATATTCCTGTATAAAAGTCGTAAAATATCTTTCACTAAATGCAAGTCTATAAAAGCTGAAGCCGCGGGCAAAGACTTGATGAATTCTCGTTTTTCGGGCTACACTGTTTGTGGAAACCCGGTTTGCATTCAAAGTGCCTGTGATATAGATTGATGCCTAAACAACGACTCATAAGTTATCAGTGAAAGCATAAAAGATTGAATTAATTAATTGTGGAGGCACATGGCTACCAGCACAAGAGTCAGTTTGTAGGTTGTATTTATGAGAAATGTGCAAGTACGGTGTTGAGTATGTGTAGTGAGCGTTGAGGTGTGTGTGTGTGTGTGTGTGTGTGTGTATGTGTGTGCGTGTGTGCAAAAAGGGAAAGGCAAAGCAGCTGCTCTCTGAACGAACATCTTGCACCAATCACCCATGCACTTTTACTGTCTCTCTCTCTTCACTGAGACAAAATATAGGTGTTCATCGCTTAGCAATTAAAATGTTTGCTCTCTGTGTAAAACAGAATCGCAGAGTTTCATGACTTTTGTAACTCACAAGTAGTGGATTCACCGTTATGTGAGCACTCCTCAGGTGTCAGATCTGTTCAGAGGCGGGAAGTAATCAAGTAGAAACACTTTGTTACTCTACTTTTTCAGGAATCTGGCTCCATACGTTTTAACACCAATGATTTGTGCTTTCTGCGCCTTACATCTTCAAAAGACTTGTTACTTTACTTTGAATGCATTTGAGAGGAATTATTGATTTTTCTTGCTCAGTTTGAGTTATTGCACGCCGCCTTCCCAACATCACAAGACTGATTCCGAAACCCGTTGGTGCACATCACGCACGGCAGACGAGGCAAGTAGAAATGACGTAACGAGATGTAACGAGGCAGAAACAAACGAAGAGCGAGACTGGAATGCCGGAGGAAAGGCGTAGCCTATCAGTGTCTCGTATCTGAAGAGACCCTGCACACGTCTGCTTGGATTTCTTTATGTTATAGACCCAAAATTAGACTCAACAATCAACAAATTTCCTTTAGAGGATTGTTTTCACTTTTATCATTTATTTCCTGTACTTACTTACTTGAGTAAAGAAGTTAAATCAGTACTTCTACTTTTACCAGGACTTCTACTCGAGTAAAGAAAGTGTGTACTTTTGCCCCTCTGCTTCTGTTCAAGCACACAAATCCCATAATTGATCAGTGACAGCAGCATTCAAAGGTAACAGTGGGGGGAAAAGACCATCTATATCCGGTTACATTTAACTGTGTGACGTCGTTGTCCCCATCATTATCAGTTCCTAAGGAATGCCAAGTAATAATGTTAATTTTTCTGACTGGTTTTTCTGACTTTTTCTGGTTATTTCCAAAACACCAATACAACTCATTTTATATGTCATTTTTAAACTCCATCTGTTCCATAATCCTGGACTTACAGTGCGTCTGATGCAGAGTCAGCTGGCGCAAGAACAAGCTTAAAGAGCTGAGTAGAGTAAAAGTGGAGGTCTCCATGCTTGATGTCATATCCGGGCTAATGGACTCTGCTGCTGCAAATCATGTAAGTGACATGGCAGCGCACTCAAGAGCTTCTACTGAACGCTGAGCGGTGACATGCTCCTCTCTGACACAGCTTTGTGATCTCTGTTGTCACGCGAGCGATGTTTTCAAGAGCCCTTCCCGCTGCACACTCGAGAAGCTTCCATGGTAACAGGTAAACCAACCTTCAGGGGGGAAGAGATTGCATGCTATTTTGCAGATTTCAAGGAAAAGACATTTTAATCTGCTTAGTTATCAGGGAAAATGATTTTGTCCTTGTTTACAAAGAACAAGGTTTACTCGTTTGTCGGTCTACAACACACGGTTGAACAACAAAATGCTGCTCACAAAACATCTTTTAAAATTTGAATGGATGAATGAATAATAAGCCAGGAAAAATAGAAGTATTTTTTATGGTTTACAGCAGAAGATGAATTTAGAAGTCTCACAATCTGGGGGAAAGAAGCTGCTCTGCAGTCTGGTGGTAAGGCAGTGGGGTGGACGGGTGAATATTCGGTTATCACCAACAGTAACTTAACATGACGTACAAACAGGAAGACGTAGGATCAACTTTCCAAGATTCAGTTAGAAGCGACAACAGCAACATCTTTCTGTCTGGAGATGTGTATCTCTGCAACACACGCTTGTTTGAGGGGGGAAACTGGGGTTGCAAGTAGTTGTCCATGGTTGCAAGATGTTTCTGCAGCCTATTAGGAGGCTGGGTGGGTGGGTTGGAGAGGGTCCATCCTGGGTGTGGTTTGGCTCAAGATGACTGGTGAAGGAGAAGCAAATTGGCATGGTTTCACTTGGAACAGCTAGACGTGCCAGTGGAAAAGCCCCATGTGTCCCGCATACCAATTTGTAATGTTTGTAGTCATGATGCTTTCTAATGCTTCTCTAGAAGTTGACCATGGGGTTGACCAATGTGTTATAACTATAACAGGTTCTCTGCGATGCTGCTAAAAGGTGTGTGTGTTGGTGAGTTGTGTTGTTGCCTATTTTTTTCCAAAATCACCAGCCAGCCCTTCGGTTAAGCTGACGATGAGCAGTAGTTTTTTTTCTTTGTGCACCACGACAAAGATTGTTGATTTCTTACCAATCCAGTTCAATCCAACTTTATTTGTTAAGCACTTTAAAGCAACCAAAGTTGACCAAAGTGCTGTACAAAAGAATAAATAAGACATCATAAATAAAAGACATAACAGCTCACAAGAGGCGCAAAATTACATTACTGTTGAAATACAACAGTAGATTAAAAGACATAAAACACAAGTAAAAATAATAGCCGCGCAATAAAAGCAATCAAAATAAGAAATTAAATCGAGTAAATAAAGTCGACATTTTACTAGGTGTCAAAGGCCCACGGAGAAAAGATGTGTTTTAAGAAGCGATTTAAAAACAGACAGAGAAGAGGCCTGTTTAACGTGCAGAGGCAGATCATTCCACAATTCCTGATATGAATTGTCATCGTTGTTTGTTGCTGTCGTCTACAAACTTCACCACAGAGTTCTCTCCATGTTTGAGGTCGCTGTCATGGGTGAACAGTGTGAACAGGAGGGGGCTGAGCACACAGCCCTGGGGGCCTCCGGAGTTGAGCACCGGAGAGGAGGAGGAGTGAGACGGCAATATCCGAACTGCCTGCGGTCTTTTTCCGTCTTTACAATGTGTTTCTTTGGTTACCTGAAATTAACTCATTGCGAAGTTATGAGAGCCACTGCTCGCTTTTCTCTCTCGCATCCACAGATTTGCAGCTTCATGTGAGGAAGAAATTAAACCTTTTGATGATATATTTATATAATTAATATTATAATACACATGCACATGTATGATACAAATGTTTATCCACTGACTAAAGTCTCTTGATTCTCATAAGCACAGACTGGTGCATGTTATATGCACACAGTATGTCTGACTCAGGTTCTGCGGTGGTAAAGAGCCTAAGTGGTGAGTTTGCCCTAAGTTTCTTATGAGCTCTGCCAGACTAGAGAAGAGCGTGGTGCTGCCTTGTAGTACAGTGGGGGGTCAATGAATAATTTACAAGAACTTTCTCTTTCATCTCTCAGGTCTAAACACAGCGCTCTTTGCCTACGACAGCCTCATATCTTTCTCAAGGCATGCGCGACTGTAATAGGAGAGGAATGACTCTGCATAACAAGTGCAAAGCATGCTGGGAGGTTCAGTGGAGACCTTTTGGCTCAAGTGCTAAATAGGGTGTGAATGGTAGATATAGGAAAAGGTTTAAATCAAACATACATTTTTTCTAGTGCTGCTGGAGTCCATCTGCAACCAACAGCTTTTAAATAGATATGGTGATAGCTTCAGATTTGTCTCGGCAAAATGGAAGGCAGTGGCGAGACACTGCTACTGATGCATCCAACAATAGACTTTCAGAGGTAATTAGCATTGCGACCTTATATTTTTTTCACGCAGGGTCTACTTTTTCAGGGCCATGGCCTGTCATCTCCAAATGGCAAAATGACTCTTGGGGAAAAAATAATGTCCCACATCCAGGGCAGCTGCATGCATGTAATTATAGAGCTGCAAGTGGATGTTGACTGTGTATGTTAGCTTCCAAAACACAGACAGTCATCAGGGTCATTACCAGAACATCGTTGACACTGGATTAACGTTGGATTAACGATAGCAACCTAGCACGATGTTATTTATGAGCTGCAGAATGAGTTTCTGCTTCACTGCTGCTGCATTCTTGTGTGTGTTGCTGTCTTGACCTGTTAAACGGAGATAGTGGAAATGATATACGATATAACACAAACAAACACCATCGTTGTGATTATGTTCTGCATTAAATTGATATAAAAACTTTCTATGAATTATTCTAAAATGTACTGTAATGTGCAGTAGCTTTTCTTCTGCTCTCTCTCTCTCATGGTCTCATTCCCAAATGCAATGCTTTGCTGCAGTTTTCTCGCTAAAAGAACCAGCAGGCCCGACCCAGCAGTGGATGCCTTTAGTCCAACATGGACAGATGGAAAGCTGAATGACCTAATTAAATGTTTGGAGCTGCTTTCAAGCAGCTGGACTCACACATAATATTTCAAACTACGACACAGAAACTGAAATGGTCAGCATGTTTCGAGAGGAGTGTTTCGTGGAACTGGATTTTCATTGACCCTTTAAAGTTATAAGGCAGAATCTGTAAAAGAACAACTAAAAACTATGTGTTCACTACAAGAAGTCCTATTTCCTCTGATGTTTCATGCTAATTCTTTATAGGTTATTTATCTGACAGTCTAATGGATGAATGCTTTCAAAAAGTAACTGCTGTTCTAATTAACTTACAGAGCTTGCTGTGTGTACTTCGAGCTAACATCTGTTCCATCATAAACAATCTGTTCAGGTAAGTTGCGCCCCAAAAAAACACGTTAGCAGCGTTGTATGCAATCCTAATGCATTGTTTAAAATCATTATGAAAATCAGTAAAGAGTGAACGAAGGTCGGCAATCAATCCTGCAGGAGAACAGACAAAGATAAGACACGAATCAGGACAAACAGAGACACTATGTTGTTTGAAGATCTGATTTACTTCAGCGTTTGCTATGTGGTTTTGGAGATACAGGCCAAAAGTACAATTTATGTGAATATAAGCTTGTGGACCAAAAAAGTTTAATCATTATCACCTGGTATAAAAAAACAAGATTAAACAAATATGCAACATTTATAGTTTTTAGCTTTAGACAAACAAGAATAACAACTAAAAAAACACTTCTTTTCACAGCAACATTTATCCGCTAAAATCTTTAATCAAACCCGTGAAACTGATTACTATTCTGTCAACAGCCCAATTTAACCTGTTAATTCTCCAATCCAGGTGTATGATAATTCATTTTCTCAGTTGCCAGTCGTTTCCCATTTGGCATTACAGCTGCAGGTGTGAGTGTTGTGCGTGTTTGTTCATTTACATGAGTCGCAAATGAACTTTTAGCACGTGTGGCACATGATGCCGGCGTGCTGCTCTTTTCTTTTTTGTATGTTTTTGCTTCAGGTGGAGCCGTTCTGCCCTCAGCCTGCATCTCTCACCTCTTCATCTTCACCATGGACTGAGATTTGCTGTCGGGGTGCTCCCCTCGCCTCCGAGTTGGGATGATTTCCCGCCGCAGAGCAGAGGCCCTGGGCTGACATGTCTGGGATGGTACAGAATAACGCTACAAGCCAACCTGCTGTCAGTTGTTTATGTGTATGTGGCAACAGGGTCCTCCTCTTCATGTTTTTTTAACCCTCTATGGATGGCAGTGTCTGCTGGTCGCTTAGATCCTGGCTAAAGTATTGTATCTCGATAAACGTTTAATGGATTGGCACTAAATTTTACACAGGCATTCATGGTCTCCAGTTAATACATCTGACCAGCAATGTGTTTCCGAACAACCACGAGGTTAACATTTTGGGTTTGTGGTGATATATCTCAACAACTAATGGATGGATTGCCAAAGCGCAGATGCAGTGAATCCTTTATAATGATTTTGGTGAACTTCTCACTTAGCAGATAAAAATGTATCTCTCTTCAGCTAACAGTTGTCTTTCAGTCATACAATGGAATATTGTTATATGTACAGTATTGCTTGGTGAACTTAATCCAAGGTTTATATAAATTGTTCAGAAATGATTTTCAGGTTAACTTTTCACCTTGATCTTGTGACAACGCTGTGCTCATGCTCTGGCTATGTGTAAGTACAAAAACACTTGATCCAGGTCAGGGAAAAACATGATATTTTGTCTTGAGATACCCGTTTTGGTTACCACAAACGCGGCTGGAGATGCCCCGAGGTCTCAATAGAAACACCCGGTTTATAAACACCCAGTGGTTCGATACTTACAAACGTTGAAACTGCTGTCACTGGCTTACAGCCCTCCCGCCTGAAGTTCCATCCCCATCAACTCCACTTCCCGATACGAAAGTCAGGCCGTAAACATGTAATGTGAGGGGCGTATGGCATGTTTTACAGAAAAGTCACTATGGTTTGTAGCCTGTGACATAAACAAATGTAAACGAGGCGGTGGTTTGCAGGAAAACTATCAACATTTCATCCCTGTGACTGGACTGTTTTCATCCAGCGATTTGAATTAGTCCAACATTTAGTCCATCAAACAGCTGACTGTCAATCTTATTTTAAATGAGCTGATCTACAGTACAGTACAGATCTCTCTGTATCACAGACTTCCTCTTCCACCATGTCTTCAGGCTCCATATTCTAATGATGACGAGGGAAATTATTTTAAAAAAAAAGAAAAAAAAAGAGATCAGTGGCCTCATTTACAGTTAGCTGCTCTTGCACCGGGGATCACATGCCACAAAATCACATGTGAGCGAGAGAGAGAAGACATATTTATAGGCAAAAAAAACAAGTGATGAGTCAGATCAACATTGTGTTTGTTCCCATAACTAACACACAATATTTTGGTTCGAGTTTGGTGTTCTCGATTGGAGAAGTGAGATTTTGTAAGAGAGGAAATGTTGCAACGCTGAGTTTTTGTCTGCAACCAGATCTGAGATTTAGATGTGTTTTCAGTAGTTTGGAGTACTTGATTTATATGGCGGAAGGCAAGCGCAAGGGAGGAAATAGTTCTCAATGCAGCCGTCACATCTTTCTTAAGTGCTATGGTGAAATGGTTCAGCATTGATCTGAGCACAACAAGAAGGTTAAATGATTACTTTCCTGGCGTCTATGGGGCAACCAGACAGCTGGACACATACTCAGTAAACAGTCCAAGTTCACGACTAATGCACTGGTACTCAGGATAAATAAAAGTATCCCATTGTTGCTGTCTCCGTGCAAAATTGCAACATACTCATGGTAAGATACACATTACAATTCTGTGAACACAAGACTGTGCTCAGTTTGATATTTTGCTGTCACTCTGGCACACAAGCTGCTAATCGCATTTGACTTTCTAAATACGCATTAACATATTCCTCTCCTCCCATCCAGAACTTGTATTATTTGCACCAGATAACTTCTAGTTTCGGAGAACGGGAGCCTGTAAATATGATCCAGGCTTGAAAATCAGTGACCTGAAAGAGTGAGTCAGACTCATTTATCAGAGGACCAGCTTGAGAAGTCTGCACCTGCACACTGTGGTCATAAACTTTTTTTTTTTTTTGAGCTCCAGTAACTTCATCCCCAATTTGGGATCCTATTCACTTTCCCCTCGGTGTTCACAGAAAGGCTATTCCTTTCAGTAGGGATAAAATACAGCAATGATTAACAGAAAATTGTGAAAAATGCCGCTATAACAATTTCACAGAGCCCCAAATTGGCTTGTTTTGTTCAACCAGTGTTTCAAAACCAAAAGATATTCAATTTACGTTAGGCCTATTATAAAAACAGTGGAAGCTGTATTTCTTTAGAGGCAGCAAAATGTGACATTTACCAATAAAAACAGTGCATCAATTTATATATTTTCTTTGTGTAATCCATACAGCAACAAAATATTGTCCGGCAGTGATGTTGCAGATGGCACCAAATGCGTTACTCCTCACCTCGCCTCACCTCACTTTCCCTAAATAGAATCACCATGTTGTCATGCTAACTAAAAACAGTCCCTCCCAGTGAGACAACTGGCAGTTAATTTGCATTATGGAGATATGTAAAATCAGCAAACTTGTTCATTTCTGTTATTATTTCAAGCCATAACTGTAACGTTTATAGATTTATAGTTGTGTTGCCTTGCTAGTGTCTTACTGCTAGTGTAGGATAAACTCAAGCTGTTCACAATTATGAATCTTGTATTTGATTTCCACCAACATTACACTCAATTAATGCCCTGAAATGCATCTAAATCGTACACACTGGGCTTTTAAATAAGTAAATAAATGTGTTTCCCAAAAAAGGCTGAACTATTCCTTTAATAATTACTTTTCAAATCTTCCGACGGCGGTATGACCTTGTTTTATTACACGAAAACATGTTCCTTAGTTATCCTGGGTCGCATGATGACATGACAACCAAGCAAACTGTGCTGATGACGACCGTGAGAGGTGAGTGAAGCTTCGAATGGAGCTTCAGATGATTTTCATCAGAATTAGGGGTGTCATGACATCCCGGTGTTGACAATTGCTGTGAAGTTAGAATATTAACTAATGATAACATGTTAATATTACACATCTTGTGAATAATCCAGTGCAGATGTTAGGCCTTGTGGATATTATGTTGGTCCGCTTATCTGGTTGCCTTTTCATTCTTCAATAGATGTCATTGTTCTTATCATATAATATTCTTATCACAGTTACAGACTCTCTCTACACCTCCCTATTATGAGCAGATATGTTTGTTCAGGGCTGATACCAGTTATAAGTAAACAAGGACTCCGATAGCAGACAATTGGAACTGATATTTATTTACAGCAAAAATAAAAATCTTAGTGTCAAAGTAGAGAATAACAAGAGATGAAATGTGACTGACTACAGTTTGCTCAAGTACTATGTACAATTCTGAGGTCCTTTACTTCAGTATTGCTGCTACTTCACACTTCTACTCCAAAAAAATGTATCTGAGCCAAAGTAGTGCATTTTGAATAGATTCAATTTATTGGCAATCGGACAAACCCCTCCTTCCTATACTCATATTTTCAGTATAATCTATTTGCAAAACAGTAACAAAACAGTAAAGCTAAAGATGAAATTGAATCATAGCTTTTTTTTCTTTTCTTTATGGTCAATATTGCAATAAAATAACTGTCGTTAAATTGTTTTGCCACCATAATGGTATAGTGAAAATCTGATATTGTGACATCCCTATTCTGTATTAAAGGTAAATCTAAAATAGTTGGAGATTAATATTAAGTCGATTGACTAATTAACATATTAATATATCTCATAATTAATCTTTTTACAACTTTATTCCCCTAAAATGTCCTTCTTGCATGTGCCAGCACACACACACACACACACACACACACACACACACACACAGAGCAGGGATATACTGTAAGAGGCATTTTATTATGTAACTAGGAAACGTAACAAAAACACCAGCTGTTATCATTACACACATAGACACAGAAAGCTTGTGTGTCCGGTAAACACTAACACACACACACACACACACACACACACACACACACAGTTTTGCCATGATGATATGGTATATTGCAAAATCTGACATTGTGACAGCCCTAGACACAATTCTGTATTAAATGTAGACAACTTTATTCCCCTAAAATGCCCCTCTTGCATATGCATACTTTTAGCCTTGTGCAACCACACACACACGCACACGCGCACACACACACACACACACACACACACACACACACACACACACACACACACACACACACTCGCAGGGAGTAGCCTGATGCCACGGATTCCCGCCCTGCCTCCTTCCTATCCTCGGTCTGCTTTCATAATTCACTCACAGATCTATTCTTACTACTCACTCAGTCCTAGCCGCTCGCTGCAGGCCCGTCACAGCAGAGGCTCCTCCCCCAGCGTCGCCACGCCGACCCTCCGACCGACAGCGAGCTCGACCAATAGCGACCGGAGTCCCCTTTCCCCGTGTCTCACGCGGGCCAATCAGAACGCGAGTGGGTAGAATCACCGTGGGCCTGGCATTCAGGTTTGGTTGCAAAGGTAAGCTCTGGATGGGATTTTTTTGTGAGTTCTCTTTGACATGTTATTTATTGTTCACGCTGTCATTTATTGTGTGGTGTTTTAAATCATGCGCTCGCGTCCGAACGTGTCTGTTTAAATAAACAATTCCCGCTAGCTAACAGTCGGTCCATATACAGCTAGCCTAGCTAAGTGTACAGCACTGCAAAGTATCCCAAGCAGAGAGAACAACGGTGATTTCCCTCTATTAGAACAATTGCTCATTAACGCTGATGAATTCCCTCATTGTCCGGTAAATAACAGTCCTGTCAGCGCACGTTGAAAGCTGTCAGAGCATCCCAGCTGCCAGGAATCTCTCTTTTTTTGACGGTTACTACTATGTTATTGCTAAGTTACACGGTTGTAACTTTGCTTTGTCTGCCTGTTTTTTCCCCAAACACAAAGCTTTGTCTGTGAGCGTTCAAACACACCGGTTTTATTATTCGTACCGAGCTGTCCAAAGCTGCCTCCGACATGTTTGTTTACATCTGTTTAACCGTTCACGATATACTGGCTCCACTGACTGTGACTCTGCTCCCACACATACTAATGCAGTTCAAGGAGGGAAACACGTGTTAAGGCAAACATTTGTCCAACTGAAACAGCTCGAGACGTTCTGATAGACGAACTAACCGTTGTTTACATCACCATCTTATCGTTTCAGAGAGTCTTTCACCGGCTGTGAGGAGGACTGACACACAGCTGAGCAGAGGAGACTTCAGGACGGAGAGCATATCCTACCACACCTCTGCTCGACTGTGGGATAAAAAAGGAAAAGAAAAAAAAAAACTCGGGAAACTCTTTGGAAGCGCTCAACTTTATTTTCCCTTTTCACCTTTCGAACGGAATGGATTTCGAGATGACCTAACCCGGATGGTTTGCAGCGCGAGTGTGTTTTTCTTCTTCTTTTTTTGAAAAGTGGAGTTCAGCAACTTTTGAAGAAGGAGGTCGCTTTAAAGTGGTTTCTGGAGGGGGGAAACTTAACTCACAGCCGAAATGGATCAAGCCAGCGGTGGGGAGGACCCCAATAAACCCTCTAAAAAGAAGTCCAACGAGGACGAGGGTAAAAACAAAAAGCTGGTAGGTATTGCAGTTGCAATGGAAAGTTGTCACATCCTGTGATCCCACAGGCAGGGGTTAATTTCGCTCTCACCCTCAGTCCGACCTAGAAAGTTGCACTACCTGACAGTTGCTGAAAGTTTCACTACCTTGCTTTCACTCTCTGTAGCTTAACAATTGCTTTATTAAGCTGATTGCACTGGAGACTTAGCCTTTCTAAGAGTTTTATGGTTTTTAAGTAAGTATAATCCTCACAATGGCTAAGTCAAACCAAGCCGAGCGGACTCCTGTGCAGTGTAGTAAACAGCATGTTGTGCAGGGTGAGGCTCAAATAGGTATTGATGTGTTGTTATTAGTATTTAATGCACCGGCCCCATACAGAGCAGCTAATAGCTGTTAAGAGTTGAGCAAAAGAGATAGTGTTTCACTTAGTGCTTTACCTTGGAAAGAGCTCAATGCATCATGGGACCTCCCCGTCAATGCATCTCCTGAAAGTTCTTTGAAGAGCACTCTTGTTGTGACAGTTGGACCTCGATATGTTTTTTTTACACACAAATGCAAGAAGTAGTTTAGTTACAGGATGACTTGTGGGAGGGGGTGATGTACGTGTGGTTTTTTTGGCGTGGTGTTTTATGAACCGCGTGAGTGTGTGGTTTGATAAAGCTGATCCTCTGTCAGCCGGAACAGTGTTATCAGCACAGTGAATGAAAAGAAGGACGGCGTCAATTAGATTGCAACTGTAAACTTCATCAACGTTTAGTCCATTTATAGCCTCTCTATTGGCTCGTCCTACTGGGATAGTTTACGGTGGAGTGAGGAGTGTCCTTATTGACAAAGTGGGCAACCCTGAGTCTGCAGCATCGGAGCTCTGGTGTCATTAAGCTACTCCTGCATGCCATTCATAGTCTGCAAATGAGATCATTAGATCAGGGGATGTGGTGGAGGTGTTGCTTCCGATTCTTTATGAAAGTCTTGATTTGTCACGGCTGACATCTCATGCTGTGTGCTAACAGGTTTTTTTTGCAAATGACAGCTTTTCTGTAATTGCGTAAACCATCACTCTTACTCCCAAATGCATCCAAAACCAGCAATTAAAGGCCTTATTTGGTAAACTGTAGCCACACTCCTGTCTTCCCCTGTCCTGGCTGGAATGTAGAACTATAAATCTAAACTATATTACTGAGTGCTTTGAGTGAATGTCACTGCTTTAACATCGTCAGCGACCGTAGACAGAAGTGGTTGAAAGTAATTTTCCGTGACCGCAGACAAAAAACTTTGGCTGCTGTTAATCATCGTTTCCGCCTTTTCCACAATTGTCGGCGTGGAAAGCTTGGCCGCCGTTAATCCGCCTGGCTGACGTCGCTTCTCAACAGCAGCAGTAATTGGTTGGCATCGGTGTTGCCTTTTTATTGTGCCTTCCACTTAACTGTGATCGTTTGCTCAGCGATGGGATCGATCATAAGTTGCAGCTTCTGCTACTAAACAAGGAGATTAAAATGAAAGGCACATTTTAGAACAGTGCTGTTTCCATTTTTGGAGAGCGCGAGCCAAGTTGGACTGACTGCTGACAGAAGCTGACCACTAATTACTTTATCAACACCTCAGTTGTTTACTTAGCTGGTGTTACTTGTTACTCTGGTATGCAGCTGAGACAGTACAGCTGCTGCGCTTCAGTTCAGGGGGAAACAAACTCGTAATCACTGGTCGTGTTCCAGCAAAATAAAAAGCGAGGGGAACGTGTAACCATAATAACTGCCAGACAGGAAATCCCAAAGTGGACTGCAAATGAAATGCACTCCCAGAACTAGTGGAGGGTGTTGTCTTGAGAAATCCTAACAGCCTGCGAGTCTTGAATGTCCTGCCTCACAAGTGTGATATTGTTTCCAGGGATGTCTGGATGACGTAAGCACTCAGCCGATCACTAGTGACAAGACTCTATAAGATCGCTGCTTTTTGTTCTGTGAAGTGTACTCAGAGCCAGGCCCGTCCCCTGTTGCTCAATCCTCTAAGCGGAGCAGTCAGATGCAAAGGAAGCCTGAGCTGTTGCAAAAAAAAAAAAAAAAAAAAAAGAATCTCATCATGGCTCAACACAGAGTTTGGGAGAGGAAGTCATTTTTCATCCCTGGGTGGAGCCATGACAGGTCCTCTTTCTGTTTATCCCTACGTTTAAGCTTCCACAATGTATACTGTAGCCCGTAGTTTCTATGCAGCCATGTTAATAAGATGTATACAAGCATGATAGAGTGCATAGTTTAATATTTGGACACTTAAAGATTGACTTGTATTTAACTTTACCATATATGGCGCTATAGGATTACATTCCTGAAGTGCAGGGTAGGTTAATGAGCATGTGGTCCAGACATAAGGATGGGATAATATCTGTCATGAGCAGGATTAATGTAGAGGTTCGTAGAAGTAACGCACGTATTTGCATGGCTAATCAGCAAAGTCAAATCAGCCTTTAGAGGAGAAACACTGAAAGCTGTGTGTTTGCTTAACAAGTCACTGGGCAGGATTACATCACAGCGACACCATTTGGGCTCTGGGCCTGGGATGTAGATACTCAACGCAGCCAAGGACATTAGAATAACACCCCAGTGTTCAGAGATAGAGCCGATTCAATACTTTCTCCGTTGTTAGTCGCTATACTTTGGGATAATATGTTGTGAAATGCAACATCCAGTAAAACAGGCGGATGGAATGAGGTTTTCTTAAAGGAATTCAGGAGAGCCAGTTTGACAGAAAAGGAGGAAAATCACCCCTCTGCATTCCAGAGAAAAAGATGACCTCACACAAAACAGCATGAGGGAAAAGTCATACTAATGCGCCTTTATAAACGCTATGTGACTTCCAATCACACACTGTGATGGAACAAAGTTATTTCACAGCCACAGTCTGAATGTAGAAAACAGACAGGCATTGTGCCTCCGTATATGATGCATGCTTTGATTGCTTTTGAAAAGTGTAGAGGACTTTCAGGTTTTACTTATCTGTTCATGAGAACACACTTTAGTCTATGACATGCAGTCTTGTGACATGCTCCGTTTGGTTGCTGATAACGAACACACTGTCCACAGGCCTACATGAAGTGAGAAGGAATGGTAAATTTAGAGAATCAGTCGTAAAGGTAGCAGTGACATAAAAGAATGACTCATTCTCTGAGCGGAGATTTGCGATGCATCGGTTATTTCCAAGAAAATGTTCCTTGGAAGAGATTTTCATGCGGGAGTACATTATATTTACTGAGAGCCTTAGCTTGCACGTCAGCAACTTTGTAAACTTTGATTGCTTTTCAGCAATCAGTGGTGCTGTTTAAAGTAATAAATGTTTGATGACCAAACATCTACAACTACGAGGCAGAAGGACACATCTCCGTCATCTGCACTTTGTTTGGTAGGTAATTTGATCCTTCAGTCAGTCAAGGGCCTGACTCATGTTTGTTTATTGCGGGCTGCGGTTGCCTGTGCTTTTGCTTTCTATTATCTGCGAGAATGGGGATACGGGTTATCAGTATTTCAAAAGTCAACTGTCAATGTATGAGTCAGAGGGAGAGGGAAGCTGGTCACGTTTCCAACATAACTGAGCTGAACGTCAACTCTGTCAACAACCCAAGCTTTGTTGCAACTACTCCAAAGATGGGTGGAATAGTTGCTCAGCACCTTTGAGATGCAAGAAGTTAAAGACCTTGTGTCATGTTGCCAATATTGACTCTAAACAGAAAAGCACCAGTTCCCACTTCACTTTACGGATGTTATTAAACATGGAATCCTCTGAGAGTTTGTTAAATTCGCTGTCAGTTTTTGCTATGCTAAATTATATTTCGTTAAGCATACTGTTCATATGTTCAGGCAGAATAACCGGGATATTTGGAAAAACAGACATTTTAAAAATTGGTTAAACAAATGTGGTGGAAATATAGTGAGTTTGTTGCAGCTTAGTATCGGCTCTGGTGGTTTAAGTCTGAGCATAATATGAAATCAAGGCAACACATTGAAAAGTCGTGAGACAAGGCACGGAAGTCATATTCAATGTTGGTCCGTGATCATGAGAGTTAAGAAAGTGGCCGAACCAGGTGCATGGCAGCAAGTTCTGGAAAAACAATAACAGGAACTGCAGTGGGATCATGACACGGATTTCTATTCGATACAAAAGCAGAACTGATGCTGTCATAAGTAATGAAAAATCCATGATAGGTAAGCACCTGAGTGGTACAGCACTGTATAATATGTACCTGTTCTGTGGCTCTGCTAGTGTCCGTCTACTGTTCAGGTGAGGTTTGTGCGTTTGAGTACGGTACAGGACTGTTCAGAGAGGTCCGTTCACTGTGCTGCTGCTGCTTACCTGCTTGCTACAGGTACAAGCCGGGTGCAGCTAATTGTTGTTATTGTACGCTGTCTTTTAACTGCTGTTTGGAGCTACTGTAGCCACAGTCTGTGAAGTTAATCTTAAAACTGTGTGGAAATGCTTTAGCTTAGAGGCAAAAAACAATGACAAAATGAAGAAATACTAATATGAGATTTTACAGAGCATTCTTGCCCCCCCAAAAAGTGCTATATATATCAAATCAAATAAGTTTTATTTACACGTCTTATATCCCATCACATTGCCTCAGTGGGCTTTACATCTGTACGAGACCCTCTGTCCTCTGACCCTCAATTTGATTGAGGAAAAAAAGCAAACTTTTAACGGGGAGAAAAATATGTAAGAAACCTCAGGAGGAGCCACAGAGGAGGGATTTATTTATTATTATTCCCTTCACGTCTATGCAGTTGAGTATTGTAACTTTGTAACTTGTGAGCTTGACCCCTTGGTTACTCTTAATTAATTTGTTTTCTTTTTCTGTTTTTGTTGTTGGTGAGATTGAGAGCTCTCTGGAATTGTGTTTAGCAAAGAGCGGGCTGATAAAAACAACATATAAACACCCTTTTTCTACAGTTAATGAAATACATTCATACAATAGGAAAAGCTGGCATAGTCTCAACACTGGCACATTGTCAATGTCCATTATTTTCTGTCAGGTGTTATTTGAGAGTGTTTGCAATTTGTAATTAACCCGTATTAATTAAATTGGGCCTTGTAATCATGCTCGTTATTTAGTCAGTCATTAAAGTGATTAAGGCTTCGGTAATGAATGGACAGTTCAGCCCGACTTGAGCTCTAATATTGTCTCTGATGTGAAACCTTGTGCATGGGAGCGTAATGGAAAGGCTTTACATTGCATTCTGTAGGCTACAGAGATATTGTACGTACAGATTTTTAGGTAATGTAAAGGGATTCACTATTTCTAAGTGAAATCATATCATTTGAAATATTGCAATGCCTCTTATAAAATGTTGTTTTCGAGAATAACACTACTTGGCAATTTCAGAAATACCTGAATGGCAGCTGAAAGTGTCAGTTCCAGTTTGACTTTGCATTGTGTAAAATGCAATGGACATCGACTAAACAAGTAAATTATAATACATTAATAAGATAATAAGTAGTATTTAAGGTGTTTTACCACTCTGACAGAGAGATTTTGATTTCCTGTGTATTTGTCTGGAACAAGTCTTAGCTTTTAAGATTTTTGCCCACATCACTCAGCTGTGGGACAAGCACAAAGGATATTTTTGTGTGGAAATGTAACCTTGTTACTCGTTTGTCAGTAATGGACCGTCGCAACAACCTTCCTGCTGTTGTGGGTATCACATGGTGAATCATATTAAATGGCTGACTGTGTCACTGCTTTTGGAAGCTGTGACGTTTGAAACATTTGCCACTTTAATACACGGATCCTCTGGGATCACTTCAGGTCATGTTAGCATGTATTTAGTACAAGTTGCCAGCTTGTCACACGAGTTGCCTATCGCGTATCTCTTGCTTGGTCAATCCTAAGTAGGTTTACAGTACGTTCTCTTCTTCCACGTGTGACATTTTTTTTTTTTTCCACTTTCACATTACGTGTTATAGAGTCTATATGACCTCGACTGCGTTGGGGAAGCGTGTGAGAAACGGCAGGAAAGAGACCACATGTGAATGTTTTAAAGGCATTCAGGAAGTTGAGGAGAGGAAGCTTGGAGAGGGGAAGCGGTGAAGAATGCTTTAGTCACACAGTGGAAGAAACTGACAGACTCACTGCTCTAATGTTACCATCTGACCGCTGACTTAAAAAATGGGGCAGTTATCTGTCTGCCTCAGTTACGCATTAAAAAAAGCCGGCTTGGGGCGTATCTTGTGCATCAAAGCACTCTAGTTTCCTCCGAGCAACAGTATTTATGAATCACCTTTGGGTTTGGTCACGCTTGCATGCAGCAGTTTGATGATTCATGCATTGCTGTGGCTGTGTTTTGACTCAGCAACTGCAGAAGCCGCTGCAGGCCTTGATGAAGGGCTTTCCCAGCTCTTTTACTTGTATTATATCGCGGGATTGCGAGTCGGGGGCTTTCTGCTATGTTTGCTGAGAAGAGGTGTTAGCGCGTGTGTCATCGCCTCTGCTTTGCACTAATTTTATATACATCAGCGAAAAAGTTAGAGATCAGGTTTTTGCAATTTTGTTTGACAGCTGCGTTCACACTGTTTTAGTCAGTGGCGGTTGCAAATATGAGACGGAACGTGTCGTTTGCTGTGATACATAATAAACTGTGTCACAGAGGCTTATGCTTGGATGCAAATCTTCCAAACGGCACAGGGGGGAGGTTTAAGCAAGCTATTTGTATATTTTGATTTGACTTTTTGAATAAACCTGTTCCTGCAATGCGGGACACTGTGAAAAGAGGTCAGTGCAGGACGACTCGCTGGCTGACAGTGTAGACTTGATGCACTGCCTGATTACCCCCGATACATGGGCTCGACACAGAGCTATCACGAGTCACATACCAGCAATAAAAGAAAAAGGCAATGAAAACATTGAGCAATGAAAGCTGTTTTTTTTTTATTGTAGCTAAAAAGAGTCATTTATAATAACTGTGACACAGAAGGTTAGATTCTTATAATACTCAAATGACATTTCTCTGTGACGTCATGATGAATTTAAGATCTTTATACTGGTATTTCGAACCTTTCCTTCTTAACTCTACTTTTACAATGGCTGCGTGTCATGCCAGCTCTCAGGGGAACACTACGAGGAATGTGCTTTCAACATAGACAGATAACCTGAGGGCAGCGCTGTGCTAGTCTGCAGTCACATGGTCAGGCTGTCCAGTGCGGAGCCATTCAAATCTTAGCTCGACTGGCTTTTGTGTGCTTCCCCCTTTCAATGGTTGCTGTTTTAGGAAACTGTAAACAGTACCAGCACTCTCCTGAAATAATAAGGCTACCACAGGCTCATGCCCTTTTAAAGGCTCTCTTCAGCTCTCGCAGAAATCGAGTGCATTCTTTTTTTTTTCTTTTTTTTTTCTTCCTTCTTAAATCAATTACATGGTCTGAACTGTTTCTGGAACGTATTGAAATGAATCACAAAGCCAAGACTATGCGTTACGACTGAGTCAACGCTGCATCTGTCAAGACTTAATTTATTTGTTTAGAGGAATAACTTGACATTCTGTGCTTGATTGAATTGTTCCTGATGTAATTTGCCGAGAGGACAAGTGTGCCATTATGGTGAATGTGCATGAGAGATTTTTTTGTGTGCGCTGGGATAAGAGGTTGTTTTTTTTTTTGTGTTGGTTAACAACACTCTATAGCCTGTGTGTTGTTGTAGCACTCAGAATCGTTCACTCATTTTGCTGACATGACCCAGACTGCAATTGTCCGAATCAGTTGGCCTGTACTTTACCCTGCCAGGTACCTTGTACAAAGTCCAATTCCAGCCCATGTGCGAACTGCAGAAGAATGGTTGGTTGAGTGTAGCTGCTTTGTACTCTTTTCTGCTTGCTTGTATACTGCTTTCCACTCTTTTGATTTTATTGCAGATACATCCAAACACACGTACTATTAATATCAACGTAAAAACAGCCATCCATATGACTGGCTCCTCCTCTCCCTCCTGCCACGCCTCACCTTAACCAAACGGAGTATTTCCAGTAGGTTGAGAACTAGGGCTGTACCTTTTTACTCCAATGAAGTTCTTATCAATTTGAATTGACGTCACATTTGTCCCATTATTCCAGCAGTTGAATGTTGCTATTTTAACAGCTGTATTAACTTGTTCCCTTTTGCCTCTCAAATGGTTTGGTATTGTTACTGTCCGCTCAGGACGGCTCAGCATAATTCTGTCCTCGATGTTTCGTAGCGAAACAACAAAACATTAACATTTGCTTAATTAATGATTGGTCAATAGGGCCACGGGTCAAGCTGGTAATGAAGTAATTAGATCACAAGGCATACTACAACAAACAGCCAAATGCTCGATGGACTGTACTTTTCAAACAGGTTGTTACAGTTGGAATATTAACTTTTCACCTCACGTTCGGAACAATTGTTTCAGATTTTGAATAAAAAGGGACAAATTCTCTTCCGGCAGGGTCTGGTGTACATGTAAAAACAGCTTGGACTTGATTCTCTTAGTTTTCCTTACATTTGTGTTGACTGACTTACAGAAATGATGTGTTGCGATGTGAATATCTCTATTTTAACTGCAGGTAAATGGGCTCGGTGCATATCTGATCCGTGGCAATCAAGCCTTTAAGGTGCCTGAGGAACACATTTCTTTGTTAACCAGTGGGGCAATAAGTGGTTATTTTGCTTTGTTAATAGTTGTTGATATGAATTATACAAAATCAATAATTTATTCACAAGGTACATCAGGCAGAGTAGCTCAGTGGTTAGCAGAGAAGATCCAGATTTGAAATACCGGCAAGTGCAGGGCAGAGAATACATTTCCCTCACGAGGATCAATAAAGAATAACTTACATCCTGAGCATGCAGCAGGCTTACCGAGTTATCTCTATGTAAGTAAAACTCTTTCAGCGCTTTCAAATGTGACACAGAAATAATAGATCTGTTGTGGATTTTACTTTGCAAAGTTATTCAGACAACTCGGTGGACGTCCTTCTTGGAACGGGCCCCGGAGCTGCGGAGATAAAGACATCAACTCAGAGTTTGAATAAAGATTAGACTGAAGGCTGTCGTGCAAATAAAACCAGATGTTTACTGTCATTTAACGTCCAGGAAGAATTATTTGCATAGTGTGAGAGTAAACACCGGCAGCGTGCATTTGCATTTCTAACTGGCTGCTGAAGTCAGTTTTATCAGCGAATATATTCTAAACAGATAAATGCTCTGCAGATATAGTTTGGATTGATGTCACATGAAATGCCAGGCGTAAATAAGGTCTCAGTGTGTCATTGGGTCTTTCTCTGCTCTGCTTGAAAAGGGTACCCTCAGTGCAAACATAAAGATTAATTTAATAGATTTTATCAAGAAGGATAAATGCTACTTTCCTTCGTTCATAAATCTTTTGCAGCAGTGTCGGCCGTGCGGCGCGCTACCTCTCCGAGTTCACAAAAGCAGCCATCGAGAGGAACTTGTAACAAGATTAATTCAGACAAATTGATTTGTTTGGACTGCGTCTAATTCAGTTACTCGCTTGGTATTTCGTGCTGTCTGATACCACTCCCTCCCCCGAAATTGAGCCATGATATTGGCAATGCTGTACTTCCTATCTGATTACAAGAGGATAAATTATGTCATTTTGATGTTTATGGCTTTAGCTAACAAACATTAGTGTCTAATCTAACTACAAGAAAGTGCCCCTGCCTCCTGGGCTGTCAGCCAGAAGTTTTTCTTGCACAGTGACTTGGTCGGAGCTCAGTTGTTCTTCAGTCCAAAAAAAAAAAAAATCAGCTTCCTTGTTAACATTATACACACGGTACACTGTAGAAGGTTTAATAACACCCGTCTGTGTTGTCAAATCTGCAATCTGATGAGGACTCCACACCTTTTACTAGTCAGACCTCTGGTGCACCCTATTGAAATATTTAGGAGCAGCAACCTTTTCTTTTTCCCTCTTGAATTCGTGTCGGATCTGTGATTTAGTAATAGATACAGACATTTATCAGCCGTCGCTCCTGCAGACTGTAAACATGCACCGTTATTGCCGCGCATCAGATTCGCTCGTAGTCATTTCTCCAATCCGTGCTGTGAGTTTTATGAATGACAATTCCCCTCTGCATTATGGTGAGCTGCCTTTTAAACGTGTCACCGAATTTTTTCTTCTTCTGCTGACTCGTAGCTGTCCCGCTCTTAAAAGACTCTGGGAGTTTTAAGGTGTTTGATCAGTACATGTGTCCCTGCGTCCTTTTTTTTTTTTTTTTTTTTTGCTTTATACCGTTACAACGCTTTAGGGCGCTTTCATGTTTACAAGCCGTGACGAATTGGTTTTCCGTGCAACTGTTCAGACAAAAACACTTGTCTCCCGTGTCGCGCGCTTTATCTCCACGTAATGAACTCCTTCGCTTTTTGAGTTTTGCTTTCACAATAGGCAAATTATCTTTAACTGCACTTGCACGATACAGTAAAAGCTACTAAAACAGATTATGCATCAGAAAGGCCACACTGCGATGTGGTATTGTCAGAATTACAATTGGAGTTATCCAGGCGGCTGTGCAGTGCTGATGTAGGCGTTTCTGAAAGTTTGTTTTATTTATAGGTCGTCACGCCTGACTGAGCCTGCAAAGTTCCTGTGTAATCAGTTTCATGTCCACATCGCATATTATGCATCGACACCATGTAATTTCTCTCCGGGACATGAATCAGCATCAGTGTACCTTTTTTTAAAATACAGACTGCATTGCTAATTAACAGACCATATATTTTAAGTTATACTGAAAAGTCTCAAGCTCTTCCGTAGCTTCCTTCTTTAGTCAAGGAAGCTGGGCTTTTATTGTGCTCGTAGCTCTTTATTCTATATGTTGTTGCTGGATTAAAAGAGCAGTAAACGAGTTAAATACTGCGTCTCAAAGCTCTGTGTCAGTCACAGTTCTGATGAGTTAATGATAGTATGTTACCAGATGGTTCTAAGCAGTGACTGTCAGGTACAAGCTTGTGTACGGGGAGTATGTGGAATTGTAATTAGGTAGTTTAGTGCGTCGAAGTTTGTGAAATAAATGAACATCTACACATTTCCCACTCTGAAAACCCAACCTGCCTGATGAAGTACTAATGTGTACTTAACAGTGTATGAAGCTAACTGTACAAATTGCAATATTTTTCCTGCTATTGTTTCTCCAAGAAATTAGACTTTAAGGATTTTAAAGGAGATGAGTATAAGATGACTGAATTTTCGTTTCTGGGCGGACTTATCCTTCAAACCAGTTATGAGTGCTCCCTACACTTACTAGTCTGTAGCTGAAGCGTGCAGCTGACGAAACAGGGACACAAGTTAGTTTCATAAAGTTGCCAGGAACTGTCGTGAGCACACTGCATTGGAGTCCTCACAGCCAACCGTGGCTGTCTCCCAGTAATCCTTTGTTATTATTAGAACTAATTAAAGTGAAACCTCATTTCCTTCTAAAGTCGTTTTACGGAGCCATCGTGGCTACTGACTTTATAGTGATAGTTCCAGTGAGCGAGTTAAAATGACATCATACAGATGGTCTAGTTAAACTGGTTGGGAATAACAGCGATTAAAAAAGCTGTGCTGTCGTAGCCAATTTATAAACAGACTTGGTCCTCTGTCCATCTTGGATGAAAATGTATTTGATGTGGCACCAGGTGGAATTTGGTAATAATACTGAGAGTAATTGGATAAGTCTCTACACGAGTTAATGTAATGTTAAGATTAATTGTAGTTGATACTATTATTATTTTTGTGTAAAACATGCATGCTCGTACTACTTTGGTAGTTTTTGTGTCCCAAAATTGACTCAAGTTGTGGGAAATTGCTTTGTGTTTTCATTTTTAGGGATCTGCATGGAGTCATAATCATATTTGATTAAAGAGGGACCCAGAGCTAATTTGATTAGGTTATTTAGAGGAATATGCATTTGGTAATAAACATTTATTATGATGAAAAAGTTTACTTTAATAAGCGGGAGAAGCCCGGAGGACATGTGAGCTTAATTGTTAGATGTTAAATTGCGTTGTTGCGTTGTTGCCGAGATAATGGGCAAGGAAAGGCCCTCAAGTCAAGGCAATTAACCAAACAGTGGTTTGATTGTTGTTAAATTGATTAGAAAATGTTTAAGGACTCCATTTGAAAATTAGCTATTGTTTCATGCCGTTTTAGGCTGCGTGAGGGTGCTGGGCTTAATGACACATACGCTCTGAGTCTGAAATGGGGAAAAAGTTGTTGCTCAGGTCAAATTCTTTGTGCTTCTGTTCTACAGATGTTATGACAACTTGTGTAGCTGCATTAAAGGCCACAAATGATGCTGGAACAAACACCTAGAGTCCCCAGGCAGAGCTGTCTATGCATAAAGCCGGATGAAAATGACTTATCCGTCATCTCGACTTGAAATAACAGCTTGGACAGCACATGAAGCCAGATCATAGAGACCGAAGCTTTGTTTGTCTGTGGTTCATAGCTTTATATTCCAACTGTTGATCAGTTGTTGCAGAGAAAACTGTGGCAGTTTGAGTGTCTGCTCAGCGTTGCCCACAGCGACAGCTGATGAAGATGCACAGAGGGAGGTGCAGGTTAGAGCCAGTCTGTTTGCTCGCCTCACCATCAGCGGTTTCCTGATTAGACTAGTGGAGAGATCTGCGGCTGGAGGCAAGCTTTATGGCCATCACCACCCCACATCTCCCTACTCATTAGTACTTCACAGCCTAGCGCCACAGCATATGGCAGTGTTGCTACTGCTTCCCATTTGAGGTGTGTTTCAAATGGCTGTCCCTCGCCGAGCCACAAGCCTTTGGCAGTCGACCGTCTCATTGTGTCTGAATGAAGATAAACATCTGTAGTAAAGAGACGCTCTGGTTTTTTTTTTTTTTTTTGTATGAGTTATCTGTCACATTTTGTGAGGATGCTAGGATTTGATTTGCGAGAAATTGAAAACTTGTTCGTGGAGAGTTTATTATAACAGTAAGTGGACAAAAAATGATTGGGTTGGACCGCTGTCACTACAAGATATGCTCTCGAGAACTCTTCAGCTCTTTTGAGAAAGGCAAAAAGCCGTGCCAGGCTGTAACATATTTGCTTTGTGTAAGTGTATTATTTCTGGGATGCGCAAAAACATAAAGCAAGCAGCACTAACTTGCATGCTTTCAATGGGTGTTGAACGTGATCACATCTGTGACTGCTGGATTACAGCTGCTTTATGATACGTCTCTTTTTGTGTATTTATTTTGTGTGTGTCTTAAAGCGTGTGCGCTCGGGGATGTTAACTCTTGAACACACACTTGCGCTTGATTTAATGAATTATTATTTGGGATCATCGAGTATTGTCACATCCTGCACATGTACAGTATCCAGGATATGCTCATTGCTCGTAGCCTCATAGGAAAAAAAAGACAACAGAGAGTGAAAATGTGGCCGTTCGAGCTGTAGTTCTAAGAGATACACAGCTGTCTCCTCTCTGTCGTGTGAATTTGTTAATTGGAAACCTTATTTGGATTCCGAGGGGAAAAAATGAGACAGTATCCGGGTGACACTGTGCATGTGAACTCGCTTCAGATGGGATACATACTGTGCGCTATGCGGTGCTGTCATTTTTCTGTTGGATCTTGTTTTTTCACACTGTGCCCTCCCTCCAACAGAACATACACATTAAAACATTGGCTGATGACATGGTAAGGTGCTTGGTTTAATTTTGGTGTGACTAGTTTTATCTATTTTTTTTTTTTACTTCATCTCATTTTTGTCAGAGCTGCATGGGACTTTGAACTGAAACATGTGGATGGATCAGACGTGCCAAAAGCAAGTACATTCGAATGACTAAACAGACAGAAAGCTGAAAATTAGGAAACATCTCGTGTTACTATACATCGAAAGAGTTTGTAATTCTGTGTAGCAACACAAATGTGAAGCTTTAATCGCCTTACTTGTTGTGGTAGCCCTCCATACTGCAGTGTAAATAAAAGATGATTTTTCATGTGCTATTATTTAGCACGACGAACATCCTACATTTTTCATCATGAGCAAATTTTAGCCCATAGCATCTCGACTTTTGTTAGCAGCTCATAGATCATTTAGTATGCAATTATCAGTAGCACTTCCGATTAGATGCCTGGGGCTTTTTTAATACCCTTAGTTAACAAATAGCCTGACTTTGACACTTACAAGCTCATGCAGTTTTGCATGAATTTTAAGATTTATAATCTACTGTCAGCATGCGACTGCGGCTATCAGGAAGTATCTGTTTTGTTTATCGGCACACGGTGCGTTTGATCCATCCAGTATTATTTCAGCAAACTGATGTTGGTGACATCATGTTTGTCTTTTCATTTCATTGTTATATGTTCATCCATCCAGCATGTCCTCTCCATTCCATTTTTACTAAAAATAACTAACAACGACTAGTTGCATGCAAATTAATAGAGTTTTTCTGCTTTCACACTAAACTTTACTAGACTGCATTTCATCAGAATGTTCATCAGCTGATGGATATAACAACAAAAGTCAACTGAACCTCACAGAAAGCACAAGTTGTAATTGTATGCCAAAGCTCTTATAATACATGAGCACAAACCAGGTAATCCAAAAGGTGTGATGGTAAGTAAAGTCCTGATGAGTGTCTTCTAGTATGTTAAAGATTGTGTCTGTATTTATTTTGAATATGAAATGATGAAAAAATAAAAATGTATTTAAAAAAAAAAAACGGTATTAGATTGTAATATGAATTAGCAGCCGGGGAAAGAGCACTGAAAAGCTAAAACAGATATTAATTCAAATTGTACTAAATAGACACATTTATTTTAAAAGTAACTAAGTAGATTACATGATGTTATTAATTACAGTAATTTGAGTTGCTGTTATTAGTTATTAGTGTCTAGCCTATCACAGTGTTCTATAGATAGCTTGAGGCATGTAATGAGACAATTCAGTCTGTTGACCACGTTTTACTAACTATCCCAAATTCCCATTATTGGCTTATCACAATGATCTCTCCTTCACCACCACCTTGTGGCCAAATATGTACGAAGAAAACTTTTATGCTCACCAGTGAAGCATATTGATTTTAACCCATTAGCGAAAAGGATTTTATAGTAACAAAATTGTTTCCTCTATTTGTCGGCGTTCCAAGAATACCGTTTACTGAGCATCATGACATCTCACCTATATGACGATAGACGTCTTGTCGTCCTGTTTTAAATGCACCCAGGCATAATAACATGCCTGCACTAGTCATGTAGTGGGTGTGCGCTGTACTTAACAATGCAATATTGTTTAAAGCTTCACCAGAGTTGGGTGTGATCAGGTGTGGTCACTTGAGACATGTTAGGTGCGGTCAGAGGTGCAACACATTGAACCTTTCAACCAACAGATATCAATGCAATCATGCCGTCCACCCGTGCAAAAATTTGGACTTTCGCTTTACTGGCTCGCAAGGATTTTGGCTGATATGAAGCTAAATCAGCAGATCGTCTTTATTTTATACACTATTTTGGTCAGCAGGCACGTCAAACGTGTTAACTGTAAATTGTGGTGAACAGTGTCCTCTGAAAGAAGAGGACAGAACAACTCTTTGACCCTGAGATCCAGGTTGCAGGCAGTTGAAACATATTTTCTCCTTTCTAAAAAAATCTGTTTCCTTCCAGGGTAAATCAGCATTCATGAGCTGTATACTTGACCTGTGCAATATTTAACAACTCAAATGCTCTGTTTTCTTTCAGCGTGATCGTATAACTAGTTTCAGGAAAACAGGGATGAAGAAGGAGAAGCCCCTCATACAGCACCCGACAGATCCCCTCACGACGCAGACCGAGCTGCCTGTTCCTCAGCCCCTCTTCGACGACCGCTCCATGAACCTCTCGGAAAAGGAGATCATCGACCTCTTCGAGAAGATGATGGTGAGCTTTGTATTTCTCTCGCATTGTTCCCCCCCTGCATGGGGTCATCTGTATTACTTCACAACTGTTTTATTACAGATGCCAAAAACTAATAAATAATCAGCATTCCATTATGAAAACTTCAACTGATTCATAAATCTTAAATGGAGAAGGCACACAAGTAGAGAACCAGAGCAGCTGTCGTGAATGTTGGTGGAGAGAAATTTGAAAAGGAAGAAGTTTAGTTTGAAAATCGCTTGTGTACCAGTATTACTCCCCACAGATCTCCATATCTGTCCATCGCCATGTCCTTGTTTAAATGCTGATGAAATCTCTTTTCTTAGTAAAACAAGCTTTGCCAGGCATGTCAAAAGAGATGGTAAAGAAATTACTGCTCATCAAAGCTCCACTTTTCTCTTTTGTTTTACGCACATCCTAAACTTGTTTGTGTCCTCCTAAATAATCCGTCCTGATAAAATTCTCCTACCAAGACGTCGTGATTTGCAGTTCTCGTGACTAAGCCTGCAGGTTGAATTTTACCGTAATTGATCACACGTACCACACACACACATGCATTCAATAATCCAAGTCCGAGTAACTCTAGTGTGCATGTCAGCATCTGCAAACAGAGCTCTGGCTGTGTGGGCTTTGTGTCATGGGAGTGGCTGATTCACATGCGACGGCTAGTGGTGCATTTTGGCATAGGTGTGGTTCGGTTTCTAAGCCTCATATCAAACCGGTTTGGAAATTTTCAAATTGGCCCAACCCTGGCTAAAGCCTCACAAATGAATACTTGGGAGAAAGCCCACAGAACTGATTACCCAGTCGCAGCCGCTGTTCCCCCTCATGTGGTAACGCAGGACCTCTTCTTTAGTTCGCTGTTGATAGAAAGTAAAAAAAATTTCGGAACATGTGCACTTCAATCCAAGTTTAACATAAAAGTTGTATGGAACAATTTCGTAAGCGTGTCCTTGACTTAAGATATATGCAGTTTTTGTACTGAATATAAATACGTTTGGCATTCAGATTCAGAAGCTTTTGTGAAGCAGAGCTCCACCTATGTGTTCCCTGGGCCACTGTCAGTAGACCACCAAACTTTGAAATTTACTTCGCACTCGTCTGTGAGGTCAAAGCTCTGTCACACTCGTGATTTTCTCCATTGAAATGCATTTTTGGCCTTATGTACTGCAGGATTGAAATCTAACAAAAAGCTTTCAGCCCATCTCTTTGAAGTGGGGAGCTGAATTACTCTAGCTTCATTGCATAGGTTGTGTGTACTATTGTGGATAATGTCTCTGAGCATGTGTGTGTGTGTGGTACGCTGCCTGCCTTTCCTTTTTCTCATACAATGGTCTTTATTGCCAGGGCCAGAGAAATGCGACCAGTGCTCCTGGTTTTCATCAGGCTACTGCTCGGTGTTTTTTTTTGCCTGGGTGCTCATCCCTGTCACTCAGTTCACCTCTCAATTACTATGTTTGTGCTCACAGCGGCGTGACATTAAACCCAGGCTTCAATTTGCTCAGTGACAGACGACACAGAAGGCATGTTTGCTGCTCTGACATTTGACAGGGCTTGACACTTTTGGTTGGGAAGTGTAATTAAAGTAATGAAATCAGAAAGAAAAGGGTTATTTACTTATGTGCTTTTGAAGCCACCGCTGTGCGCTCTCATGGACTGCAAACTTTTCTGTTTTGATTTAACAAACACGTAAAATGACAGAGGTGGGTAGTTTCTTTTGATGCTCGTGGCTTCTCTTTGCATCCGTCTGTCTTTTTTTTATCCCTCTGTTTCTTTATATGTTACACACACACACACACACACACACACACACACGTTTAGTGTAGTTATTCTCTTTGTCTTTCCAGACATTTGTTATTGATTGGTTTTATTGTGCTACATGTGACAGCCTTGGATGTCCAGCCCGTTTCAAATGAAAGGATGGCCCATGCCATATTATTTAGACCCCCTGCTGTGCGTTAATGAGGAGAAAATGAAAACATTTTTTCCTCTGGAAAGTGGTTTACACATCGCAACGCGTATCTCAAAGCCGAAATAGCATAGCCTATTACCGAGAGGTCATCAAAGGGATCTGGAAAAATATGGGCCGGAACACTGAGTTGCTGGGGGAGGAAATCAAAATGAACTTTTTATACATTTTTGAAGCTCACCATTGAGAGCAGAAGTATATTCATAAAACTACAGGGAAAGTAAAAAATGCATGAAAAAAAAACATTTACTGCCTTTCAAAGCGTGTTGTGTATGTTTTGACTCTGTGTCTCCTGTTGTTGGGTTTCCCAAGATGTGCACAGCTGGAACTCAGAGCCCCTCATCAAAATGCACAGCAGTAGATCCACTGATGAAATGTCCGGCATTTGCATGTAGCTAAGTAGGCAGCTGTGGCGCAGTGACTTGAATCCAAGAGGTTCAACCTAGGACCACAGTAGCTCGCAAAATATCGGCTGGACTAATTCCATCAGTTATTTGGTGAGCTGTGAAGCTCTTCATTTAGTGAATTCCCCTTTAATCAACTCTTTATTGTCTGTAAAAGGACCACTGAAGGAGAGCAGAGGTGTGATATCTGGTGAGGTCAGATACATGAGCTTGCACAGTCCATCCAGACATAAATCTCCCTGATGGTGTGATTTTGTGCCAGTACTGACAGCATATTGGCACTTAAAGTCATCTGTGCTGATGTGGTCGTTAGCAGTCATGGCATTGTTACCCAAACGAGGCTTTTACTTGTCCGTCAGCACGAAAACCTCCAACAGCGCGACATCCTCATTTAGGATCGACTGAACTGATTTGATTCCAGTGTCAGTTTGTCTCTGTTACCATTCCTTAGAGCGTCTTCTCGTTGCTACGAGAAATACTGAGTTTTGCTAGTGAAAGAAGAACGTCACATTGCAGTGCTGCTGTGGCTAGTTTGAGGTTTTATAATGCTTCTCTGCGCGCCATTGTCAGGATGAACACTCTGAGTAATAAGCTCCTATGTGATCCCTCAGCAGTTACACTCTGCACCAGGACATTAAAACCAGCCCACAGGAGAGTTACTGTGTGTGCCCTTGCACACACGGATCAGACTTGAGGGTAGTGGACACCATAATCGATTCGTCACAGCTGAATCAAAACATTTCACAACATTTTTTTATACGTCTTCTACTTTTCTTAGATCCACTTTTCCCCATAGCCTGGGCTCTCCGTATCCATTTCATCCTCAGACATATTTGATGGTAGCCATTAATTGCTCCTCTCTGTGATTTGGCGCCTGTGGCACTCTGGATCAGGCTGTATTTGCAGCCACAGTGTGCCGCAGGATTTTGGAATTTATGTTCATCTTATATTTTTTTATATAGAGGGTGGTCCCTGGGTAGAACGATGGTGACATGTTTTGTTGTTTTGGCTGTGTAGTTAGAACTCATTGGATTTAAAATCTAACAATGGCTATAAACTCAAACATGTTTACTTTGAGTTTAAATGTAAGACGCCTTACTTCTACATTAGATTAGTAACCACGTAGGAGTTGTAGCTATGGGAACACGATTACTAGGATAAATCAAAAGCTAAAATGAAGATAGCATTATTTAATATTTGGTTTCAAAGCCTCAGCTTTCTGAAAATTGAAGGTCCACAAACTGAAGCATTTGCCTGGTATCGTCCCTCACGTTGCACTGCCAGGCCTGTAATGCGGCCATTTTCACTTATGGCTTGTTTTCGGGTCTTTAGTGGGTGAAACAGCTGCTCAGTTGGATCGAGGGTGAACCCGACTTGGAGTGTGCTGAGCCAATAACTGTATGAACTGCGTCAAACACCCTCAAAGCTGAAAGTCATCTAATTAACCTCAGTCATTGTTTAATTTAAAATCCAATGTCCTGGAGGACAGGGTCGGAAGAATTGAAAACACCGAGACACTGTCAGTGCTGCTCATGGACTGCGCCATCTACGGTGTTGATAGTGGGATGAACAGTGTTCCTAGAACTCGTGTCCATTATGCTTGATTTCTGTTGCGGAGTGACATTATTTTAGCGTACAGGAAGACGAACGGTGAACGATCGGTGTTAGAAAAGAGCTTTTCAAGACAAACACGGGACAATAAGATCAAGAAGGTATTTCTTTGGAAATCCTCTGTCATTGATACAAGCTCAAATTTCTCATCATTTCAGATCCACCAGCAGCAAAGAGGAAGACATCCTGGGACTCTTTTCATGTAGCCTGTGAGGGCATAATTAATAAAAGAGCATTAATTTTGGAGACTAAACGTGGAGGGCTCATTCCTCCAGTTTGCCCCCTGACAAGCGTCCCGCAGGCCCCACCACTCCTACCCCTGCTGCAACATACCCACCCCGCCACATTTTGCCTCGTTTATTGAATGCCAATTAAGCAGATAAATTAGCAGGGTTCAGAGATTAATTAAAAAACCTGCTGCTTTTCTTGGGTGAAAGAAAAGAAAAAACTGCCAATTGTAAAACTTTCAGCCCCGTTTTTTTTTTTCCTCCTCCCTGTTCCACAAAAAAAAGGATGTTAATGGCTTTTTAGCTCTGAGGGTATTTACTAGAGGTAATGTAGTCGGAGGAATTTAGGTCACGGTGCCCCCGGATGGGATTCCTGCCGATGCTTCGCTGACAAATGAGGCAAAACAGTTTGAATCAGATTGCTTGTAGTCGGGTATACAAACCGTTGTATTACACCGTTCTTATTTAGGAGTGACGCGCTTAATTTATCGGACGGATTTGACATTAAATCGGATGGAGGACAACCACAGCTAAATTAGATCAGCCACGTCAGGACACATGGTTTGTCCTTACTCCCCAGCAGAGGGCAGCATGGCTCCACAACTTTCAGCTCTCGATCCCTAAAACCCTGAAGAGGATGTTTTTTCTCTCAGTTCATTCTAGCTGTCTCTTTGTGAGAGAGTGCTTCTGATAAACATCCCCCTCCATTCTAATCATCATGTCATTCCCTAGCTTTTAGTGCTCTGTCCGGCCTTCGCTTCATCCCCTGATGTCTCCCACATGAAAGACCTCTTTTGTGATGCAGAATTAAAGTAGCACGAAGATAATACTCCCAATAACACGCAGATACTGCCTATCCAGCCTATCTGATGTGATTGCATGGCCTCAATAGAAGCAGCGTGTTGTTTGATTTTGCTCTCTTGTTCAGAGTTGGGTTGTACAGTTTATATTGCTCTGGCCTTGCTACTTTTAGTTTCAAGGACTAATTATTACTGCTATTATTTCCTTTTGCCGCCCCTCGTGACTTTGTCAAAGAAACATAGATGGAAAGTGAACGTATTCAAGTGTAGAAGGACGGGGTCTCATGTAAATTGGTTATAGCGAAAATGAAGGTATAATTGTTGCTTGGTCTGAAATTTTACCTCTTATTAGTGAAAAAAATCATCGTATGAATAAACTGTTTTAAAGTTTTCAGTTGGAAATCACTTGGTTGTTATTTAACAACATTCCTTTTCTTTTAAAAAAAATAAATATTTATTATATATTATATAATTTTTAATACCCAGGTTGTGTGCACTTTTATTTTTTATAATGTTTGATTTTTCTATCTTAAATCTTAAAAGCGTATGTGGGAAAACTACACGGCAATAAAACTGGCTCTGATTCTTATTCTCAATCAAAGTTGCGCATCACTGTAAGCATTAATCCGACAGCTCAGGAAATAATCACAAGTTTTCCTTTCAAGATCCTCTTCTGTTTCGGTCTCCACCATTACATAACCTTTCTTCTCCCCGCTGTTCTTTATGTACGCAGGAGGACATGAACCTGAACGAGGAACGCAAAGCCCCTCTACGTGGAAAGGACTTGAGCACCAAACGCGAGATGGTGGTTCAGTACATCTCAGCCACTGCCAAATCTGTAAGTGAGAGCGCAAACCGGAGTGCTCTATCTTAATAGACTGAAGAGTATGTACTGAATAATTGTACGAGATGAAGTATCGTGACACTCCACACGACTCCAAATGAGTTTTAACCTGATCCTCCTGCTTTGTGGCTTGCTTTATCATCCGTTCTTGCACACCCTCACTTCTGTCACCGTCTCTCTCTCCACCCTTCATGCTTGAGTCACACATCTTTGATTGCAGTTTTGATTCATTTTCTTCATTGTTTTTATTTTATTTTTTTCTCAAATTATGCCGCAATCTGCCATTGCAGGCTATTAGATGTACATTTTAAGCCACTCACTCACTCAATGCTAGGTGTGGATGGTCAGTGCTTGTCCGGTCATGTGCTTGCATGCAAACTGTTGGTTGTCCAGTCGTGTCCTTGCATGGGAGTTTTTCTTTTTTAATGCCCAGTGGTGGCAGTGCCTTTGGTTGTTGGGTTCAAGAACATTACAGTAAAAAACACACAAGTACAAAGGTTGAGGAAAGTCAAACATTTCAGGTTATGTTCAACATGAGCTATATTATTGTCAGCTGCACCACACACTTTGTCTTTGTTCTGAGTGCTTGTCAAAACAACTGTTAACAACTACTTGGTCTGTTCATTATAAATAATAGGTTTAGGATTATGTCGCCCGTTCTTGCGGAGTAATCTGGATTTTGATCATCACTCTAATCCAAAGACATCAGTTTTATGACAGTAATCCGTGAATGTAAAATTAATTCTCTGATCCTCTTTTGGAGCAATGGCAAACCTTGTGAGCACCGAGGACCAGGAGAGAAAAGAATAAAAAAAAAAAAAAAAAAGGGACGGATTTCTGCTCCCATTGCTTCTCGAACCTGGTAGCTCTCTCTTGACATCATCATTTATTACCTTCCTCATTGTTATGGTAATTAACTGGCATTATTGATAATGATGATTATCCGAGATGATTGAATTCCTCACAGGGCCCATTATGCTTTGTGAGCACTGATACTTTATTCAAATGAATAACATAATCTGTGTAGTCAAAGGACAGAGGACAAAATGTGATGTCTGTCAGCACCCTGCTATCACTTTTAATAGGACTGAAGGAGGAGGATGGGTGGATGTCAGTGCATATGCAGATTCATGCAAGTGTGCATACGGTTACAGTAGGACGTCTTTACATGCACAGACGCTGTCAAACACTGAAATACAAGAGTGACCATGACGACAGATTAGCTTGATCTTAATAGTTTAGAGAGCTGATAATGAGAG
The DNA here is from genome assembly GCF_900880675.1 of Sparus aurata. Taxonomy (NCBI): domain Eukaryota; kingdom Metazoa; phylum Chordata; class Actinopteri; order Spariformes; family Sparidae; genus Sparus; species Sparus aurata. Next base: position 31,325,730 of record NC_044204.1, on the reverse strand, counting down.
AGACAGGAGCTGGGCATTTATGTTAGTGTTTTACAAGCCTTAGAATATACTTTACTTGAGCAGCAAAATGAAGCAACCTACACTGAACTGTATAATCCAGGGCTTTAATGGACCCTGTTCAGCTGCTTTGGAAATGAGTTAAGTTTGTTCATTAGCAGATACATTTACTTCACACCATATCTAACTTAATATATGATATTGAAATATAATAATATAATATATTGATTGAAATCTGAGTAACACTGAAGCATTCCAGCCTTTCCAGCTTGCAGCTTGTGAGGATGTTGTATAAACTGACTTACAGTGATCCTGCGCTCACGCTGTACAAATACATGACATTTGTTTAAGATTTAGATGCCCAAGTCAGTCTTAGTAGGACAGTGTCATGATTGCAGTCCAGTTTCTCACCCATATAATGTGAGCCTACACATGTATGAAAGAATTCCACCACCGAAATGGATTTCTCTTGCAGGGCTAGGCAGGTACTTTATCTGGGGCTAATGTTGCTTGTGGTTGCTGATGAGCATGCAGTGTGGACTAAATGAGAACATGTTGGTGATTAATGGAGTGGTGGTGCCTCTGCACATGTTGGGGTGTCTTTTTTTATTGTTGTTGAGGCGCCTTCATTGTTAAAGTGACTTTTTTTTTTACCAAAGATGTGTACTGCATCGTGTGGTGACAGTCTTGGGACTTGGGAAAGCCTTTATTCACCGTTGATCTCATTTTCTTGTTTGTTTTTCTTTCTAAATCATATGATAAGGTCCCACTAGAATTGTTGATATTAATCTTATAGGAGCATCCTGTTTTAAAGGCATGTTAAATTACAGCCAATGAATTACAAACAGGACATTTGTTCTCCCCAGCCCGACCACATAACACAAATTGGTGTACTTAAGTTAAAGTGAAGTATGCAGTTAAATTGCTTTGAGCTGGAAGTTTAAATCAGTAAATATTGGTGGGAGAAGAAATATAAGATGAGACATATCTTCCAGTATTCTGTGGCTGTTTTCGCAGACCTGCCCAATTGAGCATCATCTCAATTGCCCATCAAAAAACGAGCCTTTTTTTCTCTGCAGCAGAAATGGAAAGAGATGAAGCACCTTGAGTTCAATAGCTGTGCTGTAAGTGCTCGAGGTTTCCTTCGAAGTATTCGACTTTGTGTGTGGATTCATCATTTATGCAGTTATTTGGGCAATTTTTCTACTTGGAATTACATGATTGCTAATAGTAGAAAAGATTATTACTTGTTTACTCACGAAGATTACGCTAAATCTCTTATCCTCCCCGTCTTTTCAAGGGATAATTGTGCACTGACCTTGTTCGTTTAAATGTGAACTGTGTTTCAATAGACTCCAGCTCTGCTCTTGCAGGAGTGTGTCTGTGGACATCCTTGACCATCAGCTTTGCATGAACAGTCACCTTTCCCTCTCACCTCATTTCTTCTTCTGTGTTTCTATAAAAGTGTGCCAACATCATTAAAACTGCCCAAATTCCTTTTTGCACTAATACAATCACTTATTTCTCAGAGATGGACTTGGCTCCTGACAATTATTATTATTTTTTTCCCTGTTTCATTTCAAACGTGCTGTGTCTCAGATGCTGGGAGGATGTGACGGCAGGGTCTTTGAAGGGGGGATTGTCCAGTGTTAATTTGGCAGTTTTATTCAAATCTTGCTTTTTTTGTTTGATTTGACCATCAATGTGCCACCTCCTCCTTTTAATGGACCCTGACCCCCTTTGCTCTCATCATCCAGGCCCTTACTGATGAGTGCTTCAATTAGTATTTTCATTCAACAGCTACATTTGGTCTTGACCAGAAAATTCAGAGGGCCCAGACACACCCAATCCACATCAAAGAATAAATGGTGATGGAGGATGCCGCGCCATGCCGCCCATGTCTCGGGCCAAAAAAGCTGCACTTGAACACGCCGCAAAGACTGCAGTCGATAGCCTACTAGCTCATACGATGTGCGTCTCTGGGAGACAAAGTAATTCTCCACTTCCACAAGGTCGTGGTAGTCTGTATTTGCCGTTCAAAACTGTTAGCACAAAGCAGCTTTTTTTTTTTTTTACACCGTTCTCGCTAATATTGACACTTTTAATCAAGAACATGAATGATAACAAGTTGCAAATGACACTGGCAAAGAGGTGGAGGCACTCAGAGAAACTAAATGTTTCACTCCTTTGCGACTTCGATTATCAGCTTTGGTAAAACAATTTGTCTAATTCAGAATGTTACCTGATGAAAAAGAAGTTTCACGTCCTCTGGATGATCTGCTGCTTATGCTATTCTCTTTTTAGCTTGCCCGTTACGAACAGGACACACCGGAGGAAAAATAAATAACCCTTTCAGTGTAAAAGTTCCAAGAGTGAAATCTCACCGACGAACTCCACCGCCGATTCTCGATACTCAATCTGCCCAAAAGCTGCTGACAAGGGTGGCAGTGGTATGGCACACGCAGCAACAGATGCTCAATGAAGGCCCTGTAGTTTTGCTACTGTATTATGAGCCACAGCACAACTCAAATTCAAAATTTCAGTTAAGGTTGCAAATTAAAGGAGTTTTGCCCTTGTGGTGGTAAGAACAAGGTGTTACATTGGAAAAAAACAACTTGTTTGTGCTCGCCCCCCTCGAGTTCCTCCCTGACTACACCCTCAAGATAGTGTCTGTAACTTTGGTCAAGCTGCTCCTGAACAAAATTCAAAAATATGTATCCAATGTAGTAGGCACCAACATCTGTGGAAAATATCTAAGTTGCGAGTGAAGACAGTGTGGCTCATTTCAAGGTGTTGAGCCTGCAGTATTCAGATAAAATGTCCCCCAGAGCTAGACAGTGACACGCTGCATTCACTGGAGAGCAATGTGGATACACAGTGTGATTAGAAAGTCGCATGCGCCTGATCAGGTGGTGGCACGTGTAAAACGGACTTTATGGCTGTCATAAACTCTTGGGAGAGGAATGGAAAGGGGAAATCAAGCATCAAATGGCCACAGACTCGGAGAGTCTGAGAGTGACAATAAAAGAAATGGAAAGGGAGATTAGGGGAGATGAAAGGAGGGGGAGAGAAAAGGGGCGGGAGAGAAGAGAAGGAGGTAAAAGACAAAGGGGCTCAGTGCGTCCAGTAACAACTTCCTGCCATCGAAATGCATTTCCTCCAAAGCATGTCGCAGAGAAAGAAGAGCTCGGCGACGGTATAGAATACATTTCCTCGGCTGACGGATGCCTTCCCACAGTGAAACAAGCCCCATAGTTGCAGCCATAAAAAATACTAGTGCTACCTGCCACCTATTGACAGAGAACAAGGTTAAACTCCAAGAGTTGTGCCGCCTGCATGGGCTCAAGGTAGCTCCGCCACACAAAGTTGACAACTGAAGCCCGACATAAATGGCAGCAGATTGATATCAGCTCAGGGAGACCTTCTGCTGCCTCTTTGTCCGCACTAGCCACTGCTCCTTTTCAGGTCCGAGTCTTTACTAGTCAGTCTGTTAGAAGCACAGTTTGCCACAACATCTATACATGTTGATTCACCCGTTCCACAGTTGTTGCTGCCTTGCATTGATAATACCTTTGCCATGTACAACCCTCGTTCCAAAAAATGTCGGGGTAAAGGTGTATGTCACCAGTACGACCAGCACTGGAGTTAACCCAAACACAAAAGTCTAATAATGATAATAGATGAGCTTAGGTATCAAAAGTAATTTTCTGGTAATACATTTTTTTTTGCTTATTATCGGATCAAGCATATTTCTGGTTAACAGCATCAGTGTTTTATTCATCCAGTTGCAGATGAAATTAATTATTTTTCAGAAATGCGCTGCTTTGGCTCTGATGCAGCATGTCATCTGCAAAGTAACTTGTAAATAAAGTTATCAAAAACATTTAGTGGCGGCACTCGTACAGTTATTTGCCACTAAAATGTAATGGATTGGAAGTAAACCGTAGGGGGAAATGGAAATACTCAACTAAACTAAAATTGAAATAACTCAAAATTGTTACATTCCATCACTGACTGTTTTTAATGCAGTATGTGTCAAAAAGGATTAGCAAATTGTCGCCTTCTGTTGTATTGTGTGTTTTACACAGCGTCCAAACAGTCTTTGGAGTGGAGGTTGTACATGCTCCGAGACTTCCTTTGTTTTCTTTTTTGTTTTCATTTAGACACATTTTCATGTATCCCTCCTCTCAACAATTTGAACAATTGGAAAATGATAAGCTGCCAAACAGACATTATCTTCACTATGTGCTTATAATGATAAGGTTGTCTTGTTGGCTTTAAAGAAATTGTTGTTGTTGTTGTACAGTGTGTGCCATAATTGTGTGAAGGATGTTTGTGATGTCACACAAGTTACGCTAATGCACCAACCTGTAATTGAGACTATTCTCTGGCCTACTAATGATTGTGCTGTTTGTGTCTCTTTGCACATTAACCTTCTCCGCTGATCGCTGCATGCAGATAACTGGGAGCAAAGTTGCGGTAAGTAGCCCATTATTTATTTGGCTTCTCAAACTTGTTCCTTCTGTGTATCTGCCTTCATTCACCCCCCTGTTCACACACACACACACACACACACACACACACACACACACACACACACACACACACACACACACACACTCATATATCTATCTCTAAATCTTTTGGAAGAATGTCGTATTGCACGTTCCAAACTGTGCATGTGAGGTCATTTTTATGGCTTGGATTTTTATTTTTCGGGCTTGATATTGCTAATGGGCTGTAATTTGGAAAGGCTATAAATTGCCAACACGATTCCTGCATGTAAATGGTCGCACTTTCAAATGAGGGATTTTGAAATTATGCAGCCTGGAAATGAACTGGGAGGCCTTTTGTTGTTTTTTTTTTTTTTTTTTTTGCTGTTTCTCTTTTGAAACAGATTGCAGCCTAACACCTATTAGCATTTAGATATTGTAATACCAACAAAGAGCGATAGCTTTTGCACAAACACTCATCTGCAATCTAATCTGTTTATCAGAACATGTTGCATCTAAATGGCTTTAACTGTGAGTATGTTTATGAGAGGAAACACATACTGAGAATATGCAGTATATCACTTAATAAAAGCTTTGAGCACACACACATTATTATCTCGAGGAGGTTTTCGTGGCTATTTATTTGAATTTGTTGTCAACAACTCTGTGTTTGAAAGAAATTAAGGCACAAAACTGTTTTCTTACAAATGCATGTTCTTGTTTTTGTTGTTGATGTCATTTACCACCTCCCAGATAGTCTTAGCAACTTTAATTCATGCCATTAATGTGTCGGTTATAGTTTTATACTTTCTCCACATGGCAATATGCCGATTGCTTATTTTCTTTCTTAAGATCCCATAAAGTGGCACCCTGTTGCCTTTTTTGATATAAAGAATGGGCTTTGTTTTTTTTTTTTTTTTTTTCTTTTTTAGGTGCTTCTAGAAGAGTAAAAAGAGAAATTCTTTGTTATTGGTTTAGAGAGCGTCGATTGTCACTTTAAATGGTATTTCATTGCCTTTCTGAGAGCTTGGTAAGGATTAAGAGGACTGTAAAGCCTAACAGGAACACAGGCAAAGTAACGCAGGACAGTGTGACCTGGCCTCTGCGCTGCCCGTGCTCTCAGACAAACCTCTCTCTTTGAGGCATTTTACAGAGGCATTTTGTATCGATTGCGTTCTCTCCTTCTTTGTCAAACTGCTCTTTTGTGCTTGGTTATTTCAGTGGGAAGAGTGGGTTTTTTGACTTGGCCTGTATGGAGGTGGATGGAGTTGCTCTCAATCCACACATTGAACACATTGTGTTCAGTAAATGGAATATGACAGATTTACCCCAGCTTGTATTATGGCTGCTCATCCGAGATGTGGAGGCCTACTTTTAAAAGTTCTACAACCGTGACGCCTCAAGAGAAGTTTGCTCAAACTCAAGAGCATACTGAAGCATTTGACCTGAACTTTGTAACCCCTGTGTCAGTTTTGTAGATGTAGCTGTAGCTTACGGATGGGGCTAACATACTGAAAGCGATTGGCTGTCATTCTCAAAGAGGAAGAAAACAAGGAGAGCATTTAGCTGGGTTAGCTGATCGTGGTCTACAGTTAGCTCCCTGCTTGGCTGGCAGATTCCCATTTTCACGCTGTCAGCGTGCGTCGGTGGCATAGAGCGCTCTCAGATGTGCTTGAGGGAGAGTGTTGGTTAGGATTGTCTATAGGGAACATGCAACTGTAACTCCTCTGTCTCAGGCATGAAATCTCTCTGGCACTTTCCCCTCTCCCAGTAGAGAAAGAGGTGCGAATAGAGCACTGTGTGAATTGGCTCTAATCCAGTCTGACCAGCGTGTAAGTGTGCAACACTGCTAAGTCTCATATTTTCTCTCCACCTCCTTAAGCAAGATTGAGGGAAATAGGAGCAGCACACATACGCGGGTAATAACAGCAAGCCCTGCACGTAGCCTCGATCTGTGCAGACGGACCCGACAGCTCTTCCTTTGCTTTATTCTGCAGGCGCGTATTGACCACTGCGACGGCTTTATAGCGTCAGTCTCTGTAAAGATTGGCCTGATTTACGTCACAAGTCAAGGGCCACGTTGTAACAGCCCGTCAATGACTCCTGCAGCGTTTCTGTGAAAGTAGACTTCCGTCTCTCCGCGCTACCATTGACAGGCGCTGCAGCTCGGACGGAATGCTGCTGAGACTATGGGAGTGAGAGCGCACATGAGCGAGAAGCAGGGTGTGTGCTCGATGTGTTGAAAAGCAGCAATCTCCAGACCACAGGGAGGTAATCAATATCTGTATGACTGGACAGATGACTGTTTATTTCCATGGTAACACGCTGGTTAGCCCTGAGATGTCAGGCGGTGATGGTTAGTGCGGTTGTGTAAACATGTATACAACTCTGTGTATAGTTGTCAGTACTTGGATTTGAGCAAAGAGACAAAAACCCCTCAGACCTGAGAGAAAAGATCAGATGCGGCTGCGTTGTCTGTGCTCTAGCTCGTCTATAGTAATAGTTTTTTAGTTTTCTGCAGAATTATAAAAGGGCTGGTCTTTTCTTTTTAAAGTGGCTAAGGGCATTTTTTTAAGCATCAACCTTTTTTTCTCAAGTGGATGGTTGTGTGGGTGACGATGCCCCCTCAATTTAAAACTGCTGTGTGACAACGCAGAGTTCAGATTCGAAATGTGGAATGAGAAAAAGGAATCATCATTTATGAAATAGCATCTAAAATCTGGTATTTGTGTGTCATTGAATATCGTTTAGAATAACTACAAGGCCATTCACTTTTCATTGATTTAATCAGAGAAAAAGTGCTTTCTGTGGCCATATATTTGACAACATTTCAAATTAAAAGGTGTTTTTGTGTGTTTTGCTTTTGACAAGCATTGAGCCTTGAAACGCTTTCCCTAATTATCAAGTTGAACTTGAGGTATTTGTTTTCCTCTTGCCTGTGAGTCCTTTCACTTCACTTCACTTCACTTCAGTTCAGTTCCATCTAATTCAAGAGGCTCTATTGGCGTTACATTTCACATGTGCTGGCAAAGCACATCTAAGAAAGGAGATTTAGTGTACATGAATGTTAAATGTGGTACATGTATTTCTTTTTTAGTATTTAATTTTATTTTAGTATTTCTTTTTTTGATTTTTAGTAGTTCGACAGCTGCCAATTATATCTTACTTGTCAATGTATCAATTCGATTCTGAGCCAAAAATGACCAATTTCCATCCAAAGCATTGAAAGTCAATAAGCAACCTCCTTGTTTTGCTACTTTTTTTGACCAGCAGTCAAGAACCCAGAAAGAGAAGCAGGAAGATTCCTCACAGCTTATTTTCCCAACGAACCAAATGACCTTGATGTGTTTCTCTTGTTTGATTGGTTGATTTTAAATGTAGTCGAGGTGAATCACCTGTTCACTTGTTCTCTTCTATTTGTTACCACTGAGGAGCTACTAAATGTAGGATAACCAGTAAACTAGTAGTTATAGATAAGACCAGAGGATTGCGAAGCATCCAGATGGGAAATGAGGGAGACAGAAAGAGAGAGTTGCATGAATATGAGGACATGCAGACATCTGGCTCCTCTTTAACTCCAATCAAGTGCTCGTTCACTGTGCCAGGAGTGCTTACGAAGGACCTTTTGGAAAAAAAAAAGAAAAAGAAATATGGTGAGCCTGAAAGGAAATCAAGGCGCCCTCCCTCCTTCATGCCCCTCTTTACCTTTTAAAACCACATGCCTCAAAAGACTGTTTTGTTTCAAGCAAGCTATTAAACTGGGTGCTGAGGGGTGAGCAGATTTGATGTGGCACATGTCCTTGGTGCTTTAAAAGAACGGCAATGAAAAATTAATCAATAGCGTGTGCCTCCCATGCCCTGAGCCAGTGTTCACCATAGATTCTATCTTAAATTAAGATCAAGGAAACATGCTCTGGAGGGGACTGTTTGAATAAGATGTTTCTTTGATTGACTGAAAGCATCTTTCACAGTTCATCTGATGGACATAGAAAGTTGTCCAGAAGTGAGACGAGGAAGGATTTACGACCGCTGAATAGCTTATCCGAAATCTGTGACAGTCGGCTGTCTTTTTAAATAGACATCAAATCTATGCTGTTCTTTTACTCAGATGCGGTCATTTCTTTAGTGACAATCCTCGAGAATATCTTCTAGTTTCTTCCCTTTATTGAAAGGTTTGAAAGCATCGTGTGAAGGACAGTACCTACATGCTCTTGGTGGTAGAATACGTAGTTGGTACCAAAGACATGGGCGCCTGTACATCAGAACATTGCTGCAGCGCCACGGGTGATCTAAAACCCAACAGACTACCATGACATTTTATTCGCCTCTGTGTTATATAGTTTTGCGAACACAAGCTTTTGGTAGAGCTGAAACACCAATGCATGAGGCGATATATGTCAAAAGTTTTTTGGAAGGCTTTCAGCTTTTGAAAGGCTTGCGCTCCTTGACCCAGTCAATTTAGTTCTTTTCCAGAGTCTGCACTCTCAATCTCTACTAAGAAAGTAAAGTGTGAAAATTGAACTTGTTGTCTTACAGGCAGGACTGTCAAATTTAAACTTTTAAAATCATCATCACGATTCTCCTCCGTGGTCACATGACCCTCAACCAAACGTGCAGGTGCATTAGTTAAAGAAGGCTCATTATTGCTGCGCTGTATCATTAGGAGAAGTCTCAAAAATGACGAAAGCATGTGGCATAATCTTGTAGACAAGTCTCAAAATAAAGTTACTTGTATGATAAACTACATAATGATAAATAATGACATTTTACTGCATATACTATACTATTAAATGGCTAAAATTACATAACATCAGTCTGCATATCATGTCTTTTTGCAGCTTTCAAATTGCAAACTACTTTTAAATTATAATTTCTCATACCAATATTTCAAATTTACTGGATGTATTTGAAAGGCAAGATTCTTGAATCTGTGATTGTAAGTTACTTTTCGATTAATTTGTGCACATCTCTGACATTATCTTTTTTATACCACCCATTGGTATTTACAATAATAATGATAAGCTACCTCTGCTGTTGGAGTGTGTGGACAGTATGCTAGTGATAGCCAGTTGTGTGCATTTGGACGCACAACCAAAGCCAGAGGTACTGGTGTGGTGGATTGGACTTCTACCCTCGGGGTTGTTTCGTTTGACACCTGTATTTAGTTATTTTCTAACTGACATGAATCGGTTGTATGTTATCAGAGCAGCACTTCATATTGTGAGGAGCATCAGTTACACCACAGTTGCCAAGAGCTTACCCAGGATGACAGCACACACACAATTGCAATGTTTTATTTCACCGTGAGCCTTTTAAAATTTGGATTTGTTGACAGTTTTATGTAGGATTATTACACCTTTCTAAATATTCTGTGACCCCATATTGGATTTGGGAAAGCAATTCGAATAATGGTACTTCACAATTGAATTAAGCTGTGTTGTGCTGTAGCTTCTGTTTCTGTGTCTCACACGCAGCTTGAGATCTCTAATGCACACACATGAATTTAACGCGTGACAAAGTGTAAGTTGATGAAGGACAGATATTCCAGTACACTTAGTTAATGAGTTTGTTGATAGTGTAATAGCTTCAGTCGCATTCGTCATGTAATGTTGAACTTTACGGTCTACGCACGATTTATCAATTAATGTTGCTAGTTTGTGCTGAATGGCTTGTCTTCAGGCGTTCCATGGTTGGATTGACCTTTGCGGGCTGTGGAAGAAGCAAAGGTTTAGCTGTGACAGGGGGTGGGCTGTGTGGGAAGGATTAAGTCAACACCAGCTCCCACTGGGGATGAGAAAAAGAGGTTACTTCTCCATCAGCATTTGTCTTCTTTTTCCTCTTTTTTTTTTCTCTGTTTATATCTTTTCACTCCTTCCTTCCTTCCTTCTTCCCTTCAAACGTCTCCTGTCCGCGCAACATATGTCTTTTTCAAAGGCAGAAACAATCGTTTCTCTTCAATCAGAAGGGGAGAGCTAGATCTCGTTATTTTGAAGAGAACATGAAAGGCTGAAGTGGTCACAGTATGCTGATATTGGATTGAACAGTGGCTATGGCAGTGCTTTACAGTCTCTCTGTATTTGTGTTGGTGTCTGGACGCGCTTGTATGTCTTGCGTGTGCGGAGCAGCACTGTTTTTTTTATCCATGCCGCTCTAATAGAGGGAATTGGATGGCATATTACAGCTCGGATTAAGATATTGCACAGGAGAGATTGAGCATGATACAGTATTTTAGCAAAGGGGGAGGGAGGGGAAAAAATAGAAATCTTAGTTCTGTTGATTGCATATCTGTGAATTTTATGTACTGTATGCCCATCAGTGATGGAGCTTGTGAATACTGGCTATGCTCTCAGTTGTACAGCTCTCCCCCACAGCTCTGTCACACACTCAACGGCACTGTCGGCATGCTCAGCTCGACGGGAGGCTCCTGCAGGGCTGCATTAGGCTCCATAAACTTTATAGCATATTTTTACAACCCGCCTCTCTGTATGCGTCCACCATCGCATCCTATCGCATCTGCTTTAACTGTTCACACAGCTGTGAAATTCCGTGTATCCCCCATGTTTTATGGTCGCCCGCTCCTCCAGTCACTCCCGATTTCTTTATTTGCTTCTTTGGCTTTTTAATATCCTTCCCTACATGTGTGTATATTTAGTTTTATTTTGCTTGGGTTGATGAAGTTGTCTGATTTTTTCTAGTTGTAATCATGCAGAATGCTCGTAGTCATGCATTTCGGTTCATAACCTTGCCAGACTGCCTTCTCTTGTGCATTTGTGGTCCATCCAAAAAAATGCAGACTTCACACTGACAGTATGTGCACTTGGATTCCAATGTGGGTCCACATGCATCGACCCTGCTGATTTATGGTGTCTCTATCTCGCGACTGATCCAATGCAAGGACATTTGAGGACACAGAGGATGAAGAGAGGCAGCTGTTGACAAGGACCTGTGGTTAACATGGGTGGAGACCAAAGTTGTTGAAGCTGTCGGGTTTGGAGAGAGTCACATTGATGGCCTGTTTATAATCCCCCCTACTCTTGCAGTAAGCCCACCGGGCCCTGTGGGAGCGCCCTCACTGCTCAGCCAACTAGTCCACTCAGCACAACAGAGTGCTAACAAGGTAGAGTCTCTGCCTATCAGCCACTGTGCTTTCATAGCGCTGTCATACTTGGACGCACAAGAGTAAAGCCACATAATCGCCTCATCAACAGCCAGGTTCCCCCCCCGATTCCCCAGACAGCTCTCTGCTGTAATGATTGGTGACATGATCAAGGCCAGATCACTTGCTGTGTTATTGTCTGGCTTGCAGTTTCTTTTCTAAGGGTGCTCAGGAGAGATGGGCCACAGTTTTAAAATGTCAGCCTTCAAGCTGTATCGCTTTTTAGCTGTTTACCAGTGGCACACGGCTCATTGGTTGGCCCTTTTTCCCCCATGTGAATGAATGAATGAATGAATGGATGCCTGGATATGAATAAACTAGCATGTGCTCGATATAAAGGCTCAGGCTGCTGTGAGTTACTTGAAGCTCGGTCGGTAAAGCGTAGGTTAGCAGTGCCAGAGAATGAGGGTTTTACTCTGACTGAGTTGGCACCACCTCGCCTTCACGCATGCTGGCTACGATGGTAATAAACTGCCAAACTGGTCGAAGCTTTTCGCAAATTACACGGTCTCTCCTTTCCGTCCTCCTTTTGCTTTCTATTGTGCCCTGCCAAAACTTGTAGCTGTTTATTCAAGGAAAAGGGTAGTATTGAGTTGGTCCTCGGGGATGTTTCACAACAGTGCTGATGGCATTGGATCTTAGTTTTGCTTGGCACTGTTTGTTTTCGCTGTGCGTGTATCATTCTCAGTGCCATAAACACAGTAGCTGTCCATGCGTGGTCATGGTCCGCCTCTAGTCAGACAGAGGCGGGCGGCAACAGCTGCAGCTCTCCAGCCAGTGTTGTAGTACTGAAGGCCAGCACTTGGTGGCAGTGGGTGCCCATTGATTAGGCCAGTTGGTGCAGTGCATAGGGGCTGAAAAGCCACATTGTTGCTATGGAATTGACCTAATGGGTTTCTCTCAGCCCACGTAACACACCGCTATGTGTACCACTAATGCCATTTGTTAGACGTCTGATCTTTAAAGGGGGGAATAACTGTGGAATGGCTCAGCGGCATTCAAATTGGTCTGTCTTCTCCGATCAATACTTTCACCCTCCTACTGTAGACGGAGAGGGGAAAAAGAAGGATAAAGAACAGATTCATCATTATTATCTTTCCTGTGCACAGATTCTGAGTCTCTGACAGAGTGAAGACAGCCAGCCTCCACTGAGTCCACTCCCTTTTTTTTTTTTTTTTTTTCCTCCCCCTTTTAACGCTTCACTTGCACAATCATGTCCTGCAAGGAAGCACGTCGTACCTGCCCTGCTATCGACAGGACCCGTTGTATTGACCGCTCTTTTATGCAATCATACCTGAATTATTTATCAGACCGGCCCCACACTAATGAACAGCTGCAGTTCCATACCAACAACATATCAGTTATGCTTACAGAACCCCACCATTGACATCACTGCCTTTCCCCATGGTTCTCTCTGTATGTCACTCCTCAGTATTATGCCAGCGGACTGACATCGTATCCCTCAGAGATCTGAACATCAAATCTCTCTTCTGAACCCACCTCTCCACACGAGCCATATTTGCTTATTGACACGGCGAGCTCTTGACGTGACAGAGGTTCTCGGCCACATGTGTTCAGCTGAAACATGGCCTCCGCCGGGCATGGCTTTCATTTTCAGGCCAGGATGTCTTCCAGTGTAAATGTCGGCGACAGAGAGTGGCTAAGAGGCATGTCTTTGCTCCCCCACACATGCTGCACTCACTATTTCGTCTTCCTCCACCTTGTCATTCGGCTCAGGTGCCCTCACTAACATACCGCATCAATTTTTAATGCACAGCCATATGGTGGTCGTGTTTTTTCTTCTGGTACTGTACCAAATAAATATGAGTAAAATGAAGTAAAAAAAAAAAAAAAAAAAAAAGTTCATCCCTGCTGATATTTTCACATATGTCCTAAAGGCTTTTGGCTCTATCAATTTGTGGTCAAAATGCGTCGAGCACTTCTTGAATGGGGCCAATTACTTGATATTGGCCTGAGGCTGATTTGATGGCAGATGTATAGTGTTCCAAATGGTGATGTCCTTGATGTTTGCCATAGACCCAGCATGTGAGGTGACATCCAATCATGTTGAGATGGCTGACCTGCCTCTTTATGTCCTGAGTGGTCTTGAGAGATGATCTCTTTAATGCTGATTGGGTGGATGTCTTCTTCACACCTGAGATGCCAGCCTTGAATCGTACATAGTCTGCCAGTGGATGTGATAAAAACCACAAGACCTTACAATGCAGACCCCTGATGTGTATAATTACACAGTCATTTAATAAGACAAGCAGCAAATTCAGTGTCATGTGTGAGGTGTTTTTCTTCTTTCCTGTCAAGATTTCCCATGTTAGCTTTCCGTTGGCTGTCTCCCTGCTGCCGACGGGTGTTGTTTGCTAGATTGTTTGTGTGTCACCTCGCATGTCTCTGTGTGAGGAGGAGGAATTTGCTACCACAAAAGAATGAAATTGAGAGGGAAAAAAGTTCCTTCCAAGCCCTGTAAGTAGAACAAAAGAACAGAAAAAAAAAATCTTGATGTTATTATGCCGGCAACATCTTCTGAGCTTCTGATATAAATGAACTAAGGGTTCTAAAATTGTCATTTGAATTATGCCTTTCATCTCCCCATGGTTTTTAGTGAAGCAGTTCAGCCCAAGTCTCTAGTGAATGTTTTTTCTTCCCCTGTTTGCATTTCTGAACAAGCGCCATAACTGTAATGAATTCTATTATTTTAAAACCAATTACTGTTAGTTGGGAGCTTTCTCACCGCTGTTGTCATGCTCTCTGAGGAATAGTGCTGTTGCAGCGTCGACTGCACTCAAACCTGATGGTATTTCTTCCTATTTCCCTAACCACCCATACTAATGTAGTTTTCCGGTGTTGCCATACAGCACCTCCTCTATACAGTGTTATTTAACCAGGATTTGAGGAATCAGAGCAGTGAAGCCATGGAGGTTATGCCAATGTCTGTTGGTGGGTTGGTTTGACTGCAGGATTACACAAAAACTACTAAATGGTTTTCCACGAAACTTGGATGATAGATGGGTCTTGACCCAGAATAGACCTCATAAACTTTTGGTGTGGACACAGATAAAAGGTTAGGGTTTCTGACTTTGTTTAACATTGAGATATAGGGCTTCTTAGGGAATACTGTGTGGATCTTGATTAAAGTTTTAGCAGATTTAATGTATTATTTGACCTTATTTATTTGAGCCTTGGGTGAAGTATGTGCTCCATTGTAGCTTTCCACATAATTTAGTTGAACTATATTTTGAATTTATAGTATAATTTATAATTTGATTGCTCTAAAAGCCAACGCAGTCATTGAATGTGAAAGAATTCAAAATAAAGCATGCAAAACACAAGGCAAACTATGTTTCCTTGGCCATTGATGTCAGATTACAGGGTTCAAAACGAATGATTTACATACTTGTTGTCTTCATGGTCTTTTAAAGAATGTTTTAACTGTAATCAGCGTGGGTGCAAAGCCATGAAAGTCGGGGGAAGGACACATTTTAAGTAAGTAAGAAGTATGCTTAGATTGGATTATATAACTTGAAAAATGCTGTTCAAGCTGATTACACAATCAGTCATGTAAACCACAAATATGTTAAGATTTCAAATTAAACCAACGATCTTGTCCTCATTTGCATTTTGGCTGTATGTTTTAAATGATCATGTTGACAATATACAGTTAAAGATAATGTGTGTAAATAAAGTATACAGACAATGTACAGGACATTGATTGCTGTAGATATAAAGTAACCATCACATGATGATAAATACTAAAGATTTTGCTTTACAAAAATTAGATATCACACTGCATTTCTATCTAATATTCATATTGGTTATTAATCCAAAGCAGTAAGACTTGGACTGGGCGATATGGCATTATTCTTAGGCTACATCATGATGCACTACATTCTCAAATTTCGAGTTCGAATAGTCGACTATTGGTCCTTTTGCAAAATATTTACACAATGAGATTGATCACCATCAACAGTAATGTTGATCTGATGAATAATCTGGTAACGGCAAATTGTGCAATCTGGTAAATTGAGTAAATTGAGAAAATTATACCACTTTATTTTAAAGCAGCCGTTAAAACCAGGAAAAACAACAGTTATTCCATATCACAACATAACAATATTGATATTCTAAAATGATATAAAGACTCGTTATGCACTCAAAACACAAGCTCGTTATATTGCCCGGCCCTGGTAAGAGTGAAATGGTGAGACCATGAAAATAAAAAATACAAAAGCTCAAAGGACTTCAAAATGTTATGCCACTAGCTGGTAAAGATTAACATTTCTAACACATTAAATTAAGATATCTCAACTAACATCTAATCTCAGAAGTCTTTCTTCATTACTTTTAATTATCTGTTGGTTTGTTTAAATGTCATCCACAAAACAAAATGAGAAAGCAAACAAATTTTAAAAAGTTTCAAGGCTATCTTAAAAGAAAGCCACTGTGTTGTGAGTGGGGGTAGACATGGTACACAGCGCCTGCTCTGATTGGAATTTCTGAAAGGTTTTTTCATTCTTTCTCCGCTTTCCCTATTATATGTAATTAATGCTTCGTGGTTGAACAATGGAGTGTCATTTAAAATCATGTTAGACCCCACAGTGTTCTTTGTTCATAGTAATTATATTTATTCGTGATCACCAAAGACTTGTTCAGACACTATTACGAAGTTTCTCTTTGACACAGCTCTCCATTATTTTCTTTTCTAAGCAGAGGACTAATTGGATCCTGCCTCCATGGTTAGCCAGTGTTTGGAGGTGGACCTTTTTTGTTCGCTTTTTCTACATTTTGTCCTCTAATAGAGCCACTTACATTCACTTGAGTCACCTGTGTGCAACTTCAAGTTGCATGCTTGGAAGTTGGAAGTGGTGAACTCGAAAGAACTGCACACTGATTTCCTTACTGAATCAGAATAAATTAGCTTTAATAAGCATATAGCATATACACACACACACACACGCACGTAGACACACAAACGTAGACACACACATGTAGACACACAAACGTAGACACACACACACACAGACACAGCCACACACACAACCACACACGCACACAAACTGAAAGAGAGATGGAAAGAGTAAAAGAGAGAGATTAGACACGTTCACTCATTAAAAGCCAGCCACTCATTCTGCCCTAAAGATTGATTTATAGCTTATTTAATAAGCTGAAAGGTTACCTCAAAACAGATTTTCTCCTTAATTGACCAATTTAGTGCCGCTCGATAAGCATTCATGTCAAGCTGAGATGTTGTGGTATTTCTGTCTGCCTCTCCCTCCCCCTCTCCCTCTCATGCGTTACCACCGATATTACAGTGCCATGATTAGTTATTAGAGCAGGTATTAAATATTCAACATGTTGTATTTTGGATGTTTAACAGGGTGGGGTCCAAAACCTGGGCCCAATAGCTGCAGCATGAGTTAGCATCACTGAATGTTCTCCTAATTAGCTCACTTTGCCCAGCAGCTGTCTGCTATTAGGGTCCTTTGTTCCAGATGTTATCTCATTAGAATGGCATTGATCATCCTAATGACTCTGGGAGAGATTATTGGTCCACATTAGTGTGACCCGCTTGCTCCCTCTCTCCCTGAGGTCAAACCACAATAGCTTCGCCCATCCATATGTTCGGTTGACGTTTTAAGTATGGCGGCCATTTCCTCCAGACATGGTTGGTTGTATGTGGAATGCCGAGCAAATAGGAAGCGGGGCCGTCTCATAAGAGTGCTGCACGTTAGTCGCAAACAGGGTAATTTATGGACATTAAGCTCATTCTTAGTGTTTGTCAGTGGGCTAATGCTTAGTGTACACAGTTCTCTATCTGTGAATTGGCTCGAGTGTCATTCTGCTAATGGCTGCTTTTTTATAAATGGAGTGGACTTTGCTTAAACTACATGTTTTTGTTTGCCTCACATTGTATTCCAGTTTGAGAGAGTAAAGGCTATCAGTTTGCCTACCAGTTACCTTGTCTGTGAAAGCAAGGCTTTCTAAAGCAAGGATACTTTATTATGAATGATGATGTGTGCTTTTCTATTCAAACCAGCTAATAGAAATACAATTCAGTATTCAGTAAAGATAATATTGAGTGGTCTCATTCATATTATTCCACACCCAAGGCTGTCATATTGTGAACATCTGTGCTGTTTTTTGGGTCGGTTTGTGTATCTACATAAACGGGTGGATCGGCTGGCTTGTCCTTTCTGTGTGAATGTGGTGCTGATGCTGTGGTAGGAAGAGAAAGGGCATATAAGTCCTGATCTCACACTTTGGTCTGGGTTGCTTTGTAGCCTTGTAGACAGACGAGGCTTTGCCTGGGCATCGCTGACAGCTAAGAAGCAAGCAGTTCCCTCCCCTGCCACAACAAGCACAGAGCACAGAAGTACACAGAAATCTGTACGTCTCATCTCTTTGTTTCCCCTTTCCGCTGGGCACCAAGCTGGCCATCTCAGAGTTCTGTGAAGCAGCGGCTCTCCGTCGCCAGGATGAACTGACTGAGGGGGTTGTAAAAAATTTTGTGAGGGGGCAATCTCTTTAATGAAATAGAACTAGGGCTGTCTCGAATACCATTTTTTGGGGGGCCTCGAACATCAAACAAACAAACAAAACCCTGAAGTATTCCAATACTGATTTTGATGTTGACTATCGTGGAAATGGTAGAGGCATTCAGGTCAGTCTTAGATTTAACCATGCAACACCCTCAAGAAGACTAAATAACAGCACCATAAGGGTGTGTGCTCGCGTGGCTCTTTTCTCTGGCATAAAAGCGTTGACAGGGTGCTGTGGAGCACTTGGGATGAAGTGTGACCAACACATTTATTTAGACATTTATTAATCAGAGCACTCACATAAGAACTTAGCACTAGCAGAGCACTAAATATTGCTTGAATTTATAAACAATTCTCTGTCAAAACCAGCAAGGAGAGGCCCATAGAAACAGCTGTTAGTCTCACTCAGTGCTGTCCATGGCTTTAATTAACAGGACTTGGACATGTAGCCTCTGGGAGGGCAGACTGTAATGATCTGATGTGACGTCACTACAAAGTCTCAGAGACTGGGAGAGAGAGCGCTGGGACAGGGTGGAGAGAAAGACAGATGGATAGAGTAAAAGGTTGAAGGTTGAGGGTAGGATGGCATAGGGACAGCAAAGGAAAGGAGTGTTTGGGGGAAGTAATAGAAAGAGAGTTCAAGACAGGGAGAAGCGAAGTGTCTTATTAAACTCTCCAACCTGTCCCTCCCTCTCTCTAGTCAGCAGTGTAACTAATCCTGACTTGACCAATTCCCTCAGACTGCCTCCCCT
Organism: Sparus aurata; assembly: GCF_900880675.1. Lineage (NCBI taxonomy): Eukaryota > Metazoa > Chordata > Actinopteri > Spariformes > Sparidae > Sparus > Sparus aurata. Next base: position 31,306,781 of record NC_044204.1, on the reverse strand, counting down.
TCCCTGTAAACCCGCCTTGGACACCGTAATGTGGCTCTGCGCTCAGCTACTTTTCCGACTCGAGTCTTAAATCTCGTTTTTGTCCTGCTGCACGAATACCTATTGTATTAACTTGGCACCTCTGTTTTGTACTCAAATGTGTAGTAAAACAATCGTGCTTAATTGCATCCATCTCGGCGGTTCAGTCTCCAGGTTTTCAGGCTCCACGGCCTAATGAAAACGGAGAGGCATCAGTTTAATTATAATGTACTCGCCTCTTATCGAGGAGAGATTGTTTTTATTTGGAGCCCTAATGAATTTCTCATCAGTTTGTTATTAACATTGTGCTATCAGGGGCTCAAGTGGGGAAGCAGCCAATTACATGGCTTTGTTCTCCCTGATGGACAAGCATTTGTGCCTCTGTTGAGGGAGAAATAACTCGTGAAAAAAGGCAATGGGAACTAAAAAACATACTAGCTACATCTTCCCTGCCATCTACTGCCAGCCAATTTTCTGCTTCAGGTAAAGTGTAACGTGTATGTGCCATTTCTTGCGAGGTCTTTTCTACCTAGGGCGGCTAGGTGTGCTTCTCTTGTAACAACTGGCTCATCAATTGCTCAGAGTTTTTGAGCTGATGGGTGGCAGATGCGATAATAGCTTAATCTATAGAAAGAGCATCAGAGAAACACTGCCGATGTTATGGATGGAGTCTCTCTAGTCGGCCGTATGTAACATGACATTCGCAAATTCGACCCATGCTCCTCTCTCCAACCAATTTCAAATTGAGCCATTAAAAACATTGATTCAGTTTAGCCGCTGTTATAAGTGGAATAAGCCGGAGTGCTGAGTGTTCATACGGTGGAATGGGGTGACTCTACAATTTGACATTTTTTACCCATGACCCTGGCTGTACATAGCATGGGCTCCGTTAACCTAAAACCCATTTGGAAGTAATCTAATGGGATATGAAGGGAGCATAATGATGTGTGGGGCCTTGTTATTTGCCTTTGTTCACAAAACACTTCCCTAGTTTATTGCATTTTACGCTTGGAGGGCTTGATCACTAGTATTATGGCTTTGTAAATGGGAGTCAATAAATTACCCTCTGATTAAAGACGATGCCCTCACTTTAGGTGTGAGAGCCATTCGCTATGCATGGTTAGCATGACTCTTTTTGTGTGTGCTAGTTTAATCACTTTAATTCCTCTTTCATTTTTAGCTCCACTCACCTCCATAACTCTCTGACTTGTCCCTGACAGTTGAACATGGAGCACAATGTTTTTTTTGTCGTTGTTATGCTGAATTCTGGAAAACTTTTAGTTGAAGAGAGGGGCTTTCACACCCATTTAAATGCATCTATCAACAAATACTTTACATACTTCACGGCTAAGACAGTTTAGAAAATATGTCTCCTTCTGAACTGGGCATGTGTGACCGAAAGCTTGCCTTTGCCCCTCTGTTTTATTTCTTCTATTTACTTTTCGCAAAGATAATTTGCCGGACAAGATGAAAAAACAAGTTTAAAGAAAAAATTCTGAGGCCAAATCTTTTGAAAATGGCATTCATATTCAATATATGAATTAGAGAAAAGAGGGAACAAACTGAACTACAGTGGTTATGTTGTTCTGTGACTTGAGTTTAAGTAAAATCAACCCTGCCCTGAATTGTTGTTCTATGTTTTTTAATTTAGATGTGTAATTTGGAATGTAACGTAACAGAGTAAAATGTTTCAAACTAGTTCTCAGGCACCAAAGACTGTGGAAGAGATTTCTCTGACATGATGTGTATCAACTCTTTTTACATGTTGAAAATGAACACACCTTCCTCAATTAATCCTTTTCCAACTTTATTTGGTTAACACAAACAATTTAAAGATTTTATTTACTCAAGAAGTCAAAATTACAGAAAATGATTTTTCTTGGCCTTGTTATTAAGTATATGCCTGTTAATTACTGCTGGTCTCTTTATCTCAATGTGTAAATGCAGCTCTTCACTCACAACATGAAGTGGAGTTGTGGGTTTTGGAAGAACAAGGATGCGGTAAAAACCGAGACAGATCTGTCCAGGTCTGTTGACAGGAGCTGTATGCAAAGCAACAAGGGAAAAAGATTGTACTTTGTTTCTGCTGACCCCTTTGCTCCAGGAAAATCTGCTAACCGGTTTGTTTCATGCACCTTCAAAATCTCAGTCACACTTGATTGATACACTGTGGAATAGCCTCGAGCTTCATTTTCACTTGAAAAACCATACAAGTCCCCAAAAAGGCACAGATGACTCACAGGCCATTATGGGACTGAAGAACCACAAGCTATGCACAAAATAATAATCAGTTTCACCCCCAACCTCGCCGCCACCCCTGCCTCATTCTTTATGTTCCATTAATGAATGAGAAAATAAGATATCAAAGCAAAAATAAATTAAATTTCATGTGGCAGACATTACTTATTGATTATATCTGGGGCTCATTTGGAATATGTTATTAGTCAGTAATGGCTGCATAAACAGTCTGCTGTTGCTTATTGAAATACATGAGAATAATCATACTAGAATGAAACTTTTGGACTGCGCTTGATGATAGACATTTGAGACCAAGAGGTGTTCTGCACACGTCTCACTAGGCTTACTAGCATTTGAGTTATTTGATAATGATAATTAAAGTAGCAAGGAACGTTTATTTATTTGTTGATTCTGGCGGCCCCTGTGGACAAAAGCGGTATGAGCAGGACCGCCCTGTGTCTAAAGAAGTTCTGGTTAGCGTGAATTTATTTTTGACGGATGCATAGCAACAAGGTGATCTATCTATTTGCAGCGATGTAAAACAAAAAACTGTAATACGGCGATGGGGAAACAAAGTCAACTTTCTTACAGTGCTGTGAACCTCCAGACAATTGAATTACTTATCCAAGCTGGATAAGTCTCGATTTCGACCCAATGACAGGCATTAAGAATAAATATGATAATAATAAAGGAATCTTCACGTTGATGGTTTCATTTGCTTATGTAAGTCATATAAGGCTTCAGTATTAAATTGAGACTGTTGTACTAAGCCCTTAGAAACACCTTGTAGTGCATCTAACTGAGGGGTTGTCTTGCCACTATAGTTATATAGGAAGATGGTTTTGATGCAAACTGCATTTGTGTGCAGTGCAGGTGTACTATCCTTAGTCGAGACTCCTCTGCCAGGTTTAGGTCCTACCCCCTCAGTCTGGATTAGTCCCACTGCTGGAGGAGGATGAGTGGAGCGAGTCAGGAGGATAATGAGGGCATAGGGTGGGCCCAGGGGCAGCCAGCAGGGCCCAGGTAGGTGGATCTGCCTGTGGTGCTAAGCTTCTTAACTCACTCCATCCTCACCGGCATCCTCTAACTGGTATAACATCACACATCGCCTTCTTGACAATGTGTATAAGGCAGCACAGGTGCCGCGACAGATGTACCTGTAATCCAACGGGCCACATGATAATCAACATCAGAGCCTGAGTGGACTAAAGCTCGAGGGAGTTGTGTGATGATGAAGCATGTTTTATTAAGTTTCATTAAGGGGGATTTGCATGTTACCCAAAAACACTCGTGGTAGTCCTGAGTCCACAGAATAATCTGAGCTAATTTGAATTTCATATAAGCCAACGATGCCTTCAAAAAAAATTAAGCGGCTTCAACATCATCCTCTGCCCTCGCCTTTTTTTTCCCACATACTCCTTTTTTCTTGCCAAGCTCTACTATTTTCTCTGAAAGATATGGTTGAGTGCTGTTTTACGGGCCACACCGCACACTTCATCAATACAAAACCTACCTTGATTTTGCGCTTACAACAGTGCCTCAGCCTATTGAATATACTGCTCATTCAAAAAATAGGATTTGTGACTTGGCAGTATCTTTGGCTCGAGATTTAAAAATGAATACATTTCGATATGGGCCTAATCAGGATACTCTAGCATGAAAACAGCAACGACGTATGCATGTCATAATGTGCAAACGTGCGAGATGACTGCAGCTGAAGAGGCCAGCTTTGTGAAGCATGTGCCTATACCATCAAAACTAACGTGTTGAAAGCCATTAAATGACACTCAACTTAATCATTGTTTTACATTATACGATTAGGACCAAAGGCTGCTGTCGCTTGGCTCGTGGCCACAAGTTGACGGGTACTAAATTATGTTGGAAGACTTCTTCATTAATGCCTCTGCAGCCAAGAAAAAAAAAAAAATCGCACCTCTGACTCATATCAAAGAGATGTCAGACATAATTGATACCTCAGACGTCTGAGTATGCAGTCTCAAACTTTTAGTTAATATGTGTCCTGATTTCTCCGAGTGCGGTGACTTAACTTTCAAGTTTGTCGAGTTATTGGGGGAATTCATTAAGCGGGAGGCAAAGGTACGAGCGGCAGAGTTGTCTCCACGTCGCAGTGCACCATCTTGTGATGTTGTGACAGATGTCACAGGACAGATTGATGCTGCGTGTAAATGCTTTTTATACGTTACGGCGCAGGTACAGAGATGTTTGTTGTCATCCGTTGCTATGCTCTCAGCTCGGAAAAGAAAGTGTCTACCAGACGTTGTTTATTTGCTGTCAACATCCCCCACCTAGCATTAGACCTTTGTTAACGGATACAGATTGAGTCTTGCTCGTCAAATTATATGCCAGGCAACACTCCTCCCGACAGACAACCACACCTCTCTGTCCCCTTACCGCTGCCTCTCTCCCGCCGTCTCTTGCTCTCACTCCGGTGCTTGGCTGGAGATGTTTTTTTTTTTTTTTTGGACCACGTATGTTTAGGTTGGATGGTAGCGAGGAAGAAAGAGAAAAAACAAAAAAGGAGCAAAAACAATATTGGAGAGGAGAGGAAGAGAGAAACTGCTTCCCAAAAGTGTATCAATATGCATATGTTTGGGCGTGTTTGTTTGTGTTGCTGTGAGCGCAGTTGTGCTCCAGGTACAGAGTAGATGCCTGTCATTCTTCTGCTCTAGTCCCGCCTCTATAAATAGAAGTCTCTGTGCGCTGCAACTCCTGAGGGGCTTTGTACTCTTCTCCCTTTTTTTTTTTTTTTTTTCCTCCTGTTCATTTTCATCTCCTGCTTCTCCTCTAGTCCTGCGCCTCTGTTTATCTGTCTTTACATTTATCAAACCGCCAAATTAGGACGTAGCATCATTACTAAAGATGAATTTGCTCCGGCGAAGATAACCCACATGTACAGTACACAGACGTGGTTATTGCTGTGTGGCATCTCATCCGTCATCCTGCTATTTTATCTTCTTCATTTTATTGTTTTATCTTTGGTTTTAATCCATTTAGATTACAGACTTAATCATGATGACAGAAATGTATTGATTATTCTGTATTATTTTTTACATTAGCCCATAGTCACGCAGTAGTTACAATCTTTAGAAGCAATTAACGACAAATTGGAGACATTTTTTCCCAGACTTCAATCTGGTGACTGTCTTTTTGGATTGTTGCCAATTTTTAGCATATTCTTTCAGCCAGTATTGAGTATTATATGTCATTTTATTTGGGGGAACCTCCCTGTTTTTTCTGTTTCAGAGTCTACACAAGCTACCAGCTAAACCTCTGTCAAAACGGGCTGACTTGTGATCAAAAACAAATTCACACACTGTGATTCTGCACACTCTCTAAGGTTACATAGGGCAGACACAAAAGATATCTGGGTGGAGTGTCTGAGAAGATTTACCATTTTTGTCACTGCACCAATTGAAATGATTTTGAAGGTGATTGATGATGATGATTTTAGTTAAAGTATCTACAGCGGTCTGAAATGGAAACGTGCATGTCCTGAAGTTTAAAAAGCTGCTAACAAGGAAACACACATCTTTATTTATCTGGTATCGACTAATTGATCAGCAGACTAATAATTTCAGCACTAGCTGAGAGTGGCTTATGATTAACCATCCGGCGCAAACATTTCAAGAAGCCAGACAGCAGCGCTTCTTCTTCCTCTCATTCTTCAGATATCCCTGCTTGTTTATCCCCTGTACGGGCATGAGTGAGACGCAGAGAATGGCAGCTTTTTCTTGTAAATGTCACTCACAGGTAGACAACATCAGGCATTAAGGTTCCACACCTCGTCACTGCAGAGTGTGACAGTTTGATAGGTGAAGATTTTTACATTTTGAATTAAGTAGAAGCTAACCGAGCCAGACAGAGAAACCGAGGTCTCTGTTTCAAGTGCTGCTGAGGAGTCTGTCGCTGTCGAGAGCCTGGCATTGCACATGGTGTGCAGATGTTTTGGTAACAGCATCTAAAGTGTGACCCAACTGTCTCCACAATCCCACACGTTTAGCTAATGAAGCGGTATGTTTTACATGAAATATTCTTAATACTTGGCTTCAGGAGTTGCCATTTTGCCATTTTAATATGGCGCTTTATCAAAAAACATTTAATATAGATACATTTGTTTGGATTTGTTTGGATGGAAACTGCTGACGACGACACTGACGTCAACCAGTCACGTCTGACAGACGCAGGTGTTAAATCTGCGGCTGGTGTTTGAGAGACGGCGAAGTGGGAGTTTAACAATTCTGCCCTTTTTAATCATCAAACATTTCAGTGACAGAAAAATGAAAAACAAACAATGTTGAATTTAAGATGTAAACATAATGTTCACTTTGAGTGCTCTGCTAGAGCACCTTCAAACAACAACACAAAATAAAAAGATCACAAGCGCAATAATATTATTCTTGTCATTACTTTTCTTATATCATTGTTGTGCTTAGAATAAATATATAAATATATTGATCTGTATACAGAAATAATCATGTCAAAAACTTACAAGATTAAAACAAAAAAAAATACAAATAAAGTCAACAAACAGACAAATTCTAAGAAAAGTAATCACAGACCTTATGTTTGAAATGTTTAATGAACATACCTTCAAAAGTTTTCGTCTTCTTCTTGTTTAAAAAAGACAACGTGATTGGAGTTCTGAAATATGTTTACTGGTTTGCGCAAGAAATGTTTTTAAGCAACCCAGCATCAGGTCTCAATTAGCGACAGTGAGTTCAAATTAACTAAACCGTGGCCATGCTCAGTTACAACATCAGTATTAAATACCCCGCTAAATTGAAAACATGCGGTGACGCAGAATTTTGTAGCCATGATGGTAATTTGCGGTAGGCTCAGTAAATCAACCCCCAAATCTAAATAATGACATTTGCCAAGTGCTTGCCTTCCAAATAATTACCATCAAGTGGGACGTGACGGCAGGAGGCTCCAAGGGCTGATGGGAGCTCATCAGGGAGGCCAGTCATTTACTCCAATCGACACAAAGACAGTCTGCTCTCCCTCAGGTCCTCCTACCCACACCCTGAGATGCTGACTGTGGGGTATTGCTAATTAACTCAATGAAGATGAGGTTTCTGCCACAGTTGTCTTAAGCAGTGCTCAGGTGTGCCTGCACTCTTATCTGGCTAAATGCCAGTTTGGCTTTTTTTCCACTCTCCTCATTGTCTTGTAGTTAATAGTGTCTTACTCTTTGGCACGCTGTTTGCCGATTTATGCATTTTTATGACTTCCTTGTTCGCTGAAATACAAATAACCACTTTTAGATAGCGTATACCAAAAATCTACAACGTAACTGACTGAGAGTGTTGAGGAATGCTCGTTCTCGTATTTAGACGCAGCTGCTTTTATACCGCTCTGAACTTTGTCTCCGGCATTTCTATGATAACATATTACTTTCTTTATTGCTGCTTATTATTCACTCGAGGGGAACTTGTGGTGAGATTTTTTTTTCTTTCGTTAAGCTAATTGCATTTGTAAGGACTCAAAGTAGCTGTGACTTGACCATGGAGGAGGGAGGCACAGAAGGTAATTACTGAGAGGAGTGCTTTTGTTCTATGAGGAGAAGACAATGGAGACACCATCAATAAGGACAAACTTCCCCCCCATCCTCTTGCCACACACTCTGTAATGAAGACCTTTGCTATTGGCTTAGATGGATGAGGGCAGCTCTGAGAGAGCGAGTGAGCAAGAGGCAGGTAGATGTTTGTTTAGGGCTAGCTCATGGTGGATATATTGGAATCGGAGTGGGCCTGTCGGATAGAAAGGCGCATTAAGACCAGGGTGATTAAGGAACAGAGTTGATGGAAAACGAAGTACTATTGACAAGGCTTTGTCTTCCCCTGGTCTCCCCTGTGCCCACATTGATGCCCCTGTCTGGTCTCCTCCAGGCTAAGCTACCCGACTGGATTCACAAAACTTAAGAGGGATTGATTGTTCTGCAGCAATTTTCTATGCAAGCTCGGGCCAGCAGATTGATTTTGCAGGTTTCAGGAATGGTGGTCTTGTGTTTATATTACTGTTAATCATTACTCCCCTGGCACTGATGAGTAGGACCATTGCTTGCAATTAATACCCTGGGTGAAAACCAGCAAATAGTTGATATATTTTCATTTTTGAATACCATAAGGCCATATGTGCCTGCGCACACTCAACATCACCAGTTTCTTGTTGCTGCACACATCGAACCAGACCTGCAGCGCCTTCTCAAAGACAAGTGCTCAAACACATCTCCATCCGCTTCCCCGTTCATTTTTTTGGTGTTTAGCAAACACACGGAGAACAACTGTTACACGTACATGTATAAACTCATTATGTACTTTATCCAGCGCACACACTCAGACACACACAAACGCGCATACATGCACAAACCTTAAAATTCACCCAGAGAGGCTCCTGTGTGGAATACAGAGCCAATGCTCCTGACTTGAAAGCCTCTCCACTGCCTCAGATGTGACATCAGCTCGTTCTGTCTCTTGTTCTCCCCCTCCTTCCCCCCAACTCCCTTCCTCTTTCCTATCCTCTTTCATCAGCTGAGCCCATCTTTTGACACTTCAGAAGGTGTTCCTCACATGCCTGTCACCTCTCCCCTCCTCCACCAACGCTTTCTTCCCAGCTCTCTATCGAGAGCATGCGTCTCTGTCTGAAACTTATGTACTTTGTAGAGTTAACGCTTTGGCGTTTGCATCACCTTGAAGTTGGTAAGTGGTACTGAGCGGAGAGACCGATCTTTAGTGTTTAAAGAGAGAAGAGCTCTGAAACGTTCTGTGTTAGTGTGGCATGGTGAGCTGGCAAACATAACACTGAAGGAGGGGGGGAGGAAGGTAACTGTTTCACCTTTATACCTGCGCTTCCTTACAACTTTGAACAACAGACTCTGAAGAAGGCGGAAGGTTAGGCACTTCTGTTTCTCCTTGGTGTAAAAAAAAGAAGAAAAAAAACCAACCTTCGACTATGCCCTGCAAGTCTTTCTTTCTCAGTGCATTCCTTTTGCGGCCACCTTTATGTATGAAGCCACCACCATACCATTTGAAAATGTCCTTTTGCAGATTGAGAGCAAATGATAGAAAGAGTAAAGATATCTCATCGGGAGATCTTTTGCAGGCGTGTTGCGTTAGCTTTACTTAAATACATTTATTAATAATGTAAGTTTTCTGTGCTTGAGCCATAATGTTTTCCCTGCTGAGACACAGTGTACCGCTATGTAAACACATTGCTGTGTGGGCTGAGCTGTGTCGACTCCCACATGCCTGCTTAGGAAGTGCTTGGCTCGGGCTCAGAGGGAGCACGTTACCTACATTGATATATTGCTGCTGTGCGGTGCTCGGGGATGTGCCTGAATGTGTGTGGGTTTTTCTTACATGATACATACGAGTATGTTTGACATGTGGTCATAAGGAAGAAGTGGTACAAAATTGTTCTATGTATGTATATATGCGTAACTGTATGGGTTGTGGGTTTAAAGACACTAGAGTAGGGTTCTGAGCAGCATACCCTCCTCAGGTTAAGATTTTGTTTAGCCCTTCATGAAATTGTTGCTTTATGACATTCGGCTTCGAGGATGAATAGTCGTGTCATCCTGCTGTATTTAAGAGGAGACACTTCAACTGAAAACATTTTTTTCATGCACTGGTCAACTTTGAAATGCTTTGGGCTATTTTGCTTCTAAGATATGTTTTCTTTCTGACTGCTGGAAGGAAAATATTAAGGATACACATTTAGATTTTTATTCTGGAAAAGGACACTTATCTAATAGACTCTATTGCCTATTTAAACATTAAATATCAGAAAGCTTGTAATATAAAATATAGTTGTCTTAATGTAGCCAAGTAAATAACTGGGGAAAGTTTCATGTTATATATATTTTTTAAATGTTCTGAAGTGGATTCTCTACACTGAACCATAATTCTCCACTTCTGTAGCACTAACATACGCCAAACGTACCAGTTTTATAACTGTGTATGTTCTTAAGGAGCTCACAGAGGAGTTTGTTCATATATCATTCCTCACAACATTTCCAACATGGCAAACATAGATTTTTGAAAGTATTTTCCCAAGAAAATCTTTGTCTTTAATATGTCAACAAAACAGAACAAGAATGTTGTTTTTTTTTTTTTGCCTGCCTTTATTCCATGTTTAGTTATTTTAAACATTTAAACATACAATTTCACAAAATATGTTGACTCAGTGTAAGTAATCAACTAGTTTCATGCTGATATCTCTTCTTTTAAAATGATTATTAGGGATAATTATTAATTGTGATAAATAATAAGATCCAACTTTCATTAGACCACCTCGGGGCACCGTCCTTGAAGAAGGGAAAAGATTGCCAACTCACCAAATCAGTCTCAGGAAAAAGGTGCTAAACTGTTTGTAACTCTAATTAATAATTAACTTAATAACCAGCTGTAATGGTCATAGGATACTGGAGTCCTTGACAGAGTGGATTCACTCTTGTAAATATAAAATAGACAGCATGAAGGTTCAGAAGTATTTTTTTTTAACACAAAGATAAAACACAATCTAACTAACATGTACTCTATACAGGTGTTTGTGTGTGTGTGTGTGTGTGTGTTTCTGGAAGAACAAAAGCAAAATGGTGGCTAGGGTTCACAGCACCACTCCGCACGTCATGGACAAAGGAAGACTACAAACAAAATGGCTGATCAAAAGGGACTATGAGATGGCTGATCGATGGACTAGATGGCGGATCACCACTAGTTTCATTGATAGGAGAGAACAAAGAACAAAGCCGGTGATCACGTCATGTGCTCACTGATATCACATGTGGGTGTGATATGCTCCAGGCTGAAAGAGTGTGTGTGCATGTGTGTGATGTGATGTGATGCCACGTCAGAGAAGGTGGTTACTTGCATGCAAAGACTCCGAGTCTGTGCGAAGCGTAATTCAACTGACGTCAAAGTACAAACGACCTGACCTGAGATCACACTAACACCCCAACAGTGAAGAAACCCATAGATCGAACACATGTGTATAACATCAACCAGGGAATCTGAATTTAGTTCAGAGTCCATTTTTATCAAATCCACAATGAACGACTTCATCTGTGGCTCCCAACAATGTACATCTCACTGCCAGCTTGAATACTACTCAGTTTTTTTTTTTACAAATCCGATATATTAGGACAACATTAGCAGAATTTGCAATCATACGGTGTCACACTTTTATGTGAACACGTACGCTTTGAAAGACCTTTACTGTAAAAGAGCACAAGCTTCTCCTTGGGAATATGTCATGGGTAGGTGAAGAAAAAGAAAATGTGAGGAAGCCTTGATAATACTCCGTGTTATCAGCTCATTGTAATAACAGATCATGTCAGCAACGAAAGTCCCTCTGAACATTTTCCTCTGCGTTTTACTATCCAGCCCTCACCTAAAGAGACATCAGCGGCTCTAGTGGCCTTTCAGCACCGTTTCCTTCATAGTCAGACTCGATGTAGCAGAAGCAGGGTTCCATTTCCATGGTATTATCCTCTCCCCATGTAAAACCATGGCTCCTATTGAGGCCTAATCCCCAGCATGGGGAGAGAAGGGCAGGCATTTTAGATTTATTAGTTTTTTTCTCACAAAGCTAAAGAAAGCCCTAGGAATGCAGTTCATGCCACGCTGAGATCAGTATGTGCGCAATGCACACAGACAAAATGGGATTTTGGCTGGTCGAGTTAGAGAGCAAGGATAGAGAGGGGGGAAAAAGTAATGCTGCGACTTGAAAAACATTCCATTCTGGAAAGCCTTACTTCATTATCAAGTGAATTTATTATTCCCTGGAGTAATGCTAACATTAAATGAGGCTTTTTTAATATGCTGGTCAGACACGCTGCTTCTGGCCATTTGAGCTTTGGAGGAAATAGACACAGTGGAGTAAGCAAAGCAGCTCAGAATTTGGCTTGGGATTTTCTGCCCGTCTGAATTTAGTTATTCCTCTGAAGAAGACGGAGTGCTGTTTGGTGTTTTTCCGTTTTATGATTATTGTCTGTTGCTCTTTGTTTTGTTCCGTGACCAATGGCCCGGTGCCATCTTTCTCGGGGTTCAATAAACACTTCCTTGAATGACATTATTCTTAGGCATCAAGCCAGACCAGGGCTGGGGAATCACGCTTTTATTAGAAAACATGAATCTTGTCACTGGGACGCCTAAGGAATATTGATGGTGGCTGCAGTTTGGATGGCATTTGCAGATAAAGTGGAGCTTAATATTCAAAATTATCATAGTGGTATCTATGACATTCTTCAAGTAGCGCAAAGTCCTTATCGATCGGGTGCCGGTTTCAGAAAACGAAAGAATTAATTAAAGCCACAGATCGATTTTTAAGATAACACATTTTGTGCTGCCTCTCTGATGCCACTTCTACTTGGATATGATGGATGTTAAAAGGGTGGTTGTAAGAATATTCAGGCCCACATGGATGGGTAAGTTGGGACAAAAGTTTGGTGCTTTGAAGTTGGCTTGTTTTATTTATTTTTTTGTTACCGTGTCACTTGGCTAAACTCTATTGTATCATGGAAATTAATTCAATGGAGCCTTTCACAAATTAGATTCAGAGTACTTTGAATAATGCCATTATCTATTACCGCTTATCCTTGGGAGCCGATCCCAGCTGACAGCGGGCGAGAGGCGTGATGCACCCTGTCAGTTCATCACAGGGCTGACACGTAGTGACAAATAACCATTCACGGTCAACAAACATTTACTTACGGCCATTTCGGAGTCGAACCAAACCTTTGGACTCTTTCTGCAAACCATGGGTACATTTAAAATTGTCGGTTTCATACGCGTTAACCTATCTACAGTGTGTGTCATTTCACGTTTTCATCAAATGCTCGAGACAGCAGTCCAGTGAGGGACCACTGCTTGAGGTGGCATTCTTTTTAGAAACTTAGCCCTTCATGTTGGTATGTTAAGGCACTGCCTGCATGCCGCTACACCAGGCCAATAAAACTGTGGTTATCTCTAACAGCCCAGTCTCATTCCCACCTCGTCACATAATGACATGCGTCGACTCCAATGCCACGACAGCTGAACTAGCATTCCCCCCCCCCAAAGAGCCCGAAAATGCTGTAACAGCTCTTCAAAATTTAATGTTTCAAAAAATACTGCAAATGATTGCAAATATTTGATAATATCTAATATTGGTCCACGTCCATATTGAAGTAGATGTCGAGACATTTTCAAGCCTTGTAAGAGGCAACAAAACAGGATATTTTGGGGGCAGGAAAATTTCCAGCTGTTTTAGTGGCAACAAAAGAGAGGAAGCCAGATTATAATCATTTCGTAACCCGTACCAAGATGTTTTTATGCCTTAACGTAAGAACTTTTTGTCATGTCCATGGTTTGCTGAAACATATGTTACCAACATTGATTCTGGCCACTGGGTTGTTGGACCATGGGAGGAAGCCAGAGCGCCCAGAGCATACCCACCACAACACGAGAACATGCATGCGCCACACAGAATGGCTCCAGCGCGGCCTTGAATAATCTTCCTTCCTAAAATGAAGCCATTTTGTATTCCACCACTTTGTATATCAGACAGGAGAAGAGTGCTCTTGTCGCTCATTGTCATTTCCTTGATTCTCACCCCTGCAGTTAAACTTGTTATTAAACTATACTCTTCTTGAAACATTTCTTTTTCCCTCTTAATCTGTCATTGATGGGTCTTCGCCGGTCCTTTCATGTGCTATAACTGACAAACCTCGCTTTTGAACACCCTTAATCTCTCTTTGATGAATTAGTTTGTCTTCTCCCGGCACCGTAATAGACACATCAAGTTCTCAAACAAAAAGCAGTTTCCCCTGTGCCACAATCGAGTCAGTTAAATAGACATCATTTCCCTCTGACAAGTTAATGCTTTGTTTTCCTGTTTATGGGGCGTCATGTGGGCACAATGAGTAAATTATTGTCGCTGCTGTCAGAGGTATTAAATTTCCAAAAGTTCTCTGTTAGTAGCATTTGCCTAATTTTGTGAGTGGCTCGGCCTGTCTGTGGGGTCTGATACTGCCAGCTCTTGTTTATGGGACTGCTTTCCCGAATTAGAACAAATTAAGATCCTCATTATTTTATTTGCTGGATGCAGGGTTTTTAATGGTCTTTCAACAAATTAAATAACCTCAGGGCATGGACAGGATTAATTAGATAATAAGAATCACATCTCTTTTCATCTTTTTTTTTTTTTAAATAGATTATGTCCTGATGGTTCCAGGGATGAAATGGGCCTTTGTTTTAACTGCGGATCAGAGTGGGGAAGCGCTGCGGCAGAAGATGTACTAATTATTTACCGCGAACCAGGAGAGCTTGGTTTTTTTAATGGAACTATTGGGCATTGGCCATCTGGTCGTATCGCTAATTTAAATGAAATGAAATTCAAAGAGATCTAGGTTATAAATTGTTTAACCAAGTGGCGATATGTTAAATGAATTATATGAGTTTAATAAATGTGTTGGTTTTGTTATATATCATGAAATATTGCAGACAGGATTATTATGAGGTGAAAGTGGAAAGATATTCATCATTGGGACTGAAATTTCTACTCTGAAGACGTGAAAACGCTATTGTTGTCTAGAAAATGATAACAAACGTGACAGTTAACAGCAGTTAACAACAATTACAGCTCTCCTGCAGTTCGTCAGTGTCTTGTGTAATTGCCTCTTACAGCCACTGTGGCTTGACTTCTTTAGGGCATCATCAATGAACCTCTCAGTGTGTGGTAATGGGATGTTATCCAAATCCTGTAGAAGGGCCTGATGAAGTTAAAGGCATTGGCAGGCGGAGGGTCAGATCTCCTGGTAGCTGCTCACTTCTGCTCGTCTCATAAAGCAGGATTACAAAATCACGCTTGATAAAAGGACGCAGTGAAGCAGCTCCTCAGTCCTCGTTACATGTAAGGGGAGGTTGTACATTTCTCTTTACTATAAATTAACATGTTTATCCTTTTGTGTTGTTTATACCCTGCTTGATAACATTATTTTGAGGCCGACGATTACTTTGCATTGATTATTTTAAATCTCTTGTTACTGAGCGGCAGACATATATGCCAATACGTACATATCAATAATGGCATTTAGTTTTTCTTTGTAAAGCACTTTCTAACCTTACATATGAGATTTTTCAGCACGATTAGATAGCTATTCTGCTGTGAAACATCTCATGTTGTAGAAATAGACATAACTGGGCAAATCTTTAAGCGAAAATGAAAAATAAATAGATAAAACTGCACTTAAAATGACAGAATTGTTATCAGAAAATATCTCACTCGCTCTATTTTAAAAACCTCTAAACTAGGCTGGCACGGTATTGGAAAAATGTTGACCTTGAATGCAGACACAGAGAAAAACCTTTAAAATGTTGCTACACTTGACATTGACCATCCTGCGATGTGCACTCATTGCGATGTCGATTCTGAAACGAAGTATTGTGCAGCCCTACTCTAAACTGATTTTTTTGTATTTAGCTTAAGACTAGGACATGTTTTCTTTGTTCGTATTATCAAAGCTGAATATCCGAGAATGCTAAACATACTACAACGACCTGCACAGGTACAGAAAAACTGTGTGTGCCTACTTACTAAACAGATTTCACTCTTGACTGCTGCCGATATTTCTTCCACAAAGCCTGCGTGATAAACACTGCCGCAACTTGAAAATGACATTGACATTCAGATTATTATATTATTTGTAATTCAGAACTATTTGCACATTTTTTCAGATTCCGTTGCGATAAAACTTTAAATTGAATCGTTTCAGAGACACCAACAGCGCACACAGGGGAAAGCGACTGTTCTTTCCACGTCCTCGCGCTGATGCTACTTTGATCGTCTCTGAGTAGTTGTCATGCGCACGTGTACGTCTGTTAGTCACGTCGTTGCAGAAAGCCTCACTTAAAAGGGGTTTGTTCGACTCAAAGTTTTGACAAACAGAGAAACAATTAAGAAATGAGAGAAAAATAAAAGAGTTTGGGGAGAAAGTTGGGGTCATTCATCGGTGGAGTGGTGTGCTCCAGTAGGCAGGGGAATTAAAGTGCTTCATGTGTGCAGCAATACAATTAACAGCAGCCACAGCCAATCCTATTAGGCAAGTGTCAGAGAATTAGTTTGGGGTCAGGTCAGGGGGATAGGAAAATGTCCCTGACCTGCATTTATTAGATCTTTTAGCATAGTTCTGAGCAGGCTCAAAGCGGCACGTATCCATCACAAGCAGTCGTTAGAGATAAACCCATTACGTGTAAGTTATTAAGGCTTGGTAGAAAATTACAGCGCTCTCTCTCTTTCGTGCTGAGCCGTACTGAGTTGTTTCATGAGGGGTGCTGAACACTCCATTGAGGAAAGCTGATTAACAGATACAGTGCTGTTGTGTCTGGTTCAATCACACAATTATGCCGGTTGCCGCTGCTGAAATGCATCTCTGTGGGTCTCTTCATTCCTGTCATTTTCTTTTCCTATACAACAATTCTCTTTCTGTTTATTTTCCCTGCCCTTTCACACAAACTTAATCGGCTTCATCTCAATTTTCTCCTCTCACATCTTTCCTTTTTCTTCCTTTATCTGTCTCATCCCACTCTTGATCTCGTGTCACTCCCCTCATTTCCTGTCCATCGCTTTTGTCTCCCTTGCTTTGAGCAAACTACCGTATACCACCAAAGGCTCCGTTCATCAACATTTATCTCACTCTCAGATGATGAGATAGTCCCGAGGGGGGCGATCACTCGTGGCAGATAATCAGTAAATCATGCACGGAATCGGTTTCTCATACAAGGAAGGGAGCTTTGGGTTGGCCTACATGGTTTTTGTCAAGTGATGCGGCTGATTAGGTACTTGAGGTTCTAAAGTTAAAAATTTCCTCTGAAAGAGAAGTCTGAAACATAGTCAACCCAGTCGCCGGGATTGGATGTTAGCTGTTAACCTTTCTGCAAACCGCCATATCACGTTCACATAAAGTGCTTATTAGCTGACTTCAGGAGGGAGAGGTGACAGTGGTGTTGGTACCACAGCCAACAAGATTGCCAAACGGCTGACTGCAGTTTGAGTCACACCTGGGGATATCAAATGTCTTTGTGACATCAAAAGCGGGCGTTTTTAAGGAGACCCACAGACATCCAGCTGTTTTTTGTGGCAACCAAAAGTTGATATTTTTCACTTCATCTGTAATTGTGGTGATCAAAACAAGTATTTTAAGCCAAACCATGATGTTTTCCTAACCCTAACCTGCGCATAAGCACAGAGTTGTGACAAGAGAGAAAGAGAATATTCTACCTAAACAACTGTGAAGTTGTAACATCAAGAAATATTCTGACGTACCTGTGGTTTGGCAGAAGTTTACTTAACATTAATTCTGTTGATTGGGTTGGAAATAGTCTGACATATTAAGATTTTGCCCATCATAATGCCTGGTGAAAATAATTATTGATGGTCTCATACCGTTGATGTGAAATACGGATGCTCTTGGTTTATGATTAACAGCGTTCTCCCTGAAATGATTTCAAGCTCATTAACACAGATAATAGTTGACTCAAATTTCTCCCACAGGGGAAACGGCTGGTATGGACTGTACTGTATCTACTCATGAAATATCATCATTAGAAGATGGGGTCGTCAATACAGAATACTAACCAGAAAACAGGACCTAATACTCTTTGGGTCTCTCCAAAAAAACTGAAAATAACAGTTTAGTTGATATCATCCACTCAAACAGAACAAGAGAGTGATCTGTTCCTGGAACAGGACAATGAGTAATCTGAACTGTCAGTACTTGGAAAGTCATTTGCCATTTGCTTTCTGGAGCGAGGATACAAACGAGAGGACATCGCCAATTCTGCCAAAATTTCACGCCAACACTTTCCCCCAAGTGCGCACCTCCATTCATCTGACTGCCTCGTGATTTCAATGCCAGCTCGTTTGAACCGAGAAAGCGTCTCGAGTAAGTGGCAAAAGTCTCGTCAATTTTGCCTTTATATTTTTCCGACATCTCACTACCCAAGAGAGTGGAATGAATGCATGCATACTGCTAGGTGCCGTGTCTAGAAGCACTGTTAAAGGCGCCTCTTTGAGTTGAGGATATTGTATGGATGAAATTAAGTCGTCTCTATTTCTTCTTTATATGCTAGTATATTCCCTTTGACTGCCTAATGGAGTGAAGGCATATCAAAAGCCTCATCAAAGCAGTAGACTGAGTGCTGCATTTATGGGGTGTTCAAGCGCTTCAAGAGCTGTGGTTTAGCATGATCTAATGACTGGAATGATGCTCACTCAAAGTCATCGTAGCCTCTCAAGATAGAGAAAACACTTCACATTTGTTGCTGGAACAAAAATGGTTGATTCATGTGGAAGACTGCTTTAAATGAGGGAAAAAGGAGTGCATGTGTAGTGCACGTATGCATGTGTGTGCTTGATTAGACGGGGCGAGGTAAACATGAGGGTGAAAGTTTGATAGTTGCGCAGGAGTTTGGAATAAAACCCTTGAGAGCTGCTGCTGATGTGGCTGTAACCCTGACAGGGAGAGGAAGCAGCCTTGCAACTCTTGTTAATGGCCTCTTCACTGTGAGGACTTAGTTATTAATCGCATCACAGTAAAATACCCTCTTTATAAACCCTCTTCTTCCTTTATGTGGCCAGGGATGCAAGGAATACACCGCTGTCAAGTTGTGGGATTGTATAAAAATAAGTATTTCACCGCTGGGAAGACGGTCTTTACATAAAACTGGGTTGTCCATTCAGTATAAAGATGCAGATAACTTTAAACTGATGCTATATGACAAAAAAACCAAAACCTATAACAACCAGAATGCACTGGTTCCCACCAGACTAATAAACAAGTACTGCTAGTTGGGCAGCACATAGTTTTAGCTCGTCCATTTTAAAAGAGAAAACAATAAGGGTGCCGGCTGGTAACATAATATTATCAGAGATGAAAAAAGTTAACTAAAATGTGTTTCTGAAATGGTTTTACCTTCATTGGGATGATGATTCAAAAGTTTCATATATGTCCTAGATAGCAAAACTTTACCAGACCCGTTCATCTGGCCCACATGCCGGTGGAATGACGGCACATGGGCGGTCCACTCTTGTTTGCCATATCTGAGCCACGAGGAGGCCAAACCATGGCCACGTGTCAGCCATGGGCGAAGGGGACCAACATAACCAATCCGGCCCAAGTGTGGGCGATCCAGCACACGAGAATAGAAATGAACGGCGGTACAGATTTAGGTCAGTTCTGGTTTATTTGGATCGCTCTTGGCTTAACGGTGTCTGGTGTGGGCCGGATCTGGGCTTCAACAATTCCAGTCTTATCTGGGATTGTGCAGCCTTAATGTGTGCGGTGTGCTCTAGTCAGTAGATGCTTTTGCAGCCACGTCCCTTATTTACTCAATCTTATATTTAAATCCCTGTAGGATGTGAAACCACATTTGTACCTGATATATTTGCCTCCTTCGTTCTTCTTATTGATCAGTCCTTTTAAGATAATTAATATGTATTCTCTCACGTTGTCCATTTTTAAGATTGCAAAAAAATTGTGTTATTACTTGCGTTGCCATCTCCTCTAAGGAGCATTTAAATACACAGCAAGCTTTTCCATCGCGGCAGAACGTGTTGCTGTTGAATGAGCTTGTACCGGTGGCTATGCATTGACATGCAGTTCGTTTGAGCTGGGAGGAACGCTGCAGGCAAGAGTTAATTTCTTAAAATTAAACTAAGCATATTGGTACAGAGGTTTATGGTAATCTGACCAGTATGTCTCTGAGGCATTACAGAAAATTTCCTGCGCTTCTAGGGGAATATTAAATAGCTGGTTGTTTGTTATTAACTGGATTACTTTGCTGTGTGATGGAGGAACAGTGGGTGGATTTGAAGGGGTTGGGGGGGCTCTGCTAAAGTTGCTTTAAGTTTTTCCTATCAACCTCACAGAGAGCGTAATGACTATATCAAAGAGCTTCGAGCTGAGCTCTGCACCAACATGTCACAATCTTGACAAATCACCTAGGATACATTTTTTCGTTTCTTTTTATTTTCACTTTGTGGCGCTTCTGCTTCATTAGACACCGCACAAAAAGTGACAAATATAGCAAGGAGAAAAGAGGGTGACATTTGATAAAGGTTGTGAACTACTCCCACAGCCACAGTGGCACACGTGTAATTCACACCCTAATTCGCAGAACATTATGAATGCAGCAGATTTTCTCAAATCAATTTTTGCTGTAATATATTATCAATAGCTGGAGCTTAAGATGGTGGGCTTTTTTTTTTATGGCCACCAGTGTTTCAAAGGTTTAGTATTCTTCTGATGTGCTTATACAGCACATAAAGTCACCATATTAAGTTCGAACCATGTGAAACGGCCATTCTCGAACTTAAAAGTCCACTTGTAACTATCAAGTCTTTAAAAGTGCCACAGTCTTTGCCTGATGCAGTACCTTGGAAAGCGACACATGGCACGTGGCCTAATGACATGGCTTAAGTCTTTGTGCAGGGGCAGCTGAAGATGAGAATTAATGGCGGCGCTCAAGTGACGACCTTTATTCCTCCATTATAATTTCTCCCCTGGCAGCACTGTATGAAAGGTGGCTTAGCACAAGGTGAGATACCTTTTAAGAGGTAAGACACTTTTAATGAGCCTAGCAGAGTCACGCCCAAACGTGTTTTCCTTCTCTGTTGTCCTTTAGGTCCTCATTACATTTGCAAAACAAATAGATAGCTTTGTATGTAAATTTCAGCGTGTAATCAGGGTTTTTCTCATATAATGTTTGTATTCGGTGAGAAAAAAGTTAGGGAGCCAGGGTGTGGGAATAACCCCAGATGCACATGGATACCTTTTTTACTTATAGAGGAGCAAAGTAAAAGACAGACAAAAACGTTTTTTTATTTACTGTGGGCTGCTGTTGCATTTAGCAAATTTAGTATGATATATTTGTTATAAAAATACCTGTAAAAATTAGGTGTGTCCTGTGTGGCCTACATGCACTGGCCTGTGACACCCGTAACGTGACTTTTTTCGGCACAAATCCATGAGCGGTTACAGCCTCAGCACCAATGGCGGCTGATTCAACTGTATAAAGATCTCAGAGGTTCATGGTTACTGACAGTGGAGCACCAGTGCAGCAGTTTGATGCAAAAAAAACAAAATGGTTTAGTTGAATGCTACATCTGTAAACAGAGCAACTCTAGGAAGCCATCCTTGTTTCTTTCTTTACTGACCACCCAGCGCAGTCTCCTGAGCATTGAAATATTCATCATCTTTTCTTCACAGATCCTCTGCTTTTTTAGTGTTAAAAGGCCTGCAAATAGCACATCCACGTCGTCTCGTTCACCCTCTCTCCTGCAAAGGGAAGTGAGGAGGCAGCCGCCCGGAAAGATTCCAAGTGTTTGTCCATAAGAGTGGTTAACACAAACAAGTTGACATGCATGCACCAGACAAGACACAAGCTGTTTCATTTGTCCATCAGCCTGCATGCGTATTTCATTCTGCCGGACAACTAGAGGGACTTAAATAGTTTCATTTTTTTGTGCAGACCTTTATCAGAATCCTTCACTTGTAGGAGTTATGGCTGTGTGTGTCCCGCCCGACACAGATTGAGGGATATGGCTGGAAATGAATAAATAATAGATAAAGAAACAAAGTTGTTTTTTCCTTCTACCCTTGTTCAGGGGAGCCGTGAGTCGCACAAATACATCGTCTTGTCAGCTTTGCATCAGAGAAAGAGGGAGCAGGAAGGGACGAGACATTTTTGGCAACTTTCGTGTGCAAGTGATGCGCAGATTTTTCCGGAAGCGTGTGTGTGGATACACCTTGTTATCAGGCTGAGGGTTGCTGAAGCCATGTTGACTCCTTTGTCTTCCTGTTCCCCCTCCTACCTCAGGCTACGTTAAAACGAAGGCCTTAATTGATTCGATGGTTGTTCACTCCCACATGCGTGAAGAAAAGATGCAGCATCGAGCCGGCGCTCGGAGACGGGCGGGGGGTTGGGGGGGGAAACAGTAAGAAAAAGAAGAAGTCACAGAAGGGGCACCAATTTGAAGTGTTCCCAAGTGATACTTTGGTTACTTAGGGATAGAAACTGTGTGGGTGATTTGATCGTGTATGCCATGAAAGGTTGCTGGGGAAAAGCAGTGCGGGCCATGTAGCCAGGTCGAGATTTATTCCCATTCAGAGGACCATTATTGTTGACCTTGCCTTGCCTGGGAAAGCCAGAGTAAACAGAGGCCTAATAAATCAACTTTAACAAGCCCGGTAGTCCTGGCTGTTGGAGCAGCCATGCAGCTCCGACACGCAGGGCTGGATTAATCCACACTGCCTGCTCTCCACAGAGGATACCTGTAGAGTCTGATTTGGCTGATAGTTTGTATGCAGACACACAGGGACGTTTAATTGCTCCACTGAATGCATCTCCCAAGCCAATATGTTTGCATTCACACTCAGGGCTGTGTTTGTGCGAGAGATACAGAGCAGTCAAAAGAGGGGATGCATAATCACACTCTTGTGCAGGATTTCCAGACTACACTAGAAATTTCATTACATGCTTACCTGGTGTTCCAGTGCAGGCAATATTTGTCGAGCAGATTGACTTGGCTGCCTGTTTGATTCCTCGTCAATTTCATATCCCCTCCACGTCAAGGGAGATCATCAATGATTCATACTTTACACGGCAGCTCCCTGCAATGTAAATGCATTCATAAAAAAAAAAAAAGATTCTTATATCCTTACGTTATGGCTGAGTGATAAAACTGTTAACCAGCCACGGTTGTGTTTTTGTCTGGAGCCTCCGATGATTGTTTGATTAGAGCATTTTCTTTTTTCCTTTAGCGCATGACACATACAAATTACAGTAATTAAATCGCAACATGGTGTTTCAGTAAGGCCCCTCCCCCCCCCCCCAAACACAGACACACTTCTACACACACATTTCCATGCCACCCCTTTCTCCAAACTGCACCCTCCCTCACCCCAGGTCTCCTGTTCTTCGCCTCAGGGGTGTAAAATGTGAGCGGGTGCTGAATAGTAATTTCTGAGTGCAGCTTTTGGGCTGGGTTACGAGTGGATGTATGCAGAATTGGCACCGCCAGTCAGTCAATAAATCAGTCTGTTTAGCTGACAGGTGGTCGAGAGAGGATCCCTGCTTCCATGTATAAAGACATTCGGAGCCTCAAAGCAGCATATTCTTTTCAACCGATGCGGACGTAAACGAGTTAACGTATGTACATGTGACAGACTTACTCGCGTCAACGCCTTACTGTGGAGAGTCGCTCGCTCTTTTCATACGTTGGGTAAAATTGCACATATAAGTACGCGTGTGTGACAGTAGGTGCGTGTGTGTGTGTGTGTGTGTCTGTGTGTAGGCAAGTGAATGCAGGAGAGTTATTCTCCCAGTGTCATATTTTTGGCATGGTTGTGTTGTGTCCCAGGCTGCTGCACAGTTGGTGAATATCAATGCAGTGTGGCGTAGTGACGGGGACTGGAGCTGACATGTTGTCACACTGTGATGAAAAGCACTCTGAGATGATGTGGCGGGAGTGTTCCTCCTGTCCGCAGAGAGATGGCAAGCTGGCTGTGGCATTTGTGTATCCGTTTGTGCTTCCATGCCTGCGCGAAGGGTATGTGTGTGTGCGGACTTATTGGTTATTCTCCGGGTGCACTTGCGATTGTGTACGCCTTTTGCCTGCCGTTGGTACCCGGATCGCTTTACACGCAAAGGACGTGGTTTTGCTTCTGTTTCGTTGGCGACTAGCTGAGCTGCAAACCAGCCAGGATGGGGACCATCACGGTTATTGAGTCAGTGTCGCCAAGTTAAAGATTGACCTGGCTTTTTGTTTTGTGGCTGCAAAGTTTTTAACCGTAATGGGTTACATGAAAGGTGACGTGATATACTATCTCTGGAACTGGCTCTTTCTTTTAAGAGTTTGGTCTCCACTCTCCATTCTGTAAGATCCAGGTGGAATTTTGACTCCGAGTTTGAGATATTGGCAAAACAGATGTGTCTCAGAGTGGTAATGAGAATCTGGACATCTGGAATAAAAGCCCCCCTACATAAAAGTCTGTATTTCCATTTCATTCGCAGCACGTACCGTGGCACATGTTTGCATGTTGTGTGCACCCAGAAATGCCACTGTGCATCAGATGAAACATTTTCAAAGGATCCCTCTCTATCCCTCGCCAGTGTTCCTAGATTTCACAAACACTCCATCACATCTCAATGAACCTGGTGTACCATCCTGCCTCGACAGCCCTGGGGAGCTGACATGTGGAGGGAAAAGAGTCACTTCTCCCTGGCTGCAGCTGCAAAATCTGTGCAAACTCTAGAGGGGCCTGTTCAGGCCTCTTGTATCCTGTTTTGGGCAAAGGTTCAGCTCTCACTTGGGCTCGGGCCTGTTAAAAGCTTTGCTTAATGCATATGTCTTTGTCTCAGTGGACCTTCATAGATAGATAAGAGACAGGCCCAACCTGGTCACCGCCTGAACTCTGTCAGTTTAATTATTGAACAGGGGAGCATGAAGAACACGAGTGCGCAAAAGGGCCTGCGCGGCACTAAATCAGTGACTTCTTTGTCTTTAACTCACAACGCTCAAACAAACACACACACAGAGATACATATCACTCGCTCTATTATGTTTCCCTCTGGGGTACTCACGTATACGTAAATTCAAGTAAGATTGAAAGGGCAGCCGTACTGAAGGTACCTGGTAAAAAAAAAGAAAAAGAAGAACAAAGCAGAGGAATCTCATTCTCTCACATACACCTACGTGTGTTATTGAAGAAGCCAGGCGCCAAGAGAAGAGTTAGTCTTAATGCTTGTGTTGTGAGATTTATATTACATGTAACCTTGAGGAATGCAGAGGTATGAGACAAGAGATGCTCTGTGGAATCCACCTTATTTAATCTCCCGGTGTATTTCTCTTTGCTACGGTGTTAAGTGCTTGTGCTTTAGTGTTTGGAAGAAAATTGGTTTCCGTAAAGTTGTGCTAGTGAAAGAGATTGAGTTTTTGGAGTACTTTTCTTTGTTGATGTTATGTGTGTGTGTGGATGTATGTATGTGCGGTGTTTATATGCTTGTATTTTTACTTGTTTATGTGGAGGCATGAGTGGCCCTCCATGGCTGCCTGTCCTCCAGTGTTGGCAGCGTGTTACTGAATATGCAACACCATCAATCAGGGAGTTTTCTGCCGTCTCCTCCGTCCTAATTGCACCCCTAACCCTGTCTCTCTTCACTTGCAGCCTTTGGTCGCAGCGTAGCATTTCATTTCCACAGAGGAGTCCTTTTTGATACAATAGTCTCATTGAAGTACTCCTCTCCAGATGTTCTCTCCATAGATAAATCTGCTATTCAGATCTCTATAATTGATTGTAATATGCAGAATT
The DNA here is from genome assembly GCF_900880675.1 of Sparus aurata. Classification (NCBI taxonomy): domain Eukaryota; kingdom Metazoa; phylum Chordata; class Actinopteri; order Spariformes; family Sparidae; genus Sparus; species Sparus aurata. Next base: position 31,281,154 of record NC_044204.1, on the reverse strand, counting down.
AATGCCTAGGGTTATAAAGAGAATTCTTGGAAACGTTTTTTTTTTTTTTCACTTTCCTTTTGAAATTCAAAACAAGAAAGCACCACAATGCACTTTTTTCTCCTGCCCAGGCACAGCATACAAGTGCAGTGCAGCGGTGCCTATTTGCATATTCTCTAGCTGGTTCTGGGCAAAACAACTTGGGTATTGTTACAGACGTAATTAGGAAGATGATCAAACAGGCTTTTTTTTTTTTTTTTTTTGCGACGTTCACTCCCTCACCCTCTCTCATGCCGTTTGGAGGAGCGCTGATACGGTCGCCGAATTTCCAGCGCGAGTTAAAATTTTCATCGCGAAGAGTGGCTGCTAATGACGTTTTTCATGCACAGCAGTGTCGAATGCGTGTGATGAATTTAGGAGTGTGCGCTGTTGTCAAGTTCAGAAAGAGACAGAGTCACAGCGACAGACGAGACAGACAGAGAGAAAGAGCGAGAGAGACAGACCGATAGAGTGACACAGAGCGAGGGTGAGTTGTGAGCTCATTTGGAATTCCAGTGTGTTGGTAATAATAAGGGAACCTCGGCAGCCCTTGTTGAATTATAGATCACACCAGCATGATTGGATGAGGTTAGGCCATTGTAACACCAACTTAATAATTTACAGATTGTATTACTACAGTAATAATTGCATGGGGAAGGTAAGCATTTTTCCAGTCCACCCACATATACTGTATGACAGAACAGGAGCGATGTACATTATTGCATGTTTAAAACTCTTATAAAGACAAATCTTGACAAAATTGTCCATTTCGTCTATTCTGTCTGCTTTAAGAATAAAATATGTGACATTTCTGAATTTAATGTCTCAAAATGACTAGACCTTTTGTTGTGTATTTTCTTGAGCTGTGTACTTACATTATCCAAATGTTTCAAACCAATAGATATCCACGAGTTCACTCAAAGGTAATTTGCTTGTTGCAAAACTTCAAGGAGAGAATCAGATTATATGTCAAGTCAGCGAACGTGACTAAACATAATGTAGATAAAACTTTAAAACACTGGTCCGTCGGGGAACATTTCTGCCTGAGTCACAACAGACAGATTGTCACTAGCAATGGTGGTTGTTTGAAGAGGATTTTAGTTGAAAACACTCAGAAAATAACTACAACTATCAACAGAATGTGGAGAAATAACAGTTTTGATGTTATGACGTCTTTGTATTCTGTCGCAGAGATATTACTGAAGTTAGCCTTGCATTTCCATTTATCCAAGCTCTCAGAATAAACCGCTAGATGCACTGCTAACTGTGCTAACTAGCTAATAGTAGCTACAGTTAACAGCACTTCCTGTTTGTTCTGGTAATACGCTGCCCCCTATAGGTGCTGCGAATTGAAATGAATTCATCAGGACGGTAATTCTTACATTTTGCACCTTTTTGTTTTGTTTTGATTCATGGATACCTCGTGTCAGAAATACATTCTTTGCGTTCAAAGCTGCAGATATTTAGAGTTTTTCTTTTCGAGTGATATGTTTTTAACTGATAGCCACTGTATTCTAGGGGTTGCTGTAGCTCAGCAGATGAGATAAGGTTGGCCCGGTTTTGTAATGACTTCCAGCAGGAAATGGAGTGTCACCGCATGGACTGAGAGTGCACCTCTCTGCCCCCAAATTTCTCGCCAAGCCGAGTCCTCGTTTCGACCTTGTGTAGAGAACGGGCATCAGGTCACTCATTGTCAGCGTCAGCCTCAATGTCAGCCTACCTGCTTCATCAGTTCAGCTCACTTGCTGGCAGCTGTATCTGCACAGACATGTGGACATACACACTCTCACACACACACGTAATCATTAGCTCATATCTGCTTCTTGTTCTTATTATTTCCACATTTGTCTTCATCTTTTTCCCTTTTTTTTTTTTTTTTTTTTTCACTTCTCCGAGAGTCTGACTGGATACATGACTTTCTGACACACTGCCCGTGTATTCGTGCCACATGTCACTGTGTCCTCACACGGCCATGCTTCAGTCCATTCTGTCATCAGTGCCTGTGTTTATAGAGAAAGGATGTCCCAGCTTTCAGTCCGCCTGATATGCGGAGGCACTGCCTTTCCGGAGACAAACGTGGCGAGGAGCAGACTTCACGATGATGGCGAAGGAAATGAGAATATATAGTGTTAGAGGACACAGGGATTGGTGGTGATAGGACCATGGAACAACCTCATTAACTTCACCCCCTGTTGTTGGCAGTAGGTGAAAATCAAGTCAGGCAGGCACACATATCTCCTAGTTGGCCACTTTTTCCCCCCTCGACAGACTGCCTTTTCTTTTACCCTAATAAAAGTTGACAGACAGTTAAGTATCCTCACTGCACATGTGTGTGTGTGCATGGAAGCCTGCCTCCATGTGCTGCCATGATTTGCCTGTAGATTGCAGAGGCAGGACTTTCTCGGGAGATGGTGAAGTTACAGATAACGTGGGATGAATGTCTCTGGAAGACTTTAGAATAATAGATAGGCCTGTCATGAGCAACTACCTTGTGTTGGACAATATATTGCCCGTGACACAGTTGCAAAAATGAATGAGATTAATGATATTATTACTGTTGCTGCTGCCGTAATGATAATATGATACCATAATAATGATGAAAATAGTGTAAATGGTAAAGATTATAAATGTGATTTGTTTTTTTTCTCACTGGTTGACTACTTTATAGTTTTAATACATGCGACAGTGTATAGGTAACGGTTATTCACTCTCGTCATCTTTGCTCAATCCCAGCTATCCTCACCGAAACTGGGAGAGGGAGCCAAGATGGCGTCCATGTAACACGTCTGTTGTGACGTCTCCTAGAAATTCAACTGCAAACTAGGGATTTCATGTTGCTACAATCCCAAAGTTTGACTTTTACGCACTTCTCAGTAGCCCAGACCTGTGTATGTGATCATGTGATCATTTGACTAGCTAACATTTCAATTGATTGGTTCATCCTTAAGGAATGTATGCCTGGTCTTGCATATTTGTTACAGGTGATCGCAGTGCAGAGAATTGGGTTTTACATTTTCGAATATTTCCTTTTTTGCAGCGAGAATGAATCTCGTTGCATCTCGGAATCATTTCCCTCCCCACCCCGTTTGGAAGCGGCCGCGTGGGTGTTAAATAATTTGTGAATGATGACGTTTTTATTATCGCCTTGTTTTTTGCTAAAGTGCTCGTACCTAAATTACTTCTGCTGGCTCGTCAACATGAAAAACAACAGAAATTCCTTCCATAAAACCAGATATTTGTAACAGCGTAAAAAAGTGGGATTTATGTTTCCTTGGTTTGACCTTTTGTCAGCAGACCCTTGTGCAATGCTTTGTTTTTGTGAAGTCTGCAGTTAGCGACGACAACACGACTCTAGGCTACAGTTTTTAATGTCTTTATTTATGTTCATCAATGAAGAAGAAATGAAAACAATAGGCTTTTTAAAGCAACTTATTTCCTAGGCCCAGTGGTTATACAGCCTATTTGTGACTGTCTGTTTCATTAGGTTTTAAGGACGCAGAGCCAGTAACAAAATAATGAGTGCTCCTTTTGCAGATGACTACAAATAAGAAAAGAAAATCCAAAATAATGTAATTGCTATGAAAGAAAGCCGTAATTGGCCAGTCAGGTTTAGAGGAACTAATGGAGGGCAACTGAGGCAAAATTAAGCAGATGCTGTTTTTCCAGATTGTTCTTTTTTTTTTTTTTTGGTTACTTTCTTTGTGGAAAAGAGGGAATAATCAGCCACTGTGCTTTGTTACTGTGAACACACACCCGACTGCCTTGAACATTTGTATCACAGTTAAAGTAAAATACATTCATTTTACTTGGAAGTATGCTCATTGTGACATTGTTACTGCCACCATCAATAACCTTTATTATGTTAAGGTTTTAAGAAGTGATTTCACACTCTGTTGCTGCGCTCTATTGTCAGAGTTAACCATCTTTGTCGAACCAACAACACGTGTAGCCTTCGTTTCTATTAAAAGTAAAGAACTCATTTACGTGATGATTAAAACTAATGAAATTACTTCACGGTGGTCAGCTCATTGTGTGGTCATCTTGACAGCGGAAAGTTGTGTTTGAGCAAAGCTGTGACATAAATTTGCAATGAGGTTTTTTTTATCTGTGCGGGAAATTATCATTTAAATCTGTGCAATCTGCTACCTCGTCATCCCTCTCTGATGGGGGTCTGTGAACCATTTTCTTTCAGCCTTGCAGAGGAACCCTCCTCTGCCCCACGACTCTTTTAATTGGGATGCCACGGTTGAAATTGGAGTGGCTGGGACCCACGGGGACTCCTATTTCTATCTTACCCCGCACACTTTCAACTTGCAAGTTAACGAACACGCCAGACCGTTATGTTTAGACACACAGCGTGACTCAAGCACCACGTATCTCTCGTTTAACACCTTCACCTCTATTTTCCTTAAAGTAACCCACGCATCCTACCTGGCAGCATTTTTAAATGTGGATATATTGAAGTCCAAGTACTGCAGGTTTGACGTCTGGTGCTCATATTAAATGGTACTTGTGCTGCTGTGCTCTGTCAGTGTGCTTTTGCGCACATTTGCACCTCTGAATAATATCCTGATGCTGCTCACGCTTTCTGAAAGTGGACTGTGCTTTCAGGAAGGTATATTGAGTTTGCTGGGAGGTTTAGAATTAAAAATGAGAGGAACCCCGGAGGTTGCATATTGCATATGCTGTCTGCAAGAAAAAGGTAAAAAAAAAAGAGAAGAAATGTTTCTTTTTTTATTTTATTTTCATTTCTTTTGCAACAGTTTTTTTTTTTCCCAGACACAGAATTTAGTTTGGATACGTCTGAATTCTTTGGTCTTCTCTCTAATAAGGAATAGAACAAATGCCCTCTCTCACTTTTATGCCCATTCAATTTTGCCCCGTCCTGCTTTCATAGGAATAATTCTGTCTTTTGTTCTAGCTCTTCCCATCTCTGTTACTTAAACACACACACACACACACACACACACACACACACACACACACACACACCCACACACACACACACACACACACACACACAAGAGAATGCCAATTATACAGTCTCATTGAACATTTGCCAATTTCCTCTGCCTTTACTCATTTTACGTTTCACCCCATCTTTTTAATCATCACACTGTTGAGGATCGCAGAGTTATAACTTTCTCTCTCTGCAGGACAGAATATCATTTCGCCTTAGATGTGTGTGGGGGTGGTGGTTCTGTGCTACTGGTCTCAGCATCTCAGCAGCACCTTTAAAGCTTCGGCGGTCCCCGAGAGCGCTCAGAAAAAGAGAAGATGTTGGCAAGCTCAGGCATCCTGCCAGCTTGTCCATCTTTCTCTACATGGGCTGCTGCTGCTCGGGGTCACTGTTCAGGTCAGGTTTAGAATCTGTCAGCAGGGCTAGTTTTCCTTTCACTGTTGGGTGCACACACACATACACAGACTGTGGAGAATATAACAAACACCCAACAGTATAAGAATATCTAAAGCTATTAAGACGCAGGGCCACATTATTTTTTTAGATACGTGTCTTTTGTCTTTTTCTAGTGCTGTCATTCTGGTCCAGTTTCAAGAATATCTTCTCTCGGTTTTGATAGACCACTTCATGATCTACAAAACAAAACCTTCCATTTATTGATTCTTCTCATCATTTGGTAGTCTTTGTCGAGTGCTACAATTTATGTTGGTATTCATGAGTTCACCCTTTAATCTGGGAGGCAGTATACTCTTTGATAATGCGAGTATTATGAAGACACGGTTTTCATCGCAAAAAAAGCCTCACAGTTCTGTTAAAAACATGTAGAGCAATCAGTGGCCGTGATGTTTCCCCAACACAATCGCCAGAATAAATATGGGCAATGTGCATTTTTACAAACCACAATTTAATTTAGGTTCAGGAACAAAACCACTTGGCTAGATACTTATCATGTTTCACCTTGATGTACCTGTTATGGTTGACACGAACACAGCGCGCACCCAACAGTGACAGGAAAACTAGTCCCACTTAATTAAATATATCCTTTTTGTCACTATAAACACTGCTGGAGATATTCCAACGTCTGATTGCAGCCTCCTCGCCTAGCTGTACTGTAGCTTCACCATCACCACCTCCACCTCCTGACGTGAACGTCAGGACACTGACATGTGAAATGAGTGTGATATGACACGTACTGTAGAAAAGTCAAATGTGCAAATGTGAACGCATTAGGGGTTTGAGGAAACGCTACTAACTTTTTATTCTTGCCACTGTGCTGCGTTTCCCTTGGCGCCTGCCTTCAGAATTATACTTTGGTACTGCTGATTCAATTTGGGGATTAATTGAATATTTGATCGAAGAATTAATTGACGACGTTTTGATAATTATTTGAACCTTAACAGCAATTTATGAAGACATGATACAACATTAAAGTTGTGTATCTTTGTGTTTTCGATCTTTTGAAACTGCAAGGGCTCTTCGCAGGTTTTTAATTGGCATTAATTGGATGACTGCTGTTAATGGATCATTTGGCTCAAAATCTACTTGGAAAGCAGCTCACTTAAGATTTCGCTAAAAGCACACCGTTTTAAGTAGAAGTATGGTGAGAGATAACTTACAGGACTGTGGTTCCTGTTTTCCACTTTCTATTTATTTTTGGCTTCACAATGAAACTGTTTCAAAGGTGTTAATTTATTGTATTTATTTATCGCATGGTTAATCCTGAGTTTGTCGTTGTACGAGCTGTCTCGTGTGGCTGCAGCTTACAGTTTCCTAAATACAGAATATTGTCATCGCTTTTAAGACGGATATTCTTGCCACATCTTTGCATGTGTGTATGACTGATGTGTGTGAGCCTGCGGTTCAGGTAATGACTTTCTTGCCTCATGTTGCTTCAATAAAGAACATATTAAAGTTGTCATTATCAGACCTTCTGAAGCTGGAGACATATAATAGTAATTGACATTCATTGCCATGATTTGCCGCTGTAGTTGTGCTTTAGCCCTCTAAATGTTAATATCCCTTTTGATGCTGTGTTTATTTTGTCCGTCCATTGTACATATGCACACACACTCACACACACACACACACACACACACACACACACACACGTACATATATGTGTGTGATGTACACTTGCACACCTGCGTGCACCCAGACAAAATGATCATTTTCAGCTTTTCTGCTCCGGCTAAACTCCCTCAGAATCGTAATGCTCGGTGAGGCTCCGGGTTCTTCTTTCTCCCCCGTCACTACTTCTCTCACTTCCCCATACCTCAGAGGCGCGTTTCTGACACGAGATGGAGCCGCCGCTTCCCTCCGTTCCCCCTTTGATAGAGGTGTGGGGTCTAATGAAAGTGAAGCAATGGGGACTGGGAAGAAGCTGAGGGACTGTGTAAACCGCGGGGGTCTGGGTCTGGAATTGGATAGTTAGAAGGTTGCCACAGTGCATTAGTGCAGAGGACATGGAGTGGGAATGTCGGGAATGGCTTTTTTCACCAGTGATTGGGTCCCCTGTCACAAAGCCTGCTGGTTTAAATGATGCCTGATTAATTGAATGAGCCACACACTCCGCGTTGACGACAATGATAAGGGCTCCATACAGAACACAGAGTCGCATGTATAATTTTCCCTACGATTGCAGCATGAATCTTTTCAAGACAGTTTAGATTATCCAGCGAAACCACAGTGCAATCGTTTGTTGGTGTTTCATAGGCTCCAAATTCTGAGCTTAGTAATTGCACTCATAGTGAAGGAATAGTAGAAAAGCTCCCACATGTGGTTGTGTTTTTCAGAGACCGTGGGATGTGCTACTCTGCAGGTCAATCAAGACCTCTTACCTCGCTTTATATGCTTGACATATCGGTATGATGAAACAGGATGTCAACACAGTAGGCAAGCCTCGAGCACTACAGTCGACTGCAGTACATCTGAGAGATTAACCAGGTATTCAGATGTATTAGAAACTATTTCAAAGGATTATAATGTTTCAGCCTCACCTAAAGTGTGACATCAAATACAGTTTCTTCACTTAGGGAGGGTAAGCGGATTTAGGCTCTCTCTTCTTTCAATTTGTCTTGAATGCTGTTGAAAAGGCCCAGGACGGACTGGCGTCAAGGCGTGCAGAAAGGATCGATCCCTCCTCCTTAGAAGCCGACAAACGCAGGGCCCCACGCCTTTATGCCGATGCATTAGAAGATTAAAAGTAATGTCTGGATGTGGCAGTCGCTTCCTAATTGATCCTAAGCCTCCTCCTCCCACACACAATCTCTGCTCCCCTCTCTGCCATCAGATGAGGTGCTGCACTGTATCGATCCCTGACGCCAATTTCTTGATTGCAAATTCTGATGTGAAGAATCCGGCCTAATGCCATAATCATACACTTGTGATTATGGGGGAGTCTCTTCTAATCAAAGATCCAGGCTGCCGTGCCAGAAGGCAGCGCGGGGAAGCAATCAGTAAGTGATCGTTAAAGGAGACACTCTGAAAATATCCAGCAACCTTCCGAGTCGTTCTTTCCGCCGCTGCTCGGGTTCTAGCGAAACGCAAGACCTTAGCTGTGATTACCCCATGCTAGGTGGATGAAAAGCCAGAGCTGTTCAGTGTCAATTGGAGTGAATCTACATGTCAAAACACAGACGTTATCGTGGGATCCTGAAATGCCTCGATCGAGGAAGTTGTAGCTCATTTATGGTTCTGTGAAGCACACAACTTTGTGCACAGTCAGAACTATTTGCGATATACAGTTCACCTTATTTTGGAGGTTCGGAGACCTATAGGCTAATTGATGACACTGGCTTGTAGTTATTTATAAAGATGAGCTGATTTCACTGTGCAGCGATGACATATCCAGGCATCTACTTTAATAGCGTATCAGAAGTTCAGCCGAGGTCACTGGTAAAAGCTGACAGGGTGAAATATGTTGTTTCCCCCATTGACATCAGCTGCTGCCCCAAGTAGCTAATTAGCTTAGTAAAGTGGTTGTGTGCAGTGGGAGGTTGAACATGGATGCTTCCTCCAGAGCTCACTTTTTAATAAGCTGATTCTTCTTTTTAACAGAACGGAGAGACCCCTCGCATCCAGCTGACCTCCGTACTTAACATGTGTTGAAAGTCAGGGCAGTGGACTAGAAAGCCAGACTTTGAAAAAAAAGGGAGGGACTCTGAGAGGGAGGGAGGAAGTGTCTTGTGTGTGTGAGGGAGGGAGAGAGAGCAAAAAGAAATTAAAAAGATCTCCTCCTTGGATACACTACACCCCCTTAAATGATGATGTTTTGCACCCCGCCGCCTCGAAAAAACTATTTTCCTTGTACAGTTTGCACCAACCGAGGAAATCAAGATGCAGCACCACGCCGTGCCAGGCGAGATTTTTCACCTTTTAAATGCAATCTTCAGGCACTTATTGTTCCTTGCCTCACTCCTCTCTGCAGTATGTCAGTGTGGTAAATAATGCTAATAATTTCAGGATGTTCACCTTGACAGGAAACTGGCTGTTTTCTTTCAACAGCTCATTCAAAGACTCATGCGTCGCATTGTTTTTTGATGTGCAGCAATGAGGTACTTCGGCTGCTATTGTTTAACCTATGGGGAATAGCGCTTGATGTTGCCTCCTGTCTTCACAGAGATGGAGATGAAATCGGTGCAGATGTGCACATACCTTTTCGATGGTATTGATAGGTTAGCTTTCCCTGTTTGTTGATAGTTTCGGCGCGGCTCGTGTTTTCCATGCAGTTCTGCAGGAAATTGAGCTCTTCCTCCAGCAGTGCGAGCTGAAAGACATAATGTGATCTGAAAGAGTCATATCGAGCAGTCAGGTATCAAGGCAGCCCTGATTCAAGTTGCCAAATGATTGAACGAATGAGTTTAATGTCACTTGATTTGGTCCTTGACATTTGACTGTGCTATTATCAAAACCATCATAGCCACAATAGAGCCTACGTCAATTTCCATTCAGTCGTTTAGAATTGATTATGATGAAGGATATCATCATTTTTCATGGGTTTATATTATGTTTGGAAGGCACTAACATTTACATCAGAATGTGCTGAATTTGAAAAATGCTCTAAATGAGCTGTACTTGAGACACAGATTGCCAAAGGAAAAATATTTTCCCCTTCAACAACATAAATGTGTACAATATAACTACAATGAAAACATATTTCCCCCTCTGATAATGTGCCTGTCTGCTCTGATAGCTCATTCTAAATAATGGTTTTTCGGCAAGTAGTCAAAAAGCAGCACGAAGATCATCAATTGGGCAAAAATGTGTCCTTCGGAAAGTAATTCAAGCAGCAGGCATCACAGTAAATGCTGTTGATAAATGACTGTTAATAATCAAAAATAAACTGAAAGCAATCATACGCCAAATGTTTTTTTTGTTTTTTTTTTCTTATTTTGGAAAATGATTGTACATCAACATTTAAATCCCAGCCGCACTGTCCTTGTTTCATATAATCTTTCCTCTCCCGTCTCCCAGCCTGATGTTCTCTCAGCCTGCCTGCAGAGGGTAGTCACTGACTGCATTAGGAACCACACGCCGAAACCCTCATTTCATATACACTCAAGCTTACATATTTACGCATGTATACAGGTGCACGAGAAAGCTATCACACACACACACACACACACACACACACACGCCGTAACACAGGAACTGCCTCTGTCATTACACCGTATTATGGACTCAATCTAAGCAGTACATCTGTATCTGATTAGGCGTAAGGTGGTTGAGGGAGGAAAGGAAATTGCCAGATGTGGACGGCTTTTTTTTTTTTTTTTTTTTTTTTTTTAAACAGATAAACCCCAGTTCCCAAACAGGTGGAGCTGGTGCAGCCCTGTGCCAGGTTGCAACAAACCATACACTTACCAGGGTTGCCTAGATGAAACGAATGGGATTTTATGTAAACTGCTTGTCAGCTGAGATACACACTGATCCTTTTTTCCACGGGGCTGGGGGGTTCTGGGAGTAGATACAGTATGGTCTGTTGCTTGTGTGTGCTCGTATGTGTATGTGCTATATCTATGTGTAATAATGTCTATTTATTCGGTCTCGTGAGCCGGTATGGGAGAAGAGGGGAATAAATACATAGCTGTACACATGCTTGTCATAGGAACACTCTCATACGCTGTTGAATATGATGTGGAAGCTTTAATAATGGATGTGAGCAGCAGCTGGAAAGGTGGAAAGGCATTGATTTATGCCCACAGGTTTCCTGGGATTTTTATAGGATTGGCTAAATGTCATTACACTGCAGGTGGGGAGGTGATGAACTGTAATAAACTTTGATGTGGATGGGTGTGTGTCTCCTGTCATTGGCTCATAAACCGGAACACTGTGACAAGTCTCAAAAGATCTACTACCCTCCTACCACCTGTCATCTTTTCAAAAGCATACAGTACACACAGTAATCTGAATGTGCGCAAGTTCAAACACATACGAATGCACACACACACATATGAAGACAAGAGGAAGTGTAGGAAAATAATACAACAACCTGACTGACTGTTTTCCCTTCATGACATAGTGTGTGTGAACAGTATGGTCTGCCTGTATAGTAAATAGTGGTGAGTAAAAGCAGAGATCTACTACATCCTTTCACATGTCAAGACGTATTGATCTCCCAGTGTCCATGAATTTGTTCAAACATACAGTACGGCAACAGATTGATTCCCCTTATTAATGTGCAGACATTTGAAGGATTCATTTGAACTCTATACTGTTAAAAATCAATTGCTTAAAAAATAATAATAAAAGAAATAGAACCCAGATTCTTTTTGTAACGATTGCGCCATCAATGAGCTACTCCTACTTACAAAGAAGCAGCAGCGCTGGTTGAATTTATTCAATTAGGCTCCATAATGTTTTCGTTCATTTTCAACTCATTTTAAAGAGATGAGTGCTACAGTGGAAAAGCAGTTTTTTTTTTTTTAATTCATATGCAACATTGTGTTTGATGATGTGAAAGGACTAGCTGTTTAAGTATCTGTTGATGCCTTAAGTGTCTCACAATTGCCAGGTTGTTTGCATTTTGCCTCCAATAGTAAATTAATTTTTGATTTATCCTTGTGCTGAATATGGTTTGAGGATGCTAGGAGACACTGAGCGAATTAAATCATAAGAAACAGAGATGCTGTCGGGTATAGAACACCAGACACCAACGCAAAGATGGCCACATTGCATCCCATAATATACAGTACCGCTAATTCAAATCGAGTGCATTTCAGGGCATACAAATCAGTGGAAGAAAAATATGTTATTGTGTTGGATACAGTGTTCTCTGTCTTAATAGCCATGCATTTTGTATGAATCTAAAAGAGCCGACTCAACATAGAACGTGCAGGCAACAAAAATAAATCAGGGCACTTCACCGGGATTTTCTCAAACAAATGGTTTCTAAAAATGACTCCACAGTGGTACAGAAAATGAAACAACACCAGGATTAGAACACATACACTGCTCTTCAAGAATACCTTTGTATCTGCCTTCTAAGATAGTAAAATGTTTTCTACTTCATCCATTTTGTCGTTTACTGGATTTTAAAACCATTTTTGATTATTTAAAAAAAAACATGGATGATGGAAGGTAGGAGCTGCGGTATGATTGATGGGTTAATCGCAGTATCTGTAATAATAATGGATGTAAATAAAAGTTCCATGAAATTTAATTTATGCTGTAAAATGATAGTCAGGCGTTGTGTTAATTAGAACTGGGTTTAAGTTCTCGATGCTATTAAGGTATCGACCAAAATAACTCAGTGCCAAGTCATATGAAAACTTCTAAGGTGAAATGATACCTGCACTTAAACTTGTTTGTACCCAGATGTATGAAAAAAAACAAAACTTTTATGGTTCTTCAGTTTAATGCAACGTGTGATTGGCGCACTATGGCAAGCATGGTGGATTTGATGGAGCTGATTGATTTAAACACTTACAAAATATATTACTGTGAAAATCATTTGAATGGGGAGGAGTGGCGGTGGCATTTCATTCAAATGTTGGTTATCGAATGAATTAAGGTTGTTGCTACTGATATCATAATTTTTTGTTTGAACGGTACCCATGGCTAGTGTTTGTAAATGCCATCTGTGTCTCAGTGGTGTGTGCATGAATGGCTTTTTTAAACACCTGATCAGGCATTATGTATTTGTGTGTGTGTATCAACATGATAGCAGCAGTTATACGTTACTTAATGGGGTCTAAATTGTAGCTTCATTGGCTTTACTGTTAAAAGTAAAGTTGTTTTTGGTCTTTCGCCACTCGTCCGGCTTATTCCCCTTTCTTCCTTTTCTTTTTTTTTGTCTGGCATTAAACAAATGAATCTTTATGTCATCCAGTATTAAACAGCCATTAATTCCACCCCCTACCTCTCTGATCTCAAATGAGCAAATCTGTCCTTGTTTCCTATCAACAAACAACTGCAGTGGATGCACCTTGAAGGTCAAATCTTCTCTAATTAATTGGCCTGGATGTTTCTGATAGTGTGTTGTCCAGGGTAGGGATCTTGCAAAGTGCGACATTAATATTCACACACTTGTTTATCTGCCATTGTATTGTTTTTCTTCCTCTGGTTGTTATTGTCATCACATTCAGATGGAGCCAAAGCTGGAACACCTCATAGGATGGTTGTCAATTACTTCATTGTTTCAGTGTGGCTGTCTCCATTAAGGAGTCCAGGTGCATTCGCGGGATGCCACTTGGGAAGCAGCATTCACTTCACTCATGCCTGCACTGAGCCCTCTGACTGGGGGGAATCGAGTAAAGCTCCCTCAGATCCTGGGGATTCAAGGAAGTCTTCATTAAAAATGCCAAATGTTGTCGATACCAAGCACAAAGCGCAGAGAGAGGATGGCGGGGTCCTTGACTTTTGATTGAGGTATGCACTCGATGATAAATTACATAAGCCTTTTCAAATCATCTTGCATGTTGGATAATGATAGCTTTTCAGCGAAAGCACACACCGACGTAACCGCTCCCACAATTCTCCGAGACGCTTAAAGAAGTTCACACCCCGTTGCTCATGTGCATTCGTCGTATTTTACCAAACAGGGCCAATTGTGTGCATTTACAATGCGATAAACCTCATTATGTCTGCCCACTAACCAGTTGCGCATTATCTGAAATGGTTTATGGGGCTTATACAGGCCAATTTACCACAGCGCTTGGTTCCATTGTTAGTCCATGAATGTGATGCTTGTCTTAGCCTGACTGAGCTAATGTTACTCCTGCTCAGAATGAGGATGCACTCTTCCCTCAGAGTCTTTGTATTGAGGTGATTAAACCCCAGGGATTTTGCGTCCACGGCGGGACATTATTGCCGTCACTGGTGCATGGCAAGTTGAATGCACCTTTTTGCATGGTAATCATCCAAGTCTTGCACCCGTGTTACAAAGGAGGAGAATACTCGACTGAGGAACTTGAGAATTAAAAGCGAGGCTACGGCGAGGCAAGTTGGTTAAAGCCGAAGCCTATCTATACTTCTTTGGATTGTGTTATGAAATTATTAAACACAATCAATATGAAGTGTTGCATAAGGTTGAATTAAATATGGATAAGACTGTGAAATTAGACACAGCTCAGAGGTTAGAACAGCTGCTTCGAGCCCTTGCTTCTGCTTGTGCACGTTGAGTGGTGACAAATTGATTCTATTGGTTTTATGGCAGATGTGCTCAGAGTGGGGTCAAACAGAAATGTATTCTGTGAGGTTTAGCCAAAAGAACAACCTGGAATATCAAAGCTGCATAATCATCCACTGATCACGGTATCTGGAACAAATTGTAGAACCGATGTTTTCCGAATGATGTGGAATTAGATTTGATAATCTAGTGTACCGATTCACATCTGCACTGACAGCTGAGCCTATACTCTTGTTTATCTCTGTGCTCTGTTCCCACTGCTACCAACCATCTCTCCAAACAAAAAATTCCATTATTGTGACAACTCTCTGAGGTGTTTGTAGATGCAGTGACAGGCGAGTCATACTCACTCACCGCATTTCTCTTGAAACCTAATCTCCAGCATGGCCTTGCTCACCCACTGATAGGCAGATAGTGGTGGGAAAGGCTGCTGATACACTGGCTGTCACCAGCTCCACTTGGAATATGTCTCCTCTCATTAGTATTGACTCTGTGCTTTAGGTTTTATAGTATCTCGCAAGTGACCCGTGAAAGAGGAAGCTAAGGCAGGGCCATGACGCTCAGTAGCCCCTGATTGCGTCAGGAACACGTCTGTCATCACTCCACCAGCTAATGCTAGCTCTAAGTGGTGTTGCTCCACATAAAGCCATGTGTATAGGCAGAAGGACTCAGGGGCTATTTAATATTTGTGGTTATTGATCGCGGCCCCCGTAATGTAATTTCACCGTCCTTTTTCCTCTTAGCAAATATTGGGGTTAAAAGGAGACCGTCACCCATCGTAAATCCTCTTCCTTTTCCCATCTGTTTCCTCTTCATTGCTCTCTCTCTCTCTGTTTCTTTCTCTCTCTTGCTGTCTCCCATTGCCCATTGGGCATGGGCCCGGAGCAGTAAAGTCCTCTGGCTGATGGAATTTTATGGTTGGCATCTTGGCAGACTCCTTCATTTCACTTTTTTCCTTGTCAGTCTTCAGGCAGCCCAGAAAACTGTCTGTATGGAAAAATCATTAAATCCTGTCCCTGTCACCGGGCAAATTTAGATAACTAATTTTCAGATCAAATTATAAATCTTTTAACTTGGCCGGCCGGGGTGGCTGGCTGTCTGGCAGAGAGCAGCCTACTGAGCAGAAGTTTGAGCAATCTTAGCCTACTCATCAGTCTCTTGGAGGAGGCATATCAGTCTGCGGCGGCTGGCAAGGGCAGTGGAACCAGACAGAGTTACGGTCAGTTAAACCAAATGGAATGAGATGAAACGCTGAGTGATTCTGGGGCAAGTAATATGTTCATGTTCTATTACACACTGGCATGATTCTCAGTCAGATACCAGTAGCTCGTGCTGCTCATCTGGAATGTTTTGTCGAAAGAGTTGTGAGTGTGTGTGTGTTGCAAGACACATCACTGAAAAAATTCACTTCTACCTCAGTCAACTCATATTCAACTAAATCGGACACCTCAGATACAATTTGATAAATGGTGCTGAACTTCAGTATTTCAACAGATCATGGCCGTGTGTGGTAGAATACTTCTGTTGTACCAAATTTAATAAATGTTTTACATTTGAAGTTTCAAGGATTTTTTAAATGAGCTTTGAATGTCTTGGTCACATTTTATGACATCATCCTATAAAGCATCCTCAAATAAAATCGTCAACTGGAATAAAGCGAATCATGGGATTAAATGAGTTAGTCGTTTTTTTCTAGTAAAGAAAAGTAAAATTTCTATAATAAATAAAACTGAACCAAACTGGTGATTTCTTCAACATCTTTCAGAGTGTCAAGCCAATCTAGATACAAAATAAGAGGTTTATTTTTTAGCTTTCAAGGGACGAGAGGCCGACTGATTTTTGGGCTGATACTGATATAAGGAAGTAAAAATTCCAATAATGATATATCAGCCGATATTCACACATTTTCTTGCAACTATCCCGTAAATCTGTTGTTCAAACAAACAGGCAACACTTTGTTGTATGAAATGACACAGTTGCCGTGAAATAATAAACATACTTTGAATTGAACAATTATTTCAAGTATCTTTATCTGCATTAAAAATCTTTTAAAAAAATAGCTTTTTAATATTGCCTCATTTTGGGCAACATATATGCTGATAGCGATATATTTATAATAAACCAATTCACAGTTCGGACACTAGTAACAACTTAAATAATTTAGCTGTAATAATGTGAGAGCCAGAATACATTTTATTATGGTTAATACTAGTGCAAGACTCTCCTGCTATTACAGGTGCATGCCTCTCTTTGTGTGTGGCAAGGGGATCCTCAGTGAAAATGTTATTTTAAGGCTAGACACCAACAAATATGAATTGAAGCTGATTATTACATAAAAAGCATGTTGTGAACTGTGGAAATGAGTGCATCTAATTTTTTTGTTATTTGAAACATTCCATCACGCGTGTCGGACACAATCGTATGCAGCCGTCCCTGGAATCTAGTTCTAAAAAATAGTATAATAAGAAGAATAAGGGTAGTATAATTTTATCTACACATAAACATGCAGGTGTGTGTTAAGGTGTCTGTGTTGGTACATCTGTGCCATGCTAAAGAGCTTTCACCTGATGTAATCTTCCCTCGTCGTGTGTGCTTTTATTACATTAGGGAAAAGCCGTCGAGTATTCTGATCAAGCTCGCTCTGATGCCATCATCCTGAGACAGAATCTGTATTGGAGAAATTACCATTTCACTAAAACTGTAGACGTTGCACAATTACTGACACTGGTGATGATTCACCTCGTCACACCCCCAACCTCACATTCTTTAC
This sequence comes from Sparus aurata, assembly GCF_900880675.1. Taxonomy (NCBI): domain Eukaryota; kingdom Metazoa; phylum Chordata; class Actinopteri; order Spariformes; family Sparidae; genus Sparus; species Sparus aurata. The sequence continues at coordinate 31,263,778 of NC_044204.1, read as the reverse complement.
TCCCCCCCCCCCCTCAACCACGTATTGTTGTCTGGTTTTTTACGTGACATACAGCTTGTAGTATTAGAAATCATTCGAGCATGTTTTTTTCCCCTTCGCGATGCCTGCGTAGAGGTACTGCCATGGGGAGCTCTTCAAATGAACTTCCTCTGGAGCAGCAGTGGGTTTATCCATGAGAAAGCACACATCACACGCGCACACGTGTGCACAATCACACTGAATGCACACATGTACTGCAGGAATTTCTGCCTGCCTCCGCTTTGAAGCAGCCATGCCAGAGCTGCCTGTGTGTTACTAAATCCCATTCTCAAAGAGCATTTTACCCCCCACGTCTGAGAGGCCCTTGGCATTGGCAGGGAACACACACACGCACACACACACACACACACGCACACAAAGGCACATACACAAACACAATCTACATGCCTGATGCAATGTTCAGTCACTTGAGCAAACAGACACATTTGGGTACATGAAACAGCATTGCAGTGTGTCGTCTCTTATTAGTGAAGCCGTACTTTAACACGCAGTTCCTCTTCATGGGTTGTTTACTATATAGAACAGGAGGGAAGGTTTTACTTTTGGATTGTTGCACTGCTGAACTATTGTTTGTGTATTGCCTCATTTTGATTCCCCCCCCCCTCCCCCTCCCCTTTTCCTCTTGCTCTTCGAAGAACTATGTATGACAGCATGAGCTCTCACACTGAAGGCCCATCTGAACCTGTGGTTTTGAGAGAGAAAGCGTTGAGGATCAGAGAGACAGGGGTATGGCTGGATAGATGGAGGGATGAAGGAAGGCAGTGGCCCCATGAGGCACCTGGAGCTGTGGTTTTACTGAGAAATATGGTGTGTGTGCATCTGAAATCCTGCCGGCTAGCCTTTGGCATAGTCTGCTGTGTTTGTTATGTACAGACCCTGTGTGAAAAATCACCTTAGCCCACTGAAAGAAGCCCAATCTTTTGGGCCAATGCTTGTCAACATAGCTTTTTGAACCCATTACTTCCATTCCATGAGAAGAGTGCAAATTGAAGTTGTAGATTGCGATGGCAAATGGAAATTTTTGTGCGTGAGATATTTTGAAGGATGATATGCATACCCCATGAGTTTTGGCACGCATTTCATCTTTCCCGATCTCAATGTATAAACTATATGTCTAAGCTGTCTACATTCCTTGCTTCACACGTTCCGCCTCATTTCCAAGTCTTCAAGGCAATGCAGAAATCCCATGGCAGCGAACCTTTAGGCTTTCAGATATTTTCAATAGCTGTACCCTCCCCCCTTCCAGTATCACACTTGCCCCTGTTGGTGGAGTGGAATTTGAATAAACTAAGAGAAAGCAGCCTCTATGTGTCCTGAGCACACTTTGGGCGGCATCTTCCACAACGTAGCCGCAGTGAGTCTACAGAGATGGAGCGAAGACATAGAAGAAGAGATGTCATTACCAAGCCATACCCCGGGGTTTAGCAGTTCACTGCAGAGGTTAACTGGTCTGGCTGCTCGGCGCCAGTTGGCATGGCTACCATTTCCCAGGGTATTTTTTGGGCCAACTCTTGGTATTCTCACTAGATTTCCTGCAATTGTCATTCAAAAGGTGGCCAACGGAGGCACCCCACTGTGCTGAATCGAGTGGTGAAGAAGCTCCGCGTGCGTCCATCTGTTGATGTCTACTCTCAAGAGACTGTGATATCCTTATTTCCTTCCTAAGCATGAAAGATCACTTGAAGCGAACGGGTGGTTGTGAAAAAAACAAGGGACTCTGTTGGAGGAAAAAAAGGTCTAGAAATAATATTACATTCTTACAGCAATAATAATAAAAGTCCCCATCTCTCTTTTATGACTCTCCAATAAGTGAGTTGTTTCTGCATCTTGGTACTGAATAGAGAATAAGGAGGGAAGGCAGCACACAAAGCAGGCAGGCAGGGGCCCTGGTCTTTGATGAATGTCTCTATCTCCAGGCATTAGGTGTTCTATTTTTCATAGCAGGCCCTTCGGCCATGCTGGAGAGAGCTTGGGCCTCACATGCGCATTCGTGCAAGGCGCCACAATCCTCAGAGATGGTGACTAATCCAGGCCTACTGTCTGGGGGCGAGAGTGGCCGCTACCAGCGCAGCCGAAAGGTCACACCTGTCATAGGTGAGGAAAAAAAGAGGCCAGAAAAGGAAGCCAGCGCTGTAGTGACCTCTGCTTGAAAGGGTACAGCTTCACAGTGTCTCAGATAGTTTGGCGAACGTGAAGCGAACACATTGACACGTAAGGATGCGCCTTATCCTTATATCCCATGCCACAGATGCTCACTACTTATGTCCCCATATGACACGTTGCACAGGTATTTAAGGAATGTAAGTGTTTAATACACCCAAAGTCGTATATTGTGTTCCCTCTATTGGTGATTTTTAGTGTGTTGGAGGGCACAACTTCTTTTATTGTTCATTTTTAATATTGATATAGTTTGGGGACATTGTCTTTGCAATATCTCTTTAATTAATCTTTTGCTAATGGACTTTTGCATAGTTCACTTATTAATAATCTTCTTTTACTCAGTGCAATCTAAATTGTCCCCTGTGCCAAAGCACCTGAAGAGCTGTAATTGTTCGGTTCTTATTAATCTTAATATTTGTGCTGGTTTTGGTAATCTTTGAATAACATTTCCCAGAACACTGATGTGTTACTGTCTGTCTCGGGCTTCGTATCTCTGCGGGCGACCGTCTCACTGACTATCCATTTATCTTTCATGTAAATGTATGTCTGGTCTGTGGTGTGAACTTAATATCTTCTCGGCCAGATAACGAAATACATGTTCTCTTCGTCTCATTAAAGCTGCAGAGGCCGCCGTTGCTGCTCCCTGTAATGCTGCACTGTTGACATTATACCAATGTTCCTGGTGCATTGGAGGCACCACTGCACCTCCACATCAGCTAGGCAGCATGCCACGGCTGGGGCATCGGCCTCAATTCAACAGGCAAATTAATCTTGCTTTGTTGGAGTAGTCAAGCCCAACCTGGGAGAGAGTTCGTTTAGCCGTTGCACTGCTGATGCAAGTGCTTTCTCCCAAGTTTGGAGCCTTCATTTACGGGCAGTTAAAGATCTCTCCATCTGTTATTAGGCAGGGCCTGGACACAGACGCTTTGATGAATAGGTATTTCTACAGCTATTGAATGGGCCGCAGCCTCTCGATGGAGACAAAGTAATAGTGTGGATATTAGAAGAAAGTGTTTTTGTTTCCTGAGACCCTCGATGTGAATGCATCCAATAATGCCTGATTACAAGGGGAGCCCCTTTAGGTTTGAGACAAACACATAAACGGACGAAATCATATTGCTCTCACTTTCTCTCTAAATCTATTTTGATATTTTTTCTATTTACATGCACACAAACACAAAAAAAGACACAGACGTGCACATACATACACATGCTTCAAACCTCCTTCACACACACACACACACACACACGCGCGCACAAACACTGTGTTTTTCTTTCAGTACAGATCACCTCTCTCACCCTTATCTGTTAGCTGTGCTGTCTCTGTGATGAGAAGATAATCTCTCAGTATGGGTTTTTCATGGGAAGATATTTCATAGATCATGTTTTTCTTCTGATGGGGTAGCACCAGACAATTTGAAATCCTATTTATCTAGCTAACAGGGAAGAGGAGAGGAAATGTATCTGTGGTTATTAGAGATGAGACGACCCCAATACAGACATGAGAAGGAGATCAAAGCTGACCGCCCTGGAAATAATAACTAAATCCAATGTACCCGGCCCACTGCTTTGAGGTTCAGGAAATGCAGAGCCTTTTCTTGTGATTTTGTGCATGCGTGCATGTGTGTATGTGTTGCTGTTCCTGTGTGCACGTTCATGTGTGTTTACCTGGTCCGAGCTCAGTCTACTCCCATTTACAATCCTGTCCAAGTTGAGGGTCAGCACTGTAAACACAAACACCAACACAGATACCGACACGCGCGCTCACCAGCCATTCTGCTTCTGGCAAGGCCCATCACCATTCTCCCAGTCCTGCCATTGTCGTAAATCATGCTTGTCCCCTCCATCAGAATGTGCCCACAGAACCTGTGTAGGGATTGGACATCATTAACGTCCCTGCCAAATCACGTTTACCTGAGCCCAGTTTTTGTCCTCCCAGTTTTTTCCTCTTTATTATTTATTACACATTCTTGGCAGTTTGTTCTCGGGTTTGAAAGGATGACCAAGGAATGATGGGCGTTGTGTCTTGAGTGTTGTACTGATATGATTGCTTACTATTTCAGGAGCAGAGGTTAAGTAAGGAGGGTTAAAGATTTGATCAGCTCTCCTGGCCTGCCTACTTAAACTTAGGGGCAGTGGAGTTAAATTCGTATGCAAGTATTCAGAGAATGAGCAGGGCTTCCAGACTAACATTTATCACCACCCAAAAACTATTTTAACTGTCCCGGAGTAAATGTAAATGGTCCCAAAATCAACATAATTTACAGTAAATTTGATGTGTTGTCACGTCAAACTGCAGTTTTTCAGTCATATTTTTCATAGGTCTCGCAGTGAGTAGCCAGTCATCGCTAGTGACCATACTAACATCATGAGAAGACACACTCTGCTGCAGCCAACGCTCGATTATAGTTTTGGACCCACATACAAACATTCCTTTCATATCAGAGGTGTCCTGGGGCAGATCTCTGTTCATCGGAAAGACATTTTCTATAATTGCCATGATAGCATCAAGGTGGCGCAGTGGTTGGCGCACTGTTGCCTCACAGCAAGAAGTTCCCTGGTTTGGATCCAGCTGGGGCAGGACCTTTCTGTGCAGAGTTTGCATGTTCTCGCCGGGCCTCCGGGTACTTCGATTTCAATCAAAAACATGCACATTAGGTTGATGCTCTCCAGTCAGTGCCCTTGACCGAGGCACTGGGTGCGTATGCTGCCCTTTGCTTCCTCGGGATGGGTTAAATGTACAAGGTCCACCATGTTGTGCATTATAGAATATATAACATAAATAAAGATTTTTCTTCTTCTTACACCTGTGCCAAGGAATCAGGAAAGCCAGTATACTGTCCTCTGATTCAGCATCCACAAGGTCAGTTAGGCAAGAAGTGAAAGAGAAGGATGTACCTACACTTATAGAAGGAGGGTTGAAGTGCATCACCTTTGCTATATATCACACAGGTCCCCTCCTTTAACAGGCTGTATACTGTAGGTGAAGCTAGATGCTCCCCCTGTGGCACCAATAAAACAACAAGGCTTTGACCTTTAGTCATGCAAGGGTTTGGTTCACCACGCTAGCATCCTTCCAGCAGAGCCTTATTGACCTCACAGGCAGCCCAACAAAAGGCCAGCAACAAGAAAACTGAAGTCACTAACAGGAGGTAAACCAAGCTGGAACCAATCTGTTACACACCTCAGTTAATCATATGAGCCACATGCATTAATCACAGCTGTTTGAGTGACCCTAGGAGAGGGGTCTTCAACATATTTCAGGCCAACGTTCGCCTTAGCTGAGCAGGTACCCCCTTCCACATAAATTGTATAAAGATTCTGTTGTATATTAAAGTGGTCCTACAATAACGAAGGGAGCTTCCAGTGCCATGTATTAAAAAGTCGGTATCAGTTGTAGCATGGCTAATGTTGTGCAACCTCTATACAGGGTTCGTACCCATTTTTCAAGGTCAAATTCAAGCACTTTTCAAGCACTTTTAAGGGTCATTTTTAAGATTTTCCAGCACCTTACTGCTGGGGTAAAATAGGTATCTAAACGAATATATATACTTGTGATTTTTTTCTTCACTTTTTATCACAATTATGTACATTGTATTATGCTGTAAACATCTAAAATGATATTCTATAATAGCAAAAACTTCAGAAATTAATTATCCAGTCTGATCCCAATTTTGTAAAAGACACAGAGTTATAATGTCAAGCACTTTTAAGCACTTAAACTAAAATCCAAGCGCTTTTCAGACCTTGAAAACACAACATTGAAATTCAAGCACTTTCAAGGATTTCAAGCACCCGTACGAACCCTGTCTATAGCTGGTAGAGGAGGGCATGTCAGAGTCTCTTGCTCAATCCACCGTGGCTCAGAAGAATGTCTGTACACTCGGGATAACTATAACGATTACTGCGGAATATATTTAAATGAAACGTAGTAAGCTGACTTTTTTGTCGTAGCATACGGTTAGGTTAGCTTGCTCACGTGATTGCACATAAAATCAAGGGTAGACCAAATTCAGTATTGTATAAATGTTTTTCTTTTTTCTTTTTTTACAAATCCATCATTGCTGTGATTTGTTGGATTCATGTTTGTGTATCAAAAAATACAAAGTTCCAAACATTATCAAACAATAATTTGGTGTCACCCCAGCAGAAACTCCTCCAGGGGTCCCGGACCCTCGTTAAAGACCCAGGCAGTAGAACTTTTTGTTGCAACAATATGGTGCATGAAAAGTCAGTGATTCATATATACTCTTATAAGATGTTGATCTTGTGGAGTGCCTTAAAGAATCTAGGGCGAGAGTGACTTACCGCGCAGGTGAAGCAGGCCACTAGACTCCACTTGATGTTTTCAGATTCAGATGAGGGCCAGACATAGCTGTGAACTTTGGCGAAGGTGGCAGAGGCAGAACACAAAACTGGGCTTCGTCATCCTGAAGGCTGACAGCAGCATGCTCTATGCAGACAGTCAAGGCAGAGAGTGACCAGCTGCCATCGTGACGCTTCTTCAGTAGGTGCAGCGTTGCATCGGGGGGAAGACAAAGCCAATCTTTAACCACCCGTACTTGACTTGTTTCTCTTTTTATTGCTGAAATAAAGATAGCGGGTTATAAAGCCATTTTCAAGGGGGTTGCAGAGCCTGCTATGATTTGACGATTTAGTCAATGGGAATTTTAGATTTTGTGGATTTTCCGCGGAGGTAAGCAGGCAATCCTAAACAGCCTAATAAGAAGACTGCGTCTGTAAGAAAAAAACACTTTACCACTTTAACAAAAAAACACTTTACCACTTTAACACCTTAAACAAAACCACTAACTGGACCACAGAGAAGACGGTATGTAAAATTAACTGAACGTGATATCATGTATGCACCGTGTTTCAGTGTGTGTGTGTGTAAACCATTCAGAAATATCCAAAGCGTGTGAGGTAACCCCCTGTGTAATATCTCCTGTTCTAATCACTCTCAATCCCTTCATAGCGTTCTATTAGCTCTCAGGCTTAGTCGTGCATCCACAGAATGGCTAGACAAACTTACACCCACTTCTCCCGCCGGTTGAGGGTTTCTACTCGTGATCACATAATCTCTGGCAACTTTTTAAGTCAACAAAAGGTAATTGAAGTGTTGTTTATTCTAGGCACTGGGGTTGTTATTCAGCTGAGTCGCAGGGGAAAAAAGGAGAAAAGCAGAATACCGGACTAACCTGGACCTTTTGCCCCCATCGCTTGTTTGCCCTATGTATGATTTATCAAGGTTAGTCCCTTATGGAGAGGGTCGGCGAAGAAGGACGGAGGAGCATAAAAAAAAGGACATACATTAGAAAGCAGCATCAGGGCTGTTGCTCATTTATTTATTGTTTCAACAATATCTTCAAACCTTTTTTTTTTTTTTTTTGTGCAACTTTTAGCAAGTAGTTGCAGCTCTTGGCTTCATACCCGAGCTCCCAGAGCTGGAAACAAGAGCACAGAGTACATAGTTCATTAGGCCTTCACAGTACGATCAATGCAGCAGAGACCGCGGTGAAAACCTAAATGAGATCCTGTGTGACTTTACCTGCTTAACAGCTCACTTGATAACCCTCCCTTCGCCACGATACTGAGGAGTTCATGACGGAGAAATGAGTGCCAAGATGGCTCGACACGACTTTCAAGTTTCCCCTCTGTCATTATTTGTCACTTTGATATAACTACGGAAATTATGAGTACTTTCTCACCTCATCTACATATAAAATACCTCATGTCTTTGTGCTTTCGGGGAACTTTTGGGACAATATTGAGCCACCCGCTGACCTTGAATTGATTGGTGAGTGGTTGGAGTGTAGTGCATTATCTTGAAAGCAGCGCGGGTGAGTCTGTGCGAGGGCTTATTTTTAGGTTGAGTCAGTGGAGGAGAAAAAAAATCCATAAGTCTCCTTAATGATCTTATTGTCGGAACTCCAACTCACAAAAAACCTGTCCATCAGCCGGCTGTCAGTCTGTTGCAGAGTTTTCTTGTTTATCACGTCGAAACATATTTTCTTACACGTTATGTGTTTACAGTAAATCGTAGTCATTCTCGTATTCCACTGCTGCATATAAACCTTTGACTTAAGCCATCTTTCAGCGGGTAGTGTGCACTCAATTTTACTCACTCTACTTTTCTCACTCTCTTCTACCTGACTTTCAGCGAGCTGGCTGACATCTGCTCCTATCTTTATAGAGGTGTCATTGAAATTCAGCGCAGACACGAGTCCTGCAAAGCACAAGGAGAACTGCTTAGAAGAATATTCTGCACCACACACAAACTTGTTCAAACACAGGCACACAGGCTGGCACATGCGAACCATATTAATATATGTGCATGTACACACACACACACACACAACATTGAGTGCTTCATTGCATTCTGACTTTGTGGCATCGGTGGCTTTTAGCTACAAACACGTATCACAGTATTAAAACAAGTGCAATGAAGTTAACTAATATTCCAGTCCAAGTGTGACACCAACAGTGTGTATGTACTGTATCTTTGTGCTTTAGGGCGTGTGTTACTTGCATTGGGATGCGAAAAAGTGTTTTTTGGTTCTGTCCAAGTTGCTACAGCTCTGTGAGAATCAATAGGGCAAGGCCAAAGCTATGACCCAAGCGGCTAGAGACATTAAGGTTCCACGGCCTAAATTCTTCCCTCTTAAAGCAGCAGCTGAAGTTGGAGCTCCAGAACCTATGCTTCAGTTAGTATTACATTGACAAAGTTTGTCTTGAACTTGTCCAGTGTTAACTGTAAATGGCTGCCCACTATTCCTACAGCAATTATGTTACAGTGTTAGGCCTCATCTGCTGAACCCCTGTTCACCAATCTGCACAAACCGGAACAATCTAGTTCATTCTCTTTCATATTTAAAAGCGCATTGGAGCTTCACATAACTCATACTTCCGTATTTACATGCTCAAGTTGAGTTGCAAAATCTATGTGGAGCACTGTGTTGTAGACCAAAATGGGTGATTGGCAACTACCCATTGAAATGAAAGCAAATTGCATGACTCTTCTCTGGTACGTGTCGCCTTGGTCAATGAATGAAGCATCAAAACCAAAATTTGCACTAATATCAACGTAGCATGATCTTGAAAGCTAATGGCAGCCATCCAGGACATATTCTTTATTTATTCAACGGAGCACGAATGATGCATGGTTCACTGGAGAAGAGTGTTGCAGTATGAACATTTCTGGCCAAGGATTTTAAACAGGGAATCCTGTAAACATTAGTTTTGGCTACACATAGCTGAATAAATCATTTAGAGACCTCATGTGAAAACCTTGGAACGACAGTAACCTACACCATAAATAATGAAGACGTAAGTGTCAACACACCATTAATGGTGCCCCGCCCTACTGTGCTAAACAGAGCAGTGTCAATGTCGACATGGTGCTCTCATTTATACGAGTCAAACTGGGCGTGTTCACGTTTTCTTGCCTCGTAACGACCCAATAACAACTGTTGAATAACTGTTCCTTTATCATACGAACAGCTGTATTTGCAAATGGGTGGGCTATTAAGAGCTACTTTCTGAATCACAGACTGAAATGTGCATGCTGTTCTTATTCCTCACACACTGTTCTACAAAAAAAACTCACTCTTTAACTACATCTTAAAGCAGACTGTTGACGGTTTCGGGGGAACATTTTTTAATGATTTGTCGGACAAAAACTCACTGAGTTTTAAAAAGCTGTTTGACGAAATTTCTATTTTATACCACTGAAGGGACTGGAAGGTTATCTTGATGGAGAATTTGAATGATTGGCTCCTGCAGGAATAATTACCTGTACCAAGAAGTCCTCTCTGTTTTACTTTGAGTGCTGCTCAAATATATTTTTCCTGAATGGAGCTCTTTGATCTGCAGTATTCACTTGGCATGCCTTTTGTGGCTCCTTCCCCCTCTTTCTCATGTCCCTATATTTGTGGCTGTTTTGATGGATTATCCGAAACTTGTTTATCGTTAATAGATTAACTTGTATTTTTCTTTTCTGCTGGGTGGTGTCCTTGTCTTTACTAGACTTTTCCTCCTACCTGATTTCTCTCGAATATGCTGGAACTGGATGGCACTTGGTGCACTGTGGTGCTCAAAGCAACAAATACATACATTTGAAAAACTCAACCATAATGCCTATTCCCAGAAATCATGGCCAGGTTACTCAAGATAATCCAAAAACCTTGTTGTCATGGAGGATGAGGGTAGCTTGCCAAGCTAATTAAGCCAGCTGAGGATAAAGCTCAGCTGAGAAGGATGCCATCAGTGTTCACTTCCTGCACTGCAACAAGCGAAAACCCCTCATCCGTTAGTAGATAGGCATCTCCTTCTCCGCAGTGAAACCATGTAGTCCTTCTCAGTTTGACAGGGTTCCTATGGTTCAGTTTGCTGCGCTTGATTTGACTAGACTTTTGGAGTGTCCATTTGACTCAGCCAGGAAGCAGACTTTTGATTTCCCCCTCACTTCGGCGCTCCATGACTGAATTTTTCTATCGTTGTGAACATCTTTCAGCCACCACCAAAAGCACTGATAATGTTACATTGCAGTTCAACTCTCAGTGTGATTACAGCCAAGAGGGATTGCTTGGTTGGCCTGCCCTCCACCTCGCCGTCACAGCCAGTAGGGCGGACATGTATAGTGCATATGTGTGGTTGTTTTTTTTCTCAAAGCCTGAACTCTCTGGCACGGGTCAGGCTAAAGTTAAAAGTGTGAAAAGGGAAAGGACGAGGTGAGCCGTTTCAAAGAGGTTGTTGTTTGTCTGGTAAGGGTCAAGGTGGAAGTCTCACAAACAGGTTAACCTTGAACTGACTTTGGATTTGGATTTAAGCGGTGAGAGGTTTCAACAGAAGTGCTGAAGGGTGAAGAGAATTCATTTTAATTCTTATTTTTACCACAAGCAGTTTCCATACAACAAAAACGACGATAGTAATTTGTTTGTTGAAGGATCGTAATGATCACATTGAACGCTTTTGTCTCTTGCACCGTGAAAAACACACAGTTTGTCTGATGATCACTTTTCATCATTTGTAATGCGGTCTTAGACAAAAAACAAAAAAACAAATGCCTTTTTATTCAGCTGTCCGGATGCAGTTATTGCTGATGGGGCTGAGGGAAGGCATTTTAGCTCTGTGCTCATTATTTTTCATTGAATCTGTTGATGTCTAAAGTCATGCAAGACTCCTTCTGTAAGCACAGATGCATCCTGTATTCATCACTGCATGACAAGTAAATTCTAGATGACAAACGGAGGGGGGGGGGGGGGGGGGGGGGCTTGTTCCTTTCTGTTTTGCTTGAAAGTTTAAAACCCATTTGTAAGAACATGGCCTTTTTTTAATAAAAAAAAAAAAACATATCCTTGTATAAATTCTAGTTCTGAATAAATAAATCTCATATCTATTCAACCCATGCTTGAGCTGCCCCATATAATTTTTTTATGCCTGACCTTTCTGTGTATTTATGTATACACACACACACACACATACTCATATAGTCACCACACATGACTATAGAAGCTGCATAATTAAATTAACAATAAACCAAATCCAACCCACATTTTGGACATAAAGAGGGAACGGAATCGTTTAATATCCTCAGGTTTGTGGTTGTTCTGCCTTTGGACCTTGGGGATCAAGACACACACACACACACACACACACACACACACACACACACACACACACACACACACACACACACACACACACACACACACACACACACCGTGATGCCTTGGCCAGTGCCCAGTGTGTCTTACAAAGTAAACCCCGCAGTGTTACTTTCAAGCTGTTTCCAGCCTAATAGCTCATTGTTTGTGTTTCGTGTTTTCTTCACAGTCTGCCTCTCTGTTGTGGTCGTTTTGTGTCGTGTCTGGGCACAAGATGTAATGCCACAACGCCCCGATTATTGAGAGAATGTTGTAGGCCCTAATTGTGTCTGTGTTATCAGCGAGTTGTAGTTGTGCAGGCATGTGAGAGTAAATCTGACTTTGGATTTTGTTTTTCCGACCACGACAGGCGGACGACAGAGGGAGAAAATAAATACAGAAAGAAGAAAAAGCCCCCAGAGCGTCCGCATGCACGCACACTTTTTCATAGCTGTCACCCAGGGTTTAAAAAACACCTCAGTATGGACGGCGTGAGAGACAGCGACGGACAGATAGGAAAAAGACTGGGAAAAAAAGGCGGAGTAAAGAGACTGAATTGGACAGAAAGGGGTGAAATGCTCGGCCACATGGTCTGGTGGGAAATCCCCCACTGAGCTGGGAGCGCTGCGCCCTGGTGGCTAGATGAAATGTCTTATCTGCCGGCGGCAGGACTCTGTCCTTTAAGTAGGGCTAGGGAAAACTCATTGTCCAGCCAACCAGCATCTCAACTGATCCGTGTTCCCTTTGACCTTTAGCACCGCTGCCACCGACACATGCCAAACTCTAGATTGTGTTAAATGTGAGATTGCTCATTTATACACCATCTCCGGCGTGCGCGCCTGTGTGTTTGTTGCGTGCAAACCCTTATTTCCTCGCGCAGGGTTGTTGTTGTTCATAGGTCATGTGTGCATCATAAGGGAAAAGGCTGAGACGTGTGACATTTGGATCTACCTGTCTGGAGACTGTCTTTTACTCATTCTCGTGGTATCTTTCCCCTCAACTAATCTTCCAACCTTTAATGAGCAGGAAATTAAGTTGTAACGTGGCTATCATACAGCATGATATGCACTAATTGCTCAGATTGTATCTGTATTATTTTCACAAAGAACAGTAGGGTGCTCGAGTAATTTTCATTAATTACGCACAAAGAAGGAATAATTAGATTTTTCATTACTCCATAACTTTTTGTCTATGATGTTTTGGGGAGTGTGGGGTGGAGGCTGCGGTGCGTGTTTGGATTCATTACCTCCCAAGAACCATTTTGAAGACGTTGTTGAGATCACTTCTCCCGTAAGAACGGCCTCGCATGCCTTCCGTTGTTGTTCTGGCACAATTGAATCATCAGGTGTTGAGGATGTTTTTTCTTGCATGTCACCTTGAGTTATCATGAAAGGATGCAGGAGTACAAAACCATTTTCATTCAGAGCGGTTAAACAAGCAGCGGTTTAACGTCACTCCTTTTTCTTTTTTTTCTTTTTTTAAGTATCATGAAAACTGAATGCCAAATTACGTCTTTCTTTCTTTTCACATTTCAATTTGCGAGCTGCAATGATTAGTCGAATACTCAATAGAAAGATGAGTACCAACTATTTAATTAAATGAATCATCTGTGAACTAAGTTCTCAAGCAAAAATGTGAAACGTTTTTTTTTCCAGCTTCTTAAATGTGAGGATTTGCTTCTTTGCGTAGTCATTTTTTTTTTTATCGTAAATGAAGAGACTTTGGGTCTTGGAGTGTTGGTTGGACGAAAAAAGCGACATGAAGATGTCACACTGGGCGCTGGGAGATGGTGGTGACCATTTTTGGACATTGAAAATAATCATCAGTTGAATTAATAAAGAAAAATAATTGCTAGTTGCAGCCCAAGTTCTATTAAAGTCTTAGTTGTCACATTTTTGCTTATCCTGCCAGTGATGCCTCAGAATGAGCTTGTGCAAAAAGCATCACGCTGTGCTGCGATGAGTCACGCTATTCAAATGAATACACCGCTGTCACGATTTGCACACATTTACTTTGGACGACTCTCATACTGACCATCTAAAAACTGTAGCATGCTAATCTCAAGTGCTTCTGTTCTGGCGTCGCTCGCCAATTACACCTCTTCATCGCATAAAAATGCTGGGCGATAAGAGAGTTCAGAAGATTTTTGTTGTATGAGAGAAAAGAGGGAGACAGGTAGGGAGGCAGACTGGACTGAAGAAGCAGCAGCAGTCAGCTATCTCCCAGCTCTAGCTTCCAGGCCAGACACGTAGCCGCCATGTGGTTTTTCCAGTAAGCTGACAAAGAAGCTGAATAATGTATCTATCAGTCTGCCTGAGTGTGTCGAGCGCTGGGCACTGAGTAAGCTGCCAGCTTGTTATAGGCTCATTACAGGTGAAGATGACATGTGGAGGTGCAGCCGCCGTGGCATTGTCTCCCTGCCCTGCCCTCGATAGGAGGCACAGTACTCTGTCACTCCCCCATGGCATGGAAAAAGGGAGACAGCGGTGATAGAGGAGGAGGGAATGAGCCTCAATGCTCCCCTAACCCCCCAAAATGAAATTGACAGACTCGCTGAAGTAATTGCTCCCAGCACCATTTTCTTTGGCAGGAAATACTGTTATCGACAAATAGGGGATTCAATAAGCGGCAGGAGATGAGGCTCTAGGCTGTGGTCAAAAGGCTGTGTCTGTCCTCTACTGTTGAGGTTGCAGTGTCTCTCGACGCTCTATCTCTTCGTCCTGCACTTTCTCCTTTCTCTCTCGTATCTAACCTCCACTTTTTCATCCGCCTCACAGACCCTGTGCTTCCTCGCGTCTTACTACCTCATCACGCGTTAGCCACGCAACATCTCCCTCCCTTCATCCCTCCATCTTCCCCCGCTTCCGTCCTCCGGGGCCTCTTTTAGACCATTTTCTTCTGTTGACCATTTTTGAGAGCCTGAAGGGGAAAACTCTATCAGCCAGTAGCCAGCAGGTATCGCTCCCCCCCCCCCTCCCTCCCTCTAATCCTCTGATTGTTTCTCTGCTGCCAGTGCGGTGGTGTAATGTTGATATTATCCCAAAGGATTCCATTGATTTGGGCTAGGGTCATGAAAAAGCAGTTTATGGTCAGTGTCTTTGGTTTCCAGAGGTCAGGGCACGCTGTGAAACCAGAGCTCTAGCTTTTCTGGACATAGTGGTATGCCTGCTGGGAACTACTTAGAGAGGTAGGGAGATAAATAAAAAGTTCTCTCTCAATGCCCTTTGTATAATTGAGAAAGCAATGTTCTGGAAACGCAGCTGCCTAATCAGCCATATCCAAAAATGGATTCACACAGATGTAAATTTGAAACTGTGAGTGCCTCTTTCCAATATCCTCTTTCTTATTTATGTCTGATGTCTTTTTCCAAAGTGCATGTATTTACTGTTGAATGTTAAAGTTTTGCCAGTGTTTTCAAAGTTTCAGTTAATTAATGTTCTTACTCACGCTTACAAGTTGTCCTTGACAAAGCCGCTGAGCACATTTCATTAAGCCCCAACACCTCCGAAGTCAAGCCTCGGCCAGACAGCAGCTGATTGGTCTTCAGACTTGCATGAAACCCTCCACTGTGGCTTTAATACATCTCACCTGCCATTATCTTTCAAGCTTTACTCAGCACAGTGCTGACATATAGCCTCTCCACTGTCTACCTAACTCGGATGTTTTAGCGTTTGTTATTCATATAAACTGATCCGCTGCAGAGGCAGCGTTGTGTTTTGAAAAGCGTAGCCTTCTCTCCAGCAGAAAGAGTCGGTGATTTGACTGCTGTGGCGAGTGCAACAATAAAGAATGATATTTTCAGGGGACAGGCAGAATATTACACTGTCCCCAAACATGGCTCAGACTGAAAAAATTACCAATTATTTAACCTTTTTCCTCCTACCTTTTGGAGGACCAGAGACCCTTACATGTCCTCTATATTCTTCCTGCATTCCTAGCGTGATCAGACTGGACACATGCGATGCACTGTCACAGTCGGCTGTTAAGGGTTTACAGTTCAATATTAGTTGAATTGTCTTTCTACAACACAGGGCTGTACAAGGAAATGCAAGTTGTGGTCCCCTTATCTGACACAGAAAAACTTTTTTTTTCCTTGTTGTGAGGATGGGTCAAAGATTACCACAGCCTGAGAAAAGAAGCTGCTCTGTAGTCTGGTGGTACGGCAGCAGATACTTCTGTATCTCTTGCCACATCGGCTTCGTGGGTGTTGTCTTTAAGTATCCTTTGGGCTTCGTGCAGACGCCTCGATTCACGGATATCACTGATGCTCAGTAGATGAGTAACAGTGATCTTCCACTGCAGAGCCTTCCTCCCCTGGCCTGTGCACAACCATGTCAGTTTGTGAAGTATGCAGTCAGAATGCCAGAATGAAATATTTCTTGTCGCAGGTCTTTGGTAGGTCCCCATCAAGGGAGTTTCAAAAGGAATGATTTTGCAGCTGCCTTATGTTCCAGATACAGTTGAGGTTCAAGTTCAGTGTCTAGACCAGGAGTCTGTGATATCTATGTCTATGGAGTCTATGATTTTGATATTGACAATAGGGTCGGTTAGCCTCTAATTATGTCCAATGTTTGTACACCAGTTATTAGGCCTCTAATCTTTCCTTTTTCCTTTTAAAGAAACTCTTAGAAACTCACTTGTTGAGCAGTCCAGCGCAGTTACCCCGCCTGGTGTTTGAGAGTGGGCACTGATTTTGGTTCAGCATGTCATAATGTGCACGTCATGTTGTTGGCACACTATTAAACGTATTGCTTTACAGTATAAATCCTATATAGTGGTTGGCAATAGTATGCTAAGCCTCTTTCAGTGACATTATACAATGACTTTCTTATATGGGAATGCAATTTCTTGAGTGGCTGTATGAGAGACATCACAGTAGCTTTAATTCCCTTCAATTCTAAAAGCCTCTGGTAATGACAAAGTTAAGCTATGGACAGGAACCGTCTTCTGTAGCTACATTTTTAGTATCATTGTTATGTATCTTATTAGTTCATTTGACATGGCTTGTGTTCACTGATCAACAGAACGTTGTTTTTAGTGTCAGACTAAAATGCAAATCTCTTTTCACCAGCCAGATATTAAAAAAGGCACCCTTAAAATAGCCCCAGCGGAGTGCAGACCCGAGACAATAATTTCATCATGCATAGATTAGCTGATTATCACATCATGACATTAATTTTGAATATTTTCATATATCTCTTTTAGGCATCTGTATGAGTAAGCCTTGGAAGCGTGCCTTGGTTGAACATACTCTATTTGAGAGCCCTATTCAGTGAGACAACGGAAGATTAAAAAATGCTAATTACTTGAGTTAACAAAGTAGATTATGGCTTCACGATTTAGACAAAGAAATTGTGCATTCTGCAGACACAGAGTAACACACACACACACACACACTACACAGTACATTTTTCAAAAGTGAGTCAAACTGAATTACATGAATTTTTATTGAAATGCTGATTTCAAGAGTCTGTTTAAGAAAATAAGCGGCGCCACTCAGAGATTAAAAACTCATTGATATTTTTTTTTTGGGGTACTTAAACAAGCAGGGAAACGTAATTGTTATGGTTGTAGATGCTATAAAGACAGCTCTACATCACTGTCTCGGTTGAACCTTACCAACTCAAAGTCCTGACATTTCACCATGGGATTTTAAGTACCTGGAGTGTCTGTTTTTCTCCTCGTCTCTGTCTAATTGAGCGTGGTTTTATCATTTTCATTATTTTTTATTTTCAGTCCCGTCTTTCACAGTCAATAACAAAAAAAAAAACACGTGAAAATTGAGTTTGACAGAAATGTGCAACAAAGAGTCCCGTGGTAGGTAATAGGTGAGAAATCTAGATAGTAATGAGGAGGATTCTCCCCTCTCCCCGTGGCCTAATAACAACCTTCAGTCAGATAAAAGCTGAGCCAGTCACTCCTCCACATTCATCCAACAGCGCTAGAGAAAAAAAGATGAATAAGTGTTCGTATAGATCAAGCTGAGAACGACAGAGCGGAGAAAAGTGTTTTTTATTACAAAGTCAAACTATAGTTTGGAAAACAAGACAATTATGTGAAAGTACACCTTCAGATTGAATTTGCCTTGAGATTTTAGCGCGAGCACAATAATAACAGAAGAGATGAGAGTGTTCAAAGTCATGACAGAGAATGATGATAATAAAAAAAAGGGTTCATCTTAGCATAAAAAACATGAATAGTTTAATTCAATCTTGCGTGTTGAATGGCATAAGTAGATACTTGTTTACATGTTTTTATTGTTACCCACAAAATGGGCCACTCACAAAGATAAAAAGACAAGGTACTAAACTGCATGTGCTCATTTTTCCACTTTGAATAGTTAAAAAAAACAGTTTTGATACTGGTTCATACTGGAAAAAGGCACCAATTCTGCTTGGTTTTGGCATCAATCTCCTCTGCGGGTTACCGAACATGATTCTACATCCGCCTTTATCAAATAAATTCTTCTTGTCATTATGGAGACAATCAAACTATGAACTCAGTTAACACTTAAAGCAAAGACTTATTGGTAGCTTGCTGTTTATAGACTGCTGCTGTTCTGCAAAGAAAAACAAAAAAAAACAAAAAAACAGGGTCTCTTTCATGTCGACTGTGCATTGTGGGAGAGCAGCAGGCCTCTCTTTTCTCCAGATAAATGAGCTAGCTTATTACTTTCCAAACTGCCTATTAGCACAGCTCACTTAGTGGGGAACCAGCAGTCCAGGGATGAACACAGTTAAGATGATGCTGTCTAGCAGTCTGGTTCAGGCATATGTGATAATGTGTCTGCATGTGTGTTTTGTGATCTCGTTTTGTTTGGTACCTTGACTCAACCCCCACCTGCGATTTGTAGCTCATTTTCACAACACAACCTGAGAATTATAAATTTAACCAAAAACTTGATCTTGTTGGAAAAGAGCTAATGTAATGTCGGACCCACAGTTGATTCAATCAATCCATAACTTTTTTTTTTTTTAAATCAGGCTGTCGTTCAACGTAACGTCCATCGCTGCCTTTGCTATGTGTTGGGAGAGCGTGTGTGTAAATGTGCGTTTTTTTCCTGCCGGGGTGTAAGTGTGTGTATTCCTGCCGATAGGTAGTCTCATTGTGTAAGCATCAGTGTAGCAACACGTCCCTGGAGTCCTCTGCGGAGATTATACACAAGAATCCATTTACTTCAAACAGGAGGGGCTGCAGATAGCAAGTAGAGCCGGTGTTCGACTCTCGGCGAGTGCAGTCTGTCATTAGAGTATTGGCTGATTGAAAAGAGGAGAAATTGGCATACACGTGGCTATACACTCAATCATCCTCCTTTTCAGAAATGTAGACGTGTTTATAAGCTTTTATCAATAGCACCTTTGTGAGAATCCAAATTTAAGTCAAAGCAACTTTCAACAACTTCACCGACTGAGATCTGAAGATACGTCTTTGTGGTTTTGTCGAGTCTGTTCTTACCAATCTGATTCAAAAAATAAAAATGAAGGTTTATTCAGATTTTTTGGGGCCTTTTCTCCATTCATTAACCTTTCTACAGTATGCATCTAGGAGGCCCTATAATGCAAATGATACACTGGAGTTTTTTTGCTGAGGCTATAACGATGATCATAATCTAATAACTGTCCTGTTGGTATTTTGTTTTTCAGGGTGGACTAAGAAACAGCAAGCATGAGTGTACACTTTCATCCCAGGAATATGTCCACGAGCTACGTTCTGGCATCACAGAAGAAAAGCTGCTCAACTGTCTGGAGTCCCTCCGAGTTTCTCTTACTAGCAACCCTGTCAGGTTAGTAACTCACGCTTTTATTTTTCTCTCACGCTGTAAACTGGGCCTTGTTGTGGGAGTTTTAACACAAAGAGGTCTCATTTCTTTACGCAAAACTGTAAAAAAAAGACTATAAAGTGTTGTGATGCTGAAACTGTCCCACAATAATTAGAATAAACATCACTCCACTAAGTTTTCTTATGGCCATTGCTGTCTAGAGGAAACACAACAGATTTGCACAGGCCGATCTGCTGTGCTATAATCTCACCAGTGATCACAGTTAAGCTTAATATAGTTTTATCAGTCTTCTGAAAAAAAAAATCAAAAAGCAAGAATGTATCGCAGGGCTGTGCGAGTGTACCTAATACATTGACAACTAAATATGCATGCACTGGAAATATCTTAATGATGAGCGAAAATTGATTTTACTCTTGACAATTCATACAGTTTACTCCGTTGTCTATAAAATATGGCTTATCCAATGTTATCTTTCAGTAGAGCAGGGGGGGCGTCTTCTGTAAAACATCTGTTTCTAATTAGATGTATGCAGAGAAAACTCAGTGGGCCTGTTCCATGTGGATTGATCTGCTAGGTTAGAAAAGGAAGACAAGAAAGACGCACAACAACGAGCACTGTGAATGGCCTAGCTGACCTAACGAGCACAAGCTTACAGTCACCACTCTGTCCTTTACTCTCTGATAGATACGTCTAGTTTTAGTCTAGTAATCAGAAAACCAGCCATTCTGAGACCTTATTAAGCTTGTGGCTGCTCGTCATATGTGCAGCTGCCTCTAATCTCCCAAACTAAAGATGGCAGGCGCCTGAGCTTCTTCTCTTTATTCTGTTAAAAGCATACATAAAACTGTAGTCAGAGGTTATTCGATTTTTTTGTGTGATTCTCAACTCTGTCCCGTTGAGCCATGATTGGTTCTTTAGTCATTCATTACGAGGCCTCACTGAATTTGGGAGCCTTGTCTGTGCTTGTTACCCAAATTCTCTACCTTCTCTCCTGTAAATGGGATCTTCAATTTTAATTTGGTCCCACTAGTACAACGGAACTCTTAGTGACAGCGGATCCTTTAAATTATTTACCAGCCCACTGTTGAGGGGATGTTTCTTAATGTGAATCAATGAATGGTGCATATTAAATGGTCATCGGATAAGTGGAATAGTTTTTTATGTTCACCTTGGATACAGAGAAAGGACCGCCAGCATGGCCCCAAGGGTGCTTTTATTTAATCTGTGTGCTGCTACAACCATTACCGCTGCATCCGGCCTTAACCAAGTTAAGAAAAACACAAAGAGTAATGTGTTTTAGCTATAATCCTGCACATTCATTCCAACAACAGATGGTCACCACATCCATTCACATATGGAAATTGATACATTGGATATTTTCATTGATAGTCACCCTCTTCTTCCAGTAAACTTGGGAGAGGAGTTAACCCTAACCCAACCAAGGGGATCAAACTGACATTGGTTTTATTCAATTTGCAAAGTTTACAAAGAGATTCAGCCCTTAAAAGGTTTGCCGGTTGAATCAACCCCAAACCAGCACTGGCACCTGCCCAGAACAAGCACTTGGTTTGCTTTGGTCAAAAGGGTGTAAGTCAGATCCAGTTAGGGTTTCTTGCCCAGGTCCATCATCTTTTCCAAATGTGGTGACTTCTGTCTCCAACAAACCAAGATGGCAACAGCTGTAATGTCAGAATAGAGGCCTGAAATCGGTAGTCTACAGATCAATATGTGGTTTGACTTGGTTTCACATAAAGTATGTTATGTAGTTTAAATAATAGCAAAGTGAGTTTCCCTTGGAAGATTGCAGCGCTGTAAGATCTCAATCTCTGTGGGGAACCAAGTCAGCCTCTTCCTACAGAAAGGCCACCTGTTGCTGGGGGGATGTACATAAGGCCAGGCTTACTCTGTGGGTGTTTTCAAATAGCTGAGCCTTTGGCCAGGATGTAAAGGAGCTTCATGGAGGAATTATCTCCAACTGATGACCAGGTCCATCCGGGGAGAAAGCCAGTTTTGGGTGTGTGTGCTCAGCATGGCCGTGGGAGTGTAACACAGGTTCCCCTTGCTCGTCTTTTTACGCTTGTCAGTATTTCTGTCTTGGGAAAGGCACTGATTGTTTTCTTGAAGCACGGATAAGGTTACTCATAATTAATACAGTATGAATGCACCTAATTGTCATGGATCACAACACACAGGAAACCCGCATTTGGTTTGCGACTGTTCTGACTCCACTATGTTAATGTAACCTTTGTACGGTATGTTATCGTATACTGAAAATAACCATGGAGCAGAGGACAGAACGGTGCATTCATGCCTGCTTTTACAAATGGATAATTTGTGGATATGCTACCATTTATTTTACTTTCCTAGTTATACCTCATAGTGTCTAACACTGAGCAGCATTTCTCATTATAGAGACAGACTCCCATTCCAACAGAAATGGCGGAGTGTAGCCGAGAGCTGATTACTTTCTAGTTTTCTCACAGCTGAAAAGGCTAGACAAACTTTGTTTAAGACTGCCGTGCCTGTGTTCAAACGATCTGGTGGTAAAGAGCAGAATTTTAATGTTGGGGTCTGTATTTATCAACCATTTTAGCGTTGGAAGAATCTGTTTCTGAATCGACCGGAATCCTCAGAGGAACGGATATCTGCTGTTCCTCAACTCTTACATGGCTTTGAAGTAAAATGAAAAATATCTTTTTTTTTAATGTGACTTCTTAATCTAGTGTGGCGTCCCCGTATGGCTAGGGGATGAAGGGAGTAACAAAGTTAAATAATAAACTGGGTGTAAATGAGGGGAAGGAAACTCAAAACTCAAAAACGGTAACTTATTTAAACCAGTAAAAACACTAATTAGCCAAGATGCTATTGTCTTTAAGAAAAACCGTCGGTCGTAGCTCATGCGCTCAGGCTCTCTGCATGTCACGGTCGCCCCAGCCCACTGGCATCCGTGGCAACTTATACTGGTTTGCCTAAGTGGCAAGCAGCCTCGGGTGTGGCGCTCCACACACCGATGATCAGGATGAGGGTGTCACCTGAATGGGGCGGAGAAAACACAACACAAAACACACCCACAGCACTGGAGCCGTAACATCTAGAGTGTTAAAATATTGTACAAAATCTGCCAAAATGGGATGGCGGAGCACTGTAGGAGAGCTGCAGAGCTTGTCGGCAGGATGCAAACACAAAGACAGATGTTATGACAGAAGATACGATTTATTATTCTTGAAGGATAAAACACTTCTGAAAATGTTAACTCATCTTTCCTCTCGTGGAGGTTACATCAAGGGCAATACAATGTTCACGATTGTTTACATTAAAGAAAGACATTTTATCGCTCACAAGATTTGACCCGATTAACACCACATCCACCGGCAGACAAAGAAGCAACTTTAAAGATTTACAGAGATGCAGTTTTTTTTTTTTTTTTTTGACAGACAAGAATAGATCAGTGTTGGTCCTGATCAGATCCTGGTGCCAAGCAGGAAAAGTTCAAATATTTTTAAGCTGATTCTTGTGCAAATATCTACTTAATCATGAGCTAATTATACAATCATCGTTTCAAATAATTTTGATATGATCAGTTAAAGCACAGCAATGTGTGACAAGTAGGCCATTTAATCACATACAAATGGTGCTCGATAGCTTACATGATTAATGCAGCTATATTACTCCTGTCTCTAATGCCCTCTTGTATGTGGTCCAACCTCTCTGTATCTATCCACCTCTGTATGTCTCATGCATTGATGACTCGAGAAACATGTGTCATACTTGATATAACATCTAAATTTAGACCTTAACACACTGAAGCAATTATTATATTCATTGTAGAGGATTACATTTTGTGGTCTGTGCCGAGTAAAACTTTTTGACATTCACCTCATGATTTCAATCAAAACCAGTGCTTTGTGTTGTGAAACACTTTATTCTATACAATGAAATGAAAGTCTCCCCATCAAAGTGTTGTTGTTCTTCACAGTGAGTGCTTACCATTGCTTTTTGTTTTTCCTCTGATGTTTGGGCAGCCTGCTAATTTGCTCCCAGAGGCCTGTGTTTGTCTAATAGTTTAATTGGCTAGGCTGTGCACCTGTTTGGCAGCACAGGTGGCCACAGGGCCATTGTGCTGAGGGCCTTATCTCCCAGGCAGTTCCACACAGGTGTGTGGCATGCAGCCTTTGCAGATCCACCCACAGATGGCATCGCCTGGAGCATCCGCCGCTTACTCTGTTTCCACTATCTTCTTCTCGGCTGCCATGTTTTCCACTTCTCTCTCTGTCAAAAATTTCCCCAGCCAATTATTTATCCCCTACTTCATTCTCTCCCTTTTAATTTTTTCATTTGGATACTCTCTTCTTAATTTAGAAGTGTCAGATTGACTAGCCACTTTTCATTAATTTCTTAATCCACTGACGTGAGTAAGATGCCAATTTACAGGAAAATTACAACCCTCTTATTTTTCCATTAAGTGGGAGAGAAATCCTGCTGTGTCTCAGTCCGGCATTCTTAGTCACTGTCATTTCTCAGTTTATTTCCTCTCCGTCTCGCACATGTGAAAACTGTGATTAGATCCATGAAAAAAAAAATACATCAAGGAATTAAATCTCTCGATAGGCAACACATATTTTTCTTTATTTTTTTCTTTTGTGTCATGTACTTTTAAAATTTTGCCTTTACAAGATCTGGCATACCCTCCTTTCACACTTAGTTTGATCATTTCACTCAGATTCATTTCAGCTCTGCAGCAGTGAGGTTAAAGCTCGCTTCCTCTGATCTAACTCAGCTGCTGCTCCATCAACTGACTTTCTCATATAAAAATAGGAGAGTGGTTTTAGTGGGTTTGGGCAGCGGAGCACACATCCACGTCCCCAGCTCCGGCGTTCCCTGTGTTCAGCCTACAGCATTACACTATGACTCCGTCAAATCCCGACAGTGACTTCCATATTAGATCTGCAAGCTCTCAGATCCCTAAGACACATTTAAGCAAAATTGAACTGGGCTCCTAACTTTTCATTATGTGAAATCTTCACGGTGCGAGTCAGACATTTTCTCGAGGGCATTTTCTTGTGGGGGTCTTTTTTTTTTTGTGCAGGCGGGAGACATTTGCTGACACCAGAGTTTCTCTCTGTGTCTGGGTACTCAAGGTGCGGGTTGTTGTGATGATCTTGCTGCTCCGCCACACAGGGTGTCTCTGAGTCTTGAATCAGTCTCACCAGCTTTTCTCAGCTGAATGCTTTCGAGCCGAGCAGCAAGGGTTGCATGGAACACTAGTAATGGGCTTTTTACGAGCTTTGAAGTTACTATGCCCGCTAACAGAAAGCTGCTCGTCCCATTGACTGTCTGTCCTAATGCCCAGCTTGATAAAGCATTGAGGAAAACACGCCGAGAAACACTCGAATGTCTGCCAAGTACGGCGGTGGTTCTCGTTGTATAATGCTGGAGCAAAAATCCCTCGAAGAACTCAAAATCCTTCATTTTATAATCTATGATTCTAATAGTCAAGAGAGCGTTTATGTGACCACCACTGTTATTTATCGACCGTCTAACTACAGTCTCATCCTGCTCTCGTTTATTTGAATTGTGAAATGCCTAGTTAAAGGTGAAAAGGTTTTACTGAACTTGATTGCCGTTACGTTTTAATTGTACTCATAGAATTAAAACCAAGGCAAAAAGGTGCCAAAAAGCCACTCCCTCGGCACAAATTTTCTTTTATTAGCAGCACTAGCTGGTCTTCATATAATCTCAGCTCTTCCTCCCTCGGCCTCCTCAGTCCACTGCGTTCACGTCAGCGAGTAACGGCAGCACAAAGCCAGTCCATCTGTCCGACTGTTAGAACAAATGTGAGAACCTAAACGTCTCGCAGGCTGTATACGGTATACACCCCTGACAGCTCCGGCCAGAAATCTTGTCTGGCACAGGCGTAAAGTGTGAGTAGTGGCAATGAGCTAATACCGCACTGATGAATGGCACTCGTGTGAGGATTTAGGTACAGTAGACATCAATGGGCCGGCTCTGTCCGACAGAGATTCTTCACAGAGATGAATAACCGTTTCAACTCTGTCATTTTTGATGTGGAAATAGCTCCCTATCTCTGTGAATCATCCATAATTGATCCTCTTGATTCACTTTGTTACCCTGGACAGTGCTTTTGTAAGCTCAATCAGACTCCTTGTCGATTCGGGAATTTTAAATATAGCTTAAGAAAAAAAACAGATGTCCTCAGTGGAGTTCAAGGGGGACAGGCTACCTCAGGACACATGACAGTCTGACGTCTTTGAAATTTCTGGATCAAGCACCGTCTCTTCCCCATCCCATCACTTTGTAGAGTAATGGAAAAATAGCAATTTGACTTTCTTTTTTTTTTTGCTACCATGGCGATTGAGATTTAACATCTTCAAGGAAGGAATGAGGAAGGAAGGAAGGAGGAGAGACACAAGATATCCAAAAATCTAACCTGTCAGGTTCCGTAAAATACAACCCCAGAGAAGTAAAGTGAAGGTGGAAGCTTTCCAGTGGGGTAATTTTCTTTCCACTACGCTGGTGGAATCTAGTCTCTGGACTCCCAGTGTTATTACAACCCAAGTTCACCCTCCAGGCCTCAGACTGGTTTGCCCTGTCACTTGTCAAGGAGAAATAAGACAGGAACGATTTGGAAATTACATGACCATGTTGCAGAAGTCTGAAGGCAACGATTTTCCTGCTCCTGAGCTTTTTTTTTTAAAGCAACAGAAGTCATTCACTCATTAGTGAATCCACAATTATTGTTGTCAGGATGGTGCAATCAGTCTTGTTTTATGGCATCCAGAGAGTTTTATTCGACTGTTAAATTTGGCACAAATGTTACGACACTGTCTTCAACAGACGTGACCAGCAGTTAGAAATGAGCAAGTTAACTACTTTTTACCCTTGCGGCTGACTTCAACATCGACGTTCGTCCTATTCTTCCTCAGAGGCAGTGAAAACGATTTTGAAGACATAAATGTCCTCAGTGTCTGGGTATATTTTAAGAGTGATGCCTATTTCATTTTATGACACCATCTGTTAACCTCCGAGATACCCATATCGGCTGCGGCCCCAAAGTGATACATACATAATTCAGAAATATCTGTTTCTGAATTTTTTGAAGGACGAATTTTGGGGCGACTGTGGCTCAGGAGGTAGAGGGGGCCCATCCACTAATCAGAAGGTCGTTGGTTTTGATCCTCCGCTACTCCAGCCTGTGTGAAGTGTCTTTGGGCAAGAAAAGAATCCCAAATGGCTGTTTGTGTGAATGGCTGATTGCGACATGTGTTATAAAGTGCTTTGAGTAATTGGCAGACTCAAGCAACTGTATATAAATGCTGTCCAATTACCGTGGTGCCTCTGGACACAATGCAGTAAACTGCATTTCTGGGTGTTTACATGCATTAAACAGTACAGCTTGACAACATTTGCTAAAGTATATCCAACCTGCTGGTAATATATATATATATTTTTTTCTCTTATATGCGGCATATCCCAGAATCCCACATGACTTGAGCCCGTATCTGAGCCGGAAATCTGTCCCATCTGGTCCAAGCTGACAGAGTGACACGTTTTTGTTCCCAGTCTTGAGCTGGGGAATAAAAGCATTTATCAACTCTCCCAACCTTCTGAAGTCGCCTCGCCTGCTCCAGGATCTGGGAAAGCTGCAAAGCTGTCCGAATGTGTTAGTTGTTCTCAGCAGATATCAAATGATAACACAAACTTATGCACACATCCTGGGAGGCGTACACTGACACTCTGCAAGGGGTTTTATACATCTACTGTATAAGGTGACAGCGACTTGAACTAAATGGCAACTTTATGGCTTTGAAAATAGAATCCGTTCCTTCAAAGAAGTGCTTGCCACTGCATTTCCTTCTCCTCCCTGAAAGATGAAACTCATCTCTGCACGAGCCTGAGGAATGTGCAGATACATCACATCAAACGTGATGATCCTCACTGTGATCTTCCGCACGACACATACAGATTTTTACGGTGCACTGAACGGGTACATTAATTGGTCTAATCAACCCGCAATCCACCAGTAGTGCTGCTGGTTTCTGTATACCACCACACAGCAGCAGTGAGGGTTGTTATGTTAGGAATCCTTGGTGGCGTTCAGGGGATAATTAGAAATTTCCAGAGTGTTTTGCACTCCGCGGGGGGTCATTTCAAAGTGACTGGGGAGCATGGTGTGCTGTCAGCCGGCTGCACCTCCTCGCTGATTCAGTTCTGATAGAGACCTGCACTCCCCAGTCTCTCGCACACGTACAGATTACCGCCTCCATTGAGTTTTGTTTTGCATCACCGTGCATACAGACACACAAGGAGACACACACGGCCACCTTCAGTTCCACCAGGAGAGGCTGAACATTTATGTCGTAGGCTCTTTCTTAGAGCCCCGGTTTGGAATCAAGCTGAGAATCGAACGCCATTAGGAGTTCAGAGTGCTCCTTTTGAGAACTGCACCGCTGCTGTTCCTATGCCTGCTTGTCTATGCCAGCAATCACATTCTTGTAGTGCTGACACCAGGAATATTGTCATCAGACTGGGGTACTGGCTTTAGTACCAATATCCCATTTCAGGACCGTTTTAATTTGAACAGTTCCTTTGCGGTGGCTCAGTTCATATTTTACATTACATGTGTATTATAATGAAATATCAGCTGAAGAGAACACATTTCCTGAAGTAAAGTAAAAAGGCAAATTGGTTCCATGCTGTGATGCATTATATGTACGAACTGTGCCAGCCAGAGAGCTGAGATCATATCAGGAGAGCGAAGTGGAGCGTCTAAGCTTCTGCGCATGTTACCTGGAGTTACATGCGACAGACACGAGCCTCCCCTTGTTCCCTGTGAGGGACAGCACAGGTCACTGACTTTGGTTCTATGTTTGTGTAAATGCTGGATGCACAGTGTGTCGGTCATACTTGGTGCGTTTTAAGCATTTTTGGGGGGAACCTTGGTTCTACCATATCCATCAACTATAGATAGAATAGATTCTGAATATTTGAAATGGTTTTAATTCAAATGTTCTGCCATATCAAAAAGCAAATAATCCCGGGGTGTTTTTGCTCTCCTCTCTGACAGCCAGTTGACACAGGCAGCGTTGCGGTTCCCACAGAGCACAACAATTATTGACAATGAAAATAATGGAGTGTTTTCAAATCAGATAAATCAAAGCTGCAAAGGACACGTCAGAAAAAAGAACAAAACTGTCGCCCTTAATTGCTCCTTAAGGAGTTACTCATTGTTGAGATGCAATGAACAGAAAAAAAGTACAGTTCATATTTTTATCTATTATCTGCCATCTGATATGCCCCGTGCTTTATAGTTATTTCAGCCGGCCATTAAATTGATCAGAGTATAATGTAGCTCCATGTTTGGCATGGTAAATCACAGAGCAGACACTGCTGGTGCTCGGTTTCAAGCTATAATGTTCAGAGCTATTTGTTGCGCGGGGCTCTGGGCCTCGATTTGGAGTCCCGCAGCACTGAATAGGTGAGTAGTCCCACAGAGGGACAGTTGTACGGCCTTGCCTGTAATACAATATGAAAGATATTGCACTTGCACAGAAGCTTTCAATAACAAAGCTCCCCACCTAGCCATGATGGAATAATAAAACTCCTCTATAGACTGAAATCAAGGCGCGTACGAGCCATCTGAACACGAGACCGGCGATCAGTCAAACAGAAAGGTTGAGAGAGTGTCTGCCTCTCACTTTTTTCTCTCGTCGCTGTTGAGTCACTTGCTGTGGCTGGTGATGCGCAGTAATCTTTTCATCATGTACTAACATTTCCCTTGCCAAGTATTTGCAGAACTCGACACACACGCTACACGTTTTTTTTTTCTCCCCACACCCTCTGCTTTGAATATCTGCCCTCACATTTAGCAATGCATCAGTTTCTACATACATTACGCCATCACTCCTTGTGCTCCCTTTATCCTTGACACTTCCTTGGCACTAGGGTCACCGATCTGTCCACTCAATCATGTATGTGTGTGACAGGGCAAGTAAAAAGAAAAGTATCATGTGACTGTATGGTTAGTATAGCGACTGAATGGTTGTTGCCGCTCATTTTGTACCTGAAAAGAAGAAAACCTTGAGGTGCAGTTTGAAGTGAGCTGCGCCTGAACGATGGGCCGAGGAGGTGATTGAGTTTTTTAAAAGGTTCACTTCTGTTTACCTTGAAAACACTGCAAATATATAAACAGGTTGATATAAAGTGCACACTTGCCAATATACATACACATCTGCTATTGTGGCGCTGTCGCCTCACAGCAACGTGGCCTTGGCCATGTGGGAGGGTTCTGTTTGGCGTTAGCATGTTCTCCAGCCTTTTTCTCCCTCGGTGTCTATGTGTATGTATGTGTTTGCGTTGTGATAGGCTGCTGACCTGCCCCCCCGGTGCCCCCTGCCTCTCACAAAATGCATGATGGGATGGGCTCGAGTTCCCCTGTGACCCCGAAAAGGATAAGCAGTGTAGATATTGGACGGATGGATGAATATTTGCTCATGCATAACTACATTTGTTATGTCAGCGCATGTCAGAAAGTCAATAACGCCTTTTGGTCTTATGGGGATCAAATGCCATTTCACAGAAAAGACGGATTGGCACCTCACTGCTCGGCATTTCGACTTTGTTACAATAAAGACACGTCCGCGACATAATGGACACTCGGCGAGCACACATCTTGCTAGTGAACATGTTTGTTTATATCTAAACTCTTGTTTCTGGGGCTTAACTGTGAGGCTTCCTGTGCATACATTTTTATAGCAGTTAGCATGACTACAACATAATTGCATCATGCCATTAGAAATACAGCAAAATACAAAGAAATTGCTTCCCTAAGACCGACCATGAATTTTTCATTTTGCCCGCGGGATTTACATGACTGCAGAAAGTAACACAATTTGGTGCCACTTAACTAGAGGATTATAGCCATCAATATTAGATGAACAAGTTCTCCCACAAGTTAATGAAATCTCTGGATGTATGCCCACATTAGGAGAAAGAGGCTGATAAGAAAGAGATCCGATCTCTTGTTTTCTTTACCGTTGAATTGCTACATCGCGCCCCCCCGAGGAACAAGTCCGTTGTGTTTGACCAAACACGAGCGGGTAGCCACCTTTTTAATTGCTGCCCTACTTCCTGAGCAACACAGGTTATCTGATTAGGATACCCCCCGGCAATACTGTAAGCTTGTAACCTTCAGCGAAGCCAATACTGGTAGGCCAGTTAAGACGGGTTGTAACATTATTTTTGCTACACGTAGGAGTCACTGTTGTTGTGTTGTTAGTACTGCTTTTTTGTCTGTTGATAGTTGTAATAGTATGCTGTCCACTGAGGCACGAGTCTCTCCAAAGAACAGAGACAAGGGACTTCATAGCCTCAGGACAAGCACTGTAGAAGTACCATCTTTCATTTTCTTTGTGGTAACTTTGGGGACATTTAGAAGGCAAGCTGCAGAGGACCTGAGGGTATACGTGAGGGGACAGAAAATGATAGACAGTCTGGGATGTAAGGGAGGAGTCAAAACATTTAGTGCCTTCAGAACCTTGAGGACGACCGCATTATGTTGCAAACTGCAGCAAGACATACATTTTTGATGAAAAAATATCCAGCACAGACAATCCCAATCTGTCTGTTCAGTTTTCCGTCCAACAATAATAGAGGGAAGGTAAACACGGAGCAGGCATTAGGCTTTTTTCCCGCCAACATCTGTTGCAAAATATTCTAATTTGCCTTCTGTTTTAATGAGTGCAACTTCTCTGTCGAAGGTGTTTATTAGTTAAGCTCTCAGGGTTGTTTTGTGAATAATTCCTGTATCTGTGATGTTTCCCTACAGGAGTGAATGTGTTTGTTCTAGATTAATCTTCTTCAAGTTTTTTTGCTCTCTCTTCATGTGATGTTTGATAAAGCGAGTATCAGAACCATTCAAAACATTCTGACTCACTAGGTATCGCTATATCGAGAATATTACACTCGTCTGTTTTTTTTTCTTTCTTTTTTTTTTTCCCATGTTGCAGCATCGGTTTTATTTCATTAGAAAACATTCCAATATTCGCCAATGTGGTTATCAGATGATATATAAAAGAGCCGGAATATTTAACAGTTAGACAAACATATTTAATGTTTAAAATGACATTAATGCAGTGAAACAGTAAACTGGAATGTAATAATAATAAATGACCCTCGAGTGTGTATGCACAGTATGTAAGCTCATTTCCAAACATACCAGATGTTCAGTTCCTCTTATTTTCCTGCAGAGCCGCTCCATTAATTGATTCAATGCTTTATCTCTATGCTAAATGAAGAGTTTTGGGGTTTTGGACTGTTGCTTGGACAAAAGAAAAAAATAACAATATAAAGATGCCACTTGAGGCTCTGGTAAACTGGTAAATTTAACATATTTTGATATTTTAAAACCTTAATGATTAATCAACTAATCATGACAATAGTCAGCATATTTAAGTACACACTGGAGGCAAAGAGACAAAGAAAAAGAACTCAACGAGAGTCAGCATCTAGTCATAATTACTACATTTATAGAAAAGAAGATATTTGTGCAAATGCATCACTTTAATAAAAATGATTAGAGGTTTGATTAAAGCATAAATACACACTCTTTAAAAGGTAGAGTGAAACATTTCATGTACAAATACTATACATTTCCACCTTCTTTGCTGCGGTAACCTGATTACTTGCACAGCATGACATGGTAATTATGTGGAACCTCCACTTGTTCTTATTGCAGAGGACAAAGCATTTTTCTTTCTCCGGTGTTGTTCACACACACACACACACACACACACACACACACACACAAAACACACATACATACACCTTGGTGCATGCCGCATTCCCGAAATCTCATATTGCAGTTGCACTGTGTAATAAACCAAATTTTTTCTTCACAAATATTGGTTCCGTTTCCAGCTCTCTGAAGACTGACATTTACCATCATTACTAAGGAGCATAAACAAAGACTGTGGATTTACTGAGTAGTGCTCCCTCAGTCATGTCGCCTCCTCTCCCTCTTTGTTGTCCCAGTCTCTAATTTACTTGTACCACCTCTGTATCACAAATACATATAACTGCACTGTTATTCTGCAGTAAACTGAGCCAGTTTGTTCTTTCTTCTTTAATGGCCTTAAATATGTGCTGGAAGGAAGCATTCGAGCTGCACGGTTCATTGTCAGCAGACATTTATAGATGTGCAACATTATGATGTTTTGTTTTTTATTAAGAAAACAGATCATCATTATACACAACACTAAATATCAATAACTTATAAATTGGTTTTGCTCGTGCTAATGAAATTTGAGCGATGGAAGGTGGTGGGGGGGCCTCATAGTGGGTGCTAATTTTGTCACCGATCACACAAATACCTCACCTCAACTTTGCCACTTGCCTCCGGCTAATGCATCTCGTCCCTAATTGAGGGTCTCTTCCAACTCACTGAGTCAATACAAATGACTTTAATACTCAAACCATTATTATTTCAAATCATTGTCAAAACGGCGGGATAAATCATTGACTTGTGCCCCGTTAATGTCAGAAAATTGCTCCATGCATTTTGCGTTATTGACAGTTAGCGCCCTGAAAACAAGTGACACTAATGACATAATCTGCCTGTGACCACACGGTCCCTCCCAGCCTCCTCCCGCCTCTCTCTCTCTCTCTCTCTCTCTCTCTCTCTCCCCCTCTTCCTCGCGCTTAGACAAACGGGCTCATCTGTACTGGATCATTTGCCGTCTCCTGATACGCTGCGGTTTATAGCCAATTATCTCTCGCGATCCATTATCGATTACAGTGTTATCTTTCTTGCATTGCTTAATCTTTTGGCACAGGAACATAGCAGCTCACTGGGGGGCCTCGATACAAACTGCTTAGCGATGGGAACACTAGTTAAGATGGATGGCTGTTCATTTGCTTGTAGATGGGTACAGTTTAAATCCAAACTCATTCCGACTGTATTCAGCGGTGGGGAGGGAAGGGTGGTTTTTGATTTGCAGCGCTCCCTGTTAGGAATTAAAAACTACAACAGTCAATTTATCCAAGTGAGTGTTTAAACTCTTGATATTAGTCTGAATGACTGATTTCCTCTGAGCTTAATGCAATATTGTTTGTGTTTGCCTCCGTCTGTGAATCAACATGGCTCACAATAAACCAGCAGGGCAATAATAATTCTGACTGAATATTGGGTGACTGATTTTTTTGGTTTGTCTGCTCTCTCTTCTCTCTAGTTGGGTTAATAACTTCGGTCATGAGGGTCTCGGCCTTCTCCTGGATGCTTTGGAGAAGCACCTGGACAAGAAGCAGTGAGTGATCTTCTATGACATCCAACCATTGTGCTTTTTTTTTTTCTTTTTTTTTATCGTACCACGTTCTGTGTATGCATTCACAATGTCCTTCTCCTATGTTTTCTGTTTTTCAGGCAGGAGAATATTGACAAACGGAACCAGCATAAACTCATCCAGTGCTTGAAAGCTTTCATGAACAACAAGGTTTGTATGAGCGAGCGATGACACACAACTTATTGATCATGTATTGAACTCCACGTCAACGGAAGCATGGAACGGCCGTGCTTGCAATTATTTGGCTTTAATGCTTTGTTTGAGATCACAAGTTAACGATTCTGTTGCATGGAGAAAACTAGACAATCGACTTGTTATCACGAGAAAAAAAAAGGTTGTTTCCTCTTATTAGTTATAGTGTCATATCTAGGTTCTGTTATAGATTTCTTATTAATCCTGGATGACCTTACGTAATTCAAAGAAAGCTGCCGCCCTGAAGATGTAATTATGGTAAAATTCGCTAAAGTTAATGTCTAGTATTCTGTATCACTCACTAAGGAGCACAAAATAAGGAAAGAGGCCTCTCTTTGTACACTTAAATGTGTCTAATAATAGCTCAGGTGGCCAGAATACCAAACCTGATTTGAATGTGGACGCTTGACAAGCGCAGGATAATGAGACAGTAAAGTGAGGCTAATTTTACCATCTCGAGCCCACAGCCTCGGATCTTTTAATTATCCTTTTTGGGATGGTCTGGCTCATTTCTCAAAAGTGGCACACATTTCAAGGATAGATGGACTATTGATATTCCTTCTCTTAGACTTATTCCCCACACGTGGTCATCTCTGCCCATTCTTTCAGATGTGGGAGACTAAAAGGTACAGGAGACTATAAGTATTTGTCCCTGTAGTCCTGTCCTGAATTGAATTAATTCATCATCCTCTCCATTCTTTTTTTTTTTTTTTTCCCATGGCCTCGTTGTCCCTCCTTAAAGGAAAATTAGGGCTAACTAGAATTTACGTACATTAGCGCTTCTTTGTGTAATTCATTTTTTACCTGAAGTGAATGCAAATGCTCTCATTATTTATACCCAATGGCCCTTTTTCTCCTCCCCACCTCCTGCCTGTCATGGCTCACAGTATGGACTGCAAAGGATCCTGGGAGATGAGCGGAGCCTGTTGCTGTTGGCACGAGCCATTGACCCCAAACAGACCAACATGATGACAGAGATCGTCAAGATTCTCTCTGCCTTCTGTATTATCGGAGAGGAAAACATGTAAGTTGTCTAATTGTCCAATCACATTTGTCAACACACCTTCTCCTGTCATCCAAAATGTTACGGGGACGTCAAGAGTTTCAGTACGTATATAGACATACTGTCAGTAAGAAAAAGATTTTGCCACAGTCGAAGGTTCAACAGTTCAACCTAAAATCAGAAGCACATTTTTCCTCTATCCACTTTGATTGTTTTGGTGTGAGTTCAAACATAAAACCTCTCACCACAAGGTCTGTGGGTTAGCTTCCTAACAGGGTCATAATATAAGGAAAGAAACATTGTTGTTGAGATTTTCAAATTAGTGTTTTTTTGGAGCTTTGAGCACCACAAGCCGGGTGCGAGTAGACCCGACGTATCTGCAGCCGATACCTCTAAATAGTCAGTAGCTCACACAAAAAACACACGGATAAATAGCACTACAGGTAAAAGGAAAAATTTCCTGTGGGGTGAACTGTGCAAGGGTTTTGAAATATCTCAGATTTAAGTGATGGATGTTTAAAAACCTAAAACTACACGCAGTCTTCTTCTCCCTCTTACCTAAGTGTAGGGAGCACGCTTCCCTAACCTCCATTCAAAGTTATAAGTGAGTTTGCTGCATTCAGAGTTGTGCGAGGGACATATTTCCCAATCTTCCTCAGTAAATCACAGCTGATATGGAAACAGCACAACACCATTTCAAAATCCTGAGTGACGGAAAAAAAAAAGAAAAGAAATAATAACGATGAGAGAGATACGGTCCATCTCCGGTGTGTTTGCATGCTCCGTAATGTTTCTGAAACAGGTAGAGGGAAGGAGACGGCTGCTTCTTGTAAACACCATGATATCACTACTTTTTTTTTAGAAATCATCTCCCGTGGCGTGTCCTCAGACGGAGATTTGACTGCGTGCATGCATGTTTACCCCCCCTGTGAAACACACACTGCATTTACAGATGAACTCGGAAGGTATATAGAAACCTTTTTGGGGTCACATGGTCAGATGATGCAGTTCAGTCTCTTTAATGTGTTGAGCTACTCAGTGTAGTTTGCCATGGACACACAACCCAGCTGACAGCTTATAAATTGGATTTAGGGGAGCGTTTTTTATTGTTTCCCAAAGGGCCAGACTAGAATAACAATGGCACTTCAAAGTCAGTCTGTATGCAGTGGTGGAAACAAACAAACCCACAAATTCTGCTGGAGAAGCTGAGTTCAGCAGTGTGTCTCATATCTCTGACCATCCGAACGGGCCTTTATGCCTGTAGTTCTCTGACTCTGTACAGTGTGTCTGGCGGCAAGTGTTATGATAGATGTTAATTAGCAAAATGCGTGTGAATCCTGTAATTACCGCCGATTTCATCCTGCTTGTTTTTGAAAATGTTTTACTTCTATTCATTAAAAAAAAATCACAATTGTGTTCAGTCACAACCTAAAACATATATACAACCATTAAACAGACATTTACTCTGCAAGCATACAGCAAACCTACATATTAAGTATGCTTTCTATAGGGCTGTAACAATTAGTAGTTTAATTGATTGGTCTATCAATAATCAATTAATCATCTCAGTAATTTTTCAAGCTTAATTTCCGAAATGTCTTTAAAGGTGCAATGTGTAAGAATTGGTACCCTCTCGTAGTCATACACACAGGGGGCAACCTACCAGCTGAGTCACTGCTAACTGCTGCTAACTATAGATGCTGTTAGCTAGTTAGCTTTGTGAGCCGTGCAGCTAGTTAGCGATCTGGACTGGGAGCTGGCAGTGGTATTGTGGAACAGGACATGCCGGGGCTCACTGGTTAACTTGCTAACTTCAATAGATATGACTGATATGATGTCCTAAATCTAATTTCTTCACATTCTGTTGATAATTTTAGCTACTTACGTTCGAGCTCAGGACAGTTGCGATTTTAAATTGAAATTTGTGAATTAATCGATAAATCTTGGAAATAATCGGAATACAAATCAGTAATAAACATAGTCGTCAGTTGCAGCTCTTTATTTCTATTACAAAACTAACCGTTTCAATTATTGTACAAAATATTGCAATGTGATTTGCAATACTTAGAGCACTGTAGGGCCTGTTGGCAATTTTAATTAAGAGCATAAATCACTGCTAATTCATGTTGTGATGCTTTGCATAATTGCATGAGGTGTTTTCCCCCTTAATTTGGGTCAAACACGTTAACAATGCCAACATTACAACTGGTGGCAGAACCCGCAGCAGCCTCCAATGTTGGCACAGATGGAAATGAATCACTTAATGTGCTAAATTACAGCTTTACAAGGTTAAACAAATTTCAAGTACTTTTGGGGAATTCAAAACAGACAACCAATCCCAATCGTTTTGATTTAAAGTTTTGTCTTGAATCTATTATTGCTCAGTCAGCTCAGTTCGATTTCATCATGACTTTTGCTAAATAGATGCAGTTGAATCAGTGCCTAATCAATGCGGCGCCTCATATGAATGTTGTCTATTACAGTCACCGCTTGAACACTCAGACAGACTTCTGCTGCTCGCACCCAAACACACACGGCTATATTTAACTACATACACTGAGTATAGATAATAAAAAATCTTGTTGCCTCTCTCTCAGTCTGTGTCTGTCTCTCCATCCTCAAAGTCTTCCAGAGTAGGTTGAAGTAAACACGGAAATCTCTGCCATGATCACAGGCCTGCATTAAAATGTACGTATCCTGTAGAAATGACAGCCAAAGGAGCTGAGGCGTCACTTTCTCTCGCTCAGAAAAAAAACTTCTCTGCC
Source organism: Sparus aurata (assembly GCF_900880675.1). Classification (NCBI taxonomy): domain Eukaryota; kingdom Metazoa; phylum Chordata; class Actinopteri; order Spariformes; family Sparidae; genus Sparus; species Sparus aurata. The sequence goes on along the minus strand of NC_044204.1, from coordinate 31,225,838 downwards.
AACCAATGTTGTGACGCTGGCTCATGTTCAACACCCACTTCAGCTGACAGCGTCAAAAGGCAACACGACAAGTTAAGCAGATCTATCTCGCCTGTTTTGAAGCGCCGTCTGAACTGGCTTTAAAGCTGCTCAGTATGCAGCTCCCGATGCCTGTCTGTGACTCTGTAACCCCTATCACAGAGCATGGCCGTTCCATTTATCTCTGTTTCAGGCTTACTCGACACATATAGTCCCGTTGGTCAGACGCATGATTTCCTTGCTTACAAAACCCTGGAAGGGTTTTGGTTTGATACAAGGTAGTAAAAATGGCAAATGGAAGCCCATGTGGCGTGTGTACATACCCGCTCGCATGTGCATAAATTGACCGATTTCTACAGCCGACATTACGTGTGACTATTTGTTTCTCAATTATATTATTTGAACAGCAGGAGGGACTTGTGTGACAGGCTGAGAGCTCTTTTGTATCCACCAGGTTGAGGACAGGGGAGTTAATCTGTTCAATTTTTTAATTGATGAAGGCACAATAGAAAATGTGGTCCTGCAGTGACACCGAGACCAACTGTTAGCAATTATTATGTACTCACTGAGTAGATAACTAACAGAAATAATTTACATAAGTGCTTTTAAGACATGCATTTACTTTTATGGCAGTCCCGTTCGTGTTTGTGAGTTCAGCAGCGCAGAATTTCTGTTTCGTTCACGATTTAAAGGCTGGAATTGTCCAAAGCGCTATTTAGCCGAGCAGCCTTGAGCCCTTATAAGTACTCTAATTTTCTTACCTTCTCAATAAGTGTGTTTGCGCATTAGTCTGGCAGTCCCTGTAATAATTTGCACCCTTTCTCACCCAGCCAAATACACTCTGCCTCAATTGCTTTGACTACAGAACACATTTGCAGTAAAAACCCTGTTTTTTGTCTCCCATCACCTTAGTAACAAGCACAATCAAGTTAAAATTGGGTACTACTGCAATAATAGGCCAGATTGCATACAAAGAGGTGGAAAGCGGTCGCATTTGTCAGGGTCGCCAAAGACTGGCCGAGCAAATGTCCACACCGGCACACACGCGGGAAGATAAGATACATGGTGTTTGAGCTGAAAATTGTGAGTAAATGTCCTGTCAGTGAGGTGATAAAAGTGTTTGTTGACTTTTGTGTTGTGCCCTGCTCCCTGTCGTCTGTTTTCTTCCAGCCTGGATAAGATTCTGGCTGCCATGACAATTGCTGCAGAGAGGAACAATAAAGAGAGATTTGCTTCAATTGTTGAAGGGCTGGAGAACCACGAGGCCCAGCAGCTCCAGGTTTGGAATCACACACCAAAAAAAGCTTTTTTAACATCACAAGTTAATATTCCTCCTGTATTCACCACTGCCTTTTTATTAGATTATTTCTGTTGGAGTACAAAAGTGACTTTTAATGGTTCATAGCCAAAACAGTAACCTCTGTATCACCGCTCTGAATGCTCTATTATTCCGTGATACAGTTCGTTTTCAGGATGGCTTTATTAGTCATACACACAATGACTCTCACTACCCAACCTTACAAAAGAAGCCTGTGAACAAAAGCAGGAATTCTGCCATGTACAGTGGGGAGAAAAGCTGACGCAGCCACACGGATTCTGTTTCGACGCGAGGACCACGTGCGGTGCCAGATGTGACTGAAATTGGCAGTTGTGTCACTCTGAGGCCTTTTCTTCCTCAGCCTGAGCTGTCTTCACACATGTGTTCTTCTGTGCTTCTCTTCCCTGTCTTTGGTTCACTTGTCAACCCCACTGCACCTCATGCACATGATGGGATGTGATCGCCGGTCTATTGAAATGCACCCGGAGCTCCGCCGCCACTGCTTTAATCAAAAACACCTGCCTCCGCCGAGCTACCCAATTCTTTTTTTTCCTTTGTGAACATCAGGAAAATGATAATAAAATAGCAGAGAGGTTAACTTCCTGCGAGCTTTTTAGTCTTCCTTCACTCTTTCTCACATTTTCTGCTCCTTTCACTACCAGGATCGTTTTTCTCACATTTTACAAATACCTCCGCTCGTTTTTTTGTTTTTTTTTGTTTTCTTTTTCCCAGGCTGCTGTCAAGTCGCGTCTCAGAGGACTCGTGAAAGGGCGACTCAAGCGTCATACCTCTCTTAATTGTCACTGCTATTCTTCAGCAGCAGGGAAAACTATATAACAGCCATAAACGCACAGCTTACGACAGGTTTTTGCGAAACCAAAAGCAGGGAATTAGTTAAGGAATTACCCGTTTTAACTGCAGGGATTGTGAAGTCATGAAGGAAAAGTCATGAAGGAAACTGATGAGGCGGGTGCTGGAAGCCAAAGTAGATATTCTTTTATTAGGAGGCTGTTGTTTTTCCTTTAAATTTTGCCATTAATGAAATGAAGCTCTGCTAATTGTGAAGTAAATTAAAATGCTCTGCTGATACAGGGGGTTCGAGGAAATTAATAGACTTTTCATCCAAAACCGGTGATGGGCTCTTGAAGTAGACTTTGCTAATGTGATTAAAATGTGTTTTGCTGTAGCTGAGGCTACACTCGTCTCTCGTGCGCGAGAGAAACTCCGCATTTCAACTTTAAAACCACCCCAGCAGTGCCACTTTTAATTACGATGTTTGGTAACAACCCTATGGTGCCACTGCAGCTCTCTAAACCTAGCGCTGATAACGCCCGCCACCCCGACGCGGACGCTTCCCACTCCACAAAACATGACTGAGGTATGTTTGAGGTGCTTGATGTAAGTATCAATTTATATGCCGGAGAAGAGAAAGAATTTTTCATGAGCTCCGTGGCTTTCTTCACTCACATAAATTCTGTGAAGATTCGGTGGAGGTTCTTTTATGTGTCTGGCCTCTGGTGGCTACAGTAAAATGTCATGTTTCAATGCACAGATCTTGCTTCGAGGCCCTCGAGCTTTTTTTTTTTTTTGGCACGGAAAAGTCTGCGGTGTTTCTGGTGCCTTGCGCCAGCGTCTCAGACTCGATGGTGGTGCATCCTTTACTGCAACGAGCCTGTGTTTTTCCCATGGGAGTATACAGCACAGCATCTTATTTCTGTATTGCATACAAACATGCATCTTCCCCATCACCTAGCTAACAAAGAGTGTTTGCTGTGCTGCTGCAACACCTTTAAAGGTGCACTATAGTTTTGGGGAAGAAATTTTGATCAGGAGAGAAAATCTTCATTGACTGATTTGTTAGGCCTGAACAAACAACGTGGACAAACTCTCTCCTTTTTCATGACTAATACACAATATGACCTTCAACATTATTCAGCGAGACTCATGCATATGTTTGGCTTGAATCTCATCGCAGAAGCATCACTTACAACGATGAAATACCGTCTTTTATTTCTAGTTTGTCTGTTGTTGTCAAGACCGTTTTCACCAAATAGATGTTCCAGCTGGTAAATCAAGGTCAGCGCGTGGAAGCTCTTTGCGCGTGTCAAAAAAAGACGCCTCATCTAATCACTTTATTTAGCATCCGTGCCAATAGTCAGGTTGGAATCTCGTATCTGAATGGTTTCAATAAGGTTGAAGAAATTGATTTAAAATGTCCTTCCACAGACAGATCTGTATTTTCTTGTGTTGAAATAAAAAACAAAGAAGGTAAAGAACGGAATAATAAAGCAGGAGACTGCACAGAATCAGCATGGGTGGCTCTTATTAACAAGACATACGAGCCAACAGACCGGGGTCAAGGTTTCAGAAGACAATGTTTCACGGCGTCCATGGGAATCCTTCAGCCTGCTATCGATCGTCTGTCCAAGGAAAACCGTCTTATCCATTGCTTGCTCCCCTGAAACACCTTACTCCTCATTATAATTCATCAGCGATTTCCTCTTAACCCCCTCCTCCAGCCAACACTCGCTCAGGAACACAGAGACACACTCTTGGAGGATTTTTCTTTACCAATAAATCCATTAATAATGCACATCTGGTCAATAGACACACCGGACCTGCACTTTCTACCGACTCTCTGCTGGGCCTCTCACTCTCTGTGCCTTTTCTCCCCTCATCCATGCAATCTTCTTTTCTGTAGTTTTGGTTTGTTTGAAATATTAGGAGCAAATAAGCACTCCTCAACACGTATTTAGACAAAACTTAAAATCATAAGAAAAACATAATCTTGTTATGTTTTGAGAGAGTAATATCTGTTTGTCTCATTTCTCATTGCCTTTTCTCCCTTTTTCTTTGTCCTTCTACTCCACAGGTCGCTTGCATGCAGCTGATCAACGCCCTGGTCACCTCCCCCGACGACCTGGACTTCCGGATACATCTACGCAACGAGTTCTTAAGATGTGGCCTCAAGAAGATCCTACCTGTGAGTTATCAAACCTTCAGACAGCACGTGATACTGACACTGATAGATCGTTCTTCCTGTGTCGGCCAATACATTTTAAGCCAGTTCATTCAAACCTCTGGAATGAATTCCAACTCCACCTAGAAGATTGGTAGCGTTGTAGAACAAAAAAAAACATCAGGGACTGAACTTTTGCTGGTTAAATGTCCGACCTTGAATGAAGGCACAATAATTTCCAACCATGCCAGAAATTACAAATTTATGTTAAACACGTACTCCACCAATGTTAGGCTTTTGTAGCTCAAGAGGAAGCTGCATGTTATTTGATAAACTGCCTTTAGCTATGTCACTCAGTGGCTAAGTTGCATTGTGGGTAATGTAGGTGCCAGGTTTTGAAAACGAAGAACGTTGCATAGAGTAAAAAAAAAAGCTGACATCTCCGTTTCTGCTGTGTCGATTTGGGCCATCACTTTATAAACTGTCCATAATGAGTCCAACAGTGTAATAGGAGTGCGATGCTAGATCCGTGGACTGCTTTCTCAAAACCTGGCGCCCCCCATTACCCACGATGCAACTGAGCCACTGAGTGACATCACTGGAGGCAATTAATCAGAGGACATGCAGCTTCATCCGGAGTCACTAAAGTGTTATGCTGTTTGCACATAAGAAGCAGTGCTCTCCATGACCTGTTAACACACTTTCATGTGTATAATTGGTGGAGTCACCCTTTAAATAATCAGGAAAGTTTCATCCCCTGCAGAGGAGTTGATATAGTTAACGACTTCGCGTCACAGTAGCTGGACTGGTTCACACGTGGCACAAATGACACGCATTAGGATAGGTTTCATTATAATTAGCTTAAGTTTTCGAGGTCTGACTAGCAATAGTTGTCGTAGTCGCATGTGTCAAGTGTGATGCAGTGCTAGCCCCTCATCACGCAGGTCGTCCTGGCATCATTATCAGCGGGCCCTACACATCTTCACATGAGGCGAAGCCAAATGAGCTCCAACTCATCACTCAAGCTCTCATTTGTAGCGAGAGGGGTGAACGTGTCACAGAGCCAGTTGTTAATAAGTCATCCCAGCTGCTCCTGTTGATTATTACTGTCATTACTTTAATTATCTTCAATTCTGCCCCCCGATATGAAAGAGTCTCTGTGTACAGTCATTTATGAATGCCACGTTCACCGCTTTTTAATGCCGACATTCAAACTGACACTCTTTCATCTAATTATGAGTTATGCTCAGGAGCCGGCGGAGGCTGCTGGCAAAGAAAAAGTGAACTCCGCTGAAAAAGAAAGCCCGATTTGTTTTGTTCTCATAGTCCTTGACACATGTATTTGGCCCTCCTCTTCGTCTCCCCCCCCCACCCTCCCTAACTTTCTTTTCCTTTTTTTTTTTTTTTTTTTGCGGTGGCTTTGTGCACCTCCCTCCGATCCAGCGTTCCTTAAGACAGATGGTGCACCCAAAAAACAGTGCAAGGTGATTGATACCTGCAGAAATTGGGTTACATTTGGCCCTGTCTCAGTCTGTAAACTCCGCTGCCGGTGATTCATAGAGAAGTGGTAAAGAGCACTGCCGTAGCCCCTCGTGGCTGGAACAGGTGTGCAGGAATAGGAACTGTCTGGAATACTTATTGAGAGAGTTCACGGTGTCTCAGTTCCCAGTTCTCTGTACATCTGGAACACGGAAACTAAGATTCTAGTATTACAGTTTTTCTTTTGTTTTCTTTTTTACAAAAGGCCTGATTAACAGTGATACATAAAACGTTTGATGAGATTCTTGAGCAAAAAAATTGTTACAAAAAGTAATTCTTGTCAGTGCTACCACTGTTAAAACTAATGATCACCACTGCAAGATGACCTTTTGAATAACTTCGTATTTTCTAGGAGCTAAAAGAGACAGAGGAGCTCGACATCCAGCTGAAGGTGTTCAACGAGAACAAGGAGGAGGACTCCATCGAGCTCTCCCATCGCCTGGATGACATCCGCGCCGAGATGGAATATCCTTTTGTCATCCCTCTGTGTGAATATACAGATGAATAGGCCGTGCGGAGCTGGCAGTGGGGAGATGAGGGTATATTGTGGGTTTGGTCAAGCTTTACAGGGTAAAGCCCCTCGTGGCTCGATTCATTAGAGAAGGCTTTGAGGAGCCAGAGCACAATATCCAGCTCCATCTCTGACCAGGTATACTAGGTAAATAAGCCTTTCATCTTAACCCGCCGCCTCTCTCGCCCTTCTTTTGTTTACTCTTCTCCTCCTCTCAGCTGCTCTTCACTTTTTGTCCTTTGTCAGTGAGCACTGGGTTAAGTAGGACTGTTGTAAGACTGAAGAGGAGGATATCAAACAGACATATGCTTGCCTCTTCTCAGCACTTACAATGCACAGTAGACAATTAAACATTTTATGTAGAGTCATATTATATTGTGCGGTCCGGGTTTCTTCTGTTTAAGCATCGCCGTGCCTTCTCAGAAATGCGAGTTCCCTCCTCCGAAGCTCTCTGCCAGTGTCCATTTAACTCCAAACGTGCAGAGTACAAGTTAATAAAGGTGAGCTGTAATTTAGTCCAGAGTTGGAAACTTCTTCAAGAATCCCCGAAGAGATCCTTTTAATAATTCACAAATCTTCTCTCAGGCTGTGTATGAATGGCTGACATTGCGAGGCAGGCAAACCAGACGCTGACATTGTTATGCAGATGTTCGTTCCCACAACCTTTTTCTTCCTCCAAATCCCACAGTTCTAGTGCTGGCACAAAGTGCGCCTGTGAGTGACAGTTTCTGTTGACACATGTAGGTGAGTGGAGGAGGTTGTGTGTTGTGTGTGTGTGTGTGAGGGAATGTATGTGTGTGTGTGTGTGTGTGTGTGTGTGGAGAGAAGATGGCAGGGGAAAAAAAGAAAAAGTGCACCTGGATTAATGATGTGCTTGAGCAGGTTCACAAATGAGAAGGCCCAATGTTTGTTTCCAAGGACAATGTGCTATTGATCCGCGAGCTCTGAGCATGATCCGAATGCCTGGGCTACCCTCTGTCCCTTCGGCTGCATATAGCACACACACACACACACACACACACATGCACACACGCGCAGGCGCGCTCAGGTAGTACTACCTACTACTACCAGAGCATTGCATATGTGTCTTGTTTCTCCCAGCAGTTTCATGAATATTAACCTGAAGAGGCTCGTCTCCTCTGTGTCCGGCCCAGGTCCAGGTGCCGAGGAGGTGACTCCAGGCCACTAATACATATTAATGAGCTGTGGAATGGTGATTGATTGACCCCACCACTGACTGGGCTACGTCACACTTGACTGCCACTCATGTTTATTCATTATTTGGAGAGGGAGTGTAAAGAGAGGGAGAGATGGAGAGCGAGAACGAGGGCGTAGAGGAGAGGGGGGTGGGGGGGGGGGTGTCATCCAATGGATTGGCATTCTACATTAGGTTTATGTCTGCAGCTTAGTGATAGATGGAGCTAGTTGGATACTTTCCCAGTCTGAGCTCCTTCTCATGTCCTCTCAAATGCTGCTGTGGTGAGGCTATAATTGAATCTCTCAGGATTGGTAATTCTCCCAGGCTTCATACTCGGTTAATACAAGGGAGGGAAATGATACTGTAGAGAAGCCAGTATTCCCATCCCTCCCTCTCTCTCTCTCTCTCTCTCTCTCTCTTTCTCTCTCTAAAAATTTGATACGGGACAGGAGTTTAATTACAGACATTGTTGAAATTAATAGGAAAAGTGTCAAACAGTATTTAAAAGAATTGATCTCCTCCAAGTGCAGCGGCTGCAGATTGTTTTGTGTGGATGATAGTATGGGAAATGGAGAATGCAGTCAAGTGCTGTTTTGTTTTTTTTGTTTTTCTTAACAGAGGGGATAAATGATCTGAATTATTGATAGTCTCTTACAGAGTCATCCTCCATTAGCCGTTGATGAAACCTGACAGATTATATTAGGAAACAAATAAAGCATTGACAGAATCTCCAGATTAACCTCTGGAAACGTGTCAATTGGACCCCTTCTAATCTCCCACGAGTTTTCGGATGCATAACATCAGTGAATCCGTCAAACTAGCTATTATGACGTGTTAGTTTGTCAGTAATGTCACTGTTGCGGCGTTTGTTCTTAATTTGTCTAACATTCTGGCTGAATCCTCGAGCTCAGTCACCCAAAAAAATCAGGCAAAAAAAAAGATCTGTGTTTGCATGTGCATTTAACTGAGATTTTCTGTTCTGAAAGCAGAAGGGGTGGAGAATCGCAACATATGCTGCCACACTGCTGAAAATGTCACTTCACGGTTTTGCAGTCAGTATGTTGCGCTAAGTAAATATTTTAGCACACGTCAAGATCCACACTTCATCTTATGGTGACAATCAGGTTTTTCAGCTCCGCGAGTTTAACGGGGGCACTGTCTCCTTAGTCGTCTTCTTTTTTTTCTTTCCTTTTCTGCACGTGTGCACATATCTGAGAGGCTTATTTCACTTTTTCAAACGGGATGAGTCTCCGTGGGGAAATCCTCCTTTTCTCAACCAAACAAATTAAATAGGCTCCAAATCATTCATTTTCCTGGCTTCTGTGCTTCTTTGAGCTACACTTTTAGGAAGCTATTAGAAGTTTGAGAAAACACAAATTTAATTATTTCTACATTAACCCTTTACTGCACATCTCCTCTCCTCTCCTCTCTCCTCCGCTTCACTTTTTGTCCTTTCTCTGTGAGCACTGGGTTGAGCTGGACCCAGTGGCTAACATTTGTGCTTGTTTAAAAGATATAAATCACCAACAATCTTCTTTTCATCAAATAGTGATCAATACATGTATGAGGTGTATGATATTTCAGCTTAGAAGAATTCAGAGGGAGACAGTCTGATTTAACATCTGTTTTAGATGTCAAAGCCATCACGACTTCCTCCTGAGGAAAGCAAACATAAGACACTTAATCAATACCCCTTGCAAATTTAATAACATGAATTTTCACTCCTGAGTACACGTCAGTTTCAATCTGAGCGCTGGATTTCAGCCATATTTCTGCACTGAGAATGATCGGCTCCCCCGTCGTTCTTTTCCTCAAACATTCAAACCGGCGAGTTTTTTCATGTGATTAATTTCCACTATTCTGAACGGTTCGGAGTGACAGGTAAACCAGAGGGAGCGTTCTTTTAATGCCAATCCCCCTCCTCAAGTTAGCTGTTTACACTGTCTCGGCTCCCCCGAGAGAAAACGGATAAGAGGAATCCCATCTCCGTTTGCTTTTGCACAATGATGCCTGTCTGAAAATGTGAAGTGAGAGAGAATAAGATGTTAGATTTGTAAAGAAAAAAAAAAAAAAAACAAGGACTAATGGGATTTTGAATGTTTACAGGAAGCTGAATACACCTGGATAATGAACACAATTGTAACCTTCACTGTTAATTTCAGGCCAAACAACTGGGAAACCTAAAAACTAACGCCATCACGAAGTTGTTTTCCTTAATGTTGCTCCCGCACTGATATGAATGAGGTGTACCATCTCCTGTCCAATATGGTGAAAGACACCGGCTCAGAGACGTACTTCCTGTCGATTCTTCAGCACCTGCTGCTCATCAGGAACGATTATTACATCAGGTGAGTTCTGTCTCATTTTTACATTCAACTGACTCATAACGCTCATCTCTTAAATCACCCAGAGCTTGTTTTGTTCGTTACTTACTGGAAGTGGTCATCGCCTCTGTGGGTCTGTTTGTTTGGCTTGAACAAACACATCTTCCAAACTAAAAACGAGGTGGAAATGTTACCCTTCCAAAAACTGTGAGACCTATTGATTTTTGAAAGTCAAACTTCAACTACCGTCATGTTGCTGTAACTTAAGTGTCTGTGAAAGCCAAAGTCTTAGCTTTCCCCTCTCTCTACCCGAATTCAACTTCATCTTCCACTCTCTAAACTGAACATAAGATACGCAGAACATCATAAAATAACAACATGCAAAAGAGAATGCAGGCCCAGAAGGGCGTGGCCAGCTTGTGATTGACGGGTTCGCGACGACAGTGTTCCCACAAGCTCTCAAAACGTCCTCCCCAGCTCCACCATCTCGTCCCAAATATGTCACATCTGGCTCCGTAAATCCAAACACATAGCTATAGTTCAAGATAAGTAGGAAGCGTTAAAGGCTATCACTGCACTGCATCTTGTCTCAAAAGCTCGTTGCACTTTTGACCACGCCCATGTTAGCGTGGTGCAGTCGTGCAGTTTGAGGCGCTGCAGTGCAACAGCTGCGAAAAGAGCAGGAGTCTAAGTGCAATCAATCTTTTCTTGTAACCCCCCTCCCTTTGTCTCCAAACACTGGGAGTGACAACACAAAAATGATTAGAGTCGGGATAATATCCTGTAGTTTGGATGTATTAAGTCATTTTCAACTGTTAGCTCTCTACTTTGCCTTTGCAGAGCAAATATGTCAGTCACTGGGCAGGAAGGCCGCCAATCCTCTGAATGGAGTGACACTGATGAATTCACTGCTGTGTCAGACCTTTTTTGCAGAAATAAGACTTAAAAAAAAAGAAAAAAGGAAAGTTGGAAGACGAAGGGAGGATGAGAGGAGGAAGATGAATTTACCATAGACAAGTTGCTGTTCCCTTGGAGTTATGAATAATGCATTCCTCATCTATTCGTAGGAAGTGAGAAATAGAATTCACATTAACAGGCTGGTGCAGCCGCGTCCACCTCGGCCCCAGTGTCCATGTTCCTTTCTGTAAGCCAGCAATAAGAAGGGATCAGCACCAGCGCTCCATGAAAAAAAAAAAAAAAAACTGATGGTCGTTTTAAAGATATGTTTTTGAGATATATTTTTCCCCCCTCCAACCTCCATCAGAAATGCAAGGACAAACCCACACACGTGCGCACACAAACATTAACAAGAGAAATTCATTCTGACTGAGGCTTTTTTCCCCCATACATCACGGCTGTGTGACATAGGATGTTGGAAGATGCAGTGCTGTTGTACATGCAGCTATTTCCAATAAAGGCCATCCATCTTTTTTTCAGCCTTTGCCCTCACAGTTGCAGCCTTTTCATGCAGTGGTCCAAATTGGCTGTAAAAGTCGAGTGTGTATTTAATATTTTGTTTGCTAAACAGAAATAGACGAGTCAGAGAGTGCGTTTTAGCGACGCGTGGCTCGAGTTAACGTGTCTTCATACCTAAATAACAGAACAGTTTGCCAGTGACCATCCTCCAAACAAACAAACAAACAAACGTATATTACTATTGAAGCATCCCAGCTTCAGGCATCCGGACAAACCAGATCATCCTCCCCCAAAAGACAACTGCCTTGGTCAGTCAAAATATACAAAATCTTTACAGTTTATGAGGTTAACGTCTGGGTCCGGTTAGAACGGCATCTGGGTCTGAACACAAACATCAGTCTGCCAATTAGTGATCTCAGGGGGGATGGAGAAGGAAGGCAGGTTAAGCACGGTGACGCACTTTGGTCATTTTGTCCCCCCTCAAAAATCGCCTAATGGTGGCCTGACTTCCTGCTTTGCTCCTGTCATAACTACCATCGGTGCTAATTAGAGGTTGCAGCCTAACAGTGAACGTAGAAATTAGTCCTAATAAGCTGCCGGCTCAGGCGACCTGTACAGCGGCGTTTTTTGGGTGAGGACAGGCTGCTTCAGTTAAAATCATGAACCGCTGGCAGTCATAGGTATGTTGTATAAATGAGGGACAGACATTGGCTCTGTGATCAAAGGATTACATGTGTGCTCATAATACTCTATCTCAAGTAAAGGATTAAGTTATTTTAGCACCCTTGGTACCTTGATGTGTGTGTGTCAAATGATAATCTACATTAAATGATAATTAAGTAAATAATATAATTAGTATTCTAATAACTCTAAGAGGGTCTGCAGTGGGCAAACTGTTGAAGCGTTCTGTCTACTGTCATTCCTCCTAACACAACATTAGTTGTTGCTCTCCCCTCCGGGGCTTGGTTTATTTTTGATAATTAATCTCTCACTGCAAGCCTAATGAATGGGAGCACATCAAACCCACCCAGTAAATATAGAGCAGATCTGCTCATTTGGAGCCTGGTGATATGGGGATTACACTGGTTATGTGGAGCAGAGCTGGATCAAGTGGCTGGGGCTGTGCAGAACTGCAAGCTATCATTGGAAGAAATGAAGGTGCCAAAGTAAAAGAAGAGGTGGGGAATGATGCAGGGGACATATGCTAGCTTCTGGAGCCCAGCCCTGCCCACTGTGGAGGGGCCTGACAGTTCTGGGTCACTCTCTCCGTCTCTAGTTATCTCCACCCGGCCCCTATCTGCTCGGTGGTGGCGGAGGATGGAGGACGAAGGGAAAATAGGGCGGCTTATTGAGATAATAATGTGGTGTACATCGGTGACAGTTGTAAGCCGAGTGCCACAGTGCTTAAGCCATGCAGGGCGATGCGTGAGCTTTCACTCGCTCGTTCCAATCATGAGTGGGCGAATCCGCCAGCTCGAGCTTAATGTATGGCATTTCATGCTTTCAAAAACAGTGCACCTAAATGCTGATTTATTCTTATTTGCTTTGGCTCAGAATTTTGTGTTCTTTCATATTTCTGTTCATAACGTGATACGGCCTGTCCACCCACAAGGTACCAGCAGAACACAGCCACATCCAAGAGTTAGAGCTAAAGCCTCGGAAATAAACTTCACTACGTTTTAAATAATGATATCTTTAAATGGCAAGATCTCCCTTTTTATCTCGACACGATCTCGGATTATGTTTTTTTTTTTTTTTTTATGTTTTCAGTATTACACAAAAATTAACCCTCCTGACCGCAGACACTTTGTTCCCAGCTCTGCCTGCTCACATCAGTTACTACATCTTAGATACATTAGCGCTCCCTCTCCTTCGGGCTTTCATGCGGAGCCGTCTGACGGGCAGGCTTTGATCAGACTTTGAGGTCCTTATCTGCATCAAAGTTGTCATAAAATCTCCTCCGAATCTCTGAATTTCAATTACGATGATAGGAATCTATTGGACGAGTTCAAGAAGCTAAAAGGGCGTTTAACTACAGCGTGTATGCTGCACAGGAATTTGCGGGACCTCCGTGTGTTAATTGTTTCATCCTCTCGATCCAAAGTTATATTCCCGTTCTATAATTTTACAGTGATACAATGTTTTCTGAAATAAGAACAACATTTCTGTAACTTAAAGGAACATCAGCTGCCACTGGAAGCATCTGTGAACGGTTGTACTGTTTACACAGTACAGTATACCTACTCTGTTTCCAGTAGAAGACTGTTGATGAAAGATGAAAAGATGAGAGGAGTTGATGTGATTATTGGTTCAGAAGGCTGTCCCCGTCTCAGCTGCTGGTACTGCGTTCCTCCTTTTAGGAATGTATTATTCCACTCCACCTCCACTCCAGATTTTACAGCGCTCCACCTGAATCGTCCAGATGTTCATCTAAACTGTGACAATTAATTGGTCACACCCGCGCGCACTTTCGCCTGGAGTCGCACTTGTGATTGTTCTTTTACATTTTGTTTAAGGGCGTTTTTTGTGAGCATCATTAAGGGTCTGTTATCTCAGCTCAAAATCTCAATTTCCAATTTACAACAAACGGAACCGGAGTCTTTGGAGGATTTGATTACATTTTTTAAGTCTTTTCAGTTGTGAATTTCAACATCAACTTCTGCTTTTGTCAAGCTTAGACAGAAAAATAAAGAATGATTTCTCAGTTTGGGGGCTCAGCTTCAGCTGGCATTGTATTTGCTAAATGTCACTTGCAATTAAAGTTGATAATGTTACTGAGAAAAGGTCACACACCAACCTGTGTGGCGGAATGCGACTCTCAGGCTGATTCAGACACCGTGCTCGACAGCACCGAGGACTCAGTCACACTCCTAACTGGCTGACATGTTTTTCCTCGGTCATTGTGCTTTCAATTACACACATTACAGTGATTAGATTTACATTTCAGTTTTTATGGTTGCTCTAATTGGCAAAGATGATTGCAAATTAGGCAAGAGGGCAAGCACAGCCTCGGTTTACCGTCTGTCACCTTGAAATGGACGGACCGACTTGGGTTCCGTGTGCCCGTTAATCTGTTAATTTCATGATCGGGGTGAAACAAGTGATCAAATTTAATAGGGTGCCTATTTTCTCCAGCAGCACCCTTTTTGACATGGCATTTTGTGACCTCCAGCTTGGATAAGGGAATAATTTGTGGTTAATTAGCCTTGTAGAGTTTGTGTCACTCATATCTTGCTGTGGCTTGTCTAATTGTTCTGTTTTATGTTTTCCGACCCCTCAGGCCTCAGTATTACAAGGTGATAGAAGAATGCGTGTCTCAGGTGGTCCTGCATCGCAATGGGATGGACCCCGACTTTGGCTACAGCAAAAGATTGGACGTGGACTTCACTCATCTGATTGGTACTTTGTATTTACTCACTCATTAATTCAACCAAGGTGTTGGCTTAATTTTAAAATGTCTAATACCAGCCTTTAATACCCGTATGCGATAAAATCATCAAATCAGCTCCTCACTCCCTTTAAATCATGTGCCGCAGGAGGTATCGCACTGATGTTGCTAAAAATGCTTTGATAGCTCGCAGTCATTCTCATTATCCTTCCAGATCCCCCCCTGGGATTCTCTCTGACAAACAACTGCAGAGGCTTGACATATAAGATGGGGGTCATCTAATTATTGACGAATAATGCATATACGTGGCAAAATGAATCCGGCTAATTCATCATTTTTAAACGTCTCTTTCTGCAGTTTGAATATTTTTTTCAGCCGTGTTCCTGGAATCATCGGTAAAAAACAACAACATCCATTTGCGCCGCATTACTAATGGAGAATGTTTTTTCAAACCGCGAAAAGAAATAAATAACACTACTTTCCCTCTCTCTGTTGTGTCAGTAACAGTTCTGTGACTTGCCAACAAAGGGTCATTAAAAGTTTTTTAAACCTATCCCCGCAGGACTGCTGTAGAATTAAATAAGTTTTCTCACTTACTTTACTGAGACTTAATCAAAAACAAACAACAAAAAAAAAAAAAATAATCCAATGATGTGTTTTGTTAAATTCACATAAAAGACATGCGAAAATGAGATGGCACAACCGCATGTGGTTTTGAAAGGTGCCTTTGCAGCGTTCCTTGTTTGTTTTTTTGTTTTTTCCTCTTTCTTTTTCTTCTTTCTCTTTTTTCACGTTCACATTAGGGTGTTGTTTCCAAATGACAAATGTAATTTCTCCGAGGAAACAGATGTGTTGCGTTATGTGCGATCTAACAGTAATTTACACTGAAAACTTGCTCATACATTGTCCCTCAAATAATTCATCTAGCGCAATTAAAAAACATGTTTTTTTTTTCTTTAATTACAGTCGAATAAACCTGAGCTGAAACACGCAAACGTTTTGGAAACTTTAATTGAAAGAAAGTAGAATTGGTTATAAAAACAGATTTAGTCCTGTAGTTTAAGCTTTGACTGACCCGTCTCTTTTCAAGTCAGATACCTTTAGGAACAGATAACAATTTACAGTTTTGAGGCGAGGAAGCAAAGGTGAGGAGCACATCTACATGAGCCACGAGTTGCACAGTGCGACTGACTTCACTGTCTGTCAGGCGTTATTTCAGCATATCGTGAAAAACTCTTCTATGTCCCCTCTCTTCTTTTTTTCCCCTCATCCCCGAGGTCAACACAGCGGTTGCATCACTCGCCAAAACTGCCCGTTTTAAGATTTTCTTCTCGTTTTTTATCCCGAGGCATTTTCCCCGACAAGTTTATTCCGTTAATTTTATTATTTATATAGTTTTGTTTTCAAACATCCTTTCAAAGTGCACACTATGCAGTTTTGGAAAATGAATTCAGAAACTCAGAAAGGTAATATTGGCTATTAATAAGGCAGTAATACAAATACAGGAATATTTATTTTTCCCATAACTGAATAAACAAGCTGTTCTCTGCGGATAAGAAAGTCCCCAGAATCTTGTTTAAAGCAAGAAAGGTGGCAGGGTCCGCCGAATATAAACAAAGTAAAACAATATGAAAGTGTGGCGTCCTTTAAGGTCAGTTGGTGTATTCGGTTTATTCAGTACCTCGTTTGTGAAAGTATGAAAATCAAAATGTCTTCCCAAAAACTTCATATTGCACGCTTCAATGGAAAGAACATATATATAGTTCACAAAAAAGATTAAGTATCCCATTAAATGATACATAGAATGATTCTTTAAATCAGTCGTGCCCCAAACTATTTCCTCTTGCAGGGCCAACAATTGTCCTTCGCGGAGACATTCACGGCCCAGAAGCATCAAACAACGCAAACAAATCATCCTGGGCGTTTCTAGCAAGCGTCATGTTAAAATCCGCTCACAAATGGCCAATAAAAAAGCGATTATTACATATTAGTTGCGACAAATTATTGCATAGATTCTCATAAGGTGAGAATTGCACACACAATCTAAGATAATTTGAAGATCATCCTAAATTGTAAACATCTTTTGAGCCTAAACAGATTGTTAAAGAAATGTTGCTAATCACACACGCTCTAATATACTCTGATAAACTCAGCTCTGATAATAAAACAGCCAGACTTGCTTTTGTGAAGTATCTCATGTCCGTGACTGTCTTGTCTTGCAGATCAGTGTGTGGATAAAGCCAAAGTTGAAGAGATGGAGCAGAAGGCTGCGGAGTACTCCAAAAAGGTGAGGCATTAATCACTCCGGCAGGCCCCGTCGGTTGGCCGGCTCCCATCAGGAAAGTTTTTTCCTCCCCACACCGAGCTCCAAGGCAAACAATTGATTTTCCATGCCCTGATCAATACCTGGCTGTGACGCTACATGATCCGTATCAGCATTACAAGAATCAATGCCGATGTTCTGATGTATACTTATTTGTGCACAGTGCCGGCGCGGATTTAACTCATGTGAAGGCTATTTTAACACAGTTCCGCATTTTAAGCCGTCCCTATAATTGTCTCTCTTTATCTTACGTGTCATTTTAATTAAATTGATTCGTTATTTGCTTAATTTTCCAGTCGTACTTTTATTGTTTGAGAGATCTAAACTTGCTGCCAATTTAAAACCTTACTTTCAGCGTATTACGTATGATATTTAAATGTCCCCTCGAGGAGCCTGACTACCACGGTCTGAGGACACCAAGGGGGTCCTGGATGTGTTTTCTCCTTAAGAGTCCTGTCCCACCAGCCCGCCAAGCACCCCGCTGGGCCGTTGATATCATCGTAGCGACATGGCTTGGTTTCTGCAAAGGTTAGATCCATCAACATACATGAAAGCCAGGCCTGAAACGAAGACAAAGGACATCGGGGCTCTAGGGCCACCGGAGCTATGAATAGAAATCGGCCAGAGAGTGTAAGACGGCGTGTTTTGGTGTCTGCTGATGTGCCCTGTGGCCACTCTCTGGAGACGCCGTGCCGCTCACCAACCTGCGTGTGTGTTTGTTTGTACAAGTGTTTGTTAGGTGCACGCAGACAAACTCCTGTCTCTTCTCTTGCAGTTTGATGAGGAGTTCAGCGCGCGGCAGGAGGCCCAGGCCGAGTCTCAAAAGAAGGAAGAGAGAATCAAAGAGCTGGAGGGGAAGATCCAGACCCTGGAGTCCCAGGTAAATCCATAAAGACAAATCCCGCTACTCTGCAAAATAGTGTTACATTCCCCCGGAGAACTTTTATATTGTGTGTTTTCCAAAAACGTATGAAAAAGAAGGTATTGAAAAAAAAAAAGAAAAAGAAGCCCTTTAATCAGTTTTTTAAAGTGAAAAACATTTCATACAGAATAAAAAAGTCTTTGCCTTAAGATCATAGCATCAAGAAGTAATGGCACCCACTAGAAAAAGGGCTGATTTGGTCAGATGGATACCTTTCCACCCCACTTACAGATGTGCTGCTGCTGAAAGTGGGAGTTCTCATCGATGCAAGAACGTTTGATTTAATAAAGGGTCAATCTCCTTCTTAAGTTGTAGCTCTTTTTATGGGGGAATTGCTCTATTGAAGCTTTCCCTATGTAATTCTATCATCGCGGAGATGGATTGCATTTCTTTTCCTGGCCTGCACATCATTTCTTTCCAGGCAAAACCGTCCATTTTGAGCAGAGAAAATGACTGCTATTTCCCCCTTAACCCAATTTCAAACACTTTAGTACTGTCTTGGGAGTAAAGGGCAGTTTGCCTTCCTGCTTAGGGAATTTAATAGAGGCCTGGATTGAAAGATGGTAAAGCTGCATTTACATCAAAGATTGCTTTTTCTTTCAAACATTCATCTCTGGTTGCTCGGAGCGTGTTGGCACTCCCGGTCTGTCGGACTGCACCAGCGTTTGTGGTCCAAGCATCACCGGGCGTTCTCTCAGCTGCTTCAGTCCTCCAGCTATCATTCTAAAGTCCAGAACAAATGCTGCCATTTAGCGCAAGCTTTGGCCGTTGTCCTGGACAAAGTCACACAGAGTTTTTCCTCCTTAAAAACTTTGTTTGTGTGTAGGTCTCACTCCTGCACTTCATTGTTCTGTGTCACCACACATTACCTGCTTTTCTTCCCAAACTGTTTACTATCCGCCTGGTTTAATGACGCCATCAGAAGCTGAAGCTCATCTCGGCCCGTTTGCACTTTTCCTCCCTTGCAGTCTCCTTCCAGCTCCTGTCACGCATCAGGCTGCATTACCTCAGCTTGCCCTCCTTCCCCTTGTCTTTAGCGTTTTATGTTGTATTTCCAACTGTTTTCCTCCCTATAACACACGTCCCTCCCACCCTCCCCTGGCAGGTCTCTGTCTTTTGAAGAATGACTGGCTGTGTGCATTAACAGGTAGTGTAGAGCGGAGGCGCCCCCTGAGAGTCAAGCTCTCTCCTCCTCTGTTTGTCTGAATGCTCCTTCAGAGTGCAGTTACTGCTGGAGAGCAGCACATCAATAGGCATTAACATCAGCAGGGAAACGTGTAATTTGTTTGGGGCATAGTTGCCTGAATGTGGCCGTCAGGACTTCGGCATATCCCCCATGCATCCTGACAGGACATACAGTAAATACAGTACATTAAGTACATGCACTATAGGGCTACACTTACTGCTGAGCATGAATTAACTCGGAATGTGACTCCTGTTTAAGCTTCGGTTAATTTTCACTGGCCTTGAATATTAATTGTAATTTTAATTAGAGATGATTTTCGGGGCTCCCAGGGCTCAAGTTCTTAAAGAAATCTCGAAGTATGCAAAAAGCAATTCAGAGTTATCTCCTTTTTTTTTTCAAGCAGGTATTCACATTGACCATTCAATTGGTACCCCGAGCAAATGAACAAAACAACAGAGTCATCCTCTCAGTCGATTGTGATTCCGCTACTTGAGGGCGACTCGGCTGAAAGAGTGTGTTTTGCAACCTAATCCGCATTTGACACGGCGCTGTAGAAAGCCATTAACTGTGCGAGTGCAGAACCTTTGAATCATTGTGAGGACACGCATTCAGTTTGTCCATCAAAGATGCTGCGCGCTGTCGCCGCCGTTTCGCTGAATATGAATGGAGTGGGAGCTAACCCTAAGACCTTTCATCTGCGAGACAGAATATCCCGTCAGATATCAAAACATGTGCGCGCCCGAGACACCTCTCTTCACCTTGTTTGCGAACCGACGCATCTAATGAGAGTCTTTCGCCGGGGGAACTTTGGCATTGTAACAAGCAGCCCTGTTTGATGTGTCTGTTTGATTATCCCCCAATTGAGTTGAGTGGAGGTTCTGCCTGTAAACATCGACAAAAGGACACAGAAATCACAACAAGTGGAGATCATCCACCCTTCCCCAGACCTTTCCTTGCACACATTCAGGGTAAAAGAAAAAAAAAAGAAAACGGAAGCTTTTCATTGAATCGGCTCTGTATGTGATGAATAATGTAGCAGTGGAGCGGTGGTACATTGGAGCACTCTGCGCCATCCCATTAATAGGTTTTAACAACTTGGCGGTCTTGTAGCTGACCCAGCTTGTCCCCAGGAGGAGCTGGAGGTGTAGCGGACCACTTTCTCTCCCTTTTACTGACAGGCTGCCTTCCGCCCCGGCTGATTACAGAATTTGACACAACTGATAATGAATGCGAAACTCACAGTTTTCGTCGTTCTTATAATGTGTTCCTGCTGTCGTGAGATAGAGCCGATTTTCAGTTGTCAAGCCTTAAAAAATGCACTGGTGAATTCACTGTCGTCCTCTACATGTATCCTTACATTAACAGCTCCACAGAAAATGGTGGTCAAACGAGCTGGAAGCAAAGCATTCTGTCATACACCTGCTAAAATTCTCTTTGGCTTGTTGTCAAAACTCAAAGAATCAAACTTTTTACTCCCTAAGGATGAGAGATCGAATATAGCTTCCCTCTGCTTTAAATATTGCTCTTTACTACCATTTTCAAAAAAAAAAAAAGAAAAAAAAAGAAAAAGATTCCTGCGAAATGAAAGTTCTTTTTCAAGTCACCCCATTAAAAAGTTTCCATCTTCCTTTCCATTATCCACATTAAATATTTAGTTCTCTAAAGTCCATAGTAAGATGTGTTCTGTAGGAATGACTCCGGAAAAAGAAATATTACGTTTCAGTTGCTGTGGAATATGTTACCATCCTCCCTCTTTCAGTGAGGTCGCACAGAGTGAATATCAAAGCAAAATGGGTACATTTAGAAAAAAAAAAAAACACAGATCGCAGAGTGAAATCAATGCCCATCACACATCTAAGAGTGTTAAGTTGAAATGTATTTTGCAACAAAGAATAAAAAAAAAAAAAAAGAAAAGAAAAATGGAAATGGAAGAAGGGTTTTGAAGGTGTACCAACTGTCAGAGATGCTGCGCCTTGTTCCTTTCATGCTGCAGTCAGTGCCTTGCTCTGATGTTCTTTTGAAGATAGATTACATCTTGTTTTAGGTGTAGAAGTACAGTACACTCTGCCTTTTGCACATCAAATAGCTCATTCAGACAAAATGGGGATATAACACTGTACTACCAATGCCATTAACTGTGTACGGGACATCCTCTCTCCCTCTGCTCGCCTCTTTTTTCCAGCTCTTTTGTGTTTCGGTGTGTGTATTGCAACTGTTCTTGTGCACTAGTGTTCTTCTTCTTCTCTGTCTATCTAACCCACCCCCATTTGTGCCTCTCTGTTGCCCTTTGTGTTTGTTGTGTATTCCTGTGGTGTGTGCGTGCGTGCGTGCGTGTGTGTGTGTGTGTGTGTCTGTGTGTTGTACCTGCACAGTTAACTATTGAAAAAGACAAGCTCAAAGAGGCTCAGAGACTCATCAGGGAATCTGAAGCCAAGGTGGGTGTCCTCTCTGCATGCTCGGCCCTCGACATAATCTCACATTTAATAACCTGAGAATCTGAGTTATGCGTTAACGGAACTGGATCGTGGTTTCCTTCAAATCATTGGTTGGAATAGATTATGAAACTGATCATGGACTGATCCTTTGTCCTCTCTGCATGTGTTCCCACCCCCACTTCATATTGTTCAATTGTAAAGCTGTGTTCTCAAATTACCTCTAAATTCAAAAAATTAAGTTCAAGTTAGGTTTGATGTGAACTGTCATGCAGTGCCTCTTCATTTGCACGAAAAGATCTCAAACTAAAACTTATTTTGTATTTAGCAGAAATTTACCCTGATATCATTTGGTCGAATGTATTGTACAACCCGTACAGCCAGAATAAATGTTGGCAATGTACGCTTCTGCAAAGCGCGGATATGTTGAAACATCACATTTCTTTAAGTTAAACCTTACATTTAATGTTGTGTCAGCGCTGTGATTAAGATCCTGTTAAGTTTAGGCACACAAAAAGAAAAAAAAAAAAAAAAAAGGTTAGGAAAAGATCACGTTTCTGCTTAAAATGTTTGTTTTCTTCAGCACCAAAATGGCTACAGATGCTCTGAGATTTGGTCAAAAACACCCGGTTGCCACACGCACGCAGTCTTTAACCGCAGTGACTGGCTTGGCATGATTCTTGGCTTAATTTACAGGAGGGATGAAGATACAGAGAGCGTCTCTCTCTCTCCGTCTGCAGAACATACTGTATGTGATTGACAGCAGATAGGACGGGGAGAGCGAGGGCAGATTGTCCACAACTCTCAGACAGATAAAAAATATATATATATATATATATATATATATATATAAGTATAAACGTTCACTGCCAACATTTTATCCTGGCAACTGGTTTTGTCTCTTGTAATTACTAATCAACTGAAGTAGATACCATGGTTGCAGAAGACACTCATTTAAGACCTTTATTCCATTAAGCTTGTTAACAGTTGGAAGCTGTGTTAAACTCTATAGTGGTTTTTTCTAACTACACACATTTCCTGCTTGTTTAATGCAATTTTCATAAGTAAACACACAGTGATTAAATTCCTCCATCAGAGATGAGATTGGGGCATAGATTTAATCACATTGCATTCAGAGTTAATTACCTGCCATGCTGACCTCCCCATTGAGTCCAGAAGACTATGAATCCAAATTGGATAGGTTAGATTTCATATTAGCCCCATCTTTTAGTTTAGACAGGAGTCCAGATGGGTTCTGCAGTAGTCACATCAGCTGAAAAAAAATAAATAAAATAAAGTCAAGGGGACTTGGTGAGAAACATGATCTTAAAACATGCTGGATGATAATATACATTTTAGAAATTAAGGAGAAAATAAATGAGAAAAAAAGAGAAAATAATAAGAAAGGGACCTTTGTAAGAAAATTTACAATATCTGTTCTTTCTGTTTGTCTGCATGGATCTACATATACATCATGCACATACAGAACATGCCCACGTACACCAAGAAATCTAAATGCAGAGCGTTACATCTCATGTCGTCCCATATGATTTGATTATGAAATAGCCGTTATCATTTCATTCAAAATGCACAATCTACGTTGCTGTTTTTAGATATTTGTTTTGGTATCCAAGGAGGAGGAAGTCAGTGGCTATGGTATTAGATCCCAAGGGTTCTGTGAAAAACTGGGCTTATTATTGGGCTTATTATTATTGGGGGTATCAGAGAGTGAGGTAGAGCGAGAGATAAAGACTCGGAGGGCCCTTCAGTATGGAAACAACCGCGCTCTAATTTAGCAGCTAATTTGCTTCCATTCCCTCATATTAATCTTAAAAGCGGAAACGGGCCACAGAGGGCTTCGGAGATTGACAGACATGTAATCATCGGATGTGAGTTTCCACTGAGGGGCTCCGGGCGATCCGTGGAAAGAAGCTCCTCGCAGAACACCTTTTTAATTTTGGCCCTAATAAACAATCTGCCAATGCCATTATGTAATGAAACACAACGTAATGTCTTTAAGTATGAAGCCAATCACATTCACGCACACAATCAAGTGACTGAAGGGAGAAAAAAAAGGGGCATCGTGGGGAATTGGTTTTGGAAATGAGAAGTGCAAGTGGAAATGCTTTTTTTGGTAAGAGCCGACGTCTAATCAGCTTCAAAGATCAAACCCCCGTCTCGGCTTCTGTGTCTGTAATTGTTGTATTTGCATACGTTTTTTGTTCTCTCTTGAACATTTTTCAATTGGCGTTATCGTTGACTATCACAGACTACCTGTGTACGTGGCATGTGTTGTAGTGCAGACATGTCAAAGGACTGAAAGAGGAGTTTGTCTTATCAGGCTCAGGTCTAATTACAACCCTGTCTGCTGTGTAATAGCCTGCCATTGTGAGGGCTCGTGACGAGAGGATGGAAAAGAAACATTCTTATCTTTTGTATATTAAAACAGTAGTCGATCACAGGTTTACTCCAACATTTTGCGTTGCATTTACATACATATCCATGTGGGTTAATATTCCTGAGGCAAGAGGCTGACCTTGCCAATTGACAGCTCTTTATTTAAAGCAGCATTGTCCTACGGTACAAAAACAGTTATTGTTCTAAAATCAACATCACCTGCTAAGTATGTCTTCTACCCATGATGGAAATGTCTAAAAAACACTGCAGCAGAGCTTGCTGTCTGTGGATGATGCTTGTGTTTCATTTGATAATTACAGATTCAAGATTTCTGTGCGATTTTTGCATCCTGTTGAGATATTACCACATGAAGAAAACATTTTCTTTTACATAAATCAGAGTTTAAATCAAACATTTCCGGATAAATTTCGCATGACGTGAACGTGAGCTGTACAAGTCATGGTCTCATATATAATGTACACAGCCGTTGTGTCAGGTCACATTAGTGGGACATATCCTCACGCTGCATTTAGATATGCTTTAGGGAGCCATTGCTTTTTACAAAAGGCACCAGTTTCCTTGTTTATGAAGATATGTTTATTTTTGTTTTCGCCTCAGTCGATTCTGAAACAGGCATAGTACGAAATAAATGCAGAGACAATTTTACATTATATCCCAGCTGCTACTACTCTTTGTTTTTTCTTTCTGTCACTGCTATAAGTTACAGTAAATAAAGAAAAAAAACATGAATCATCGTCGATTGATTGAAGCGTAGTAGCAAGAGTATAAGTTCAACTTTAAAAATTCATGTTTCTCTGAATAAATGAAAGAAATAAATAATGTTTCGATGTGGAAAGTGTAAAACTGTCACTAGACACAATTCTGTGCATTGCTGGTGCAGTTCAGCACATGCATGTCTGTTTTTCTCAACTGGCAGCTCCACAAGGACTCACATTTAAAAGGCTTTTAAAATCACGAAGTAAGTAATGAAATGAGACGACACAGCACTGATTAATATGAAAAATATCAGATCAAATGATTATGATATAAAGATTTTTTCAAAGCTCATCGCGAGTCAAAACGATCCTGCAGTCGTGCAGCGAGTAAAACAGATTTTAGCGACGGACCTTCTCTTCTCGAAATGAAACAAACAAACAAACAAACAAACAATAAAAATCAAGATAACATGATTTGGGAATAAACAACATAAAAATGAAAAATCAACAATAAACAGAAACACTAATCAATCGTTGGGCAATGATCGATAAAAACAGGTCTCGAGGAGCCTTGGTTGATGTGAGGCGTTATTAATATGCAAACCCTCTACCTTACAGATTGCAGCGGGTCCAACCGCGCCCGGAGCACCACCTCCACCACCCTTACCAGGCGGTGCAGCAGCTCCCCCTCCTCCTCCACCGCCTCCTCCCCCACCTCCACCTGGTGGCTGTCCTCCCCCTCCTCCCCCCCCTCCTCCGCTCCCTGGCCACGCTTGCATCCCACCGCCCCCACCACCTCCCCCAGGTGGGGGACCTCCACCTCCCCCACCACCCCCTGGTTGTGGGCCCCCACCTCCTCCACCTTTCTTCGGGGGGCCAGGTGGGCCTCCGCCACCTCCTGCACTCCCTGTCATCAAGCTGCCTTATGGACTGGAGCCTAAGAAGGTCTACAAGCCAGACACTGTGATGAAGAGGGTCAACTGGACCAAGGTATGGCAGCCTGAGCCTTTACTCACTGTAACACAATGTTTCGTCTCATGTTAACTAAACATTATGGCGGCTGTAGACTGCGGTGGAGAAAATAATGCGCTCTTCACATAGAATATTATTAGAATATTATTGTTATGACAGTCTTTTTAGTGTAAACATTTAGCTTTGGATTTGAAGGATTTTTTAAGAAAACCAAAAAGAGGATTCAGAGTTGGAGTTTCTTATCCAGAAGGGCTTCTATACTAACGCCCTCTAAATGTAGTCAAGCAACAATGGAGTCATTGGACACTATTGCGCACTCAGCATCCATTTGAAAGGATTTAGCAGTGAGCATTTTTCATCTCTCGAATGTCCTTGGGTTTGCCCATTCTTTGCATAATTGAATGAAGACTGGGTTGTGTGCTATGCCATCACATTTGAGTACAGTTTCAATAGGTTGTTTTTGTGCGTGCGGGCTCTTTCTTTTGACATAGCTAATTCATCCATCGCCTCGGGAGCTCTTAGCATTAATTTGTGGTTCTTTTTGCCAATGCCTGTATAACCTTGTGTTTTTCAGTCTTCAATTACTGACAGCCACCCAAACATCAGACGATTTCTTTTGACACCATTATGTTTAATGTTTTTCATAAAATCAAGCTATAAAGTAAAAACAAATATTTCAATATGCTGTGGGCTGTTATGTAGATACCTGTTAATGCATTTTGAGCTTTCTAGGTTGTCTCTCCTGTTCTCATCAACATGATCTCTCAGGAAAAAAAAAACACCTGGAGATCATTTCATCGCCTCAGGCAAATAATGACACCTCAAGGATGAAGTGATTAGGACTTGCTGATCAACATTCCAGATCGCTGTGACCTCACAAAATATGGTTTAAGCCATAATTCAATAATTCATATGCCAATAATGATATAATGAAGTGATGATATTTTAGGTTAAAGGTCGGCCTCACTGTGACATCATAATGTTGTGCAAAAAAACCACTTTCCTGGCCATCATTCAACACTATGACTCCATGAGTGAATTTTTGGCTTCTTTGCAGCAACATCCATATTTAAAGCATCGCAGTCCACCACTGCTCATCTGTTATAGTGAACCTGAGCTTCAGGGGATTGTCATTACACAATGTAATGAAGCTCTCTATCAGTCCTCGATACTCCTCTGTAAAAATAGTCTTATAGCGAATAAGACATGTTTCTCGTTGGAATCACATATTTCAAAAATTCCCTTTCCCGCCAAAGAAAAAAAAAATGTATACCTCTTACTGAATTCTTTCAAAATGTCAAACTGGACAGACATACAATAGAATGTGGGAACTCTAGGTTTTTAAAGGAACAGAAAGGGGATCATTTGGTATCATTATTTATGCGACAAAAGGTCAACCGAATGACACACGTGAATTAGAGAGAGAAATGTGGAAATGCACGGCAGCGCTGGCGTTTGCATTGTAAGCAGCGTGTTACGTACACCACCTCAAGGACTCTTTGAAATGCCACATATGCAAGTGCTTCACACTGTGTGGGAGTTTCCTGGGCAGTAAGAAATGTTATTGATATTGGGATCCAGCAGTAAGGAACATATTTGTTTGTGCCTTGATATTGATAATATTATCAGTCATTTTTTCTCGTGCATTATCCATGTGGTTGTACAAGTGTGGTTTGCGCCCAAAACTGCCCATTGTGTGCCGAGCGTACAGACACGGGTTCATGTGCAAGGAGCATTAACCTCGCCTCCACAGGAAGTGTAGTTTGATGATGCAAATGAAATTCATAACAACCTGAGGAGAAGACCTCTGTCCCTTGCGTTGATTAGGTGGGACAAGAGTCTTTTGTTTTGTTTTTTCCCACGTGCAGCAGAGAGAATCATGAGAGGGCCGACTATGATTTTGGTCGTATAAAAAAGGAAGGGGGAAGAAAATATACTTACATGCACTCTGTACGATACCCCGCACGTCTGACAGGTTCGCTGGGAGAAAAAATTGCTTTACGTAATTGTGAACAATGGACTTTCACATGGGAGAGTGCTGCAGGTCCATCTGTAGACAGCTGATGACTACATACCTTCAGACCTTCAATTTAGCATGTATACATGGCGCAACTTTTGACTAGATTGACATATTGAGAGGTGGCTTTAAAATGAGTACACATATTTCAAGCAACGGATGCAGTGGCAGAGCATTCTTAGTTGACGGTACAGTACAATGCACCCATATGGAAGTAAATGAGCTCAGGGCTTCACGGGGAAATTCCAGCTTTGTTTCAGTGCTGAATGCATTTTAAATCAGCTCGGTTTATTTCCCCCCCCCCCCCTTGCATGTGCTTCTAAATTCAGTGTGTCACTGATTCCCAGACAAAATTATTAGCGAAGATTAAGTATGGTACGGTCCAAACACACGCAGACACACACACACACACACACACACACACACTCAGACAATTGTTTATTATATGTGCATCCCCCCTTGAAAGAAAAAAAAGAATAATTCCTATAATCGTACTGTGTTTATTAAGCACATCTGTAACTGTATGTTGATGGCAGAACAAAAAGGCAGCACGGGAGCAACGGGATGAAGAAAAGATGAAGACATTTGCGCGTTAGTTCAAATGACAGATGACATCATTATTTTGGGAGTCACGCGCCAGGCTGGATGTTAAGGGGAGAACATTTGAAATAATTGGAATTGCCCTAAAAAATCAACAAGACACTTCAGCTACATATTCAGCCCATTGTCGTTCCTCACTGTGTTTGTCATTTTTTAAGCTTGCTGTTCTTTAAATATTTTTGAGGTGCCTGGAGACTATTTTGCTGATGTGTTTTATCACAAGTGCCCCACGTTCTTGACTTGGTCAGTGGTCGTAAGAGACTGGAACTCTACACATGCACCTGGTGCTAGAAGAGTCTATTCATTGTTCACCTGCAAGACTTCCAGATTGATTTCCTTCAGGCAGCCAAGCGGTGGATCTAAAGCGTCATCATTTGATAGCTGAAAAGAACGTAAAGATGAGGTATTGTAGCGTTCAGGTGAGATCGGGACCTGACTGGTATTTGTCATACTTCCAAAATAGCTATGCAAGTAGTGATAAACAATTTTTTAAATGGTCCGGAGCTCTAGAGTCTAGATTGTCCTTTTTCAAAAGGGACGTGAGTTCCAGCCTGTAGAGAGCTGTTTACTGTGGTGAGCAAACGTCTGCTAAACGACTGAAAACATATTTTAAAAAGGTTGCAGGGAATGGATCGAGGGGAGAGGCGGATGATCTAATTTGTCTCATAACATCAGCACGCTCACTGTATCACACTATGTGGGGATGTTTAAATGTGGCTCCATGCAGAGGTGGACTTACATCAAAGTCAGAATGCATATCAAACTGGCTTTCTGACGATACTTACACTGATTGGAAGTACTAGATTGGACATTTGGAAATGTATCGTTGCAGAATTTGGCAAAAAAATGTCAGTGGTTTTTAGGAAATAGCTTTGTTTAAGAAGCTGTAGGGCGATTAGTCGGTTGGTTAATGAATGAAAGAATTTCATTTTGGATTGTTATTTTGGTTTTTAATACAATTTGAGAGGAAAAGTTTCCTGGCTTGTTTCTCTTTTAATCCAGGAGCACATACTTGTACCGCGGATGTCTCCTTCAGTCGAGTTCTTCTCCATCTCCTCGTAACTTCGTGAGCGCATTTTAATTGCCGTGATTTTCTCGATGAATCTAGGATTTTGGCAGGAAAGAGTTTTTGGTTCCCGGTTAAAAAACTGCTAAATGATAATCACAGTTAGCGTCAGAGGACGATGATGAGGCTGGCGGCATAGAACAAAATTGGTTGATGAGTTCTTTAGTGGAGCCGCGGTTGTTGTCGCTGATGTGCTGTTCTCTAAAAGTTCTGCTTGATTCGCCGTGTTGGAAATAAAAGGGAGTTAGTAACATGAGCTGAAGCTGTATGTGCTGCATTCATTTTTATATCATTATTATTGTTATTATTATTATTATTATTATTATGCTACATCACAATTTGCAGCCTCACCACTTTCTCTGAATAAAGCTTCCTCGGACACGAGACAGGCCGCTTCCCTTTCTACGACTGAGTGGATCGTACGAGGGGAAATAAGAGCACAGCGGCACTTTGTTATCTACACTCAACACCAACACTAGCTCATGTTGAACGTTTCATAAGCCTCCCATTAAAGCACCTATTGTGACCATTATAGGTCCGTGTGACGCTGCTACACTTATCCCTGTTTCTATATGGCCTTGGGAAAGATTGGCCAGCATCGGCTGGAACTCTCTGTCTGTATTGCATAAGTGTTTCACTTAAACCTCTTTCGAAATGTAATTACTGTGGTTTTGAGGAGGCAGATGGCAGCGGTGCAATAGGCTAACTGCTAGTCCAGGCCTCCGGTTAAAAATAAGCCACAACAGTGTCAAACGGAGAGCTCTCACCGTAGCACTTACGTGCAGCACAATGTACAGCAGACGGAGAGTAGTGTCACATTATCGGCCTGCAGTGTTTGCAACATTTTAGGTGAGGCTTGTTGTCTGAATCTCGCTCTGCACTCCTACACTCCGTCGTCTGCGGAGCAGGAGCGAAAGAGTAAGGGGTGAACAAGCGCCCCCGTGGCCTGCCGTCGCCTCGGCGTGCGTGGGCGCTTTGCTGTTTCAAGTCTGGGTAGAAGGGGTGCACGAACAGGGTTGCTGAGCGAATTGAAATTCACGTATTTCATTCATCTGAAGAGAGGTCAACAAGAGCTTGAAAGTCAGGGTCTATCCGCACATCATCATTCGAAGTGGTCAGATTTATGCGAGTCCGTCATCGCTTTGAATCCCTTGGTCTTTTTCGTTTTTTTGTTCGCCCCTCGAAGTGCTACGGATGCACGCGCAAGGGCGTGTGTGTGTCCACGTACAGAACAAAACACACACACGCGCACAAACCGCATCTCCAGTGAGGAGAACTTTTTGAGTGGCAGGTTGGTGGAATGGCGGTCTCTGATTGTGGTGATAATGGAATCCTTGTGTCATTGCAGATAGTGCCTCAGGAAATGGCAGAGAATTGCTTCTGGATCAAAGTCAAAGAAGAGAAGTTTGAGAATCCTGACCTATTTGCTCAGCTCTCCCTCTGCTTCTCGTCGCAGAGCAAAGGTAAGTGGGCGTCATCTCTCTTCACCCCCCTCCTTAATTAATCTACACACACACATGCTTCATTTAGCCTCTCCGGCAATAGATGCCGAGCCACTTTCATCTTGTGACACTTAAAGAAACCATTTTTTCTCATTGAAATGTTAATTATTTTAAAACCAAGCACTTTTTCTCCCCACTGCATTTGAACCCCATCTATGCATGCTCTCAAGTCAGATCTCTGTGCCAATTAGGGATACCAAGGCTTGCTGCAGCGTTTGTGTCTTTGAGAGAGCTCGGAACGCGATGGTGGCTGCTCATTGTATTTGTTGTTGTTTTTGGTTTTTTTTACGCGTTGAGCAGTTTCAGATCAGTGTTTTTTGTGTGTGTGTGTGTGTATGTGCGCCTGGGTGTGCTCCAACTTGAACTTGTACACATATGTGAGAACCAAAGGCAGATATGCTTGGTTTGCCGCTTGCCTTTTTCCAGTCCAGTAGACCAATCGTCCATCAGGGAAAGATGGGAGGCTTCTGTGAAGGAAGCTCTGGGAGTTTTTCTTGTCCTGGCCAGTTTGTTTCTCAGATACACAACCAGGCTACCTAACTTGCTGATGAATAACACAAGCAGTACAGAGCAAGTTTGGGTTTTTCACAGAAGAGGGAGTGTGAAGGCACTTGATGTATTCCTCCCATGACAATTTGAGTGTTTTTCCACTTCTTTGACAGTGTGTGTATGTGTGTGTGTGTGTGTGTGTCTATGTGAGTACTAGACCCCTCTTATTCAAGTAGCAGTGGGAGGGGAGAAGTCAGAGGCCTGTCAAGTGCAGAACAGTCAAATCTTAGCTCTGTCAGGGTGTGTGGACATAACTATGCGGAGTCCTCCAACTTTTCCCATATACCCACCGTCTGTTTGGACACCAGTCAGCCCCCAAGCTGCCTCTCGCTACATCTTTCTCACAGCCTCCGGGTCTACAAACTAGGTTGATCTCCTTTTTTTTTTTTTTTTTTTTTTTTGCTCTGTGAAATAAATAGCAATTTTGCCTCGGCTGCCGCAAGGTGATTTGCCGGCATAATACAGATGGAGGCAGAACGCGGGGCAGGAAAGAAGAGTTGTTGCAAGGATTAATGAAGTGTCAGCGACGGGCCTTTTGTCTTTCACCAGAGGATATCTGCCAGACGCTATCATTTCTGACACATGCTCTGTGGCATTTCTGAAGTAATTTAGAGTCAGACCTCTTTGACACCTCGGCGAAACCTATTTAATGATACTGATTTTCATTTTTTTTTTAATCGTAATGTGCTAGAGAGGGAAATATTGTTCCATACGTTTAATGACAATTCAGCATTTGATGGTGATAAATCAGTACAGTGTTTGCAACCTCCACCTGTGTCCGTTTGTTGTTCGGTCAGTTTGTCAGCGGGATAACAGAAAAGCAACAGAACAGATTTCCACGACACTTCACAATTCAAGAAGCACTGCACAAAGAAAAGCCACAAGAAAAGTAAGAAAACAGTGAACACGGATGTTTTTTGTTTGTAAGAAGTCAACAAAAACTGCCACCGGAACACGTATTAATTCTCTCAAAAACATGTCCCTCGATCGCACTTAAATGTTACTCTCTAGGTGAGTGTGTCTTACATTAAGTGTAATGGGATATAATTAATGAGAAGTCACGCCAGGTTTTCTAACATTGCAAGCGAGAGGCGTTTTTACACATTTTCATTGGATCTCGATGACAAAGATCAGGCATATTAAGGTAACCGGTATCTATCCTAGATCGGGTGAGGTTGAATTATGGTCAAGCAGTAATGGGTGGTTTAACATTCAGCGTGACAGCTGGCTATCAACTTTTATGTTCGATTTAACGTTTTTTTGGAACGTTAAAGGATGTAAACACTTCCCGGTAGAAACCTAAAATGAAAGTATGAACCTTAGGATAAGCATAATGTGGGGCCTTTAAAGTGAAATACAACTTAACACTGGGAGTTCTCGCAGACACATGGTTTTAATTCAGCTTTAAATGTCCCTTTTAAATTCTTTATTAAATTCACTTTCTCACCCACTGGGGTCTCAAAAAAAGGAGCTCTATAGATAGTCCACATTCCCGCTGGCAGGGTAAGAATTCATGATCCAGCATTTCCCTTGGGAGTTACCTTTGCTGGATCCCTATCAATTACCCCTGCAGCGACTCCACTGAATCAGCTCTTTTTCCCTCTATTGTTGAAACAGAACATGATGTGCTCATGAATGAAAAATGCTGTTTAATGTTTGATATCTACCCACCCCCCCCCCCGCTCGTCAGTGATGTTGAAAGTCAACGAGAAGGGCTTTGATGTAGATGGTTTTTGCAGGGGAAAAAAAAAGAAAAGAAAAAGGTGCTAGATGGTATCCTCCTAAAATGAGATAGTTGTTCATTTGTTTTCCTCTTTTTTTCGCTCTCCTCCGTTTCATGATTCATGTAGTATAGTCTCTTTTAAACGCTTGCCGTCTGAGGGGTTTGTAACAGTAAGTGCGCTTGAACATTAAACGTTTTGTACAAAAAAAAAAAAAAAAAAAAGATCCCCCGGCCTCATTTCCCCGCTTTTTAAATCTGACCTATATGGGCGGCGAGTCTCCCTCCATCTCAAAGTCAAGTTGTTTAACTGGTGTTGGTGTTGTTTAAAAGCCGTGTTCCAGCTTCAGGTGGAGAGACTCGCAAGATTAATTCCTGAGGTCTTGTACTCTCATTGTAACCTCTCAGTGTAACCGCGGACCATAAATCCTTCGTGCTGATTTGACAAACAAGTCACTGGTGAAAACTGACTTCATTTGTCTGGGATATTGCCGCCGTTTTCTTGTAGCAAGCACACACACGCGGTCATACACACTTGTTGTTTTTTTTCCTGTGCTTCTTTGTGGTACCTCCATCTTCGCCACATCTCAGACGTGGATATTTATAAGTAGAGCACACTTTGGGGGACTAGTGTATCGTGAAAGATGAGGCAAGCAGGTGTAAATGCCTTCCCTGCAGAGCTGCCCTCAGAAAATGGTGCAAAAAGGCTTCTGTTAACTTCACGTTCCTTGGGATTCTTGCTTGTTACTTGCATTGTTGAAGAACAACACTTAGGCAGTAAAAGACAAAAAAAAAAAGAGAAAGAATCACTTTAACAGCCCCCAATTTTCAGATGCTTATTGCGCTCAGAGGCCTCTAAAACAACTGAGAATGCAGGACTGTCATCTCCCCCGCTGCTTTTATGAGTCTCACTGTTTAATGAGTTTCTCCAAGAAAAGGAAATGATAATCAAGAGGGATTTCAAGCTCGGCTTCAATCTTCTAAAAGTGGCTTTTCAGTTTTTTTTTCTTTGTCATTTATTATAAGATGGTTCTTCGGCCTGATTGAAAATTCAACACATAAGTCAGTTATTAGGTACCCCGAAGGCCAAAGACATGTCGCTGATTAAGTCATTCTGGCAACATCAAATTGTGTCTGACTTCAGGACGGCACAGGAGAGCACATGTTTTAAAAAAAGGAACCGATTCAACCAGGCGATTTAAATCACAAATCAAAGACACAGGAAATGTCCTTCATAACTTTTTACTGTATCAATCCAACAATGTTCATTACATCGGATAAATGTCAAAGGGGCTCTGCAAAATACAGCTTTGATCTACATGGTAATAGTTTAACCTTAGTTTTTGTCAAATAAGCAGACATGTAACATATACCGTTTACATTTTGGATATAAACATTCAAGCAGCGGTGGGAAGACTGCTGAAAACTTGAGTATGCATGCAGTGGCATTACTGAAATATTACTCAATTATTATTTGAGTATTAGTTACTTTTTTAACCCAACCGCTGCTCAGTTCTGGTCAGTGGTCGTGGTCACATCTGCAAACTCGGGCCGGTTGTAGAGTTTTTGTGTTGTTGGTTCGTATGTCACGCTTTTTCAGAGAGCAATTTGGGATCAGATGCTGATGATGGTTCAGATAATTATTCAAATTTTACTAAGTAACTGAGTATATTACATGGTGTATTGCATACTTAGAAAATATGAATACATTATTTGTTTTGTTTGAAAATAGAAATAGAATATTTATATATATTCAATTAGACATTGGCAGACAGGAATGATGGCCATGTCTATGAAACTAAAGCCAAGTTCATAAAAAAATAACAAAATCAAAAAAAAAATGTAAAAAAAAAATCTACCTGAATTATTCTTAACATTTTTGGTCTTTCCACCGAAGAATAAGGAAGCTAAAGTAATTAAATTGTATTTATTTTGCTCAAAATCTGAAACACCAACGGAAAATACTGCAGTTTTTGGTCATTATAAACTGGTAGTTAGAAGATTAGAGTAATTTAAACAATTTTCCTATTCAGAATAATTAGCTGATATAGCAATAAAGGTCACAGTTATTCATCCTTCTCATTCAAGATAATGAGTTGTTGAAGCCCTATTGTAAAAAAAAAAAATGACAATGAGGCTTTTTAGCTTCATCTAAAGAGCAGCTCAGCGATTAATCTATCTCAGCTGCTAGTGCGGTTCTAAAGCTTTTATACTGTGAGCATTAATCAACTTTGCAATTTTAATGTTTTTTTTTATTATACAATACGCAGCCTCCTGACCTAGTGTGGGAAAAAAAATAAAAAAATTAACACCTTCTCCTGTGAGATGAAAATGTGTTACGGCTGCACCTCAGTCGCTCATGCCAAGGCAGGTGTTTCACCTTTGGCACCATCGAGTGCTTTGTAATCGGAAAATTGTTAGCGCCCACGCACAGAGCTGTGCAATCTGTTATCAGCAACACACATCTCTATTTGCCATCACTAACCTCTCCGGTTTTTCACATCTTTTCAACTTGTGTACGAGACATTAAATGTGCCCTCGAAGATCAACCCACGTCACGGAGTTATTTTATTTCCCATTAGAAATAGTTTTCCCCCCCTTTGCTTTCTTTTCTCGTCCTTTCCCCCCTTTTCTGCCTCCGCTCAGCTGTATCGGCTTTTTTCCTGTCTTTCTTTAGCCTCCTCTCCATTGACTTGGCTCCTTTTTTTTTGTTCTTTTACCCTCATCTCCCCTCAGTTCGCTTTATCAATCAGTGGGTTGTGCCTTTGTACGGCTCTTTGGGATCAAATCAGATTCACTTCGGGATTGAATGTGTGTAGCCATGGCCTGCTGCATTTGAAAGGCAATTCATTCAGCTGGAACTTTGCAGTTCAATTTGAAACAAGATTGATGTTGGCAAACTTCACACCCCCTTTCTTCTAAAATGTTTCCTCCATTGCACACACCAATTGCTGACGGACAAAGGGCATATGCCACTTTGTAATGGTGATGTCTGGGCTTTTCAGTAGTAACAACAAAACAAAAGAGGAGAGGTTACTCCACAACAACTGAAATCTCTGCGTAGACCGTACTGTATATTACAATATACAAGAAACCTTGGAAAATATTCTGTAAATATCAAACCGCTACTTTTGATGGAAAAGGTGAATCCATGTTGGTCACAGTTTTTGCCGCTCGACCTCCCTCAGTCAAAACAATAAAAAACAAAAGACGTAGCTTGACTTTGTGAGGTAGCGAGGGATCATGGTTGTTGTTGTACTCACTGTTAAAAAAAACATAGTTGCGGATAAAAATGTATCAGACTCGTTGCATCTCATCCTCTCTCTCTGACATACCATCTGATGTTTCGTAAATAAAATGGAATGAATATTTATCTTTTCTTTTTGTTTAAAACACTTGCGGTAATTTAATTACACAGCTCTACAAAACAAATAGCAAAGATCAAGTTGTTTTCGGTTATTTTATTTTGAAAATGTTACGTATTGTAGAGTATCTTTGTGTAGGCGAGTGAATTAGTACATATTATGGTTTGATAGTCAATAACACGGAGAGGGAGAGAACTAATGAAGATATATGTGCATCCTTAAGGAGGAATTAGAGGCTGTAGTCCACCGCCCTGAACGGGGTCATTCAGACTATCTTTCCCAGCATGCCTCTGTGTTAATGATGGAAGCTAATGAATGTGCTCAGCCAAGTGCTTGTGGTGAATAAGGCTGCGAAAGAAAGAAGCATAAATATTGGTGGAGTGAAAGATAGATTTATTTGATCTTTTCACATGTTTTGTGTACTTTTACACATTTTATTTTATTTGGTTATTACACCATGATATTCTGTAAAAAAAAAAAAAAAAAAAGAGAAAGATAGAAAAAAGAAAGAAAAGAAAAGAAAACATCATACTTGCGTTTTACCTGTAAAGGTCAGCCCCTGACAATTTAACCTGGTTAAAACCTTGCTACAAGTAATGGCTGCAGTCTTCTTTCCCTTCATCTCGTTGGATTTGATCAAATCCCTCAGGAGTTCTCCTCACTCTGACACCACTTTCCTCTACCTCGGTCGCTACATCTCCACCCCACACACACAATCTTCCCACTGAGCCAGTGTAGTGTGCACACCAGCGGATTCTCAATCCCTGCTACAAAGCCCCAGCAGCAGGGTGGTAATGACCCTGCCACAACGGCAGTAATGATGGAATCAGTGGGGGGTTTAGCTGGCTCCCTGACTCTCCCTAATAAGTCCCCTAATAACTCTGTTAACATCAGGGCTGACCCGGCCACCAGATCAAACACACTCACGCATGGTTGGCCACCTCGCATGACACTCGGTAACCTCTCAGTCGGGCAAGAAAACTGTTGCTGACCGGCACACTCTGTGTACACGGGGGCCCTAGAGTGCATGTTCAGTGCGAGTCTATGGACGCGAGTTTTGGCCCGCAGAACGCAGCAACAACTGTGGCAACAATAAATGTCACTCAGAATATTTTAATCCTGTTAAGCTGTATTCATTCGCTAACAATACGTCTTGTTGATAGAAACCTCTGGAAAGCTTGTTGTTCTTAAAAAAAAAGAAAAAACATCCCAAGACTGCTGTTGGAGCTCTGCCTACTCAGATAGTCACAATGTAATAAAGGCTTTTGTCTAATGAGTTTAAGCTCAACTCAAGACACTGCAGCCCGCTGTGGAATAGTCTGCCTTGTAATAATAGCCTGTGTACAATGATAAGCTTTGATATGCTCTATGTCAAAGTGTTGGGAAGTCAGGCTTGATGGTTTGCCACGGTCCCCTGGAGAACAAGGCTGTTTATTAGCGATTCTGTTAATTGAGAGGAGGGAGCATCCGCCAAGGCAGCTTCCTCTGCATCTTTCTCTTCTCCTGACATCGCTCCCTTTCTTTCCCTCTTATCTCGCAGTTCTCCGCTCGCTCTCTGAAATCATGTCTTTGGACATGACGGTGTCCATCTGGCGTCGGGGGCCAGCCGAGTAAAAAAAAAATAAAATAAATAAAAAATACACCCACTCACTTTCTCAGGCTCATTGTTTAGCAGCTGCAGTCTCACGCAAACAAGATCGCGATTGGCATTTCACCACGTAGTCATTTTGTAAACTGTCATCATTGTCTGCGAGCGTTGAAATGCTCCCCCCTTGACTTGTTTTGATGACCCGGGACCTTTCCTCACACCAGTAAAGCGTGCATTCTGGATTTAAATGTCCCATTATTGGTTGTAGCTAACCAGAGAGGAAATTATCCCATTTTGAAAGAGAAAGGTTTCAAATGGTACCATTTTCCTCATTTTAGATGGAGGGCCATTAATTGCTGGCACAGGCAGGAGACATTTGTCTCAATAAAACACAAAACAGCCTGATGTTCATTTCTCTCTGTTTGGGGCAGCCAGCCCACTGCGAATATCTCAGGGTCAGCCCTTTTCCTTGCTCATCCCTGCACATTTTTAATATATCACATATGAATGGAAATTAGGCCCTTAAATATTAATGACAAGTAATTGGTTTATTGTAGGAGACTATATTATGTGCGTGTGCATCTGTGTCTGCGAGAGGGAGAGCGAGCGAGCGAGCAGGCGAGGGAGATTTCCTCTCATTCCTGCTTCATATTGCCTTGCTGTGATGTCCCACTGATTTTAATCTTCTCTTCTCAGATGAGAGCCATTCTGAGTATCACAGTGCACTTTAACTTTAGCCCTCTGAATATTAGCTTTCTTTGATACCTGCCGCTTACAGCCTCCCGAGTCTACACCCTGCTAACTTTTATGTGTCTTCAGGTACACTGTAATGTACCTGTAAATCTATCTCTTCAAAAATAAATATTCCCAACGCATCTAGATATTTTGATTTCTTTTCTCTCCGCGGATAATCAGAGCTAACGCATTTGGGATTTGTCATCTGTAATCTAGCTCTCTTCTGGCCCCGAAAGGTATTTGTGTAATTTTATGTTGTAATTAGAGCTGCAACGATTAGTTGATTAGTTGATTGGTTAATCAATCAGACGATTGCACGGAAATTTGTAGCCAACTGTTTTGATCATCTGTTAATGCTTTCAGTAATTTTTCTAACAGATGTCAAACATGTGATGGTTCCAGTTTCTATAATTAAAAGATTTGCTGCTTTTTTTGATATTAAGCGTTTTTGGGTTTTGGACTATTAATTGGAGAAAGAAGCGATTTTTAGATGTTACTTAATTTTTTTTTTTCTCCACGTTTTATAGACTGAATGATTGTTTTTTTAATTGTGAAACTAATCTGCAGATTAATCAGTGATAGACTGAACAAACGTACTTCACCATGGAGATCCCTGTGCACTAGGAACAGACTAAAAATAACAATTCTTTGAGTTTGTTATGATTGCACAGGCATCTTCTTGGTAAAGTAAGTTTGTTCTGTCATGAACTGTTCTGTCAACAATACTTAGACAGCCCATATACCTAGGTCCAAGTGTGCGCACATACCGAATACAGATGAGGCTGGAACAAGGACACCAAGACCAAAAACAACAGAAGTCTGTAAAGTGACTATACTCAAACAAAAGCACGCTGAGCACCCGAGAAAAGTTTGACGTCTCTGGGCGTCGTCCCCAATTCACCAGTTACAGACATGATTTCTTTTGATGGTTAAATGCTACACATCCGTTTATTTTGGGGTCTTGCGCATTGAGATTGCGATTTCAAGTGGAGACGCCTTCCCCTCGCCCATTTCCATGACGTGGCATTTACCAAAATGACTGTTTTTGTTATATCACGCATTATAACAACGATCCTCCACCCACCAGCCCAGAGGTTATTAACCTGCATCAGTCTTAATATATTCAAACGTGATATTTAGCTTTTAAAACAGGATGTGTTCGGTTTGC
Source organism: Sparus aurata (assembly GCF_900880675.1). Classification (NCBI taxonomy): domain Eukaryota; kingdom Metazoa; phylum Chordata; class Actinopteri; order Spariformes; family Sparidae; genus Sparus; species Sparus aurata. Next base: position 31,185,909 of record NC_044204.1, on the reverse strand, counting down.
GAGTGTGCCCCGCAGTAGTAAGAATCCAGCGTGCCTGCCTAATTGAGTGATAGGCTGCTTATTAACACTGGGACTTGCGTTTAAAAAGAGGACGATGTCAGCGCTGTCACCGGAGCTTTTCACATGGAAAAGCCCCAGTGGAGCTTCATTAACTCACCCCCATGATCCCAGACAGCAGAATATGGAGTGCATATCTAATCCAGCTCAGAAGTATGAGTACGAGAGCGGCGGATTTTATTGGGAATACTTGATGTGCAATGGTTCAGTGTTTTTTTTGTTTTTTTTTCCGTGTGGATGTGCTGCTGCACTGGTTTGCAGTGAAAGGTTCTGTGGAAGTTGTTGCTTTTTAAGTTTTCAAAGACAAACTCTTTATAGAGAATCGTAGAAAAAAAAATATATATATATATCCTCAGTTGTCTGTAGTCATCACAAGAAATTGAAATCTTCTATCTATCTCTGTTTTGCTCTGATTTATTTATACATTTCCATAGTGGCAGCGTTTGTGCAGAGTGATTCAGTGACACTAAACTTTCTCTTAGCAACTTAAACAGCTTTGCTTTCGCTCTTTGTGCCAGGTATTAATTTCAGGGGCGGATAGCTTTTGTTCTACTTAAGTTCTTTTCTTTCTTTTTTTTTTTTTTTAATTCTCTGATAGGCCTGTAGACACAGTTTGTTTTTCAAGCTGTTTAAACTCAACCACCCGCTGCATTTCATAATCTCCTCTTAAATGAGATCGAACACAAACTCTGTCGGCCACGCAGTTAACAGAATTCATCAGCCGTAATTGCAAATGTTTCACTAGTATCTCAATTTTGCACTTGTTGTCTGACTCCGACATCTTCCAAATGTGCTGTTGGAATCCGGCTCCATGTCGACTTGTGATTTCCATACAGATAAAAGGAAAAAAAAAAAAAGTGCACACAAGTCCCGTTTCTCTGCTGGCTAGCACAATGCCTGCCGCTGCAGAGTAGCCCGCTGAGTTTGTTACATGGCATTAAGTTTAATTTGTCTTTGAGCCTCTTTGGTGGAATTGGTTTGCGACTACTAGTGGGCCAGGGGGTTGACACTCCACAGCCAATCTGGCTGGAAAGGGACAGCGAGGAGACGGAGGAGCGCTAGGGGGGGGGGGGAAGAGCGGCCGTGATGTCACGCAGGATGGGTAAACAATCAGAGTTGTGCGTGTTCAAGATGGTGCCTCCTTGAATATAAACAATCATGACTTCTAACGCCACAGCGAGATAAATTACTGCACAGACAGAAAAAGGTTGAGATGAAGGGAAGGGAGAGTAAGGTAGACAGAGCAGGCTGATTACAGATTGTGATCCACAGTGAACCGAAAAAGGAAAAGGAAAAAAAAAAAAAGAAACAAAAACACAGCAACCAAAAAACAGACACTTAAGGGAAATTGCTCAAGCTGGGACCACCAGAACTTATACTTACAGATTTTTTTGACTGTTTTTAGTCTTGAGTATGTAGAGTATGAGTACAATTTTTTCATTTGTGGCTTTTTTTGCATGATTGGATTGGAAATAAAACATTAGTAAAATACAAATGAAACATATTAGCTTTTATGCTAATGCAGCTATTCCCATGTGTTACTGGCTGTCCTATATATTTTAGTTATGTTATATGATGTCTATCTGCAAACAGGCGACACGAGGCAGATCTTTTTATGTTTTTGTTGAGGTGCCACATTAATGTCAATCCCAGTTCAGCCATTTCAATGTCATTAACAGCACCGACAGCAGTACAGCTGCAATGATTGATCAAGTAATTGATAATTTGTCAACCATAGATCAAATCACCAAATATTTGATTTTTATTTTGTTTAAATAACAGCTGAATAATCAGTTTTAGTATTGTTTTTTTTTACAGGAAAAAGTGAAGTCAACATTCTCAGATTCTCGCTTCTTTAATGCAAATGTTCCATTTTCTTTGCGCCTCTATGGCATCAAGCAGAATCCCTTTAGGCTTGTGGACAAAACAAGACATCACTGATGGACATTTTCACCATTTTCTGGCATTTTATAGACCAAACAACCAATCAATTAATTAAGAAAACAACGGATTAATTCATAATGAAAATTATCTGTAGTCGCAGCCTTAAACAGCAGTTTACATATTGTGGGGAATAAATAATGAATAGGGGACATTTTAATTAATTGTAATGCAAATACAGAACTTCAAATCACCTTAACGAATCACACAATGAGAACGGAAGGTCCAGAAATGCACAAGAAAATGAATGTTGAGTTATATCCAGTGCGTTTCCTCTGGCCCTCCAGTAGACTGAGCACCATCTCTCCATGGCGAGCCCATAAACTGTCCATTGCACTTTCCCTTCAGGACACACATATCGGCGAAGTTTAGCCTTTGCTTTTCACCTTTTATTTATTTCCCCTTCCTTGTGCTCGCCTCTCCGTCCTTCCACCCTCTTCCTTTATGTACTCTTCACCGCCTTTACCTTTGTCATCTCCCTCGGACTTCAACTCAGAATCTTCCCTTTTTTTCCTTCTTATCATTGTCTTGCTACAAGATCCACAGCGTACGTATTTTTCATCTGTCTGTATTTCATTGTCTGTATCAATGTTGCTCTCTTTCTGTTTGTCGTCTGAGCGCCAGAGTATGAATCGACTTGTTTCTTTGAAAAGAAAAATAAATTAGAGTTTGTCCTTACCTTTAGATTCCCTGTCCTGGTTTCTTTCTTCAACAAGAAAAAAATACTTTTTTCAAAACCTTCTGATAATGAATACATTAATCTGACAGGCATGTATGGTTATTTTTGGACAGCTTTGTTTTTACTTCCCATATGTGATACCTCCTTTTGTCTCTCTACCTGAAGCCTCCGCTGATGGAGATGAATAGTGAAATGATCATTTACAATTTGACGTGTTTAATCGAGAGAACAAGGCATACAGGTGCTGCTCTCAGCAGGTAAAATTATAGATAAATCACATGGCTGTGGGTTTTTTTTTTTTTTTTTAATTGTTGCAGTTCCAAAGCCTTGAGGGGGAGGACTTTCTCTGAACTGGAGGATTTGCAGATTGTTTCCCTCTTTGTTCTCTGCTTCTGACCATGTTTTATTAAACACACGGTATACTGTTGAACGACTGCAGGAAAAAAAAAAAAGAAATCTAAAGCTGCGCTGTGATAAATGTGCAGGGGATGGAAAGAGTCTGCTGTAAGTGTGAATGATCATTTTAATGTTGTTTCTGGCTTGTTGTTTTGCCTTTGGTTCGATCTTTTAGCACATAAACAAACACGAAAAAATTCACAAACTCTGAGGGTGCCAGGGCCCGCTCAGACTCAGCCGCGTTAAGCTGTAGGTCTTTCAGTGGTGTTGCACTGTTATTGCACTTTTGCCTCACCCACACAAGCAAGTAAATGGGAACTGCATCAGTAACACTTCAGGACAGGGCCAGGCTCATGGGAATTTTGCATTTGCTTTTTACTGTATATATAAGCACACTGAATCTGTCTGTAACGCTGCACGAAAAATCATGCACATTTCCCCCCCTAAAAAAACATTTGCTCAGTTGACATTAAAATCCTCAGTGTGTAGGCAGACCACTGAACAACGCACTCCAGCTGGTATCATCTCCACATTCTGCCTTGACCTTTGACCCCAGTTACTCATCGCTAGATGAGGTCTGACGGATGTCAAGTCCGTGTCTTAATGTTTCACTGCATGGGAAGCGCGGGTCCAGCTGTGGTTGGAGATTGTTAAGTAGGGGAGGGAGGTGATGTTTTTAAAGACTAGACAGATTACTTTGACCGCATGGATTTGCATTAAGGTGTTTCTGCTCTGCTGGCCTTTCTTTTCACCTTTCTAACTCCCTTCCAATCCATCTCTGGCTGAGGTAAAACAGCTTATTAACCTTTCTGAGGCCACGGGCGTCCCCGGGATGGAAAGACACCGCAGACGTACTGTGTAAGACAAATTAACCTTAGAGGATTGATACGCCTTGATTTTTAATTTTAATCACACTAAGCAGCGAAACGCATTGGATATTTTATGTCTGATGCGGATGTGAAGAACATATTACACTTCTTATTACGGTTCAGCCACACGGAAATAGAGACTTCCGCTGGAGGAACAGCAGTGTGAATGCAGTGTGTGGGCGTGTTGTCACTCTACACTTCTGTACGGATTGCATCGTAATCGTGATTTGCGTCCTTATTATTTTCTTATTCATATTCTGGAAACCAAATGAATCTGGCAGTTAAAGATGTCTGTCTGTATCTCTGTATTTTTATTTTTACTCACATCTCCTGTATTTCCTGCGAGCGATGCCCCCCTCTTACTAGCCACTCCGCTTTTGTGTTTAATGAAAACCTTACAATAACACACCGGCCACACACCTTTTACACACATTCAGCCTCATTTCCATACCGATTGGTGCACGCGGCAAGGTATTTCATTCTGGAGGCGATTCAGTTTCCTCTCCCGATTGATCTGGAGCTAATTTCTTCCAAGGAAATGCTTTGCATCTTTCACAGATCTCCTACTCCGACTTATCCATAATTGACTATCTATAATCGGTTGTGCGAAACCTCCCTGCGATGCAATTAGAGGTCCCGCAGTGAGGTGAAAGCTAGTGAAAGACAGGTGGGTAAAGGTCACCTTGTAGCCCATTACTCTGCCCCTGACATAAGTGGTCCACCCTGCAGGGGGGCACTTCCAGGGCAAGAGACAAGCAGCATTACAGTATTCTCCTTCAATGCTCCCCAAAGTAGAAAACAAAAATAGTAGCAAATTTAGTTGTTGTTAATGCGTCCTTTACTCTCCCTAGCTTTAATGGATACTGTAAATAGCAGACTGTAATGAGCACTGATAAGAGGCAGACACGCGGGCCAGTGAAAATACTCTGGGGTTAATTGCTTGAGTTGTCACGCTTTCAGTTTGCCTTACTCTATTGGCATTAGCCAAAGCTAGCTCAGTGACGGAAGCGAAGGCCTGTGCCAGGATGTGATGAGCTAGCAGTGTAGTGGATGACTAAGCAGGGCACGCCGGCCACTCGAGCTCATGATTCCCCTCTCCACATCTGAGGCTGGGTCTGTTCATTAAAGGTGCGGGAGACGGTTCGACCTCAGGCGAGTCTCGGATGACCCCGCTCGCTGTAAATGCTTCATTAGCCTTGATTTCCCCATTCTGGACTGCCTCACTTAATCTACGCTCCTAGTCGCTCCACCTAAGTTGTGTACATAGTTTGTTTGTGTTTGCGTATGTGCTGGTGCGTGCACGTATTTGTATGTGTGTTAATGAGGGCTCCTGGTGGTGTGTAATTAACACAACAGCAAATGTCCCCAAAGGGTAAGATTAACGTTGAACACATTAGACACAATGGAGCCCGGGAGAGACTTTTTTTTTTTTTTTTTTCTTCTTCTTCTTTGGCAATTAAATGTTTTGTGTGTGTGTCTGTGTAAGTCAGACCATAACTCATGTTGGCATAACTGTATTGCCGCTACTTCTGTCTCTCAGACACACACACACACACACGTACGTACACATGAACACACGCTCACACAAAGCCAGCGGTCCCTCTGGATTTGCGGGCTCCTCGCATGCAGGCTGGCAGGATTCTGTCTGCCTTTCTCTCCCGACCGCCTCCTCCACACAACCTGGTCCAACAAAGATAAACACATGCTGGGTAGATTATTAGAGAAGTACCAAGGGCTCCACAGCGGAGCAGCCAGTGCACCATTGTGCTCCGAACGTGGTGGTACCTTGTAGAATCCGATGCAGGCAACCCCCAGGGTGTTCCGATACATACTTAGACACAGGTGGGCGCTGATACCAGCATGAGAGCTAACACGGACTTCATTGACATTTCATTGTCACGAAAAACTCGCGGCACATTGTTTTCACTAATGGCATCGCTGGTGGTTCAGATGCTCTCGCAATGGAAATTTGACAGTTTACAGGTATATATGATACAGATAAGGAGAGCAGTACGCACACTATTTTATTTTTATCTTGTGCTGACAAAACACACCTTGTACTGCTGAGGGATGTCTGTGAAGTTGAGGTAAACTGGTTTTATATTTCAGACAGCACAATGAATTGACAGAGGTCACGCTGAGTGTGTGAATGGCCTTCACCGACTGAGGCGCTTTTGGGCCAGGGAGCGTCTACAGCAGGTCTCAGCCAAATTTCAAAAAGACGCTAATACGCCTTCATCCATCTACTTGTGAGTCTATTGCCAGGGCAACAATTTATTACCAGGAGATGTTTTTTTTTTTCTATTTCAACCCATGCTTGTTTGTGTAACACACTCTCGTAATGGTCGGCGCCTGGCAAGTTTGCTTCACAGCAGCAGGAAACGGTTTATTAATGGTGAGTGATAACCTTGTTGAGTTTAGACCGCGCTGTGTGACACTGACACTGTTTGACGCTGTGTTTTACTGTTGTTCCTGAGTCACACAGCGGTTCTGGGAGAGAGGGAGTATTTAGGTTAAAGGATTTACGGCTACCTGTCATAAAACATCATTTTATTTCATCTTCTATCTTCTGTCCATCTGATGTGACATAGTTCGCAGGATTTCCCGTCTTTTGTTAATTATTTTTAGTTATGATACTACTACTGGCTGTTCTATGTTGTATTTCACTGCTTTTCGAATTAAACTGTACGCATGTGCTGTGGCAAAACAGCTGTGTTGGGATTCCATCCTCACGCCAATAAAGCTTTATTGAATGGAGTAGAGAGGGAGTAGACGCGAGAGCGAGGGAGGGTGTGTGAAAAAAGTGAGCGCGGGAGAAGGAGAAAAAAAAACGTATATATACAGGGGTGAGAAGACAGACGTAGACAGTGCACACACGAAAGAGATGTTTTAAGAAGTAGTATTATTTGAGATGAAGGGAGTGATAGAGGGAGAAGGATGTGATAAGTACACCAGTGGAGGCTGTTATTGCTGCTAAGGAAAATGATAACGTTTCTCAGCAGAGGATTTGTGCATACAGCACCACACTTCCACCGACTTTATTGGATCAGGAGAAAGCCGTGAGATTTCTAAATTATCTTCCTTCGCTGGCAACAAGACATTACTCTCTTATTACTTTGGTATTTTGTTGGTTTCATAGAAATGTGTCGAGGGGGGGGAAACAGTTGGATGTTCAAATTAGCCGCGGGTTAATTGACAGTGGTGACACCTATGGGTTCAGAAGTAAGTGTGAGGACACGCACGTTCTCCTGACAGTTGTGTTGCACACGCAGGGACATAAACACACACTTGGAGGTACACACATCGGCCTCGGCAGGCGTCTCGCGCTAATATTGTTGTTCCGTCGCTTGTAATTAAGAAAAACACGGTGTCAAACCAACAATCAACATTGGTTCAGTGGTGTCAGAATTTTTCCTCCACCGAATGTGGCTTGATGTCAGTGTCCTCTGGCACGAAGAAAATAAGCGCCAATTAATGTGACACAGTCTCACCAGGAAATATGAATAGCTCTTTTGCCAGCAGTACCAACAATTCAAGGTCTCCAAAGCAGGTAATCGCTGATCAGAGATGCCAGGTCAAGGGTATATCGCTGCCTTCCAACAATTTTCACTGAACAAGCTGCCAAACCTGGAGGAGCGATGTTCCTGCTCTATAGCGCTACACCGAGTCAGCGCAGACAAACTGTCACCTGCGACATGCGAACTTGTCATTTCGCTGCTCTTTGGGGAAAAAAAAAAGAAAAGAGAAGCACTGTAAATATGCAAAGAGAGGTGTTGGTGTTGATTCAGCCCAGTAGGAGAGGTGATAAGATGTGAGCACATTTCCAAATAAATGATGGCAAACACCTATCACAGGTATCACACGCCAACTTGTTTTTATTTTCACATTTTCGGGGGATCAGCCAAGTATTTATGCCGATAATTTATGTTAACACCCCTAGAAGAAGCCGGCATTTACCCCGGAGAAGCCGGCAGATGTGTGGTTGACTTTATTTGACTGATTGCCACTGCTTTTTCTCCCAAAATTGGAATTGATGGATTTTCTGTCGACCACAAATTTAATGGACTGATCAATCTTTTAAAACTAATTGATATGGACACATATGAGTTTATGACATAATTATAACAACATAATATTTTTTTCGGAACTGACTTACGGAAAATTGAGTTTTGCTCATTGAGATAGAACATAGCGTAGACATACAGCAATGCACTAATAGCCATGTAGTTTCTCATTGGCGCTGACCAATGCTTTTTTTTATAAGCATTTAAACAGCCAGTAAATATCGAGTAATAATCAAATTAAGCGTAAAGGTGAACTGTGTAGTTTTTGGGGCAAAAAATGTAATCAGAAGAGAAATATCTTCATTGATTTTTTTTTTCCTTTTCTTATGCCTAAACAAGCTAAATAAACAAGCTCTTTGTTTTCGCCACTGAATAACCTTCAAGGACACATTTTCTCACTGTTTGACTTTGTTTACATGTGGCGGACCCTGCCACCTCTCTAGCTACAAACAGTGTACTGGGGGGCTAATTTTCCTCTGAGGACATCTTGTTTATTCAGTTAAGGCACACGGAATTATTTTGCATTATCACCTCATTAATTTTGTAAACGTAAAAATTCAGAATTTCTTCTCAAAAACGACATAGTGCCCCTTTAACAATTTCCACCTGTTCTGTAACAAAACCTCATTTTCTCTCTAATAAGTAGCTTGAGTCTGCGTTGTCATCGACTTGTTCTTTGAAAACACTCAAATGTTGTCTCTGTGTGTACATGAAACATAAATTAGATGAAGGTAGCCTGAGGAAATAAAATGACTTGTTGTTAGACCCCAACAATTTAGGTTGTGTTGCAGTCCATGACTCTGGTGATGAGATGTCTCACCATTTCATGTCTTTGCTCATGTAAACTTTAAGTGAAGGGTGCTAATCGTGTGCATGCCGCATTCCTTGTTTTGCTTGTAAGAATGATTTATTCACATATGTTACCTGTCATCATTCCACATGAGGTGCAGCTCTCAGAGAGTTTTTTTTCTGCCATTAGGGGGCACTGTGATACAGGCCAACAACTGCAGCCTCTCAGACGCCTGAATCTGTTGGTAGCACACAGCCTATCACAGCCTCATTGGGGTATTAGAAATCATAGACATACCTAATATAAGCCAACACAACATATCCAGCATCAGAATTTCATCAGATCACGCAGTGAGGGGTTTCTGTTGTGACAGGGACCGATCTGGATGTTTGAACCGCGCCGACCCAGGATCGATGTGAACTCATTTTGTGAAGGAATGAATGACAGTATTAACTTTCACATGTTTCATTTCTCAGAGGAGTAACTGTATTTCAATGCCGCGGTCAATCCGTTATTTATTTTTTTTTCAATCCGGTAATGGTTCGTGTCAAAACCAGTTGAACCTTTTCCTTAAGGAGCCTGTGTCCTCAGGACCGCGAGTTTAGTGTTGGATGTCATTGAGAAGATTGAATGTGTTTGAATGTTCGCTGCTTTGCTTTATGTGTGGAGACAGCTGAGAGGAACAGTTGAAGGGGAGGCCAAACTCTTCCTCCTAGAATATAAGAACTGTCTGTGTCTTGAAACGTTGATTTGATATATACAGAGGTAGGTAAAGAGAACCACTGTATATCATCAGCCATACAGGAGAGTTTCTATAAGATGAATTCTTCTGGAAAATAACATTTTGTTGCACATTACAAAGCTTTGTGTAGGTGTTGGTGTGATATGTAGCTCACCTGATTGATTTTCAGAGGCGATTTTTATGTGATTCTCATGGATGTGGAGCTTTTGCACATTGGTAGCTATCAATCAAACCATTGGAACTGAACCGTGCATCCGTTGTCTGTTTTAAACTATATTGGTTATAGAGCCCATGGTATGTGAACCCCCTTGGAAAGACAGTCCTTGAATATTTCATAACAAGCCAAGTGAAAATATATTCATAGCACCAGGTGCATTAACAATTGATACCATCCAAAACAATCCAACAGGGGCCATGCCTTGTTGATATCAGTGTCTTTTAAGTCATATTGAATCAGCTTTTTTCAGTCACTATTGGAATCTGAATTAACAATAAGAGCATTGCTTCCATATTTATCTACAACTGATCCTATGCCCTTCCTGTGATAATCAAAGGTTATGTATTGGCACCTATTATTATCTTATGTGTATTATTATCATAAATGCTCATTTTAGATTTTCCTGCTTTTAGACGGCTCACCTCACCTGGAGGCTAGTACTCATTTAGCTTGACCTTTTCCCCGGTCCTTGCAGTCAGGCAGGCATGCGACAAGTCCACATGCATCTACCATCTACACATATAATTGCCCTCCTTCATCACACACGCATCAGATATTATAATAACTGCATAATCATTTCACAGTGTTGCTATTTATCAGCCTCACTTGTCGTTCTCGCGCAATCAATTAAACCTAATGTCTCAAAGGTTGGAGACGTATAGAGACGATATTCACACATGTCAACAAGTTGAGTGGTGTTCTGCGGTACTTATTTATTTAGATTATATAATGTTAATGAGAATGAGAATGAAGATGATGGTGTACAGCCAGTGAGAGCTGCAAGTAAGAATTGTTTCATTATCAATTCATCTGCCGATCAGCTTCACAATTCATTATTATCCTAATTAGACTGTAAAATGTGAACAGTGCTCATGACAACTTGTGAGGTCTTCAATTCTTTGGTCCAACCAACAGTCTAACAGTCAGTAATCGTAAATGACAATAACATTGAATAAATGAATAAAAAAATCCTACATCTCAAGAGCTGGAACCAGCTAATGTTGACATTTTTGCTTGTAAAATTACTGAAACAATGATTTGAAAATGATTTCCAAGACAGTTGGAAATGTATTGAGTTTCGGTCAGCTGATTGATTAAAGGACACATCTTTGCAGCTCTACAGTTCAGTTCGAGCGCATGTGTGCTCGCTTGTACATGGAAAAAAAAAATGGGATTCCACGAGTAGTGCATTCGCATCGTCTGAGATGAAGCATGCGCCACCATTCTTTGTTTTTGTGTTTTTTATATATGAAATGTGCATTCAGTAATTCAGTTAATGAGGTAAATAGCCCACTTGAAAAAACAAATATTGCTTCAGATATGCCTGTGCTTGATGTTTGATGAAACCTGATGTTTTATTGTGCCAAACCTTCCATGTAATAGACCAAGAACTCTCAACCCTGCAGAAGTTATGGTGCGTGATATATCTGCTGGTGTGGCATGATAGCGCAGCTAGCGTGGCCTTTGTTTTCACTGCAGGATCACAAACACTTATTCGTGATTAGAAGTCATGCAACTGTGTCATATTACATGCACAGATTTCAAGTTCTCTCCCAACTCATGCAGCCATTTCAAAGAGGATCCTACAGAAGATCACCGGTCCGTCTCAGACACTGCTCAGCTGCATCCTGGTTGACTGTGTGAGGCTTTTACTTCCCCTCATGATTTCTGATGTGTTCTTTGTCGAGACACGCGCCTTCTTATTTATCAAACACGCACACCAAGCCAGGAAGCGCAAGGTGGCTGCTATCTGAGGCACACCTCTCTTGTGATCAGTGAAGTGCACCTTTCTTGTTTTCCTGCATATGTATTTCAGAGGGAACACACGGATGATGGGTGTGGGGATACGATGAGTGTGGGTTAGTTGAAGTTCACACAATTAAATATTAGGAGGGGACTTGTCTACATCTTCAGATCGGCTGGAAATTCTTGGAGGTACATCAAAGGGAGACTGTACTGAGGAAGAGAACATGTGACTAACCTTTATCATTGAGTAATGATGACTGGAGTTTATGGGTGGGATCTACAGCTAGGCTTATTTGAGGATAACACCAATATCTAGAGTCTAGAAACAAGCTTTTAGTTGATGAATAACACAACACAAACGGAGAATGGAGACTTGTGGCTGTGCAGACTTTGACTTTTGTCGAGTTGTTTCTGCACTGTGTCCTTGTGTTCTTTTGAAAACAGAGACATTGGATGCTGTTACCCTGGGACATAACTTTATTATTTATCTGCCAGCTGCTCTGTCAACATGTGCTGAATTAAGATGATAGTTTAATTTCACACGACTCAAAGATGCACGCATGTTGTGAATTGCAATTATAGTTGCCATTCTCGTGGAGGAGGAAGGCAAGCCGGTATTTCAAATGAAATCCCTCTATAAAAACTCTATAAATTCTTACGTGTTAGTTTATTACATGTCCACATGAATAGGTAAACAGTAATTGTAGTGTGGACAATGTGATACAAAACTGTTACAATTGATGGTCCATAAGAGAAATTCATATGTTAGCTTGAGAAAAAGGGATGCGCTGATAGCCGGGCTACCAACCCAGAGAAAAGGAGGTCAGATCCCAACACAAACAGAGGGAAGCGTGATGTCATGTTCTCCGCTGTATCTTTATACAACAATCAGCTGTTTAATGATGTTTAAAAGATCATATATTTAACCTCCAAAACATAGTATATCCATGTTTTTTAAAACTAGTTCATGTGAATTGTCTCCTTTACTGGAGTTCTAAACCATGTGGAAAGTCATTTTTGTCTCATTTTTCAAAACAACATGTCTCTTCTGACCTGTTACCAGGGTTCAGTACCCCGGGAAAGATGAACTCCAAAGGTGTGGATCATATTACAATATGGTTACTAAGGCTTCTGGTGGGATTTCCAATTAAGATGCAATCTGTTATCTGTTCAGACAACTAATAAGCACAACAAAGCCATGGAGGGGACCCCCTGGAATTCATATCAGACCACTTGAAATAACCATCAAGCCCTCCTATCTGATGCACTGCCAATACCTGCTCACTTTCCCAATTAAAACCCCAGGCAGGTTGTTCTCCTGTTAATAAGGAATGTATTAGGGCTACTGTCATCGTGACATATAATGGGTCCACGCCAGCTATCTGTGTGGGCTGAGAGCATTTCATGTTGTTTCGCCGGCCTCCTTTTTTTTTTTTTTTTTCCTTTCTTATCTGAAATCAATGCGTGTGTGCCTGCATACATGTGTGCACAAACACAACTGCATGCTATTAGAGGGTATTGTGGGTCAGCGCGGATGTGTTCTTCTGTGATAATTAGGACTCTGCTGTGCCCAATCAGACGCGCCGAGCGCCGGTGAAAGCACAGCATTGATAACCTTCATTTCATAATAAAGCCAATTACAACATGAAGAGGACAGGGAGAAAAAAGAGTGAAACAAAGATGAAAATAAGTTGCAAAGGGAAGAGGACAAGGACTTGCTACACTGCATTTTTTTGGGCCTTGTCACTGAATGTGACCAGAGCCTTCAAACACATAGTTGGAACTAAATCTTTCTCTTGCTGTTGCTTTGATTTGGTCTAAGGGTGTGTATGTGTGTGTGTGTGTGTGTGTGTGTGTGTTTGTGTTAGGGGGTTGAGTGAACGCATCCCAGTTTTGAAGCAATAATTATCATCTTTTTTGAAAACTTACAATGTTCAATTTCTGTGGGAGCTGTGTAAAAGAGGTGTTGATTAACCCCCGTTACATTACATTTTTTGAGGCTGAAAATTGTTGTTTTTGTACTTGATGGCATTATGCTGAGAGATATCTGGCATTCCAAAGAAAGCAGCACAATTAGTAGGGCTGTGCAACATATCAATATTATATCTTTATCGTGATGTGGGATCAAACATCATCTTAGATTTTGGATATGGCATAATTGTTGCTGTTTCCTGGTTTTAAAGGCTTCATTACAGTATGGTGGTCTCATTGTTGAGCTGTTCTAAAACTTAATGTTAACAGTTTCTGAAACCATAGTTACGTCCAAACATGTGTACCAAACCTGACATATCATGTTCACATTGTATGCTTAATATCAACCTGTCGCATCAGGAGGTGGAGGGGAAGGCGGAATGTGTCATTACGAGCCAACAAGGCTGCCAGATGGCCCACAGCAGTTTGAGTCACACCACTGGATATTTTCAAGGAAATCTGGAGATATTTCCAACCGTTTTGGTGGCATCAAAACCGGCTGGTTTTTTCACAGGAAGTCAGATGTGTCCATCCTCGAGCGTGGTGACCAAAACAGGTACTTTATGCCAAACCATGATTTTTCCCTAACCATTAACCTAAACAAGACATAAGCAGTGTTGTGACAAAAGAGCAAATCAAAAATGCAACGCAAACAACCAGAAAGATGCACCATCCAGTTTTAACCCACTGTAACTGTGGTTTTGCAGAAACATACTAACATACAAACATTTATTCTGGTGATCGGGTATGAAAAATGTCATTGTGTCAATGTTCATCCCAACATAATGACGTTGAGGTATTCGGTCTAAAATAATGTTTGATGATATGTATGTTTTTTTTCCCTTTGTCCATTCCTAGCATTTATTAAGTGCTTTTGACCTTAAAGATCTAGCTTTGTTCATACAGCCACTATAGAGGTCCGTGCTTAACTGGAAATATTCATATGGGGCTCTAAAAAAAAAAATAGAAAATGATCATCTAGGTGTAGTTTTTTTTGAATTGGTACCCTCTGCCTGTGAAGTCGTGGTTGCCTCTGTGTGTTCTCGGCCGTGAGTGTAGCATACGTGTGGATTTCTCCTTCACCAGGGGAACTTGCTGGCTCTGCAGGGGGAGATATGAGAATTTCTAGCTCCGTTGAAGGTTGATAGCCCCCCACACACACATCCCCACAAAGATTAAGCTCTACAAGCAATACTCTCCTCAGGGCATATGACGGTGGGTGGAAAATATGTCTCTTCTTCGGCATGATACCGACCCATCATGGACAAAGACACAACCACTCGTTAGCCCGCACAGGCACAGGCATGATTGCGTACGCACGTATACAGGCCATGCTGAGACAGGCAGGAGTCTGGGTCTAGATTTTTGTTTTTGTTTCGATGCAGAGTGAGCGAGGCTGAAGTAGATGCTGTAGTTTAATTAGGCTCCGCGTGCGCCCACTGAGAATTGCTCCTGAATTTGACACTGTTTTTCAAATGTCACCAGCGAGTGCTTTACTTCACTCTCTGCCTCTAAATGACTTCAGTCATTATTCAGATCGTGTCACATTCATGCTGTTTTATTTTCTCCTGTCTTTGGTTTCTTTGGAAAGGCGTTGTAATTAATGATGGCTGCAGTATGATGTTATGTGAGAAATTGTCCAGAATGACCTGTCAGCTGAGCAATTTCCAGATACGCGGTAAGCAAATGTGAGCAAATGAAAACAAAATGGCTGATAGCCACTGATTGACAACCAAAGTGATATCTGCAGCAATTTGTCATTAATTTTGTACTTGTATCACGCAGCTGCCAATCTGCAGGCATTTTGAATAGCAGCTGTGCACTCTGACAACATAACACTGGGATACAAGTAGAGTGCATGAGAGCCATGTTGTCAGACTTGTATTATTTTTATGTTTTAAAGCAAACTATATTTAGTCCCATCAACTTGTCAGTGCCTGCGTGTGTGTTTCCCTACCTATTTTCATCGCAAAGCATTTTAACAAAGATATCAACACGGGCCCCACTGGCTGCTAGCCTTGGACCCATTAAGGCTGAGCTAATATTAATTTCCGTCAGACCATAAAACTAAAATAAAATCAATTGATACCTAACTGGGGAATTTCCTCTGCTCGTGTTGTTTTCTTTAAAAAAAAAAAAAAAAAAAAAAAATGAATATATAAGAAAAGATATCCAAAATAATAATAGGTCTCACATTGTATAATTGATTACTGCAGCCATTCAACACTGCAGGAGCCCCTTCTTTTTGTACACCAACATGAAGCCACTTCTTTGGCTGAGCTCTTTGACTGTCTTCTAGCTAAATGACACAAACCTGTTTTTTTTTTTTTTTTTGCTTTTTTTTTTGTATTGGTACAAAAGGTATTCCACCAAAGGCCTGTTACTTCTCTCTGTGAGCAATTGTGTGTTTTCATGCTCTTCCTACGTCTTCAATTGAGTCTCTGTTTGAATCCCCCGATGCCCTGTGAGTCTGGACACTCGCATCAGTTGGGCAGCGCTCTGCCCGTGCCTTCAACCCTCATCTCTGAACACAGAAGCCTCCGCTGTGATCAGCGGAGTCCACCTAGGATAATTTATCAACTTTTATGGTGCTCTCTACCGGATGTAATCCTCTTGCAGCGCTGCAAATGGTTTCGGTTTTACAAGGTGGGACCCTCCCACTGTGCGAGCAGAGGAAACATCCAGTGTATAAAAGTCTCATATCGTGTGTACCCCTGATATAGACTCCCTCCAGCCATTACAAGTCAAATGCCTTTATATGAAATTGTTCGACTTCTTCGGGAGGTATTGTGGAGGCACATTGTGGTGTTTGTGCTGAATCATTAAAAGGATATATTATCTACCAACTATTCAGCTCAATGTCTTGACCTTTTTATTCCATATAGAAAGGGCCGCTTTTCTGATTTTTTTTTTTTTTTTTTCTGCGGTTTATTCGTTCAACATACTTTTCTTCTCTTTTACACAGAGATGTCTTTATACACAGTTCTTCTCCACCATGATGGTAAAGTAAAAGTGCATCTTGCTTGGCCATTTTACATTTTGCAGCAGTTGTGTTTACCAGAACGACCTGTTCTGTTCTGTCGTCCGAAATAACTGACATATCTTTCAGGCTCTTATCAGTGATAAACTATCTTGTATGCAATTTCTATTTGTTCTGGCAGTTGACCGCAGAGCTGATAAGAAAAAAAAAAGAAACTCTACCTTTTACCCCCAGTAAAATACTTGTTTTGTGGAATTTGAATGCATACATATGGAAGAAGAACAGTGTTGTGAGGAATGACGACGTTTGACTATTTAAATTGAACCGGGCTTTAGCTATTCAATTATTTATTCCTTTTTGTTGTTGTTTGTAATGGAAAATGGCAAAGGTTTGTCAGAGTAGGCTTGTAGCTGCCGGTGAGGTGTACAGTTTTCTGTCCTTGTGACTCGGCCTCAGCACTGGCAGCTATGCGACACTGTCATGACCTATTCTCAGTCAGAGGTTTGTGTGTCGTGGTGTTATTGTGAGAAGGCAGGGATTGAGGCATTTCTTTTATTTATTTCTTTTTTTTTCTTTGCCACAGTGTGTTTGTACACTGGGTTACCAATGTCATTTGGCATACCTGTTTGAATATGTGTTGTGGTCTTTTGTGAAAACCAGTTGGTGTTTTTTCATAGCGAGGACATTTGTGAAAGTCCATGCATCTCCTCGAATTTAGGGCTATGTTTTTTAGAGGTACTGTAGGGTTATGAATAAGGCTGCAACGGTTATTCTAATAATCAGTCAGTTGAAACAAAGTAATTGTCAGCTATTATGACCATTTATTGTAGACTTGGATGATCAAAATATTGTCCTGCCCAGGCTTCATGATACACACTTTTCGTTGTTGGGCTGGAGGGTCAGATTTTCCTTACAATATATATTTATACTGTTTTATCTTATTTGATTTGTATTTTGTTTGATTAATTGTATTTATTGATAGTTTCAATCTTAAGGCAAACGTGTCAAAGATCTTCTGATTGTAGCTTCTTAAATGTAAGAATTTAATGCTTTTCTTTGTCTTTTATGATAATAAATGACGTCTCTTTGGGCTGAGGACTGTAAGAAAACGACTTTTTACGACTATTTATAGAGGAGATAGTTAATAGGTGTATCATGAAAACAATTGGCAGGCAATAATATAATAATAATCATAAGTGCAGCCTTTTCAATAAATCTGGTAGATTGGGGTTACGGTCAGGGGAATAGAGAGTTAATGTTGCCAGTGGAAGTAGCCTTGTGCGGATTGAGCTACAGGGTTTTCTATGTGTTTGTGTGTGTGTGTGTGTGTGTGTGTGTGTGTGTGTGTGTGTGTGTGTGTGTGTGTGTGTGTGTGTGTGTGTGTGTGTGTGTGTGCATGTGTATGTGCAGCTTGCGTCCTCTGTAGTTTGTGTGTGCTGGTCCGCAGTCTATCCAGGCTTTGTAGTGATGGCCGCCGTGGAAGGTATAGCAGAGCCCTATGGGCATTCTCCATCCATTTGGATTGTTTTCATTGCACCTCCATGGCAGAGCACAGGACTTTGTTGAAATTTTAATGGATCTTTGACCTAGATTTGGTTCGAGTGTGTGTGCGCGCGTGTGTGAATGTGCGTCTGATGTGTGTCAGTCTTACCACTGCCAGCTGAAGAAACACGTTAGTGGGGGAAGGGGGGAGTTTAGCAGAAATGTGGTGCTAGCAAGAATTTCTGTCAAACAAATTTCTTGTCTGCGCGAGGCTTCATTTGCTCCTAAAGGAAATAATGAAGACACCGAAAGGATCCCTGCTGATGAACATGCATGTGGTTGCACTTTCAAATTTCAGCGCCGAGCTGTGTATAATAATTTGCCCCGCATTTATGCATTTATGAAAGAATCACCCGTGGGGTTTTGGGGTGTACTGCAAAAGCCGCTTTGTCTGAAGACGCAATGGGCTGAAAAGTCAGACAGACAGAAACAGAAAAATGGAAGACTCATCACTGACAATCATGTCATGGCTTAGTGTATGCACTGACAGGGTAAAAAACTGAATTATAGCTTTCTTCGTTTCAATTTGGCAGCTTGGTGTTCTGCCCCAGCCACTTTGTTTTGTTGCTAGTAGAGAAAAGACACCTCTTAAGCAAAGTGAAGCATCTTCCGGGAATAAAAGAATGAATGGCCCACTCTAGTGTAATCATCTTCCAACGACATAAAAAATGAAAGTCTGCCATCAAGCCTTTTCTCGGTATGATTTGGAAACGTACGATTGAGGCCATTTGAGCATCAATTGAAGCTTTTTGATAACAACCTTCAGCTCTTACCTGACAGATTCAGACCACTCTATAAGATGAAAAGAAACAGATATGTTAATTAAATGATGACTACCTTTAAGACTTCCATTCACTACAGCAGACCACATGTTGATAACTGATGATTATTCGATACTCAAGACTAAAACTTCCTAAAGCCTTTTTCTATAGGATTCAACAAAGTCCCTGCACTTCTCTGAGGATTATCTCTGCCTCATAGGTAATCAAATGCGTGCCCTAGTTTTATATTTTGAGTCCAAGTAGAAGTCCCTTCCTTGTATCATCACATACCATGTCAAAGGTCAGAATGCCTCTGTAACAAACAAACCTACCAGTTAATTAGTGGAGTTGCCAGCCAGATACGCCGCTGCATGGTGGATGCAGACCCTTGACTGGAACCGGGAGTAAAATTAAACCAGGAATGGGGTGGTAGAAGAGGATTCCTCATTGGGTGATTAAAAGTAACCTTTAGAGCTATGGAGAAGCTGTTAGCCATGCCCTTTCTTTTCCCTGCAAATGCCATCTTAGAACTCTGGTCTAATGATGCTACAATAGTTTCAAGGCAATTACACTGCTTCTAAATTGATCCCAAAGCATTGGACTTGTGAGTGGGAGAAAAAAAAAAAAAAAAAAAAAGGAGCGAGAAAGAGAAAGAGGGAGAGGGAGAGTACCAAGGTGTTGCCAATCCAGCAACAAGGTAGACAAGTGAAGAAGCAAGTGGTCTGAATGATTTAGAGCCATTAGTCGTCCAGATTGATAGTCAGGAGCTCATTTTTTTAGCTCTGCACTATTACTATTTCTTCAATACCATTTATTTTCTCATGCTAGCAACAGTGGGATGGATCAGTCGTGCTAGCAGGCAAGCTAAAAGCAGCTCTGCCCTCCTCTGCCTTCCCTATTAGTGTGGACAGGGCATATTCTATGGCTGCCTCCGGGTACTGCAGCAACAGGGAATGCTGCAACCAGTGTGAGACTTGTTTTGCCATAGCCCTAGTCTTTGTAACCAAGGGAATTCTTTGAGGCGCTGCCAATCATTTCACAAGAGCCTGCGTGGGAGGACAAAACGTATACTTAGAGACTTCAACTGAGAAGGAAAAACACATACTGTATATAGCATTGAGTAGATATCCTTTTAGAATGACTGTGATAGAGTGGAGGAGAGTAATGCTTTAATGTCTCTTAGGGGCAATTTGGCTTGCAGACAGCGGTCAATAGTAAATACAATTGATACAAATGATACTGCTGGTGTACATCAAAAACAGGCTTTGTTAAATATCCCATTCTTTCTCTATCTCAGTCGTGGTCACATCTTCATTTAACACCTTCCTACCCATTCACGTTTAATTGAGGTGTTGTAGAAATAGTATCCCACCGACATCCTTGCAGACTTGCAGAAAATCTTAGCCGTGTTCCCTGCAGATTTCTGGAGGCAATGTTGAGAGAATGTAGGATGCTGTGGCTACTGCTGCAGGCCATTTTGGTCCCTGTATCAGCTTTGGCAACCCATTGTTAGGGTACATTAATTGCCGTGAATCCACGCATGAAACAGCATGATTTCATGCATGTAATACCTCTTGAATTATCAGTATTGTACAAGAGTGGACAATATCTCATGCATACCTAAAGCACAATACATAAATTAGTTCAAGAACTGAAGGATTTCCATCACCGTCGTCCCTGAGTTATTAAGCGTGTTCATGTTTTCTTTATAGTTGTCTGCAATTAAAGTGACTAACTAATAACTGTCCCTTCACGGCACAGAGCACATGCACGCAGTTGAATTGCAAATATTGCAATCATCATTAACAAAGAATTAGCTTTTCATGACTTCATCAAGTTCAACTCAAGTGGTGGTTTGCCCCTTCCTTTAGACTGATGTATAATGTGTTATTAATGATGAGTTAATTAAGAAAAGACATCAATTAAACATTCGTGCTGTAGCTGGCAAAACAGTCCTGCCAGCACAAGTTCATTAAAAAAGTTAATTTTAAATACAGACATTATTGCACATCAGCCACTGGGTGGCTGAAGGTATTTGATCCTTAAAATAACAATGTGAGGCAGCACAGTGAACAAGGATTGGCATACTTGGGGGGATAAACAATGAAATTATGACATTTTACATGTTGGGAACATAATAGCTATCAGAAAAAAAAAAAAAGAAAGAAAAATACTTACAGGCTGGTGTTGACACAGTAAACATCATTCCTTATTTTTTGGACATTTTCAGGGTTGCTTTCATATCTATAATGATTGTACCTCCTTGTATACATTATTGTAGTTCAGTTATCTGATGTAGGAAACTCCATCATGATCATTTCAGACCTTAGACAACAAACTCTGACGTGTTTCGGCCTTTGTCAGGGAGTCAAACAGCTCTTGAGGAACAAAGGTTATCTTTATAGTGGTGATCCCACCTGTAGGATTCCCCGACCTGAACCTGAACGTTTGTTCCTTGAGAGCTGTTTAAATCCCTGACAAGGGGCTCGATGCCAAAATGTGTCAGCTTGTTTTTAAGTTCTAACATGAATCGTTTTCAAGAGTGCCTTGAGTTTTCTTGTGTTGTTGTTGTTGTTTTTTTTTTAATTAGGGGAAGATTTTATTTTGAAAATAAAGACGAATCTGTGAGCTTATGTTTCATTTGCTCTGGCAGATGCGTCTGGTCCCCCCTCCTGTTCAGACAGATTTCCCTCCGTCCTGGTTTGGGACGGGCCAATCACAACCGTTTATCTAATATGGGGAAGATTTGATACGTTGACTTTTTATAAAGTCTGTGGTTTGATATGACAGTCTGTGCATCAATAGGGTTTTGCGCATGAGTAGCAACGAGACCTGATTTAAAAAGTTTGTTCTGACTTTCGTAAAGCAGGGGCACTGCTGCACTGCCTGCGTTTCAGTTTAGAGAGTGACCATGTTAACTGGTGACTTTTGACCAATGTGTCCGTGGTTACCATTGATTGGAATCCACTGTAGCTTGCTAGTAGTTATAGTCTTGTGATTCTCTCTGTTAGTAGGAAACTACGATTTAGCGGGAGCTAACAAGCTTTCATTTCATCCGTGCTTTGAGCTGTGTGTGTATCTGCTGCCCTCGCAACTAACTGAGCACCATGTCACAATATTGATTAATTACTTTAGACTTTATCAGGAGATATGGGCCACAGATCACACCAGTGCTGTTTAATGTTTACAAGTTGGAATTGTCCTGTGAGCAAGGTGTCCAAAGTTCTTACTGCTTACTGAATGAGCCAGGTGAACAGGTGGCTTTTCTATTTGTATTTGACTTCAAAAACATCCTGTTTTTGAAAAGGATGGAAGGAAAGTGCTTTAACTGTAACTGTGCTACATTGGACTACTTCGTTGTTCAAGGTTGTTTTAAGTCACAAAGAAATAATAGCAATGACTATGTAAACAAATCATCAGTAAAGCTATAAAAGATACCCATTCATCTGTCTTTTTAATGATGAGGAAAAAAAAAATATCTATAAAGACGCGCTTCAGTCCTGATGTAACAAAAGATAATATCCTTGCAGCCTAGTGAAGGACCCAAAGCCCAACTATTACATATATATTACAACATGTGTGAAGACAGCTATTTTATCTGCCGACTTACATCTTTTATTCATTTGTGTTAGAGCAGGTTCTGTGCAAATTCGAGATTTTAATGCGGCTGAAGTTGATGACAATGCAGTGTGTTTAGAGCTCATGAAGTAGGGCAGTATAGCAGACAGAAATAAAAGGACAAACGGGCCAAAGTACGTGTGAAATTCACTCCGGGAGACAGCAGGCTTTATAGTGAACTGCCTGTGTTCTCTTCTCTCACCTTAGGGAGTCCTAAGGCTCATAATCACAGTCCAGCATGAGTAGGCAGATGGCCTGCAGTTTTGCTGTGACCTCACCAAATCTGCCAATGCATCAACCGTGTCTGTTTTCTGTGGAAAAACCCTGAAAAAGTTTCTTGGATGCGGCGGTCTTGGATCAGTTCTCACTTCAAGTCTAAAGTTGGGGCTTAAGTGTCAAGGAAAGTAATTTCCCTTTTTCACATCTTCCTCAAATCTCTCAGTCTGTCTTACAAGTGAAGTTTGAAAGTGGAGAAGATGGAGAGCAGGTGTACGGTGATTGGGATCAGTGTAGCAGAAAGCTATGGGATTCAAGGGACCTGGCCTGACAGTTACAGTATGCTCCTCTCCTCCCGACTACCTGCCAGGCCCCAGCTGAGGCCATCTGTTTGGGTGATGCCGTGTGCCCAGATATACAGTATGTTTGATGGATTATATGGCTGCTGGAGGGTGGGGGGGTGGGGGTAGAGACTGCTTTTACAGACAAAATAAATGCAGCAATGATACACATGGCACAACGGTTACATTTAAGTTATTGTCAAGTGAATCCAGATTGACAATTCCAGATAATAACCTGATACACTCTATAATACATACAAATAGAATATAATATATATTATTTCTAAAACCTGAAATTGTTTACCAATCGTTGAAGGGAGGTTGTATTAAAGCAGGGAGACCATGTGTGTCATTTTCATTTAGATTTCTACATTTTGATTACTTTGTCATTTTAAACTGGCGACGGACATGTTTTCTGCTTGAACCTATCATCGTAAATGTTGATTGCACAATGTAATGGATTTAGAAGGAATTTAAACCATCAGTATTGACAATGGTTCCCTAAAAACCTCAGTGTCACTATACCATGTTGTGTGCCACAGACACGTGGTCACACAGGCAACAGGAAGGTTAACTGGCCATCCATTTCCACACATTACATGTTGCCTTGATTACTTTTTCCCCCAATGTTTAACTCTCAATTGTGTGAAGAAAGATGTGAATAAACAACTTTGGTAAGAGTCCACTTAATATATATATAAAAAACCAAAATGCACTATGAAAAACAGCCTTGTCTGATTGTTAACTGACTGACTAACTTGCTGTCATGGTCTTTTTATGGAAACTCTTAGTTGCTGTTTATAAAGACTTTGTGCACTCTGCATTTCCCATGAACTCTGTTTCCCATGCAAATTAAAAAGAAAAAAGAAAAAAAAAAAAAAACACTGTGCGGTTCCCAACAAATATCCCATATGAGTTGAGTTTTATTAAACTATGATTCATCGTGTTTGGTTTTAACCCTGATTGATGTCCAGGGGATGGGCTTGGGCCAGTTGTGATGACTAAGCCTTGAAGCACAATCAGCCGTATTATACACATGCTTTCTGTTGTTAACCAAAAATGTGTCACCGCTAAAACAGGCAGCTCGGCGATGAGGCAGTTTCCTTTTTGATTTGAACTTCTTTTCCAGCTTTCACTGCCACACAGTTTGATGAGTCACATGCTTGATCACCCTCGAAGACCCAGTTCTCTTCCAGCCCAACAGACGTAAGAACTTGCATCAAGTAAATACAGTTGTGTTCAACATGTAAGCCACACATCGACTTTCTATTTGCTTTTCACTTTAGTAACCCGCAGCGTGCTCAGGATGGCCATCTGAAGTTAAGTTTTAGATATGCCGTTCACTGCCCCCTATTGCCTGGTGCTGTTCAACAATTTCATGTAATTGGTTGTGGGTTGCACATTTTGGTTTATTTCTACAGTATGTTTACTTCTTTTTTTGAGGAACTTGAAAGTCGTGTCTGCTCCCACTGTCACTTGCAAGCTCCATCTGGTGTGGATGCCATTAAATGAGCAGACCTAGTGTCGCAGTGAGGATATTGGTGTTTGCTCACAGAGCTGCAGTCAACATCAGTCTGAGAACATGCCGGAGTTGATTTTGTTGGGGAAAACTTTTGTCTTTATTATCCTTATATGAATTTAAGGACATTTCCAAGCAATTTCAAGCTGTTTTATGTACCTTGGATACATATTTTATATTAAAATGTGCCCATAATTGGCAAATACAATTATTCATCTGCTCATTCCACTCGGGTTGTTTGAATGTTGGAGTAGAATTTTTATGAGGAACTTCAATTTCAGCATCTGTGACTGACTGTGCAGATGAAATCAGTGATAATCAGATTTTTATTTCACATATGTTCTACTGTATGTATGTATGTATTTATAATTACCAAGGCATGCAATTAAGTTTGTTTCCATGTATTGAAGCAACATATGTGTTATATGGAATCCATTATGAAGAAGGATTTAAAGAACTGTTATCATATATCAAAAATAGTGCTACATGTTTTGCTCCGTAAGCACAGATGTAATGTGTTTACAGAGCTACTGTAAAAAGCCTTTAAATTTGGGCCAACTAGTTCAAAAAAATGCTGGGAACTCATTTGTTTGCAATTCACACATGAAAGAAAATGCCCAATTTGCAAGATTGCTCGAGCTGATGTGAAACTCAATTACTGGACCCCACTTCATGCTCGCTTGATCAATCAAAGGCAACTTCCCCAGATGTACTGCAGTGTGTATAGACCTGCAGGCATGCCAACACATGGGCGTTCATGTACATACAGTACAGTCCAAACATAGACACGCATGTAAATAGACCACCACTACGCATCCCCACCATTTTCATTTGACATCAAAAGGAGGTTGTTGATCAAACCCCCTACATTCAAAATCGACATTTGCATATATTCAGGGTGCTTTGATGAGTAGTGTTCCTCTGTAACAGACAGAACATAGTTCTTAGTTGCTTCCCCTCTTTGAATAGTTCCGTTGCATTATCTCTTCCCTTTTGGTCTGCATAGCTTTTTATTTGGCAGCGAGTGTTGTCGTAGCTCAGCCTTGTGACACAGAGGGAGCTTCTGGGGGCCTCTGAACTCAAAGGAGAGATTCCTTGCCTTCATCTGGCGGTTGGGGGTGGGAGGGTGGGGCTCGGCCGTTTCAGAGCCTCCCATTGCATTATATGCCCCAGATAGCTGCATTCATATCCCCACTCCCTATCTAACCTCCCACGTACACACTCTCACACTCATAGCCTGGGCTCACAGCCACCTTTTCCCACTTTTTTTTCACCATGTCCTCCCAGTTTAATCATCTGGGAAAATATTTATTCATGGGCTATCGTCATCGCTTCCCTTGGATGTGTTGAAGAAGTTGTCTTTTATTTGAGCTGTCAGTTTAAGTCTTCTGCCTTCAAGGTGAACCATACGGTCTGAGGGGGAAATTCCTTGCTGGAGCTGGAGTTTATAAACCGAAATACATTCAGCGCCCTACCTAAGTGCTGGGATAGTGGAATGTTTTTCATTGTCTTGGCTCGACTCCAGCGTACTGGATTTCAAATGAAACCAAGACTATGAGGTTTAAGCGCTCGCTTTCAGCTTCAGGGTGTTTGGGGTTGGTGCACAATGTGGGTCTCATACTCTTGTTGAACCCTCAGGGCTTGTTTTATAGAGTGCTACCAAGTTCATGAGGTGTTAGTACAGTACAGTAAAAAATAAGTGCATTAACCTGTAAGTCATTGTTACATTTCAAATCCGATGTGATGGAATACACCTGCCCCAACACCATAATCATGTATTCTCAATTTTCACAAGGATATCAAATTTTTCAAAAAAGATTTAGATAATATACAGCATATGATCTACTTCCGAGTGTGTGTTCACTGTGAGTCTTATCTGTCTCTATACTCAAGAAATGATTAAATCTAATCGAAAAGTATTACTAGAATCCAATTTTCACATGATGTTGTTTGTTTAGATACATAAAGGTAGCTTGACTTCAGGGTTAAACACACGTTGTTGTACAGAGGAAGTCTACAAATGTAATGCTAATCCACTGCAGATGTCTTGTAGCAAAGGAGGTGACTGCAGCTCAGTGTTGGCTCACAATTCTGTAAAACCTGGTTTTGTTTTAACTGCTACTGCTAATAAGGAACGTCTCGGTATGCAAGGCCATGTTTTTGGTGGATGAAGTCAAAGATCGTACCTTGAGCATTTTAAGTTGTTCGTCAGTTGAAATTGGTTTGGTTACATCAGTTTGTTTGTTCAATTTCCTGTTTAATCGACTGTTAAAACGTAGAGATAAAGGACAAATTAGATAATTACTTATGTATGAGCCAGTAACACACATTTTACTGATTGTGACTTCATATTCATACCAAAACAAAAATGCTTTGCCAAATGTAAAGGTAATTCACTCATTGTCATACTAAACCATTGACACTTTGTAGGGCTGATCAATATGCAAAAGAAATCATTGTGCGATCATTTTTGTAGATATCGTGGTTGCAGTATGAGTCACAGTTTTGGTCGGAAAGGGCAATTTTTGCATTTAGTAAACACAGAAAAAAATAAAAAGTAGAAATACAAAGATGACTATTGTGAGATTTTTGCTGTACCAAACAAACATGCTCTCTTAGATCTGAAGAATTTGATGTGTTGGCCGGGGCATCTCTTTAGCACCACAGTGATCCATTTATAACGGAATGCTGTGAAACATTTTACCTTTTCCAAAAAAAATGTCCAGCTCCTCTTTTTTTTTTGGTTTTCTATTGCACATGGCTGTATTGCGATTTTGGATAACATACTGGTTAATCTTTCAGCCGTACTTTGTTGCTCCATGTGTGAATTTGTTTTCATTTTGTTTTGCTGCGTTTATCAAATATAGCTAACGTCCGAGCGCGTTGGCATCTGAATGGTTACAGCCAATGCAATTGTCGTCGGTCCAGCTCCAGGTAGTTACCTTTGTTACCTTGTCATAACCCACCCACCTGCCAGCTTCTACCTGTCAGTATTCCAAGAGGTAAAAACAGTAATTAAAATCTTGAAATAAATGGATAAATCCAAAAATGATATGGCTAACCTTATATTTATTGTAAAAACTGTCATATTTTTTTTGAATTCCTTTTATCACCTTGCACTATGGTTGTCTACACTGCTGCTGGTATTCTATCCAGCCAGGTAGTTAATTGCATTCTCCCTGCAGCCCAGATGAAAACATGTCCCTGGGTTGATACTCAGTGCGAAGTCCATCAGAACCATCAAACATATTTTTTCCCTCCGAATCATCTTTGTAGTATTTAATGTTTTTTTTTCTCTTCTCTCTCCAAAGAAGCACAGTTCCTACAACTGGGACAAAAGTTGTGGATTTCACCGCCTTATGCTGTTTTTAATCCCGTGAATAAGTATGCCTAGAGCAGCACTGTCACATTCATAGAGCGGCATTTTAAAGAGATCTGCCCCAGTGTGCTCTGTGATCAGCACTGCATTGTGCATATCCGACATGTCCTTAAAGTGCTCCGAGCGCTGCGATCTGACTTATTTTCTTGAGTGACTTCTCCCCCATCAAAATCGTCTTACCCTAGTAACATGCTTAGTGTTGCTTGCCCACAGAAATAGCATCCGAAACAAGGTTGCTGCCAAACGCTTAAGTCTTTTTAGGGGCTTGAAATGACATTCTCATTTTCAAAGTCAATCCACTGTCATGTGGCAGATTTGTCACAAGAAAACGCAGAATGCCTGCGCCATGAACACAGTTTATCGATTTAAAGGCGGTTTGGTTAAGCTCTCGATGGTAGTGCTCGTAAACAAGTTTGATACTCATCTCAGAGAGGTCTTAAATCTTCCATGTATCAAGCCATTTCTGTATGTCAGTGCAAGGATGGATGGAACTGACACACATTGGTTCTGCTGGAGGTCATACACAAGTAAGCACAGTATAACCACTTCTCTTTCAGTGAGCACAGAAAATACTTTACACAACGCCTGCTCAGCATCTGTAACATATCTTTTTTGGAGAAATTGGGGGCTACGTCCTTAAAGCATACTCGCTGCCTAGTGCAGGGTCACACGCTATTAACAGTGAAGAGCAAACACATGCCGCTGCAGGGGTGGGTTTGCAGTCAAGTTTCAAACTTTTTTGATCTTGAGCTGCAGACGTTTCAGTGAAGCGCTCATGTACATCTCCAGATAGCCCCAATTTATCAAACCTCACCGGAACGTGTCAGACTTCATTCAGTTTAGCTGCACAATGAAAACTCATCATTTACCGATCAATAAATCTGCACGGCTGAAGTCAGTTGTAGGGCTGATGAAATATGAATTATGATTTTGCTGAGACCTTCTTTTTTTTGCAGACATCCATCATTGTCAACAAAATGAGTCCAGCAAATATTCAATTAAGACCTCAGGGCTCCATTCCTCATTCATTATTCCGGGGTTAATTTGCAACTGTAGATTTGTCTTTTGTCACTTTGAGGCTAAGAAAGGATGGCTAAGAAATTACTCTCACTCCTCATCTTCCAGCAGTCAACGGTAGGGGTCCTTCACACTGTTTCTTAGCTAGTGCTTGAGAAATTGATTGCATGCAAGTTCCTGTGAGGATGACATCTTTATGTGCTGTTTAGCACTATCTCATCACCTCCGGGTTGTCACCTTCAGCTTGTTTTGAGAGGAGATACGCTACTTCATGTTCGCATTATTCTGCTCCAGGTGTTCTACATCTTCATCATATGCTCCAAGTAGTGCTGCTCTCAAGCATAAAAGTTGTGTGGCATCCTTCAAAAAAGACAGAAGGCACACAAGAAATTTAACATGCCTAATTATAGATTAAACAGTGATTTAAACCATTCTATCCTTCTATCCTTAAATCTTTAAACCAAGCTATCCTTATTTCTGTCGATGCATGCCAGGCTGATACACAAGCAACACATTGGAAAGTTAAATCCTAAATGGAAGCGGAACTGAAGCCTCGAGCTTTGTCAGCTGGAGGGTGTTGCTCACCATCTGAGACTGGTTTTAGTAGAGCATAGTGACTTGTCAATGGTGCTTCATAGCCTTTACAAGCTAATGTCTACTGTTCTCAGCTCCTTGTGGCCCTAAAATGGATACATAAAAAATCTAATTAAAAAAGTTGAAAGTTATTTAGTAAAGTGATTTATTCTTTTCCTTCTTCTGTCTTATTTTACATTTCATATACCGATGTGATGGTGAGGTCACTCACATTACCTTTTTCTAGCTAGTTCTTCATTTAGTTGTTGCCAGTCTCCTTACTTAGACTTTATACCATGTTTGTAATATAATTCCATATATATGGTTGTGTGATAGCACATAGGTAAGTAGTGACTGAATTACCCTGCTGAACTTAAGAAAACTAAAAACTAAAGTAATTAACTGAGAATAACCTTAAACTGACAGCTTTGTTTTTCAGTTGTCTTTCAGGGCCTCCACCTGTCAGTTGTTTGAATTTCGTAACTGTGGTATCGAAATGAGGGATAAACGCACTTGTCATTGCCAGATTTACCTTTTTCGTCATTAGGCTTGCTGGTGTGTGTTTGTCTATATGCGCGTGTCTGGTTGTGCACTCATTTGAAATTAGACCTCATCCTTTTGTGACTCTGAGTTCAACATTAAGCACACCTGCGTATTTACACAAACATTCAAGTTTTCCAAACGGCACATTTTGTGGTTTCATATAAGCATATAGAAAAAAAAGTCAAAGCACCTTAATATGCCATTTCTGATGTGCGGGACAAACTGTATGAGTTGGGATTCGTATGCCAACTGCACATTATTAAGTTACTTTCCTTTTTAACCAAAGGCTTTTTTCATGTTGATTCCAATAAGTTTCCAGGTGTTCCAGGAGAAGCAGTAGCTGTGGCAGCAATAGATTTTTTATTTTTTATTTTTTACCAAGTCTGCAATTTTTTACCCACGGTGCCATCTCACATAGAAATACTCTTGACTGCAGAATTTTTTGCCTTGCCTAAGGCTACCATGCCGGCCGGTCCAGCTCATTGATTGCCTTTTCATCGAGGGGGCGGGGGTGTGTGGTGAGGAAGAGGTGAATGTCGCGCTGAGTGGCAAGTGGTAGGGGAGCAGTGGGAGAGCCATTGGCTGACAGGATGAAAGTTAAACACTGGCCCACGGTCTTGTCTCACAGCTGAAGTCAGCTTGTTGCCTTGGGGCAGGGGCCCAGTTTATTGACCAAGCTGGTAGCCCTCACCTGCCCAATCCCTGCCTGCTGCACATGGATTTTCCTTGGGCCCTGCCAAGTCTTAAGAGATGTCCATGTTATTGATTTAAATGTTCACCCTTGTAGCCAGCGCACAGCTATTCTTCTTTTCAAATCCACCATGTGGTGTTCAGCTGTGGCTTTAAGGTTTCTTGAAGCTGAAGCTGCCAGTTTCTAGTATCTCTCCTCTTATCCAAAGCCAGAGGGACCACCAGTCCCAGCGATCCTTTTTCCGTGGTTAGTCATACTGACATTAATCCCTGTCCAGTGAGGAGGAAAGGTCACCCCTAATTGAGCTTCTAACTGCAGATACGTTAACAACTCTCACAGGCCATCTGGTGGTGTTAAAATTGACTGTGTGTATGTCATTCACATATTGTGAAATTATCTTCTCCACTGCTGGTGTGTGGGTATAATTACCACTAATGGTTAGA
Source organism: Sparus aurata (assembly GCF_900880675.1). Classification (NCBI taxonomy): domain Eukaryota; kingdom Metazoa; phylum Chordata; class Actinopteri; order Spariformes; family Sparidae; genus Sparus; species Sparus aurata. Next base: position 31,154,814 of record NC_044204.1, on the reverse strand, counting down.
TTTACCCGTTACTCTGGGCTCCCTTCAAAAGGTTCAGGAACCCACAGCTGGGCCAAAGTTAATAAGAGCAATCTCGGTCACGGTGTTGCTAAAGGCTTCCAGTTGTCAATACATGTTAATACATGGATCACAAGAGGGGGATTGACATGTCAAGGGAACTTAAATGCCTGTCCATTCATCCATCCATGCATGCATGTATCTGTCCATCTAGGCACCCATCCATGTATCCATGGATGGTAGCCTCTATACAGGTTACAGCCAGGGCACCCACACTGAAAACCTAACTTGCTGGTCTTATGACTTTTGTCAATAAATCCTCGAAAAAAAGATGCTAGCCAATGAGTTTGGGTTCAAATTTCAATTGATTTCCAGTTGAAACTAGAATGGCACTCTTGGAGTGCATATCTCCACCATAGCCCAACATCCCCCTTTAAAGCAATCTCATCCAATATCAAATAGAATGAATTTAAATATGCTTGGTCTGGATTTGTATATCTAGAGCCACATCAAATTGAACCAACCAACCAAGAAACCAACCAACCAACCAACCAACCATCAACCAACCAACCAACCAACCATCAACCAACCAACCATCAACCAACCAACCAACCAACCAACGAAAAAGGACACAAATGTCCCAGTCTTGTTTAATCAGTTACTAAACCAAAGAATTGCTCTTTTAGATACATACACAAATAATTATTGTAGCCTACTTCAAAATCATAATTGAAATGTTAAAAGATGGTCCAGCAGCACAATGTGCAAAGTTTTGTAACACAATACCATTTTTAGTCATCATGTACATGTGACTATTTCCTGTTTTCAACTGAAATATAATATTGTATAGCTGTCTAATGGAGAATTTCATCAAAGTCTAGAGTCCGTATTTATTACCTCTGGACAGACAGTGATGGAACAACAGTCTGGTCCCATTGATGAATCTGCATTGTCATCTTATTAATACCCTCACATGGCCAGGGCGGCTGCCATGGATTTTCCATCTAAATGGATTAAGCTTTCATTTCTTAAGCCCAACCGCCAAAAAAGAAGAGGTTAGGAACGAAGAAAACATGAGATAAAGGGCTCTGCCTACACACAATCACTCACTTACTCTCAGCCCACTTAAGATTGACCCCCCACCTTATGTGGGGCTCCTATAAACAGATCAGCTTGTTTTGAGTAAGGCCCATGCATATATATGAGGGCTTAGTGTCCTTTGTGTATCTCTTATACTTAATATTTATTTCATTTTTTGGGGGTAACAGAAACAAGTCATGAACAAAAAAAAAAAAATGGTTTGAAAGCCTTTAACTGACACTTGAGCTCAGAGATATAGTTTATTTCTGACAAAAGCAACATTGATAAAGTGAAAATAGAAACATTTTTGAATATATACACTTTATATTTTCAGTATGATTTCTTTCTTCTTGGATTGTGTGACCTGACTATAACCTGTGCGTTAAGTTGCCCATCGTCTGTTTACGCACTCGATTGGGCTACGGACCGAACAAAAAGTACTCCTCCACATTCATCACAGTAAAAGTGTGACTGAGACTGAAGTGTGGTCGGCCGTGTGTCTGCCACGCTGCAGGTGGGGAATAGCATACGCACAGCCCACACACACACACATTCACACAAGAGGTTTTCAGCTTGACCTCTACAATGTCACGTGTTGCCAAGATGCATCTTGGCGATTGTCCTGCACTGAAGGGATTTGCGGGGAGAAGAAGAGGGATGGGAATGGGGGATACAGATAGGTTGGCGGAGTCAGCCCTGGATTTATGTGTCTGTTACAGAGCCATTTATGAGGAGACAGTTGCCCCTTTTCCTTGCTTGTTTGCTACAGAAGCTGCTGTGCAAATATTAGCTGTCCGGCTGCACCTGCTGCCATTGTGGGACTCCCCCCCCCCACCTCCTTCTTTCTTGGTTTCCCACCCTGTATCGCTATACACTTCATTTGTCAAACACACAAAGGAAGACAGACACACAATAGGGGGACATTTTAGCATTGCCTTGGCCCTGTGTTGGTGTGCTGACACGGGGTAAACAGTGATACGACCTCCCATCCCCCGGGGATTGTGCCTCTCTCCTTTAATCCGGAGTAGCGGGCACCGTAGCGAGGGTCTGGTCAGTCACAGGCCGCGGTGTTCACAAGGAGCTGACCACTGCGGGCAAACCCCTGCCAACATCATCTGCATGTGTATTTATAGTTCACAGAAGACAACAGTGTCAGAGTCGGAGGCCGTTTAGATGGCAGTATGTATTTATGTCGATGGGAGTATTAATCTCATTGTCCGCTTAGCCAAAGAGTTTTTTGTTCACCCTCAATCAACTTTAAATCCTCTTATTTTCCCCCTCTCTCATCAATATTTATTTTTCATTGTTGCTTAAATTATGCTGGCCACACATTCGCCACTTCTTTCAAAAAACTTTTTAAAAAATGCTTTAGACAACCACAGAAATTGAGACACTGAGTCACCTTTTGTTTAGTCGTTATCATGTTGTTCATTTGTGCATTCTACAAATATGATTAATTTCACTACTATTTGTTAAATTGATGAAACAGAAGCAGATTTTTGTTAATTGTAAGGTGCTTTATGACAAACCTTGCAGAGAAAATGTTGTAATTAATTATTGCTCAAATCTATTAATGTCTTCAGAAATTAACTCAGCATTAAAACAAACCAAATGAATCATGGATATTAACTAAACCTAAGAAACAATAAGTATTTTGAACAATAATGCATGTATTACTAAGCTATGATTAAGATTATTTTAATTCTCTCCAAACAATTTTAACTGTAAAAGCTGTTGTTAAGAGCACACATGGAAGTCGCAGGTCTACTAGAACTGTAAATTATCAAAAGATAAAGAAGCAACATGCTTTGTAGTTTGAAGCTGAAGACATTGGTCAACCTTGAAAACTTCTGTTCTTTGAAATGCCCGTTTCCTATCAGACGTTCCTCATTTATTATGTACTTGCATGTAATTTTTTGGAAGAATCTGAGGACCGGTGACATTGACAGTCAACCAGCCCAGGTCAGTTTGAACCAAATTGAGCGACGTTGCTCTATTTCTATGTTCTTGCCAGTGGGGCTAAAGCGTAACAGTGCCGTAATATTCCTGAATGCTGTTCAGCAAGTGTGTCTTAAAATATGTTATGCAATCAAAATGCAACCCAAAGTGTTTATAGCCCTCTTTGTTCCCTTCAGTCTCACTATGTGAGGCTGCCCCCAGCATGCCCTCTCTTCTTTTAACTTATTGCTTTCCGCTCATGTATGTGTGCACGCCTGCACACACAAACACCCCTATCTTCACAACCACACGCAGAGGGGGGTCCCTGGAGTTGGCCACAATTACTGTGTGTATCGTTGCTTACTCATTATGTCTGACAGGCCACACAACTTCTGCTCTCCTGCTGTCTCCTGTGCATTGCCTCCTACATCAACGCCCCTGTAAAGACACACACACAATAACACACTGGTCGGGGGGGGGGGGGGGGGGGGCAGTGTCCACTCATGCAGGGCTTCAGAAAACCTTCACAGGGTGTCAATTTGCCTTTTGCTCCCCCAAACTCACAATGCTAAGGCCTTTTTTTAGAATCTCAGAGTGTTGAATGCAGAACATGTAGTTTTTGTGTTTCAGTTATACAAAGCATTAACCGGATAAGTCTGCCTCCCCTTTACCGTAACACTCTGGTCGGGCAGGCTGCCTTTTCCTTTCGATCGGTAAAAAAAAGTGGTAAACAAAGCTTGCTCTTTCATCTCAACAATGAATACATAGAACTAGTTGTTGTCCATATCTATCACAATATCCACATTATATCCAGGTTTGCCTTACTTCTCTCACCGCTGTTGCAACAGATGTTTTGACCGTTTTCGCCGGATGCATCTGCGTGCATCCAACAAACGTTTTGATCTCTGTGTTAAATTGCCGTTTGTTTACAGCATGTGCGATCACTTGGCTCGCCCCGTTTCTTGTCGTAATGGCCTCTTTTTGTAGCATGGACGGATAACAAGGCCATAACAATGGGTTAAAAGGCCATCAGTGCCGTGTACAGACAGGTGTTCTTTTGATGATCATTGTTGAAGGATGAGCCCGATCCGCATTTGTAAAAAAGAATAATCATCATTTTAATGACACGGCTCTCCACGTCTTACCAAAAACACGACACAAACACGGCTCTCCAAGCCCAAATGTGTAAGCGGACAAGACAATTATTATTATTTTTTTTTTGGAGTGCTGGATCTGCTGTATTTAAAGGGGCACCATGTAGTCTTGGAGCAAAAATTCAAACTCAGAATTTGAATATTTACAGTATTAATGAGGTTAAAATACAAACTCGTAAATATTCGTTTTTTCCATAACTGAATAAACAAGCTGTTCTCGGGAAAATAAGGTTGCCAGAACACTGTTCAAAGCTAGGAAGGTGGCAGGATCCGCCAAATATAAACAAAGTAAAACAGGACGGAATTGTGTTGTCATTGTGTTTATTGAGTTTATTCAGTCATGAAAATGAAGACAGCTTGTTTATGCAGGCACACATGAATTAGTCAATGAATATCTCTTTCTTCTGATTAAAATCCCCTCCACAAAACTACGCAGCGCACCTTTAAGTACACTGCATTCTTCACCCATTTGGCCTTTGTGCCTCGATGAACACGAAGAGGCATAACTTTAGAATTTTCTCATCATTACAGTGGAAACAATAGTTAGCAGATATTTTTCCACATTCAGGCCGCTAAATATCAGTTTTAAACGGCTGCTGCAGTCGGCCGTTTGATCATTGTGGATTACAAGTGCAGTATTGCCGCTGCTTGCAACATATCGCCCGAAGCTAACCCCAACACGCTTTTGTCAAACAAGGGGAAAATGCAAACAGGGAGGCAAGACTCCAATTAATTGGTCATAGATATGCAGCTACATGAAACCATTAATGGGGAGCAAATAGCTTAACTTTGTTTCTAATGTAATATAAACTTTAATTAATAAAGTGTGTGATGAAGTGGAGACTTATCAAACAAGCCCTGTGTCCATTAAAGGCCCTAAACCCTCACAAGGCAGGTTTATTAAACCCAGTATCAGAACGTGTTTACGAGCCCCATGGAGAGAAAACAGGGAGAAATGCCGAGACATGAAGAAAAAGAAATGAGTTTGTGTAATTAGTGAAAATTAAGAGCTTTTAATCCAGGAGGAGGGATAGTAGGAAGGGAAGTCGGGAGGGTGAGGGAGTTAAGAGGGAGGTATTGGCATGGTGAGATGGGTGGGAGGGACTGTGGATCGAGTGCTTAGCTCACTTTTGTTTGCCCCTGAAGAAATGAGCAAGGACCCAAAAGCACACACCTAATAAAGATACTCATAATAAAAATATGGTTATTTTTGTAAGGGGCTTTGAAAGCACAGCCTTCTTCACCTACAGGACCTCTTTGTCTCCAAAAAAACAAAAACAAAAAAAAGAATCACGTAGTCTCATTTTTTGCACCCGTGGATTCAGAATCAGTTTAATTATATAATTATAATTATGCAAGTGATTTGAGCAGCGATTTTGTGGACTAGATTTGGCTTATGTTTGGATAAAACGTTCTATTATGTGCTAAAAACCACTATGAATTTCCTATATATTTATTCAATGCCAGTTGCCTATAATGTGTCTAGTCCACTCATCCCCACCTTTATCTCAGCAGACGGTTTCTCAGACTCTGTATCATCAACAGAAATGTTATTTCCAGTTCCATCTAAGGGTGGCATTTCTCTGCCCCATTTCATGACACACATCAAGACAACTTCCACTGACAGTTTCTGCTTCACTAGCCCTGACCTTCTAAAATGAATCCAGATGTTTTAAGTGATGGACAGAAGAAGTGGAGACGAGAGGGGGGGGGGGTGGGCGGTCATGTTTTGGAGACAGGGTGATAGTGTTGCATCGGATGGAAAAGTTCAATCATCCTCCCCCTGCAGGATTTGCGCTGCTACAGAGCAGAAATCTAATATTTCTTCAGCGGGGCTGGCGTTACATACATGAGCTAAATAGGCTCTTCAGGTTCAGGCCCTGCCAGTCAATGAGGCAAAACAATCGCTCCGATGGATTCAGACCATTCAAGGTTTAGATGTAGGACAGCAGTTTTCACACCTAAGTGGAAAAAAAAAAAAAACTTCAGTAATTTCCGAACATCGTCTCAGGTAAGGACCCCCTGCCGTTTACAGCAGAGGCATGAGACATTTTAGTGTGCTTTTCTTATTGCCAGGAGCCCGGCAAAATTGTTCATGCCTGTGAGCTCACTTAACCTCACCCTCCCGTGGAGTCTTTCCGGCTCAAAACTGCTCTTAATAGATGTTATAAGTTCTTCTGGCCATGCCTTTGTCTTCGCAGAGGATTTACAACTCTCATTTAAAAGCAGATTTTTCATCATCAGCTGAATATATAATCGCTTTGATGAAATGGAACATACTCGAGAGAAGCCTGCTTACATGCACTACTTGCTTTTGTGTAACATAACGTGTTCCTCTTCTTTAATGCCGTACATGCGCCAGAAAGAACCCCCCCCCCCCTAAAAAAAAGGTACCCACACACTCGTTTTATGTGTGTTTCAGTCGGGCGCAAAGCAACAGACGGATAGTAAACATGGAGTTGACTGCCGACAAGTATTCCATCCTGCATCTGAGAAGCGAAGCCAGCGCAGGCTCCTGTTGAATTCGTGCCCAGGCTTTCTAAGTGCAAAGCGTTTAGATTGTCGTGTTATGATTGTCCTGCCCTTAAAGTAACTGGAAGCGGGATCGGGATGTTTGTTTTGAATGAGGATTCTCAAGAGAGAGAATAGATTATACAACACAAGTGAGGTGTGTGTGTGTGCATGTGTGTGTGTGTGTTAGTGTATTTGTGAGTAAGCTATATTATTTGTTTTTTTCCCTAATATTTTGTGGAATAACGATGAAAATCCAGCTGCATGTCTTTTTCCGGAGATCAGTGGTTCCGCTGGGCTGACTTGCCAGAGAGATATGCAGAACACCACATTCCCGTCTAATCTGTTCAACTCGGAGGACAGAGTCGCTCAGTTAAAAATGCGTGATTTATTCTGCCGCTGTCTGAAATACATTTTTAGACAATAAAAACTAAAGTTCATGTCCAGAAGTCAGTTTGATGTGATGTATCGCAATTGGGTGAATAATGCATTTTGAATTTTTTTTCACTCTGGCCTTCCCTCTGAAGGACCAGCTTTTAAAATTGTGACTTGAAATTGTGAGTTTTTGCTCAGTGACCGGAGCTACTATGCATAAATGAAAGTGTGTTCATACACCAAAATAAAGTTGGCTTCATTAAGGAGCGAAATTAATGACAACTGTCAAGGCTGGTGCTGTGGTGATCTGGGGCCATGCTACAAGCTACAGGGTCTGTCATGACTCAAGGCTGCCTTTGCAAGTGACAGAGATGAGGATATATGTAATGTATCCACTACCTTCCACCATGTGCTTTGTTCTCCTGGGAAATAAAGTCGGTGTGGGCTTCCACTGCTGCTTTTAAATCGGCGGACTCCCATAAGGCTGAAACCCATGAATGGCCACTGGGAATACAGTGTGAGCTTCCAGCTCTGATAAGAAGACAGCTACCTACAACAGAGGAAGAGGATGGACAGAGAGGATGGGGTTAGGAGACAGCGTGGAGGGGAGGAAGTGTAAGTTAACGCCATGTAGGGGATTGTTTTAGGACGGAAAGGGAAGAGGAGTAACTGCATGCTCTGTTTTGGATAGTTGAGGAGCTGATTAAAAATAAGGACAGCATGGCATGGTTAATGGCATAAACACGAACACAAACCAGACTTTCTTTTTTTTTTAGTATGTTCACACTTGCACACACAGGCAAACAGTTTAAACCTGAGGGGATACGGAGACCACTCATCCTCCATCTGATGAAATTGGTATGCAGAAAAGATGCTCTGTCCTTCAGTGGTGGCCTACTTTGAAAGTAAAATAGCAACTATTGGAAAAATAGAATGCCAATACAGTACTTAATATGCGTGCATATCAGGCTAGTGCAATGCTGCGGAGGCACACCTGAGAGGAATATGAAACTTCGGGCCAGGTGCTTGGTTCCCCGAGAGAGCGGGGACCGCAGGGTTTGGAGAACAGAGGGAGTGTTTGAAGTCCTGGAGGACGGCGCTGATTGTGGGTGGTATGGAAAGTCATAAGCCTGAAAAACACATGCTGCCACCTGGTTGTCTGAAATAGGCTGCCACGCAATTATCTGGGTCCTGAAGTGCATCTGCAGCTCGGAGGTATTGCGGATTTATTTTCTGGGCGCGTGTTTCTTGTTAACAGTCCTCTTTTGAAGATCTCGTGAAAGAGCATGGACTTGTGCATTTCGTAGATTGAAAAGGTAGTGGAATCGGTACGTTTCACTGAACCCGTCTGGAAAAGGCAGGCTCTCATATGTTCATACTTGTATTTTGTTTCCATTCCTTTTTTTTTTTTTTTTGGAGTCTCAACTCTGAAAAAGATTTGCCTGCATATTTCACAGTTAATGCCAAAAAGATAATGACACAATTTATGATAATAATTAGAAGAAGAAGAAGAAGAAGAAGAAGAAGAAGAAGAAGAAAAAAGGGGGGTGCACAGTATGGAGAAACATATTGGACAGTTATCACGATTAGACTCTGATTCACAATTAGCAGGAATGATCATTTTGCACCACAATTAAAATTTTCGCTAAAGAAATTATACATACATAGATTTAATTAATTAATTAATTAATACATAATAATGATTAAAAACATAAAAAAAAAAAGATACAGAGTGCTTTCATGATGGGACCCTTGTCAAAAGATTTCACAACTGCAATGAGGCAAATTAAATTACACAATTAAAATAATACAAAATACATTTAAATTAGGTTTCCAATGATAAGATAAGACCACTAGTAATAACACTACAATTATTTGAGACGTTTATTTGTCCAAGCATTAATACTAAGCTGTGTTTATATTATATTTATACAGATTTTTTTTTTGTTTGCATTGATATGCATATGATATTGCACATGTGGTATATTTGTATATAAATCCCATCTTTTTTGTTTTACCATCGGTTGATTTATATATTAAATATAAACAACAGTGCCAATCTGTTACTTACTATTCTATATAGAAATCAAAATAACAGGTCGGAGACAAGACTAGTTCATCATGTATGTCAACCTCAACTATTTTGATTCGGAGGATTTTATACTTCCCTCTGACATTTTGATAAATCCTTTTTGTTTAAAATGTGATTTGGTCAGATTGTCACTCTTAATTGTCTGTTTCATCTTTTTTTGTTTTTTTCCGCCTGTGACAGTCACAGTGGAGGGGAGGTCGACACTGTGTCTTTGTTCATCTTGCAGGTGAGCCGACCCCACCAGACCCAACTGCTGTTACAGATATCAGCTCATGGGTTGAAAAAAAAACGAGACATGAGCTACTTGCTAGCTGTCTATCAAAATGAAGAAAATGCCTCCGCAGTGCACATGTGTGGTTTTCTGCACATGCATGTGAATCCATCGAATGATTTACATACAGACAATAAATACACGGACAATCTTGCATTACATTAGTTACGAATAGCCGACAGGAGACTACTGTATATCCCCTTTCAAGATGATCCTTTTCTCCCTTGCCTCCACCTACCTCCAGCGGAAGGCTTATCCTGTGCTGTAGGATCTGTGAACCTCCGCTTCCCTCCAGTCCCAGCACTGCTGCCTGGATCAGTGTAACTTTAGGGGAAGATATGGTTGGAAGGAGAAGAGGGAGGAAGGAACAAAAAAAATGTAATCGCGGTACACTTTCTTTTCACGTGATGGTGGATCAGTGGCATTTTCCAGTTCTAAAGGCGTTTATCCTTTTGTCCGTTTGACTTCGGAAATGTCTCTCTGAAGTCTGTCCTGTTTCTCAACAGCGACTTTTAAATACATAAAAAGGCAGAGAGAGCACGGAATGGACGTGAAGAAGTCCTACAGCCCCGGCACTATGAAGTACTCGTTAGTGTATGTTTTGCTACGGTATGTGTTGATTCGCATCGACGCATTTCTCAGGTGGAGCCCATCAGTTCAGAGGCTGGTGCTTAAGAGAATGGCAGCAATAACCATTCAGAGCACCAAATTGCTTAAGTGATGTACTTACATGTCAAAGCAGCACAAACTCAGCTTTTTTAGAGCCGTAATGGCTGTGTTTTCACTGTTGTGGTTCACCAGAGTGGTATCCTGAAAGCAAATCAAACGTAGAAAGATTGTTTGTTTGGAGATTTCAGACTGCAGAGTACAGTAGAGGACTGTACAGTGCGGCATGTAGAATTTCCTGGCAGCTTTCCCGTCTTAGACAGTGATGTGCTTCTGTGGGGAAGTCTGATATCGTGCTCACACATGCTCCCAACAAATCTTTTTTTTTTGTTTTGTTTTGTTTTTTTGTTTTTTTTTGCAGCGTATTGAATGCTGCATCTGCTATGCCGTGTACAGTATAGCAAGCATTTAAGAAATAAAAAAAAGCACCGTGGAGTAAACAGATTGTGCGTATTATCGTCTGCATGCATGTATTTTCCCCACATTTCTTGCATTTTAACCCAATTCTGTCTTCTTGGCAGCTGGAGACGTGCCATTATGAATTTGTTTTTTTCTCATCTGCGATATGTCTTGGCAGGATTCAGCAATTTTTCTTCTTTAACATGTGTGCACTTAGCTTTATATGTCAGAGGCAAATCGGAACATCCATAAAATTTCACTTGACAGCTGACACTTGGCCGGAGATAAACATCTGGTGCTAGCACAACCTGTGTTTATCTGTCGTTTATGGCTATTAAGGAGGGAACGACAGGTTTTTTTTTTGGGGGGGGGGAACTTTGAGAATTCCCATTGATTTTTTTTTCGTCTTTGTTGTCCATCCATGTGTGCATTCTTATAAGGACTTCTGCACATATACGGAATGTGTGTATATACTATTTGTGTGTTTGTAGAGGTTGTTTCGATCCATCAGAGAGGGAATTGTAACAGCGAGTGAAAAAGTCTGAGGGCTCATGTCAAGATCAAGGCCTGTGTGTGTGTGTGTGTGTGTGTGTGTGTGTGTGTGTGTGTGTGAGAGAGAGAGAGGGAGAGAGAGTGTTGGCTGACTGGGCCAAATAAGCGAGAACACACGTTCCAGGCATCATCTTCTGCCATTGGACATGTATTTGCCCCCATGCAGTTTTGCTTCATGTGGCGGCACCTACTGAAACTCTCAGAGTGTCAGAAGCCTCTGTACTTGCGTTTGATCGGCACACCACAGCGACTTCTGCACCATACATGTTTCACGCCATGACTTTACACAACTATTATGAAGCATCAGTGGAGGCTGTACTAACTTTCTGGACATCGTTAGGCCCGAGTATCATCCTACACTCCATCATAATCATCAATACGATTGCCATTTTTGATCCTCTGTCAAATCATACATCATCATCCATACACTGCGACGTGATCGATTTGATTGATGTGTTTTTTCAAACGCTGTCTCAGAAGAGGGGATACCTGACTGACTTTGCATTCCCCTCATGTTTAATTTGAATATCTTCATTGATCACAGCCTTGCTATACAAGAAACTGGGTGTCTCAATGTTATAGCACCTTTCTTTTTCTCATAGCATCAAAAGGGTAGCTGTGTACCACAGGGACTTGAAAAGATTATTTCAATACAACTCTTTTGTTACAGCTCGCTAATATTCTCTGTGTTGCCTTCTGTCTTAATGGTTTGCCAACCTTATTGCCAGAATAAATGTTGGCGACGTACGTTTGTACAAGCCATGGATATGTTGAAACTTCACATTTCCTTATGTAGCAGCTTTGTCTTTCTTTAGGTTTTCAATTTTCAATTTTATGTTGTGACAACGCTGTGCTTATGCCAACATTTCATTCTGGCACCTGGCCTGTGTTTGCAGTTAAAAAGAAATGGGAACAAAAAAAATAAATAAATACAAATAAGGATTCTGGGCAACTCGCTAAAAAAAAAGAAAAAAAGAAAAGCCAATTTGTTTTTGGTGTAATTGAGGTGGCCAGCTGTAATGCCATCATTACAGCCAATAGTGTATCGTAGGTTTAAGGTAGTAACAGCTAAAAAGTCTGGGTCAGCAGTATGAGCTTTTATTGGAGCCATCCACTCGCTCACAGGCTACACTTTACAAGGAAAACTTCACTAAGTGACTGACTCAGTGCCTCAGCATCCTTTTTACTGCCAACAGGTTAATGCAGTATCCCATCCAAGTCATCCAGACAGCAGGGCAGCAGCAGGACTCATAAACACATCATAATCAGCCCACTAAGAGGTGGCTTGCACTTAAATGGTTTGTGCCCCAAACATCATGGATACCCCTAATTCCACTGTAGCACAAGTCAAGAATCCAATTACCGTCCTGCCACTGGAGTCATGAGTGCCAGAGACAAAAGGCTGCTTTACATGCAGGGCTCTGACCTCCTGCGTTCTCCTACAGCACAAAAGCAAGTCCATCATTATCACTCATTAAGCTTCAATAACCGGTTTTTATTCTCCCTGACTAAACAAAGGATAATTAATCAAGATTTGGACCCTGTAGTGTACAGCATGTAGCTGCACTGTAGTGTGCCAAATTCAAAATAATTACAGGTTAGCTGCCTTTCATGTCATAAAAAAAATATATAAATAATAATAATAAACAAAAAAAAAGAATATATATATATATATATATATATATATATATATATATATATAAAGAGAGTAGACATGTTAAGTGCACATGAGGGGTGTCCATTTTTATAATTCTCATGTGTGTTCATACTTACAATCATGTTCTCCCTCATCAAAGTCCCTTTTTGTAGTGTTTCTCCCCACAATTATGTCTTCTATGTCTCCATAAGTCGCCAGTGGTTTCACTGAAAGTAGTCATTTCATAGGAAGCGGTTACTATGCACTTAAAGGCCACAGTGTTTGTGAGTGAGTAGGTTGGGATGCAGACAACTGTTTTCTCTTTTTCAATCTCTTTTTAGTTATATTTTGCCAGCCTCTCTCTCCTTTCTCTCTCCTTGTCTTCAGCTCTCATGCCTTTGCTTTACTGTTCCTGACCACAGGGATATTACGCCCACGTACGGCACATCAGTACTCAACACCTGCCATTTTAATCAGGCGAGACATGTGAATGCAGTATAGACAATGTTTATTACAGCAGATGATATGTGATAATACAGTCTTGACAGAAAGTCATTGGCACTCAGACAAGATAAATCCACCCGTGGAGTCCAGACACCGGTGGTGGTGATGTTGGGCTGATGGCTCCGCTGAGACAGAGACAGGCTGATGGAATGATGGAAGCTGGTGTAGCTGCCACAGCTCGTGGTATTCGAGGGTGGAGGGGTCGTGTGAAACAGCAGCACGAGTTGACTATTTAAAAAGACAATGCCTGGGGTGAGCGAATGACAAGATGGTATGGTAAATAAGCTAAAGAATACTCTTCCTGGCTGAACTTTTGGTAGCGCTCCATTATTTTATCAACATCCATTGGTGTATAAAATCTATCCCTAATGTAATAATTGTAATAATAATTTTCCTCTGTTAAAGCAGAACACAATATAACATTGACTCAATATAATAATTGTTTGGCTGTATACATAAAGGGTGACGCAGATTAAAAGAAAGAAGGAGAGATAGACGCCCCTTGTAAACATGGAGGCAGGTGAGCAGCTCAACAGCTACTGTGATTTTTGGATTTAAATGCAGTTCACGACTGAGTGCCTCTCTATACGCACATATTCTCCTCGCCTCGCTTTTAGCTCCATCCCCAGGTGTCGCATGGTGCATCTTTAATCAGGGCATGTCCGCCTTGTCACCTCCATGTCACCAGAACATGCTTCTCTGCGGTTGTGTGAAGAATAGTCATCAGGAGGTGACATGATGGAGGCTGTTACAGCCTCAATCACATCGCAGGACCAATCCCCGCTTTTTATTTCATGTATGAGTGTTGGTGTGTATTTGCGCGTGTGTGGATAGGCAGTGCATGCATTTTAGGGGCATACATAGCGCCGGCTGTCTTTTATGTGAGTGGGGACTTCAAATTTACTGTAAATAGCTGTCCCCATGTTGATTGCCAAGGATAAACCTATTGCTGCTAACAAGCGTGGAGTCAAGCTGCCAGAATGAGAACAAGTCATTTCCCCCTCCTCTTGTCCTCGTCTCTCAGCAAACCTTGACATTTTCCAGCGCAGAAATGTGAAGTATTTCTTAAGTCCTTTCACGCCTCAGTTGACAAATTGGATCAACCTATCGGTTAACCTTCACAAGAAGAAGAGATAATACTTGAGCACATTTCTTAAAAATAAAACATAAACATGTTCGTCTTTTTTCTTTTTTGACAACCTTTCATGCCCCACTGTCCTCAGCCGCCAGCTTAGACACACCTGCACGTCTGAGTTTTCAAAAAAGTAATGGTGGCTACAAAGAGTAGAAAGCATAACCTTGATAATAAAGCATATTCTTAATGTCTTTACTGTATTATTTTCTCGCTGTACAATGGGGTGCCAGTCACTATGGGCTCATCATTAGTGTTAGTCATACAGTCAGACAATACAGGGATTTAAAATAAGTATATTCATGACGACAAGGCCGTAACAAAAACACCAGCTTATACAGTGAAAAACAAAGTGAACAAACAGTTATGATATTAAATGTCTAGAGACAGAATACAAAAAATCAAAACAAAACCGATTTTTGCTTATTTAGCGTCCCATTTTCATCCTGAAGTAGTGAAAAAAAAAAACAACACAACCAAGGGGAGCGGGGCTACCCATGAAAGGGAGAAAAAGGGGAGATGGGATAACTGCTTTGATAAAAGATGGAGGGAGGGCAAATTATTCTCTGTCAGCTGACAAATGTACAAAATGAAACCCTGTCGAACGCTCTCCAAAGTAGGACAGTTACTGCACAGACAAAACCCAAGCCGTTTTCTCTGCGGCAGACTGTGTGAATGACGTTCAGAGCAAGTATACTCCTATTTTAACAACAAAACCAAACAAAAAAACAAAAGAAAACATAAAACTATCGAAATTTAAGAATTGATCATTGTCATGAGGCTTGTTTGCAGAACAATACCATCTCTCCACTGGAGAGATTTGTTGTTTTCTTTTTTTCTGTTGCCAGCCTTACGTAAAAGACAAACAATAGAATGAAAGTAACAACAAAACAAACCCCTGATGTGAGAAGACTTGTTACGCCGCTTGTAAAACCATATTCTTCGTACCATACACTCAGTGCCACATGTTTCTTCTTTAATTTATAAGTCGTGCAGAGCCTGCCTGCTGATTCCTGTTACTTCCAGTCTTCCATCCCTAAACTGGTCTAAACCTGTCCTGGACCGATCTACCTCTGATAGTACAGGGGCGAAGATGATATCAGTTCTCTCATGTAACTCCCAACAGGAGAGAGCGCAGACGTGTTTCATAACATCTCCTTTAATGGTGTCCAGAAGTGCAGGTGCGCACCATACAATCTACACTGTTTTTGCCTCTTTCAGTATACTCCAGAGTACCTCACTGGGCTTGGTCCTGTCTAGTATGGTGGTGGGAGAGGTAATAGAGACTGCTGGGGCATCAGTAATCCTGTCAGCTGTCCAAGGAACAGCCTTAGCTTCAAATCTCTGTTCTTCATCCCCTCGTAGTCACACGGGCCGGGCTCCGGCGTTGTCTACTGAATGCTTAAGGTTGGATGCCATGGTGGGGTCTTAACAGACGCCAGGGGCAGCCGTTTGGACCATCAGCCTAGTGCCTTCCCACCAGCGCTCAAGCGCATTGGGTCACAGCGAGCAGCCTTGGCACCACCAGAGAATGGTTTCCTAGAACTGATTGGCTGTCAGGCTCAATCCATTCGCTGCCCCCAGGAGCATGTCTCCATGACCAATTTAAGAGGCAGAGTCAGAGCCTTCCCACACTCCCTGCCTCTGAGAGAAAGAACAACAGTCATGTGTAGATGTGGGCAGATTAGATATATACTTGTTAAAAGGCAGTACAAAGCCTCAGGTCATCGACAATGCTCAGAGTTATTGATTTGAGGAGTTTTTTATTTTTTATATTTGCTCAGCATTGTAATGTTTTCTCTTTTACTTTGCAGTCCATTTTGGAATCAAAACCAATTTATGACCTGAGAGGCACCGCTGGCCGTTTGCTCCTCCCTTCATAGATATAAATCCTTAGAGTATCATATAAATGCTCATATTTACCAAAAAAAAACAAAAAAAAAGTCTGTGGACACTTCAAGTTCGATTTAGACAGCGAGCAGATTTCCCGAAGCGCCGCATTCTCGACAGTTATATGTAGTTTTAATAGTTTTAAGACCCTCTTAATCACAGCCATACACTTAAAGTTAAACACATCATGTAGAATCATTATATCACTGCTGTGATTCTCCAGTTTTTGGGGAAACTGACCATATCTGTCGCAAATCGTTTGCCGGAGTCGCTCTCCTCTCGTCTTGGAATGGTAACAGGGAACGGGGTCACTGAGGGAGATCTGTGTTGTCTCAATTAGAAGAGGAGGCGTTTTTCTCACTGGGCCCTGCTCCAGGCCCAGCTGTGTACCTTCCACCGTGGGCTGAGCCTCTCCCTGCATACTGAAAACATTACTGGCCACAGGTCGGAGTGTCACTCAGCGGGACTCCTGCTCCCATAACCCACACCTTTTATTTTTGAGAACTTGAATAACTGGAACCAGATGGTTTTAGAACGGGAGGACAGATAGAAAAAAAACAAAAAAAAAACTAGTTATGCCTGGTTGAACGGGTGGATACATATATTTTGGAAGTGTGTTTTTTCGACACGCATGAGTGTGCACGCACTCACGCACACTATCCACAGTTTCCATCATCATTATCATTATCAGCCACTTCCCCCCACTCCCTGTTATCATTAGGCGTGATGATGATTGCATGGTTGATAGCTCCACCTCCCCAAACTGCAGCTCCACTGTAATGGTTCACCTTGAGCTGAGGACTATTTCTAAAAAAAAAAAAACAGCTTCAACAGTCTTGTTATGTCAAGGTTAAAGCCTGGGAACGGGAACAAAAACTCATCCACAAATAACTTGAATATGTGCTCTTGCTGCTAAGAGAGACACTTAATCATTTGACAGGCGTGCATTTATTTAGTATAGGAAACAAAATAGAAAATGTATATCCGCTCGGATACGAAGTATTCTTATGAGGCTCTCGTAGTCATCATTGCATATGTTGCATTTATACTGGTACTTGCATTCTGATGTAGTATAGACAATCAATGCAGGTTTGCCAAGCTGAAAGTAAAGAGAATGATTTCATCTCTCTGAGTCAAAGGGAGAGGGATTGCCTTTTTGCGAGTGGGAGCATGCTTCTGAGATCCAAGAAGCAGGGGGAGTGGATAGAGAGGTGTGTATCCACACAGCAAATTGGCTTCGGGGTTGAGAAAGAGACCTCTGTTTAGCCTTCGTCAATGGGAGAAATTGGTCACAGCTGGATTTCACTGGTCAATTGGTACGTTCAGATCTTGAGCGTGCTCTCTATTTTTGAAGGTCTCACTCATTATTCCAGCTATGGCTGGGCCAGCCACTTCTTTGCCCTCCCACAAGCCTCTACCTCGCCAGTAGACATCCAGCATTACCTTTGTTCGCTATGTTTTGCCCCGAATACCTTGATATTTTCTTGTGCTCATTCGCCCATTCGAGTCCATTTTCGCATCTGTTTTGTTTCTCTGTGATTGTGCGTGTATGGATATGCATGTGTGTATGTGGAAACGCATATTAACTATAAGCCACAGAATCACGGAGGGTTTTCCCTCAGACAAGTGTGTGTCACTCCTCTAAGCAGGTTACTTGAGAGAAGGGCGTTTTTAAAAGTCTGCCTCTGTTCATGGCCCAGTAATTTGTATTTCCAACTGTGTGTCTGTGGTTTGAAGTTTAGTTTCCATGCGTCCGTGTTTGTGCTGTCAGACGTCTGCTGTAGTTTACTGTTACATCGTGTTGCTTTCAGCTGTTCAGATATCTATTTAAGTAACTGCTCTAACTAAATAATGGGGGACTTTTATTGCGAGGAATTTATTGGGAATTAGCTGAATTAGCTGAGCTTTGTTAGCGATTATGCTTCGATACTACGGAGGTGAAAAGAGGTTTACAGCCGCACCTTTAACTATAAAGACGAGCACATCATCAGTTAGATACACGCATTCACACAGGCAGCCCTGTTGTGATAGAAGTGCAAAAAACCCAAACCGAGTCAAGCCGAGCCAACACATACAGTATGTATGGAAGAACCCCATATCTCTAACCCATCTATTTATTTATATATATAGCCACTTTTTCTTGTGAAAATTGGTATTTCTGTAGATCTGTGGCACGGCCGGTGACTCTTCCTCAGAATCCATCTCCTTTAGACAGTCTGGCAGCTCTCCAGCAGCTCAATCTTCAGTATGAGTCCCTGAGATGGAGGACAGGGCACATGTTTTCAGGCAGATTGCACATTTGAGAGAATAAATTGCCTCGTAGAGGACCAGACACTACATTGTCTGTTCCACTCTGTGTTCCTTTGCCTTTACTGTAAATATGTTTGTTGAAGACCTGTCATCTGCAGTTTCTTTTATTTCTTTTCAAGGCCTGCTCATTTTACTGTGTGAAGCCTGGTGGCGGGACTCAGCCGGATTGGTCTGTGTCCGGAAGTGAACATGTGGTAGTGTTTAGCTTCGTAATGCCCTGGGTTTTATGGACGTCTTGAGGGAGATATCACATGGAAGGCAACCAGGAGAGTGATTCTGGGCCAGTAAACAGACTCGATGTCCAAGTGTTGGAGAACTCTTGTTATCACAGAGCTTCCCAAGGGTATACCTCAGTCCAAGGCCCACAGAGAAGGCTTAACATGGATGCCAAGTCATCTCTAATAAGCCAAATCTGTTCTCTCTCAGACATTCATGTATTTTTTCAATGGAACCTCTATCAATTTGGTGACTCCTTTTGGCATGAAGCAAGCTCTAACACCCCCTCAGTTAATGGAATGTGTAACAGATATACTCACCAGAGACTTCTCTGTTGGCTCCAGTGAATCCTTCATGTGTTTTATTAAAACATGATTTTGAAACACTTCCTCCTTGACATGCTTCTCAATGCTCCTCACCCCAGTAAGTTAAATATTACAACAAAACAGTGCAAAATACTAACTATTTATAATTCATTGGTACATTTCTGTTCTTAAAGTTGCATGGTCAATATCAAGTCAAAGCATTTGACCCTATTATTTCCCTGAGAAGACCATCTGGCCCAAGAAGTTTAGCACTACATAATACAGTGGGTTGAGAGAACAAAGAGCGGTTCATATTTCAACAGATTTTGTCCTGTCTTTAAAGTTTTTCCAGGATAAAAAACACACTCCTCTCACCCCTTCATCCAAACATCAATCAATAAATGACTTCACTGCAGACAATAATATTAGCAATAACATGTCTCTCTGTGACGTCGCCATTGCACACAATGGCAACCAGGAAACCAGCAAGCTGCCAAAAAAATCCCCCCCAAAAAACCCATCACAAATGGCTTGTTACTGAGAAATTGCTTGAGAGCTTTGATTAACAAATATAAATCTGTGCAGGAGGAATGGCATTGTTGTCAGAGCATTACATATTAGCCCCTGGGCAACTAGAAAAACACGTTTAAATTTTGGCATAGAATTGGATCAGCTGTTACAGACAGAAACTGTTGGACAGGTTAAGCCTTCTTGGCAGAAAAACAGTGAGATGGACGCACATTCCCAATGTCACAAAAACTAGTTTAACTCGACCAAACTACGATGCCAAGCGGAGGACGGGCTTTTCAGTTACCTGACAACATTTGTGTTTTGAAAACATTTCTAAAACTTCCTTTACTGCTGTGGACAACCATCTGGTTGAAATATGCTGCCATTAGTCCACACACCTGGTACTGCTACTAGTGTGTCAGCTTAGATGTGCGCAAGCCCTCCAGGGCCTATCAGTCCACATGCAGTGCTTGGAGGAAACGTGACATGTGGCATAATTGAGTCAGGCAGCAAATACTGTAGCAGGAATCAGCCAACTGATGCCACTACTGAGTGCCCAGCGGGGGAGCTCTGAACTGTATAGGATGGTATCATAAAGGAATGTGCCTGTGCCACAGATTATTAAAGGCACTGTTTTTCTGTTTAATTCAAGATAGCATGGGGCCGTGGGAGTAAGGGCGAAGACGGCAGAGGCCCTGACGAATGGGCCGAGAGCACCCTGCTGAGAGTGTAAGGTACCCTAGGTGAGGCATTGAAGTGGCGTAAGAGAAAATAAAGGAGGTTTAAGAGAACAGTTCAGCACTAAAATTCACCCAAATTTCCCCCCTCTCACTTTAATTTGCCCTCTGTCTGTGGGCTATTCTCTAAGGGAGATCATTGTTTCCTCATGTTTTATTTTTGCTGGTTCTCCAGTTTCTTTGTTCAAGGCTGCACATGAGGAAATCCAGCATGATTTCTTGGGCTTCACTGGTTCCCAACTCAGTGTATGTATGTGAGTCAGGATATTGTAGCATTGATGTTGTGCTCATTGGACTTTTTTATGAAGTAATTCATATTTATTCTGTCTGTCTTATTTGGTGGGTTTGAAGAAACCGTGATGGAAAATAGCTGACATAGAATGTGAAGAAAAAAACAAAACAAACGTGTATTTTTCAGTCTTGAAAAACCACAAGGCTTAGAATAAGCCTAACCTGGGAAATTGGATTCATATTTGTTTCATTTGAAAACAGACACATTCATTGACTTTACAATAAGCAGTTGAGGACCTGTGTTGAGTTCAATTTTTCACTTGTTTCATCTCCCGAGCTGCCAAATAAACCTCGAGGTTATCTTGACAGGGTAAAGGCCAGTGTAACTGAACCTTGACTTGGTCTTGGTCATGTCAAAACAGATGTATTGTTGTATTGTATTGCCTCGGCTATAGTAGATCAATGCAAAAATAGGTATTGGTCCAATAATGAATTTATTGGAATAGTAATGACTGCTTGTAAGTCATAATCCTGTCAAAGATTGAACAAAAACCATGGAAGTGGCAAGAGAAATCATGCATGCGGGGGTTTGCTTGTCTTGTGAGGTAGCTGGATACGTGCAAACCCATCATCATCTGATCTTCTGAATCTGCCATCTTGCCAGGTTTCGAACTATGTGCTTGTGTCTGAGCAAGAAGTTGTTCAAACCAGTAAGCGTCCTGTGATTCTTCAGCATCCTTTCAGCTGAGATTAAGTATCTGTCCTTTGAAAATAACAATGGTTGTTGTTATCATGCACGTGCAGCAGTTATAGCGAAACTGAGAAGTATTTGTATTTTTTTTAATGGAGAAAAGAACTGATGGCTTTTCTTGACGGTAAATATGTTTTTTCTTCTCTGGACAGGCTACGGCAAGAGTTTGATTTTCCAACGGCCCTCCGCTGGTGGTAGTCTCCTCCTACTGTTGATCTGATTGGTTAACGTTAGCCTGTAATAGACAGATAGACAGCCGGTTTCTTCCAGTCACCTGCCAAATATTTCCTTTTTGAATGTGCCTGTTCCTAAGGAAGACTTTCTTGGCCGGGTTGTGTCCTGCTAAAATACCTCTGCTTCAGATACATTTTCCGAAACATCCTTAAAGTTAATCCATTTGTAACATCTAAAGTCCTGCCTCTCAGCGTGTTGCCTCTGTATACAAAAAAAGAAAAGTTCAAGCCACTGAAGTGGCTGAAGGCTGAAGTGCATCTGTGGTCCACTGAGTATGAAGGTGATGCAGCCTATTGTGCCCATTAGACATAAAGTTAGAGTGCATAGTCTTGTCAGCCTCTGTGGAACATCCTCTGATGTTGACAGAAAATCAAACCATAATACTCTACGTAGCATTGGCACTCGCTTAGATCCTTTTTAGCGCTATTTAATATAGTAAACAACTACATCCCCAATGTCATGTGTTGACAGCAAGCACTGGAGTTAGGCAGGTGCCTTCAGCGTTCCTTCTTCTGGCTGCCCAGGAGATGTTCCCTCTTTGATAGTTTCTTCAAATATGCAAGCCAGCGCTGAGGGAGCAGATTGTTTGTTCTAGATTTCCTGGGAGACTCCCACCTTGGGCTTCAACAGAGGAGTCGTGATGATTAGCAACAGAGTATGCTGCTTCTCCCAGAAGCCATCGGGAGAAAAGGGAAGGGTCTAAGGAATCTTGCTGCTTTCTCATTGTGTAAATACTCTTCCCCCTCCTCCACAGTAATGTAACTCCAGTTTAAAATATTGACCTTTTGTTCAGTGCATGGACACCTAGTGCTTGATGTTATTGAAGTGTAAGTGAAGAGTAATACATGCTGACATGTGGCGTTTCCCCCAGAGAGACTCGGTAATGTCTCCATTATGAAAACAAAGGTCTTGTCATTCTTGGACCAATTTGGCTTTTGTGTTCAGTCGTGTAACAGAGACTTAATGCCATTTTCTGGGATTGTGGGGGGTAACACAATTATCTCCCTGGCTCCAGCAAGTTGACAGACAGGGCCTGAGGGAAGAAGCTGTGCTTATCAACCATCTTCCCACTGTCACAGTGACAGAAATGTTGGCACACGCAAACAAATGAAGGGCGGGAAGTCATCCGCAGGACTGTGCTCCGATGCCACAGCTCATGATATTGCACATTATGTAGTTCCAGCGTGATGTAGAAGGGGGGGGGGCTGTCATCAATCACATGAGCCTTTCAAAAAAGCTAGTGTCACACCACATGTGCAGCACATGTTCTGTGAAAGCAAGCTGTATTGTTACCGTTTAGCTTATCTTAGCAAGGAGATGCTTGTGACAATTACGGTTCATTAACACCTTGCTTAAGACAAATGGTGGCTGTCCGTTTTACACAGTGATACATAAAATCAGTTGTATTATTTCAAGTTACTGTGCTGAACGTAGGACACATCATTAAATTAGACAGTTAAGTAGCGTACCAAGTATTTCTGCAGTGGGAGCTCAAATAGTTAGTTTGTTTTTTTTGCCTTTTAATAAGAGAAAAGTTTCCGGTATGGAAACTATGTTTCTTAATTGGATTATACCATCTGTTGCCGTCTTACCCATCTTAGCCTGTCAGCTTAGGTTTTAATATGCATAAAAGTACTTGCATTTTAATGTATGTAAATTATTTATTTCATTTTTTTGTTGGAAAGGACAAAAACATATCTTTGAAAATCATTTAATTCGTGTTTTCATGCAGTGTTGATAACAGTCGGTGCCACATTGCGATGAAATGGAATGCTTTACAGTTCCGTTGCACTGCATATCATCTTTCAAATGTCAACACAGTTATTCTGAAAATATTGTTTGTTTCCTTTTGTTCCTGCAGTTAGAAAAGACGTGAAAGACGAGACTGACGACAGAATGCAACAATTCAAGAAAAAGGCGAAAGAGCTTCGCATCCTGGACTCCAAAACAGCGCAGAATCTCTGTAAGTTTCCACAGTTATATTTGTATTGTATTTTACAGCCAATATCCTCATGTTGAACACCATTAGTTCACATAGTACTATATCATTTTTAACCGTGACCACATTTTCTATGACATTCCAGTTTTTTTTTTTCACATTCCACAAACAGCTTAACAAAGCGGGAAACAAACAGTAGAAAGCCCCCAACAGTGATAGTGTTTTATTGTACCGGGCCTTTGGGGGAATGTTTCCTCAGCCGTTGTTTGCAGTCACCACAAGTGCATATAGATTGCATCCAAGCTCCCTGTCTGTGTTCATGTGTAAAGTAAATTCCTATCAGAACCGAGGGCTAGAGCTACATGTAGGTGTTTCAAATCCCCATGAGCGTAGCTGGACTAAATGCTCAGATGATGCTAGTGTGGACAATTTTCCTCGCCCTCCGAGCTTTCGTCTTTTTTTGGGGGGGGGGGGGTTGGGGAGCCTTCAGGTTAGATTTAAATGATCTCCAAAAACCTCTGGCTTAGAATTTCACTAACAGCTCAACCCCCATTCTCTCTCTTCCATATGAACCTCCTTGATCTCGAATCCAAAAAAATGCGTTTGTGAATTTGTTACACATAAACTGAGTGACTGCTGGAAATCTTGTGCTGCTTGGTGGGTAGAGCGATATCTTTTTTTTTTTTTTTTTTTTTTTTTCCTACATCTTTGGGATTTCATCTGTACCCTTGATATACCTTCCCTCAGAGATACAATGTATTGTAGATGACAACATCTCATGAAATATGCATGTAAAATGCTAATATTACATGCAAACCCTTACGCCATGTTTCTTTTACCTTTCTTCCTTAAAGAACATGTAGGAAGGGGGTAAGCAGTGACATACTGTAGACCGGGATAAGTATGTTTTTCCGGTTGCTAAATTCTTGTAAGTTCTGGATGAGAATGTCAAAAATAAGCTGAAGGATGCGCGTACATCACAGCTACATTAACAGCTGCACTCAACCAGTTCTCTTCCCGGGTGCTGGGGATTTCTTGCACTGGTGCATTCCGGCCTCGTATCCTTACATCTTCCATGAACAGAGAACAGATGAATGAGTTCATCACGCAAAATTATCAAGGTCTGATGTCAGGAAGGGGGCATGTGGCAAGAACATAAGGATGACAGACAGAAGTGTCTGCGCGTGTGTGTCTTCCTATGTGTGTGTGTTTGTGTTTGTGTGTGCCCGCAATTGAGTACGTGCCAGTGTGGGCATGTCGTTGCACTTGTTTATGGGCTGTGACAATGTTGATTGGTGTCAGCGCCATCTTTGATTTCAGCCCTCAGCAGATGGGCTTTGAATTTGCAGGAAGCAGCGATGAGTGTAGAAAATCTCACCTCCAGAATGGCAATTGGTGGGAGGCACCGTCCCACACAGCCACACGGCTCCCCCGAGTCGCCTTGACACGTGCACTCCAGCATCATAGATCACATTCACTGCCTGCTGCGGAAACCTCTAAGCTCCCTTTTCAATTTTGATGTGCCTTCGTATTGAAGGTTCAGTGACTGGGGTGGGTAGTGGGACAACATGAATGATTGTGATGCCAGTGCCACTTTATGTATTTTAGTATAACGATTATGCATACCACTGAAATGTCTGATAAATTGTGCCCTTTTTGTCTGTCTAAAAAAACTAAAACTTTCTTGACTCGTTGCTTAGCCCTGAATAAAGAGAAGTGCTGTTGTTGAAACGAGATAAGAGCGAAGACTACTTTTCGCTGTGAATAAAAAGAAAAACTATCAAGTTGCGTTTTGAAGGGAACCTGAGGTGCAAGTAGACTTGAATCAAATGAAACGAACAGAAATAATGTAGTGTACAACGCAGCTGAGAGACAGGGACACGTTTTGTTAATCCACTATACAGAGGAGCATAGAACTGAGCACAGCACGATTAAATCAGAGTGGCCTGTTGTATTTCAGACATTGACAATCATAAAAGAGAAAAAATGCATTCAATTCATCAACAATCAGCATTCAGTTCTAGGTTTGAGAAGTGTTGGTGCTGCGACAGGAGCTGAAGCCAGATTGGACATTTTTCATTGTTTTACACTGTATTGTTTAGGCACGAGGCATTTTTTTTCTCTTTCTGCGATCTTTAATAATCAATCATTTTGACATGCTGTAGGCTTTAAATGTTTGACAACTTCATAAAAAAGGGACATTCATAAGAAGCTGAACCAGCACTGTGATAGAAAACTTCATCAGAAAGTTTCAAGATGATTAAAGCTGAAAAAGAATGAGCGAGTATAAACCAAGAAGAAAAGTAAAACAAATAAACACAAATACTTTTTTCATGCTAGTGTGTGTTTAGTATTGTTAATTTTATTAAATTGCGGTTATTGAAGAACGTAATCTAAGAATTTTATCGAAGCAAACTTAAGTTCTGGCAGATCTACAATGTCGGTGCAAATATTAAATACGTTTCTTTGGTAACAGTTTATAATAACCATTGTTATTTAGATGGTAAATTTATAGTCAATTACACATTTTTGATAGTTATGTCACTGTTGACAAACGATGCAATGCTTTATAAAGCATTTATTAAGCAATTATTTATTGTTAAGTTACCACTGATGTTAACAATTCTTCATATCTGGTCTTTATAAACTTGTAATAACTTAGTGCATACATACAGGTAAACTCTTACTGAGTTACTTACTAAACTGTTTTTAAACAAATATCGTAGGTAACCGGCTCATCCTCAGCTTTGGCAAACATGTCAGAGCTGCTAAATTTGGGGAACTTCGCTGTGCCTCACAGCCTGTGTGTACAGTATCAACTGTTAAATGTATTTTTTCACCACAATCTAAAGAATGTCATCCTAATGTGGAAAAAATCATCGATTAATGATGGAATGTTGCCTGGACAGAAAAACTTTCTCTTCAGCTCTGCAGTTCTGAGTCACCAGGGTCTTGACACAGTGAAGCACGACAGGTTATGGTCATGATTTGTCGGGACTAAGCAGCAAAAGAAAATAAAACTCTGTGTAATAAATAGACTGTAAAAGGAAGAACTCAAGGATGCTACCTCTCCGTTTGTTGCACATCAAATACAGACATCAGGTCCCTCTGCTGCAGCAGTACAGCAGCTGTTGAGCAACTCTCCTCCAACTCATTACCAAACCTCCACCTGTGACTTCCACCTGGATACACCATCAGCTCCAATTTCCACTGTGGGCAGCCCACCTGGAGAGTGAAACACCCACTAGGATGTCCCCTGAGGCGTATCCAGTGTTCTTCTTTGTATCCACCCAAACAAAACTGTGGAGCTTCACCAGATGTCAACATGACTTCCTGTTAAAAGAACAACTATTAATTGATGAAAATAATAATAATAATAATAATAATAATAATAATAACAATGGTATTATTTTTGCACCACTGGTAAATCTTGATGATTTCCCAACCCAATTGTTGTTAGGGTCACTCAGACTATCCTGTTGAGGGGCAGAAAGTGTATTAGTTTTGCCAAGTGTCAGGTTAAGTCTGTGGTCATTTTGTCTGAGGAGCGATGAGTGCTGAAATGTCTCTTTGAACCCCGCGGTCTAATAAAAAAAAAAAAAAAAAAAAAAAAAGGGGGAAATGACTCTTTTCTCTCTTCATCACAACAGCAATTTTCCTGGGCTCGTTCCGCCTGCCTTATGAAGAGATCCGGGACATTGTGCTGGAGGTAGACGAGGAAAGACTGAGCGAATCACTCATCCAGGTAAGACTGATGTTCAGCGTGGTGTGTTAGTTCTTTTACTCACACACACACACACACACACACACACACATGCACTTATTTTTACCCTCTGAAAAATGTGCTCAGCATGGTGTGTGTGTGAGTGACAGAGACCTTCTCTACACGCTCACGTGAAAAAAATTATTTTTATATTTCAGTGTCTGGTGGGTAGCTTGGCGACCCCATTTTAAACCTGGAATGGTCTGTTTTTGGCACAAATCAGAATCCTCATTCTCATGTGGACCGTAGAGACCCTCCATTCATCTTCCAATAATGGATGATGAAGGACAAGGCTTGGCAAAGTCTCTCCAACTCCACCCTCCTTTCCTCTTTCCTTTGTCTTAAACAATAATTGATGAGCTTCCTAAAGGCTACTTGTTTTTGCTGCTATTTTATTTGGTTTTTTTTTCTCTGTCTCAGAAAGCATTAATTGAAAGCTGGGCGGGTGCAGCTGAGGTGACAATGCATGGCTGGGCAGCCTGAGCCTCCGTTGCACTAATATGTCTTGCACTGTCCTTGTGTTCAGCACTAAAACAGTCCTGTTGTTTTTTTTTTGTCTCTGTTTTATTTCAGAAGTAGGAGGGGTAAACCCCAGGAGTGAAAAACAAATACAAGATGTCATTTCAGTATAATCTTGGCAGTGATACACTGTGTTGTGTGCAAGATTCTTATTTATTTTATTTATTTGCTTCCATCCAGTTGTGGGCATCATTCAAGTGCAGCTTTCAAGCTGAAAACAACTACAAAGAACTTTTACTTTGTGTTGATTTGGAAGGCACCGGTGGACAAAAGCGCCAAGAGGACTACCGCCTTGTGCCATAAAGGTCTTGATCTGGCTAGCACATGTATTTATTTTGAAAGCGAGTGCAAGTAAGATGCCACTTATGGTAAATACTAACCCTTTTTTTTTGCAGGATGAATAGACAGGATGTAGTTTATCATCACACAAATGTTACGCTATGAGCCTGCTGTAATCCTATACCAGCTTAAATTCATATTTTGATATTAAACCACATCTCGCAATGTATTTCATGAACAAAATATACATGTATACAAAATGTAAGTCAGGCTCTTCCAGTCTACATGCCATAAATGATTGAATCTGTTTTAACCAGGAAGTTGACTCAGTGTTAGGCATTAAGATAACTATAGAATCAGCCAGCTTCTTTCTTTTGGTCTTGGTTGCTTTTGTAGATCATAAAGAAGCATCAGTTTTAAATTGAGACTGCTTCATAACCAGTTCAACATTCCTCATGGTATGTTTAAGTCCCGAAGTCTTTCCTGCCTTGGGGAAAAAAACACATTGCCTTCCTGCTGATTTATTGTATGTCCTTTACCCTCATGGCTTATCAACAGACACTTGCACAGGAGCTCGTCCGCTTCCTCCCCGCTGCTCGGATCCAAGACACTAGTAAAAGGGGGTGAGGCAATATATATTTAGATGGGGCCTATCTAGAGTGCCACCCTGCAGGACCATTATTTTGAGCTCTGATAACCTTTAATTGGCTGGCAATCCTGCAGAAAGTACAGAGTGTACGTCATAAGATGGCAGATCCCCCTCCGCTTTGTGAAGGAGAAAGGAAGTTAAGGTGTTGACCTTTTCCAACCTGCTACCTTTCTGTAGCTGCCAGCAGGGCAGCTGTGTCCCCAACGCCCCCCACCACCAGGGCCTGATAGCACACAGCACCAGGCAAATGGTTGGACTGGTTGTTATATTCCAATAGGGTTCCATGGAAAATAACCACTATATGCACCACATACAAGAGCGACCATTACACTGACCTTGACAAGCTACCAACGCCAAGTTGGGTTTTTATTCATACTGTGGGGATTTACTACAGGGATTTACCATCGTATGACCAGATCTCTGATCTACGTCATATTTTAATGGAGAAAATATTATGTGGTTTACCCTCTGATACCCTGTGGCTAATCTGCTGATGCCCTAGGGTGGTTTCCTGATGGATAAGTAATAAAGTAATTGCTAACTGTTGGTAACTGTTACATTAGCTGCTGTAAGCTTAGTTAGCTGTGCAGTTAGAAGTCCTATTCGCTGACGCTCCCCCGCTTGGCCTGATAGCCATCTCAACCCGGTGGTCCAAAACTCCTCTGCAAACATTCCCCCGGTGCTCTGAGCTCCTAGTGCGAGCAGAGTCAGCCGAATAGAATCGCTAGCTGCACGGCTAAGTGAGGTAACTAGGTAACGGCAGCTACAATTAACAGCAGTTAGTTACTCATACAACAAGAAAAGTGCAGCTCAAGATGCAGAACAAGCTTAATTGGTCCCCTTTAAAACAAATGCATGTAAATCTGTGTTTTCAGGGATGTCAGACGTGGTAAAGTGACACAAATATAGGTTTTGTTTCCACAGACGAGCACCTCTTTGTGGGTGTTTCTGTCGTCTCACTTGACACTTCCCTTTCCCCTTTGTAACAAATGTGTAGCAAGACAAAGAGCCTGGAGAAGAAAAAAAAAGGAGGCTCAACGAGGCTCATGAGAGCAAGTGTGTGAGTCAGCATAAGCATCTGGGAGCTGAGCTAATGTCACAAAATCCAGGGGGAGGCGAGGGGACCGACTGAGTTAACTTATCTGCGCAGACGGTGCCCACATCTGGCAAGTGTGTCACTGCTGGTTAGATAACGATGCAAAAGACAGAGTATAGCCTGGACTGGACAATTAGGACAACTCTCGAGGAAAAATATTTATTCACTCGCAGTGTGCCGTGACACCATGTTTCTTTCCCTGTGTGTAGTATTTTCCTCCAGTGTTGTCAATTTACCTCCCGTATTAGTATTGTATTAGTGAAAGTAATACTCATTTGCATCGCTGTTTGAAGCTCTTAAAGTCAGCATCATTTCTTTCTTCATGTATAGCTCTAATCATCACAAGTTTATAATGTCTTTATAATCACTGACGGCTTTAGATCAAGAGATAAACAGATTCATATTCAAAGCTTCTCAGAAACGTCTGGGTTGCAATGCACGGCGTACTCTCATCTTTTGAATTTGCCCATAATCAGGTAATAACATTGATTTATGCCTCATCCTGATGTCAGCATCCGTGTAAGGTTAAGTATTTTAAATCTGTCTGGGACTCGCTGCAGCAAAACCTTATTGATGTACACCACATCTTTTTGTTTTTATTTTATTTATCCGATTATTTGACACGGATAATACATGTAGGAATTGTTACATCTAATGAAAATGCAGCTGATGTAATGTATGTTGGACTACTAGCTGTGGCAGTCCTCCTCCCTGGTTAAGTTTTTGAGGAATGCAATACACGATACAGCCCTCTCAAAAAGACTAAAACGAACAATAAAACAGACACAGACAAGCAGGCACTAAAGATTTAATTACTTTAAACAACCAAAAACATGATTTAATTGGAAGTTGTTCTATTGTAAGACTCTCAAACGCTTTACGTTGAATTCTGTCTCTGATTAGTTTGAACCCGTAGACAGAACATGTAATGTACCATTATGCTAATTGTTGTGTAGTGTTAAAACATGTTGTGCTGGGATAAGGAGGTCCTGCCAAGTTGAAAATATGCCAGCTCGTCTATATTACTGAATTTGCTCTCATTTTATCATGAATACGGTTCTTTTTTTCTTTTTTTTTTCTGCCTCTTTCTCAGCAGTATCAGTCAAGGAACTAGTTTCCGTGTTCATTATTCTTTCTTTCTATGAAATCTTTCAAAGGAGGTGATGTGTAATCAGACTTTCCACGCCACACAGTTGCTAGGATGACATTCGCCTCTCGAGAAGAAAAAAAAAAGCGATAAACTCAGCCCTGGTGTTTGACGGACAGAGCGGTTTGCCTCTTTGGTTTTCACAACGGCATAAAACAAATTCTTGTTTTATGAATATACACAACATTGCGAGTCACCATTTGGTAAGAAAAGTAAAACCAACACTAGGGTCTTTTTTTTTATTTGTATGAAAGTTGTATACTTAGCGAGTCTTCCCGGCGAAATGAGAGTCAGACGATCATAGAACAAAATCATGCAGAACCGAGCTCACAAATTAAACAAGGAAGCGAGTGACACATGGCCGAGAAACACAGCGAGAGCCATACAGAAGCACTGGAGGGGAGCAGAGAGACTTCCTGCTGGGTGACACAGTCCTGAGTGTGGGCTCCATCTGCACAGTGCTCATCTACACTCATTATGCTGATTAATCACTCTACACCACCCACTTTCAGCCACATGCCAATCACCATTTATCCACATGGACAACTGCACACACATACAGAGTAGGAAGATGTGTCTGCATGGCTCGGGCAACGATAAAGGAAATGCAAAGCGACCATCTTGCTAATGCTTAAATGAGTGGGTGATTGCATCTAAAATTAAAGTAAATAGTGTTTATCATAGAGCTGCAATAGTGAAGGGAAAGAAAAGACAGTATGAAAGAAATGTATTCGGTTAAAGAGTGTATGGAAGATGAAACCGCTACTGCCTGTGATGCATTTCTAGCTGTTAGTTACTCTCCACAGTTTTGATAGCTCGGTGCCACCTGTTGTTTTGGCGATTAATAATTAAAACATGTAAAATAGGCTTTGCTGAGCAATAATAGCTTGTAAGTGGAACATGGCAAATTTGATATTGATGGAGACGCTAAGTAGTTTCTGATTGAAGACATATTGCCACAGTTTGAGTTTATATTCCGGTTATTTCCTGTTTTAGTTTGTAGGTTCTTTCACGTTTTTATATTAACCCTGTGTTGGTCCCCTCTCTTTCTGTTACTTGCATTTTGGATTTTGAAAATTCAGGTGGGATCTCAAAGCTCGCTTGTTTGTTTTTCAAACAGCCTGCCTCTGTCTGTCACTTAGCATTTTTATCAATTTAACAAATTGTTAGGCTTTAATGCACACTTCAACCTTGAGAAAAGTGATATACTGTACTGTACCTGGCACTTCCACAAAGCTCCCTGGTATTCATGAGCTCAGATAAACAATGACTCAATTTTAACCGGTCTTGTAGCACTTGATACAAGGAGAAAATAAAACACCACGAAGACCAGCTCAATTTAAAATCGCGCCTGGGCATTATTTTTGCAAAGGCGAGTGACAGGCAAGCGGGCGATTGATAAATGGAGGGAATCGTGGAAATAGAAGGAATCAAGGAAGCAAGAGGTGTTCATAATGCATCTAAAACTCTGTAACTCAATCTTATTATCTTCTTTCTCCGTCGACATGTCTAATGTAATGATTTGTCAGCAGAATGTGGCAGAGCGTTGGCCTTGAAGTACCCCTACAATGTGTCACCGTGGCAGAGTGGATAGATAGGAGTTGATTGGCTCTCCTTATTCTGCATTAGGGCCCATCAACGCCTCAGAGATGATGTACACATCCCTGAATGTCGGCAGACAGTTCAGGCCCTCACCATTCATCCAGGCTTCATATGAATCCGTGCAATTCCACACTTATTTCCATCTCTGTATACCCGGCACACAAACATACGTACAGTACATGCAAATGGAACGGCGGTGTCAGTTATCCCATCTGTCTTCTAGTCGCCCTGCACAATCCTGTCATTTATCATCCAACCTCTAAATGTGTCTAATGTCCCCACACACACACACACACACACACACACACACACACACACCACACACGTGCACATGTTTGCATACATTATCCCTGTCTTCATCTCATTTGTCTGCAATATTCATAGTGCTGGTGGACAGAGGGCACTTTTGTATATCAGGTCAGCTTCATCAAATTCAAAAAGACATCGGAGCCAACCCACTATCATACCTTGTATAACAATGAGATGAAGAGGACAATGAAAGACAATAATGAACGTCGGCTCGGTGAAAACAGATTGAGCCCAGAACAGCTTGGCAAAGGTCTGCTTTTAAAGGGCTGACAGCTTGTCAAAGCAAGCCATTACTATTGTTGGCTGGCAACAGAAGCAGCGAGGGAAGGTTCTGGAGACCTTGTTTGTGAGTGAAACAGTCAGGCACGTGCACTCTGGTCTGCAAGGTCCCGGTCGCTCCGTGTTTGGCACCTTAGGATGTCAACCCCCCCGGGGAGCTTTTCAGTAGCACCTTTGCAAAGAACGTATTATACCTCACGCGCATTGTTCAGATTATGACGTGGCTATGCCCGTGACCTTGCAGTTGTTGACTTGAGTTGGCTCTCCTTTGGTGTTTGTAATTTCACCAAAAGTCCCTCACAGCCTCTTTACCCCAAGGGAAAGGCTTAACTGGCAGAATAATGGTAGTTGGTCCCATGCCCTCACAGCTCCTGCCAATGGAACACAAACAGGGCAAACAATGGTCAGATTATTAATAAGCACTTGTAAACTTGCATAGTTTATGGTGTAATCGACTGATACACATTAACAGGGTTGCTCATAATAGTTGACTGGTAAGGTTAGTACGATGTAATAGGCTGAAAGCATGATTGTAATGAAATGTACTCATTACCGTATTACTTTTATTTTTTATCACTGCAGTGTCATTCATTTTATATGATTTCTAAAGGCAGCCCGCAGCGGTTTGTTTCTTGTTATGTAGAGCGGAGTCCGTGTTTTGTATTTGTCAGTGCTTCACATTCAGTTCATCTGCACATTTCTGCAAAAACACAGTTTATTGTACGTGCACAGAATGATGATAAAAGGTTATTAAAAGCGACAGAAGCGCTAAACTATCATCAATAGGAACATTTGGCAGTAGTAATTTCAATAATATGAAATATTTTGTCGATTATCATGTAGTGATACGTAATTTAACATCACTGTGCTCAGAGTGATTTCTTTTCACTAATTGTTTAGGAGATTTGTCATAAAAATGGCTATTAGTTCTGTAACTGTGATACCAAAGACCTTGGTCAAACATCAACAGTATTTATTTTGTTGCCATATCCTTTTCAAGAGGCTAAAAGCTGATGTTAAGCTTACTCATCGTATATAGAAAAGCACTTCATTGTGGCAGTAGTCCCTGGAAAATTGTTAAATAAGTTTAAGTGGCTGACAGTGTTGTTGTTGTATTACACATGCTTTGCAATCTCCTGGAGGAACTGTGTCCAAATGCATCGTTAGGAAGATTTCTTACTTACAGTCGGAGGGATTAAGTGGTATTGGTTTCCAGGAATTTAGATTAATGCTCAGCAAGTGTGGTCTCCAAGCTCTCCAAGCGTCTTCTTTTGTCTTACCACTTTATTCGTATTTTTATTGGACAGCAATTCTGCTGGACTACCTTGTGTTCCCTTGTTGCCTAATTGGCACATCTTGGGGAATTGTTCTTCGTGATTACAGTTTATAAAATTCTTAAATTTCCTACAATACGTGCATCTCCCTCTTGTAATGTCCCCTCGAGGCAAATATTAGCTTTTTAAGGTCTAATCAGCTTTTCTACCTCCATCGAGCAGGCCTCGGTTCCTCATGCAGCAGTTTAGCCGTCGCAGAGTCCCCGCGATGTCCAATTATGGCCCATTTCTAATTTAACCATGTCACATCAGAGCTCATCACGGTGTTGACCTCAGTGGATCAGAGCTAATGTGTGAACGCAGAGGGCTGTTTTTAGTGTCGGAAAACTTCAGCTGTGCACCGAAGTTTAAAACTTACATCAAGATATACGCAGCACAGTTCCTCATATTCAGACATCTGCTGCGCCGGTACATATCTTGGTATAAAATTACCCACATCCAGCCCATGCCTTCGGGCTTGTCAGGATCCTCTTTTGTTAAGTTTTTTGGGAGCAAGGTTTTCCACTTCACCTAACCTACTATATCTATTTAAAGTGTGTGACTGGGGGACTGCGATGCGTGTCGATGCACGACTATTTAAACTATGTATGTATATGGTCTTGTAACTCGGTTTTTGAAGGTCGGTTATTGTAACTAAAGCTTGCACCCTTATACTGTCAGTGTGCTCCACAAAATCATATGTTTGAAATCTATGCAGTAACAAGCAAACAGAGAGATGGAGAAGAGAAGTAAATTAGCGCTAACATGAAGAGACGCATAGACCCTAACAAACAGAACAGTTTTGTATTTTGGTGGCTGGTGCAGAGTGTTTTTTTTTTCCCCCCAACCTCTATCCCAAACACGCCATGTGACCTAGCTGCTTGAAACGAGGGAGTCATCACTAAATGTTTAAACACACCCCGTTTTTTTTGGTGTGTGTGGTAAGCTAACTCTCGTCAGCGGATGATACGGCCCTTGGGGCTTGTTTTGTGGAATATCAGAGTGGCTTCTTAAAGTTTAATGTCTGCCACTGTATTTTATATTACTCCATCTCCTTTTCAAAAGGAAATGCTAATGACTGTAACACTGCACCGCTGCTATTCATTTGTAATTAGCATCGCCCTACGTTGTGTGCAAACGTGCCCGTACGAATATCAAAGTAGTGTCCAGCATCTCTTGTATTTAAGCTCAGCATGCCTCAATGAGTTAATGTGTGCTCATCATTTCCCAGCGCTCATTGGGTGACATATCAGGGCTTTTAAGCAAACAGTGGGAAGTGTTTGTATTCATTTTTATGATTTAGGATGAGCAAGAGACTGTGACACACATTAAAGCGGTTTTTAGTCATCCTGATTCGCCATGAAAATGTGTCAAAATCAGAATGATACAGGTATAATGCTGCAAAAGTAATGTGGTTAAATAGGAATTACTGTCACGGCATTCTTGCACATTTGTATAGTGACATTAAACCATATGTAAGGATTCACTGCATTTAGGTGTCACACCAACATGTGTTTACATATTAAATGTGCAATATGTACGAGTCGGCCATCTGTTTGATTCATACTCAAATCAAATATAGTGCAGTGCAGTTAGTGAGTCTTGGGGACCAGGGGAGTGTTAATGGTAACACCATGGACAAACGACAGAGCTAGCTGGTAACCATATTAACAGATATCACTGCAACACGATATCAACATGTTAAAAAAAAAATAGTAGTAGTATTGCTTGAAAAAAGTATTTGCGTGTATTTGTGTGTTCTATCTGAATACAGGCACTTATTCTAGCCGCAGCGACCAACTTCTTGTTTCCTACGGCCACAGCACCACAACTTACTTCATTTTTCAAGTGTTTTTCCTCCTTCCAAAATTAATAATTGCAGACATTTTGTAGTGTACGTCTACATTCCCCTGCCTGGGAATTGAAATGTGCTGTCGTCGTACGCACACCAATGTAAATCGCTTTCCTTTCTGGTTATGTGGCTGTGTTTTATTTAATATCAGTCCCTGCTATGGAGTGATGACACTTAACAACGTCAGAGAGCTGAAGAATTTGACAGAAAAAAGATGGAATTCTGCTGTGACTACTTAGCTGTAGCACATAAACATCATGCCTTATACATAAACTTTATATATTTCTCTGCCCGATTGGCTGTAACTTGTTTAAGAGGCACCTTCAGGAAATGCACACATGGATATTCTCTCCAATTATTTTTTGACATATGCATTTTAGAAAAGATAGTAATTTTCTTACTTTTTTAAACCGTAGCATTTTATATAACATGTCGCATGAAATCCATATACACACTGACTCGGCTGTCTCGCTGTAAACACCGGCGCTGTCAGCTTTTGGCTTTGCACTACTTCTCTTCACCTCGCCATGGCAACAACCTTTCCGCCAGGTCTCACAGGAGTCTTTCGCACTAGCCTTGCTTGTTATTATTGTTTATCTCTCTTGTCAATCACCCAGATCACCGCGATGCTCATCCATATGCATGGCCTCATCATTACACGTGGCTGCCCGTTGGCTGCAGGGTCTGGCAGTGCCCATGCCAGCCTTTGTTCTCCGCTGTAACAACAGGTGATTGTAGCAGCCTGGCACATTGTCGGGGCATCATTTGCATGGTGTAAAAGTGCACATGTGGGGCAAGGCGATAAGTATGGCTGTGCATTGGGCCTGTTGGATTAGAGCTTAAGCAGGAGAAACGGGGTCCCCCTTGGGCTTAATTGTGGTGTATTTTGGCACACTGCACACAACTCTCTTCTGCATCAAATGCTAATTTAACAATGAAATGTGAAATACATTATGCTGATTTGTCGGGGCTGGAAAAAATAAGACAGGAGAGGAGGTGAAGTATTGAATAAACAAAGTAAAGGCAGGGGAAAGAGCGGCGAGGTTTGGCTTGGTGCAATATCAAATGTGCTTCAGAAATTGATGGCTAGGACCCAGGGTACTACATGTACTTTTCACTGATCATCACCGCGCTGCTGATCTCTCACCACAGGCTACAGGCCAGGTACTCTGTCCTCGGGTTGAATATTGATTAAAAGCACACGCATTCACACACGCACGCAGGCGCGCACACGCTTGAAGTTCCAGCACAATACAGCACAACGGTTACATTTTGATTAGGTTGGAGTCCGTGCGGCTTCTCCTCAGGCGCACTGGTATGCTTTTTTTTTTTTTTTTGCTTTTTTCCTTAACCGGTAAAAAAATTAGTTTTTCTGTTTTCGCTCTCCAATTCAGCGTCTTTGTTTCGGTGACAGATGGCACATCACTCAGAGAACGCCGTCAGACAGCAGACTCCACAAACAAATTAATTTCTATTACTGTTTTGCATGCTAGCTTTCTTCTCGTTTTGATTGACAGTCTCATCATATACCGACGCTGTATTAGGGTGACTGTATGGGACACTGCGAGAGGAGAATATTCACAAATGAGAGATAATTTCAGTGCGGTGCAGTAAAGTTCACCCCACCCCCCCCCTTCTTTCTTTTTTTTTTCTTTTTTTCCCCCCCACATTGACGAGCTTGTTTTTACAGCAAAAGTTCTTCGTGTCGATTGTCCTCGCGTCAGGTATAGCAGTCTTACTGAAGTTGAGATCATTAAAGAGTACCTGCATTCATATTTTAAAGCGTTTTCTTCCCTTCAGTTAACATATAAACATTAGATTAATCCAAGTCCTGAGGGCTCGCAGCAGATTCAGGTGGGTGTGGAAGGAGCTTTCAGAAACATTTTGTTTATCTCCTGCTGTCTGTTTTTTATTATTTGCTTGTTCCTTTTTCTGCCTCCGCTCCTCGTCTCTGTTCTTGTCTCGTTCATTACCTGAATTCTATCTCTCTGTTCATCTCCTTTTTTCTTTCTTTTTCCTTAATGCGAACCCCTTTCATTTGCCTGGTTAATTTCCCTCTTAATCCTGCTTCACACCTTTCATGGCGAACGTAAAGTGCTCAGGTGTGCACGTTTAAGAAATTCCTCCATATTTCCCTCTAAAAGACAGATTTAATGTCACAGTAAGTCTGTCAGGTTTCCCAGCCCCAGCCCTCAAATTAATCCCTCCCCTCTCTATCTTTCTCTCTCTCTCTCTCTCTCAACCTTTCTTCCTCCCTCTCACTGCATTTGTGTCTTTCTCTCAGACTGCATTTCTCATTTAGTTTAATGCGATTTCAGAATCTGTCACACTGAGTTTGCTGCCTGTCAGCCTGTCACTGTAGCTTTGCTCACAGTGAGATTTGAGGTGTTTGTGTGGTTTGGCAGGGTGTAGATTGTGTAAGACTAGGACAGCCTGCGTGACTGATGCTCATTGTTTACCATATTTACCTGTGAGACGAGATTTGCTGTTTGTTGTTTGCTCTTTGTTTTTTTCTCTCTCGTAAGTTCCCCTTTAATTACCGAGGTTAAACGTTGAAAACACGCTTATATTAGCGAACATTTAATGAGATAAAGCGTTCGGTGTACCTGTAAGTGCTCCTCGTATTATTTGAAATATAGAACAATGTTTGTTTGTTTTCTGTGAAATTAAAAATATTCAGAAAAAGAAACATTTGGAAGCTACCGCACTCCGTTTTACCGAGCATTATCTGTCAAGAATGTCCCCGTTCTCGTAAACAAAAAAACACAACTTTATAGCCTTTGTTCCACATATTCAGTTTCCAGTTCTGTGGTGGTAACCTTTTGTTTGAGATGGATGCTGTCTACACCCACAAACTATTGTGCAAAATTACTTTTTATTTTATTTTTTCCTCTTTTGACTCTAAAGCTTAGTTTTGAAAAAAAAAAGAAACCCAAAAAAATATATAAAGAAATGAACTGAAGAAGCAGCTTTTGAAATTTCACATAATGTGTTTTTTGGAACTGTCAGGCGTCGTCGGTTTGAGAAGCAAGGCTCGCGGAACGCTGAGAAGTCTTCTTGTCTGTCTATTATTTTGTTATTGATTCAAAACGAAGCCTTCAGTGATTCGCCATGAGTCAGGTAGGGGAGCCCGCTGAGGTGTCACAGCGGGTAGACGGCAGTCCTGTGTTGCTCTTCATCACAAAAGAACGGGCAAAATACCACATGTTTGTCTGTCTCCCAAAAAAATTGAGGAGAAAATCAATTAAAAGGAGAAAATCGCATCTGTCAAGCACGTGGCAGACGCGGCCCCCTCTCTTCTGTCTTTCTTGTAGACCTCCAAAAAGACGCAGCGGAGAGGAACACGGTTTACTCAGATCGTCTTTGAGACATCAGGCGATTCTCCCTCGTTTCTCCTTTGTTTAACCCAGCTTAATAAAGACTTTATTGCTCTGAGAAAAGCCATATCGATTGACGTGTCTCAGATTACATCTTAAGGTTTCTTGGTTTTTCTTTATCATTTTGACATTACTGCGGGGAATATGCTTCTCTGTGCTCTAAGTGTATTTCACAAGGTAGAGGTCATAAAGTAGGTGCGGTGGATGTTGCAACTCAGTAAAAGGAAGGAAGGCGCGCACTCGAAAAGTTACAATTAAACTTGGCTGAACCCAGATTTCTGGCACAATATGATATTTACACGTATAGTATTTAGTACACACTTTTACTGACTCTCGTTGTATTGTGAACTAAGCTTTTTGAACCTGTTCTTTTTTCAATCTACACCACATCAGCACCTGCTGATTTAACCAGCATGCAGTGCTGTAAACTTTGTGGTTACGTTCACGCCTAATACATGCCTAATACCCTCCTTTTGAAACTGTATTAAGTTGGCATGGGTTCTCGGCGGCTGCTAAACTGTGAACCTTGATTTACTGGGAGCCAGTTGACAGCAGCAGAGATCAAAGTATGGAAGTGAAAGCCCTACAGATACTGTCATCCTCTACAAATGTTTAGTGAACCGTAACGTGTATCTCATTACTTTTACACTCTCCTTTACCCTGGCAACCGCTTCCAGTCCTCAAGCACAAACCTTTCACAGCTTGGGTAGCAGGAGTGAGATTATTTCACCAGTATTTAGTCATTTTTGTGCAGTGGACAGGTTTTTAAAAAAACAAAAACCAGTACAGTTCTAAGTTAATCTGCGGGAGAAACACTGGTAACAATATTGTCCTTGTCTTGACCCGCAAATTTAAATCTATAATAAACTGATTGGGTATTGTGTGCAATGATATCTTAATCTGTTTCCGAACAGGATAACAACCGGAACTGATTATCTGCACATTAATGTCACAGTGATTCTTTAGATTGAGATTTAACACATTTTGACAGGCGTGCGTTCACGTAAATTGTGCTAGCTCGCGTGTTATTGGACCGCTGCCGCCCCCTTACAGTGATTAATTGATTCTGATTCGTCAAACTGAGCGCATAGCATGGTTGATGGACAACCAGAATGCATACTGAATAACTGCATCCGAAAGAAGGCAGTTTTTTTGGGGGAGCCAAAGTATCATATTCAAACAGTTATACAGTGTTAAACCTGCAGGAGTCAACAAAGGAACGGTACATCTAGAAATGAAGACCATACAAGCTGGGGCATTTGATATGTTACATGTTTATTGTTTGCACCTTTTAGACTTAGATTTAGAATTTGGGTGATGCCAGTCAGTAACGCTCATACTGACACATAAAGTCATTAAACATAATTTGTGTACCTTTTTGGTTAAACTAAAATCTGTGTTTATGTTGCCTGTTACTTGTACAATCAGTCAGGCCAGTCCATAAAAGTCCATTTATAACATTTCCCTGAAAAAAAACAAAAAAACAAAAAACAAAACAACAAAAACTATGGCAGCAGGGCAGTGACACATCATAATTTTCTACAAATTTACAACATACATTTACACTGATGATTGAATATATCCACTTTGATAACACATTCCGCCCAAAGTGTGTCTCGATTTTTGACAAGGCAATACTAAGCGTGATTTATGAGGTTTTTAACCTGAACAACCACATTTTCCTGCCCCTGATTTGTCGGCAGATTGCCGTACTCTGGCACGTGTGCCGATATGCGGCGCCTTCATCTTCACCCAAGGCGGTAAATGAATGTGTAGTGTTGCTAGCATTCTCCCAGTAATCTCTCCTCGACTGCTGTGTGTGTCTGGTGGCCTGTGGTGAGGAGTCTGGCCCAGCGTCATCACCCAGTCTCCCACATTGTCACACATATGGTGCTGCCTTTGTGTCAATTGTGCTCTACGGGGTTTCTAATAATTAACAAGATGACAGACAAATGCAGTGACAAGTACAAGGTGGATTTGATTTTCCGTGACACAGTCTTCTGTAGTGTTTTACAATAATTTCACCTCGTTCAAAGCAATAAATCCACTCCAGATGTAATTACAAACTTCTCCGAACCCAATGAATGGTCTGATTTATGTCTGTATGTACGTTTGTATACTTACTGCAGACGACTGACAAGCACTCAGAGCACGACTTCACTGTAGAAGGAAACATGAATTGCTAAAAAGACTCTCCGAAGGACACTTAATTTCTATACTCTGCCAGACCAGACTCAACTCAAATGGAAGGGCACCTTAGGGGACTTAATGTATGTACCCTGTATTGTTTGTCTTTGCTCAGGAAGCTTTGCCATGAAATCTGCCGGAATAATCAGATTTGCCACTGTATTCAGAATCAATGACACATTGTCAAGGAGACCTTTACTAATAATCCAGCTACTGATGTCTTTTACTGTGTACATATCACTCTGACTAGGATCAGTCTATGTACATGACAGAAACCCCCCAACTATTAGGAATATTTAATACAAAAAAAAGCTTATTATCAAGTTTTCAGGAGCAGACATTTGCCTCTCCGTTAGAAGATAAAAAAAGTGACTAAAACTGGCATTTATCAAGGAAAATTAAACAACGCCTCACAGTTGGGAGAATAATAATTTGCCTTTTCTGTATAAAAAGTAATGAGTACAGAGTTCATTTATTTAAGGGCTCAAGAGAGTGATATTAGCTTTGTATATTGTATAAAACACCACACAGAGTATTCATTGTTCTGAACCGAAAGAGGACAAAAAGGACGTCCATGTGCGCAGTCATCATTTGACTATATACGATATAAATCCGCCCTTACAAATCCAATTACACAAATATGTTTTTTATATTTACATCATCAACAATCCTTTCTGCCTCTGCTGATATGATCAAAAGCCTTCATTATCATGGCACCATTGCTTGCCAGGGACCCTAATTGGAGCTTGCGAAAGCAAGCAACATTTGATATAATGGCTCCCTCCCAAACAGGAATGCCAGGCCTGCATTATGACTTTCTTTTTATATTGCTGAATTCCCCGAGGGAAGGACAGAGATGTCATCATTAGCGGGCAGAAGACTTTGGCCATAGCTGCTGAGGTCTGTGGAGTGGTCAGCCAGGCATCGTGACCCAATAGCGGTGTCTACTCTGTGTTTCCCCTGTCGAGGTTCCCATCTGGTCACGTGACCCCGTGCCAGGCTGCTCCCGCTGAATACATTTGGGGAGCTAATGAGAAAGGAAGCTTTGTGAAGACCCGGAAAAGGGCACCTCTTCCTCTTCTACTCCTCTGAGAAAAAGAAGGGGGGAAAAGTCGGCGTGGTCAATTTTATTAACTTGGCTGACCTTCACACAAACAATTAACATTTACAGAAAACACAGCCCCTCCCATTATCTTTCTCATCTCCATCTTAATCTTCAACCTCACCACCAGCAGCTGTTTTTTTGTGTGTTTTTTTTTACTTCTTAACAAAGGGAAATTTAACAGACAAGAAGCAAATTAGTGGCAAACACG
This sequence comes from Sparus aurata, assembly GCF_900880675.1. Taxonomy (NCBI): domain Eukaryota; kingdom Metazoa; phylum Chordata; class Actinopteri; order Spariformes; family Sparidae; genus Sparus; species Sparus aurata. The sequence continues at coordinate 31,111,699 of NC_044204.1, read as the reverse complement.
TTGCATGTATTTTTAAGACAGATGCGGTAGAAGGTCGGCTATCTAAAGGTGCTTCGGTAATTGGCTAAGGGCCGCCGGTGTCACAGTAAAAAAGCCAACTGTGAGCAGTGATTATGTGACCTTATCTGCTCGTCCTCCTACCAGACCGTCGGCAAACCTCTGCGCAGGTCCAGGTCTAATGAAGAAAAGTGTATGGAATAGAAAATGCCTTGTTTGATAGTGTCAGAACCTGAAGGAAGCTTCGCATATAATCTGTATCCATTCACAACTGTACATGCACAAACCTTTTCTTCCATGGCTCTGTAAAAGTGCATCAAAGGTCGCACACTAGTAAAATGTTTGTACACCCTGATACGAATAAACATCCATGTGGCTAACCGGGTTTGTTGATGAGCAACGCAGTCAGTAGCCTTGCTCTCATGGACTCTTTCTTTCTGCTGCTACTGCGTGTTGTACCCTGTCATCCTTGTCTGCAACGTGATTTTTATCCTGACATGGACAGAAAAAGAAAAAAAAAAAAAACGAGATTTGCATTAACAGTAGCTCTTTGTGTGTTTGTGTGTTTTGTGTGTGCTCTCCCATTTGTAGAACCTGATAAAGAACCTGCCAGAGCAGAAAGAGCTGAGTGCGCTAGCGGAACTAAAGGGTGAATATGAAGAGCTAGTGGAGTCGGAGCAGTTTGGCATTGTGGTGAGTATAATTTCCTGGTGACTACTGGATCGGCCCAAGAGAACACACGGTATGCACATTCATACTCCCGGCCTGCTACTGTCAAACACTTGCAAGCATGCACAGTTGAGAAATTCAATTTTTATTCATTACTCACTCGTTCCGTCCCTGCATACCTCACACAGACTCTCACAAATAACACTGTGCTTTTACGCCTTGTCTGCCTTCCTCCAGCAGTGCTTCACACACATCTTTTTTGCAGCGGGTCCGATGGATTTGGACAGCAGTTTGGCAAGAGACCAGGAAATTAAAAATAAATGTATAAATACAGACTGCATTAAAAGAAGTTGGCGTAGACTCTGGGTCTCAAAAGTGAAGCCAATATGGAAGTGCCTTTAACCTGCGTGCGTTTGCATAGCCGGCAACTCCACTGCTTCCAGAAAGATGTCAGATCGCATGTAAAGCTTATGAGAAAACCCCACTTCTCACTTGATTTATGACCTCACTGAACAGTTTTCTAACGAGTTTAGGGTCCCAATCGTTAGTTTCAAGTCTTCTTTAATCCAGCACGGTGTTCATTTTGTAAATCACGGTCCCATTTAAAATAATTAGACGCTAAAGCAGGGTATGACTCAGGGCGTGGCTAAGTCAGTGCCGCGGCGACCTGTTTGTTAGGATAGCAGTATGCATACATGGCAGTGTGTACATGTAAATTGCCGCGAACATGCGCCGGGGTGTTTATTACCTCTTCACACTTGACCCTCTCACAGTGTGTTTTCAGTTTTTCAGATCAGTTCTCTAATCGAAAAAGTCGACTATTCTCTTTTTCTGGCAAGTAAATTTTGATTCAAGCCTCTTTTTCTCTCGCCCCAAATTTCGCAATTAATTTCACAGTTAACGTGAATTACACATGCATCTTTTAGCCACGCTGCCATGGCCTCACCTGGCTGGTGAGAGGCGGCTGTGGCTAGAAGGTAGAGCTGTTAATGGGAAGTTGGCTGGCTTGCTTTCGTGGCTCCCTTGGACGCACAACGAAGTATCCTTGACCAAGATATCTTTTGACATCATGGGTGACATCACGGTGGCTACTTCCACTTCTTTTAAACACACTGCGTGTATAACTTTGAAGCAGCTGCAGTAATGTTTAATTAAAACATCTATCAAAGGGCATATTTAACAAAAACGTCACAATTTGATAACCCGAACTCTAAAATGATAGGATCTATGATTTAACAAGGAAAAAAAAAAAAGAAACACTTTCGACTCGGGCAGAGAAAAGTTCAGTCATTTTTGATGAGGATTCGGCATCAAGAATCCAGCGAATGCCATATTTTTGACATCAACTGTCAATGTTGTCTCATGACAAAATCATGGCCTAAGGCTATGAATCCTGTCTGAAATAAAGTTCTTTGAAAAGCATGCGGCTGTAGTCAGCCAGCTCGGTGATGCAGCCCAATCCTCTAATCCTATTGACAATGATTAGCACAAGTTCTATCTCTTCCAGAAATTGGATAAATAGTGCTTTTGTGTTGGAGTATAGCCCTTAGAAAAGAAAGTATATTTTCTTTAGTCATCGTCATTGAATTTGGGATGCACAGCACAAATATGTAATGATGAACAAATAATTAGGGCTGCAATTATGTGGGTAAACATTGAAAGCCGGATCTTCATTTTTGACCTTATCTAATGATGTAATTGACCTAATTAAGGTTTAAAGACATCCTGAAGAGGAACTCGTGTGTTACAGTCAGCAACATCTGTTTTGATCCAGGAACCTGTTTTACTGCACCTGATCGAACTCTGATCTCGAGACGCCTCGACCTACTGTTCCTCACTGTGATCCACCGACAGTAGTATTACCTTACTGTAAATCAGTCGTAGAAGAAAGGGGAGTACATCATCACGCTGTTCTGACCTTTTCCACTTAGTTAAAGCGGTAATTACTTTTCATAATTAACTGCTCTCGCCATCCATTTACCAAGTGAATACCAAGTGCTTTCGTCAACTGTAAAGGGAAGTGCTGTCTTTAAACTTAACTTCACAACGCGATCATAGAGGTACATTACGCAGTTTTACAGAAGAGATGTTCAATTAGACCCAAGGGTTGCAAATGTGCTCCATCTCCCTATGCTATTCTCTTTATTCATTGAAGGCCTTTTTTTGCATATGTCTTTTAGGAGATGTAATGAAGCAGGGGGTGGCAGTTTCCCCTCGTGAGCTCACCAATTTTGTGATCATATACCTCCCCGCTGATGAACCAGCTCCTCAATGCAGAGCTATTTAGCTCCCCTGGGAAATAAGCCACGTTCAAGCTTCTCTCTGCCAAAGCTGTCACCTGCGTGCTCGCTCTCATTGTGATTTCTCCTTATTGTATACAAATCAATTCAAGTGAAGGAGAGGGGGTCGTGCGTGTCTGTATGCATATGCGTGCGCGCCAGGAATCGAGGTGGGTGGGAATATTGGCGCAGGGTGGAGGGGCAGAGGGGGGTGGTGGTGTAGTTTGACGGACAACTTGCCCATACACATGAATAATTTTGAGCAGTAATGAAACATTATGGGCTGGATCTGAAGGTTGCCTTCAAGCACCGGATTATGCAGCAATCTGTAGAATTTGTCTGCGCTCGCTGCTTCGCCACATATCTTACAGCCAAAACCCTATTTGTTTTAATTCCCTCCCATTTTCATAGCTATTTCTTCTCTCGTCTTCGTCTGGCTTCAGCGATTCCACTCCCAAGCCCACAAGTATTGATTGAGGCTGTTATATTATTTATGACAAATCTGTTTAATGGGGGGGATTCCTTTGTCCATATGAAAGTCAGGAGGGATGCAGGAAAGAGGGTAGTCGCACTCGCTAAAGAGGGTGGTTGATTTTCAGCTCATTAAAACCAGCCGGAGCGGTAATTACACTGGAGATTCAACATGACCGTGGTGGCAAGGTGGGGTAACTTAACAGGGACCCTCTCTCGCATCATGAAAAGCTGTTGTAGGTACTCGCATGATAAAACAGAATGAAATGAAAAAACATATCGAGACTGTGAGGAGCAGCATGATTAAGAACCTTGATACTCACATCTACAAAGCTTTTTTTTTTTTGTGCCTCTATGCAAATAAGCTGCAAGTTGCTTGTAAACAAGTGTCGCGCTTTACTTAATACACAAGTTCCTAATGCCGGATTACAAACTAAACACTTTGCATATTGTAAGCGAAGTGGCATACACAACTTTCTAACTGTATTTCAAATAGTGTCAGTTCTGCAGGGGAGAACGGTGCATCTCTTAAAAACGGTGCACGTGTGTTGTGTTTAAAACAAAATAAGAACCAAAAAAAAATGAGTCAGTGTCTTTTTTGGTTATTGCAAATAAGCCAGCCAGCTTACCTGATCTTCACAGATATATATATATATATATATATATATATATATATAGATAAATTGAAAGTAAGTGCACCAAGAAGAACTACAATATTACGAAAAAATAAATCCGCAATGCATTGTGTAACTGATTGCTACAGGGTCTTGGCTATTTGTTTATATGCCATACAGTGACTTCGACTGTTATTTTGTATCCTTAGATGAGTTCAGTCAAACTCCTACGACCGCGTCTCAACGGCATTCTGTTCAAGCTGACGTTCGAGGAGCAGGTGAACAACATCCGGCCAGACATCATGAATGTGACGTTCGCCTGCGAAGAGGTGAAGAAGAGCGAAGGCTTCAGCAAACTCCTGGAGCTGGTGCTGCTGGTCGGCAATTACATGAACGCCGGCTCGAGGAACGCCCAGACGTTTGGCTTCAATATCAACTTCCTCTGCAAGGTAACAACGCATTGAAGATCTTCTGTGTCTCTTCATCTGTGTCGTGAAACAGAAACTGTCACCAACACAAAAAACGTGGATTCAGAAAGGGCTGATTTACATATTTTAATGAATCGGCATCAATATTCTCTAAAGTTTATGCATCACAATTGAATCAATGTAATCTTTTGAAAGTAATCACTGAGAGGCAGGCGTATCACTCCCAGTGAGACCTGTCCTGCCTTCACTAAATGTTGCTCTCAGATAATAGATACATGCTCACAACAATCTGCTGTATGAGGAAAATGGAGGTTGAACAGATGTGAACAGATGTCACGGCAAGTCCTTCATTCCATGCAGACCTCAAAGGGACTCAGTGGAAGACTGCAGGTCTTCAAAAAAAAAAAAAAAAAAAAAATCTGCAGAGCCTAATCAGCAATCAAATGAAAACATGTTTCAATACAACAAATAACAGAACCGCGATGAGGCGTGGAGCGCAGTGGAACTCGAGCCAGAAAAGAGGCAGCATCTGTGTCCACTGCCAGGTAAAATCACAGCATGCAGAGATGTGAGGGAGAAGACTGGCAGACGTGCACACACAGCTAAACTGAGCACAGCCAAGCTCTTGAAGCAGACTGGTTCGACCACACACACACACACACACACACACACACACACACACACACACACACACACACACACACACACACACAGGCTCTCTGTCTCTTGCTCAGTGATACGTGACGTTTTTCTACATTGTGTTGTGAGAGGAAGAGGCCTTAAGCTGAGGTGGTGACTGTCAGACCCACTGCAGACGGAGCTGTGGGGTTAGTCATGTCATGATGAAAACAGGGCTTTAAACTTGGGGGTTTTAAAATGGCACTCAAACCGAAAGAGCAGGGCGGCTCTAAACATAGCAAATGGTGAGTGTTTCAAAAACTAAGCCTTAAAAACTGGTGTCAGAGTAGACCAGAGCATGATTTTCTGCAGTATTGGTTAAGTATTTAGTTATTATTCCTCTAACTCCACTTACTTTTTTCTTTTTTTTTTCAGGGAAAGATTTCTTTGACAAATATAGTAAAAAAAATAACTTGAAAGTAGTATTATTGATTAATGTGATTGCTCTTAAATCTCCACTGAGATTGTTTTAGAAAAACAAAAACAAAAAGTTTTGTACTTTGTTTTTTCTCCTCATCTCACACAACATTTTACCTGGTAATTGTTTTCACTCAGTTGGTGTGCGACAGTTTAATGTGTAAATTGCCGTCATAACGTTTACTCTGGTAGGCCAATCTTGAAAAAAAAGAGAGTTTTTAATCCCAGGGAGGGAATAAAAAAAGCCCTAAAAACCAGAAAGGGAGGGCCCTTTTCTGACTCATGGCCACAATGCTTTAAAGAAATGTTCAACTTTTGTTCATGCCAACTGCTTACAAGATAAAGATCCATCAAAAAACATTAACAGCTCGTAAATCACCAGCATGTGATCAAATTAGAATTTTGCTGAGAGCCAAAACTTCACTTTGTTGTCTAGCCCCTTTAAAGTATCTTTGGCATTATGTGTGGCTGTGTAACAGTTTTAATCGCTTATCTATCTGATGGTAAAACTGATGAAAAGAAAAAAAAATATATTGGGCAGCCTTCAGAGTGCTTAGAGAGGTGCTGAGACAGGGGCAAATTCCTCCTCCTTCCAGCATTGCCTAAGTTTGGCAGTCAAGCTGCGGGGATGAAACCAAAATAAGTTTCAAAATTCATCTATTAAGCAGCCTGTGTGAGATTCTATGACACTTTTGGTTTTGGTGTCATTATTCTCAAACTCTCTGCTGTGCTCTAGCAGTGCTACAACTGTTAGGTTAGGTAGACAAAAACAGATCTGTTCCAAATGATTGTGTTAAAAAAAGGATCGGTCAGTTACTGTAAAAAAAAAAAAAAAAAAAAATGGGGATTTTCAAGATGTAGAAGGCCAAAAGCCAGCGCCTTACAAGCATATTTGAAGCCAGGTGTGAATGGAGCTTTAGCAGGGCGAATCCAGTGTGCCTTCTGTATTCCTGCAAGCTCACTGGATGAGTGTGGAGTGTCGGTGTAGAGTCTGGTAATGCCTCAGGGGGCTGATTGGACCATTATAGATGGACAAGGAAAAAAGTCTGCTTTCTCACTTTAGTCAATCAAGTAAATGGACCCCTGGGTGGCAGGTCTAGGGTACCTAATGGGCTCATCAGGGAGGAGGGAGGTTGATGATGGGAATGAGCAGCAAGGGGAGAGCATAGGCTGACCCACCTACAGCCCACCGCCACAGCCCCCTCGTCCTGCCAAGGACACGTCAAACCTCCTGGGAGGCAGCTTGGTCACATGCATCCAGCACACTGAGCATTCACACGGGTTTTTGCAAGGACGACGGTGAAGTGTGGATTTCATGTCCCTATAGATCAATGTGAGAGGCACGTGTGAAAATGACATGAAGGGAAAGTTTTCGATTTTTCAAAAAGTACCTGCATCGTAAAAATAAAAAAAAATAAAAAAACAGGCTTAAAATGCATAATAATAAGCAAGATGATGAAGAGTGTCGAAGAGACTGTTACCATATTGGAACATATTGGGCAAGTGTATAAAACCATCTGCTGTATTACTCAAAAACAAAGAAATATTGTTCCTCCTGGGTTTTGTCCCGCCTTACTGGGGGGAAAACGCTTTCAGCGGCTATGCTTAATTATTAAACACCGCATGGCAATGATTTGTGTCCAATTTAGGTTGAACAGAACAGAGTATCTATTAGTCACTTGACTTGTTTAACAGGGAGTCACCCACCTAACATTAGTGTGACCTTGTGTCCTGCTTTCAAAATAAAACGTTTCCCCTCAGCTTAAAGGATGGTTACAGTTTTATGAAACAATTTGTTCAACGTTTCTTTGTCGTTATGGAACATATTCTCTGCAGTGGACTTGTGTGCTTGTGTTTCCCACGTCTTATAATCACCGTAGCGGTATGCAAAATGCAATCTGAAGAGTCAAACTGATTTATCAAGAGCAGACAATCCTTCTTTGTTTGTGTGCAGCTATATTCCCATCGCCACTTCATCTGGTATTAGTTAATTGTTGTGTTATTTATGTATTTTCAATCGAGACAGTGGAAGCACGTTTTGTTTGCAATATACCTCGCCTCTGTGAATGCTAAATGCATTGGAATGTGCAGCGCTAACTACTGAGGGATTTAGAATAATACTACCTCAAGGCGATTTACGTTATGAAAGATTGAATGATATCGCAATTCGGAATATGATTTCAGCCGCACGGTAATGAAGCAGCAACTTTTCCATCTGCTTCAAATGAACAAATGTGTTTGAAGGAGAGTAGCATTTATACACGCTCCATCCAGTCGCACCATTAAAACATAATCGGATAAGACAAATTGTAAGTGACTTGAGTAAAAAAAAAAAAAAAAAAAAAGGTAGTGTTAAATAAAATATTTAATGTAAAACTCCAGGTAGTCTAAGCTCCTCAGTGAGAGCATTACAAAGCTCAGGAGCTCTGGCTTTTTTTCAGTTTTGACTTTTAGCCCAAACTTTTAAAATTGCCGGGACAAGGGACCAACTGTGATTAAAAATGACCCCAGACTGTGACACAGACCAGCTCACGGCAGGCTGTGCAGAGATACTCCACAGCCCCTGGCACAGTTCTCACGATACCTGAAAGCTGCTTTGACTGAAGTTCCTGATTTATGGAGGACTCCCCCCTGCCCTTACAGAGCCCCTCAGCAAAATGCATTTAAAAGATACGGTAAATATGCGTTTGCCGGATAAACTGGTCTCCTTGGAAATGATCTATTATGAAACATTCATATTTGATAAACATCTCAAGCATCTTACAAATATGTGCATTGAATATATATCATAACATGGCATTATAATGTTTGATATCCATGTGTTTGTTTCTTATTGCTCTGTCCAGCCCGGTCTTACTCCCAAGGCAGCGCGGTCAGTGGGTCTATACGTCTAAGTATGAAGCTGTAATTAACACCCAAGGGTCATTTGTGGAAGCGCCCATCTAGTGCTGAAGTATAAACAGCAAGAAAAGTCTGTCCCAGAAGGTGGTAGGATGGGTCATAGCAGAGACTTTCCCCCAGGATAGTGGGGTTCTAGTCCCATGTGTGACCGAGCGTTAACATGCGTTTGTTCTTAAGTTATCTTACACAAATCACATACCGTAATTAATGTAAATAACATGACTGAATTTATGAAAGAAATGTAGTAATTTAAACCTGGAGCATGATCTTTTCCTAAACCTGCCCAAGTCGTTGTGGTTCCTTAACCTATCCAAACTGTGACCATTTCACATATTTAATAATGGCAGTCAAAAAGTCACGATACGTCGTAATATGTGGACTGGTTTAGAGTTTAAACAGATTTTATACAACTGTGTGCAACGTCAATAAAGGCACTGAGGAGTTAGGAGTGAGAGCGGGGTGCTCTGTCACTCAGACTGCTGTCATCTTTATATCTGCTTTCATATACTGTGTTATGTCGATCCTCGTGCGCGTGAAAAGTCTTAAAACGTTAAAGCCCAACAGGAGCTCCTCTCTCCCACAGAAAACACTGCAAATGTTCCTGAAATGCCTCGTCTGTAGTCCTGCCTTTCGGTGACTCAATGACATCACACTTCATCAACAAGTCGCACATTCAATCAAGTACTGATTTAGCGATGTTTGTTCTGTTGATGTCAGCAGTGCTGGCTGAGGCATGTGTGAGCCGACCAATCAGGGGAGGCGGGGTATTAGGGAAGGGGGGGGGCCTTAAAGAGACAGGAGTTAAAAGCAGAGCGTTTCAGACAGAGGAGGAACAGAGTGCCACAGCAACGTACAGTATGAGGCAACTGATGTTTGAGCACTAAAGCATGTAAAACTCTTTCTATTAATATGTCTAAATAAGAGCATAATATTTGTGTTTTAAGACTCACAGTTAAGAATAATGGCCCGGTTGTTTTGACTGTCTATACAACCGTCGTAAAAGCTTGAAACTCTTTTTAAAGGGAGCATATCAGTTTGAAACGGTTTTGATAGATGTCTTTTGTCCCTACACATCTGAAAGATGTGTGAAGATTACACACTTCTCTAAAGTTAACGGCAAACTACTGATGGTTAGAGACCAGTGAATGATTCTATTAATGTAAAGTACACGGCACATTTTAGTTTCTCATCAGGCACTAAATTATATCAAATTAAACAAACTGCTATGAGTGTTTTTGTGGGTCACATTATATCTTTAAAGCGCAATTTTCAACTTTCAAAATAAACCAAAAAAGCTCCCTAGACTTTTGTTCAGAATTGAAATTATAAAAGCACACATTATTTAGAGTTGTACACATTCAAATATTAAAAATGTAATATAAAAAAGTTTGGGTTAAGCGGTTGGAGTGGTGTGTTTATAAATTAGTGAATATGCATGCTTTGTGAACTGTGTGGTCAAGTTCATTAGTTCAGCGATATTCACCTCACAAACGCTAATATGCTTCCAATTTCGCCTGATAATTTCAATTGCTCCCTTATTACCTGAATCCACATGACTTCTCCACTTACACCCACTGCACTCGATAAAACTCCACAGTATGCCCATTCTCTTGCCCTGTATGGGCACCGGAATAGCTCAGGTTAAATATACTACACTAAATCATTAAAGCATCGTATCAGCAAGGCTGTGGACCTTCGACTACAATCCAGAGATACACACACTGCACCGCTGTTCCACATTATTCCGAATTATTGTTTCAGTAAATCTCCTGTTTGTTAACACTCACAAGTCCCTGAATGATTTTTTTTTACTTCTCCCAGTTTACCCTCTCTTTATTACACATTACTAATATTAGTTAGCAGATGAAATCAGCATACAGCAGATGCACTTTTTTTTTGTTTGGTAATGACAGTTTGGGGTATAACAATAAACAAATTAAAATTTAAAATCCATGAAATTAAATTGTGATTACCCAACGTGAGCAAGTGATTGATCCTCATCTAATGAAAGTGTGTGTGTGTGCGTGTGTGTGTGTGTGTGTGTGTGTGTCTGACTGCCTGTTGTTGCTTCAATTCACAATTGCTTGAATGTGTGTGTGTCTGTGCGCGTCTGTGTGTAACAGAGAGAGGATGCACACACATGTGTTCGCATGTGCACATGTGTGGGCTTGTCCAACTGCCGGCTGTTTACAGTGCGGATATTATCGGTATGACTACACAGAGGTGGGTTGTGCTAATTAGTTTTCCCAGCATGCCGTTCGAACAGCATGGCAATCACGGTGGGGAATGAATATGGAACAAGTTCCCTATGCACTGATGTGGAGACGACTCTGGCTTCTGTGTATGAACACAGGCACACACACTTGCATACACTTGGCAAACACAGTACAGTACCTGTATTCAAACTTTCCTGCCTCACTGTTTTATTCTCTCGGGTGTGGTATTATTTTATGTGTGTGTGTTTGTGTGTGGAACTGTATATGTGTGCATGCGTTAGTTTCTGTGGAAGCATTTTTTTATTTTATCTCCTGCTCATGTACTGTCCCCCAATCCAGGCTCGCATTTGATGGAGCTTGACTGAACAGCTAACTGTTACCTAATACATTCAGTACCTTATTACCTTGATGGCCATGTTCCCTCTTAAATGGCATAAATAGACTTTTGACTCGCGTGCCATCAGGTAGACGCAGACGGATTTGGTTGTGCGCTGAGAATAGGTAAGGTGGATTAACCCATTAAGTATTTTTAAAATGACTTTATTTTGACAGTCAGTGTAGATTTAGACAGGAAACATGGTGTGACAGAGGGTCGGGACATACCCTGGTATATACACCTTGGCCATCTTGGCTGTGTGGTACTATCAAAAAGTGAACGATTGATGAAAACTCTGGATTGATCCATTAATTTTTTTCTTTTTATTAAATATTTCATTGTATGTTTCTTGGTTTTCTTTTTTTCAGCTCCGGGACACCAAATCCATCGGTCAGAATACAACGCTTCTTCATTTCCTGGCTGAAAAGTGTGAAGAGAATCACAAAATCATTTTGAAGTTTCCAGATGAGCTGGAGCACGTGGAGAGCGCCAGCAGAGGTATGTCTGCGTCTCTTGAGGGTATCTGAAACATAGTACACGCATTTAACATCCATCATCTTTGGCAAATGAATAAAAACCACTGAAAGATATTGTAAATTCATTGCGATTTCTGACCTGCTCTATATTCGTTAACTTATTTTAGTTTATTTCCACCACATCCTCACCCTTCACTCCTCTGTTCCATCCCTTGACAACAGCAAGCACTCCCTCCTTGTGACAGGAATAGAGTTGTTTTTCTGACCACACTGTCATTCAGCCTGTCAATAAACTAATTCCACTCCTAATTCTATTCTCAAGCATTTGGTGGAATCCCTGGAGGCTTATTTACTTTGTTAGTCTCGTAATTGGTTATTTAATCTAATTCAACTAATTATGCACTTGACTGAGACTGCCAGCCATTGTGTAAGTGGACTGAATAGTCTTTGTGCACTGTGTATATTTAGATGTCTATATGCACACATTTTTTGAATTATATCAACTTTGTCATTTCATGGAAAAGAAGGAAAATGCCAGTTAATTGACTGAGACCACTAAATAAAATGTCTCTTGCACAAAACCCTCAGGAACTATTTAAGGGGCGGGGATGCAGACAGCGGTTTTATTCTAGGCACAACATCGCTTCTCTTGTTTGATTGATCATCACATACAATTAAGCAGGGTTTTCACTCGGATACTGTAACAATGAAGCAGCTTCCTGTTTATATTTTGAGATTAATTGAGACTGCTGGGCTTAATTAGACGAAGAGTTACCAATTTTGAATAAGCCAGTGATCTTATTTTTTTTGAAAAAACAAAACAAAAAAAATATATCTTTTACAATCCTTGTCTACTTTTGCACCATTAAGAAACTTTTTTCATGTTTTATCACATATGTTTCCCTGTCATTTTAGCATGTTAAAGCTAACGCTAGATCTCTGCCTCTGAAAATAAATTTAATTAGATTTACTTTGAGGCTCAAAAGAACATAGTGATCAAAGGCTGTGCACTGGCCGGCGTCTTTGGAAAGCTTTTGTTGCCTGTGGAACAATAGACACGGCTGAATCGCTTCTCACTATCTCCCGATCCTTCTCAAGAGCTTTTGGTCTCCCTTTATGTAAACGTAGATAAAGCTGCCTTTTCTAATTAGAAACAAACATATCATATACAAAACATAAAGCAGAATAGAGCCCTAAAAAGAATCACAATGTTGTCTGGGCCCTCCTGAGGTGGGAAATCTCATGTAAACAAACCTGTGTGAAGCCCATCGCCCGGGCATGTGATTTCTGATTGTTGATTGTCAGAGGCTGAGGAGTTGACATAAAGAGACACTGACAGCAGTGTGTGGGGGATTCAAATGCAATCAAATGGCCATCTACAATGTTTGGAAGTTGCACAATTAATATCATCGATAAGTGCAATCAGGCCGGGATAATTTCCCCTGGAAATCATAATTTTGCACGCCTTGATTGGCCGCTTCAGACCTTCACTCCACCAGTGCACATTTCTGGGAGAAACTGGATTGCTACCTTTGCTATTGTCTGCTTTTTATTTCACCAATTTCAGCACCATTCAAAATTGTGGATGTTTTTGTATAGCAGACCTATACATTCTTAAATTAAAGATGATTGCAGGGTATTGTTAAACTGCATCATTGATTATTTCATTGTTTTCTTAACAGAAGCTTTTTCTAGCACGTGTGAATTGATGCAGATGTCTATTAGCACCTTTATTTTGCATCTGTTGATATCATAGGCATCACTGGAAAGTTTATATCCTGTAATGTAATACAAGTTCTCGCTTGACTAGAATACTTTCTTACTCTTTTTTATCGTGATGTCTTTCATACCTTAAATGTGAAGCAGGGAGCGCTTTTGTCATTACATTAAGAGAGGTTCTGTCATTACCGCTTCATTTGAATGACTCTCTGAACCTTTTTAAACCCAAACGTTACCCAAGAACAGATGATTGTGTATCGTATTACCTCAGAAATCAGTAGGCCTGCTATCTGTTGCAAAAATGAGTGAGAATGGAAGCAAGAGGTTAACTTTAACTAAGTCTGGCACATGGAGATCTTCCCCTGGGAGGCTCTTCCTCTCTCCTAGGATTCAGGCATTATCAAAGCCTACCTGCATCAAGGTCAGGTTTGATTTAAATTCACTTGATTATGTAAGGAGGCAGGGGCAGCAGGCTGCTGATGTTCCGGATAAGACCTGGACAAAGGGAAGGCCCATGCTTTTACAGTAATGTTTATAAAATACCTCCATTTTGGTAGTAATTGTTTTACCAGTTCAAAATCTTAGATCCAAATGAAATGCATACCCAATTAAAAAACAAAACAAAGTTTGTTTTTATTTTACTTTACTTTAGCAATTAAACTGGTTATTAGATTTGCTGATTTGAGGTGTTTTTTTGTTTTTTGTTTTTTTTTTGTCAAATTGTTATTCAGCCCAAAGACGGGGACATTTTATGAACAAACATATTAACAATTAACAATAACAATTCATTGTAGGTGCTAATTAACTTTATGTCTGATCAGTGTTATTTTACTCTGTGCAGTTATGGGCTCAAGAGTCTTTAATTTTTTAATAATGTTTTTGTGGCACGGGAGCCTTCAGCACCCAAATTTTCTCACCACGCTAAGATTGAAAATGCTTGAAAGGCCCTTTGAAATCCAGCTTGCCAGCATCAGTGAGGTCAGGAAATCACAAAATAAAAAGGATTGTTTGTTTAGTTGATGTGAACTTTATTTCTCTAGGATAATTTGCCTGCAATCAACCAGTCCTTTGTTGCTGTTAGTGGAGGTGTTTCAGGTTTTTCTGCTTAAAATGATAACAAGAGACAAACTGTCTGACAAATGAAATCCACGATCTATTGTGCAGTGATACTGCTGTATTGTCAGCTGCTACTGACAATGTCTGAGTGTCTGTCTTGACTGGAAAATAATGTTATGCGGTGCAATGAGCTCCTGCTGCACTTCCCTTTCTTTGATCTGGTCTTGTTGGCAGTGGCACTTTCCTCCCACCTCCATAACCTCAATCAGGTTATTATTTATCCCTTGCTTTGTCGGTTTAATTATTTTCTGACAGCAGCATATATAAAGAAATAAAAATAAAAAAAATAGTTTGCTGATGAGCTAGGGATCAAGTGATTATTTGTTGGTGCATTGACAAAGCATTTTATTTTCTGTGATGACTTCTGCAAGGCAGTATCTTTGATCATGGCCTTAATGCAAATGTATAATTGTATAAATTACATGTATCTATATTATGCAATTCTAGACCCACAAGCAAATTTAAAACTTGTGTATGTCCATTATTAAAACAAACTACAGTGTATTTACATACAGTAAATAACTACCCAGCCTTTATTTAGTTTCTGAGCGCTTTCTCTCTTAATATTGCTGTTTTTATCCTTCAAGTGAACAGAGATTTGAAGAACCAAACCAAAACGTATATATATATATATATATGCAGTAAAATACATTTCCTTTAAAATTACATAAAGCTATGTCCTTGTTCCTGTAAAATTGTATGTCGTGAGGCATGAGCAAATTCCAGTGCCTACCTTAGGTCACAGAGCACCTTTATGAAATCAAATCGGTTGAAATAAGATTAAACATACTTGTGTCTGGATAAAAAAGATGTTATGTTTTTAATTTCAGAATTATCCGTTCTCTGTCCATCAAGTGTTACTTTCCAGAAAGAAAAAAGCAATCCCATAAATGCTTGGCCTGCCTTTCCCTTAGGTCAGTGAAAGTGAAAGAAATGCTGCTCTGTTTTTTAGTTTTTTTCTTAACTTTCAAAGGCATTGATTGAAGAATGCTGGTAAACTCGTTACAACCTGAAGAACAGGCAAGGACAGGATCTCGACAGTATTTTTCACCTACATAAGTACAGCAGTAGTGCTTTTCTACTGACAGTCAAGAGCTGCTAAAGAGACACCACTGCCATTCACCAACCCTAAATCTTCTCTTAAAGTGGTACAGTTTGTGGGGAGATGTATCACTTATTGCTCATTCAATTACATGTGCTGTCACAGTACGATCTCGCTCCTTGATACTGGGCACTCTATCAAGTTGAGTCAGGGCACCATCGTGGCTAATGTCTAACCATTAAAACATTTCCAAATCAATATTTATGTTATTGAAAACATATGATATAATATAGTGCTGAATCAGTTGGGTTGTTGGGTATCTAACACTGTCAGTCTGTATGTTATTCGAGAACCTTTTATCCAATCAACTTCACAAGTGGCAGGTTTGTTGCTGAGGACTCAAATATCCTGTATTTGTGTATCAAATGTGCAAGCTAAATGAACAGTAAACGCCGCAATGTGCATCAATGAGGGCGTCATTTCAGCGATTTGCCCTCGTGACTGCACAGTAACGCCGGGCTCACACGTGATCCCTTTCACATGATCTCATGGGGAAGCAGACATAAACAAAATGGAGGTTAGCGTGGTGCGATAACTAGCTGTAGTAATGGTGTGTGAGTGAGAAAAACACAAATTATTAAAATTTTCTGGCAATTGTTTTGTCCGTTAGCTAACATTATTCTCAACTATTGAATGTTTACTGTTGCTTAGTAGCACCGTTAGCTGCTTCAGGATCCCTTTCTCATTGGTTGTTCAGGTCCAGCTTGGAAAATACCGATGTAATCATCCAGATTTTAGATCATAAATATCAAGAATGTTTGTTGTTATCGGAGCTGCCCTGATGAGTCTGACAGTAGCTTAGGAGGCTTAAGACTGGATTAGTTAGTTAGTTAGTTAGTTAGTTAGTTAGTTAGTTAGTTAGTTAGAAAGTAGCAGGGAAACTAATGAAACATCCTATTTCCAAATGTTTGTAGTAATCTCTTGGTTGCATACAAGCAAAAGTGTTCACTTTATTATTGACAGCCATGCAGATGCAAACATTTATTCCTGTGCATTATTCATTTATACACGATGCAGGTTGGCCTTTGGAAGACATCAGAGTTGTTCATTACTGAATTAAATTTGTTTACTTCCCCTACCAAGAGACCAGTTCTGCTTTTATTATTGGCTTTGTATCCAAACTACCACCATATTTCATTGTGAGCTTCATCTCTGTCTGTGCAGAGAATTGGTAGCCTCTCCTGCCACCATGTCATCTTGGATCTCTACTGATAAATCACTCTGGGTGATGAAGGATTTGAAGGAAGTCTGGATAGCTCAAAGGGGCTCAGACCTCCTCATCGAAAATGCTTCTTTTTCTTTTTTTTTCTTTTTTTCGTATCACTATTGCCCCCCAAAAAATTACCATTCACATCACCAGCACAGACAACACTACCCACTGCAGTTAGAAATAGATATAGATATAGATAGAGATGTACATCCTTCATCGGCTTTCATTGATTGTTTTTGAAGTTGAACTGAATGTTCACAATCCTGATCCATGATGTTAGTCAGTCATTCACTAGTTGTATGTATCCTTAAATGGGCACAGGAGTAAATATTGCCACTGGAACTTTTGTACCAATCAGGTTTGAGAATTACAGACAATTTTCTCTACACTATGATTGCTCAATAATATTGTCTTTGACACTATATACTGTATATATCACACACTGATTCCTTCTCTTCTATCACATTTGCTGCGTCAGTCAACAAATTAGAGGCAGTTGGTTCTTGAAAACCCTTTCAATCATTGATTAGTTTTTGTCTTGCACCAGACAAACCTCTAATCCAATATCTTTTCAATCCTGTACTTTGCACTCGTTTGTATTGTTTTGGAATTGTCCTTGCTCCTTGAATTTTTACCTTTGCCAAGGATGTTAAGTTTTCACCCTTGTCCGTTTGTTTGTTGGCTGGTTGAAGGATTACACAGAAGGATTACACAAAAGCTACAGAACAGATTTCCTCAAAACTTGGATGGATGATGGGTCTCGACCCCCGAATGAACGCCATTAATTTTGGTCGATTCCAAATAACAAGATTAATACAACATTGCAGGATAGGGGCGTTTTTCAACATTGTATTACATTTCTTAGGGAACAATGCATGGTAATTGATTAAAATAGAATACAAAAGCTGGGAGCTGCCGTGCCTTGATGTAGGTATGGGCTATTCACGTTTAGTGCTTGAGTCCTTGTTCTTCTAGGGTGACGCATCACTGATTAAGACTGACACAATAGTGGTCGTATCCAGCATGTACTGTTCATTCTGTACACTGAATATGCATTCATTCATAATTATACCATTGGAGATTGAGACTATAATCATTTGAAATGCAGTCATACAGTCCACTATTTTTATACCCCTGACCTCATCTTAATGGCAGCGCCAAAGCCTTGAGAGAAGTGTCATTGGCCAATTTCCCTTGTTAAATCCCCCCCCCCCCCCCCCTTCTCCAGAGATGAGTATGTAGGGTCTGACAATGGGAACTAAGCCTGTGTGGTGATTCCACTCAATCAGTGGCGCACTGACAATCTGTCTTGACAATCCGGGAAAAGAGGAAATATGACACAAATGTTCTCATAAATCTATTTAGTATAAGGCATAGCCAAGGGCAAAGTACTTTGGAGCCTGTGAGAGAGAAAATGGAGAATGAGGGGAGAAAAAAAAAAAAAAAGATGAACTCCGAGGATATTAATACCGCTGTGAATATATCTATTATCCACATTCATTTCAAGGCACTGCAGCATAATAAAGCAGTGCCCATTTCCCATTTAAACTCCTAGCAGTACTTGGCTCTGTATTACGTAGACAAAATGCCTTTCTGGATGGGGTGTAACACAGAGGGGATCATTTGTCTTTTGGTTTCAATGGAGTTGGAGGGAATCATGGGGTTGAGAAGTTATTCCCTTTTGCCAGCCCAGGGACGGTATCTTACTAAACTCAGCTGGAGAAGCTGAGGGAGAGAATGGACATAATTCAAGCCAAACGCATCAGTACTCCTGCAAGGGATGCACATGTGTGTGTTATTTGCTGAAGAGATGTGTTCATCTTTAAATCACCCTCAAGATTTATATGTGAAGCTGACACTTGATCATTCGTTTCACAGCTGACATGCGTTGACACCTAATTAAAAAAAAAAAAAAAGAAAACCTGCCTGTTTGACGTACATAATCTTTCACAATGTCATCTGATTGTTTGGTAACCTTCAGATTGTTTCCTTATGGTGCCATATTTTTCCAATATTTTCCCCTCAAATGCTGGTCATATTTTAAAATACAGCATATTCTGTCACTATGCTGGTCAAACAGACAAACACATTCATTGAGGCTGTACTTCCAATGGTGTTTTTCAATAGGTTTCTCATGGGTGAAATGTGCTCATGCAAAAATGCAGTCTCTATGGCAACATAGAGCTATACGGACCTATGTTGTGAAAGGACACAGAGAGCAGATCAACTGAAAGCGCTACTGTCTCCGGAAAGGTGTAATTATAACTTTTAAGTTAATCCAATTGTGGACTGTGTTGATTCCAATGACATGATGTCCACTTTTCGGATATTGGAGTTTTTCATAAATTAAGGGGGTCATCTACTGATCACAGGATTGACGGTCCGAACCCCATCCCCCCCTGCTGTCCTTGGGCAAGTCACCACCGTGGGTTGCTCCTCTGCCACTGGGGATGCACGAGACCTTGTATTCCTAATTGCCAGTCCCAAGGCCAAGTAAATGGAGAGGGGTGCCTATATCAAATCAAATATGACGATCATTAGAAAAAAAATCCATCCATATCCGTTGGGAGAGGCCAGTGAGGCATTAACACCTTCTTATTTACATAAATCACCATATACGAAATGACAAAGTAGCCTTCAAAGATAATCATTAAGTGTATTCCTGTGTACACAGAAAGGCATATTTACCTGCTTCTGAGCCTTATCTGTTGCCAGGTCTTTCTCCCTTGCGAGTAAGAACAGTAATAATCGGAAGTAGTGAGAAAGTGAGTCGTGATATCACCCACATCCCCTGATCTCCAGCGCTGTCTCTGCTTTAGCTCCCTGAATTAGCAGCTTTCATTATGGCTGTCATATGCAGCCGCTTGAAAAATTGGGAGTGTCACAACGATGACTACCAATAACACCAACAACAGACCATTTCAACCTTTGGAAAAAAGAAATCTATTTCACACTCAGTGAAGTTTCTCTTCTAAGATTTGTAGTCGAACTTTTCCATTCTGCCTTAGATGTAATTGAATGACAATCTGATTTAGGTGCATATTATTATTCTCTATGGGAATTCCATTTGCCATTTAATCGTGAGAATTAATAGGGTGTGGTGTAAGGCTCACAGATGCGCAGTATTTCAAGTTAAGTGCAATTTATAAAGTAGGAAATTGGATGTAGGTAAACCTAAAGACAGATTTCTAAATTTGGACGTGCAGTTTCCGTCTGTTGTTGCACATGTAAAGTTATTCGTCTGGCAGCTGAGAAGCTTGTCATGCCTATGGGAATCACGAGCAAGACAAAACCCTTCTCCAGAGTTCACATAACTTCAGAACTTGGCGGAGATTCGCTCACCAGCAGTACATTGACCCAGATCGCACATCTAAGACAACAGTTGGAGTGGCTTTGTCTCTGTATGTACTTGAGAGGCCCAGCCAAAGCCTGGGTTTAAACCCCTTTGAAAATCTGTGGAGAGACCTGAAGATTGCAGCTCACTGATGCTTCCCAGCCAGTCTGACTGAGATTAAGAGCGTCTGCAAGGAAGACGAAGAGGAAAAGCACAAATCCATGATGACTTGAAACTACAGACACTGGTTTTAAATCTCCCACAACACTGAAGAAACAAAAAAAACATCCTTAAATTAGATGCAACGCGGATTAAACAAATCAGTCAGAACATTGCAGGAACATACTGTCCAGCATCACTTGCAAACATTATAGGGGTGATTGATCTTATATTTTTTATATCAGGAATGATCTTCAGGTCATCCGCGATCTACATTTCAAGTATATAGTCGAAAATGTGGTGTGTAATGTCCTCCTGCTTCTGATTCCAAGCGAGACATAACATCACTGACTAACAGATTTGCACTACATGAACAAAACGGTAAGGTGATGAAGCCAACCAGGTGGCCGTGCTGAGTTACTGCGCATGACTGTTTCTTGGGTGACGGATTGTAAATAACTCAACAAGAGTAACAGCTAGCAACCTGGCGGGTAAGGACCTTGTGACAAAAGCAAGGTTGTATTTAAAGGTATATAAAGAAATCCAAGACCACCTCAAGTCTTGCTATGTTCTACAGGGCGTTTCAAATTTGGGAAAAAAAGATCAGGATTTAGATTGTAGATCATGTTTGTGATCATATCTACTACAACTCCTATTCACTCTCTTCACCTTTATTACAATCCACACTGACCTGACTTCTATGCCAAAGTTTTAAACTCCAACTTTCAGGAGTTTAAATTTTGAAAATCTGCTAGTTCACTCAGGCAATACACTTGTGTCTGAAAATTTTGATTGATGTTGGAAAAGAAGAAAAATTCCAGCGGATGGGATATGTCTTAACATCTGAACACTGCTTTGCTAATTAATTGGCATGTTTGTTGTAAAATCTATCTACTGATAGTGTTGTGATGTGTTTCTGGCTGTCACACTGTTGGTCAAATATAAAAAAGTTTGAAGTGCTGTTAATGATGGTGAGTTTGTTTGTGTTTTAACGGCATGCTTGTGCGAGGTCGGCACCTTCCCATCTATCATTTGGTGTGTTTCAGTGCCTAAGCACCAAGCAAACTCCTCGGAAGCTTTTCGTGTTTGAGAACTCATCATTTATACATCAAAGGAATTTGGCAAAGGGTGCTTGTATTATTGAAGGCACAGCCTTCAGTAATGCACAAATAATGACAGTCTTTGGAGTCCAGAGACCCAGATTTTCACTCGATTTGACTGGACATTATGTGCACTACTGCACATGCAGATTTACATGATAAGAGGCTTTTTTTTTTTTTTTACAACATAGTAAGCCAAAGCCAAGAATAATTCCATTATTTGCAGGTTTTAATAATCACCCTCACACCAAGACATCATTTTGAGGAAGGGAAATGGAAGACAGAACTCTGATGGCTGACACACTGGCAGAATTTTAAGTTTCTTAACCGCTAAATCAAAAGTACTGAACTCACATCTCTATATTAAAAATGTTTCGTATATCCGCCAGTATAAAACATCAAGTACGATGTAACGCTGTCACTGTGCCTAGAAATGGAAACTATTTTCTCACTGGTTGTTTAAGGTATACTCATCCATGGACCCTGAAAGTGATAGAGCAGGATCAGCGAGGCCAGCAGTTTAAATGGACAGTCTGTCATGAAGAATATTAGGAACAGGAAACAGACCTGTCTAGCTCCACCAGCTCAGGATGAGTGATGAGCTCTAGAGAGTTTTCTTTTTTCTTTTTTTCTTTTTTTTTCTCCTTCTTTACTCACTTCATGGTGGATGAGTAGTTCATTGAGAGACCAAAACAACAATTCTCTCTCCCTCTCTTTCTTCTTCTTCTTCTTTTTTTTTTTTTTCATTCCGTCCACCTGTCTTTCCGTCCACCTCTGATTTCTTACATCACCACTTTGGCCAGCCAGTATGAATGTAGACAGAGATAGACACATGCAGGGAGGCCAGCAGCCCTGCTTAGCATCAGGCTCCAGTCCGTGACAGCAGATTTCAATGAGAACTGACAATGGGACCAGGAATGAGAATAATGCTGTTTGCCAGCCTAGAAATTCAGCCTGTCACAGTGGACCATTTCCCATGCTGGGAGTGTTCCATGAGCTGAGGTGAACAAGGAAGCTCCATTTCAAATGCAGCTCTGTTTATTTTTTTTTTTTTTCCTGCACTGACTCGTAACTACAACCCTAAAATAAAATACTTGCTTAATTTTCAAAATGTATCAACAGCCGATTGTGAAACTGGCCTCTTAAACGTCAGTTATCTGAATTCATAGTGTTTTACGTGTACTCATATATGTTTAATGACATACAGTGAGTGAACTGAGGACCCAGAAGGAGCTAGTCTCGAGGGAGCAAGAGTATCTGGCCAGTGTGCATCGACAGTGGAGGGAATGTCACCTAATGAACCAGTGGCACATGGGAGCCAGGAATTTGTTTACTTCTCAAGCCACCAGGTTACCAATTGCAGGTCCAGTCTTCTCTTAAAATGCACGTCACAGTGTGAGCATGGTAACATCCAGGGTTTGGTAACTGTCAAAAAGAAGGTCTTTTTGCTCACTTTAAGAATAGCTCAAGGACCACATTCTGTTCAGGGCGGTGTTTTTTTTCTGTGTCACTGAGCAGTGAGAAAAGGATAAAGTTGTTGTCAGTTGATAACAATTCTGTAGCAATTTCTTTTCCAACATTGTACCATCTTACCCCGTTTCCAATACCTGGTTTTTTAAGTTATAACCTGGATTATTTCTCAGTTTGTTGATTTAAATCTGCTGGGAGCATACTATAGAACCAAGACTGTTGATCGCCGATGAATCGCCGATACCACATGATACCAAGGGCGTTGTACTGTTGGCTCACAGACCTCCGTAAAGCAGCCGTCAGAATTCTTACGCAGACATAAATCAAATAATATTTTCGGACCCGACTGAGTTTTTCAAATGATTAATTCACACGTATAATAAAGTTTTTTAAGGAAAAGAGACACATTCATGCTTAACCTTCTGACGAGCTCTGCGGATGTATTATTTTAGAAAAAGGTTTTGAATGTTGGCTCTCAAAAGTTTTCGAGTGCCCCTCATTCACCGAGGATGTCAGACAGTCAGCTTGGATTCACAACAGTTACAATGGATTTCAGTAGCACACCGGATTCACTGCAAAAAAAAACCCCAAAAATACATCAAAACATTAATTCAAACTTCTCAGAGCACTCGTGCAGCAAAATCCATTTCTCTGCCTTTGATCGGCATTTGAAGCATAACTTGCTAAATGCACCACTTCCAGCAGAGCGACAGACCTATGAGGAGGCGATAGCACAGCACAGGAATAGCGCCGGTAACTACGTTGTGGGAAAAAAAAAAAAAATAAATCTACGAGTGCTTTTTCAGATAACCACCTGCCTCGTACTGCATTCACAGGAAACAGGTGGCACTTGAATACACCGTTACAGCCATGTCTGTCTTTTTCAGAGATATGGAAATGATGTGTTGATAGACATTTACATGTTCATTAGGCTGACAATGCAACTCTGTGTTTATTGATTTATTTATGAGTCGAACGACGAATTTATTCAGAATAATCGCGGCACATCCGAGGCTGGAACGGTGCCTGTCGCCGGTGTAACCCTGTGGCTGTTTGCATCAAACTATCAGCGTTGTTTGGGAAAAACTCCTCTTCTAACAAAGTCAGCCAGATGGTACTGTACTCTTCAGTGTCTCATATCTCCAGCGATCACACCAGCACACAATCCCAGCGTTTGACATCCGCATTCACTTAGGACATTCTCACAGCGCTTGATTTGCAGCATGCATTGTGCATCGGTAAAGCTTGTAACGTGAGGTCAGATCAAATGCCTCTGACCTGTCTGAACAATTGTTGAGCGACGAAGCTACTGCGGTCTTGAACGGCGGCGGTCACCGACAGGACATTTTTTACCAAATGTTTGGGGACTTTAAAGATGTTTTCACAGGCGATGTTTGATGGCGCGTCTGTCAGGGGATTCTGATAAGTAAGCTAATGATGAGGATTGTTGTACAAATGAGCAGGAAATTGAGTTTTCTCTGAGGTGATCCCTGCACCCTCCAGATAAGGCCCTGTTGAGATGTTACAATAACAAGTGCAGGGATCTTTTTAATATTGACTGACTGGGAGAGCATAATCTGCAGCACAAAATGCCCATCCTGTTCAGGATTTATGCTGTGTGTTTGTTGTGCGACGGCTTAGTGGTGAGATCTATATTAAAAAAAAAAGACTGCGCTTGCCAAATAGGTATCATACCATCATCGTTAATTTTAGCATCAACCCAAACTCCTCCAGCTTCTGAGTTCTCCCAGACCACTTGTGTTAATGCTTTCCAAATCCAAAAGCTGTGGCATATGAAATTTAATTTTTGTTATCCAGGGACGTCTGACTTGGTTTTTGTCTGCGAGCTGATTAAAAAGTCATGGAAGTGACCAAAGACTTCAAAAAGAGGACTAGCCAACATTTTTTTTCTTTCATCATTTTTTTTTAAAAATTCACTTCTCAGTTATGATCCAAATGTAATCCTGAAAATAACTTCACATAACAGGAACAACACAGCAAAGCAACAACAGCAAAAAAAAAAAAAAAAGTAATATTCATCGACTGTAATCAAGCAAAACTGTGCAGGGAAATAAGATGCCTTGCAGTCCACCCAAACATTAATTATTGTAGGAATGGGAGTTTGAGTAAAGGCTGGTAAACATCTAGGCCGGAGAGCCAAGTATTGACTGTGTAGGAGGAAAGTAAGATATTTAAATCACCTCAGATTTGGAGTGATCCTTTGCCCATGCCGTGAAAGTGAAGACTTAACGCTCTTGTATCAGCGTCATGTAGGCAGAGAGGTGCTTTAAGTGTCTCTCAAAGATTAGCCATGGTGTGGCTGTGTGTTGGTGTTGCTTTACATTTGGGAGTTATCCTCTTATGATATTATTCTCTCAAGAGCGAGGCCTCCTGCACAGCTAATTGCTAGCAATGGAAGCATAAAAAAAAAAAAAAAAAAGAAAAGGTGGAATTTTAAGTTTTCTGTCAGACATTAATGGAGAAATGCTCTCCAAACCTACACAGACTTTTGTCACGGCTGCGTGTGTTTCTGAATTTTAATTATGCCACGGCTTGTTTGTGTTTTTTTCATATTGATCAGCAGAAAGGGAGTTAAGAATTCTCATCTATCGTGCCAATCGCAGCTCTGCTCGTCCACCTTGCTCTACGCACACAAATCGCACCATGCCACGGAGGAAAATACACTTCATCCCGGGCATGCTATTTACCCAGAAAGACAACAGATCATTTACTGACTAGGTGGTCATTGTGTTACAGTGCCGCTGTTTTTCTCCACTCTCCTTCCCACAGCCTCTGCCTCTATTGACCACTGTTTGAGAAAAACGTGTCTGTGTTTCAAATGCTGTCATAAGAATCCGGCCAAGCTTTCGCCAGCCCCCTGCACATCAGTGGGGGTGGGAATTGATTTTGGATACCAAATTGGGTCATTTTTATCATGGGCTGTCATCAATATATAATTTAAAAGCATGGCCTGAGGCGAGCATCGCAGGGCTGTTCATTGGAGTTTTACTAGGCTCTGGGGAGTAGGCTCCCCTGTGCCCCTTTCAGTTATTGCATGCGACTACGTGTGAAGATTCCACCGTCGCTCGTGATTTATACCCCCCAGAGGAGCAAAGACATAGCAGTACACAGGCATTCACTGCTGGTGTTGCAACATTTATATGGCACTTGAAGGTTCTCTGCAGGGTCTGCCAAGACCGCGCTTATCTATATCCGTCATGATGATCATGTTCCAGGTGTTCCTTCTCGACATGCAGCACTTGTTGTTTGCCCTTCATGCCATCCGGTGAAATTACGCGCCGGCGTATTTTAGAATAATCAAAGCCATATGGCTGTGAACTCTTACAACTGTATGTACAGCGGTATCACACCGTCCCTCGCAAGTGTTTACGGTGATGTGGCTCTGCGTCTGGGGGAGGTTTAGCGAGATCCACCTGTTTTTTTTTTTTCTGATCTAGTCGTGTTTTGTAATATAGGCTGAAAGCAGGTTTGTTTAGTACACGCTAGAATAAACCCAACTTTTCATCAGAAGCTGCTTCCTTTGTGTAGAGCGGACCATATTGTGTTTGTTTGCCTCTGTGGTGTAAATCAGACTGATCTCCTCTTCTGTTGTCCTCGGGCTTTTCTGTAATGAGTTTAATTCAGCAGCTAGCCCTTTATTTCCAAAATAAATCTAACAGGTCCTGACGATGACCTTTCTCTTACAGGTTGATGATTTGCATTTTCCACCTTCTTTTTTTTTTTTTTTCTCAGCCTCTGTGATATGGAGTCACACTGTGTGATCCATATTCAAATATTATTTAAATCAGCTGCACCGCATTTGCATGTGAAATTGAGGATTTGAAGCCAGGTCGCCTGCATACTGATCAGAGGGACAACCTTCATTGGAGTGAGGGTTGATATCGCAAATAAATGGGACAGGGTATTAATAATTGTCATGAAAGGAGTGTTCTATATTGCGCACCGGCCATAAAAGTGTTTTTTTCCTCGCACGTAATGAATCTGATATCCTTCTCAACCCCTTTTGCTTTCAGCTCAGGAAATGATTAATTCTCTCTTCAAGTAGAGAGACCCCGCCACGGTGTCCCCTCACAGGACAGAACTACCCTCAAGATGGCGGCTTGTCCACGCACCAAAAAAACCTTTCATATTAAAAACAAAAAAAACAGCGGGAAAGAATGTAGACGCACAGAGATAGTGCTGTCTTATGGCAGTACTCATGCGTGTTTGAAATTGCCCATTTACTCAGAGAGATAAATATTGCTAAAAAAAAAAAAACACTGTTGAAGTTAATGCACCACAGATATTTATTAAACATGTGTTGCTAAATAGCACTTGTTGATATTTGATGATGATACACAATGACATAATTTAGTTGATATTAGTTGAGTTAATTGAGTTTTCTGGGAAGCCGCTAATATTACTTTTGAGTGAAACGTGCGTACCAGTAATCACCAATGTGTGCAGCACTAAACGACACATTTGCTTATTTCTTTATTTTTCTCTCTCTCTTTTTTTTTATTTATTTTTTTTTTTAAATGAAGGGAGATATAGAGGAACGCATGAAGAACTTCAAATGTGCCAGTGTGTAATCCAGATTTAATTTATAAATTTGCACCTTTATATTGATGTTTCATGAAGTTTGTTCAAGATAATTGCAGGGACCAAAATAACTGAGCCAATGAACACATTCATTACATTTCAGATCAACATCGACTATTCCCTTGGAAGCAGGAGGATAAATGCGAGAAATACCGACAGTACTCTGCATCTCCTGTTAATCTTTCACAAAAAACAAGTGAGGCTAATGCTAGCTAGCGACGTTAGCAGAATCATGGAGTAATATGTCGGTCCCAGTGAGTCAGTTTAAGCTTCTTGTTAACAATTACTTCCTTTTAAATGCATTTATACATAGTAACTATTAGAACATACTGTAGAGGAACAACAGGGGACTGATACTTGTTCTTGCTGAAACTGCTCAGCACTGTTTATAGTATTTTTATATATAACTAACAGAAGAGTCAAAGGCTGACAATCTTAAAGCCATCCCAACATACTGCAGTTCACTCGCCTTCATCGTTATTTCCATTCTATTTTGACATTTCGGAGTTTATCATGTTTTTGTTGTGACCGTGATTCAAATGTTTTTTTTTTTTTTTGCCAAGAAAAACACGTGTGCCCGTTTGATGGTCAAACACAATCCAGGTGCCTTGGCGTTTCTAGTTTCCCTCTCCTTTACCTTGACATGGCATACCAGCTGAGACCTGCTCCTTACAGAAAGGTCTGTTTTTATTCCGCCGACTGAAGCAGAGGTAAGGCGGGACGAAATCGATTGTTGCCGGCCAAATTGAACCTGTGTCGAGCTGCAGGCAGCCACGAGATAAAGCCTCTGACGCTGTCTGCTGTGTTTATCATCAGGTGGCCTTTTCTGTGTGTGCTATGCTGGGATTTTGATGTGTTAAGTCATAATAGGGGAGCCACCATTCTTTGGAGGGGCTGCCAATAAAATCGCAGACAGAGGGGATTATGTTTCATGTCAGCCCATTATTGTTTTCAGTACAGTTTTTTTTTTTTTTTTTTGTATTTTCCACCTGGAGAGGCCTTTGCCTTGATTTTGCTGCTTTCTATCCTGTTTTGCCTTGTTTCATGTTTTGTTTGGATAGAAGAGGCAAAGTTTTCAATGTGACGCTCTTTAAACAGCTTACATTTAATTTATTGTGGGCTTCTACTTGTCCTCAGTAGGTTTCCCCAGTCATTTTGCCAACCACAGCTTGTCTTGAAGTTGCGAGGCTTAGGTCAACAGATGATGTCATTTCCATTATAGGCTACTTCCCTACTCTCAGTAGCCTTTGTGTAATATATATCCAAAATTGCAATTGTGCTGTCTTCCTTTGAAACTGTAAAAAAGAGAAAAAAAAAAAAAAGGATCATCCACATCTTCAACAGCATGTTTGGCTCTGTGGACTGTAGCTCGGTGCAGCAGTTTGACGTCATGAGTGCAACAAAAGCAAGCTGCGCTCTTTCTCCTTCTCCTTCTCCTCTGTGTTTATCGACATACTGTACCGTCACCCACTGTCTCTGAATGTGTTAGTTATATTTGACGGGTGCCAGAGTGTGTTCTGGCGCTCGGAGTCAGTTATCATCTCAGACTTCCCGAGAGAGTCGTTCTGTTAGCTAGCTGCTAGCTGGATTTATAGTTAAACCTACTGATTTCCATGTACACAACTATTAATCCTGTTTTATGACTGCCGTGTGAGCCGAGACAGCTGTCGATCTAATGTTAGACCAGTTCACTCCAACATAAAGTCAGGTTCTGCACCCATATTGACTGTCAGTTACATCCACCAGTTTTATCACACGGAATAGATTGGCCCTATCCATAGGGCAGCATTGAAGACAGCAGCAAACTACTTATATTGCCAATGACTACGTCCTCTGCCAAGTCTTTCCTCTCCACCAACACTGTGTGAGTGTGCTGCCTGCGAGTGTAAGACCTTGGCAGAGGATGCTCGCACAGTGTGTTTGGTCTGTCTTGGACTTGAATATGCCCAGAGAGAGAAGCCTCCCCCAGCTTGTGTGACCCTGGCTTGTGGTTTGGTCTTAAGAAACTGTGTTCCAGGATAGCCTGTCTTAGCAAGAGTTCATGTTGTGTGCTACCATGTACCCATTGGAGTGTGCTATCTCCGCTGCACGAGTCTTTATCTGGGATGACCAGCTAAATACTGCCCACCTGTTCCCAGAGAAGGTGGGCAATAGCCTCGAAGCTAATCAGGCAGGCCATTAGCAGGAAATGACAATGACTCCAGTAATTTTATGGGCACATTTAAAGCTTTCTTCGTAGAGGAAGGCAATGATAATCCCCTCTTTCCGCCCTTGGGCTATGTTCCCAAGCTGACTTAATCAAGTGCAGAAAAGAATCATACCCGTGCTTCTCAAGCATGCAGCATCGAGCTCCGGGATGTGTTTAGATGCTAGCTACCACTTGCTGTATTGTACTGACATACGCAAAGCTGAACCTCTCTTTGTCCTTTTAAAATCTTTGGAGGAGAATATTCACTTATTGGAGCCACTGCTTGCAGTTACAAAACAAATGTCACTGTGGATATGAAGCTGGATGGATGTTTTCATCCGTTCCCACGCATGCCCCTGATTGTCTGTCAGGTTTTATAGCTTCCAACCTGTCCCACTTTACCATGAAGTGCTGACCACCTGCAGTCAACAACAGAAGAAAAAAGCCACATGCAGGTATTTTGGAACACTGAAGGCATAACCACTGTGTAATTTCCCTGTATGTCCATATTTTCCTACAGTAAAAGAAAAGTCGCAATAATAATGTTCCACACTCAGAGGCTTCAGCTTTGCCCCTATTCTTGGCATTGATGCACCCCTTTTTTGTCCTTACTGTCCTGAGCAGACACTACAATCGGCATCCAACTAAGTCCACATAGGTGTCCAAATACGCTTGTACAGTATTGCAAATAAATTAGTGTTATCTAGCACTGTCCTCGTGTGAAGTGAGGAAAGGTTTTCATAGAGAAATAGGCCTACATTGAATGACCTGCTAATCCAATGACTACCTAAACAATAAGAAGGAAAAAGATCTATGGCCACATTAATTCATCCTCGCAGAGATCCTCAATCCACAATGTTATTTATTCTCAAACCACACTGGATCTAATACCAACAATTCAAATCAGATAATATTGAGAAGCAACATTGTAAACGAGGTGTAAAACCAGGAAGTCTTTAAGTTAGCCCCCAGAAAACAACTGTCTCTCCATTGACTGAAACCATTTTGTTATAATGATTTACCCCCCCGACATGTTTTCCAAACACATTCCTGGCAATTTGAAGGTTAACATTTCATTTTCTCGGTGACCTATATTCATGGAGAAGTACAGTACATTCAGGGCACTGGCAGGCAAAGCCTAAAGCTGTTGGTTATTACAATGAGCTGATTGGCTGCAAGCTACAAACCCCCCTAAGTGATGGCTAAATGGGAGCACACAATGAAGCTGCCTTTGGCTACAAGATAACAGCACAAACACCCCCGGTACTGTAAGTCTTTTGCAGTTCTACTTCCCTAATGTGTTTTGGCAGCTGTATGGCACTTAGCACCTGAAACAGTCGACTCCTGACTGACCGCAGGCTTTGGAGGCCTCCCCTCTCCACAGGGTGCTGAGGTTGTTGAAATGGTCTCTGTTTTAGTTCTTTTAAAGAAGTGCTCTGGTAGTTTTTTATAGGAAAAAGCAAAAAAAAAAAAGAATAATAATAAATGTCCAAAACCTTTTAGAGCATAGTTTTGATGTGTGAGGCAGACTGACAGCTATACTTTTTTTTCTTTAATGCATGTTTTAGTTTTTAGGAGGGAGCTGATCATGAACAGCATGACTGGGTGTAGATAGAGTCGCTGAACCCTTATGTAGTGTAACGGCAGTCAACTTGACCATTGTGGTTGTGTTTGTGGTGCGAATAGAGTGTTGAAGTAATAAGTCCTAAAACTTGGAAACCAGTTAGCATGTGTCTTAAAAATGGCAGTCACTAACAAGTACAAAAATGAGACTACAGAAGTTGTGGGGGACATTAAATGTCATCATGCCTAAAATGAGACTCATGTTGTCACTAGTCCATCTTTAGAAGCAAAGTTTAGCGGCAAAAAACTCTAACTTTACAACCTGTAGATGTATTAATTTATAGAAAATTAGTGTACTAATTGACACGCAATGGTGGTGATGTTTAAGTCATGCGAGGCAGTGTACTCTGTGTATGGCCTAACATCAGCTTTTTTACTTGTAGAGAATTCAAATATGCTCGAAAATCATGAAAGTGGTGTTTATCTATGAAAATGATCTTTCTGAACAAACGTGTAAGAATCGGAAACTTTTTGCTACTGAGATTATTTTCAGCAATAATCCAAAGTGCACTCTGTTGACTGATTTGTTGCGTTACACAATCACTGTGCTGAAGCACAGTGTATTATACTGTATCTTACAACATAATGTTTGTTCTCCAATGACACACATTGCACCGAATGGGAAACGCTTGATAAATAATTGATTGTTAAGAAGTGTTTAATGTCACTCAATCCTTTAACAATTTATGGTACGTCTTATGTCCTGAACTGGATATATCTGAAATACTTTGGTGAGTTATGAGATTTTTTTTTTAACTTGATATTTTCTCATCTGATTGTGCCACCCTGTGTGTCAGCGCTTGTCATTACTAAGCCCTTCTGTTGGCCTAGGGACGATGTAGACTGCCATGTGTCCCCTCCAGTTCACATGGAGTCACCAGCTGCCTCTTTTCACTTCTCAGTGAGATGCAGTAAATGGACTGCACTATTCTACCTCTAAGGACAAAGTGCAAGTGTCTCATTCACCCATTCACAAACCGACGGTGTGTTTGGGGTTCGGTGCCTTGCTCGAGGACACTTTGACATGTGGAAAGGGTGGAACCCGGTACGGCCATAAGCATCTGAGGGCGTATAAAATCCCACCCCTCTTGGAGACACACAGACCAACTGGTCAAAGTGGATCGTGCAGCAACGGAATCCCTCACTGGCTTCCCACCAACAACCCTGCCAGTTGCATTTAGTGAAGCGCCAAGTCAGTCTAGCAGTATTAGACACAAATGATTGTAGTGTTGAGTTTAGATATTGTCGATCACTTCCAGGGGGCATCGTGGGTGGCGGGGCTATTTCTCCTGCCACCTGGGCGCAGACAGCAACTGTATTTTAAAACAAAGATATGAAATTGAAATCGAACATCCTTTTTTTTTTTCTATTTCAATCTCGGTTTGTACGTGTATCACAGCTTTCTCTGCCAAAGTGCCTTTCAGCGTGATGTTTTTTTTTTTTTTTCATACATTGATTAATGCGAGAGCCTGATTGTCTCAAACTCTCTCAGTAAAAGCCAATCAATTCCTCTGATTTTCACCCATCTATGTTTCTATGTTTCGTGACACGCCACATACATCACAGTCCCGGCTTCGCTCCTTGCTCCGACGCTATATCAAGCTACTCTGTATGGGGGGGATGAGTAAAAACAAGAAAATCAGCCAGTTAATTCATCTCCCAGCTCGAAAGTCTCATTACACTACTGATGAGTCTAAGGATTGCCTGAGGTGGAAGTGAGGCTGTGTTTATGGCTCTGCAATCGTGCGTACCGAGTCCCCTTGTCTCATGTGGATGGAAAACAAAAGACATGCCGACACTCCAGCCAAATTAATACTGAACACATCCTTGTTTAAATACTTCATGATTGTACACTTATTTAAACATATGTCTCTGAAGAGATGTGGTGTCCTGTGAAGTCTTTATATGGCGGCTGCTAAATGAAGACAGATATGGTTGGTGGGAGAATTGATCTGACCTTTCTCGCTGCGTAAGGAATATGAATCTCTGCTCATCTAATATATTAGTGTGCCATAGGGACGCAGGCAATCCTAATACAGGCAGATACATGTAGGTCACAGCACAAGCTACAAGCAGAAGTGGAACAAATGCATGTAATCTATATGCATGCTCTGTGGCAGTTTTAGAAACTATCTAGGCATCTATTGTTTCAACCGGTTGAATCAATGTGTGTTTTTTTTTTTTTTTTTTTCTAAAGGTAAATTGAAAGAAAACGGGCTCGAAGGGGCTCTGTGTAACAATTTAAATAAATCGGTCACCTTTTTATCGGCCATTTGTAAGCAGATTGTAACACAATGTCGTTAGCTGACAGTCCAACGGATGTGACAGAATTTCAGAATCTCCACAGAGCCCCTTTAAACACGCATTGTAACACTTCTGCCACTAGGGGCCTCTGGATCAAAACAATGAAAAATAAAGTCGTGGATTGATGATGTCATGAAGTAGTGTAGGACGAACATGAGAGGGGTGTCACCGGTGAAAATCTATCTAATGTGACATATGACAATTTTATTCGCATTTGCCGACTTCCTTCCTCAATTCGTGACGTATTATCTGATGTTTTCTTCGGAAGAAAACTGGTTCCCATAAAACGCACTGTCACTTTGACTAGCATCGGGATTTCTCCGGGTTTGAGCATTGTCGAAAACATTTAGGAAAATGTCGTTGAGAGTTGAGTTTTCATAACAAGGTCACAGGTCGACTCGTGTTGATTGGTGAAGGTGTTGCTGGATTGGGACAGTAATCTGAAAAGTTTGAAATAAGAAAAGAAATCACATTTCCCAACACATATTTTGGATGCAGGTGTTGCAGGCTCACACAGCTGCTGTTAAATGGTTGATTCCCAGAAATGCACCTAAACATTTTGAAATTACAGGCCATGCTGACATATTCTCGATTTAAAATAAGCAATGAATGAGTGGAATAATTCTCCTGTCAGTTGGCATTTAAAAGAGAAAATACTAAATATAAGTTGTTGGGGTTTTTTTGCAGTCACAAAAGAAACTCATTATTATTACATCAATGTGCATATTACCCAGTACTGGTGTCTCTGTTTGCTACCATAAATGCACATGTATGACTTTCTAAGGCTGTGGTGATGGTTGTAACACACATTTGCTGCCTTGGTATTAGGGACTGTGACTTTAACTAGATAATTCAAAATGCATTCTTCCTGCCACTGCCAAATACCTTTTACCCACTTTCCCCATCTTCCAGTCAATGAGCCTATTTAATGCCTTTATTTACCTTCCCATCCTCTGCGCCGCTTCTGTTGTTAGGGAACCACCATAACCAGTCATCTGCGCTAGAAGATAAAACCAATATGCTGAGGGGATGTGACCCACCATCTGACAGATGCCTCTTCAGTATGACTGCTCAGCTTAAAGCCAATCAAAAGAGCCTGGCTGTCTTTTCTCCTTCAGTGAATACATAATTTCCATCTAAATCTCATCAATAATCAGGCATGGCGATGGCAGCAATTGGCATGATTGCCAGAGTTCACAGAGCAATGCTTGAAAAATGTAAAGGACCGCTGTCTCGAAGGATGGATGGTGTAAATCAAACACGGAGAGATTAAGGGCCCACATTCCTCATTGGTGGTGTGGTCTGTTGGGACTCATGAGGTGAGGTGTACTGTCAGCACCATAGACTGGAATGTTCCTTTAAGTGTAAGTCAAACCTGTATTATAAAAAAAAAAGAAAAACATAGTTAGTGCCAACTCTGTGAAATCACTTTGTATTGGCAGAGCAGTTATTTTGCTTTCAGTATCGGAGCCGCATTGTCTGTTGAAAACAAGGCATACATTTGAAAGGGATAGGTTTCAACATTTTTTTATTCACTTTTTTGTAAAGAGCTAGATAAAAAGATCATTATCAATATCACCCACATATCAGTCTGTTCGATGTGGAGCGGGAACCAGGAGATGGTTAGTTTAAAGACTGGAAATGGTGAAAAAACAGACTAGTTGTCCAAAGGCAGAAAAAGAGTAGTGTCTTATGTGTTTTTCATTTGCTTGTTTTGTTCTTTTCATTGATAAAAAAGTATGATTTCAGAGCTGCTAGTTGTCTTCTTCTTTTATTTGTAATGACATGTTCTTTATTTAACTTCGGACGGAGCCAGGCTGCCAGTTTCCCTGTTTCTAGATTGTTATGCTAAGCCGGGCTAATGGTCTTCTGGCTCCAGTATTGTATTGGAACGACATACAGCATGTGAGGTATCAGTCTTCCCATCTAAATCTATAAACACATTTCCCCAAATGTTGAACTATTTCCTTTTGCTTCAGAATAAAATCAGCCGCAGTTCAAAATCAACACCAGAGCAAAATTGCTGATACAGACCTCCAGTGACAAAACCAAACATATGGTTAACCCCAGATAACCCCAGAATCCTGGGAAATCTTTTTTTTTTTTTTTTAGATAAAAGGAGGTCTTTACCCAGATGTATTCATGCCGTTTTCCGGACGAAAAGCAGGGAATGCGTTTGTACTGTGCATGGAGGCTCTTTTGTGAGAGTCATATGTGACTGGGGGAGCAAATATCTCTACATTGCTTCATCAACAAAAGTAAGAGAGCGAGGCAAACACAGTCCTTGAGTCATCACCCGCCCTCACACTCCTCTAATGAGTCATGCACCACCACACATGTGCAGACGGTTAAGCATTAAAAATCTAATTTCTGAAAATATGCTCAGCAGTCCAGGGGATAATTTGAACAGACCCATATTTTTGCTAAATAAAATAGCTCCTCATTATTCATTTATAAATACGTCTATGGGAGTTCAATGGCATTTACCTCTCCGCTTTAAGGTAGAACTAATTCTAATATATGCATCAGTTTACCTTGCCAAGAGCACGGCTAGAAATTATATTTGACACATTGCATGCTGGCAGCATTGTGACAAATGATAATCGTGTAGTTTTTTTAATATCGTATTTAAATATGCACATTGTAATTTGGCATTAATGGATTGTATCACTTAAATAATGAGGCAGTTTTCAGTCGGTTTATTTCTTTACATCAGACCACCATATTGCATTCATAATTTATGGAAGCATTCTCACAGCTTATTTCCATCATCACAAGAAAGATATCTCCCCAAAAAACACCCCATTTTTCATTTACTGTAGCTGAGGTGTATTTCAATTTCTTTCTGTCAAGTTCTGGGAAAGCATTCGTATTCAGGCAGTGCATAGACGGAGTCAAACTCATCTGTCTCACTGAGGGGGGAAAAAAAAAAGATGTTTAAAATTAACTTCAGTAGGATTTGTGCACATATTGCCATAAAAAAGAGTTTCCCTCCTGTCTGGCAACAGTACCTCTCACAGAGGGAGCTCTTGAGCTACAAATGGGAGCGTAACAGAAACCCAAATGACGGGAGGGGAAACAGAGAGAGTCTGAGGAAAGAAGAGAACAAAGAGTTACTAAGATACAGGATGAGGGCGAGACAGGAAAAACTAGCAGGATGGTTTTTGGAGGGAAGGAAGAAAAAGGTGAGACGTACAGTCGGGGAATGAACGTTATCACACTCCCAGACAGTTGACCTTGATGTGTTCGATGAGAACTCACCATCAGTTCTGGGCTTTTATTCTTCCCTCTGAATTGAAATCCATGTCAAACGATGTTGCTTTTGAAACATTATATTACTAAAGGTTAAGATAGCAGTAATCAGGGCTGTGCTACAAGAAGAAATGTATCTGTAACCTTAAAGATTTTAGTGTGCTGAATCTTCTGTCTTATTTCGTAGACATCATAAATGATTGTATCATTATTTAGTATTATTCTTTTACACGATGCTTGTTGTTCAACTTTATAATTCCTCTCTTAATAATTCATGTTCCGTTCATGGAGATATGTGCTCGATGAATCATGTTCGGCACTTTTCATGTACACAAATCTTCTCCACTAACAAGGCGAACAGGGATATTTGATAAGCCTGCGGATAAGTGAATATTAATCGATGAAACAAATACGGTGGTTTCTGGGATTTTGAATTTTAAGTGACTCTAAGGTAAAGAGAATCAAAAACACATGCTCGAGCAGTGGCTCTAGTTTCTGGTTTCCTTTGTACAAACACTGTGGTCAACTTCACATCGGGTTTGATGGATTGAAGAGGAGGGGACAAGTTTTCATGGTGGAAAAAAAGAAGGCGTCAAAAAGGCTGGAGTCCTCCTCTCATCAACCTTGTTTTCCAGCTGGCAGTTGTGGCAACATCAAACAGACAAAATTAGCCTCAAGCTGGTAAACTTAGCAGAGCATCTAACAAACTGAAATGCCAAAACCGAGCTAAAAGGAGCACATTTGACTTGCAATCATCAGGTGGCCGCAAACACCACTTCGCATGAACGCTGATGTTGGTCTGTGTCTGCTAGAGGCACAAATTGATAATTGCTCGCCGCTGAGTTTACCTCAGCAACTGTAAAAGGTAATAATCTGTCAGATGCTGTGATTACAGCTCATTCTGATGTCTCAAGTGGCAAAACAAATCTGTTAATGCAGTCCGAGAAAGCATTTTAACAAGGTTTACCTAGTGTCATATGTCTCAATAAACTTTGAAAACGTCACATTTAGATACTGTTGAATTAGGGGCAATAATGCAACATGTGTCACTCTCAAGTGTGTCCTAAAAACAAGGAGTGAGGCATTATTATGAATCATGAATTGTGATCATGTGGACTCGACACATCTTCTGTTGCTCCTGCAAAGATCTACATGGCACAATACACTACCGTGTTTTAGCTGCTTACCTCATTCTTATTTATATGAATTCAACATATCTTTTTTTTTTAATTTGTTTTTAAAAATGACCTTTCGATTGCCGTTGAACTTCAAGATATGTGCTACAACCCTGATTCCACAAAAGTCGGGATGTTGTGTAAAACAATAGAACAATTTAATGTTTTACTTAATCAACTTAACCACAGCTCGTTTCACACTATTTGGGAAAGGGGCAAGAAAAGACTGGGAGAGTTGTGGACATGCTTCTGAAATACCTGTTTGGAACAGTCCACAGGTAAACAGGTTCACTGCTAACAGATGATAGTATCATGACTGGGTACAAAAGGGGCGTCCTTCAAAAGCTCGGTCATTCACAAGAAGGGACGGGTCGACATTCACCGCTTAGTACTTGGTTATTGGACTATTATACTATTATTGTTCTCAGTATTATAGGATTTAGAAAGGGATTGAAACACAGATGAAGGTGACAGCATGACAAAGATGTTTAGATCTAAGCCTTTAATTTCAGAGCGATTACACTTATATACATATCTCAGATGGGATTCCAAAGTGTGTCAGATTGAATTGGTCATGTTGTGAGGCAGAACTGCTCCGTGCTCAGGTATCTGCATGTGTGTGTGTGTGTGTGTGTGTGTGTGTGTGTGTGTGTGTGTCCTTGGGCCTGCTTACACCTTTATAATGGCTGCTTTCAGCGACTGCATATTAATTGATGCTGTTATACTTAATCGGAAATATTCAAAAGTCAGGATTTCATTTTTTTTTTCCAGTATTGCTCTTGAGCACATACAGACTAATATTTTTTCACATCCACATTCTTTTTTGACTCCTTTAACTATATATTTTTTTTTTCCCATTTCTCGGCATTTTTCAGAACCCCGGCGAGTCAATAAGTCATGTAAGGTTTTGGGTCTCTCCGATCTAGAAATGTCAAGTGAAGTGTGTCCCTTGGAGGTGTCAGGTGAAATAGCCTCGGCTATGCGATAAGGTGCAACTTTGAAGTTGTGAATGAGGTTAGAGGCATGAGTCAACCTCTGCAGGCTATTATGAGCGCCACACCCCCATCGCTGAGCATCTCTCCTGTCTATTGCACACACACACACACACACACACACACACCGTGTTCTCTCACTCCCCCAGAATCTCCTCGTTCCTCTGAATGCACCGCTTCAGAGTATTTAACACCACAAGTCTGTTGCTTACCCATATCATTACATTTGTATTTAGTTATTCCGTCAAAGTTGACGACTGCACGACAGCGGTCATTAATTGATTATTAATTGGATGCAGTTGTATGAGTCGTTCAGTCACTTAGCAGTCATTAGCAAACGGTAATTAATTAGTCGGTGCACTAGCAAACGTGGCTTTCATAAAGATATCAGATAGTACACATCTCTTAATTTACCTGGATGGGGAAAGAGCTGTGGGTTTTTTTTAGCTTTTTTATTCAAACAGATCCTCCAGCTCTGTCTACTTCACTCGACAGCTCACTCATTTCAACGAGCCGGCAAGCGCTGACAATAATATTGCGTGAACATGCATCAAAATAGACAACACGCACTTGGCACCTCGGGCTGTGGTCACTCATACTGGATCCCATCGGTATCTTTCATGTGCAGAGTGCCTTGTCTCTTTTTTTT
This sequence comes from Sparus aurata, assembly GCF_900880675.1. Classification (NCBI taxonomy): domain Eukaryota; kingdom Metazoa; phylum Chordata; class Actinopteri; order Spariformes; family Sparidae; genus Sparus; species Sparus aurata. The sequence continues at coordinate 31,072,182 of NC_044204.1, read as the reverse complement.
TTTTTTTTTTTACGAAAAAAAATAGTCTCCACAACCGGCGAGCGACACCTAACTCTTACCTCTCCTTTGTTTGTGTGACACCACAAACGTGTCATAACAACATCACAGAAAAATATGTCTTGGCAAGGAGAAATGACCATCTTCAAGTAAGTGCAAGACGAGCATTTAGATGGTCGACTGTCAGGAGAGGGGAGGTAAACCATTGTGCCCCTGTGAGTTCCTTATTCGTTTTATTGCAGAGGGCACAGACTCACACATAGCGCCGGCACATCGCCCTGACTGATTTCCTCAGCACTTCCTGGGGGATTGTCATCACCTCAGGTCAATGTCTAAACTTTCCCATGCATCAAAATATATTGTAATTGACTCCATTTGTAATTCCTCCAGAGATCTGGCACCGGGCTGGAGCTCTGATGGCTGCCGAAAGCAATAAAGTCTCACAGACATGACCCCCATTGTAAACAAGGGCTTCCTTCCAGAGTGTGAGTTACAGTAAAGTGCGGGTTTCTTCGCTGTCTGGCTTCACTTTTCGCCCCTTTTGGCTCCAGCCCGTACTTTCCCTCAAATGTTGTAATTTCAAAATCGTGTTATTATTAGTTCTCGTGGCATGTTTTATTCTTCTTGGGTCAATGCCCATGTGCTTCACTCCTTTCCATTAGATTGTGCAGTTTTAGAATATTGGATAACCCACTATAATATGATGGACTTTTTTTTATTTTTTAAAGATAGGATTTTAGAGATACTTGCGTTGGCTGGGAAGGAGGCACAGTAAATACTGCATTACACTGCATTATAGATATAGCGCAGTGAGCTGTAGCTGTAATAATGAATGGTACAGCAATTAATACAATAGCAGCGCTGATGTGCTGTTAGTAATGTATTCTGTTGTGGTATAAAATAATGTAACATATGGGACTTCACCGGCTCTCACTTAAGTTTCCTATCATTACATTAAATATAATAATCCCCCCCCCCCACAATATTAATTGCTTCTTGATTTATTGAAATAGGCTGTAGTCTGTGATCATAGCTCCAGTAGGCATTTTGCAGATTAACCATTACATATTTTAACCCTATGGTTTTGCTCCTGGGGAGGGGAGGGGAGGGCATCAGCTCTAATCAGAGCCCCAAATCCTTCATTATGATAACAGTCCTTTTACGCGGAGGGCTTCAGGAAAATGCAAATTAAAAGAGGAAATAGAGCAAAAGTAACAAGGATTTACCCTTTTTATGTGCACACAATTAGCGCAACATTGATGGGAAATTACATTTGTGATTGTTTGCGTGGATTCCTGTCCACTGAGTAAAATTAATGACATTGTCTGTTCACTGGTATGATGCAACAATGTAATTCTTCCATATGTGTGTAATTATTTATAGGCAAACATTAGTAGTGCATTTAATTATTTACACATAGATAAGTGACTTGAATATATATATATTTATTTTTCCCTAATAAAGCCCTGCACGAAAGAAAAAAAACAAAACAAGAAAAAACTGATAAAATGCACCATAATGTTTACAATTAATACAACGCCACAAGGTTTACTTCGTCTCCTGTGTTTGTGCTGTCCATTAAATTTCCTCATTTGCCACCTTCTCCTGCCTGCTGTTTTGAACATCTCGTGATGCAAGGTAATCAGGAAGAACAATGTGACTGCTTTGTCACAGCAACAATATTACTTTCACTCCTGCAACCGGAGCCGCTTTGATTCCTGCTGAAAGGGGAACACACAGAGTTGTGTTTATCCTTTTGTCTCGTTCCTCTGCTGTACTCCAGTCTGCCTCCCACTTCATTTCCTATTCACTTTCAGGTGCCACCAACAGCTTAATGAAAAAAAGACAAAGCACGTGTCTTTGGGTGGGGGGTGAAAAATTGTCATTTTTTTAAGAGTCATTTTAAAAAGGGTAAGGGGGTATTAGAAATAACTAATTTTTACAAAATCTTCTTACATGGTCGTACAATCCATCACTGTCTCGATATCATCCCTGCTAATCAATAACCAGTTTTAGCCTGATGTGATGAATATGCCCCTTGGCAGACATTATGTGCGGCCGGTCATGCGTGGAGACCCCTCAAGGTCGCCACGTCTTTACCCACGACATGTTGTATATGCAAAGAGGCCGCGAGAGGAGGTGCGGGGGAAAGATAACAAGCTATGGTAAGATTACTTCTTCAAGGCTCTTAAAGGTTTTAACATCTTTAATCTCCAAAGCTCAAAAGAGTTTTTAGAAGTGATTGAAGTGCTGATGTTGTCGTGGACACGCACCCCTCAGACAAAACAGACTAATTTATCTGTAGACAAACAGTTAATCGAAGGAAGAAACAGACTTATTTAGATAAAAACGGTATGTCCATTTGTTTGTTGTTGGAATTTCTAGTCACGCTTACTTATGTGGCAATTTCGATCAGTCAGTCAGTTTGATGGTCCGCCACTTCAGTCCAGACTGAAAGATCTCAACAGCTTTTGATGTGTTTTGCAAAGACTCTAATAGTAGAACAGACATTCATGTTTTCTCATGTTAAAGTCACCAGATTCCTGCGCTGTTCACATTACACACAGGTGACTTCCTGTCTTGTAATCGGGAACAGTGGACGACCAGCAACAGGGTGTAAGGCATTACATGATCTCTCACTGCCCGATGAGTCTGTCTCGTCTCCAAACTACATTTTGTCAAAAAAGCATATGCCAGACGTGAGACTTACCACGGGACAGGATTGTTTCATCCAAAATGGGTCGGTCGATTCAGTCATTAAGGTAACATTAAGGTAATAACACAACAGGCGCACCGGACCTTTGCCGTTTAATCGCAGTTCGATTAAGTTTAGGCACTAATACTACTTGGTTAGGTTTAGGAAAACATTGTGGCAAGCCTTAAAAAGACTACATTACTTATGTAATCTCAGTTCCATAACGTGTGATGCAACTTAACACTGTTCGTAAGTTGAAATAACTTCCTGTTGACTTTTGGTCTCACACTGTACGTGGACAGCGGTCTCCTAATCGAAAGCCATGTGCTTGTTTTCGGTCTAAACACGATTTGTGGTGAATGAATAAGCACGGTTAAAGTCCCGTTGTGTGAGCTCAGCAGTAGTTTGGTTTGGCATCAATGTCAAGGAATAAATCAGGATCTCAATAGCCCAACCAACCTTCTCCACACCCTCCTCCCCTCATCCTTAACAGCTCAAAGTAACATTCATGTGGAAAACAACATTTTCATTTAGTTACAACATGTTCAAACTATTGAACTATAAAGAAAAACTGAAACACGTCTAGATATTTATACATATATTATAAGCATCTTTTGACCTTCTTTGTTTATGAACATCCTCTGCGTGTCTGTTTGTCCTTCTCTCCTCCTCATCTCCCCTCCCACACACACTCAAACATACGCTAAATTGACTTAGGTGATGAATGCACTTATGAACGACCTTCTCCTTTACTTTTATGTTGCATTTGTCTTTGTTTTCACAAGTGTTTACATTATTTAAAACTTGATCTTTTATTCCACGTCGGCAGCAACGTTCAAAATAAATCTCAATTCCCTTTGTAACCTTTGGCGCCGTCGCAAGAGCACTGGATGAAAGATTGGTATTATTTGTCTATAAATCAAGATGAAAATTGCCCCCCTTCCACAAATGACTGCATATAAAGTTGACATCTTCACATTATAGCAGTTGATTTGGTGTCGTGAGCCACACAGTATTTTTCCTTGGCAGTTTATTTGAAGGAAACGGGGGCGAAGCTTAATGAAATACTTTTTGTCTGTCTTCTGTTCATAGCTGTGAGTAATGCGTGAGGAGGGGTTGCGGTGTTACAGCGCTCATATCAATAACCGAAGGATGTTGACCACGGAGGTTTTTTTAAGCTGTTTTTTTACTTCATGACACATTTTTTTTTATTATTTCGCTTGACGAGAACGTAGCCGACTAAAGCACACAAGGACGACAACGACACGTTACCTGAGAAAAGACTGTGTGCATGTGCTGGCTTTAGAAACCTGGAGAGAGAGATATATTTTCTTTTTTTTTTATTCTGTGTCATTGAAAGACACTGGAAGGCCTCGCTGAGAGCAGTCATTAGAATAATTTTACATGTTTCAGAAATCCTTTCGGTCTGTAACGGCGGAATATACAACCCCCTCCATCCCTTCTGTTTCTCCTCTGATCCACTTGAAATGTGTACTGAGAAGATACCACTGCTGCCGTGTTTTGTACCCGGCAAAAAAGCAGCTCTCTTTTCTTTTCTTTTCTTTTTTTTTTTTTGAGGTAATTTTACTAATGATATCCCAGAAGAGTCCGCGCTAGATTCAGCAGACACTAGATTATTAGAGCAAAGAAGGGATTTGCTCTTATGTATTTTCTAAAAAAGCACAAACATATCCATACCATTGAAATGTATTTATAGGATAAGATTGCTTTCTGTGATAATCAAAACGTTAGCGCACTTCAGCTGCTACATATTTGTGTGCCAGCTTGTCTCAACGATAAGTAATTCCCATGTAAAGAACGGGTCTGGATTGTAGTCCCATGGCTTCACTCTGATCCTGTAAATGGCTCCCCTGAAACACCATCGCAGTTCGCTTGAGCCACTCTTTCTTGGCTACCATGGTTACTATGATCAGTCTTACAGCCAAATTATTACTCAGTACTCTCACCCGTGCCACAAGCAGCTATCGAAATCCACAATGGATGACGAAGACCTTCCAGGGGCTCGACACATGCATGCCAATGTAATGTTTTTCCTCTCTTGCGTCCGTCTGCCCCACCTACCGCGCTGTTCATTTTCTTTTTTTTTCCTTTTTCACCATTAGTAAGGCTGAGATCATAGTGACAAGATCGTGTGTGTGTGTGTGTCTCAGAGGCCCCATCAGTGGAGAAACAAGCTATGTGATAGTGTGGTTTTCTCACTGTCACCCCCGGGAGTGGGCTCTGTGAGAAAGGAGGGATTGTGAAAACTCCCAGTCACTGGATCCGTCCCAGCCAGTCAGCTAGCTGCAAAGTCTAATAATTACACTGACCTCAGCCTCCGTCTTATTGTATTGCTTCTAGACTTGATAGTTTGTGTGCGTCTGCGAATGTGTCTCTGTGTTTGTTTGTGCTTTTCCAACTGGAAGTGCACTTCAGATCTGTGTCGAGGTTGAAGGTTGTTTCGTTGTGCTGGGAGAGCATGCGATCCGCAGTCTTGCCATCCAGTCTTATTGTCAGAAAATGAGAAAAAAAGAACAAGTCCTAGCTATGGAATTAATGTAAAGTGCGACAAGGCTGACCCTTGTTTTACTAAGGCTACATCTCTTGACAGCTTGTCCATTACCCTCTTCTCACTCCATCGGCTCTTCGAATACAGTCTGGTGAATGGACTAACCTTGCAGATGTGACGGTTGCAGGGGTAAAATATATAGATGTAGAAGAGATCTGTCCTTTTATGGGGGTCTTATGTTGACATCAGTCTCTGTCTCTCTGAAGCACAACAAACTGACAAGCTGCAAAATTAATATAGGCCAGTTACGATGCATGCATACTTACGGTTTTTTGTCTTCATGTTTGCAAAAGGAGTTGTAAGTTGTACGATCGCCGTCCCGTGTGCTTATCTGTTTACGCTGAGCCGACGCATTGGAACTCAAGGCTGGCACATAAACACTCCCAGCCTGTGACCCTTCCATAGGAACAGCCCGCAAACTTCAAGCTTTCAAGAAGCGTTTCCCTTGTGTGTCGTAGTGTTAAAGAGGGAAAATTGACCTACTTATTTTCCCTCGATAGCAATCGTCTTTCGCCAGGAGAAACTTTGTTTACTCTGCTATGACTACTCACCCTCACAATGCAGCACAATGTTACCTTGGAACATAAAGTTTGACAAAATAGTTAATAAGGATTTGGCGATGACATTTTTATTTTTTTATTTTTTTCACATTCCCAGTTTTGTTCCTGAAAGGCCTAGGGCTTTAGGTGTGAAAGATTCTGAAAAGCTATTTAAATTGTTAAAACTAGTACATTGCCCGTAGGAAGTATGTATTCCTATAGAAAAGTGGGAAGTTAAGTAGCTTTTTCATGGATGGCCAAATGAGGCTGTGTTTGAAGGTGGGACGTCAGGGACATTTAGGTTTGTTGTGAAATGTGTAGATTGATAACTATTGTGTTTTCATATATTTTGGCTTTTAGCAAGGACACTGAAGGGAATTGAACCCCATTCCACTAATGTGAAAGTACCACTACTGGTGCCTTTTGCTTTTTTAGCCATTGGGAAAAAGCCAAAACATTAGCTAGCTGCTTGCAATCCCGACGGATGAACAACGTTAGCAATGCACCAGACATGCTAGCAAGAAGATAAACCAAGCAAAATGCGATCATGCAACTAATATGAAAAACCGCACGGTAAAAACTTCATCATAAACACCAGAATAAACTACTGAACAGAAGCCTAACATAGATAGACAAATATAAGCCTAACATACTAGCAAGATAGGAACTTGAAGCACGTAACCATGTATTAGCCTTAGCTAGCATTGGCAATGGATTAATAATGTGAGCAAATAGTAAACGAAGTAGCAGCTAGCTACACACGAACATCCACAGGAACATCCACAGATTCCGATTCCAGTTTGTTGTCCTGGCGTATCTCTCGCATACCAGTGTTCTGTGCAAGTATCCGATTCCGATTGCACACCCTGCAACCACGCAGCGGCCATGTTGAAGATCTCAGGTAGAGATATGTGAGGCGCACATACAGACAGACACTAAGACAGACAGAGCGTTCTTGTTTTAAAAGCTAGAGAAGGCTATTGCTTAATGCACTCAATATTGCAATGGAATGACAAATCCTGTGAGACTAAATAAGAGAAATGCTGCAAACTGCATCCTGACTCACGGTTCTGACCAAATAGGAGAGCACACACACACATGAACACGTAAATACACGAACATACACACACTTATTTGGAAAAGTTACTGGAAGTTGCATAATTATCCAGGGAAGATATGGAACATTGAGAGGACAAAAACAAAGAGCACCATGACCTTCTGGTGTTTTTCCAGACTACCACTGTGCAACTGCACAACCAGATGTGCAGACTTTACAGAGGTGTAAAGATGCTTGGTCAGTCCAGAAATAAACAGAACCCACTACCTGCGAGCCTCGTCTCCGTGTGATTCTTCTGAGAGTTTTACTCCACAGCAATGGCTACAATTCAAATACTCATTATAAGAAGGGTTATCGTGAAAGAGGTCGTGGAGCAAGTTTTAGAGACCAACTTTCTGCATGAAACTTTTCATTTCATGTTTTGTTTTCTGTTTTTTTTTCTTTCATCCTTGAGACCAGCTACGTATATGTGTGTGTCCAAGATTGTGTCAGTGTGTGCGTCAATAAAACTAAACCCTGAACAGCAACCTAAACACGGTACCATCCATCCATGCTCCTGTCCCGTCTGATCCCCTAAGACGCTGCTTTCTGTTTGAAGTCTCCACTTGAAAGGCCTGATCTGAATACTGTGGATTCCACAGCAACTCTGCAAACAGTGATTACAGACTGATTAATGAGCCACGCACACAAACTGTGCACACACAGCTACACACGCTTGCTTTCTAGGCCACACACAAATGGATTATGCAGGAGTCAGTATGTCACAACATACAGTCCAACTCAGCCGTAGCTTATTGAGAACCTTCACGAAGTTCCCAGCCAGCTGTGTTGTTTCATGTCACTGAGCCTGGCGTGAGTCTTAACTGAAAATGAATGTATCTTTCTTGTTTCGTTTTCTTCGACAGTGTCTGCGGAGATCCTGAAGAGCAGTTTGACCACCATGGAACGTCACATCGTGAGGCTTGAGAACGACATCGAGAACTTCCCCAAAATGGACGACCAACAAGATAAGTTTGTGGAAAAGATGTCGATATCCTTTTTTGCCGCGTGCATTCGTGCACATAAATTTGCTCCTCAAAAGGCGTATGTACTCTAGCGTATTAGGATATCGTATCTACTATTTTGTCGACAGAAGTGTGTGCTGTTTGTGTCCTGCCTGGCAGAGGTAAGCAGTTTAAGTCACTTGGTGTGATAGGTGGCACCCAAGGGAACTCGGGAATGGATCTGGCTGCCTTGCTGTGAGATGTTGATCGGATCTCCCTCTTCACTCCTCCCTGGGTCCCGAGAGTGAAATCGCGCCTGTGGCTATTTTTACTGCGCTCTGCCACCGCTGCTGGTCCCCTGGGGGACTCTAATAGGGGCTCTAGCCCCTCACACCAACTTATCGCATATCCCTGATTTCATCTCTTGACCGGCCACGGGCCTCTCCACACAACCATCCATGCACTATCTTCTCTCATGGCACCTCTCCTCTTTCGATAACAGAGTGTTTCACTTAAACCCAAGCATCTCTGCTCCCAAATTGAATTAGCCATGTCTCTGCACTTCCTTGAATGCCCTGTCTGAGAGGAAAGGTCCTCACTGTATAGGTTTGATCAATGGTGGAAATCACTCAATACCTTGAGGCTAGGGTGCCTTTCATGGAAGGAAAGGAAAAAAAAACAGTAAAGCAGTCGGCAGCGTCGTCTTTGTTTGTCTCCAGCATTATTTCGAAAAGAAAGGATTACTCAAGAGTAATTGAACAAGTGAGTAGGTGTTTGCATATGCCAGCCGCTCACACGCAAGACAGCATTTAACCTGATTTTTGCTTCCTTTTGTCTGAGATTTATTAAGGCTGACTTTGCACATTGGGTGGTATAAGAGTAATAGCCTCCTAACACATTAACAATCTGCTCCCAGTCAAAGAAGGGCACTTAAATTTGTGTAATTAAAAAAACTGAAGCAGAGACCTCCCAGGTGGCGGCATCAGCGGCATCGGCGGCATCGGCGGCTCGGAGGCAGAGCAGGCAGGCAAGAAAGCTACTCTGCCCCCCGATGTCAGTATCGATTCCCAGGTTCCTTCGGGAACTAGAGGCTTGAGTGAGAGGAAATGGAGAAGTGTAGATATACTGCAGCATGGCTCTCCCTCACTGTCTGGAGTTCCTCCCCAGAGTGTGGCAGAGAGAAGGCTGGCCGGCCATGACCCGAAACACCCCACTTCCTCCTCTCTGCCCATTCTCCTCATCCCACCTGATCGAGTTTTGGTGCCGGGAAGGAGGCGTGGGAGGATTTAATGAGATCTATTTTTGTTCTCGCCGTATTTAAAAGTTGCCATCAGTAGGGAAGCTCAAGCATGACCAGCATATATATTTCATTCTCCATCTGTGTTGTGTTCCACTTCGGGGTGTTTTTCAGAACGCCTAGTGATATAGTAATTTCCTTTCACCTCATTTTACAAGGGGCAGGATTGCTATTAGTTTTACGTATTTAATCATCGACTTTCACCGGTCTTTTTCTTTGGAGGCACAGGAAGTCGGAAGATGATAAGTGGGTGCTCGCTTGTCCTCTCAGTCAGGAGTGTTTTACTCCCTCTGTGCAGATTGTTGTATTCGGTGTAGATGATTTTGTCCCATGTAGTAGAAAACGTGTTGTTTTCTCCTTCCGAGTTGTTTTTGTCTTGATGTTCGAGCTGCATTATAACAGGACAGATATGTTTGCAATCCCATTTTGCTCACCGCCTTCAGAGTCGCGGCGGGTCTCATTGTTATAGTCGGACATTTCTGTATCTGTGTCTCAATTTAACCCACTTTTCTGAAGTCTGTCACCCAGGACAACGTCGTCCCTCTAAAGATATTAGATTCTGTTTTTCGTGCAAGAGAGAGCCCAGGCTGTGCTTCATCTGCTGAGGTTTTCAGTAGCTTTAGTAGCTTAGGTAAGAATCTAATCTGCGTTGCACAGCTAAGTGTTGAAACAATGACAGTGTGAAATACAGTGCTATATTCTGGGTTGACATTTCCTTTGGTACACATAAGATAGCAGAGTCAAGGCAAACATACCTTTTTAAACTTTTCCCTGGGATGAAGAAAAAAAGAAAAGGATGTTGGTTCCTTGAAGCGTGACAGATGGAAGAACAACAACAGCTAAAAGTCATGCATTTGATGCTCGAGCAACCCTGAAAAAGTTAAGTGAAGCTCTGTTGTCTTGACTGTTGGGCACTGTGATGAATGAGTCAGTCTGCGTTTGTGTGCGCGTGTTTGTTTGTGTGTGTGTGTGTGGGGGGGTGTGTGTGTTCCTGAGAGAGAGAGACGGAGAGAGAGAGAGAGAGAGAGAGAGAGAGAGAGAGAGACTAATTTACAGTGCAAGTAGGTGAGTGCATGTGCCTCTGTTTCACTGTGACTCTCGTCAGCTTTTTACGAAGATTAATTTTAGTCGGCCATGGTCACTGCAAGGTATTTTAAATGCAATATGTGCCCCGAAGCAGCGTAGCTTTAATTAAACATTCACCAATAAATTAGGTTTTTGTTTTTTTGTTTTTTGTTTTTGTTGTCAACGTGCATGATTAGTGCTCCTTATCCGTTTAGACTAAAGAAAAAAAAAATAAAATCATGTTTTACTCGTTAACACAAGTCTGATAAATCTCCGGCACATGTCGTCTGCTGTGCTTACTTTTCAGAGGAAATCATTCAGTTGAATAATAAAAGAAAGACATGCCAAGAGCCAGTGGTTGCAGGAAGAAAAGGAAGGAAGGAAGGAAGGAAAAAGAAAGAAAGAAAGAAAGAAAGAAAGAAGAAGGAAAGACAGAAAGAAAGAAAGAAAGAAAGAAAGAAAGAAAGAAAGAAAGAAAGAAAGAAAGAAAGGAGAGCTTAGTGGAAGCACTTCATTTGGCTTTATTGATACATTTTTCTCTTTCCATTACTGTAATGTATGCAAATGACTGAATGGGGTGTTTGTTCAGCAGTTTAGTGATCTCTATCTGTCAGAAGTAATGGGAGCCCACAAAGGCTGTAGAGTTGAGGCACAAGCCCCCAGAGAGCCCTATTTCACCAGAGAGGCTATGGCTACCACACGCACACACTCACCATCACACACACACACACACACACACACACTTGCAGTTCCTGCTGGATATGATAGAGTAGAGCTGGAGGCTTGGAGCGGAACTCTGCATACTGGAATATTAATGGTAGTGAGGTGGCTCGATGGATATGATGAGAGACCGGACTGAACCTTGATGGGTGCCTGGACGTGTCCAATATGTCTCCCCCCCGCTGTATTTAATGCCTTAACCCAACCCACTGGTATTTAGCTTAACCTCTTATTTCCCAGAAGGCCAGAGTCATAGCCCATCATTCTCCCCCATCTTCACACACTGAGTGACAAGGAGCTGCCTTCTGGGGCCGGTTTCATTAATATATATAAGACTGCGCTAACATATATCGCCAGTCTTAATTTTTCCTCTCAGAATACTCAATTTCAAATGGAACAGTCTCACAAAAGTAATGCCTAGCTTCAAGGTTAGCGACCATATACCTCAAAAGGAGGCCTTTTATGCTGTTTCTGTTCTTTTCCGTTCCTTCTGTGTGTCATATACTGGAGGTTCTTGAAAGTTACCGTGCCAAAAGCCGAACTAGTGTGAATGAAATAATGAACCTGAAAATAAGCGTAATGTAAGAGTGGCTTTCTCATTGAAAAGTTTTCCCTCAAGTTAACAATTTCAGTACACCCTTGTTTTTTTCTTTTGGAAATCTTTTTAAACAAATTTGATTGACTACCTATTTTTTTTTCTTTCTTTTTTTAATAAATAATTCAGAGTGCGCTTTTGTTACACAGGCATTGAGATCTCCAGTAAAAATGTCCTTGCAGCTCTTGAATTCTTCCGCAAGGCTAAGCTAAGGTGAATGGACCTGAGTGGCTCGCTCCATGTATTTAGCCTAATTTACCCAGAATCCCTCGCTAGCGTCCTTCCTTTAAGATCCTCGAGGACTGGCTCGCATTGTCCAGCTGAGGAGCTCAGATACCACCATACATGTGGCTTTGTTGTATTATCGCTCCTGATTATTTGAGGCACTTCAGATTTGTAGACTATCGTAATGGCATGTCCCTTGACGGTTTCCTGCCAATGATAAGAAGCAGCTGTTCGAGCAGCCACTCAAATCCACGGTAGTTATTGATACCAGTTGGCGAATGGGAAGCTTCAAGTCCTGGGATCCTGCAAAGCCCACACAGTTTGCCAGCCTCTCACACCGACTTAGTCTGCCCACACAGGGTCAGCGCAGACACACTTTCTCCTGGCCCCAGGGCTAGCCCGTAATAGCACCTTTGTGGTATAAAAATCGACAGATGCATTTATACAGGTACCACCTTTTTGTTGTTCGCAGAGACTTCAGCCTGATTTAGTTCACACTTCAAAGGAAGAGGTTCTCTACAATGTGTTTATGGATGGCCTTTGTCAAACGGCAACAGTCGGAGACTCCGTTAGCTTCAGGCTCGGTTTGTGTACAGGTGTACAGCGGCTTCCTCTATCGGCACCAGGGACTTAAGGTTAAATAAACGGTTGTTAGCGAAAAACAATTGTTCTATTTAGCGAGCTGCCGCGTTTAAGCCGAGGAAACACCCCCCCCCCCTGTTAGAAGCCTGTTTTGTCTGGAGAGGCACAGTTGTTGTTCGGAGCAGTTATCCCACTTTAGTGCACCTTTATGTGTTTGAATGAGAACTGAGTCAGATTATTTACAGAATCATCGTGTTTATTTCTTCGCATTGGTATATAAGAAAACTAGGTTAAAAGATGCTGGTGGCACTTTCAGCAGTGCCTCACAATTTTTTAAAGCCAAAAAATACACAAACAGCCACCTCCCTTGCCACACACACACACACACACACACACACACACACATATAAGCTGCCTCTCTTAATCACCACCTCCCCCACCCCCCAACCCCAACCAGAGTGTTTTCCTACGCTAATGAAATTCACTGTAAACTGTGTGGCCAATTAACTGAAGCACAGATAAACCGCGGAGCCTTTTAATTATCCAAAATTCAGTGGAAACCGCTGTAAATAAGTAGAGGTGCTTAAACATTCTCCCCTCGCCTGAATTCTGTTTCGCTCACCTCGATGTGAATGTCCAGACTCGGATGCAGCGGCAGAAAATTGCAATCACCGGAGCAAAATAGTAATCTTTCATGTTGCATTCCGCATGTCAAAGGAGATATTAGGATTTTAATTAACACATTTTTAATAGGTGAGTGTGTGAAAAAAGAAAAAAGAAAAAAAAAAAATGGTTGCTAAAATTAAACATTGTTATTCCAATTATGATTACTGTGAAGAAAAGGCACACAAATGTACATGTAAAAAAGGTTTGTGGTGATTATGTCACCGTCTTAGCGAGCAAGGATTTTTTTTTTTACTTTTTTTTTTTTTGATTATTTACTCAATGCTGTCTCATTACCTTTGACTACAAATATAAAAATGCAGCACATTTATATTGCGTTTTTAATTACCTTAAGTAAGGCATGAACTGGCATTGTCACAGGGGGAGTCAATTAAATCGTGTTCTAAAAGTACAAACACCATGAAAAGCATTTGTATTTATAGCTTGTGTGTAACCCACTGCACCTACAGTATATCTTGCAGTACTGTTGTCATACCGCTCTGCCAATATCCATACAGAACAGCACCCTCCCTGTTCCAATGCAGTGTACGGAACCTAATTTCTTTTTGTCTTTTATTGATGTTGAGGTACTTTCCCAGTAAATCCACCTTTTTTTTTTATTTTGTTTATAAAATATACGAGGACAGCCCCCCATCGCAATCAAGTGAATGGATTTCTTGGTATTATCAGCAAACAAGCAGTTTTTATTTGTATTGTTGACGTTGTTCTTCCTGGTTTATAGATAGATAGATAGATAGATAGATAGATAGATAGATAGATAGATAGATAGATAGATAGATAGATGCTGCTGCTATCAAAACACAAGATACCTGCGCAGAAACTGAAACTGAACTCTGTTTTCGGGTGTTTATGTACTATAACTGGCTGGACACACTGCCTGCATGTTATAGTTCTAATTAAACATACCGTTTAATTGAGTAAACGTGTGCATTTCTCTGGGTTTGAACGTTAGTGGAAGTCCAAGACTCATCAGACTATATAACAAAAGTAGACACATTAATGAGGATCCTTACATATTATGCATTTAAACAATTAATTGGTTGGTTATGAAATTAGCAGAAAATCAGATAATTGACTAATCCTTTTAAACTTGACATGTCATCGTGTAAAATACAACCACACAATACCAAACAAGTTAGAACAAAGTTAACAGAGTCTCAGAACAAACATTACTGATTTGTATAGATTTGAAAATGCGGTGCTTAAACCTTGTGACGCTCGAAGGCGAGAAGATGAAAACATTTACCGAAATGCCGTTTCAGCACATAATGCCTCCACAGTTGATACATTCAAACTACAACAGTGCACACAGATGTTTGAATTTGGCTCTGACAGCTCTGCCTCATGAGACACACGTCAGCCATAAATTCAACTGTGATGAAGCCCGAAAAAAAAAAAAAAAAAAAAAAATCAAGTTATGAGTTTTTTACAATGTACACCAAAAAAATACGTCCCCGTGTTCACTGCCAGACAGAAGACCATTTCGATGCCCTCTGGTCATATGAGTGAATTCCCTAGTAGTTTGCCAATCAGTATCTTGTTAGGCTGTGACACTCGGCCTGACGTGGCAGCTCCATTAACCAGTAGAGTAAGCTTGCTGACAGGCTTCGTGGACTGTAGCTCCCAGGGGCAGGAGGGGAGATGTGGCGTCGGAGCACATGGGGGGTGCACCCATGATGTAAGCTAGATGTACCCCTTTGCTCCTGTCACATTCTACTGATAAAGCCTCTATACAGTCCTGAAGGGAAGTGCGAGATCTGTTGTGTTGTCCTTTTGAGACTCAGGGTTGCTTCCCTGCTGGCTAAATGCTTCCTTATACACCCACTGTATACATTGTTATGCTTCTTGTCAATGGTTATTATACAGTGTGTAGTGTGAAGAAGGTGAAGAGCCAGGCTTTGGGGTAGTGACAAAAAATATATATTTTTTTTCGGTAATCTGTTTTATCTTCATGTCTTCATGTGTTGCTTAGCTGCTGTAAAGCTTTGCCCCTATTGGCTGAGGTCTCCAGTGATTATTTCTGCTCTACAGAAAGTCGGGCTAAGGACCCAGTGGCAGCAGCACCAATCTGCACCTCATTACTTCCCCAAAAGGCCTGAGCTTAGTGCAGGGTAATAGACAGAGGCCCAGCCGCCCTCATTTGTCATGGGCTCCTGGGTTTGATGCAAAGCCCCCCTTGAGCACTTGTTGCTGAGCTCTAATCCTGCAGTAGACACCAGCCACGCTTCTCTGCTTAGCCATCCCCACTCTCCACCGTCATGGCTCATGATTTCACTTTCATTTGATGTTTTAATGAAATCCCTGAGACTCAGTTGAATGGCAGGCCCATTGTTGGCAAATTATTCTATCAAACGCGAATGGAAGGGAAACGTGACTGGAGTTATTTGTCTAGTAAATATGAGCCACAGAGGGTTTACGGTGTTTTTCAGCATTCGATTCCACAATAGAAGATGAGTTCAGTGACACAGGTCGACTCACAGGGAAATGTGCGGAGGCGAAGTAGCACGTAGAGAGCTGTTTTCGCCGTCGCGATGGCCCCTCGCAATATCTATTCACCGAATTTCTGTATTAACAAATAGTGGTAATGCGGCTACTTAAGCAAAAAGTTGACTGTAAATCGGGCTGGATGAAATGTACTTAATGCTAGTGGATGATGTACAGAGAAGACATTATACAATGGCTGACATTTATTCCTGTGCAGAACAGTATATTACCTCGTATCGCCCTTTATTGTGCCTCATCGCAAAAAAAGTGCTATGAGGCAGTGCCCGAAAAAAGCTGCGAAAAGGTCCTTGATGAAAAGGCCCGAGTGTCATTAGCTGAAGTTGCTGTGTGTGCCAGTTGAAAGCCTCTCTAAAATGTAAATCAAACTAATGCCCAAACACTTCCTCTCCTTTCTCCACAGTAATGTTATTCCTTTGTTGCCGATGCTGTCGAGGGAATGCGGTGTTGTTCTGCTGTTTGCTATTGGGCTCGCCGTTGATTGCTAACTGCGCTCCGTGGTGGCTATCCGTCCTCTCCACTGACAGGACCGAGGGATCATTGTGTCTGCATGACTGCGGGCCATCTCTCCTGCCGCATGCTCATATACGTGGCCCCACAAGCGATTAGCCGAACTTATTGACTGCAATTGCGCGCTTTGGAGCAATTAGGCGCTTCATTATGCAAATAAAGTGCACTAATTGCCTCACATTTGCTAATTGATTATAAGATACGGTATATGGTCGACATTAGGGTCGACTCCTTCAAAAAGATTTGGCCTTCACCAGCTTAAGCCGTGCACTTTGAGAATAAATCAGCAGCAGCAAATAGCACAGCGCGCCATTTACCCAGCATGTCACTGTGCACTCGGCTCTGCAAATTCGAGACACAATAGAAAAGTCGGAGGAGAAAGAGATCTCTAATTAAAATGAATCTGTGACAGTCAGAAACACTAACAGTTACAAACGGCAATCTGATGGTAGTCAACAGGGGATTCTCCATTAATTGGCAAAATGAGGCTCATCAATCACGCAGAGGGGGAATGCTGCACAGACAGTATCCTGTCAGAGTCACCCACTGTGGGGGGAGCAGCATGACGTGTGTCTCAGGGACAGAGTCATGTTGAGAGGGAACAGTTTCTTCTCTCCCTCTCTCTCTCTCTCTCTCTCTCTGCCTCCGTCTCCCTCACCCCCGACTCTGTTTCCCACCACATGTGGCTCTCAGTAGACATCTCTCCAACTCAATCTGACAGGCTTTGTTTTTCCTTGTCGCATTTCAAATGGGGATTGGCTGGCATTCTCTGCCAGTCAAGGCCGAGACAGAATTGTCAAAACACACTGTTGAATTTCGGCTTTTGGAGGATATTCTTTGCTGATGACATGTGCTGAGAGGCTTGTAACTCCATACTCCCTTCTCTCCATTCAAGCACTCCCGGAAAATACTGGTACCGCTGATCTTCTATTCAGGAGACCTTGATCCTTTTATTGGATTTGAAATCACTTTTTTTTTTTTTTTTCCTTCTTCTCCAGTACTGACAACCAGCGCTGAAGTCTTAATTAGAAGGGACTTTTTTTGCAGTTCCTCTATGATATGAAACAGTCCAAAATCAGCACGGTATGGAAGTAATCAATGAACTTTGTATGAACCTAACAACAATCGTGAGATCCTGCGTTTTTTTTTTTTTTTTTTTTCACGCTGGGCAATGTTCTCCCATGATTGAGCAAGCCAAACAAATGCCAGGGCACATAACATAGCACCTCTTCCTACAGGTCAATAAATATACCCGGGAAGCAATTGACTGTTTTGTCAATTGAACCAATCAATGGGCTGCTTCTAGGCTCCATGTAACTCGCTTGGTTAGGAGCAATCACAGGCAAAGCGAGAGTTGAAATAGTTAATGATCTATTTTGTATGTCTGCTTCGTCTGTGCATCTCATTTGTTACCTCATGTATCTCTATGGTTCAGAAGACCATGGCTGACATGCCACAGAGAGTATAATGTTACCTGATATGTGCAGACACACACTCCCACGGTCGCACATTGTTTGCGTTGTACGTTGATCATTACCTCTTTCCAGTGCATCAAACCAGTAATATGTCAGGCGTGTCACGGCAAATGGGGTATTCAGAACTATCTTTATAGCCGTCGCCGGCAGGGCTAATATACTG
The DNA here is from genome assembly GCF_900880675.1 of Sparus aurata. Lineage (NCBI taxonomy): Eukaryota > Metazoa > Chordata > Actinopteri > Spariformes > Sparidae > Sparus > Sparus aurata. The sequence continues at coordinate 31,054,524 of NC_044204.1, read as the reverse complement.
CGAGTCAAAACAACAGTCATGCCTGTGTGAGTTTTTATTGACAATTAACCTCCAATTAGCAGCGAGGATGGATAGGGTGACCTCTAGAAGTGCTAGTGGTTGTGTTGACGATGGCTTCTCCATGAACATGATTACATGAGATGAGCCAGTTTGCTGTGAAGAGGGACCTCGGGCTGCTGCAGCGATGTGAGGCATTTACCACAATGCTGTTAGCTGCAATGGAAGTGAACACGGAAATAAAACACTTTCAAGTCTCAGGAAAAAAAACATGTTTTTCATCCTCCTTTTTTTTTTCTTTTTTTTTTTTTTCTCACTGTCGCACACACACAGACACACACACACACACACAGACTGTATAGTATTAATGGGTCTAAGTCCGGTCCTTTAACAGCACCCGGGACGTGTGAGAGACATCTGCACCTGAGCCAGCAGCTGACCTTGAATTGACTTTCTGTGATGAAGACTTATGGTTGATCCCTGGGCTTTTTGCCTTGATGCCTTGCAGCTTCCCATCCTAACTTAAGAACATGGGTAAGAACCGTGGAGACCATATATCTCTTTCTCTGTTGCTCTCCCAATTCTTTTATTATTTTTGTGTGACTTTCAAGGGTTGTGAGAACGTGCAGTCGATCGAAAACTGAATGAACTTGTTGTTGTGCTTCCACATTTTGTTGTGCTTACAAAATGACTTGACAGTAAGTACACATGTAAAAACACATAAGTGACATTTGCTATTTATCCAAAAACCCTTGTAGACTGCAGTAGACTTAGAAATCAAAGTCACTTCTATGCTTTCGCACTGGCTCGGCTGTCTGCGTGAAATCATACATTTTGAATGACAGAAATGTATGTTGCAATAAATAGACTCTCGTCTTCTCACTTGGGCTGTCTTGTTGTTGGCTTGATATTCCATCTGGCAAAAACGAAGTACAGTTATCTCTTTTCTCTAACTGCGAGTGCACTTTTCACTTTGGTGTGCACTGACAGGGTTTACATTCTATATTCTGAAGCAGAATAAATCTGAAATCCAAATTATGTTTTCATTTTAAACATGTCAACATGACTACAGGTGGAAAGAGGTGCCTTTTGGTGTACAGGTTTTTCTTTTCTTAGACTAGTACTTAAATGCCATTACAGAACATATACAGTACACACAGCTAAAATACCCCCATGTTTTACATAGATATTCTTTTGCGTATCTATGCAATTTAATTTTGTGCAAGAAGAAATCACTTTCATGCAGTTCTGCAGGTCAAACTGCCATTTGTTTTCTGCATTGACACTGTTAGGTGACTTCCAGTTAGAGCCTATCCGAGTCTTGGATGAGCAGGATGAATTCATCATTCATCTTTTAGTTTGAATCAAATCAATCAGTTAAAAGTTAGATGACTTCATTGGTTATAGTTGTAGTATTTTGTTCCCAATAGCAACAATAATCATCTGATTAAGCTTCAGCTCCAGTTCACACCTCTGGTGAGATTTGTCTTCATGGCAACTGCCGCTGAGGCTGATGGGTAATATAGTATTTAGAGCCAGCTCACCAAACAATGATATGCTAATTTACAGTTGGTGAAAAATGCATTTGTTTGCAGCTCCTCCTACTTCACACCTCTACACCAGAACTGCAGTGTGATAATGAGACTGTTTGTCAAAATATGGTTTGCATGTTTTTATCATAGTTGTTTCTATTCTTTCTATTTTTAGATTTTTCAAACGCGTGCATACCCTTTCCCTCGCAAGCCCGCGGTGCAGATACGTTTCAACAAACTAACAAAGGTGCCAACTGTAACGCACATTCAGGCACATTTCTGTCCAACCGTGTCCTGCTGTTGCAAGTTGCAGAGGCACAGGTGTGAAAACACACATCCAGAGGTGTAGGTAGGAACAATCGTTAACTGGAGGGACACGTTGGGCTTGCTGCTGCCACAGCCCAGTGGTGACGAGGTGTTGTTGCACAGCAACACCGTGCTGTCGCCATCATCGTAAAACACAACCTGTTGGAGGTGCACGTTTTGTTTGTAAAAACTGAGTCAAATAAGATCTCCAGCACAGAGGAGCGGATCATGGCACCAATGTAAAATGAAGAGTAACTTGAGCAATTTGAATGACTGACTGCAGTTTTTATGCGCTCTGTGGGCTGAATGTGCTCTTGGGGCATGTTTGTGATGGATAGTACAGCAGGGGTTATGATGCCTCAGGCTTGTTTGATCCAGTGGTCATATTCTCAAACCTTTGTGAGCAAGGTCATGATGCTCCATCTGAAATGTAATTCTATTTGCATTTGCTCCATTGCCCTACTCCTACAGTTTCTATGTAGAAATTCCGATTTTTAAAGACTGGGTAAAATGAAATTGTAAGTATTATGTGACTCTCTGACACTTTTTAAATTCTTCCTTCGATGCCTAAAGTGACAGTTGCTAAGGGGTGACAGCGTATATATGTTGTCCCTGTACCACGTGGCTCATCTTTAATTCAGTTGCAAATGGAGACAGACTTGGAAAACACTTGAATTAGCGACATTTGCCACAACCATGCTTTCAAAGATGCATCTTTTTATAATTACATCATGCACAAAATCACGATGCTTTTCTCCGCTCGAAAAAAAAAGCCTGTAATCGACCACTTGAACCTTTAAACTGCTTGGTCCACCCTCACCATCGCTCTGTAACCTTCTAGTATAATTGTTTAATTTTTCCCTTTTCTGTCCGGCCGGCGCAGAAAACAGCACGGTTCAGTCTCGATAGGTTTGTTGCCATTAACATTTGCTATTAACCATTTTTTTTTGCCTTCGAATCTATTCTTCTGTCGCTTAGGTAAGTCTGCAGCTCCTGCAGCAGCGCACAAGCTCACGTGCTCAGAAATTCGGAAAGTGCACAATTTTCCAAGGGAGGGTTTCGAGAGCGCCATTAAAAATAATAATAATTTTAATTCTCGGTCTAATTTTAGCATTGCCACAGCTTGGATTGCCATGGTTACGAATGAAGCTTCCGCGCTTCAGAACATTCAGGTCGACCCCAGTTTAAGCCCCCCCAGCAATATTACCATCATGAATATTAATTACAGGACTGTTTGTTGCTCTTTGTAAAAGTCTTATTTTTTTGTATTTTCTTTTACTCAAAATGACCCTCACTCTATACTACTCAGCGTAGGAAGCTTAAAGTGGAATAATGAGCATTGATATTCAGCAATTACCTGTTGTTCTATGTATGTTTTTTGTTGTTGCACTTTTAAAAAGAAATGGTTTTGATTGAAAATAACAATAGGGCATGGTGAACATGGTTGCCTGTGTTCGACTAAATGGTTCCTTTGGTTCAGAGTGAAAGAGATCTCGCGGCTGTCTCACTTTATATTTAGCCGGTGTGTGTTTCCTTGTATGTTCATCACAACTGTAAAGTAATATTTGTCATCAGGCTCGCAGATATTAGCCAGGAAGATAGTCAGGGGGGTTACGCAGAGTTTGTGCTATCAGGGAGTGACAGTCATTGTGTTTGTGTGTGTCTGTGTGAGAGTGTAGTGGTGGTGGGGGGGGTGTAAGAATGTGTATACATGAGATAGCTGCGAGGCAGTGCAGAATGATAGCCCGTGAATGAGGCGTTTTCCATTGAAGTGATTAAAATGATTGAGGACAGTGGCGAACTCATTCATCTCTGAGCAAGGTGATGAGGGACATTCTGTATGTGTGAGTGTCGGGAGGGAAAAGTGCCTCGGTGCATCCACGTATATGTGAGAGTCTCTCTGTGTGTGTGTGTGTGTGTGTGTGTGTGTGTGTGTGTGTGTGTGTGTGTGTGTGTATGTGTCACAGATGTAGAACAAGTTGTGAAATGGGACTGGCGTGGGGGCGGCCAGAGAGATGTGGAGCGATGCCCACAGGAGGGCCGTGTCTTTTCGCCGTACATCCGAACAGACAGCCAAATATTTATCATCACCCCGCCGCAGCCCACATTCTACATTTTAATTCGACCTTCATCAGAACAAAGTAAAACATAAAAAAAATAAAATAAAAAAATCCTCATTGCCAACCTCGGCGCTCGTTGTTTCGTTTTGCCGTTTCGTTTTTTTGCACGTCTGTATTTGTTTCCTCTAAAACGGTAACACAGAGAACAGGGGTAGCAGTAGCTGAAATGGAGGGAATTCCTTGAGGTTTCGGTGGATGTGATTAAGCTGGACTCTAATCAGTTTGTCTCCTCTGTTCAGCAGATTCTCTTTAATTACCTCAGCGAGGGGAGAGAGTGGGTGGTGCAGGTTGTCTGGCGCACGTGCCATATGTTTTTTTTTTGGTTTTGTTTTTGTTTTATTTCAGTTGCAGTAGGTGATAGGTAGTGGGTGCAGTAGTTATTCTCGATTAACATTTCTGTTCTATCTCTACTTGACACAAAGGTTAAACCGCACCCTGTACTTTAAAACCTAGGTAGAGCTAGCCTCAACGTCCTTGTTGGCTACACATAACCGCTCTCGGAGCCCATTAAGTGTATGTCTAAACCCACTTAGCATTGGCAGCCTTGTGAACGTGTTGATTTGAGGTCTCCGGGTTCATGTTTCCCTCCTCTTTCCCCCCCCTTTCACTCTCCCTCTGCCTCTCCCATCAGCCGCTCTAATCTCCTGAATGCCATCCACACTCACCGTTCATCCCCTGCCTTCAGGATTGGTTTCACACAGTGATCCCCTCACTGACCAGACAGACGACTCAACAATTAACCTCCGAGGCTGACCTGAAATATCTCAGACCTTCTCCCTTCAGCATCCTTATTGGCCTCTAATAGATTTCTAACAGGTAGAAAAAGAAAAAAAAGAAGAAAAAAAAAAGAAGTGGATTGAATTTCACCTGTCCAACCCTTAGGCTGCGCGCAGGAAAACTGTTCAGTTTGTTGTCGTTTTTTTTTTTTTCTCTCTCTCTTTTAATTCCGTGCTAAATACCACAGTCGTGACTGCGGTACGGGGCGCTGTCTGAGCTGAATGTGTAATCATAGGGCCAGGCTGGTGATACATAGTGCCAATGTGTTAATGACGGCATTAGACTTCGTGGCATTCTTCGCAGAATTATTCCACCAATTGCTTCTCCATTTCCATCCTGTTAAAGCCCTCCATTTTGGATATCGGGCTAATAGCCAGAAAGCACTCTGCTGGAGCCAGTTTGACTGCAAACTGTATTCCCCACGAAGAAGATTAGTCCCCGTGTTATTTAATGTCACTTTAGCCATTATTGCAGGATTTGCAGGCGGTGCAGTGTCTGTTCCCTACCTTTCTGGTCATCATCCCACACAGGGCTCGTGATGTGTCCTACTGCGCCGTGGACGCAGGTTGTCAATCCGCTGATCCCCATCTCTCCGTTCTTTTCACCGAAGCTCTTTCTGTCTTTCTTTCACGTCACCTTTTTGTGTGAGCGCTTTCTGCCTTTGTGTGCCTCCGTGTGCATACGGTCTTTCCGTCGGTAGTTAAAGGGAATGCATGCGTAATGATTCATAAGGCAGCCAGTAGGATTTATCCACTAATAGATCTCCTGGGAGATAACCTAATCCCCCAACAATATCTCCTTATCATATTACAGGTGAACTACGTACAGAATGGGCTTCTCTATCCACAAATGAATACTAAGCCCTATACTTACCTTTAAGCTTATTAGATTTGATCTGAAACAGAGCAGTATCAAGTATTCTCCCCGATGCAAGGGCTGATCAGAGATAATAATCCTGTCTGAGATTAGTTTTAATTTCACAGTCTACCAATTGCCGTGACTTTATGTAAAACAATGTATGGTTTTTTGTTTTGTTTTTTTGTTTTCCCGAAGCTGTAACATTTCAAAAAAGATTCATGAAAGAGCTCACATAGAGCTCATTACAATCACAGAAGTAGATCCCGGAACTGGAGACTTACCACATACTCCAGGACAGTAAATACACTGTGTAATCTGTTCATTGAGTGCTTTTGTCATCCACAGAGATCACACGAGGGAGCTTGTCAGTGGCAAATGAAAGTTAGACTTCTTTTCAAGGTGCGGATTGGAGATTAGTCGTAGGGCTCATCTCCATCTTTCTGTCCGCTTTCACAGAGATGATACGATTTGCAAAAAGATGAGGCGCCCCCCGTTTTCTCTCTCTCTCTCTCTCTCTCTCACCCATCTATTACTTCCTTGTCCTCACTCTCTCATGTTACCCATCCCCTTTCTTCTCTTTATCCCTTTCTCTCAGATTGACTAAGCTCCAAAGTGGGTTGCTAACTCTTTTCAGGATTCCAAGAGGAAGAGATTATATAAGTGAGTAGATATTCTGAACAGAGCTCAGAGTGGCTTTGTGTTGCCACACAGACTCTGGGGACCAGTCACTAGAATTTTTGGTCGGGCTGCTCGAGTACAGCGAAAAATTCCAATCACGATTGTTTTGGCCAGTACTGAGATCCCGATTATTATTATTACAACCGTCCCTTTAACTGAGGGAAATATAATTTGGCTCAAAAAAGAGGCGTAAGAGTGATTGTCTGATAACTTACGTAACATATGATACAATCTTTTTATCGTATGATGTGTATTATAATGTGTTTCTTGAGGAGGTTTGTGAAATGTGAAATAGAATTGCTGAAATATGACAACTCATCCTCCAAACGCCATTTACCGTAACTGCAGGAAGAAGACGTGTATCAAAATCCAAGCAGTGGCCTTTTTTTTTTTTTTTTGCAAACCTGACCATCGTGGGGAAAGGAAACAGGAGGGGCACTGGATTTATAACGCACGACAAAGCCAGAGCACCGTTGTGAAAGAAAAAGCTTCAGAACAGGCGTTACAAGCCAAAATCAGAATGAAAATAAGGATTGAAATTAATCGCCTAGCCCTAATACTTTATGTTACTCTCCATCTGAGAATTTTCTCATGTCAACTCTTCGAGATTAGCGGTGCTACTTGTTGACACAAATAGGAGACTAAGATATTGCAGTTGTAAATTCAAGACAATTCAAAATTTAACACAATAATGAATTGCTGAATTAAAAGTCTCAGGGAGTTGTTGCAGAAGATCATCATTACATTGTAACTTCCTTAAAAAGAACATTATGTACAGGATTCAATCTGCGCACCAGACTGATGCAATGATCATAATGTGTTTTACTTCATCTCTTACAAACAATCAAGCTCTCCATCCAAAGCCCTTCATCATGCTCCCGTACGATATGTGTTACGGCCTACATTCCCTTTGTTGTGTTGACGCGGCTACCGTCTCATCTAGACGTCGGTCTCGCTAATTGGCCCTGAGTAGAGGGAGGGACCGTACCCTCCTCTGCTGTTCTGCACTCATCTGGAGTTCATTTATTTAAGTCTGCACGTGTTACTCAATAGTGTTCAAAAATCACTAGCCAATAGGGGAAGGGAGACATCACGGTCAATTAGGCGCTTAATGAGAGATCACAGATGGATTAACGTATTTTCTCTGAGATTGACTTTTTTTCAGTCTATTATCACGGCATATTGTAGTGGAGACACATGATACCCCTCAAAGCTGCGAGAGAGGAAGTACAAACCGCGTCTTTTGTCTTTTAAGGTCAACATGACATACAGTTCATTTGGAAAGTAAAGACATAGTTATTTAATGTGTAAACTATATGTATATTATGACATTCAGGACTGCAAGTTTAGGATGTAATTTTTAATTTGAAAGCGCTGTGAAACCCTGAGCAAAGGTTCCCCTGTGGAATCTGGAACTGGACGGTTACACCGTTTCAGGTCTCTGAAAATTAACAAATAATCCGAGAAGCACAACCTGCTCTTTAGATGATGCTCACTGCTTATATGCATGACTTTTTTAGGGGTCACAAGCCAAAAATGGTAAGGAACCACCGGGTTAGAGAGGAGGACTTAAATTACAGAAATATTCATGTAGGAAACCCTGTGTGCTTCTATCTCTGTACATTGTTTGACACAGTCAGCAGGGGAATCTACACGCTTCTACCTGCAGAGTCCCTCCAGCTGCATGGGATTACAGCGTATAAACAGGTGCTGTGCTTTCAGCCATGTTTATTTACAGAGCACACCACCAGTTCCTATCCGTCTCACTTGTAATAGTCTTTAATTTAGGACATTGAATCTAGGTTTCCTTTGAAATGCAGCTTTGGAATTGTGCCAGCGTCATCTCGCGCTGCTTAATTCCCTGTTTCACGTTCTCAGATAATGACAGGATTCTGTATTGACTGTCGAAACTGCTCTTATTTCAGCTCTTGTTTCATTACACGGAGTCGGCGTGCGTTCGATAGGTCGCTACACAAGTTTGATTCATGATTGTTCCCCCACTGCTTGCTATTAGTGCAGCATCAAAGCTAGACTTGGTAAACACATTTGCATTTTAATGACTGATATAGATTGTTCTCCTGCTCGATACCACCATCAACACACAGCCCGCCCCCCGCCCACGTAGACAGAGGGTGGGCTGTGTTTAGTCTAGTTTAAACACCTCACACCAATGTGACTCACGTGCAGTGCTGCAAGTGACAGCAAGAATGCATGATCGCACAAGGATGCTTTTATTTTGAAGGGGCAGCATGGTGGCCTACCAACTCCGCCAGGTTTCAGGGAACAACAGGCCAAGAATGTGAAAGTCTGGATCTGGTAATTAAGAAAATAACTGGGTTAATGTGTCCACATTGTGGAATGGCGCAGTCGCTGTTAATGAAGAGAGGCTGAGTGGTTGAAAACGACATCTCACGGCACAAATGGATGCCATCAGGACAGCAATCAGCCAATGACGAGAGAGTGTGCGTGAGGAGGAAGCTCACTCTTGTTTCCCCAACTCACGTTTTCTTCCCGTGCCACCTGCAGAGGATGGTGCTACCCATTAAGTAGAGTTTGCCTCTGTGGGCATGTAATCTGATGCAAATTAGAGCGACAGACTGCCAAATGAGTGCAGCGATGGTGCTATGGAGCGGTTGTCGCAGGTAACACAGCCAACATACCTGTAATGCCGAGGTGTTGCACGCGTGTTACGCCGATACCTCGCCTGGTAAGAGATTCGGTGAAACTGACGAGTCCCTACTCTGATTTTCAATGTCACTGAGTGCCAGTTTCCAAGAAAAGACTCCGCACCGCAGCAATGAACGGATGCCGTGTTTGCAAAGGAGGTGTTCGGGGCCTCGGTGTTTGGCGTTTCCACCAACACCACTATCACCGTTAACTGTTAGAGAGAGCCTCTCCAAATATGTGCTCGGAGAACAGTCCATGAAAGCTTCCTCCTCGAGGCGCAAGACAAAAAAGACAAATAAGTAAGTTAAATGTCTATTTGCTCTTCCCTTGTCTACCCTTCCTTCTCACACTCCTTTTGTCCGGGTTGTGATGACATTTATGTCTTGCAGTATTTTTGAAGGAGGACGGTTTCTGTATCAGAGCCGAGATAATGTGAGCAAATGTTTTCAGCAGTGGTTCATTCACTGCTCAGATCCTGTTCTTTGATGTGTACAAAGCCTCCCAAACCCCTTTTTTTTTCCCTATGTCACCCATCGACAGCCAATCCAGCCAATAACAATGATTTTCACCGATAGCGCTATGTTTCCATAGAGAGAAGAAAATATAATTGGCTGAAGAAAGTGAAGTTTAAATGCAGGGGTTCTTGTTTCAATAAAAGAACTGCCTCTTTTTTTTTGTTACATTACTGACAGAACTGTTGTCACTTCACAATAGTAGACAGGCTGGAGGCTCTAATTTATCTGTTTCGCTGTGTTTTCCTTCCCACACTAGAAGGGGAAGGAGGCTATAACAGGGCCCAGCTCCACAGGGGAGAGTTGTGTTTAGTGGTGGCATTGATTTTATAAAAGGTTGCGCAGTGGGGAAGCTAGGTAGGCCTGTCAACCCTCGCTCTCACCAAAGCACGTCACTCCGTCAAGCTAATTGTGCCCCCTCTGTAATCTCAAAACCCAAAGGCAGACACAGTATGCAAACATATGTCCACAATTTCCCACTTTTAAACGCGTGGCTATCATCCTTTCACGTGAAAAAGCCAATTTTCTAACAACAAACTGTTGTTAATGCTTCATAAATGTTCTGCTGCTGTCTGTGGAATGTTCTTTGGGAACACTTTACTTATATTAGGGTTAGATATTACCTATTAATTACTTACTTATTAGCATGCATATATGTTGCATATTGGCTCTGTATGAGTTATTATAAAGCGTCTGTTAATGACTTATTCTGCTTGACCATATTCTACTACTTTTTATTGAAGGCCATATTGATAAAAACATTTTTGTCAATAAATAATCAACGGTAGTGTCAAACCATTAGGAATGTTAGCTAGCTAGCTATTATCAATGTAAGCATTAGCTCGTGTTAGCAAAGTTAACGTTCGGTAGCTAGGGCTTGCGATGCCCCACCACTTGAGGGGTAGATGATTGGAACAATTGGTGTTGAGGCATGAATGCAGTGGAAGAGGGGAGGTGGAATGCCGCATTTGTTGACTGAATGTTATCAGTAAAACGTTTTACTGAGCATTTTCCCTCAATAACCTCAATAATGCATCAGCAAAACCTGTGTGAGTTAATAAGGGTTAAATCAAGAGTGCATTGTAATAATAACAAACTTTATATATCTAGCACTGTTCAAATCAGAGTTTACAAAGTGCTTTCGACAATCATGCGAAAGCAGGAAACTCAGTCAAGCCAAACACAAGAAAGTCTATTCTGAGCCGAGTTAAAACAAGAAGGCAGAACACAAAATGTAAAAACACAAAAAGTCTAACTGAGTTGTTACAAGTTAAATGAATAAAAGTAATATAACAGGCAAAATCACAGAAAAAGAACAGAGCGAGGAGAAAGAGAAGAATCACTAAATGAATAAAATAGAAATAGATTAATTAAAAAAAAGTGAATGCAAAAATGTTTTACTTAGTTTGCTCCTTAGTTATGAGAAAGACCTCACTTTAGAATGAAGAACGTTGGTTATTGGAGACTATTAACAGTTTTGTGTTGTGTTACGTAAGGGATAATGCCCGACGAGGTGTCCATAAACAGAAGTTAATGGACACCTCGAAGGGCATTATCCCGCTTATACCATGGTCACTTGCCAAAGAAAAGATTCGGACCATTAATTTACATTTTCATGCGTTTTACACTCAAAATATAAAGTTTTTCACAAGCCATAACTTAGTTTCCCTGGTAACGCCTGAGGGTTTGACTAATACCTGGAACAATCATTACTCTCCCGTAAGATTCTTATGCAACGGAAGCGTTGTTCACTCCTCCAGTAAATAGGACGGACCATAGATACGACTTGGCAACTGGAGATATTCTAGTCCGCTCAGCGATGAGCCAGAAAGCTAACGCTATGCTAGCAGGATTCAAAGTCAATAACATTGCATACAGTTGACAAACAGTAAATATAATTTGACAGTATGCTAGCTAACACGATTAGCTAACTAACCAGTCATGTCATTGTCCCCAAATCAATAGCAAGATTTTCACGAACAAATGACCGGCCGTGTGTAACGTTACTGTGGCCGCAGCCTGAAGTAGAGAGTTGAACAGCGTATTCGCGTAGCAGTTAGTTTAGAGGGGAAGTGAACTTTCTGCAGCTTGTGTGTTACAGTCGCCACCCTGTGGCGCTCAGAGGATAAGACACTGAAGGACTGACGGACTGCACTCAGTGCTGGAAATAACATATTAAGATTTGATACGCCAGCTAGCGCATTAATTTACAGCGGTGAACAGTCAATTTGACTGGAACTACTTAGTAGATGTCCATATATCAGGGGTTAATGGACACCCTGCAGCCAATCAGAATCGAGTATTCCCCCAGACCATGGTATAAATAAGAGTATACTGGCATGCTGAGCGGAGCAAGATTTCGATTCATGCAAAAGCTTCCTTTGTTACTGTCAGTTAGCAGTTATTAGGAGGTTATCAGGGAAAGCTCTCAATCAATGACCTTGTAGTTATAGAATACGGAGAATACGCAGAATAAGTTGTTAAGTATTAAAGTGCTGTACAATGACCGTCAACAGCCAGTGTGCTAGAAATATGTGTGCTAGTAAGCAACTTGTTAATGATTCATGTGTCTTCCCCAGTAGAAAGGGCTGTGGTTGTTTGTTCTTTGAAAACGAGAATCAGCTGTCAGGTGGGCAGTGTTCAGTTCAGCCTTTTCTCACCAATTTTTCTCCTCAAAGCGGCAATCGACACGGTGCTCTGCAAGTAGAATGAACGCGGTCGAGGTGAGCGTTAAGGTCGCGAGACAGACAGAATGACAGATTTGCATACTTTGTTTGACGGCTACTTCTGTGCGGTTCCTCGGCTCTCTGCCGGTCAGCGCCGGGAGGACTGAGAAAGTAACGGGCTACAGAGAGCAGAAATAAGATATGAGAGGGGTCAGAGAGATGAAGACAATAAGGGAGAGGAGAGACTCGGCGAGTAGGAGATGAACTGACAATGAATGTACTTTTATTTTTTACAGGTTGGAGGACACGCGCACACATAGCTAGAGGCAGTTCATCAAGTGCCTGTCAGTTCTCTCTCCCTCCGTCTTCTTCTGTTTTAAGAGGGGAGTCTTGTCAGGGTCAGGTGTGGAGATAACCCAACTTGGACTAAAAAACATCCACCACCGCCGCTCCACTGAACTCAGAACTTTTTTAGTTGCTGCTCCCAGTTGTAGCTGAGCTGCACCGTCAGATCTATTTGCAAAGACTGAGGTGAAAATGCGGTTTATGATGCCTTCACGACGGGATGATTCGGAGACTTTGTGTATCCTTTTTTCATTTTTTTTTGCCCTGTGTTGCTGTTTATATGCATGCGTGTGTTTGCATAAACACGTCCGACAAACACATGGAAGACAGCTGCTACACACATCTATTATTCCACAAACAAATGAATTGGAAGTGCCAGTTTTCTGTCACTCATTAGGCGCTAATCATTGGCAAATCCACTTGCCTTCCAGCGAGTACATCTTACTGTATCCCCCTGTCAGCTTCTCTTTTTTTTCCCCCTCTCATGACACCCAGCTTTTTTTTTGTGTGTGTGTGTGTTTTTCTTTTTTTTTTTTTTCTGACTGGCGAGTCACGCAAAAGCTTCCAGCCCCCCCACCCCCCCTGCCGAGCCACATGACAAAAAAACTCTTGGGGAGATCATTTCATCTTACTCTTGATTGCCAGATAATTATCAGTTAATTATTTAGAGCCTTAAATTAATTTGCTAAAAATAGTCTCTGTGCCTCTGTGTTGCCATTGGAGACGGCTCCATTATTCCTTCCTCCCCAGCCTGCATCTCTCCTTCTCTAGCCGGCTTTGACAGCTACTACTGCCACTCATGTTTGACTGTAATCTAATAAAGTAGGACATTGTCCTTTTGTATTTAAAGCAACCCAATTTAGGTCTAATGCTTCAACGCTGTTTGTTTGGATTGCTCTGCCTTGTGTTCGCCCGTGCCTTTCTCTGCCAGTTGTGAGCTGGCTGCAATTTACAACATGTCAGTCACGGAGCGCTGCGGTCCAACACCAGTGAACTGAGCTTATGATTGCAGATGGAAGAGTTGAGAGTGAATTCAGCCAGCACAGATGATGCACTTTTCACGAGTGTGATGAGTATCATCGGAGTAAAACGTGTTAATATTCGTACTCATGATAAAGAATCCTCATCGGGTAGCTGACTGAAGTTTATCCGTTCAAGTTTATAAAAAACAATGTACACAACGATTCCACACATGGTTCTCTGAGCCTTTTGATCAGAAGCATTAATCTGAAGTTTAATTCTGAGGCGGTTCTGCAAATAGTTTTCTAATAAATAATAAATTGAGCAACTTTTGATCAACCCGTATCAATGTCAGGCATAAAATAAGTACTCTCAGATATCGCTACCCACTTCCAGTTAAAGCTCGGCCCGATTATACAGATTCAACTGCAGACGGTTTGCTCGGCTGAACAAGTGTACTGTTTTTTTTTACAACCCTGTTTCCAAAAAGGTCAGGAAGTTGTGTATAATGTAAATTCAGACGGACTGCGATCATTTGCAAACAAACTGTGTTTCTGAACATCGCTCCATACTCGCTTGTGATGGACTGAGCCAATCATGGATGCCCCTTTCGTAACGCAGCCATGGTGCCGTCACCTGTTAACAATGGACCTGTTCACCTGTGGAACGTTCCAAACGGGAGTTTTTGGAACTCAACTTGTTTTTTACAACTCCCCCAGTCTTTCGGAACATGTTGCTGTCAGCATATATAAGCATACATGTGCAACAATCGCTGAAGTTGATGATGTGAAACATATATCACATATCTTTTCTTTATCCATGTGTTGCAGAGCACACACATTCCAAACTGTTTTGGAACTGGTGCTGTTTAAGTCCAGATATATAAGGCAAACTTTGTTTAGTAACATCCACTCTCCTCTGCCCGCGAGTGGTTTTTGTCCAGCGATAACTTTACCTGTGCTCTACAACACTCTTTAGTGGATAGCATCTTCTTTTTTACTTCTAACTCCACTCTTTGGACACTTCATTAGGCTGAAAGTGTTCTGAACAAAGAAATGTGCTGTAAGTGGTCTTATAATGGGATTCATTGGCTTAAAGAATCGAAATTTACCCCTTCTTTTTTTTTTTTTCCCTTGCCTCGCTCACACACACACACACACACACGAGCGTGCGCTGACACACACAAACACACACGCACTGAACCAGGGGCCAAACAGTCTGACCTGCTGAATGGGTTTGTGCTGTGGTAATGATAAGGCTATTGAATGGAGCTGTACTCTGTCACGCTAGCTGCTGGGCCAGTGGTCGCACTGAAGGAATCGGATCAATATGGTCTCTCTCTCCCTCTTTCTCCCTCCCTGTCCCTCTCTCTGCGTCTCCGTGTCTGTCTCTTTTCCAGCCCGTCTTTTATCAATCCCTCCGCCGTTCTTTCTTCATCTCAGCCTTTTTAGCACTGTGGCGCAATTACGTAAATCTTCGCAAATCCAACGTGAATCTTCGCTGCTGCTGTTTTGTGCGGGGAATTGAGAGCTCTCAGTGTCGGTAAATCAGAGCCGCTGCCCTAAACGGCCTTTCCTTTAGCACAAAGGTTGATTATCATCATTTAAATAAATAAGTGAAATAATGGCGATATCGATTTTCATTTCATTTGAGCGTTTTTTAATGATCTGTGCATGAAAACACGCTAGCCGACCACCTAGATGTCGGATTACTTTCGTTTTCTCACACTCACATATCCGATTGATTTGAATAAATCAGTCTTTTGTTGAGGATGGTGGAAATAATATTCTCCGTATCTAGCTGCGAACCCTTGCCCCCTCATGCCCGTATTAGAACAACGCTTGATTTGATTGTTTGTCGAGTTATTTACAGCATGCCAATGCAATTTACATAATATCAAGAAATACAAGTATAGTCTGCATTCTGTTCCATTGAGCAGCGCTGTGGACTGCAACAGTCCAGCATGGAGGTTTGAGATTCCACCGGCGTTGAGAACATCCCCCGGCAGTCTGGAGGCTCACATCAAAGGCAGCCCAACATGATGTCCATTTGCAAAACCGCACTGACTGTCTTGATTACCAGGCTGTTCAGAAGGCATGCGTTAAGTGGCCACCTAAGAGCTCCCATTTCCAGCTTTATGCACGGTGATCACACGAAGAAGATGTAATCTGGACATGGTGCGCGCAAACCCGGGTCAAATAGCACTTAAATAATTCCCAGGCATTCGTTGAAAGCTTGCCCCGGAGTGGCAGATTGTAAGGAAAATGTTTACCGCGTTACGATAATTCGGGCATTTGTGATTCGTCAGTCATGGAGAAGTACTTTGCTCTAATCTGTTTCTCGAAGCATTTTCTAAGGATTGTTTTACTCTTCTTGAAACCCAAACCGAGAGTGGAATGAAAAGCTGTAGTCGTGAGCCTTATTTTAAGATTGTATGTGTAATGTTTCGGCTTTACCACATTTTAATGACGAGTGAATGTAAGAAAGAACAGCTCCGACGCAGGCGTTGGAAAAAAAAAACCCAAAAGCAGCAGGTTAGTGCCATGTTTGTGTTTGTTTTTATATCCTGAATGGCGTTTTATGTTCATCCTGCCCTCAACACCATAAACTCAATCCAATGTGAGCTGACAACTGATAAAAAAAAAACAAAAAAAAAAACTCAAATACATTTAGGGCAGCAACAGAAAGACAATGTCCTGATTGACGATTAACTCAAAATCTGCACAGAACGTTCAACGCATTTCCACTTTAACATCTCACCAAGTACGGCCATAATACACCTACAGTATTTATGATCTGGTGGGAAACAGGAAGGGCAATGAGTGTGCATGTCCGTGTGAGAGTGAGTTTGCAAACCCCTTTGTCGGAGGCAGATAAGGACGGTTAAAACAAAGAGACAGAAACACAGCACGAAACATAAAAAGTGTGGACCGGCAATTGTGATTCATCACTGTCACCATTGCGTAGAGCAACATAGACATGGCATGTGCAGGGAAACGAGTCTATACTGTGCGTCCCACACAGTCTTTGTACTCCCTCAGCAAGCAAAGCCAGACAAGTCTTTTAAATTGATCCTACTGCAAAAGAAATATCCAACTTTCCTCCGCTATAGGAGGACAGCAGCGTGATGTGTTTGTATTTTCATATATTATCTAGGAATGAGACAAGCCAGGTCAGAAAAGTAGGGCAATGTAAATGAGACACAATGCAGCGTCAACAGCCTGAATTGTGTCTGGCGTTAAAGCTGGCAGTGTTGATAAAGCTGTACTGTATATTACAGGGAGGCATGATATGGATTTTTTTTTTTTGTCAGCCAATATATGGCTGACAATTATATATCATTTTTTTATCTTTAAAATAAGTTCCTCGTCTGTGTTTTTTTATGTACGCCTGAGGATAGGAAAGGCTAAGATGTCGTGTGAAAGGGTGGATTAATCCAGAAGATTTGTGGAACACATATTGCGTAATAATCGAGTCGTCCTTCTCAGAAAGTTGGGGATGCGTCGGCAGCTACGGCAACATGTTTGGCTCTCAAATCTACATCGTATGGCCCGGCCATCTTCTTCCTCCTCCTCCTCCTTATTCTATTTCTACTTATTCTACTACTTCTACTTCTACTTCTGCTTCTACTTCTACTTCTTGGTGGATTGCAAACCAACTTTTGATATACAAACCTACCGTTAAGTTCAGTGAAAGCATTTTGGCTTAAAGAAGACGACTATGCTAATTTCCAGGTCAATAATTTTATTTTGGGTTACTACTAGACCGGGTTCACAGACAGGAGCAGTGTATACTTTGGCAGAGAGGAGCTCACGTTGGCGCAGCTCTGAGCTTTTTAACTTTCAAGGCCTTTTACATGCACATGAACCCATATAACATACTGAAATGAAGAAGCATTAGTGGATAAAGAGCCAGTAATATAGATTTCCCTAATATGATGCCAGTATTTTATCGGTGTATCATGCAGCCTTTGTATGTTCTTTCAGTATTCAAAGGTGTGCAGTTAATGCGTCTAAACACGACTTAACACATCAATTAAAAGCACGTTTGACTGTGAGAGGAAAATATTAAATGTATTCTCCTACCACATTCAATCAGCTCTCCTTGTGCTGATGGAGAGGGGGGTAGTTGGATTCATTGAAGACCAAATCGATGAATGCACAACACCGGGTTACACCAGCATCAAAGATTAATTATTAAAGATTTTCCGAATAATACATCTCAGAACATGTACTTATCTGCACTCCACAGTGTATAAAACAGCCATCCAATTAGATTCTCATTGGATGTTAAGCTGTGCAACATTGTTTACAAGCTTGCACCTGTCTGTGAAATGACAGCCGCGAGTTTCCGCCTGTGTTTTATTTATTTATTTATTTTTTTTTGCACATACTTGTCTCTTCAAGGGGCATCTCGCGAGCCATTGTAACGCTGAGGCACGGATTGATGTTTTTACCGATTAGATCAGCGTCGGGGGGGGAAGCAAAAGACTTGACCTTTCACAGTTTGACAAGTATGAACATTGTAAACACAGTGGATTTGCACTGTCATGTTTCCACTCTGTGAAAAATTACGCAGAGACGCGCCGGCCTCGGGGCGTCGATGTGGCATGTGAGCGCTTTGGATGAGGATGAAGGGATGACAGCAACCATAAAAGGTTATCGAAAAAAGCAAAAAAACGCGTGTGTGTTTGCATGCGTGTCAGTAATCTTAATGGGGACATGTTGTGTTCACATACACTCACTCACCAGCACCATTATAGTGGACACCAAATCATTTTTTTTTTTCTTTTTCCCAGCACTCTCTCCCCTTTTTTTAATAGCCTATCCATGATTCAACAGGTCATTCCCTTGGACCTAATCCCCTCATATCTAATTTATACGGTCTCTTTTCTTTTATCAGATGTAGTCATTACACCCACCAGTCCCGCCCCTCGTCGGGTTGTTCCAACACCAGCTGGGCGCTGTAAGTGGAGGGCTTTGAATGCTTAAGCAGACGCAACCTTCCTTCGCTACACGTATAAATATTTCAGACACAGACGGGCAGAATAAATTGACAGTAAAATTGACTTAAAACCCGGCCTTTAATTTCAAGAGAAAAAGGATGTAGGAGCTGTAGGGGAGATGATGGAGAGGAGTGCTGGGGGAGAAAAGGTTATGACCCCCGTGTCAAGTGGCAGTATAATTCACAGAGGCTGTGATGTGTGAAAAAGCAGCCCTCACAGTCATTAAATATATATGTATATGCTGTCTGTGTGTTTCAATAAGACTGATGCGCAATATTCACATTGTAAATATGTATGTATATATAAAAGATATAGTTAAAATGTATGTAACGTACGACAGGTCTTTAAGATTCTGACTGCAAAGCGACTTGAGGAAGAGTCGGAGCTTTTAGTGAGACGCTGAGAACATTGAAGGTGAAGAGGTGAAGGCAGAGTCTGATCACTGCAGCAGCACGCTGAAGTATTACATTAATTACATTTTGTGAAGGGGAGGGAGATGGCATCGAATAATCACCACCCTGTTGGCACCTTCTGTAATCCAACAGAGAGACAGAGGGAGAGGCGAGGGGGAAAGAGTGTGTGTGTGTGTGTGTGTGTGTGTGTGTGTGTGTGTGTGTGTGTGTGTGTGTGTGTGTGTGTGTGTGCGTGCGAGCGCGCACAGTGACAAAGACGGATCAACGGGATAGAGTTTTGCGATGGCACACCGTTGATTTTCATCCAAGGTGTTGTTTTGATTACTTTGGACAAAGTCCAGCAATTTTCAGAGAGCATTGTTTCACCAAGGCATTCAGTTTGGTAGAGATTTAATTATTTGCACCATGTGAAATGAACCTGACTCGAATGCTTTATTCTTGCGCACAACAAACAGGCTCCCATTTCACATGAGCTGAGATTTGAGGAAGCCTAAAAAACCCATTCTCTCTTGTTCTCTTAAGTATTTTGTCTTTTTTTTTTTTGTATCCAGGGAGATGTTTAATCACTTAGAAAATTAAGGTTGGCTGTATTTTGCAAAGACATTTGACAGCTATTGCGTCTGTAAGGGATGATCCTGCAGTTTCCCTCATTGAGCACGGCTGCCGCAGGACTCTGGACACAAAACAATGTTGGCCAGTCTATTGGTCAGTCAGTGTGTCTGCCCACTTTCATCCGGAATGAAATATCTCAACAAATATTGGATGGATGGCAATGAAAGTCGATGCAGCCATTCATGTTTTCCACCAAACATTCATGGTTCCAAGGCGGTCAGTTCTAAAGACTTGGTGGTTCCCTGTCACTTCCTGGAGCCCCAAAATGAGGTTGACAATTTTGGATTTGAGTGAATTGTTTTGTGAACTAGTGGGTGATTGACTTTTTATTAATCTAATTTGCAAAAATCAACCTGTTAACATTTCCATTGTGAGAATATTAAGTTGCTAACATGACTATTTAGCTACACTTTAGGTTTTGGGGTTTTTTTTGCGCTGTTAGCATACAGTAGGTGATAGACTTTTGTTTCCCATCAATCGATAGTTTAACTGTGTGTGTGTGTGTGTGTGTGTGTGGTCATTTCTTATTTCACTATCGTAACTCCTTTACTCAGAAACTATCTTGTCTGCTCTACTTGCTGTGCCTTTAGTTCACTTTCAGTGTGGCAGTGTTTCCTGCACAATGCAACAATGTCCAATGTAAACATGTGTGATGCAACTTTTCACTTTTGTTGTAGTGCTAGCTAGTCAGTGTGTTCAAGGGCGCAGGATTCAAAGAGTTAGTAGTTCAGTACCCTAAGCCCATGTACGTTACGACATCAAGAGACACTGTAGCTAAACACATGGAAAAGCACTTTGCGCTTAAAGTCAAGGACAGACTAGTCTTTCCTCAGGTAACTGATTTTCATTTGGTCGCCCATTGCTGTAACTTCCAAGAGAGTGCCAGAGACGGAGGAAGGAATGGTGAACAACACTGAACATTCCTGCCTGAGTCATGAAGATAACATTTCAGCTGGCAGTGTTGGTTGCTTACCAGTGATGACTGCATCTCCCACGATCTCACGCTACTTGCGTATTTTCTTGTGTTTTGACTGAGATGCCATTTATGAACATTTATCATAAATTCTCCGTAAACGAAATCAAAGCCTTCCGTTCAGTACATTCAGATACGTGTCAGTGATTTGGAACTGTACACATATAGTATACTGCCTCTTTTAAAATTTTGGCAACGCCTCCCTTCTTCCAGCGCTCCATCTCACCCCCCCCCCCCCCCCCCCCCCCCCCCCCGCGCAACCCTCCGTCCACCTCAGCACGAGGTCACATCCCAATTTCCCAGAACTGGCTGCTCTGCTAATTCCCTCTGAGAGCCCCGGTGTCCGTGCCATGGCCCAAACTCAGGACGCTGTCAGCCTCTTTCCCGCTCGCCCTGCAGACCTACCTCTGCCTGTATCACTACACACAACAGAACAGTCCTGTCGTCCTCACTTAGGAACGTGGCTTACTGTGTGGAGAAGAATACCATAGTGTTGGCCAACAGTGGAAAAGATCACTGTTGACTCAGCAACACAGTTTTAATGAAGCTTTGCATTTGTCCTCACTTAGTCTCCTTTATCATTCTATCTGTATGGAGTTGAGAAAAAGTGATGCTAGCAAAAAAAACTTTTTAAATAAAAGAAAACAAACTTTTAAAGTAAAAAATAAAAAGATTTAAATAAAAGAAGAAGGCGGCCAACACAAAGAATTTTAGATTTTATTATAAAAAAAAAGTCAAATAAGAGCTGTTGCATTCATACATACATAGATTTGAGTTGCTAGAATTACTTTGTATATCCAATATTCTGTGTTCTCTCGCTGTCTCACTCGGTGCCCTGCCACTGCACTCCATTCCTTCATCCCTCTCTCATCCCGCTCTCGCTCTCAACATGATGGGTTGTGTCCAGTCAGTGGGCAGCTTTGGTGTAATTTGGCCCACAGGGGCTGTTGGCAGGAGGTGTGGGGATAAAGGGAGCAGGGATGGTGGGGTTTGGAGAAAAGCAGGCTTAGTGTGGGGCCTTGGATGGAGGGGCCAGCATGCACGGGAAAAAAGCATTAAATAAACATTAATGCAACTAGGTTACAGGAGATTTATTAAGGAGGCTTTTCGGGCCCCCACTGTAGGGTTTTATGCAGCACTTTAATAACTCTCTCATGCACACAGGTAAACAAACCAGGTAATTTATTGCCATCCTCATAGGTGGCCATTGTGAAGACTGTTTTAACTCTGTTTTTTGGCTCATAAATGGATTTCTCTCCTCTTTCTCTGGGTTTTTTTTATCGTGGAATTGAATGGAGTCTTGCTACAAAAAAGCTTCTTCTGCTCCTTTTTTTTTTATTTTTTCATTTTGCACATCTAGGGTAAGTCTGACTTGGATATGATTTTGATGTCACTTTGTGGTGTTAAAAATGAGCGCCCTTAATCGCAGCTTACTGATGTTAAATGTACCCTCTCTGGCACGTCAAACACACAGATAAAAAGTGACTGATTAAACACAGTAATGAGGACACTGTGGCAGGACAAAGAACTAATTCTAGATTTTTACAAGGACAGGCTGGGTTTTGGCAACAACAGGAGATTTGAGAGAGAGAGAGAATTACAAAAACATGAACTGGCAGAGCGCTGCCATTGACATCACATTTCACATCTGACATTGTCTTTGTAAATCAGCACTGTCAGATATGACGCTGTCAGAAACTGGAGTTGTGTGAGCCAAGCCTTAGTGTGATATGTTCAGTGAACTAAAATTGTTTATCCGAGCACTGTGACAGCTTCAGTTACTGAGTGTGTTTACGTGCCCTCTAGTATCCCGATGATGATCCCGTTTTTTTTTTTTGGAGTCTTCTGTTTATGTTTGGCACCTGTAAAAACGTCATCTCCTGGTTTCAGAAATCTGGATAAGTCCTCATCCCAGTTTTGAGACAACTGGATATGCCACCTGGAGTACTTCAGTGGAGACCAGGATGATGTGGCATGTAATGAAATGTGTGTTTGTGAGCGCACAGAGCAGCAGTCGAGACGGTGAGAGATCAAGACACACCTGCGGCTAGATGATCACAAACCCGGTTAGCGTTATGATCATGTATACGGGGGCTTGATTAAAAACACCTTTTTTTCACGTTCCAAGTAAACACCATAACCAAAAATGATCAAAAATCGGGTAGCTCTTAAAAAATACAGTATACTGACGTCCACTTAAACGCACTCCTTGAAATCTTACTGTACACCAAAGAATCTTTGTCGGTCTGCATGTATCTCGGGAACCATTCCTCCGATCTACTTCACATTTGGCTGGTTGCCATCTGGGGCACTCGACACACTGAATGTTAATAAATGTTGAGTAAACAGCGAACACCGCTCTGTGCCCGAATGGTGACGTGGCTTCAGTTCTCTGTCTTCGTGGTTCTACAGACTAAAGCGCTCTGACGTGACCTCATGGGGAAGCAGACGTAAACAAATTAGAGGTTAGCTTGGTGTATCGAGGAAAGACAAAAGCAGGAGGTTAAGTATGATGAGCGGGGTGACACGGTCAACGCGTGTTTTCTATTTTTTTCAGTGAGACGTGGAGCTGAGATTTTACGTTTCTGTCCACAGTAGTATGCTAGCAAACGTTAGCCTCGAGGGCTACAGTGTTTGCCGTTGCTTGGCAGCACCATCGGCTGCTCTGGGATGCTTGTGTCGTAGGTTTTCGGGGTCCAGCTCAGAAAGTACGGATACACTGATCCAGATTTTGAACTGTAAATATCAAACCTGTTTGATATGAGCAGTTCCGGAGGCTTAAGACTGGATCTCTTCACTCTTCACATTACCAGATAACCTGTGCCAAACAGTGTGTGTGCTGAACAGCTACTGCAGTAGTACTTAAAAAAAAAAGCCATTCCTGTGCAGAAGTTAAAGGAAGACAAGGCGCAGAACTATAAAATGCCTGTATTTGCAAAATTAAGTGTTCTAATCTGGTCATTAGCATAAAATCCAGTAAGCACTCCACAGATATCTTTTTGTAGCATCCGCGCTTGCAACATTAAGCCCTGCAGCCTTGGTGCAATTGTCTTTCTCTGCGTTGGTGAGGTTCAGCGCACAGGAAGTGCAGGCGGTAGCACATCTCCGAGGACGGCTAGAGGAGAAGAGCAGAGACTGACAAACAGAGTCGGGGCGACCAAAGGCTGCACGATGCTTTACCTTGAGACCCATCGCCTCTGCTCCCTGCTCTGCTTCAAGCCCGAGCGACGTGAATAACAGACACGGCTCAGACAGCAGACTTGTGAAAGTTCACTCCGAGTAGGAGAGAGAGAAACAGGAGTTCTTGTTTGAGTGAGAGAATTTAATGGAGAGAATATCAAGGGGAAATGTAGAAAGAGAATAATAAAGGGGAATGTGTTGAAAGAAAGAGAACGTGGTAGACAGGAAGAAAGGAGAAAGAAGTAGAAAAAAAGAGGATTTATCTTTGGAGAAGGAGAGACAATAAAGACTACAATAACTGTGAGAAAGGAAGGGAAAGAAAAGAATAACGGACAGTCTGACAGAGAGACAGAACATGGGTGTGTGAGTGTGTGCTCACGACTATATATATATATATATACGTGTGTGTGGGGGTTTGGGTGTGTTCTTCCTGTTCGTTCTGCGTCTGCATGTGTGTTTGATGAAGGCTCTACCGTACCGGTTGTGTTGCTGCAGGATAATGTGTGTCAGGCTCCATCAATATGACACGTCTTTGATGTGGAAATACAAGGAGCAAAAGCCCAGCCAGCCTCAGTCCGGTCCCCAGCGGGACACATCTACCACTGTGCATGTGCATACATGTGTGTTTGAGTGTGTGTGACTGGGAGAGAATGAGAGAGAGAGAGACAGAGAGCGAGATGGGGAGAAACAGAAAATACAGAGAGCCACAAGCCACAACAAGCACCGAAAGTAACCACTGCCTCAATGTTTTTTAACTACCCGTCTACGAGGGAGGCAACAGTTTGTGGCCCGAACATTTCCTGCGCTAAAGGCACCGCGGACTCTGCTGCTAAGCGGAAACAATATTGCGCCTAAGTGCCGATAATGAGTAGAAAAATAACATGTCTTTTCACTACTAGATTGACGAGTTGATATTTGGCTTGCCGCTTTTTTTTTTTTTTGGCATGAACCTGTTGATGATCCTTGTGCCCATTGTTCGGTTCAGTGTTATGAATATGGATGCTTTTCATGATTTCACAATTATCTCTTTATCCTTTGGAGTCCGTTTTTCCATTCTGACCAATTAGGCATTGTTGCAAGGGTGCATTTCAAATGAAGCTCAGTCTAGCACTCAGAACCGGCTGCGATCGTGTTTTTTTTTGGGGGGGGGGGCGAGGCACTGAAGTTCTCTTTCACTAATAAATGACACTGCACCATATGGCGTTGTTCATGGCAGATTGGTCCCCAGAAAGGGATTTTTTTTTTTTTTTTTATATATATCTGTACAGGGATCATTTTGAGACGTTGAGATTTTCGAGACACAAATACTGTACAGCTCTGTCTGGAGTTTGGACGTTTGAAAAGATATCTTTCTTTGGCTAACTTTTACTTTTACATCCATCCGCCGGCCCCCCGAGTCTTCGCACACAAGTGCAGTGAGGGGGAGGCGGACAAAAAAGAAGAGATAAAGGCAGCCTGACAGAAGCAAGGGGGGGATAAATCAGGTCCAGGCAGAGGAGGAGATAGAGACAGGGAAGAGGAAAGACAGAAAGATGAGTCCATCCATCGAGCCCTCGTGTGTGGGCTCGCTGCTAACCTGGACTGCGCCATCGCTGCTGCGTTTTGGTAAACACTAGCTTCCAGGGAGGAAATCCAACCAGCCTACCCTTTTCAGTGCTTTTATTCCCCCCCCCCCCCGCCCTCCACCAGCGACATGAAAAGGCCCTTCACACACATGCACTGCGTATGTACAGAAAGAGCGCAGATACATCACTCACATGCACTCACATGTGAATGTTTTATTTATATACACATGTGGAACAACAGTGCGCGTTCATAACGTGCATAGGGACACAGAGAAATCCCCGGACCTCAACATGGAAGTCCAACAAGATGACAGAACAAACACACAGGACACAAACGGCATTGTGGAAGAAAAAAAAACAGCGGCGTTCACACGATCGCTCGCAAAGAACATCTTGATTGAACTGTTTAGCCCTCGACAGTCGCAGACCACCAGCCTGTGTATGTTGCCAAGGCGACTGCTTATGGGCACTAATTGCTTATAACTGTACTGATGACGCAGAGAGCAAGAAGCTGCAGCCTTAGCAGTTCGCAAAATCATGTCGAGGCAAAGTACAATTTGGATCAGACCTCTCTGTGTCGCAGCACCAAGTTAGTTATTAATTTAACACGGGGAACACATCAGAATAAGATGCACAGATCAGACACAATTAATTAGAAGAATACATTTGTGTTCATCCTGATTTATGGTTATTATTAAAAACATTATGTCATGTCTGGCTGTACGAATCCCTCCACTGAACAGCCATTCAGAATTACACACATGGAACCACAGATACTAAATGGAAAAATTGCATTTACATACATTTGCACAGAAGTAAAATATTATGTATTTAAAAGGGTATAAGTGCATTTACTGTGTATTGAAAAGGCGCCTAAGTGTGCATGAGTCCAAAACACAGACATTAGCTGAGTTTCCATCAGCTTGCTTTTGCATGCAAGTAAAAGAATAGATAAGATTGATGAAAACAGCAAACTTTCAATTTCAATTTTTGCTCACTTGAGTTGTTTCTTTGCCTTTATGCACTTAATTGCCGATGAATAGTAAATGGCCAAGGCGAAAAGTTTGGATTCTTATTCTTCATTTTCGCTGGGGATCATTGTCGGCTGGCAAACAGCTAATTTTGTTTTGATTTATGATTTGCTACTTCTATTTTCTTGTAGTCTGTTTATTCCAGCCATGCATAACTAACCTGCACTGCCAGCTTCTGGTACAACGACTCGCTGCATAGCCTAGTTGATCCACACCGGTCGATTTTTCTGTGTTTCTTTTTTGGGGGAGATTTCAAAAGTTTGCCTACAGTTTGCTCTGACAGTAAGATTGGAACATGTATTTTTAAACTAGAGGAAATATATTGTTTTCTGTTCTTGGTCTGGCTATTTTTTAAGAAGTAAGTTTTTCCTGTGCAATAAGGAATTGTTAGTGAAACAATTACAGGTGTGTTCCCTTTGTTTTTGTCCTGAGCTAAAGTGGTAGCAAATCCAGTCAAAGCTTCAACTTGTTT
The DNA here is from genome assembly GCF_900880675.1 of Sparus aurata. Classification (NCBI taxonomy): domain Eukaryota; kingdom Metazoa; phylum Chordata; class Actinopteri; order Spariformes; family Sparidae; genus Sparus; species Sparus aurata. Next base: position 31,027,855 of record NC_044204.1, on the reverse strand, counting down.
TTTTTTAATCTTTCTGATCCTCTGGCTGCTCAAGTTTGTTGCTCTGTTGAACATACTTTAAGCAAGTCGGCACGTCTCCGGATCTCAGAAATGACTGGTATTACAGTGTTATCATAACCAATAGAACTGATGGACAGAGCTATTGGAATAAAACCAAAGTTGTTTTAATGTAATTCCACATTATAGTGATTATCTTTGAGCCATTCCGGATATTATGGCTATAAAAACTACAGCCTCTAAAAAAAGGATGATCAAAATGATTGAAGACACAGCAGGTGGACGCCGGTGCCGATGCACTGAGACAGCTGCTGGTGGCGCTTACACCGTCGGATCTTTTCCTCCTCGTCTTTGTCTGCAGGCATGCAAACAAGTTGTACAATGCGTGCGTCCCGCGTGGAGTCGCATCCTCCTCATCCCCACCCAGCGCATGTGAGTCTCGGGGAGTGTCCAGGCGCAGTCTCCATGAGGTCAGTGGCTGCTGCGATAATGCTTAACTGATGCCGGCTGTCAATAGCCATTCACCAGGAGAAAAGTGCTCCGCCTGTTCAGTAAATTACACAGTGCAACGTGAGCTGTGAGGTTCAAAACAACCTGACCCCACTGTTGTTGGGAGAAACAATAGAACAATGACTGCAATCAGCTTTTCCAGCAACCATCTGTGTCATGCCGCTGACTACAAAACACCTTTCCATTACTCCGGGGCTGCAGCTATTAGCTCACCGTGCCATCGACTCCAAAGTGAGTTGGAGAGGTTATTGTAATGGCACATTATATTGTCTCTGACCCTTCTTCATCCAGTGTTTTGTTTTGCCGACCTTGACCGAGGTGGGCTTTTTGAACGCTATGAAGCTACTGAAGTGATCATTTCTCACAGTGCCCTGTTTTTTTTTTCCCCACAGGTGAACATATTTGCGAGGTGTCATAATGGTGCTCATTACAGTAGCTTCTAAATATGTTTTATCCATCCATGTGTGAGACATGTTTTTCAAAATGTTTCCCTTAACCCCTTCCTTCTCACGGCTTCTGCAAGCATGCCCGGGAGCAGTACGAAAAACTGTCCACGATGCACAAGAACATGCAAAAGCTCTACGAGAGCATCGGCAGCTACTTCTCCTTTGACCCCCAAGTAGTCAGCGTGGAGGATTTTTTCGGAGAACTGGCCAACTTCCGCATCCTCTTCATGGTGAGTATAGAGTTTATGCCGCTGTGTGCATGTACATGAAGAGTCTCGTCTTTACTGTTTCTTCAAAGTAGACACATATACACACACACACACACGCACGCACAGGGACTGACAGAAGCCACCACCCACACATGCACACACACTGCACACACTTTCGCTCGCTCACACACATCGGGTGTTCAAAGACACCCAATGTGTTACGAAACAAGAACAGAAGTTATGTGTTAATCACGCGCGCGTTTTCATCAAACTTTCAGTGCGTTCTGCTCGGTGGTGAGAGCGAGCGCAAACATTATAGCGTTACAATCACAGGTTTTAACTAAACCCCCCATCGACTCGTAAAAAAGAAAAAAAGAATGCCCTTAGCTTTCAAACTCCACACCTCCAGTTCTTAACTCTGGCTGGCTGTAAAAAAAGAATACCAAAAAAAAAAAAACGTGGCCCCGAGGTGAGTTAACCCTGAAAATGTTGCTTTGACACTATCAGGGTTATTTTCCTCGCACAGTTAGGTAAGACACATTTTATTCAGCCATTCGGCCGCTAGTTTCAGTTCCGGGGGTGATCTTCACTTTTCCACATCATAAAAATGCCGGAAAGTTTTTAGGTTTGTTAGAGTGCAACATTTCCTCCTGGCCACTTATTTTGGTCTTTGTATTCCCTCGGTTGGCCCTGACACGCTTTCAATCTTTCTTTTAAGTTCTTGCACTGTTCCTCTGCAAAGAATGAAACCGAGCTCACCCGCTGTGCGATTTCCTTCCATATGTCATCTTTTAGTAGGTCATAATGCCACTGTGTCTGCCAGAGATGTTTCTTCCATTATCGCCGACATAACCTCCTTTTTTTTTTCCTTTTTTTTTTTTTTTTTGGTCAGGGAACTCTTCACTTTCATCAGCACCATCTTGGTCTCAGTAACACTAAGTCCCCCTATTTCATAATGTATGAATGGTATATCGATATGTTATAAGTTACCCTTCTTCTGGGTAAAAATGGTGCTCGAGAAGTGTTTTTTTTTTTTTTTAATTGGCGCTGTTACTCAAAGTATTTTGGGTCCAGTCAACATGCTGGTTCTGGCATGTGCTTTAAATCTCAAAAGATAGCATATGCAAATATATTCACAACATTTCCCAATTGAGACACTTTGTTTTTTCTTAAAACACATCCAGTGAATACGGTAAACGTGTTCATTATGTTATAGATTTTATGGACAGCAATTTCAGAAGGCTTTGCACTACAGCGGGGGGCAACCTTAAACACAAACAAACTTTTTTAACTCCCCAGACTCCCAAAGAAAATCACTCAATTTTGTGAGCTGTTGCGTTGGGAGAAACTTTATCAACTTTGTGAAACGCTGTCTATGTCAAATTCTCAGTTACGTGGGCCTTCTTGTGAATTTGGCATATGTTTACATTAAGTACCTTATTCCTTTGTGTAAAAAACCTCTGTGTGCATCTGATCACAAGTAGTCACTCTGTCTCTCCCTGCATCACACCCCTGGTTGCTGCATCCATGCCTACATACAGTACACTGTTCTGTAAATCCAAATGGGGCAACAGAAAATGAGTCATGGCATTTACCTGAGCACACAGCGTCAGACGCTTAAATCTGCAGAACCTAACTTATCTTTTTAAGACAGGATACTTGTGAACTTTTCCCTCTTTTATAAGTAGTGACTGGGGGCTGTGAGAAGAAGCCAAAGTTATAAAACAGATTAGAATATATTATATCAGAATATATTATTTGAAAGTAGAAATGCTGAGAATAGGGGAATGCGTAATGTCAGTGTCTTGCTGATAAAAGAGGCTCGGGCAAGCTTCTTAACCTGTTAAACGGGAGTTTCATTAGTTTGCGGCTGCGTGTGTGTGTGTGTGTGTGTGTGTGCATGCAATGTCACCGCGGGGCATTGCAGATCTTACTGGATTTTGTTGCCGTTAATGAGCCTAGAGAGGAGGTTAAGATTTTAAGACTTAATGAAAGAGCGCTTTACTTCCCACCTGAGAGTATGAAATAATTTTGTGTACGTCTGGAAAAAAAAAAAGTTTGTGTAGAATGTGTAATATTTCCTTCAGCTGAAATTAAAGTGCATTTTCAATGGACAAAAAGGAAGCTAAACACTCTATTCCGTATGTTGACCCTCACATTCTAATATGTTAAAAAGAAATATGTGTCCATCACAGAAGAAAGAGCATACGCGAGTGAGAAGAGTGAGAAGAGTGAGAGTAAAAAAATTAAAAATTCCTTCTGCCTCATGCTGGCGTTATGATTGCAGTGATAGCGGCAAATAAAGCACACAGGTCAAAGCAGATGAGTCGTTGAGGAGTTGAGTTCGAAATGAATGGCGGAGAAAACATCGCGGCAGAACAAAGCGAGCGTTTCTTTAATTCCCGGAAAAACACATCTTAAACCGTGTCAAGAGTCCTTGCTTTTTCCACCTTCTGCAGTCGATCCATCTTTCTTTTGCCCCCATCCTCCCCCCCCCCAAAAAAAAATCCCGGTGTCAGGACGATGACATGGTGTCCAGGAGGCACGCTCGCAGTCTTCACAATCCATTAACGTGAATGACAAAGTCTCCTTGTCTGAATCCTTCTCCCCCTCTCTACTCTGATCCCCATCTGAAACCGACTTTTCATTCCCGCTGATCAAAGTGCACCAGCACACAACGCAACGCTCCCCCAAGGATTCCAGAGTTGCATATCTCTAAAAGAGGCATCCACCCAAGAAAATAAATTATTCTCTCAAGCAAATAGCTGCGTATGAATATTTTATTACTGATTTAAACTTTCCTGCTATGGATAAGGGGGAGGAGAGTGAGTGGGATAAAGTGTTGTGGTGTGGTTGAAAATCGGCAGGGGGGGGGGGGGGGGCTGGTTATAAGTTAATGTATTCATATAAAAACAATCCTTTAATCACCACATTCTTCAGATATTATTTATAGTTTTTGGCTCTTCGGTTTGCTGACAGGAAGGCTAATCCCATCTGCTTGCAGAGCGCAAGGAATCAATGCTTGTTTCCACTCGAATGTTGTTTTTATTTTCTTACCCTGTGAAAACAACTGAGCTGGCTCCTTCGCAGCTTCCTCCTCAGCTTTTTCTTGTCAGGGAAGGTTTTTTGTTTTGGTTTTTTTTTTTGAGGGGGGGGGGAAGATGTCTGCTAGTTATTTATCTTTGACGAAGTCGACCCACATTAACCGTCGCTGATTTCGTTCCGAATGGCAAATCTTAGCGAAACGCTCCGGCGCTCTGGCAGCTAATAATTTAAAAGAAGAGCCCTGAATTTAACTTCTTGATATGCGCAGTGTGCCGCAGACTTTTTATTTCAATATTGTGACATTGAGTTGTTTGTCTCAGACAAAACATCTTCGCTAACTTCCCTCTGTTGCGTCGCCCTTTGTAATGCATTCACAGCACAAAGCATCTGCAGTATTAAAGAATTCCATTGCAATACAGTCACCCTAAATTGCTTTTACTAAAAAGCAAGGGCTTAATGCACCCGACCGACATGAGGCATTTGAGTAAACGCATTGACAGACAGTCCTCACAGAACTGAATGTAACTGATAAGAGAATCCATTAACTCTATTTTCCTTCTGTTTCATTCTCTTTCTCTCCCTCACTCCCATCCCATTCTCTTTTCTTTTTCTGTTTTTTTTTTTTCTCTTTCCCGTGGCCAATGAAATATTATTTGATTTCAGCACATGGAGTCAGTATTCGAAGAGTCCAACAATTTGTTAATTTAATGCTGCTGCCATATTCTGAAATAGAGTATGAGTGAAATGCAATCGCAGGGCCTGTATGTGTAATCCTGACCAGGAGCATGAGGGGGATGAGGATTCTTTTTTTTTTCTTTTTTTTTCTCCCATTAATGAGTTATCAAAGCGCAGCAGATGGGCTGGGATGAGCTAACAGTCTTCCTTGTTAATTGAGTGACTTTCTAATAAGACCAAAAGACCCAGACCGGGTTCGCAAAGTAGCGAGATAGAGCATCTTTGAGATTAAAACGATGATTCGGTGTGTGCGAGTCTGTTTGTGTGTGGGCGCATCCGTCCACTTCTGAGCCCATTTGATATTTCTAAAGCTCGCTAATTCCTTCACAATATGACAATAATTATCATAATCACGCTGATAATGTTGAAGACGATGCCCCCCCGACGGTGCCACCCCACCCTCCCGCTGAATCAATGTTTTTCTCCCTGCATTTTTATCTTTTCTTTTTTTTTTACTCACTCTAGGTCGAGAGTCATAAAAACTCATTGCAGCACGTTCTGGAGGTCACCTATCAATGTGGGAATACATCCATACCACAGAGCAGAAGTCTCACAATCTGTAACCTATAACTTCTTGAAGCCATTTCCCCCTCACGTCCTGGCACACGGCGTAACAGATGGCTAATAAACACATTTGCTGCTTAAAGCCCAGGCGCTGTAGTGTTTGTAAAATTCAAATGGGATGTAGATGTGACACTCTGCGTGAGATCGCTGGTGCAACTGAGCAGTTGGAGAATACTCACTGCTCCCTCACTGGACTGGCAAACTTGTATGCATGGGAGGGGTGCCATGCTGTGGGAGATGTATTGTGTTGTGCAGGGTCAAGGAAGAACAGCAAACACATTTCATGAATTATTGAAAGAACAGACCTGGAAAGGGGAAAAAAATGCTGCCTGGCCCTTGTCGGTAGATTGGACCTGTGGGCTGCACGGCATTCAGTTTCCCAGCCAGTAATAGATGGAGGACTACTTATAATCTCCGTCTTAGACACACTGGAGAACACGAGTTTGACATACTCTGACTACATCTCATGGCCTCTACCAGCCTGAAAACAAGGACGGGGGCTTGTCACTAGTGCTGTTGACAAAGTACTATTGTGAGAGAACACACATCTGTTCTGTCTTTTTGAGGCTCCAAATTGAACATTTGCATATCTCCCTGAGCAATATGTGAACAGTACCTGCGCCACATTTTCCCACTTTACACCAGAGGGATTCAGGGCACAGAGCCAGTCATAAACATGGCCTCCTGACTGCGCGGTTTCAATGTATTATTTAAGGTTCTGTAGGTAGAGTCAAGGCCACGGAGGATGGTCTATCATGGGAGATAATCACAGGGGGAAAAAAAATCTTTTGACCTTTGGGTTAGTTTGAAGTGTTGCTCCACTTCTGATGTGAGTCTTTCTTGTTATTTTTTTCTACTTTTTTTTTTCTGAAGCTCTGTGACCGAGTTTAATCTTTATTTATCATATTGCAGATCTTTTTTTCTTTTTTTTCTTTTTTTTAAATTGGCTTATTTTGTTTGCGAACAACATCCTCCCTTTTGTGCCTTATTGCATTAAAGTAATTGGTAGCATTTAGTTAAAAATATATTTTTTTGAGGGGGTTCGTTACAACTTTTTAGAAAATAGCATCCTCATTGACTAGGAATTATTAATAATAGAAACACCCGTTACCACCCGACTGTGGCTGGGCAATAAAGACACATAAACAAGTGTAATTCACTGAAGAAGACCATGAGATGTGTTTGAAACCTCCAGAAGACCTATAAATGATTTTTCTGTTGACGAATGAAACCGTTATTCAAAAGTAATAGTATTTGATTGTTGCTATAATAACATAAATTGTCTCATGTTTTAAAACCAAAGACGTTAATAAACGCCACTTCAGCTCAATTTAAGTTCCCTGTCAGTAAGATTCAATGTGTATTATACATAGGTTGCTTTAGATAGATAGATAGATAGATAGATAGATAGATAGATAGATAGATATATAGATAGATAGATAGATAGATAGATAGATAGATAGATAGATAGATATGGTGCAAGTATTGTTCACATACTGCAGTTTATGTACACTAATAATGTTTTAAACCACAAATATGCAGTGGATAGAACCATTGTGAGCCAAACATCAGGAGGTCGCAATCTTTCGGCAATCAGAAACGCGCAATTAGGTGTCTACAATCAGCACGAGTGCTCACATTGCATTTTATTTATATTATTCAAGTTACATAGTTGTTTTTAGTTTGTTTGGTTTGGATTTCCACCCATGGTTGTGTGTGGTGGCCAAAAATAACTTCTTTACACGGTCAACATTCTAAATTTCATACTATGATCTCGAGTAAATAAGAGTACTCAAGAGACAGAATGAGATGCATGGATTTTTTTCTAAAAATGTAGCTGAGACAGTTGAGAGAAACCAGATCTTTTGTCTTTTTTTCCACTGAGATTTAAATCGGCTTTTTCTGCACTGAATATTTTTTTTAAAACGCCCCCCACGAGGATTGTTTATCTCTTGTATGTCCTCCTACAATATACAGAGTTGGCAAGAAAATGAGACCTGATACAAATCGGTTGTTGCCAACGGCAAAATAAGGCGCCGTCAAAGAGAACGGTGCGGGCAACGGGGAGAAACAGGAGATCTGTGAAACATATTTGTTGCTATGGTAATTAGCGGTGCTGTGTGATTAGAGCAACATAAGCACGTTGCATAATCATGTTTACAGTCAGAATTAGTTGTTTGTTTAAAATAAGTTTCGCCGGCAGGATTTTATTTGTAATCTGCATAACTTATCTCCCGACTCTACTATGCTGTAGATGCTGAGAAATGCGGCGATATTGCTTCCAAAATGAATTGAGTCCTGTCAGTGGATGAGGACGGAAATCAATTGGATACGTGCTGCCGGAGCTGCTCGTCACTTAAACTAAATGCGCTAGTTAACCGTTTCTTTACTGCGGCTGAGCACGGCTCTCATCCACTCTAATTCAAAACAGCAGCAAAGTGCACACAGTCAATAGCCCTTATAGAGTGTAGCTGTATCGTTTACACAACCTTGATGTGGTGATAAAATGTAGGTTGATTTGAGAGTGTTCATCGACTTCTGGCTGCTGACGAGGCAAAACATCTCTTGCTACATTTTCATAAGACAAAAACTTCTCCATTACCTCCTTCTCTCTCTCTCTCTCTCTCTCTCTCTTCCTCTCTTTCTCTCTCCCCCTCGCTCGCCCGCTCGCTCTGTCTCGTTGCCCTTGTCATCCAACAAGGAGACAGTGACAATAAGGGCCCGTGTCCTTGGACATGGAGCAAAGCTCTACTATTGACTGGCATGATGAGCTGCTCTTTCCTTGTTCCTTCCCCACAATCCCTGTAATCCTTCTGTCTTAGCTGCCAACACGGCACACACATCAGGACCACAGGGGCATTAGATGGTGGGGCTACTGTCGCCACTTATTATATCAGTGCACAGACAGGGCCATGCCTTCACTTACTACCACGCACACACATATGCATACATAAAAGGGGGGAACACCGCTGATGAGAAGAAGCGCAGAGATTGCCCATGGACTCCAGCGCCGGCACGCAGGCTCATATGCATGTATACACATATGGTATGACCTCTCGCACACTAACACCTATGATGGCTCCTGTCAAGGGCTGCGCCACAGGCCCGGGATGAGAGAACATTCTGTTGTCTCCAAAGGTCACACGGTTGCATCTTACTCTCTGTTGGCACAAGAACAAACTGACACATTTGTAAAGGCTGAATCTCCACCGTTGATTATCTCTCTTTCTCTGACTCCTTCCTGACATTTCGGCCGGTCACGAAGGAGGAGGAGGAGGAGGAGGAGAAGGATGATATCTGTTTCCACCTCCTCGGAGACTGACAATATAAGGGAGACATAGCATGAAAAAAAAAAAAAAAAAACGGTAGCAGCAGTTTGCCACAGGAACAGGAAATATACTGGCATGGCACATATGTGTGCCGATCATCTCGCCTTTCATATATATTTATATTTATAAAGTGCCGCGTTGATGTATTGGTGATAACGAATCAGCTGTGCATCATTGAAAATATGTAAAACAGTGCAGAAGCCTTAAAAAGCCCATACACAAGGCATGATGCATTGTTTTTTCCAGCAGCTTATCTCCTAACTATCAAACCCTTCTCTGAATAAGAATTTGCTGATGGCATGCTGCCGCGTCTGAACACTATACAGTAGCGACGGCAGTAAAAAGAGTGGTGGTGGCAGGAGCTACTTTCTGATTTTATCTGTGTGTGTGTCTATCTGTGTGTCTGTTTCTGTGTGCTTGCGCGTGCGCGCGTGTGTGTGTGTGTGTGCGCGCGTGCCTCATCAGGAAGCAGTGAAGGAGAACCACAAGAAGAGGGAGATGGAGGAGAAGATCAAGAGAGCCAAGCTGGCGAAGGAGAAAGCAGAGCGCGAGAAGCAGGAGCGCCAGCAGAAGAAGAAGCAGCTGATTGACATGAACAAAGGTATGCCACTTCTCCCCGCGCCACCACAGAGGCAGAGACGCGCAGGCAGGTGGGGAGTTGGGAGGAGGAGAACAGGAGGGTGGAGAAGGGGGTTTCAGGGAATTGTGTTTCACACAGATTTGAACTCTGAAGGAAAGAGGATAATGTGTAGGAGTGGGGGGAGTCATCTTTTCGTTTCTTTTTTTCTCGGTCGGCTGTGAAAGAATCTCATACGTACTCCCATAGCCGGTGCTCTGCTACCAAACAACAGGCAGATTATGCTACTTTTAGCTTGTTTTTTTTTTTGTCCGCGGTATATTTTTCTCACGTAGACAGAAACATTCTCTCCTGTAGTAACATGCACGTATATTTCTAAACAGGTAACGCATTTAAAGCTGGTATTTTACACTTTTGGGTGTCCTCCAGTAAATGTGTACATGCTTTAATGATCAAAAAAGCAAAGCATTTTTGTCATACTGTCCATTCGTGCAGCTCTATTCCTCTGGCTATCCTTCGTCTGAACTTGCAATCTTTTTTTTCAGAGCCGATACAGATACTGATTGTTAGTAATCGAGAAGAATGAGAACCGATACTGGCTCTTGGTTTTACGTTTTCTACTACTCTATATTCATCTCACACATTTAGTTACTTTGAAGAATTAGATGAATTAGTGTTGACAGGCTGTCACATGGGACCTATAACCAATCGGATAGAGCTATAGCAATATACAATATGGGACCTTTAAAGTAATAAATATCAGTGTTGAGACATTGAGTGAGACCACAGAGCGACAGATGAACGATGGTCCATCGGAGCCATAGCAGTGTATTTTTAAGTTAATTACTTTGGCAATCAGACACAAAAATACAGAGACCAATGACTGGAAAATGCTAAACCTTTGCCCCCTACAAACAGTCTGCTCCATTAACTCCTTTAAGACCTCCCTGCTGAAAAAGCCTGCCCTGATTGGTCAGCTTTCACAAGCCTGAGTAGGCCACACCCACTGTATTTCTGATATACACTGCCTGTGTTTTTGAAACCACAGCCACGATGAGGACATTGCTGCGGGCAGTAAATGTAGAGTCGTGCCATCAGTTTCAGAACACAGACTGTGAGCATTTTGTGATTCTTCACAGCATTTATGGTAAATAGCAATTAGACCTGCTTTATAATCAAAAATAGAAATGGTAATTTGACTTTTATACAAACGGGATTCTTAAAGTCAGAAATATCTATGTTGTAATTTGGCAGTGGAGCCAGCTATTGAACAGCATTAATCAGTGAACACAAATACTTTGTTTGCTCCCTCATAGACTCAGCAGTGGCACAAAAAAATAGGTCATATCTGATAGGTGGCTGAGGTTGACTTATGAAAGAGGCTGAAAGTTGCTCTGTAGGTTCCAGTTCTAACACGATCCTGCTGCTGTTATTCGTTTATCACTGATCATGTGCGAGCAATGCGACAGAAAACGATTACTCCACCAGTCTGAGACTGTTTACAGGCAGCCTGCTATATTTATTGTCGTGAATCACTGGAATCACTCTATTGTCCCCCAGCGATGCCAGTAAACCGTGTATTGATTAGTGTGAGTTGCAGTCGTTCAGACATGAAAAATTAGAGCGCCAGAGCCGTATTCCTGCATCTAGTTATGCCAATGACATTGTGAAGGAATTTCAAGGCTGAAGGGGCTTTTGCGAGCAGTCAGTGCGGCCTTTTGTCCATTTTTCTGACAAACAGACTGGGATTTCCACAATTCACCAGCTTCTAAATGTCAGCGCCAGCCAAGGACCTCTCTGTAGCTCAGCCACGTTGGGAAATGTGACAAGACAGTCTTCAGTATGCCACGAGCTCTCCAAGATAATTGATGCATGCTTCATTTTTTTTTTTTTCCTGAGAAGTGACCTCTTTGAAAGCTTCACTTTTAATAATCCAACATGGCTGCGCTGAAGGAGGCTGTCTACCCCTCTCTCTCAGTCTGGCTAACCAGATGGAGAAGGGCTTGAGAAAGTAGGTATGATATTAAATATTTCTGCCAGAGCAGATTTTGATCTTGGTTTCTGAATGCCGTAATATGACTCGCATAAATAAAACATGAGGATGACATGGGGAGCGTCGCCTGCAGCCTTGGAGATAGCGGGGATTGTCCTCCACACCAACACCTAGCTCATTGGACTGTCGCGATCACACTGACCTTGGCAGTTATGAAATACGCACTTTTAAATTCAAACGCTGTGGAAGCTAGTCTGCTTTTCCGCCTGTCAAGGTTCTTACCTGCATTGACTACACATTTTCATTAAACCTTGAATAGCTCCGTTTTGTGTACTAACTTTTCTCTCTATGTGAAATGAAATCAGAGAAAGGACAATCAAACGCGGAGCTCTTTAAATGGATCCCGTGAATGGGAACGAATCTGAGCCAGAAGCAGGTTGGAGGTTACAGCAGCTCGCTGTTCCACTCCTTGTGTTCTCTCACAGTTTCTCTCTTTAAGCTGTTTGGTTGGAACACACATAGCAGGAGAGTCAGTGTTTTCTCGTCGCACATCTTCCTCCTTTTCTGCCTCTACTCCTCTCCGGTTTGACAGCCTTGGCTTGAGAGTCTTGGCTTCCATTCTGCTCTAAAATTCTATGTGTGCTTCAGATATTTTTCGAGGAGTTAGTTATTTGAGGAGACTTTGCGCATCAATTTTTCATGTCAAGCATCCACCGTGTTCTCTGTGAAGGTTGATGAAACTAAGGTAGTGTACCCCGCAAATTCCTCTTACCATTAATTAATCACGGCCAAAACAGTTTTCACATTAATCTAGGTTTTGAGAAGGTTAGAGGCTAATTGGAGCGCTGCAATAAAGTTGATTTGCCTGTTCTTGTCCTTATTTTTTTATCATAATTGTAGATAGATAGATAGATAGATAGATAGATAGATAGATAGATAGATAGATAGATAGATAGATAGATAGATAGATAGATAGACAGATAGATAGATAGACTGTTCACTTAAATATTGTACGTTTAGCTTTAGAAAATCCATTAGTGTGAACAGATGGGGTAAACATATGGCCATTGTATTATGAGAATTAATATACAGGTCAATAATTTACGTTTTATGGATTTACTGATTTACTCATTATCTTGCTTGGAAGACCATTTGATGGATCATACTATTGTGTTTAATGCAATTTCAAGAGGCTATTTTTGAGAAAGGATAGATTTTATGTCATTCCACAAATTGCGATCTAATCCTCTCCGCTTGCAAATGATTAACAATGAAATGCATATTTAATGAGAGTTTAATTCATTTAGCTTTTGCCAGGATGGCACCAGGGTGGGTGGGCGATGGGGGAGGGGAAACAGAAAGAATGCTTTTAGGAAACTGGTGCGAGAGAAAGAGAGAGGGAGAGAGAGACAGAGAGACAAATGATTTTCCTCCCATTTCCCAGTTGATAAAACTTGAGATTAAACTGAAAGTGCACTGGCGTGCAGACTTCTTCAACAAGCATGATTGATAGATGAGACAAGTGCAGAGCTAAACGTGTTTTCCGTGTGAAGTATTAGAAATCCTAATGTAGGAAATTGCTTATGAAATCATTACCCGGTCACCCCATTTGTTTTAATTTGCTCTAAGTGGATTTCCATATTCTCTTGAACTGACCAGATGTTCAACATTTACTAAATCACTTTACTTCCCTGGAAATAACTGTTGAACACTGTCGAATAAAGCCAAACTAATGCCTCCGTCTAAAGCAGAGGAAGATGGCTCATCACAGCAGGATATTTTTTATTGCTGCGTATGAAACAATGTCACGAGCAGCATGCCGAGTGTGTCAAGAGCCGGGGCATGGTAGAGCATCTGGACTTCGTTTCTGTGAGGCATTTGTGAAGAGTAGCGGGCCCCTCTGGCCGCCTGCTTGGCTGGCATCACCGGGGTCAGTGCCCCCGTCTGGGGAAAGTGTCTGCACCCACATGTCAACCGAGTACCCCAGTCATATCCACTAAGCTTTGAACAGAGCCGGGGAGGGCACATGCCGCTTTGAGCACAATGCAGCTTGGCATAAGGCACATAGGAATAAACAAACAACCAGGAAAAAATACAAGTTATTTGAACATTTTATTTAGTCCAGGCATTTTCTCCCAGGTACCACAGAGAAACTGTGAAGAACTTTGAGTTTAGCATGTTTGCCGTCAACTTTTCTCCAGCCTACTTTATACGATACAGTTTTCAGTGTGTGAAAAAAGTAGTCGTAAGGTTGTGTAACAGCCTCCTTCGCCGCACGAACCCCTGAAAAACATTTTTATCCCCAACCCGAGGAATATCAAGTTCAGAAGCATATTGGTTGTAGCCGCGAGTTTTACGGCTCCTTTTTATAGCCGTACCAACTGTCTGCTATGTTACCTGACGACACGCATCGAATGTGATCCAACTGGACTCATTAAGCGTTAAGACTAACTAATTTTCTTAACTAACCATTAGGTCCCAATAATAAAATTATCTGAGTGGAAAACAAACTTTCTGTATTATCACTTATTAAGACAGTCCTAGACCGTATTACTTAAACCGTAAAAACAAATTCAGAGGCTCCACAGATGCTGTTTTTATGATTAAGTTTTACTTGCGAAGCGATCATTTTTTAACTACGCGAATTAGAGCCCACTCAGCCGCTTCAACCCGTCCTCGCAGCAGCTTGCAGACACCAGCAGAATGCAGACCTATGCACTGTGTTGCTCTGTGGGAATATTATAGTGGAGCAATAGGTTTCATCAAGGTGTTTTTGTTAATAAAAACCATGCCCACATTATTATCTCCTTGAATGGAGTTGTCTTTGCTCTCTGAAAGTTGCATCCACCACCTGCTCATTATGTCTAAAAACGACTGTGCCTATTAGCAGAAAAGCCGAGGTCTTATTATGGTAAACCTGCTTTTAGTATGTATATTGTTCAGTGGAAATTAATCGTTAAGCTGTGTTTCCACATCCACTTCACACATCGTGTGCCCTCCTTTTCCTCTCCAAACGCATATTTTTGTGCTGGTGATAGTCGTCTAGGCACATTTCCCTTTCAGCGAGGCCTGCTAGAATGAGGTCTCCGTGTCTCTGTGATTCTCTGCAGAGAGCAGTTGGCATGTTGACAATGATGGGCCTGCAGCTTCTATTTATGCATCCTTCTTGTCAACCTTTCACACTTTGACGATGAACTAGTGCATGTTTACATAAATAAAAGTGGGCTCCGCTCAAAAAAACACACACGTTCAATTGACTAAACTCAAGCAAAATAGTTAGATTTTCGTGCCTTCTGATCTTTTTTTTGCACATGTCAGTATTTTCTATATGCCTGAGCCTTACTCTGACATAGAGTGACTTCTAAATATCGACAAAAGATGAACCGCATCTACTCAAATTATGATTCATTCTTCGAGGCTGACATTGTTGTCGATTCTATAAAGCTAGCTCTGGCATAAATTTTTAATATGATACGTGTCCAGGGTATGATTTCTGTTTCGCCTGTGTTTCTTTCCTGTTTGTGCATTTTTTGGTCTTTTGTTTACTGAAGCACGTTGTCCAAACTCAAGTATCTATCAGTGCTGCACGCTAAACTAAATTGACATATTTCTATGCAGCCGGCTGACTGGTTGTGGCTGGCAGAGTCCTGTCAGGTTTGACAGTGGCAGAGATGTGGATTGATGGCTTTGTGTGACACTGACAGCTGCCGGTAGGGCAGCGCATACCTGCGTCGCAGCCATGCCAGCTAGGTGATCTTAGACAAGCGCTGACAGGCGGCGGCGGGGCGGACAGGTTAGCTCTCTAAGTTTGCATAGTGTCTGCACAGCACAGTCGACATGGCAAACAATATTACCAGGGGAGATAGCTTGTAGAGGCGTGAAGGTCAGAAACCCGAGTAGATAAAAGAAATGTTTCTGAGAGAGATTCTCACCATTCCTCAGCTTAGATTGGGAAATGAAGGCGGTATTAGGCAGCTATAGAATATAACGGACAAGGACAGACCTTTCCAGAATGTAATGATGATATATGGTGCAATACCTCTGAATCTGCTGCCTGTTTATTCCCTGAAGTGTCATTTCTTTGTCACGCCACTGATGGCTGCCATGTCTGGTGATATATTTGTAGTTTCTGATGAGTTATAAAAATGAAGGATCTTTCACTACATCTGCATACGGATGTCACAGCAGCGTGATGCCAAACTCAAAGCAAAATTGCTTTTTTTCCCGCCGCTCTTGCCTTTGAGCTGTGTCGATTCCGATTGCAGGAAGTGCCTGGCGTGCTCTGAAACTCCTCAGGTATGGATTGGTGGATTCCATCATTACCTTGAAAGACAGGAACAAGGGCACCGGGATTATCTGCTGTCATACATCCATTCTAATAAATAACAGCATATTAGATTGTGCCGTATCTCCAGTCGAAATCGGAATTCCGCCTAAGGTGATGATGACACGCAGAATATGGCTGACTGCTTCAGCTCAGGTCTACATGAGCAGACAGCATGAATAGAAACCTGTAGAGAAAGAGATTTATTCACACTCAAACGACAGGCGAGGATTAAATATATGTGATAGGCTGCAAAATGACATTTTTGTAATTGAAGGTGATACAATGAATTTTTTTGCCGATACTCACGCTAACAGATTATAACATTTCCATAAATAAATGTCAGCAGGAGGAAAATGAGCCTGGCTTCATAGGAGGCCTCTTAATATTCTATGATAAATACCATAGTTCATTAGCAATTAAAGGCAACACCAGGGAATAGTCCCGTATTTTTTTGTCTGTCTGCCTCATGAATTAAATTGTCAAGATGAATATTTGTTGTTGCTTTATTTTGTGGCACACCTTTTGTATCGAGAGAAAGACAAAGAGCACGTGTAAGAGGGCACCTTGAAGCTTTTAATCACTTTTTATCTTTACCTTAATTCCTCTAAGGTCACAATCAAGGAAGTGAGACATGCATCAGATATCTGTCTTTCCTGTTTCCTCGCTTTTGTTCCCTCTGTGTCTCGCTCTTTCTCTGTGTGTGTGTGTGCGTGTGTGTGTGTGTGTCTCTCTCACACACACACACACACACACACACAAACAGTCGCCACACTCACCCCTCCGTGTTCTTTTCCTCCCTCCCAGTGCTTTCGTTAATGTTCTTCTTCTCCTTGGTGAAATCAGCTCAGGCTCAGTTGAATCTCATTAATTTGTGGGTGGTTCAAGTGTCTGATCATTTCCCCTCCCAGATCTGGACCTCACTAGTCACTTTACAGTCAATCAAACCTAATTACCCTCACTACAAAGACCATCAAATCCCATTGTCAAATCCATTTAGCTTCCCCAGACAACACCGCCTTTCACTGATGCAAACAGCCCATGTGTGGGTTGGTTCAGATGTTATCTTGATCTGGATTCCAAAACTCGGTATCCGCCGTCCAAATGGGCCACCCGTGTAAAATGAGTAGTCTACACTTCCCCGGATGGATGAAACCCAAAATATTTACAGCATCTCAGTACAACTGCACATGCCAAAGCCTCTTTGACATCCCTTTTTTCACATCAGCTGATTCATTCAAGTGGCCCGAGAATGAACTTATATGCATGGCAAACAAAGGCAAGCATGATCAGAGCCGGTGTAGTTGGCATGGCACTTAATAGATCGGGGCTGTTCTTTTCCATGTGCCAGAACAGCGCGGTAAAGGACTGGTGTTAGCTTGTTAAACGTGTTGGAGGTTTGAGGTTTAGCCCAACTGCAGTAAAATTGGCTGTTTCCTGCACCTCCTCATCTAACCAGCTCCCGCTGACTGCATCCTCTTTGACGCTTCCTACCCTGCAATATTTAAAACCAATCTCCTGTTAAAAAAATTGTCCTTGAAGTGGATGAGTCACAAACAGTCCTCCACCATCCTTGAGGATAAATGCTGTAAGGGGCAGCCTTTCATCAGAGTTACAGATTATTGTTGCCAACTGTAGCTGCCATTAGCTAGTTGCGCCTAGCGGTCCTATTGGTTGACTCGAGCCTGCCCAGAGTTGGAGCTTGGAGCGCCACAGAAGTGTCGGCGAATGCCGGCAGGGAGTGACACTGGAATGGACACAAGAACCAAAGCGAGTTGGCAACCGAACCAGTTTCAGTAGCAACAAACCCCGGCTGAAATCACGTGACGGGGGATGACTATCACTATTTCTTTTTCTTTTTTATTGGTGGAAATGGGCTTCCATATAGATGTTTTTGATATAATGTCAAAACTGTTCTTTACTCACAATTCAGGTTACAATTCAATTACAGTTCTTACACATTGCACTCTTGAAAACATTTCAACATGTTAATTAGGACCTGAAATGGTTCAGATTCCATTAAAGCCTCCATGTTTGCTTTGTAAATGTCTGACTTTAGCGACTCTTTGTGGTAGTATTAAAAAAAAGCAACGCTAAGGTAGACAGCAGTGCACGCTGATGTCACCACTCCCTTCTGAGGATCCAGCCTGAACAAACTAGAATTGAAGTGAAAATCATCAACAAAGACTGCACCAATTTTCACAGGGATTATTTTGTCATTTCTATTTTTCTTTTTTCTTTCTTTTTTTTTTCTTTTTTTTTTACAAATGGCCACAGAAGCATTTTGAAACAATCTATAAATCTATCAAAAATTGCTCACTGGAGCTTTTTATTTTTATAATAATAGATTTCACAACTGCTCTGATTTCATCGAGGGCAGATCAGAAAACACTGACTGACTGATTAAAACGAGGTCAAAAAAAAACGAGATGGGGAGAGAGACAGGCATGATTGAAGCTCAACACCAAACCAGAACAACTCTTATATTACACAGGTGCTGCGGTACCACTCAAAGTTGAACCATTATTGAGCCTTGTAAAAATCTCTAGTTTCTATCTGGTAGGCTGTAGGACCACACGTTGGATCAGTCCGACCCTGACATGGGTGCCAGCAGGGCTTGCAGAAGCCGTGACCCCACGTGGCTCAGAGAAAGTGTGTCAACTTAACATCTGTCAGTGCTGAGTTTGAGCCCTCCCTCGTGTGTTGGTGGTGTTACTGGGCAAACTAGCCAGAAGCAGTGGATAGATGGTGATGGCAATATGGTAACCGGGGGGGGGCCCGCAGGCGGTAGAAGTGAATTATAGCAGAGGAAGCAGAGTGTGGTGACTGCTACGTTACAAGCACAACACGCCCCCCCCCCCTTACCCCTTCCCATCTCCCAACCTCCCCTCCCTACTGTTTCTCACTTGGGGCCTGGCAGCATCCATCCAGATGGAGGGTTTATTTTTGTTTTTGTTTGTTTACTTATTCATGCATCCAGCTATTCGGGGCATCGCAGGGGCTTTCGTTCCACCACAGAATGCAAATCGCCACGGCGGCTAATCCACTTTCATCTCTCCCTTGTCGACATCCAACTTCTTTCCACGTTTCCCCCCAGTCTCTTGCAGTCAGGACATCTCTCTTTCTTTCAGGGTAGGGGGGGATCAGGCCCGCAGTGACCAGGGCAGCACTGGCTCCTACACTTGTCTCTTCTTCATGCATGTCAGACACGATACACCTCCAGCCGCCCACCTCCCCCCCCCCATCTTCAAGCCACTCTGCCCCCCTCACCACATTTTCCCTTCCTTCCCTGACCCTGGCGCCACACAGGGGCTCGTAGCGAGAGGAAAGTAGTATCTACACTGCCATTCCCCGTGGAATGGAGGGTTGCGGGAGCATCCCTAATTGAGTTAGGAAGGACATGAGTGGGTTTGCTCCATCAAGTTGTTACAGTAAAACAATCCAGTTTAATCAGCAGGCGAATCTGTCTTTTTTATGAGCCATCTTGCCCTTCCGTTCCCCTTCTTCTTCCTCCTCTCTTTTTCCACTCACTAGTAAACACGCACACACAGACACACACAGACACACACACACACACCTACAAATTAAAGGCCGGAGCCTGTCTGAAAAGTTTCTTGGGTCATTGTGTCAAAGCTTTTGTCAGGGTTGGGTGGTTGGACTGCGGGGAGACGGAGAAAGAGGAGAAAGAGTGAAAAACAAAGGGAAGACATCTAACAGGTGCATGACTGCTGTCCTTCGGGCACTTGTGTTCTCTGTGCTCTCTGTGGCAGTAATGGTCTCTGTCTGCCCGGGTCTTAGGAGCTGCTGGGACTGCAGGTAAAGGGGGGGGCCGAAGAGGGTGGGGGGGTGGGGGGGTGGACTCCACTCAAAGCCAGACAGTAAGAGAGTAGACAGCAGAGCGGTAAGAGGAGGAGGCGGGGGTGTGGAGTAATGCAGGTGCTTGTGTACGTCTAGGTGGCTGAGCCTGAATTCAGATGCGAAAGTAGCACAAAACCAGGTGCAAGCCAGCGAAAGCAGAGAGCAGACGAGATTAAAAGAAAAGTGCGGTTGCTGCTTCTCCACCTGGCCATAAAGCAGCACCCGCCCCTCCCTCCACCGAGGCCTTTGTTTCACGGCTAATGGTCCAGGTTAATTGCACAGGTGACTCTCTGTGGGGGAACAGATGGGCTCAAATGTGTTCAAAAACAATCCGCAGCAAGCCGAAAAAAAAAAAAAAAAAAACAACCCAGGAAAGACTTGCTCCTCTCCTCTTTATTCCTCCTTTTCTTCCTCATCTTCTCTTAGGGTGACTCGGGTGAGGTTAAACTCTCACCGTGTTTCTCTCACGCGGTGATTTCAATTCATCAAGCACAAGGCCTGTGAGCTCTCATTAGATCTCATTACAGTGCAAATTAGACTCAGGGACTGGCTACTGGAAGGATAGTGGATAGTAGCGGGTACTAGACATCTCTCCCATGCCCGATGCTCCTCATGTCGAACACTTTAATTTGGTTAGAGAGGGGAGTGCTGTGCTTTTATAAATTCAGAGGATATGTAGCTGTGATTTATCAGAATGTGCGACTATGATAAATGTCATTATTGCGTGCGCTCACGCCGTTATTTATCTTTTCAATTAACATGCCACTGTTGCTACCAATTACACTTGTAGCGTATAGGATGTCATAATTTGCCATCATACCAGAGGCCCGCACATACCAGACAGAAGCTTTTTTAAAATTCGAAGAATTATTTGTCTCTCTTTTCCCCCATGAATCACGAAGGCTGCATGTGAGCCATCAGAAATTGAGTTCTCAATCGACCCACTCTGTTTTTTTTTTTCCCCAGCACAACATGCAGGAGATGACAGATAGCAAATTGAATTTATGAACAGGCTTTGTTGGCACTGCTGCATAATTATAGGAATGCCATGCCTTTGGTGTTTAAAAAGAGAGTCCCAGCATTCCGTTCAGATACATGCGAGGTTTTCTGCTCGGATGATTGAGTGAAAAGCTTTGTCATGCTCTGGAGGCAACAGCTGCGCTTTCACTTTGCAGTTATATACATATTTTGAGTGTCGGCGATGACTGATTTTAATTGGCAGGAATAAACAAATTAGATGTCATTTTTTGCATAATGCAAGCTTAATTGTTTGATTCTTAATTGGTCTTTAAGATAAGGAATGAGAGTTTGTTTGGATGCATTCCATGACGCGTCGTTTTTTTTTCTTCTCCAAAACACTTGGCTGGATTCCTGCGTGTCCTCTAACCGATCTTGCCACGAGCAGCCATGAGTATAGGTCATCCTGCTGACATAAGTTGGAGTACGCTCTCTGTCTGCCTCCCTTCAACTATCCATCCTCCGCTGCCTCGGTCTGTCGGGCTTACACTCACTTGTCAGCCAAGAAATCTTCCCCATAAATTTAGATTAGTTAAGTGGAGCTCTTGCAAAATATCCAACATGCATTCCTATCTCTAAAAAAAAAAAAAAAGAAAAATTGTGCAGGCAGGTTTTTTCCCGTGTATGTGAGGGGTCTGCGTGCCTGCGCTTGCCTACCGCAGTGTATGTTTTAGAAATAATTAAATGTCACAGGGCTCAGGCCGTCAAGTAGCCAGGAAGGTGTTTTACGACCTCGTGTCTCGCCTCGCTCCGCTAGTCCCTCTCAATAACCCACTCCACCACACGCACTGCTGCACCCACAGAAACCCTCTTCACTTTTTCTCCCTAGCTGCCTCCCGTGCTCGTTCTCTCCTCTTACTCCTTGTGTTCTGCCACCTCCCTCGTTCTGTGCTTCACATCTTCCTCCCCCGGCAGTGGCACTTTTACTACCTGTGCTTATTCTTTCCCCTCGCTTTCCTCCGTCGCAACTGTTGAAACTCGAGTTTGTGCTCTGCTGCTTGTATTCTTGAACAGCACATCCCTGCTGCTTTCTTCTACTTTTTTTAATCTCGGGACTTTTTTTTCTCCCTTTACATTTTTTTTGGGGGGGGAAACTAATCAGGTGTGTGAAGTCTTTTATGCCAGTCCTGCTGAGAGCACATTAGTCTTGTTACCTCCCCCCCCCCCTCCTAATTAGAAAATGTGATAGTGCTGCTTGTAAATATATTGCAGACTGAGCCAATCTCCAGGGCTCGCTGTTACATTTGGCACAGCCTGTGGGTGCAGGTACCACCTGATACTCAGGTAAAGGAGGGGAAGGAAGGCAGGGGGGATCAAAGGGAGAGATATGGAACAGGTACACCATCTCTCTCTAGGAGGTAGAGTTTCACAGAGCTTTATTTCTGCACTTAAAGGTTTAACTGTTTAAGAAAGTACCTAAAAGTGCAAAAGCCAAAACCATGTTCCACACCTCCACACGCTTTAATAAGATCATTAAAGGACCCCGGGGCTGTCTTTTGAGGTGGCCACCAAGGTGTTTCATCACTGGAAGGGTTTGTCAATGTCTTGGGTCTTAGCCCATCTTAACCCATTTAGAAAGCAATTTCCTGTGAGCGGAGGGGATCTTTCCTCTTGAGAAAGATCTTTGGGCATAAAAGGTTAGCTTTTCTGTAATTCCCCAGCATGCAATCTACCACTGCTGCTAATGAGAAGCGGATGAATATTTGCCCTAGGTTTAACAGCTCAAAATAAGACAAGAGTGAATTGCAGGAACGTGGCAGAAATGTCTGCTAAAGTGGGCAATGTTATTATAAGTAATGAAGAAAGTTTGCTCTGAGGATTACAGGAATAAGTGTAGTCAAATAGTATTCAGCTCTCTTTTTCCTCACTAAAGGCTTACCTTGTCTTTGCAGTTTTGTCGAATGTATTCACATATAAATACTTATATATGTTAATAAGTTCATCGTCTGAAGGCTCATTTGTGCTCGTTTCTTGCTGAGGGTAAGGGCTGCTCAAGGTTTAAGCCGTGGCTCAATAGGACACAGTTAATTGAGCGCTCTGGGTTGACTGGGGAGTGTGTTTCCCATTTTAGTCATTTTGGTTCTTTGTGTCTGCAGTCCTCCCCCTGAACCCGAGTCAGACTACAGCTCCCAAGTTCTGGCCATTACAAATGATGAATTGTGCTACAGTTAAGCTAGAAGTAGGACAAATTGATCAAAGTGTCAGGTGCCCCCTGTGATGTCTAGGTCTCCATGAAGAAGGCAGTGAAGAAGGAGCTGTCAAAAAGTTTCTTGTGCCAAGGTGGTTGTAGATAAATGTTTACCTGCCACTTAACACGCTCTGCCTTCCGTCAGACTCACAATGTGTCCTTGCTAGCCTACATACGACGAAGGAGTAGCTAAAGATCTTGGGAGTTGATACAGTTATAGCAGCTGCAAGTTGTTCACCATATTGTTCTCCGGGTCCACTGCAGACAAAACCCATGCCCCCCCCCTTTTAAACCAATGAGCTTGCTATCTGAGGTGTAGTGCTGCAATTTGAGATAAGCACTACTTGGCTCGGCTTTGGTTTTGTTCTGATAAAGCTGGTCTAATTAAGCTTGATTTAATCGGGATTGCTTTTAAGCACAGCACACAGCCAGAACAGATACTTTGATTTCAAAGTAGCCCTTGGGAAGGACTTGAGGAAGAAAGAGAAGGAATGAGATAGAGAGCAAAATTAGTGAGTACGAGTGAAGAGTTGCTTTTTTTGAAAATTTGCATGAGACATGTTTCTATTCTTGGTCTTCTTTTACTTGCATGAATGATTGCAGGTCGGGTGGTTTATTGCTGGAGGAGAAGGGGGGAAAAACATATGCGGCCCTGACTTTTCCTCTGGTAAAGGCGGAATATGTGCCGTTCCCTCAAATTAATAGTGTAGCATTCGGTGTCACCGTGTTTTGTTCATAAATTCAATTTGCTCGACTGTCGTCTCTTTGAGATCGCGCAAGAACAAAAGATTGATCACCCCGGTGTCGGGGAAAAGTGCAGCGCGATGAAAGTAGCAGTTGTCGCCACTTATTTTCTGAATGTTTCCCTTCAGCTCCGGCTGTAAGCACAGTAGAGGAAACAAGATGCCTGGACCCAGATGGTAAACATCGGGGAAGAGCTAGTTCACTCATGTACGCAAAAAGAATTGATGGCCAAGTTTCCAGCTCTACAATAAGTCACTCTAATGATCCTATTTTAAAATTATGTCTGTTCTGGACCAGCATGATGAAAAGGGTGCCCCTCTGACTCATTAGTATCGGGGCGTAGAGATAGATGACCCAGATATAGAACCTAAGCTTATTTTTGAACCCCCCCGTTTCCATTGAGCGGTAAGCTGCATGCGCGCAGTGTGGGCACGACTTGTCATGCCGTTGGCCTCGTAGCACTTTAAGTGTCTCCTACCTGTCTCCTCAGCCATGCCGACTGCCTCGAGTTCTCTAGTTTCATGGATCCACACGACAGCCAGAACGGTGGGCAGGGGGAATGTTTTTCGAAGGCCGGTCCTGGTGTCATTGACTGAACAATGATAGAGCGCCCGGGTATTGAGCGGCTCCACACTAAATCTTTGTAAAGAGCACTTAGCTCCCCTGCGTTAGCCACAGAAAGAATATCTGTCAATGACCATCAGTGGACGCTTTCATCCTGAGGCTCCTCTGCCTGTATTAGTTGCTAAGCTCTAAGTGTATTTTTCCTCCTCGCAGCTTTTCAGTGGAAGAAAACAGACGGGCCTGAGTGACAGGCCTCCGTCTCCACACTGATGTAAAAGACTTGTTTATATCTCAATCAGAATCACGGCTCTTTCGCTGCGGTGTAAGGTGATTGTTCAGGCACCTGCAAATGGAGGGCATTCGCTTTTTCCACACCTGAATGCCGATAAATTAGACCTTGAGGTAGCCGCGAACAAGTGCGTGCATCTGCTTATGCACACTCATGCATGTGTAGCGATGCGTTGATAAATTGATAGGTCGAGCAATTTTGATAAAGGATTAATCGTTCAAGAAATGATGATAAACATTTGCCGGTTCCATCTTCTTACCTGACTTTGGGTTCTGGGAAGTTGTGATGAGCGTTTTCACAATTTTTTGGACATTTTATTGAGCAATCATTCGATTTATCGATTAAAAAAAATCGGCAGATTAATCAGGAATGAAAATGATTGTCAGTTGCAGCCCGACATGTGTTATCATGTGCTTCATCCTGCCTGTATTCTGTGCTTTCTTACAGAGGGTGATGAGACCGGTGTGATGGACAGCCTCATGGAAGCCCTGCAGTCCGGAGCAGCCTTCCGCGATCGGCGAAAACGGACACCACGCAACGGTAATGCAGCAACAAGGATTCCATGTTCTACTTTATAATTGTTGTTGTTTCTGTCCTCCCGTTCTGTATCTGGCCACTTTCTCCTGTCTATCACACAGAAGCAGCTTTGCTCTCTGGTTTGTCTTTCATTAGTGTGTTCTCCTGTTGTTTTGACCTTTTGACTCGACGCATTTCAAAGATTCACGACTGATACACACATAAAACATGTACGATACATACGGGAACATATGCGTATACAGACCAGGTGTCTTAGAAAACAAGCAGACGGGTGGCTTAGCACAGGTCATTAGCGATTTATTGTCCCTTAGCCATTCATGAAGCACTTATTATAATGTAGCCACGCTGGCTGCGGTTGGACTGAGGCTGATTTAGTGTAATCCTGGTGTTAAAACATTCTGTTCTGCCATGATGAATGGCCGGTGCCCAGGGGAGTACCACCTAGTGGGGGTGCCAGGGTCAATTGATATGCAAGTCAGAGTTCTGCAGAAGAGCCACAGGTGCTGCCATCTCCACACTGGCAATCATGGTAGAAAAAAAACAGGAGGGGGTGAAAAAAAAAAAATCGCACCAAAGCTTGATTGGATGATTCTGCTATAGACAGGCACACACTGCAAAGCAAGCAGTAAAACGCACGTTATTAAGACAGAGGAGATAAATTAATGTCTCAACCATATTTTTAGATTGCTGTTGAGCAACGAGAGGTTGCGGAGTTCTAGTAATTAACTTTAATATCAGCAAAAAGATTGCTATTTACGCTCACTCCCGCTTACAGATTAACTTGCTTTGATTCTATTATCGAGTGTTTAGGTTAAATATTAACAGAATGATTTTAGTGGAGGGTAAATGCTGTTGCTGATACCGAGAATATCGGTAGTAACACATAAGTCGTGTCCTCGGCGGCTCTGCCTGTATCACACCCATTCGTACGCTCAGCAGGACAGAAAAAAACATACACGCACGAATACTTTATCCTTGCTTCAACACCTATAACGCGGCTCATCAACAAACATCACCAGCTCCAATCTTCACCTGCACCTTGTCCATTCCATGTTTCTGTGTTTGGGTTTAATGGAGGGTTTTTTCCATACTCTGGGAGCGGTTCATTCCTGCCAAATATCTGAAACCTCTGATGCCTTTTTCTCTTTTCCTGTGTCTCCTCCCATCCCTTCTTTTCTTATCTCTTCGTTTTTGTTTTTTTTTTCCTTTTCTTCATTTGTTGTTTTATCACCAACATTGTTACAGGTGATCAAAGTCCTTCCAGTCCAGGCTCTCGGTGGCCGGGTGCTAACTATGGTAACAGAACTCTAGGTGTGTGCATTTAACTACCTTTTTTTAACCCAGACCCAGCACCACCCTGCCCTCCCGCTGCACTTCCTCTGGCTGCATAACTCACACGACCTTCTTGTCAGAGCACTCAAACTGAGCTGGTCTACAACATGCAGAGTCCCGCGCTGAGTAACTGCATTTGACGTAGCAGAGAATGAAATGTCAAAGGTATAATATGTAAGATTTAATGTACAGTAGACAAAAACCTCTTGATGACATAGCTCCTCGCTGCGTAAAGAAACTGCGGTTCGTAGATAAATCAAAGCTAATTTTGCAAAATGTGTAATTGGACTTGTTAAAATGATCTTGAACTTAGATTTCGCAGTGGTCTGTGAATTGACTAACTGATGTGCACTAGCAAGGCTTTGACAAACCACCAGGTTATGAGTTTCACACGAAGATATTGTAATTCATACTGCTGTCGTCTATATTAAAGTATATTTAAAGCACGATGCAAATTGAAAGCAATATGCCATTTAAAGTGTGCTTTCTATAAATGGTCATAAGGACATAAATCCAGAGACTAAATGCATTTCTTAGAATAACAGCAGATGAACGTAATTCACAAAGAATTATGGGAGGATGAGTAGATGTCAACACTAGTGAAGGTCACATCAAATTGTAGGTGTCTGGAGTCTGTATTAACAAAAGCCTGTTTACAGAAAAAATACATTAATGGAGGAGAACTTGCAGCAGATTTCATCACCTGGAATAGATTCTTTTGGCTATGTTAAGACATCCTGCAGTAGAGGAGAAAAAAAAAATATGGATTGAGAGACTGTAATGGACATTAATGCTTGTACTGCTGACTGATAGGATGAATCTTACATTGAATACCTTTAATATGCAACGCAGTTGGATACGCCAGTATTTAAGTCGCCCTGGTGTTGGCCATTAATAAAAATGCAATCCCAATAGCGATCACGCTACTTGAAGGTTTTTGATTCGCTCAGTGTTATTCCTGTAATGTAGAACAGCTCCAGTTATCATCCGATTGTCGTGCTCTTCCTTAGTTAATGCTGTCACAGCATGATGTCACTTCCTGTTTTGTGGCGGTGTTGCAGACGTGTTCTGCTGGAAGAGTCTGTAGACCCTCATGCTTTGGCTTTTCCCAATGGTTTTATGTGTCACATCCTGTTTCCCTATATGTTCCTAAGTGTCACCCTGATGTGCACCAGCACCCCAGATGTCTCTTGCTGAACATTTCTTGCCTTTTATGTAATGCGTAAGACTACTTCGAGGCACCTTTGGCTGAAAATAAATTGCCTGCGTCCTGTGTGTGTCTCCTACACTATAATATGTTCGATCTGTTTTTGTTGCATGTCCAAGTACCTTACATCATGCTGGTGTGTTCATAGATGAGAGTGTGTCAAGAGTGTGTACGGTGTGATGCTAAAACTTTTTTTTTTTTTTTCACCTGCAAGTATTGTCTACCTCAAAAGTATTGGTCAGTTATTTTTGTACGTTATGTAACTCTGAGAAATAAGAAAAGTTCACTTGTGAATATTTTTTAGTATATAATCAACAGAGGGCTCTTAAAGTATTTTAAAGTAAGCCAAGAGCAGGCCTTGGCAAGCTGACACCTGGCTATGAAGACTGTCTTTAAAGATGTGGAATGTTACCTCTTTGGTGGGAAGAAGCTGTTGCGAGAACTTGAGGTGTGAAAGTACCAGTTAAAAATAGTTTGGCTCACCTCTAAGCACAAAAACAGCTCTGAAATCAGAGTCCTCGACAGGAGTTGGATGGCTTTTCCACAGCTGTCCAGAGTGGGCATACAGAGTGACGATCGGTAGGTGTGACACTCATCTATCTCCAGAATAGCATTGCTTTGTTCTATATTCAATGAATTTGAGGGATAAGAAATGTTCTGACTCACTGGGCTTTTGTGGTAAACAACAGTCTGAAGTGTCAGAAAACCACGGTTGTACAAGGGGAGGAACAATTAGGTTGATTGATGCTTGGACGGTTCGCCTGAGGATGCAAGGTTCTAACACTCAAGGAAGTCTTTTTCATTTTTATAAGCGTGGTCAGTGAGGGAGTGGAAAAGCAACAGTAGAGTAAGGTGCACCTTTTTTCAAGTTTGTACCTGCTCTTTTATCCCATCTGTTGTTTTCTGAATGGAAGGGGCGGCTGAGAATTGGAGAATGTTGATTTTGTTGAACTCATTCCGTCCCGTCTGTTTGCCTCCTGTTGGCTTCATCGGGCTGTGACCTTTAGTGTGAACTTGGTGGCTTGCAGCCAAATTTGAAATGGTTGGGATGAGAGTCAGCAACTCTCACACATTTTGGGTACACTGAGCCTGGAGGTAAAGCTCCCACTTTACCAGTCGAAGGTCCAACTCTCACCTATGGTCACGAACCCTTGATCGCGTTTGCAAAACAGGTTCGGTAAGAATAGTGAGTTGCCCTTGCTTGCTGGGTTCCTCCTAAGGGAATCAGCCCACACTGGAAACACACGTTTTTTGTGCTAACACGGTTGTGGTGGGCTACGATGCTTCCCGATCACCTTCCTTATCTTTTGATGTATATTTGGCATGTCCAAGCGGCAGGAGATCCAGACGAGGAACATGATGGTGGGTTGTGCCTTGTTTCCTTACTTGCTGCCTGTGCTTTGGGTCCAATGCAACCTGAACCCTACTAAGAACCACTGAAAATGGTTTTCCAGCCGCGCACTAAATGACTTGTCATGGGATCATTGTAAAATGAAATAGTGTTTGTCTCTGGTTATGAAAATGCTTGATATTTAATCAAATATTCTGTATATCAGTGACCTATTTTTTTTATTTTCTTGTGATATTGCTTTGGTCTTGTGATGGCTGTCTCTCCTGCATGGCATTGTGCATCAGACCTTTTCTCAGCATACTTTTCTCCTCGTGGGTACCACTGCTATTCTACCAGAATGTATTATGCACTGACAACTCCGTGTTTGTTGATATGGAACCCCGGACTGTGGTTTGATAAACAGCTGCATGGATTCATCACTCTGAGGTGATGAGAGGGGAAAATCCTTTTGACATGCTGGCTCCAAGGATTTTTTTTTTTTCCCAAATGGAATCTGGAAATGAGTTCAGCTGCTTTAGAGCATAGGAGGGAATGTGCCTCATCTCATGGAAGAGGGCAAACAGAAATCTTTAGGCACAGTCTGAGGGAGAATTTTTAAAAGCACTTTCTGTACGGAAAAACAATTGAATTCCCACTGACGGACGATTTGGGGACGAGAAGCGGCCAGCCGCTGAAAGCTGCGTTTGGGTTGTTATTTCCGTGTATGTAGTGGTAACTATCAACATTTTAGGCAGTGTTTAAAGACTGATGGTGTAATTCTGGGTCAGTATAGCCACATTAATGTTTATGTACTGTTGCTGTGTACATATTTGCGTTTCTCTCTGACTCGGGGACTGACAGCATTTCAGTCCTCCGAAATTTACTGCGAGGGAACGTTCTCCGAGCGGTTCTATCAGACAGTGTGCCAAATCTATTCATTCCTGCTTGTCATGTCTGTTGTAATCTCATGCTTTAAAGCTTGATTAACCTCCTGTCATCCTCAAACGAGCAGCGTGTACCAGAGAGAGTCTCTCAGAGTCACACAAGAATCTTCACTTGCGTCAAAGGAGTTCATTTAAACCCAGCATGTAGTTTTTTTGTTTTTTTTTTATGGTCGTCCCTCAGTCTACACTACACTCCAGCAGACTACCTCAAGTGTCAGGGCTGAACACAATTCTAGGCGCCGCCAGTCACAATTACACCCAATTCCAGAAGCATTTCCTATTTCCTTGTCTCCACTTTGTGTAAGATGGAAAACCTAACCCGGGAGGCCATACTCATGTGTTATGCAATTACGGCAGCCAGTCCTAATTCAGCACAGAGAAAGTGGATGAATTGATGGAGACCAGAAAAGCCACATTTCTGTAGTGGGCTCAGTCTCACTTCAGGGAGATAATATACAAAGTGTGTTGTGGTGTTGAATCTGGTTGATTTTTTAAAAAGACAACAACAATTTTTGGTTTTTTGTTTTATCTTCACAAACTGTACTTCGAAATTAACTTCTACTTGAAGGATAAAAACAAGGTTTGAGTTGGCCCTACTCCTTTTCCATCTCCTATTCCCTCACTGGTGAGGCAGTTACCTGGGTATCTGGCAGGAGATTGGTGGGTAGAGAGCTGGAGCCTCTCATACATCCTGGCTCATTGATTTTCGGTCAGGGATGAAAGCCACAGACTCAGTAGGTCTTTCATACTGGGGGGCATCCCAAAAGACACATCAATCAGATTTCAAAGAGAACCAAGCCAATCTTATTTATTTACTGCCTTTTCAAAGTCATTACAATCCCAAACCAGGGCCTCTCTCCTTTCCACTCTCTGCCCCACTCCCCCACTTCACCTTCACAGGTCAGTCCATCAAAAGTTCCATCCTGTGTTCTCTGTAGTAAGCCTCTTAAGGACTTATTTGACATTGAACAGGGAGGGATCATCTCATGCCCATTAAAAAATACAGATGCGGTGATATAATGCTTGTCAGGGTTAAGGAATTTCAGCCCGACTATCTTATCCCCCGAAGCTTAGCAGTTAATTCAGTTGGTCAGGGCAGAGAGTGGGCCCCCTGTATGTTTAATGAAGATTAAATTACCTATTTTCTCTCATGAAATTTTAAAGGTAGAAAGGAGATGAATCTGCAAAGAGGCGAATGAAAAGACCAAAGGGGAGTGTCTTTAAGAAGGAGATGCTGGCAGTGATTAAGAATGTCCTCTTCTTCTCCTATATCCCCCAACCTCATTCGTGACATAAATTATCCCTTTAATACTTATTACTTCTTTGTTTGACATTCACATCAACCTGATGTAGACAACCGCAATATGTTCAGCCAGACAGCTGTTTTGTCATCTTCCCCACGATCTGCGGGGAAAGTCAGCCATTTGTTTCTTAAATTACATCACAGGAAGTGATAGTGATCGTAATTCCCTTAGCAATTAATTTGCTCACACATGTGTTGTAGCCATCGCTTTATCTCTCTCTGGTTGTCTCTCAACCTCTATCGGTTGTTCTCCTGCACTGTTTCACACACACACACACACACACACACACACACACACACACACACACACACAAATGCAAGCTTGTGACACATATCAGATAGGGACTGTTGCTGTAGGGTGTCTCGGAGTTGAGGGCAAAAGCCGTTTGCCTCCACAAGCTCCTGGCCTCCACTTCAGTTGATAGATGTTATTCATTGGGACGGCCCTAGAGGCAAACCTACAGGAAGTGGATCTAACATGATTTGGGGACGAAGAGACCCAGAGGGTGTCGGTGCCTCTTGCTATAGCTCGGATGGCTTAGTAGATGTGAGATATCAATAGAGTAGATGAGAGCAGAGCTCTGTTGAGACGTGCTGCTTGAAATCTATCACCTGCTTCCCATAGATAAGGATATTTATCAACAGCCAAAAGGAAAGGCAGATGGGAGGGAACTGAGGCATGGACAGCCACTCCATTTAAGATTTGACATCATAGGGCATAGACAAAGCCTTTGTCCCTCCCATTGACCCATAGAGCCTTTCTCTGGACCTGATCATTTTTCATCCACAGCAGAAACCCATCATGGAAATATAGATGAAGATTTTATGTACCATTTGAGTACCCTTGGCGCATAACTGATTCGTTGCTTGACTCTGCCAAGAGAGGACGTAAAGTAAGTGAGGTGTGACATGGAGCCATTTTGAGAGGATAAATCAAATCTTAATAAAAGGCAGTCTCTCCGAGTGGACACCAGGGGTCTCTCGCCCCTGCCCCAGCTGTTAAGTACCCCCTAAACCAGTCGCTGTTTAAATTATACTGAAGTTATCTACTTGAGTACAGGGTATCAACAGGGGACTATCTGCATGCCCTTTTGATGCAATTATGCCCTTTTACAACTCCCTTTCTGATAAAACTAGCTCCCAATGGTGATGCTTACTTTCTCTTTCCCTTTCTTTTTTTCTGTTTTTGAAATAAAGTCAATGACCTAGTGCTATAATGGACCGAGAGCTCTCAACACCTATGTCCAATATTGTCTCACTTTATTGGCACAGGGCCTCATTGATGTAAAAAGTACTCAGCCCTCCCGCCTAGTGGACCGTCAACGAATAACTGCACAGCAAAAACGTCTACTAACTTATCATATTCAATAATATCCTAGAGCGTTTGCAGTGGGCTGCTTTCTTTTTTCCTGCTCGCTCTCCAAACAATATTGGCTTTCAAGTATGTGGGCAGTTATGAAAGGTCACCCTAAGTGTAAATTGTCAATAGTGGATCAATTTTGGAGGGCAAATAAGCTTTGGAGGCCCCATAATGGAAGGTTTCATCTTATTTTTACCCTGGGCCCATTCACACAATAAGATTGATATCGTTCATTGTTTGATGAATTCCTAATAGACCTATAAACTTGCAGAGCTTAAAGCCAAAGGAATGCCTGTGGAAGCCAAATAGAGGGGAGGCAGTCGGACCATCCCACTATCTGAAAAATTGCCCTCATATAATTCCAATGGAATCTCGCCCAAGCCATCATGCTTAGTGTTGAAGGATGGGCAACTTGTGTCGGTTGAATTAAACCTTATTTATCGCTCATTAGGCGTACAGCGGGGCCAACTGATGATCGGCTAGAGAACAAATAATGTGCTGTGGAATAGGATGCCATCCTGTATGGTTATGTGTTCCACTGCAAATAAGAGGCAGTGCCCGAGTCAAATGCTTCTTCCTCTGCTGTCACACTCATGCCTTTATTTCTAACCTGCTTAATATGATGTGGCTATTACTAAAGTATAAGATATTATGTCCGGGCTGTTGTTTGCATTTGTGGTGTCAGCCACCATCTACAATCTGTCAGCCACAATGAGGTGGAATTAATATTTTACTTTCCCATTACGAGGGCTTGATGTCGGTAATAGAGAGGTAAAGGAAAGGCAGACTGGGCGATGAGTGATAATAGTAATACCCAGTGATACAGATAAAGTGAGAATGTGGTGAAGAATGTTAAATGTTCCATTCAACAGGAAATGTGAATAAAGGTGATGCAAGGATATTACACCATAAGGATATTAAAGAAATCACAATGTATGTGATGCTCTGAGCTTGAACTGACTGACCGGATCTTGCGACATCGCTCGCATTGCTTTCCTGACTTGTATCACACCTAACTTAGAAGTGTTACATGGTGAAATCAACATGTTTTCCGAAGGTGTTAATTAAGACATGCTTTCCTTTTCTGGAGTGCGAGGAAATTCCATCCATGTAGTAATTTGCGTATGCTAATGTTGAGATTAATTGAAGATTGATAAAGAACAAAAGCATAGTTTTTTTGTTTTTTTTTACCATAATGAATAATGCAAAATTAGTTGACATGAATGTTGCAGCAAGTGAAAGTAACACCAGTTTCAACACCTTACATTATTTCATGTTATTTAAAACACTGAAGGATAATCTGCATGGCACCACTGTACAGATTGAAAAGCCCATTGAGGCAATGTGGCTGTGACTTTGGGATATATAAATGAAAATTAGTTTGTAAAACAGACATTAAAGCTAAGTGATTAAAGTAACCTGGCTGTGTCCTGCAACCAATCATGACTTTTACACCACAATCTGGGTGAATACTAAATTCTGATTGGCTGGAGGGTGTCCATAATAAGTACTGGGCAACTCATAAAAAGGTAAACAAACGCTATGTTTCATTTAAAAAAGCTGACTGTCCCTCTGAACGGGCCGCACCAAGCAATCCTTCTATATCCAATCAGCTATTCGACAAACAACTTCTGGCTGCAGTCATTTGTTCGTAATGTGTTTTATTGATCCAGGGACAGTGACATAGCTGGTTAGCTAGAAAGTTCTGTAAGCAATGTTATTAACAAGAAATCTTGCTAGCACACGGTTAGCTTTTTTGGATAGCAGCTATGCCAAAGGGTTAAATGAGCTAAGCGGACTAGTCTATCTCCGCTAATCTGAGGTCCTTCATTTTTACTGGAATGGTGAACAACGTTTCCATCACATAAGTACCTTATGGGATTGTAATGATTGTTTCAGTAGGTAGTCAACCTCTCAGGTGTTGAAACGGAGGTACCGCTTGTAAAATATATATTATTTTTATATTATATATACATTTTGAAAGTAGAGTACATAAAGATATATGTTAATGGTCTTCTAAAGTGACCATGGTATAAGGGGGATAATGCCCTTCAAGGTGTCTGTCTCCAGGTCTTCCACTGATTATGATATTGATAAATGGTCACCATGTCAGGCTTTTACCCTCACATGATTTATATAATGTCATACAATCAATGTGCAAAACAACAACATAAATCTTTCAATCTTCAAGATTTCTTCACATTCAAGCCTGACTGACTCTTTTGATCTGATGTGGAAATCAAAGGCAACAACAATCAAGTTAAAAAGGTTGATTATTTCTGACACTATGTTAGAAAACTGCAAACCCTTCAATTAACACCAAGAAAACTAATTTCTCACAAATCTGATCGCAGCAGTTAACCTCACACACCCTCAGAAGGATGTGCACAATTTCACAGCCCAGGTGTTCCGTTTACTTAATGTGAATATCCGCTGTTAGCCATCTTTTTGACTGTCTGAACAACACAAATCAAAATATTATTAGAAGGCATGTATTGCTTTTCAGGCACTGACTTAAACGCTCGTCTCTCAGGGTCGAAAATAAATCTGTAGTTTTCTTCCTGACAGTCGCTATTGCAATCTGTGAAAATGTGCAGTCCAGATTTTCAAGACCCGTGTCCCGATACACGTTCACAGATAAATGCAGTGTGATTTGACTCACAACGGAGAAAAATATGTTTAGTATGTTTGTCAGATTATTTGTAGGAGAGGGAGACGGATGACAAGTTGACATAATCAAGGACTGAAAAAAAAGTATGGTAGTCGTGCTGACATGCTTTGTGGTGAAAAGAGGTGCGTGTGTGACCGGGTGAAGGTAGAAGACAGAGGCATGGAGCTCAGTGAAATGGAACGTGTGGGTGTATGATTGACAGACATATTAATAGCAGTAGCAATAAAGAGTTAAAGAGGGCAGATAGACTGAGGGTTAAACCAAGGTAAAAAGCAGAATACCTCTCCACACACACACACACACACACACACACACACTGGGCGTGCAATCAGCAAGAATGCTCCCTACACTCAGGCACTCCCCCTCCAGTCAAGCATGATTGTGCTTGACATGGTTCCATCACTAATGCTGACTGATGCCCATTTGCCAGGCTCTTCACATTTATTTATTTATCTGTTTATTTGCGTCAAGTTTTATTTATTGATGGGCCTCAAGGATATGATGGCAAATCTCCATTTGCTCACACGGGGAAGTAAGATGCGGGAGGCTATAAGGGTGTGCAACATTTACACACGAGTGAACAAAAGACGGAGGGAGGACAGAGTTCACCTTTTTTATTTTGATTCCAGCAGTTGAAATAGCTATTCCTCTCTGGTAATGGAAAAGTGATATGGCCCATTTAGTTACTTAGCACTAATCCCAATGGTTTAGCCGCTTCTCTGTTTTTTCTTCCCTTTTATCTCTTTGTCTTTTCTTCACTCGTTCTTTTGACTTCTATTTGGTTAGAGCCTGATGGAAGGATTTGAACGGGGTCAAATTACTCCCTTGCCTGTATGAGTTTTGCCCAGCTTCAGCTGCACTCTCTGCCACATTAAGTGCATGCAGCGCTTTGCCGTTGTAGTTGACCACCAAATACCCACGAGGGTTTTAAATGCGTGCTCTATTTAATGCCGTGTGTTCACATAACCTCCTATTCTGCCCTAAATCGATGTTTTAACTTTTTAGGATGCGGTCTCCTGTTTCGTTATGGCTTTACAGTTGTTCTTTTCTCATCGTAGCATTTAATAAGATGTCCCCCTCGCTTGTGATTGTTACATAGGATGATGCAATTAGAGCGTAATGAGTGTAAGTGTAATTGTTGTTTATTTTCACAATGACATATTTGCTGTTGTAAGCTACAGGGGGAACAGCGATGCTTAATTACCCACAAGTGTACAATTTGAGATCATTAGCTTTAGAAGCCAATATCTCTGGCCAGAGGTCTGCCAGAGGACCTCTGGTCCACTCTTGTAATGTGGTGGTGTGAGGAATGCCAAGTCGAAAACCGCTGAAGGGTAATTTTTTTGAACATCCTAAATCTTAAGTTTCCCCTCCACGCTGTCCACGTCATTACATTTTTTGGATATCAGTTGACTCAATTTAAGATTTTGATTAACTTTTCAGTGGTAAGTCTTAGGTCAGCTCTGGCAAAATATACATGGAGATTTTTCAGCTTATCTTAAAGTTATAATGACATGAAAAAGTGGGTTAAAGGGAACTAAAAAGATTTTGGTTTTCTTCAAAGCGTGGATCATTTGTCTGAGTTCAGACATTTGTCACTTTTGGGAAGTCTTAGTAGGTGAGGATAGGAAGGACGGAGAATCTGATGCAATTGTATCCCTCTATTTGGGCTGAAGAGGAAAGAAATCACTTGCAACCCTACACATTCTACCCCCATGCCCAAAATAGTGTCTGGAGCTCGCAAAAGCTCCGTCTCCAGCAGGAGCTGATTGACATCTGTGCTCTTATGGAGACAGGGCTCCCACCCAACTGCATCTGCGTGTTTATTTGAATTCATCCAAAACAGCTAAACTCTTCTCTGCTGAGGAGGAGGGGAGGGGGAGAAAATAAACAAGAAGGGAACACAACAGCTTGGTATTATTCATGAATTCCATAAACGACAATGTTACTCCCCTTAGAGATGACTAATATGTCAAGTTTAAAAATAGGACGGTGTGCCACAGTTAAGACCCTGTGCCTCCAGTGGATGAGTATTAAGCAGATAGACGGTAAAGTGTTGAGATTTGTGATATGCTGATGCATAATTATGTCTGACTCAACTGTCTGCTTATTTGTGGGTATATGTGTAAACTATATGTGAATTGCATTTTTCTATGTGTGCAGTTTTACTGTATGTAAACCAATTTGGATTTCCATGTAAAGTCCATAACCTTAAGTTAAATTGGGCAGAATGAGGGCCTGGGAAGTAGCCGAACAGTATGGGGGTCATGCATTAGTGGAAAGCCAGTGGAGGTTGCTGAGTTTGTAACATCCTCACCCTGCAGGCATTGCCAGCAAAGTAAAGGATGAGGCTGCACACTGCATTACCTCAACTATTATTATTTTTTTTTCCTTCTACTCTAGATGAGTTTCTTCCAGTAGCTCAGGTCACTGTTGCCCCGGGGCGGATTATGGCAGATGGGAGCTGTGATGTTTCTTAAGATTTCCGACAAGTGAGGATGGGAGTGTGTGTCTGGGTGTGTGTCCATACGTTTGATCTTTTTTTTGTGTGTGTGTGCGGGTGTGTGTGTGTCTGTGCGTGTGTGTGTGTATGTTGTTTTGTTTGTGTGTGATTCTGCTTGGCGCCTATTTGTGGGAATGTTAACTGAAGCTTAGCGTTCCTTGGCAGGCCAGCGGTTGACCTGATTTCTGTGTCACAGCGTGACTCACGCAGGTTAGCTTTTTAAGGAGACAGTGAGGTCAGCGTGAATACTAAAGCCGCAGACATGTCGCCTGAATCTCATTCCATCCAGACACGGACTCCGGCTGCAGCATAGCTGAATATGCACGGACAGTCACACGCACAACATACATATGTCTTCATATTCTGCGTCGGCTATATATGGCATTCCATTGTAAATATTCAGCCACAATACATTGATTAGTGAGAGAGCATGTAAAATCGTTTATGATCTGCATTATTAAAGTCTCCTACACGGTAGGGCTCCTTCTTCCCCCTCCAACTGATATCACCATTAATATGTTTACGGCGGTGGCAACAGTCTGTCTGAGAAATTGATTTTTCTTTTGCCAATTGTAAAACTTTTATGACAGTCAATATGGCTGAAGAAGCAGCCCCTCCATTATTTTACTGGATCTGCTGCTAGCTGAATAGATGGTTCCTGCTTATAAACCTTGAATAATTGAACAGGGAAATCAGTCAATGAGAGCGGGAGAGGCACAAGGTCTTGATGGCTTGATGGCCAAGATGACAGCTTGTGAAAGAAAAAGACAGCAGACTGATTAGCCAATGTGTCATGTTGCTTCATCGCTGTCTGTATACTGTGCTCTCTCATCTCTTTTTCGCCCTCTTCCTCTCACCCATCCCCTTCCTAGTCTATCCCTCTCCCTCACTTCCTCCTTTTCTTCCCTTTCCTCCTGTGTTACTCGAATTCCTTCCTTATCAACCTCACTTTGCCCCATTCCTCACTTTCCCCCCTCTTCAGCCTAATGCCCTGTTTTCTTTTAATGCTTTATTTTTACTCACATCCTGTCTCCATCCATCCCAATGACCCTGTGTCACTCCAGGCAGAATTATTACTCTTGGATGGAACATCGGCTCAGTGGCGCCGTACTCTGCTCTCTCCGCATTATCCATTTATGGAGTATCCCCTTTTGTGGTGAGCCATCTTCCTATAGTCCAGTAATGATAGGAGTCTTGGCGACCCCGTGCATTTGCACTGTAATATAAGACATTCTCATTAGCCCGAGGATTGTGCGCTCTCTCATGTCCATTACATTAATTGCTACACATCACTGCCTGCCATGCCCGTCAGTGTTCGGTTACATCGCTGGCATCATTTGCCCTGCATCACCTTACTGGCCCAGAATTGCTTTGCCCAGAAAGGTGAGAAAGGTAATTGAAAAACGCTATGCAGAGAATTCGAGAAGATGTTTTTAGTCAAAAAATTCTCAAGGAGATAATCTTACCAGTTTGTTTGTGTTTTGTTACATGAGTGGATGCCAATGAAAAAGAAATGTTTTCAGATCAAATAAATTGAAGCCAAGTGCCCTTCCACCCCCGCACCATCCCTCTGTTGTCAGTCATCTCTTCTCATAATAGGGAAGCAGGCCGCTACCATAATTGCTTTGATGGTCCAGCCTGAACAAATCACTTCTGGGCATAAAGAGAAGCCTTGGAGATGGCAGCCAGAGAGAAAAGGTGCGAATGAATTAAAGCACTTTGCGTTCCTCTGGGGCATGTGGCCCAGATTTTTCTTCAGAAAAAAAAAAATATATATATAAAAATAAGGAGAGGAAGGAGTGTGGGGGTGGGGTGCGCCTCTCTCCCTTCAAGAATAAATGGCAGTAGAAGCAATAATACACATGGAGCCTCCATTATGCCAAAATGGAGAGCTTTTTCAGGGACGACACAATGGCACTGACATAGTTAACTGGCAGGTGGAGAAAGGAGGATTTCACTGGAAATAATCTGATTTTGAACGGGGCTCCCATCTATGGGAGAACCTCTGGTCAAGCCTTTTGTGGAAGAACAAAAGTTTGGGCCTTTGGAAGCAAAGCTTTGAATGTTTCAGTAGAGCTGGGTGAATGGGACGAGTGAATGGCCCCCAGTGCTGCCGACTGCACAGGCCGACGTCAGACAGGAGCTTGTGTAGCGCCACTCAGCTTCCTCTGGACCTGACAATGACAGAGTCAGGCCCTTTTTCTTTTTTCTTCTTTCTTCTTTTTCTTTTTTTTTTTAACCTTGAACCAAACAGAAAAGCTTTACTTAATAATCTTATCCGTCACTTCTACTGTTGGAATTGTATTCATGGTGAGTCTGCCAATCAGAATCATCTGCAGATAGCCTTTGAATGCAGCAGCATGATCTTAGGATATCATGTCACAACTATCCAGCTGTACTAATCTCTCTGTATAAAGAAACTGCAGTCTTATACATCCTGACTCGCGGTTTGATCTGCAGAAAGGCAGAGGTGACAGAGGGTTGGAGATACAGCTGATATGGCTGGAAAGACAGATATTGAGTGAGCTTAGTGTAACATCACTGCTCCTATCTCAAAAAGCGGCGCAACTTTATTCTAAAATTGCATTTTGCTGCCAAACTGAAGTCTGGTGGCAGTTAGACAAAACTTTTAGTCTGCTGTAAAGAACTGACGTGCACACGATTCAGATATGTTCATTATTCTATTCAGAAGCAGACGGGGTGTCTGAGCGGGAATCTGCCGTTCTCAGAAAAAGTTCAATTATGACTACAAGCTGCACAGGTTGAGTTGTCATGACTATGACACAAAAGCAGTGGGGCCATTTTACTAATCCTCCTCCAATCTCACCAAACCTTCAGGGGTCACAAGCCCCCAAATCAAGGCTCCATGGGTGTCTGGAACATCACTCTTTCCCAATAGCCTTGCCTTTTTTTCCCATGCAGGCGAAGGCACGCCCCTTGTTAGTTCCACCCTGATCCATTTGCTTCTCTCAGTCACCCCACCAGCCCAGCCCGCATCCTCCAATTCCTCGCTATCAAAAACCAAATCTTTGACCCCCTTTTCCGCGGGTGAGGCTTTTGTTTGTGTTTGACAGCCGATTCAATCCATCAGAACTCCAGGTGCAGTTCTGTTGCAAAGGAATCATTTGTCCGCATAAACGCAGACGGCTGATCAGCATCAGACACTTATAACTTTGGATATATGAAAAAAGGACAAACGTTAAACCTGTCAAATATTCGCATGTCATCTGCTTAAAGGGACATTTAGAAACAAAAATAATGAAAGTGGTGTATTTTCCCCCCAAAAGGAACATTTTGACAGAAGTCAACTTCAATGCCTTATTCTCTCCTTTCATGGATTTCTTTTATGTCTGTCTTGATGATCACCCTCCACATCACCCTATAAGGATGGAGCCGTGGTTATAATTACTTTTCATATAATCATTTTGCTGCTTTATTGTCGTCAAGAGCGCAGTTTTCCTTGTCAACTTGAGTTAAGCACATTCATCTTATGCACTCATTTGAAGAGTGTTCTTTAACAGAAATGAGGTTGAATACATCCACACGCAACAAAGACCAACCGTTATCAGCGCCGACTAGCTAATTAAGGAGTCTCTACGACTTGTTACTCGCCAAGGAGTGTGCAGTGGGTCCGTCGCCATGTATCCGACCATGTGTTTCAGGGAAATGTCTAAGGCATTACATCTGCCCTCCCTCCATCCATAATTAACCTCCCCCCCCATTCATAATTCAGATGTGTTCTTCACACGTCTTCTGGTGATATGACATTATTTTGCAGTGGCTAAACAGACACCGCGGCGCCCCTGGTGCACGGGCATGTGTGCGTCTGCGTGACACACTTTTTCACTGTCGAGGCTCCGCCCCAGCCGCAAGTGCACATCGGAAGCCGCCGCAACTTCATTTTCTCTGTTATTATACAGTTCAGGAGTGAGAGTACAAGTTCATCCTTTAAGTAGAATATTTACTTTTTTTTTTTCAGTTTTCACATGAAAGGACGGCACACCACCATGCCATCAATTCAATTCCTCAGTGATAAAGTTCACATTTGTAGCCGCTCAATTCAATTGTGTAGTTTAAATGGTACGGCCGTGTGTTCCAAAGAAAATTAATGTGCATATAAGTATTTATAGCGAGACCTCATAACGCGGGTTTTCATTGCATATTATGAGTAATTTGTTTGCCTTCTCAAGGGCAGAAGTGTAGGACGGAGAGCCACGGAGAGTGAAAAAAGGAAAAGGTTGTGATAGGGAAAAGGAAGAAAAGAAATGCATGATGGCATCAGGAAGGACGCGGAAATGTCATGAGAGAGAGAGAGAAAGAGAGAGGAGCAGAGACTTCGAAAGGGAGCGATGGGGAGAAGGGGAGTGGGCATCCCATTGCCAAAGCGGCACTCAATATTGTGTCCAGTCCTGAAGGATGTGACATATTTCTCCAGTCTTTGTTGGCTGTTTTAATCAGCTTACATATGTCCTGGATGAAAATTGAATTTGTCTGGAAGAGAGGAAGATACTATTGGCTCTACCACTGCCTCTTGATTATGTGTGCGCGTGTGCGCGTGTGTGTGTCTGTGACTGCTCGCGGGTGTCTGTCTGCGTGTATCTGAGCGTGCGTGCGAGCATTGTCCGCACCAGAGCCAACCAATTCATAACAGCAT
The DNA here is from genome assembly GCF_900880675.1 of Sparus aurata. Classification (NCBI taxonomy): domain Eukaryota; kingdom Metazoa; phylum Chordata; class Actinopteri; order Spariformes; family Sparidae; genus Sparus; species Sparus aurata. The sequence goes on along the minus strand of NC_044204.1, from coordinate 30,985,625 downwards.
TGGATTGTGTTTCTCCCATATATCATTGTCAATGCAGCTCACCTCTGCAGCGCCAGCTTATTTAATGGCCGAGACCTAAACTCAAGAGCGCACAAAAGACCCCCACTTCCCTCCCTTTTCTGCCCATTTGCCCTCTGGCATTTGGGAGTGTTTTTGCGTTGGTTACACCTGTGAAACAGACGTGTGTGTGTGTCTGTGTCTGTGTCTGTGTGTGCCGTTGTTTATTTTTCTCCTGTGTATTTTTTTTTTTTTTTTTACAGTGCTGTTGAAGTATGTCAGTTTACAGAGTGAAAGCCACCTGTGATTCAACACATGACACATATCTCACCATATGCTTCCTTACTGTGCCGCTGAGACAGCTGGAGATTGCAACCCGACTTCATACTGTCTTTAAGACGACTATCATATATGAAGGCGCACTCCATTAATACGTCCGTCTACTCAGGGGTTTGAACAGTCTGTCTGGCACAGCAAGACTTTTCCTCTGAGGAGTTCATCCCTCAACAGATCGCCACTTTATGGATAGCATCTTTTTTTTTTTTCCTTTTTCTTTTTTTTTTTTTATTATTTTGAGCCAGTGCAATCTTTTTTTCTGCAGCCGTGATTGATCACAAATATCACACGGTATGTTCCTGACTTGCAGCAGAGATTTTAAATAGGAAAGTGTTGCGCCTTTGAACTGTGGAGTGTAGTGGAGTGAGTCAAGCATTCTGCGAGAAGCAAGGCCGAGATTATTCACTGTTCCCTATGATGCACTCTTGCCCTGTCTTTTGTTCATTGAAGTAGGCCATGTCAAGGAAATAAAAGGGGCAGCAGAAGATACAGCGTGGATACAGACATCCTGCGGGGAAAACTTGCTGCTTTGGTTGTAAAGAAATATAGAAACCCCTTTTATGAAAGACTATTTTCATATTCTCAAGCATTCAAGTATCCCGATACTGCAGACGCAGTGTTGCCCGTACTGCGGGTTCCTACTGCTTCCAATTCAACACAACCTCCAGAGTAGGTCACAGTTGCTCACAAATAACTAAATACAGTACCTGCTCTTTTTAGGTCACTTCATTTGCATGGGGGGGGGGGGGGGTGAGGTTATAAGGCATTCTTGATTCAGATGCAAATGGGACAGTTATCAGCAGCCAGGACCTGATGAATAATGGGATGTACAAAACGCACGGCCCTGCATAAGGAAATGAAAGAGCGCCTCTTTTCTGCCCCACTGATTTCATTATAGACACTATTATTGGCTTAGAATGGCAACATCTATTATCTAGAGTCAGAATGTGACCATTTTTTTTTTTTCCTTTCTTCCTCTCTATTTTTTTTTTTTTTTTCTGATGCGGACAGTCTTTTACTCCTGTCAAACCTCATCAAATATTGCTGCCCCAGATAGGGCAACAGGCACAATGTGCAGAGTGGGAGCCTTCAGGCGGCAGTCAGATATAGGAACTGTTAATGTGTCTTTAGCCTTGAGACGGAGCTCTGCCCTGATGACTGGAACTCGCAGTCTTTAGCACGACCAGTTTCTAAATATACACGTTTAATGCCTCCTCAGGATCTGGTTATATGCAGGAGTTGTATGAAGGATTTTGTGGTTTGTCTCCTTGGTCACTGGAAGCAGATTGTACCACTTAAGGCTGTAATATTTAAGAATTTGTAGAGGGCAAAATATTCGCTAACCAGCCATTACCTCTGTAGCTCAGTCGTGCAGCTCGCGGTTGGAACTGTTAACTCGGAGCACCAGGCGAGCGTTTGTGTTCGCGCCGCTAGCAAGAGAGCTTTGGACCGCTGGGGCTAGCCTGTTAGCATGCAAACTTCAGTAGATATCTACGCAACGCAATATATAGACGTCATCATGTCAAAGCTGTTTCACATTCACAGAGAAATACAGAATTTTAGACAACGTAACGTCGTGTTTCATTCAAACGTCGGGCATTAAACCTCCAGGAAAACATTAGGTAGTGAGGGGAGGAACTGAGTAAACTTAACTTAATTTGAATAAAACTTTAAAACATTATCTCATCCATGATCATCCCAGATGTTGGTTAACAATTAAGACTACAACTGACCCCACGCTGCGGCAAAAAATGACACACTCTGTGTTTAAATCTCTAATTATTTTTTAGCTGTTATCTATCTTATCATTGCTGTTATGCAGCTTGTATGGTAAAAAAAAATATAGCAATATAGTGAAACTGGACCACAAATGTTGAGCTGGGCCAGACAGTTTCCTGGAGACAATACCTTTAGAGGTGAATAAATGTTTTTAAGCTGCCTCGTTGATGGAGGACATTTCATTCTGTTAGACAGCCGAACAGCAATGACAAGACGCAACATGACATTAAATGCATTGCTCAATAAATATATCCTGTCTGAAGCGCGGTGCTGTACCTGCCAAACTGAATTGCCCCCTGAATTGCCTGTAATATGGGGACACAAAAAAAAAAAAAAAAAAAAAAGTGAAAAGTAGATCATTTGGAGTGGAGGATCTAAGAATAGAAGAGAGCCTGTGGCAGAGGGCAGAGGGAACGAGAAGGCAGACGGATCGGCTGTGAATAAGACTCACTGACAATGTGATAATACTTTAACTAACCTCCCGGGATGTGTAATGTGTTTCTTTACCTTAGCTAATGTTGCCCTCTGACACTCTCGCCGAGTTCTCAAACATTTTCACCGCGTCCTCGTTTTAAAGTGAATAAACACAAATTAGGCGTGGCAGTTGTGTCACTGAATGCCAAGGTGTGTATTTCGGTTGCACTTTAAGCCGTGCGTCACATGACAGAGGTTATTAATAAGCACAGAGACGAGACTCATATGTGTTCATACCTGCCTTTTTCTTGCTATGAGAGAACATATTTCTGTTATATACAAAACGATATAAGCGAAGTCGTTTCTTCCTGGTCTTCAGAGGAGTATTACCCTCATGTATTCGAACATAAATGAGCAGAGCCTGAAAGGGAGGCTCTACAAAAATTCACATTCTGCCTCACGCTTCTTTTTCAAGATGCTTCCAATCTGCCTTTTCACATGCAGTACTATAAAAAAAACAACAAAAAAAAACAAATTCATAATTTGCGTGCTGGTCGGAGAATTTCTAAGAAACAGACAAAAGGCAGACCTTGGACGGTCTTTCCTTTCCCATATCCCGAGTGACTTCCCCAGAAGCACATGATTACAATACACCTCCAGTGTAATCCCTAAATTACCCAGCGCGATCGCTATCTTGTCCTGCAAAAATTGAGTAAGCTGGCAAGGTGGCAGAGGAACAAAGTGGATAACAATATCTTTGCCAGCCGCGGCATAGGACAGACACTTTTATCGGAGGGCCCCTGCATGTTGTGAAGTTAAGCAAATTGGTTCTGCTTTCACTGAAGCACAGTGTAGTTTAGGTACCTTATAAAAGGGTTTACGACGCCTCTTGCCAGCCGAGCAGAAACATTCTTTTCTTCACAAAAATATCTGGCTTTGGTTAGATTATGTCTGTTTCTATTCCTGTGCTTGGTGTGTTGGGGCTCAATTCGCCAGGCCCTTCACCTCTCAGAGCTTAGCCTTAATCTGCATTAAACGGAGGCCCGGAAAAAGACAGGAGTGATTATCACGACGTTATGTGCTCAGAAGCCTTTATTTAATAATTTGTTTTAATGTCTCCGACTGTGTTCAGTATGTCATCAGGATGACAGAGTCAGAGGTTAGCTTTTTTTTTTTTTTTTTTTTTTTTTTTTAAGAGGATAAACAAATAATCTGTGAGAATGGAGGGAGACAACGGCTACATTTGGAATCTCGAGAATTCCCCATTTAATTGTGTTTTATTCCTGTTCTTTACAGTCAAAACGCCGGCAGATTTGGCCGGCTTTGTAGGACAGCAGCTTGATGTAAATGGGTTATAATTCAGTGGGAGAGAAAAAAAAAACAGAGCTGTTAACAGGATCATCACAGGGGAGACACAAAGGGCTTCAATTAACTGATCACCTTTTATAATTTCACACAAACAGATGATGCATCATGAAGCATTTTCTTGCTCCCCGCGACGCTCGCGCCTCTTCATTTGCTCAGAAAACATTGGGCTTTTAGCCGATTAACTGCATTTCCTTGAAGTAGCCTTGTTCTCCTCACTTCCTCGCCTGTTTGCTTGTCACATTCAAGAAACCTTCAGGCACCTTCTCCTCAGCGCACACATGTACAGACACACACACCTCCTCCTCCTCCTCCTCCTCCTCCTCCTCCTCGTCCTCCTCTGGTCCTGTATGCAGTCCAAGTGATTGGATGAATAAGTTGTGCCATCCCATATGGTGGGCTGTCCTGCTGGATCTGATCACAGGAGTGAATGAAGGAGCCCATGAGTCACCACCGGTTTGTTCTGCCGCACTTGTCACGCTCTGCTGTCGCATACTTCCCTCTCTCCCTCCGTCCATCCTGCCAGCCAACAGACGCCGTGCCTTTTAAACTCTCTCGCCCTGTCGTTCACTGTCTCCCTCCCTCATGCACATCATAACTGCAATCTCTCCCATGCACCCACGCCTCCCCCCCCCCCCCCCTTCCCACCTCGTGCTCGCCCTCCTTCCTCTTCTTCTGTCTCTCTCCTTCCCTTTCTTCTCCGTCTCGCGACCTCCCCCGGATGAGGTAAAGCCCCGCGCCCTGTTCCCTGACAGCCCTAAACGTCAGCGCCTTCCCCAAGCTCCGCACTTCCTTCGCAGTCAGCGCCAACATCATTGTCATTTATAAACATTTTATGCCAGCTCTGTAGGGTAATGGCTAATTTCTCCCACCACACGGCTCTTCATTAAAAGTTTATTTTCTGTCAAAATGCATCCCAATCAAATTAGCTGCAGCTACTTGGACAACTTTGGTTTACCTCGGCATGTGTCTAACTTGCTCACTCTGATGCGTCCGTGGTTTTATTTTTAATCAGCGCAGATGTTCGTGTATTTGCTTGAAAAGAGCTAGTTTGATTCCAGTCAACATTATCTGGTTGAATAAGCGATAAAGCGCTCGGAGATGTCTTGATTTAAGGAGGTAATAGACGAGATTGAGGTGACGATTTTCAGGGACACGTATTGAAATTTTCCCTTCCAACAACTCCCATTATTCCCCGGGATCGGGACACCTCACCGGTCATTACTGTGACGGATGTTACCCCACCGCCACTCATCAAAGACCACGAAAGAGTGGGCTGCGTTTAATTAACTGAGGACAAATAAAAAAAAAATAAAAAAATCAAAAGGAGATATTTAATAAAGGACATGCCGGTCTTGATAATATCAGACATTAGATTTATTTAGCTAATGCTTTAATCCAGAGTGACTGAACGCTAAAGAACTTGCAAGAATCACGCGCGCAGATAGATTTATCAGATAAGCACACGGCTCAAAGTGCTATCAGCCACCAAAGACTGAAACGAACAACAAGTGAGAAGTACAAGTTTGATAAGTTGGAAAAAAAGGTGATTTAGACGCGCTCGAATGCAGCTTTACACGCAAAATTATACCTATGCACACAAACAAAATCTGAAATCCCAGACAGAAATGATTGACGGAAGGGTGGATAAACGCGGGGCGGCCCGGTGAGTTTCATCGATATGAGTATAGGGTGTCGGTGATGTCAGCTACAGGAGGGCCAGCGCTCAAACTACCTGCACGCCACTTGTGTTGTTCAATATTTGGGGGAAATCGATGCATATCCAGCTCATCGCTCCGCGCATGTTAAAAGCGGCTCCCTCATCCAGACTCCCATTCAACACTGTTTCCCAATAACATTTTAAAGCCCTTTCATGTGTGGAGATTTCTTTTCTCTTCCTCGATGCCTTGCACCCTCCCCTCCCCTCTTCTCCATAACACTCTCTAGTTTTCTTGCTTTTATTTATGTTCCTTTCTTCTTGAGTATTATTTTTTCTGAAAAGGAAAATCAATACGCTCCCTTTTTCAGCCGTGAGAAACAGCTGAGAAAGTAAATACTTACGATAAGTCTGCAGTGGTGTTTTCTGTTCAGTTTCCAAGTTTTTTTTAGTTTTTTTTTTTCATCTGAGTTAGTGAAAGTGTGAGTGCGCTCGTGCTTTTTCCTTTTTTTCTAATTACCTACTTTTGTCATGTCACCACAAATAAACCGCCGGGTGCCGGAGTGGCTGATACCGGGAGCATATCATCGGCATGGAGCGACTGCACCGGAGATTGTGTTAGCGGTGTCTAAATTACTGCTCTCTGAGGTACTGGCTGCTTTACCATCATTAGCACGGCCATTACATAGATTGGTGAAGGAAGGGTGCTGAGGCTCTGGCAGGAGACCAGCTGAGTGTTCCTCAGGCTGGCAGGGTCATTCAGGAAGTGTAGTCTCACGCAAACACACACATACAAGCACACACACACACACACACACAAAACGCCCTCCCACTCATTCTCCGGTGAGACCTGGCTGCAGCCTCCAGAAAAGCTGGAGATTAGGTGTGTGTGTTTGTGTCCGCTCACTCTTCCTGTAATTGCGAGGACCAGGTATCCTCATGGCGATCGAAGGAGACGAGGAATAGGAAGATATTTGGCCATAACTTCTGCCAAGCTACTGTGGGAGGCCGTGAGCTATGATGATTTTAGGTGGCAGGATTGTTTATGAAAGATTTGAATGCAAAATACAGTCGGTCCTCACAGACGTGGAACAATATGGGTCCGTGTGTGTGTGTGAGGAAGAGAAGGGGAAGGAGGGCAGTGAAGGGAGGTCGGAGTTATTAGTCCAAAATCTCGCCTAGGGCGCCAAATGCCAGGCCCGGAGGCAGTGAGCAATCATTCCAGTAAGACGGCTGCCACTTCTATCAAGTAACTCAACCTTTCATGAAAGAGACCCACTCTTCCTGTCGTCTTCTGTTACACAACCATACACTCAGCGGTAATGTGACCTCTGCCTATAACGTTACTTAGTTAAGGGAAGGTAAAGGAAGCGTTAATTGAGGCCGCGTTCCATCCAGAGCGCCGGGATGGCATTTCACTCGAGCCGGGCCGGGTTGTGAGCGATGGCTTCGAGAGTTTGTGTGCGTAAGTGTCGGAGAGGGGGAGATAAAATAAGGCACGGCTCTGTGTTTAGTCGATTACAGGGTGGATATGGGAGTGAGCCAGCTGAAATCCATGCAAAGCTGCATCAAGAACAAGGTTGGAGTGGAGAGGGTTCACCTTGCCAATAACATGACATTTTCCACCAGCAATAATGCAGGCTTAATTCGGCTCTGAAGAGCATCTGGTGCAAATTGGACATAGTTGCTCTTTAGCATCGCTCTATGAAGGATAGGCCCTCTATTTTTACCTCTCTCCAGCGTGATAATGGTGTCGAAGCCTGTTGGCATGATGGATCTGTATTTACGTGACATTAACAGAATGTGGATTTACGTTAAAAAGGTATGCGACGAGAATTTCCACGAAAGGAGACTGGAGCGCGATGTTGCGCACACGTGTGCATGTGTACATGCACCTGACTCTGTTGTTTGCGACCATGCGTGTGTGTGTGTGTGTGTGTGTGTGTGTGTGTGTGTGTGTGTGTGTGTGTGTGTGTGTGTGTGCGGGCCTGTGTGTGCGTGCATGTGATACCTGGGTGTGTGTCGTCGGGGGCCACTGAGGAGGAGCATGTTAACCAGAGAAGCAGCCGGTCCACCAGATGTTCCAATTCCCACTAGGCTTGTCACAAGTGGACCTTTACTTCTCTCCCTGCAGTACACACACACACACACACACACACACACACACACACACACACACACAGGATTTCTTCAGCAGACTATACATAGTACATGCCCGGCAACACAGAAGGGAAAGCTACTTTATGCTGTTGCCACTGTAGATTTGCATACAATGAGGCTCTTGTTCAAAGGGTGCTACAGTGAAGAACATGTAAACCCACCTGCCCTGAACGATAAGCCTTTTTTCCTTCTCACCGACAGTATTTTTGATGGTGTCCTTAGCAAATCGAAAGCGTTTCTTCACAGCGCTCGAGTGTGTATTGTAAATGTGATTTGATTGAGTATTCTCAAAGCCAAAAGCGTTCTTCACATACTCACATTATGGGCGGAATGTGGCGTATTTTCAGTGAGAAACTTTCTCTTATGAAGCTGTGCACACAGAGCAGCACTTCTGACAATCAATGCCAGTCCCCTTGTGCTATTTCTCAATGCCACTAGTTTATTTGCTCCAATGCTATTGGCATAGTAGACGCATTCTCATCTTCATATACTATGGTTGGGTGCCTTTCATGGTGCCATGATCCTAGGTAGAGGATGTGGCCATTTGGAAATGTCATGAGAAAGGTCGAGACCATCATTGCGGCCCAGTTCAACAGGCTGATTTATGAGGTTGGAGCAAATGAAATATAGTAAGGGGCTAGTGGAACAAGCAGGCCCCTATAGGCACCCCAAAGGTCACCCAACTTAATTTCAATTAGGCCTAGGGGAGGCCAGGAAAATATGTCGCCGGTGGAAAGAGTGCTGAGGAAATGGATTTACTTGTAATGACATTGTGTTTATGGGGATTAAGATAAGGCTAATCAGTTGACGAAGGTGGCTACGCCAGTACAGTATTGATTGAAGAGTTTAGGAAAGAGATGCCAAAAAAAAATAATCATTCCGCTGATTCCCACCCAGCAGCGCGAGTGACGTTGTTTATTATTTACGGAGGGAGAAAAGTGCAAGTCTCAGTGCTTCCTCCTCTCCCTATCAATCACTCTGAATTGTGCCTGCACTGAATCCCATCAATTACTGCTTTCTGTTTGACACATGCAACGCCAGTTCTGATTAGCCGACAATTCTCGGGAAATAGCGGCATTGTAAAGAACAAACGGCTTGACATTTTAAATATTTAAGTCAAAGTTTACCACCAAACCCAGGTCCCTTCAACCCACCTCCCTATCACTGCATTTGTGTCACAGCAGCCCCCACCCTCTGCAAAACGCTTCAAAATGAGTCACAAATTGCCAGCAAATGATTTCCTGCTCAGGGAGAATAACAGGGTCCCCACTCTGCCTTTGATTCAGGCTCTTTTTTCATCCCCTCTTTGTTTACCCATGCTGTCTAGCTGCCGCTCTTCTGGAATCCCTATTGATAGCTGTCTGACAGGGGGGCTAAGTAGCCCAGAGGGGGTAGTGCGGTGTGCAGTTTGCGGTGGCACACAGTATGAATGTGTTAAAATCCGTGTTGTTTTATCTTAATGGCTGATTTTTTTTTTTTTTACCGTCTCGTGCGCGCCACCACATTTCGCCTGAATCAGCGTTGTGCCCGCGTACATGCCGGAAAAAAAACTCACCAGGTGTGTGCGTAGATCTGTCTGTCTGAGTTTGGTGCACGTCGCTTTGTGTGAAGGCATGCGTTTGTCTGTGTGTGTGTGTGTGTGTCTTGTGAGGATGATGTGGCATGGAGGTCACTTCTGTCAGATCCAACATCCAGGCCCATGCTGTGATGTGAAGGGCACTGTCAAGAGACAACCACAAGGCAGCACAGGTACAGCTGCCCCCAGTGCTCTTTTTCCCTCTGTGGCACACACACACACACACACACACAAGCGCATCGACGGGCGCACACAGGCGAACACACCCGGCCCTCCTGTAAACTGACACACAGTGGTGGGAAAGCCCCCCTAGGGCGAAAAAGCCCCGGGATTGTACAGTCTCTTCAAAACAAATGCTACCGCCTACTTGTTGACTGTCTGTTGCTGGTGAGTAGCTGCGTGATGCTTCATGTAACTGGGAAGACGGGAGCTTTGACACATTTGCGGCTTAACTGGGAGGATAGCGGCTCATACAGATCATGTTTAGAGCCCGGCGCTGAACTTTGGAAGAGAAAAGGTTAGAAAAACAGCAGCGACCTGTGGGTGGATGAGACGGAAATGCAAAGACATACGTACACTGCAAGTGTGAACGGTTGACCTCTTTAGAATCCAGTTGTTTGTCAGACTTGAGAAGCTGCCAAAAAAAAAGACGTTATAATGTAAAAATAAAAATAAAAAAAAACGCCTGCAAAATAAAAGTTGTTTTTCTTTACGTCTGTGAGTGGAATAACAAATGAGAGGGTCGGAGAGGTTCTCTTACATAGAATAAAAGGCTTTTAATGCTGAGAACAGAACAGACCGTTTTGCTTTGTTTTGTTTTTTTATATATAGATGAACTAGAATCCAAACTTAATTGAAGATAAAACAGACTGATCTCTTTCAACTGGCAGTAGACAAACTTTTTGTTTTAATGTATCAATAAATGCTGATGGCACAATGTAATGGCCATGGGGCTTCAGTGACGCCATCGGTGTTTAGATTGATTCCCTTAAAACTCTGCTTTCGCAGTGCAGTTTTGTCTGCCAACGGGCACAAAGATGAAGGCTGACAGGCAATACAGTCAGGCTGGCAGCCTGGCACCATCTCCATTATAGACTAAATGAATGAATAAACTCACATTGTGCACCGCGTCGTTTGTAGTCGATCCTCCGAGGAAGATTGAAACGATCCACTTTCATCTTTATGAAAGCGGCACCAACAATAATGTGGCTTGAAAATGCCAGGGTGGCTGGGTGGGGATGTGGGGGCTGTCTGTGTCCGCTTTGAATTAAAAAAATAAAACAACAAACTCTGTACTTTGCAATCATGCATTAATTCAGGAGTTAATTATATAGTCAGAGTTCAATCAGCTTGTTTAAGTGTGTCAGAAGGAAGCATGAACAAAATTGTGGTGGGCCAATCCAGAGGAACAATAGAGGAAGAGTGATCAGTATAAGCAGCCACATCTGAAAATATATATAATACACACTCATGTCCTTGGGGACACGCTGGCGTTGGCATATGGAATGTGATGTGAGTGATATATGAGGGAATGAGTCTTCTATTTCCTCGTAGGGCTGTGCCAATACAGATACCATCATCAGAAAACACCTCCAATACAGCCTCAAATGCCGGGTCGGTCTTTGCCCTTCAAGCAAATATCAGAAAACCAAAATAAAGTTCCATAGTATTCATTCTCTGTATTTATCTGTTAAATGTCTAACCTGAGCCAGGCCATAAAGAAACAACAGTCATCATATAACCAATTAGAATGTATAGATAGATAGATAGATAGATAGATAGATAGATAGATAGATAGGTATAGATATTCAACACGATGGTATTGGATCAGTATTATTGGAATTGTTTTCAGTGAGGAAAGACTCTGAACATCTCTACCTCTTCACATATAAACCACAGAAAGCTGGCCCTGGACTGAGAAATGCAGCTAGTATAGGTTTAAGGGCAGAAGAATGGCTGTGTAGGTGTGTGTCTTGGCGCCTGCTGCGGTGTGTGTCGACAAATCTATCTCTCGCTCCGCATTTTCGTCACTCTCTGTCTGTGGCTGTTCTCAGGCTGTACCCCTCCAGTGTACACTATGTCCACACTGCGGGAGCGAAGCTCTGAAACTTTAATGCTAATTGATCCCAGTGAAGAAGTGTGGACACAGGTGTGTTGCCGCAGGCCCTGGCTCTGACATGGATGCCAAGGGATTCTGGGTAACCGTGGGGCTTATAGGGCCAGAGCAGAAAGTGCCACAAACCAGGGCACAGGTGACCTACTTCTATTCTAATCAGCACAGGTTTGATGTGCACAGTGTAGGTGTGTGTGCATGTGTCTGCATGTGCGTGTGTGTGTGTATGTGCACCACTCAGAGGCAAAAGTATAATGGGCCTTTTCAGCCAACTAGTACCAGACAGGAAGGGGCCCCAGGAAGTAAGTCTGAAACTAAAAGTTAATTCAGTGCGTTTATGTCTGCGTTTAAACTTCACCTCGAGAACAATAAAGATTAGGAACATTAGACTAGCAGAAACAAAAGCTACCGAAACAACAGTAAGACGGTTCCTCTTCCCAAAATGTGCCTTTAAAAGCTCCTGTGGTGGAAAAGGACCGCGAGATAAGATATGAGAGAGCTCACAGTGTAATGCTCCTGTATGTGCGTGCGCACGTTTCAGTCATGTACTATATGTGTGTTAGCTCTTCAACAAGTATGGTAATGGTGAGCCTTTGAGCCCCAGGAAAACCCACATCTAAATCAGACTCAAGCTGCTGTGTAACTCCCAGATTTTCGCTCTAAGTTTGCAGTCCTGATTGTGTTGGTGCGGGTGGGCGGGCTGCATGTGTCTGTGAGCGTGTGCGTTGGTCTGGATGGAAAAGAGACTTAGCGCTGCCAAGACGCAGGTGTGCGGATTAGGTGTGATCCCTTCTCATATTCTCAGTAGTATATCTTATTTGATGGCTTTCCTGCCATGTAAATCTTATCAAAAACTAGCTAACAATAGCACCGCGTTGACAGACGCCCAAGCATCTGGCGAGCCAACGCTCTGAATGTTCAAACTGCTGTGAACAACCTGTCTTCAGAAAGAGAGAAAAGAAGTAGTAAGGAAACGCGGAGGCGGGGGTGGGGGAGTTTGTGTGTGCTTGCGTGTAGGTATTTGTGTTTTTTGTGTGTTCGTTCGTGAAAGAGACGAGAGGGAAAGAAGAGGAAGAGGGGGGGAGGAAAGCGCATGTTGATAGCCTCATAAATCATGAAACAGATAGTGCTGTATCTTAACCAGTGTTGAGCCAGGTGATGGCATGATGATGATCTGAACGCGCCTCTGAGTCTCCTGTTTCAGCTACCTCCATTGCTCGCTCACTCTGCTCGAAGATAGAGAAGGATAGGAAGAAGGAGAGAGGGAGAGAAATAACTTTGGCCGGTACAGGGCCCCATTAAATTGTGATGAGTGGCCTCGGTGAGGGGCTCTGTGTACAGCACTTTATTCAGGAACGATCACTTATTTATAGGTGTTGGAATTGTGTTGTTTGCTTGTTTTATTGAAAACCTTGTGGGTAAAGTGGCGGCGGGCCGCCTGGCATGTGAGCGCCACGTCTCTGGAGGGCATCCCTGCAGAAAAATCTTCCTCCTTGATGAATAAGTGAAGGGGACAGATGCATTTTTCATTCACACAGAATCCATTGTCGCTTGAGATGTCTGGTCGGTGGTGTGTGTGTAGTCAACCTGCAGGCGGTAAAAAAAAAAAACACATAAAAACCCACCTCGTAGACACAAACGCACAAACGCAGGATGTATATTCACCAAAATCACACATGCATGCAAGAACACACCCACATGCGCCGTCGAAGCTGTGGCTACCATGGAGCTCTGATAGACAATGACTGTCAGATGGTGTTAAGAAAGATAGATTAATTAGTGTTTACACTACCACAAGGCTCCAAGTGAGGTTATCAGTCACGGCACACACACATCGAGCACCTGTTTAGAGAGGTGAGTTGAATTAAATCATCTTTCTCTTGAAGTTTATTTTTTTTCAGATTTGACAGTAAAGTTAATTTCTTGTGAGAAGGAAATAACAAAAAAAAAAAAAAAAGAAGATGTTTGCAATGATTTGATTTAAAAGTTACAGAAGTGTTTTCACTTCTGCTGCTATTCTAGACCTTCTGTCTATATGTTCTGGTCTACCAACTCCACTTTAAGCCTTGTACGCCAAAACTCACGCTGACAGTCGCACAGGCGAGGCACAAGCAAAAACATGAAGGTAGCAAAGTGTAGCCCATCACAGGAAGGGGTTGTGGTGTTTTGTGTACATGAGGGAGCATCTCTCAGTATGAATGATTTATATTAAAAGAGAAAAGTGAAAAGTCTTTTCTGGAAGCACACCCACCCTGTACCCGACACACACACACACACACACCCTTCCCCCAAGCGAACAGAGGGGAGCATCTTCAGATGGCCAAATGGGTCTGATGGTGATGGCGTGGAGGAAGAGAGCGAGGCTGCTCGCTTGCGAAGCCTTCTATGATCTCCTCCACCACTCTCAATGCGCGCTGGGACACATCAAAAAGGGAATTAATAAATAACACACAACACCATGTTTTATTAACGTGGGTAAGGCATCAGTGGCGAGGGGTCCTAGAGATTCCTGAGATTCGATGGCGGCTCGGATTGTAGCTGGGAAAATCTCGTAGCAGCCGTCTAACAAGTTGCCGTTTCTTATTTTTGATTTTCTGTTTTTTCGAGGAAGTCCTCATCGAGCTCGGTCATCAGAGACAAAAAAGTAAACTGCGGTCTGAACTGTATCCCTGACTTCTACATCTGAACCACGTCGACTTGTAAATAGATTACATAATGATCACTGTGTGTTACAGCATGTTTGTGAGAATCAGATGAAGCAATGGTTATTTATTAATGCAGTGTGAACAGCTTAAACTCCCGGCTGTACTCTTGCATCTGTCATTTTGTCTTACTCACTCTATATATGTACAGTATGCATATACGTATTGATTCATTACGCAATTTGAAAACTCAGTCGTCAACACCTGCCATGAATATGCACAGTGCCGGGTGATTATTTTACTGCTACTAAGACATAAGGAAATTGACTACTTACATTATTAATTAATCTGTTTTGTTTCGTTTTTCATTGAAGCTGTACGAAGCGTTTCAGCTGATTCCTCGGGGTTCCCGCGGGGTTTTAAAAAGTCTTGAAAGCATTGAATTTATGAATTTGGAAATAATACCTTAAAAAGACTTGAAAAAGTCTTGAATTTTGATATCTGGGTCTTAAATGTTGTGCTGTATGTAACTTCTCCGTATCCAATTTCTCGTCAAAAGTTTCATTTGTCAACCACTATTATTTTGATCAAATAACGTAAATAAAGAGCGGCGAAACCATAGACTGTATGGGCGGAACCAATAATTACGAACGCAACGCAGCCCCGGAGAAATTGCTCAGAGCACGTCACTGAAGATCTACTTCCATCACCGCCGTGTTTCCTCCAGCTAACGTTTGCCAGCTAGTTGCTCCTGCTGCCGCTCCTGCTACGACCGCAGCTAACGTTAGGGGCCGTCCAGACGGGTGAAAACGATCTTTTTTTCTCCGTCTTCCTCCTCGGAATCGTTTCAAGAATATTTGCGTCCTCACAGATCCACTGAAAACGACCGAAAACGCTGTAGTTCATATTCCAGGCCTATAGGTGGCGCTTGACAGTCACCAAAAACGGAGAAGAAGACAAGGAGCATGCGCAGAAAGCTTGCGCGCTGTAAACACATAGACATATGTGTAAACAGACAGTAGACGGAGAAACCGAACACAAGAAGAAGATGAAAATGGCTAGTTCAAGGAAACCAGAATCGTTTGTGTGGACCGGTAATGAGGTCGAACTGCTGCTGCGACTCGCACTCAACTACAAGACGAGTAAGTTGCAAGAAAGGCTCAATATCTTCTGCGCACGAACACAAGCATGTAGTCCGCCATTGCTGTTGTTGTTATGAGACGTCGCGGGGTTCAGAGGTCCGAGGCTAGAGGTCGAGGGGTGGGGCGATGGCGTCAACGTTTCGGAAAGTATGCGGATTCGCCGTCCACATGAAAACGGGAGGGCTGCGTTTTTGGATTTTTCCACCCTGAGACCCGGTTTCAAAAAAGTGCATTTTCAGGATCCGTGTGGACGGTCGGCCAAAACGATGCAATACATAGCGTTTTCGTCTGAAAGCAGAGGTGTTGTCGACTCTTCACACCATCGCCAAACACCAGTCCTACAATGGAAACGAAGGTAATAGCCGATGGGGCGCGAGGTGACACCCCCTCATCCCTTACATACCCACAGATTTCTTTCTTTCTTTCTTTATTTATTTATTTAATTTAACCAGTAAATCACATTAAGACATCTCTTTTGAGTACTGTGGACGTCTTTTGTTTGTTGAATAAATGAACACTCTGAAATTCAAGGATTTCATTCTTCTTTGCCGGTAGGGCCGTGAAATAGGCAGAGAAATGGGTATTAATTTTTTATATGAATGGTCTTAAAAAGTCTTAAATTTAACTTGAAGAAACCTGTAGGAACCCTGCTTCCTGTCCATTTTTGATCCCCTCCATCCTCTAGAAGTTAAGCACCTGCGCGACTCCTCTGTTGTTTTTTCGAGGCAGTTCTCTTTGCCTCTTTCTTGTCCTCGGTTGTATAAAACCAGGAGTGTTAGAATTGTAGGTAAACAGGAGGATCATGATCTGCGGTCTGAGCAGGTAGGACAACCTCTGCATGGAGTTCTCTGTCCTGATTGGATGAGAAAAAAATGTCTTTTCTCCTTTTTCTTCATGAACAGGGGGAGGAAAGACATGAGTTACTGACCAAGCACTCTTGGATCAAAACTTGCATCTTATTATTGCTAATTTGGAGTAACACTCCAAAAATAATCTAAATATTCAATTTGTAATTATGTCAGGAAACAGTGAGCAGCTGCAAATCTGCAAAATCGTGAAGCTGGAGCAATCAAACGTTTAGCAAATGACTCAGATGATTTGATTGTCAGGATTGTCTATCGATCGCATCATCAATTTATCTACTAATTGTTTCAGCACTACAATGCAGTGTAACAGTAAGAAAAGAGAGTGATGGACAGTGCTTCCCTGCGTTGTTTACCCGGATTGACAAACATGCTGCGGATTCTTATAAAAAGAATCACCTCTGGGTGCTGATCTTCTTTACCAACTCTGCGGTTTTGACAGGAATCCAACACTATTCCTAGAGATGCTACTTTAGCTATATTTTTGTTTACAGCGAGGGGGTTGTACTGCTTCCTTAACATGGCACAAACAGGTGTTTGTTTCGGTAACCCCCCTCTTGGAGCGAATGCAGGGTGTTTTTATAGCCCGGCTTGTTTTATAAGTATTAATACTGTCGAGCGAGATGCCGAGATTCGGCTTGTCAGGTATTATCTCCACATCGCAAATGGATTTAACGTATGTGTGCGTGCGTTTGTGTGACTGTAAGTGCGCGCACGTTCGTGTGTGTTTGCGCGTCTTATTGTGCGCATGTGCTGCCAAACTTATTTGTGTTCCTGAGTGTGTGTCTGAGCTTTATGCACCTGCGAAGCGGGTGTTTGTGTGTCATCTCGAGCGCACTGTGAAGGTGTCATTGTGGAGCCGAGGCCCTGTAAGCTGTCAGACTGTGAGAGATGCTGCACCTCTAAAGGGCATGCTTTCTGGGCCTTTCCTGTCTATTATAAGCCCTGCAACACTCATCAAGGCTGTTGCAGTGCACCCCCATGTCCCTCAAGCAGCCACGGAGAAAAGCCACCTTTCTAACTAGGAGAGCCCTTGCCTCTAAAACTCACATACCCTTGTCTTCCCATTTTGACATGATAAACGCAAGCAGCAGTAATGAGGCGTCGGGTTGTCAGGGCCTCCATTTTGTTTTTCTCAAATCTGAGTAGACGCTAAGAATCCTACCCGCTCTCCATCTTGAGACACCCGGCCCCCTATCCACTCCGAGCCCCAGCTCCATGCCAGTGTCGGGGGTTAACACCTCGTGGCATCCTCGCATCATCTTTTTATTCGCGCCCTTTAATTCACACTCCAAGCCAATCTTGAATCCCGCGTCGGGAATGACTCATAACACACAGGCTTTTATGATAAAACTCATGAGTGCTAGAACTGAAGGTGGTGCTAGCGCTGCAGCTAAGATAGACTGCACCGACGCTAGCCAAAGATTGAGACGTGTCGCTATCTCGCCATCTGTAACAGTCACGCCTGGCGTCGTCAGAAACAGATCGCCTTGATACCAGCCACATCAAATCTCCAGTTTGCCAAGCAAATAGAATAAAACAATCTATCGATCTTGCCCCACCTCCCCGTGTATCAACACAATCCATCTGTGTTTATCAGGCTATCTGGCTTCCTATCTTTTGTTGTCTGCAGGCAGGCATTCTTTTCTTTTCTTCCTTTTATTCTCTTCCTTCCTCCACCCACATTTGTTTGGTGATCCATCAGCCTATTTACCTTATCATGCTGCCAAACCATCCATTTACGCTCCCATCTGTCTGTCAAACTATATCTTAGCTTCCATTTGTCTAACTATCTCTCTGTTTACTCGTTCACCTGTCAATCATGTGGCTTGCCTTGGCTGCCGCAGGTACCAGCACTCATCTGGCTGATACTGTCTCTGACCCCGTTGGCTAAGATTATTGGATAATGTAATTAGATTCCTATCACTTCATCTAAAGTTTTTACATTGTGTTAACCACAGCGCTATGTAATTATAGTTATACAGTTATGCCTGATGACACAAGCCTATATATATATATATCGACGGGGGTTGAAATATCTCGATAATAGAAGGGTGACCTAGACTGATGTGCAGTGCGGAGTGTTGTTTGCTAGTTAAGATGTCAAAAATTCAAGTTTAGACTGTGTTCTGCACACAACATGTGATCTAGATAGCTCCCTGCACAGAATCCAAAAGGAAGCAGGTCACCGCTTTGGCTCGGTCCAGTTCAGATCCGGCCTCAGCGGAGCAAGCCAGGCACTGATGTCCATGTAGTCAGGGGGTCTGGCCTCCCACAGAGGCCCAATCAGTCTTATAGGGTCAGTGACTGGCCCCCCTAGGCAGCAGAGTGCCTTGGCCTGATGGATTACTCTCTCTCCTGGCTCAGGCCTGTGAATACGCGGGCCTCGGCTACAGGCCCCATCTGTGCTCTCCATGGCTTCTGCATGCCTTGTGGTCATAGTCTCAGGCTGCTGGTGGAGCCCCAAATCAAAATCTTCAGTGTTGTGTGTATATTCCGACACCGCACAGAGCCCTCGAACAGGGCTCTCGTAGTGATGATCTTATCAAGTTATCACACACATCTTATTGACTTATCAAAATATGTAACGCCATTATTTCTGCCGAGCCCAATACAGCCTGTTGTTAGAGACCGTTTTATTTTCGTTTTATTGCATTTATGTTTTATTCAGGATAATTAAATTTTTGTTTCATATTCCAATTCCAGTGTCTGAATATTATTATTAAAGAGACATTTTGAAGCTCTTTTAATTTAAAATAAAGTGTCTTGTAATGGGGTGATCTATGACGACTGCACTATGTACTTTAGTGAGTGGGTCGGATCACAGCGTTACATATATGTTTCCTTCAACACATAACATTGTTATTATGTAGTTAGCTCTGTTTGTAGTTGGCACCGAATTGTTACAGACCTGGGATTTATATTTACGACAGTGCTGTTGTATTCAGAAGCTGTAGAGGACGCTAAAAGCCAACATCTACATAACAGTGCCTTAAACGTTAAGTGCTCTTTGAGTGGCTTTTTTAGTGCTATTAACTTATTGTTACATTATTGACTTAAAGTAGTATTAAAATAACTATACTATCATTTATTGGAGTAATATTTCAGCAAGACCATTGCAGGCCGAACCTCCACATTTAAAATGCTTGAGAGAAAAGTATACTACTGTTTTGATGCCCTCAATCCAGGTTGCATTCGCTGCTTTTTCTTTCCCTCATGATTTTTTTTTTTTTTTTTTATATATTTCCTGTCGATCACACAAGGCTGGTGATGTACAGATTCATTATGAGGTTTAAATGCAGTGGAAATGCTCCACTTGCTGTGCTGTACACAATGTACTGCACCATCCTAACACCCCTGGACTTCTGAGCTCCGCTGTACGCTCCAGCGCTGTTCCAGAGTGAGGAGATAATATCAAAGTAAAGTAAACTCAAACTGCAGGCAAACAGGTGGGCGACGCCGAGCAGTTTTTGGGGAGTTTACTCTCGAGGATATTTGTTTTCTTTTATGGTTATACTTAGGTTGAAGCCTGCCTCCTGAAACTTGACTGCTGTGAGGACAATCATGAATGGGAGTTTTGCCTCAGGCACTGATCGATCGCAAAAGTGTTTTCATATAACTGTTCATTTGGGCCGTGTGTGCCTCTGCTGCATCCCAGAATGCCGAGAGGCATTGTTCCGTGACTGAGGAATCAAGTCCAGCGGAGATATTTAAGGAGATTTCTGAACCTGAGGGGCCCAATGAGCGAGCGGTGCTGGCAGTAGTGCGTCGGGCTTGTTGTTTTCAATCAGGAATGTAGCATATGTTAGCCAAGCTTCAAAAAGAGCATTGTTTTATTGTTTTACATTACCACATAGAGCTCGAAGTGCATATACGAGACCTCAGGTTTACGCACAAAAGCCACCCACAAACTTTCCTTCTCTCCTGCAGTTTTGTCCCTGGTAGAAACCTGTCAAAGCTCACCCACCGAGGAGATGAACTGGTACTTTTCATCCCTCCTAAGAGAAGCATTTCAATATGAAACTCTGCAGTGATTTCCTTCCTCTCCTGAAACATATTTTGTGCCAAGCAGTCAGGAGGCATTACTCTCAGGCCGAGCTCCTTTTCAGCGCGGTTGTTGAGCGGTAGTGAATGTGCGCACATTATGTGCCGAGTGTATGTGGAAGCATGATAGAGAAATAGGCTGCATTTAGGCACAGTGTTTGACAATAAAAGCACTACAAGGAGAGATGGGGGAGAGAGGAAAAAAAAAAAAGGGTAATCACGGCTGTAGCAAGAAAATCGTCCCTAACTCCAGTTTTTTGAGTGACGGTGCACGGCCCACTTTTTTGTCAAAGGGACTTTTTGGAAAGTAAATGGAATCCGGTGATGGAGAGTCGTGAGAGGCTGCTGGGGGAAAGAATGGCTGCATTCACCATCGGGGTCAGTCGCCAGCACTGCCGAGCATGCACGTCACACTACCCGCCGAGATAGAGTGGCGATAGAAGCACGGGAAGATTAACCACATCCCCGCGCTGTCAAACCTGATTGCATGTGTTATGACCACCGTGCTCTCTGCGAACCTCTCCTCGTTACGGTTTATCTCAACAGACTGTCAGTTAAACTCACTCTGCCTCTGACACTGTACACAAACTGTCAAGCAGGAACGTCACCTTTGTACGCGCGCAGGCCTAATCTGAAAACTGTGAGATTCAGTGTCCATTCTCGAGTTAAGAGTTTTCGCTGCTTGTGTTTAGATTGCTTTCCGTGCTTCCTGGGTGTTTAGAAATCACAAGTGGTGGGCCTTGTTGTAGTAAACATTGGAGGTAATGTCTGTAATAAGAGGGGATTAGAATGGGAACGGCAGAAGAGGGCAAGAGAAGGAAATTGAAAAAGAGAAAAAAGGCGAGACAGAAGGGAGAGATGGCGTGTATTAGCTGTGTGCGAGTGGGAGAATTTCAGTATCTTGCCTCAGCGTGTTTATCCCGGCCTGTCTAAGGCATTTCCCTCTCTCATGCCAGTCCGATCGCCTCTGCCTGCTCCGGCATGCTGAGAAAACACACCAAAACACATCAAGCACCAGATTGCAGCCCCCCTTCGCTCTCAGATCCCCTGACATTTGTACACTCCCCTCATTGAGGTGCCCACAGGTAATACACAATGCGGTGTTTTGACTCTGAGGATCACAGATGTGTCCTCTATCAGTCATGTTCAGTAGACTCTGATTGAAAGTAACATGTTTACCACCCGGGGAGTTTTTGAAAGTCACTCTAGGACGTATAAGTAATCAAAAAGTGAAAATGTAGGTGAGGTGAGAGAAACTGAATATAGCAATATGGTAAATTACATTAAAAAAAATATGCTTTGAAGAAAATAAAGTGGTGTTCAATGACGGAGAACTAATCTGCTCAGATTTAAAAATTCCTATGAAGTCAAAATCGCCTTTTAAGTGTTTTTTTCACACATGTCGTGCTCTATATCTCACCTAGATGATAGTATAAGGCCCAATAGTGGCAAAAAAGCCATTCTGTAGGTCATTTTAATGGTATTATATGTTGTTTTTTTATTCCAGGAAAAGCTGTGTTGTTTTATGAGTAAAGCTCAGGACCGGACCTCACGGCTTACTGTACAACAGCATAACTTTTCTATAAAAAACCTCAATTTTTATAACTGTATTCAGTGATTCAGGTGAAACTGGGTCATGTTTTATGGAGAAAACATTTTGCTGGTTTCCAGTCTGCTGGCCTCGGGCTGTACTGCCTTGAGCCACTCTGAACAGATAACCCGACTTGTTGCAAAAGTAACTGCTAACAAATGTTCTGATAACCAATTGCTTCTTAATGCACACCTCCTGACGGGGGCTGTGGGCGGCCTCCAAGAGCGATGATGAACGGTAGTTACAGCCCTGAGGTGATTAATGGAGTTTCCTGGTTGACGGATGCTGATAGCTTTGTTGTTAAAGTGAGCGCTAACTGCCGTTAAATGTAACGTTAGCTGTCATTAGCTACGGTTAGCTCGGTTACAAAACTTGCACTGCGTGTCTGCACAGTGTTAACACCTTTTGTGAGTGAAAATGCACTCCATAATGCCTTAAAATATTTAAAACAGATGAAAATTAGATTTAAAAATGTCCAATCCAAAATTCATGCCAAAAGGAATTGATTTTGAAAAAACCTTTTACGATGCAACCATTGCGTAGTTCAACAACAGCTGCTTGGTTTCCTATGTTCATTTTGATTTTAACCTACTCAGACCTCCGTGTTTTTGTCACCTGAAGGAGGATGGCATTTTGTTTTGTTTGCTTTTTGTTTTGGTTTTTATTAGATTTTCAGTAACAGAGAAAGACACCAAACAATAAGCCAAGCATGTAGAGTGCAGTAGCTGAAAGACAACGTGTTTTGCCTGTAGCCCTTTAATCCCCCACCATGCCTCAGTGTGTATATCGTTCAGCTAGTTGTTATAAATCAATGACTGACTTGTAGCATCAGATAAAAAAGGGGTCACTGACGCTCTTTTCTTCTCCGACCCGCCATCCCGTCGCCCTTCCCCCCGTTCCTTTTCTCCAGCTCTCCACTACTGAACTCATCTTTTCTTCCCCCCTTTGCACTATCCCCCTCCCCCCCCCCCCCCCCCCCCCCCCTCCCCTCCCTCTCCTCCCCTGCTCCACGTTTGGGGTGATTACTCTTACCGGTGAACGAGGGGCTGTGTTTGCCGCGACTGTAGTTTTGCGATACCCGGCCCATAACTTTCAGCAGGAAGAAATAGCTTCTCTCCCTCTGCATCCCATTTATACACCATATCTTGTTCCTGTGTAGGGAGTTCCATTACTCTGTAGCTTGGAGGCTGGCAGAGGGGAAAGCGGAAAGAGGGGGGGGGGGCAGAGAGGGAGGTGGAGGAGATGAAAAGAGGTGATAGAAGGTTGCGGCTGTTGCTGTTGCTGTTGATGCAGACGCTCTCCCCCTCCGACACAGAAGCAAACACAACGTGCGGAAGTGCAGCGAGCAGAGATCTAATCACCTTTATTATGTTTTATCTCATCAAAATATGAAGTGCGGAGCGACGCCGGCGAGAGAATTAGACAAAGGCGGTGACACGTCAGAGAAATCCATGCTCACTTGTTTAGCAGAAAAAAAGACAGCGAGCGCTTCAGAGTAGCTGCAGCTCCAGTCCTGCCTCGTGATGCATCCTGTTTCTGGATGCTATTTACACACATGATTGGTGATTATGTGAACCTGACCTCGTTATCGTGGCCTTGATGAATATGCCCACCGTGTTTAGATGTAGGCCTCGAGTCTGATTATACCCAGACGATCTTCATCTAACATGGCATAATCCCTCCAAAAAAAAAAAAAAAAGGCTTCCTGTTTATACTGGCCACCGAGAGGTAATTCCTCAACGTACGCTTAAAGCGTTTGATAGATGACTGGCAGCTTTTTCCCTTTTTCTTGCGGATCACAGAGCCTTATCATGATGTAATTCCACGTAATTAGCCGAAGATGACAGTAACACAAAAGTCATTATGATATTTAATCTCTTTTGGGTGGGGGGGGGGGGGGGAATCCACCGGGGAAAGTGCGGCTCCGTCGTCTATCATAACGCAAAGCGACATCTCACTGGAGGCCCTCCAAACAAGTCGGGAGAAGGTTGGAGTTTACTGCGCCGGCTTAAGGCCTCTGCTTTAGCTGTTTAGTAATCTTGGCGTCCTCCCCTCCTCCCATTACCCTTGTCTTATTCAGAGCCTCTCCCTTGTGGCAGGGATCATCATGATATACACGCAAGGATACGCTTGTGTGTGTTAGAAACAGAGGGGGTGTGTGTGCGCGCAATTTCCTCAAAGCGGTGCACTGTGCCGTTTCCCCGTGGCCCCGCTTGAACACTTAAGCAACAATGTATTTCCTCCTGTGTGTGTTTGTGTGTGTGTGTGGAAGAGATAGTGTGTGAATTTGTGCGCGTGTGTGTGTGTGTGTGTCAGTGACTCCCCCCCCTCCATCTGCACACCCTCATCGAAATCCTCGGTGCATTTAGTAACAATTTTAGAGAAACGTTGCCAGCCAGCATTTAATTAAGTTCTGGTATGCCAGCATCTCCCCGCTGTAACGTGGAATTACCTGCTTTTTCTTTTTGTCAAATCTCTTCTCCCTGTTCCTCGTGCTCCTCTGTGTCGCGCCTACTGTAACTTGGAAAGACGCCGCCTCTGGGAGAAGCAGGTAAAGAAGCCATCAAAAAAAACAAATGCACGTAGAAAAGAGTCGCAATCAGCGCTCCGAAGAAAAACCCGTAGAGTTTGTCTTTTGTGTGGATCTCTCCTCCTATCCCCCCAGTCTCACTTTGGTTCCCCTTCTCTGCCTGTCTGTGTGTGTGTGTGCTTGAAGAATTCAATTCAGTAGAGGCTAGTAGTAATGTTTCTCTCCCAGTAGAAATGGCTGCTGTTTGTTCAATTGTTGTGATAGATTGATGTGGGGTGGGAAAGGATGGGCTTTTATGCACCTGAAGATAGGAACAGAAAAGTCTTTATGAGAAGCCAATAGCTCTCCGCTCAAGGATCTTCTGATGGGAGATGCGTTTTGCTGGAAATTCCTCCCGTTTTTTCCGGCGAAGTCTTCGACGAAAGCTTTCCCATGTAAACAGGCAATTGGGGCAAGACGCAATTACGCCCAAAGGGACGCTTTCTTTTTCTTGTCATTCCGTGAAAAGGCAGCCTACTCTTTGACACTGTTCCTGTAGGGATTCACACCAGGGATCTGCATTGTTTTCACTTTACACAGCATATAAAATGGCTGCCGCTTAAGACAAGAAAGCCAACAAGTGTGTGCTCTTGTTAAGTGCACAGTGCTCATGTTAGTATCCATACACCTGTACTGTGAATCAATACCAAGGTCAACCATAAGTACATGTATTGGTGAGGAGAGCTGATAGGAGGGTGGAGGCAGGAGCCCTGTTTGGTAGGAACACAACGGACCGATTATACAAACCACAGACACATTTGAAAGACATTCTTGACAAATAATGGTTACTTACTCATATCAGATTATTTTTCTCCTTTTAAAAGAGAACTGTCACAGTCACGTGTTAAGACTCAAAGTGTAAAACTTTACCTACGCCTCGATTTCAATTCTCCGTGGTCAAGTTTAATAATATGTAATATGCAACGACAGGCTAGACTTTCAAAATAAAGTCTACACGGTCAAGTTATCAATAAGAAATACATGTGTGGTTCGACTTTCAAAATAAAGGCCTTGTGGTCAAGTGTTCAATAATATGTAACATGCAACATCAAGTTAGACTTTCAAAATAAAGGTTCAGTAGTGTGCAATAATAGGCAATACACAACGCCTGGTTAGACTTTCAAAATAAAGGCTCTGTGGTCAGGTTTACAATGAGACGTTATACACAGCTTCAGGTTAGACGTTCAAAATAAAGCTTGCTGACAAACCGTTTACATAGTATGTAGAATTTTACATTAGCGATGTTGTATAATTTAAGACTCCTAAACTACTTTGTTGGGTTTAGGAGAAGATCATACTCAGGGTTAAAGTAACTCCACTCAGGTAACTTAAGTGACCTAAGTTATGTCACTTTCTTACTTTCTTACATAAATTATAAACAGATCATTCTTGACTCTTGGTCACAAAACGGGACATGAACTCCAAATAAGTCCTGTGAATGACCCTCCCAACCACCCAGTGACTTAACTACTGCGGTAGAGGGGCGCATCAAGGAGTGACGCTAGAGAGGCAACTACAGCGCCAAACTTAGAAGCGTAGGTTCAGTGACCAGGCTGCTGTATTTGACATGTTAGGAATGAGACCAGACTGGTCCATGCAACCGAAGAAGTAATAGTAGAATCTTTACAATGTGAGAAAATGCAAAGCATCATCAAAATGATCTATGTTGCTGTAAAGACTGTGAGTTGTGATAGAAAGATAGAGTTTTTTTTTATCATCACACAAAGCCCTTGTTCCATTGAACATGAGAAACCGTTTTTAAAGGTTGGTTTTAATGGTGGTTATTCTGTGTATAGTGTTTATATCGTGATTGAATTGTGTACGTTGTCGTGCTCGACTGGAAGAAATAGTGCAGTCCTGATTCAGTCCCTCCAGCAGTTGTGATTTTTATAGGTCTGTTTGTGGATTGCTCCCATTTGTCTTCTATGATTTAACTTGTTTTTTCCAATTTATGTATTTATTTATTTTTTTTGTTTCGTCTTCCCTTTGATCCTTCCCCGCCGTCTTTTTTCCCATCCTATTTACAGTAATAGATGTAACCCAAGATGACCCCACATTAGAGACAAAGCGCCTCTATTCTCCCAGCTCGGATTTTAATGCTCCTCTGATAGACTGAGGGGTAAAGGGGACTGCTTGCAGAGAAATGAGGTCGCAGCAATTGGGCTTGCAAATGACTGACAAGGACGGATTTTGTTTGAGCTGCTTTTTTTTTTTTTTTTTTTTTGGAATTCTGTCCTCGTTTTTTTTTGCGTACTATTGATGAGTTTGAAAGGAGGGAGGTTGTGTAAGTCCTGTTTACAGACTGAAGCACCTGTGGACGTGGAAATGAGTGCATGGCTAAGCGGTGATGATGTTTTTCGGACACGCTGCTCGAACATGTTAGCTTTAACGATCGCCTAATGCGTATGGATGTATGTTAAACTGAAAGAAGAAGAAGAAGAAGAAGAAGAGGATGCAGAGCCTTTTCCTTCCTCTCTCCATTCTCTCCTTGCCTCTTTCTCCATATCTCCTCCTGTGCACCATCTGCATTGTGCTTTGTGTCCAATCTGAAGGAGTGCTCTCTGTTCTCCACTGTGAGGCTGGGAAACTGTGTCTGTGTGTGTGTGTGTGTGTGTGTGTGTGTGTGTCACATTTTTGTGTATGTGTTCCCAGCCATCACAGTCACTCTCAGCTCATTACCTGACATGATGGATGGAGAGGGTGCCATTAAACAACGCCCAGCCCGGGACGCCTGGCACCCTACAGCTGGCACTGAGTAATGGGCATAGTGGCGGCGGCACGCTTGGAAACACCGGGGAGTCCTGTGTGGGTGTGCCTGCAGTCATCTCCGTGGCTATGCTTCCTGGTTCTGTCCGGCCTCCACCTGCCACCTGGCTGCCCGGTGGATGCCATGGGCATTTCTGGGCAGACATGGTTGGATAGCATGGGAGGCAGTGTTTGTATGACTCTGTCACAGAACTGGCAAGTGAGGGAAAAAAAAAAAACTCAAAAGCGATACTGGCTCTGCTTCCTGACATCAGACGCCGCAGTAAAACGCCGAGTGCCACCGATCCCCAGGTGTTTGAGCCACTTTAAACTTCGGATTTACCTTTATCTGCATTCCTATTAGAAGGTTTTGACAAAAGTTGGGCGCCCTGACGTCTCGGCTCTCGCAGAACCCTCCCGATTGACTGTAGAACACAAACAAGTTGTTCTTTGTCCCTCTGCGACCTGGATGTAATGTACATGCCGTCTTATCATTCTCCTGCCTCCCCTTTGTTTTTCCCGTTTGTGTGTGCGCCCGCATGTGCGCATTTACTTTGTCTCCTGTGCGATGCTGCATCTGATGCGAGAATAGTCGAGGGGCTCTTGAGTGGAAGCCTGGATCAGGAGCTGAATGGAGTTACTATGACACCAGACACAAGCACCTCAACTCCAGCAGCTTCTTCTGTTTCTCCGTCCTCCCCTGCTGCTCGACTCTCAATCAGCCTGGATTTGCTTCATGTTGTTTCTTCTCCCCTCTCTCCGTCTCCTTTCTCTGCCTCGCTTGGTTTCCCTATACAGCCTTTCATTTAGTCGAGCTCTTGCGTGCCAGTATGGATCAATGTAACAACACATTTTTCTTGTTCTTTCTCAGTCTCACTTTTTTTTTTCTGCTTCTTTGTCGTCTCTTTCTCATCCGAACAGACAACCGCCGTGCAGTCCTGGAAAGGTCTCGTTCGCGCCACAACGCAAATCACCAACCTCGATGATCAGCCGCGCCTACCACAAGACGCTAGATAAGTGCCAAAGAGGCCTGCGAGGTGGAGACCAGGAAGACAACTGACGGAGGGGTGGACCACCCCTAACACACATGAGAAATTACTCATACACACATACACGTACACACACACATACACAGCATCACGTAAGGAACAAAAAAAAAAAAGCCTAAAGGATCCACACAGAGCTGGAGAGTCTACAGAACACCATACACAGACATTTTCAAATTGTTGGTTCGACGCCTTACATATTTATTCAATACTTCCTTGTCACACTCGACGTTCATGTCCTGTCTAGATGGTTCATAAAAAGCAAAAAAAAAAAAATAATAATAATAATAATCACATGTTTAAGGCTGCTGCAGTTTGAAACGAAAAGGTTTTTTCCTGACTTGATTCAGAGCCTTCTACTCGTCAGCACACCACAGTTCACACGCAGGTCCGATTTTTACATGAAACAGCATGGAGCGTGTCGGAGAACAGACATTCTGCCGAGATGGACTGCGCCATAGTGAATGCACGTCATCCTGGAAAACACACCATACACAGTGTATACAACAAAGGGGAAGCAGGGCCAGCTCGCCCTTAAACGGTGTTGGCGAGCCCAAGACCTGCTGAACGGCGAACTCTTAACGAAAGAGGGGAAGAGGGAGTGGTTGCTTAAAGAATGTTTGGCTTTTTGTGCCTCCTCCCCTCCTTCGGTCAACATCAAGAGTCCACACGGATCATTTTTAATTTCATTTCACATCCCACAAAAGCCACGAGAGCCGAGGCCTCTGTCGGCGCCGATATTTCACAGCATGTGACTCATGGATCTTAAAACTGTAATCTCCATTTTGACAGGATGTTTTGTTTGTATTTTTTTTTTTTAGTTTTTCTCGGTTGTGTAATATCTAACCAATGCCTCGGGGGTGCTGATCTCTGTCCCAAGGTCGCTTCTGCTGTTAACATGAGAGACTGACACATTTCTAAATGCATATAACTGCCTAGAGGAGCGAACATGACCCGCTGACCTTTCCTGCGGTCACACAGGTTTTCAGTGGGGGAGGCTCGATTATACAAGGGTATGAGAATGTTTTTAATATTAATCGGTTTCATTGTTTGTGTCTTGTTCTATATGAAGGCGCCCCTGAAAAAAAAGTCGAGAAAATCGCATCTGTTTTGGAGATTAGCTGGAAAAGTTCGCTTCGTATTCCCACAGCAGGTTTTTTCGATTGATTTTTTTCAAATAACAAATAAATAAATAAAAAAAAATACAAGGTCTGCAGGATAACCAAGACATTCAGTGTTACCGGAGCACATTTTGTTCCAACAGACGTGTGTATTAAATATAAACAGGGCTAAGCAGCTTTAAAAAAATCCACAGCTGAGATTCCAATGGATACATTTATATTATAGAACAAAAAATGTTTTTTTTAGGCTTATCTGAACCACAGGAGATATTTTATTCATTCATTTAAAAATAAAAAAAATAAAAAACGTTTGGGAAAGAAGCAATCTGCTGAGGGAATCCAGTGAATCAGACACTAAAACCTATTAAAAGATTCTGCTTCCTGGTGGGATCTGCCGAAATACTTAACATCGTTTTCCCAATAACACTTCTCGGATGAAGCATTCTGCATCCACACAAACACCTGACCGCTCGGTGTTCCTGTACAAAATAGTTGCAGCCCCTCTGTTCAGATTCGCTCCTCCCGTTGGGTCCCGGCGTCGCACAGCTTCTTCACGTGAACGATTTATTCATATATTCATGCCCGGGGCGGCCCTGTCCCCACACTGCCCCTTAACTGTAAGCAGATGCCACTAAAAAACAACAGTTGAATCCACAAAGAGAGCGGGCACGGCCGGAATAATCGACTGAGGGGGCACAGAAGACAAGATGACGCTTGTCTTAGCAAGTGAGTCTCGGAGCGCCTTCAAATTCCCCAGCACTAATGTCGTAAGTGACTCTCTCACCAAAACACAAGTCACCTTTCGTAATACCATAACTCCGCTTTAGGCCTTTGTGTGTTTGTGTGTGGGGCGAGTGTGTGCTTGTGCTTGTGTGTGTTAGTGTGTGTGCGCCATGCCAGCTCAGTAATCGGAACAGGAACCCGGGCAAAATAGGATTCCGTGTGCTTGACTCCTGGGCTGAATAGATGGAGATTTTTCATTTAAACAATCTGCCAGTGCAGCTTGTGATGTGTCTGTTTCATGATGCCTCCCTCTCCCAGCTTGCATGCCTCCGAAAAATGCAATTTTACACATCATCTCGGCTCAAGGTGCATCCACAATGCTCCGAGAAGTCTGAATATTTAAGAAGACAATAACGCTCCTCTGAATATAAGGTTTTTTTTCGAGCAGTCGCACAGAGAGAGCGCAGAGAATGAGGTTTCCGCATAAGGGATTCTGCACAGATAGGAGTTTTTAAGGATGCGTTGTGTACAGCAGATAGAGACGTGCCATCAAAGGCAGTGATTTCCTCTTTCTAATCGCGACTGATCCTTTCGTCCTCGGCGCCACCACGCCTGTACAGTTCAAAGTACTTAACAGGACCCCTTTTTTAAAAATACGAGTTCTCCATCAACGCCAACGTCTCCCGTGATGCTCGGTGTGTTTTTTCACCTGCTGATTGGATACCGTACGCGCCAAAAACATCCAGTGGTTTGTCGATGATAATTCCAATGTCTATTTTTCCTTATGGCTAATTTGATTTAATTCATTATTTAATCGATACTTTGTTTTTGTTCACATGTGCCAACAGAACACACAGTTCTCACCATACAATGACAGAAAGTTCCTGTTTTTTTTTATTTTTGTTTTGTATATCAAAGGGAGTACAGGTCTCTTTTTGTCAGAGTATAGAAAAGATTGTACAGACGTAAGAACTTCTTGTTTTTTTTTTTTTTGTAATTCTAGCCATCGTTTAATGAACAGTGATCCCGTTAAGAACTGTCATTCCAAGTAGGAGATTTTGATGTGATTACAAAATGATAGTCATGTGGTATTTGTTCTCTGAAACATTCAAACATCTTTTGGAAGATGTCATTCATTTGACGTTAAAAAAAAAAAAAAGAAACTAACACAAAAAAACTTTTGTCATGATGCCATCGTAGAACGTGGTGAGCTAAAAGCTACGGTGTTCGCCATTGTAGAAGTTCCAGATCGCCCATCTTTTCCAGGCAACACTGATCGGTCGTGGTTTCTGAGGGTTTTGTTTAGTTATTTCCCGTTTTATTTTGAAGGTCTCTCCTCATGCGTCATGTTTTGCTTTTCCCTCGTATTTCATTTGTCTGCTCCGTTTCCCCATCGTCAGCCGTGTGGCTCCTGTGTTCCTCGTGTTCCCTGTGCTTCTTTGTTTGTACTTCATTTACTTTTTGTTTTTTATTTTTTGATTTTGTTGCTTGGACTTTGTATTTTGGTATTTTGGATTTCACTTTTCAATGTGGACATCAGCTTTTTGTTTTCACCTGCCTGCCTTTGTTTTTTTTCTTTTTTTTTTTTGGTTTATTTAATAGGGACAGATACAGATCATGTGGGTTGTACAACAATCCAACAGAAAGCATCATTTTTGCATGTCTTGTGTTTGGATCCCTTTTAACCTGGACAGTACGAACAGAGCAATACCAACACAGCAAAAAAAAAAAAATCTCTGGTGGAGGAGTTCAAGGAGTTCCGCTACACTTTTGAGTGTTTGCAGTCAGCCGTCAAAAGCTCTTTAGCAATTAGAACGCAGGTTTAAAAAGGGCAGAGAGAAGTGAAAAGCAAAACCTGACACATGAGGAGAGAACAAAATCAAACAGGAACTAACTAAACCAAAAAACTCAAACCATGACATGATCACCTCAGACATTATGAATAGAATAAATGCACTGTAAAACTTTAAATGGCTGAAAACGTTTAAAAAAAAGTTCTAATATTTTTTCTTAATATAAGCAACTACAGCGACGACAACTCTCAGTTGTAAGGGAAAACTTCTACAATGACAACATTCCTCATCGTCCCTGTAAAAAGTGATTGTCGTATTTCTCCCTCATTCCATCGTTTAGGATAATCAGACTGATGTGTTTTTTATAGGGAATAGCCGGAGAGTCTCAGGTCGAAGCGCCTGAGCTGTTCCATCATCTTAGCGTGAGAAGAAAAAAAAAAAAAAACAGCCCGCGTGTTGCTCGGGCCCATCATCCCATTTGTCTTTTAGATTGTGACTAACAAACCCCGAAAACCCCTATGATATGACTTGTGCTCATGGTAATTGTGAAAAGAACGAGGAGGCAGGGGTATGAAGGATTTATCAGAAACTGTCAAGGTGCCATTATGGTGGTGATTGGTGGTAATTCAAAAAGAAAAAAAAGTTTGTAACTCACACTCACTGACTGTGCACTTTACCTCACACGATCTACTGCTCAGGCGGAGAGAGAGAGAAAAAAAAAAAAGAGAGTTGTTTGAAATGTTTGATTACGACTTCGCCACTAACAGAGTGAACTATTTGCAAAGTATTTCTCTCGGCAAACAGTTCCAGCTGCCACATATCCACTTCTTTTCCCGCTTCGTTAGCGCTTGCTATTGATTTTTCTAGGAAGGCCGATCGTGGCTGAATCAACAAGCGGGCGCTCATAGCTGTTGACAAACCCTGTCCGACCGTGATGTGTAAGCTGCCATATCCCTGCCTACCTTCCCTCGTTGTCATCGAGTATGTTTTATTGTCTTAAGAAACATTTATATTTGTAACATTTTAAGTTTATTTGTATCTTTAAGAACATGAAAAAAACAAAATGGTTATGCACACTGTCCTTCCATAGGCTATGTAATGGATTATGATACTAAATAATAACCACTTTGTTATATAAACTGATTTCTGAAAGATACCGTTTGTCTCTTTGTCCTTCTTTCATTCACACGTCAGAAGTACTGAAACGTTTTTCTTATCAAAGGGTCCTTTTCACCTTTTTTGTTTTTTCACCACTCGGGGTCTTAAAAATTACATCCTCCGTGTACTTTGTGGCGGCGCAGAAGATACCTGCCCCGCGCTGACTTATGGACAGGGATTACAGAGAGCTCTAGGTGTTAGCGCATGATGAATGGGACAGCTCCTACCTATAAAAGCAACATATTTGGACCTTGGTGTCCCCGCTGCTTTATCTTCCGCAGTGTCAAAGGCAAAGTGATAATGCTGTCATGTCCAACGGCAGCTTAGGGAAATTACAACAGAGTTAGAGAATACATACACAGAAAGAAATTGCCCTTTTTAATCATTTTTTTTTCCCCCCAGACCTTAAAATCTCCCCGGTGACCGCGCGTTTCGGAGGACAAGGTGAGGAGAAATCCAATAATTTTGTTGTGATTTGATCGCGAAGGATTTGACACGATAACCAGGGAAAGGTTGTTTTTTTTTCCGTGGGTTTCATCTGGTGTCAAAAAAACCAAAACAGTCGTGCCTGATTCCATTACAGTCGACCTGAGTTTAAAATTAATAATAAATGTGAGACCAGATTTTATTTTAGTGAAGCGAACGTGGGAAAACTCAACCGTGTGTTCCATGTGTGCGAGCACTCATCGACTCGCCCCTCTCCACGCTCGTGTGTTCCTCCCCTGTCTGGCTGCCTCGGTCCCAGGAGTGAGTGTCAAATGGCATCGCGGAGCTGTTCCTGTCCCAGCCCCTTAGCATTAACCCTCCCCTCCCAAACACGCTCAAATCCGACCTTGTGTTCTTTCCTGCATGTGCCATGTCCCGCTTCCCTGCTGCGGCGTGACATCATAAAATAAAGGTTGACGTGCTGGGGGGGGGAGGAAGCAAACCCGCGACCACGACGGCCCTCGCCGTGTGTGTGTGCGCGCAAACGACGCGTTCAGAAACACACAAAGCTATCCTTCGGAAAAAAAAAAAAAAAAAATCTTGGTACTGATCTTCTCAGAGTCTCTCCTCCTCCCAGTGTGCAGCCAGACAGATGGAGATTCATCTCTCAACAAGCTGTGATCTGTGTTTAGAGATGTGTGCTGCCGAACACAAGTCTAATTAGGTTTATTGTTGATCTTGGGAGGTTAATTTGTACTTGGCTGCAAGTAAACATGCTGAAAGAGGCCAACCCTAGCTTCCCTTACGAGGCGGCAGCTAAAAAAGAAGAAGGCGGCTTTTTTTTTTTTCTTTTTACCTGCTTGACTTTCCAGGTGATTCAGAAAGATTACACCCCCGCGCTATATTTGTCTGGTCTGGTTTAATTGCGCTCCGTAGCGAGAGGGGGTGAGAGATCCGTCTTGGTTGGGATGGTGGAGCTAGGACTGAGATACGGACAGTGTGTTTGTCTAATGAGCTGAGGGGTACAGTGTGTGTGTGTGTGTGTGTGCGCGCGGCAGGTATTCTTTATTTACTTCACCCTCCCTCCTTCTTTATGTTTACGACCTCCAGGTGAGTAGCCTTGCCAGAGTCTGAGAAATGAGCGAGGCCCACACAAGTTCTCTTTTTCCTCTCCCCACCCTCCTTCTTCACACACAGCGGTGGTTCTAACGCGCCTGGTGACAGAGCAGTTGTCAGCGGGAGTACAACGTAATTATGTTTCATTTTGCATTCCCACCTACTTGAGAGTACGCAAACACGGAGGATGAGACAAAGCAGACGGCAGCGGTTCCCTCCTTACCTGAGCTAATTCTGTCGGAGGAGAGATCTTATTCGCCTTTGCTCGCTTGATAAATGCGCGTACGTGTTTGTCGGCGGTGGGATTTTCTCGTCCTAATGTTCTGCAGGTGTTCCCGCAACAAACGGTCCCAGTGTCGTCTGTGTTTAAGTGTGTCAAACAGTCTGACCGTCTGGTGCAGGGGTCCTCAAACTCACCTCACAAATAACAAAATAGCATTTGATCAATTTATTTCCAATCACACCTGTCACATGAAATTGTCCGTCTGAGACAATCCGGTCAACTTCAGGCTATAAGCTCTAAATCTCTCATCAACAGAGTTAGGTAATGTCCAGAAGATGAGCTATTCCAGACGGAGTGGAGATGGGTCACTCCTCTTTCTCCTATTGGATCGAGGGACCCTCAATCCAACAAAGTGACCAATTAGAAGAAGTAGGTAGGTGCGGGCAAAGGGACTTTAAAAAGGCCTGCACGGGCAGAGAAAGTGGGGTGGTAATTGGTAGATTTCCTAAGGTCGAAGTTTTGAGAGGATTTCTGACAGAGCAGAGGGCAAAGCATTGGGCATTACTTTGCCTTAGATTTGAGTATACCAGAGAGCGGCCGCCCTGGTTCAGACGTAGGCTTGAGATCTGTTTCATTAAAGATTGCTCTATCATTCCACCCAGCCTTGCCTCCGCAAATTCTTTAATTAACAAACAACATGCCGACACCTTTGCTGAAGACAGCCCAGAAACTACAATACAACGAGGAAATTATCGGAGTATGACTACTGACTACCTGTTGATGCAATCTTTTTTTTTAATTGGAATTTCTGGAGAAATAAATGTAACATTGTCAATATTTTGGTATCAAATGAATGAAAGTGCTTTAATGGAAG
This sequence comes from Sparus aurata, assembly GCF_900880675.1. Lineage (NCBI taxonomy): Eukaryota > Metazoa > Chordata > Actinopteri > Spariformes > Sparidae > Sparus > Sparus aurata. The sequence continues at coordinate 30,950,152 of NC_044204.1, read as the reverse complement.
AACACAAACAGATGTAGCTGTTTGGAGAAAAGAAAATTGTCTGAAAATGAGAAAAAAATCAAATCTAACACAAAAACAACCCGTGTGGCCGTTCAGGTGTTGATTTCTGAGTTAACTGCGTGTACCTGAATGCACCATGTGGGTCAAACAAACAAAAGCAGAGATAAATGTACGAACAAATTAATAAATAACACATTTTTGGTGACGTGGAGACTCTTTTTCTTTACGTGATTTACTCGACAAATACAAAACAATATAAAGAGAAACAAATGACTTTGCAGTAGCGCGAACAAGACGCATTCAAGAGCAGACGGCATGTTCTCTGGCTCGACACCAATGCATGAAGCGCCAACACACAGTGCTCTCTTCAGCAGTTAACATCACGCTAACATCACATTCATCTGCGGACAGGGTCGCTGGAAATGATCTCCAGCACCAAAGTTAAAAGAGAGCCAGATCGTCACAATGCTGCTAGTTTCTCCCCTTGTGGCTAAATCTGGTACTGCAGAAAAAATAAATCCCGTATGCAACATGGTTTTCAACTAGGAACGCATCGATATGGAGATTCTGGGTTGATTCGATACTTAAAATAACCATACGGCCGATACCGATAACGACATTTTTAGATGTCGTTTTTTATTATTAATTGTTCTCACATTTTTGTGTCAAGGGAGCAAAAACATTCATTCCCCCCTCCCATATTACACGGTGTGTGCATGAGCATAACATTCAGTGATATAACATTTGTATAACAACGTTTAGTTGAACCTTCTTTCCCATGAGAAAGGTTCTTCTTCCGACAAAATAAAAAATGGCCTCAAAAGCCTTTTAGCATGCCGTTCCACTACCTACTCAAGGAGGGGAATTTTTCAAAAATATAAATTGCTGTAATTCGGTTTAAATGTGGAAAGAGCCATGAGTAGCCTCTCCATCCGCTGTGCGTCGACTGCTGCTCATGCTCTTTGTTTAAGATGCTCATCAAAGTAGCCGCCTTTATATCTGAGACCCAGTGAGGTCAAGATGCACTCACTCTGACGAATGGATGGAATCTTGTATCTTTATATTTTGCAAAATGCAAGTCGTCCAGTTTTGTACCGTACTAAAACTCCGACACGGACGACGTTTTCTTTTCCGTTTAATTGAAAGCGGGGTGTCTGATACCTGTTCCTGGAACATCACATTTAATGACAGCTTCAGTGCCGACAGTTAAAGTCCAAAAAGCAAGTAACAAAAGGGAGGGCAGCCAAAAGAAAGGAAGGAATATAACAAAGTAACACAAAAACTCAAGACAATCCAGGAAACCACGGGGAACAAATGGGGCGCACAGGGAGCACACGGGGACTGGAGAACAGGCACAGACGAGGGGTGGACGAAAACAGATGAACCAACGAGACCGGACTGAAATGCAATCTAAACCACCGAGGGGACGAGATGCAGCTGGAGAGACGGCGCTAACTAGACAGATGTGAGACAGGTGTGTGGGGGGGGGGAATCAGCCCGGGGTGGAGCACAGGAGGGAAGCAGCACACTGGGAACACAGGTGAGCAGGAAGTAGAAAGTCAGAGGATACGCAAGAACAAATGAATCCGAAAAGGGGCCCAAATGAGATCATCATCACCGGCCACAGACAAAGATGAGGCCTAATAATTGCCTGTGTTGTTTGATCAATATGTCTAAACAAAAATAACTTCAGTTTTTTTATTTTTTCTGTTTGATCAACTTGATTAGTCGTCTCCGCACTACACTCCTCCGTGCGCAGACATCTGACCACGACACGTTGGTTTTTACTCCTCTCTTGTGTACTGACTCACTCAGGCATCCTCCTCGGACATCCAAACCGATGATCTTGACTCTCTATCATGTTTTATTTTTTCCCTCTCTACCCTGGAGTCAGTGGAAGTCACTTGTCACCGCGTTGGTCCAGTCGGCCCTGCCAGAGTGTAACTTCTTACAAATCAATATGTTGTGTTTTTTTTGTTTTTTTTTTCACTACATGAAATTTTAAAATGACCCCGACAGCAGATGTGTCTTCTTTGTCGCTGTACTTGAAATGATGGCTAGTCACACCGTGTCCAATAATGTTATTTGACACTGACTGATGGTGGTATTAACCTAACTCGGGAAATTGAATGCTGACAGATTTTCTGCAGGAGCCTGAGCTTCGGTGTTGGTCGAATTAAAAATCCTGCATGCTTGCTATTGATCACTGGTACTGCTGCATTCAATACTGCCTCACCCCCTCACACCTCCAGGAGACATTGCTCCCAGCAGGGAGAGGGTCAGCTCAGAGGAGACTTCAACCTGTCAGAAAAAATTCACATCTCGCCCCTCATGCCTCCCTTCACCATCCAACCCCTCTCTGTCTCCCACGTCTGCCGTGCTCCCTCCCTGACACCCATCACTCCTCTTTTCCTCTGCTACCCTCCTCCTCTTGCCATTTGATTCAGATCACTGAGTTAGCCCCCGTCTCCTTTGTCTGAGGCTCCATTTTGCCTGGCAGATGGACAGGAGGAGATGGACTCACATCGAAAGGGGGAGAGTGTATGTGTGTGTGTCTGTGTGTATGTGTGTGTGTGTTCATGAGATGGAAGGAGAGAAAAGAAAGGGGAGCCAAAAAAAAAAAAAAAGGAGAGAGGCTGAAACTTTTCTGGGAGGTAAAAAATGTCAAACAGCAATGAAGTGAGGAGACTTTTATCTGTCAGACCTGCGTGAGGTCCTGCCTCTCAGACTGCTGAGTGACAAGACTGCAGTTTAAAGACAAGCCGAGATGCGAAAGCGAGGGCGACAGAATGAGTTTACCTCTCGTTCGCTTAGCTTGTCATACAGTATCCGCCTCATCTGTACATGCCCTAATTTTACCTCAGCCAAATGTGCGATATCAAAGGAAGCCTTTTTTTTTTTTTTTTTTTCTTAAACCATTTTTCAAAATCAAAAATTAACCGCCTGGGACGAGAACGAGGCCGACAAAACTTTGACTTCAAAAGTAGTTAACGTTAAGGAAGATTAGTAATCAAGTGTGTTGGCTTTTTTTCTGGTTGCATGATCTTTTTTTTCCAAGTCTCACAACATGGCCCAAAAGTGGTTACAAATGGCTGACTCACTGTATACTCACTGACATGCCCTACATTACTCTACTACTAAGCTCATGCTCTTAGCCCGTGGCAGTGCCTCCACACACGGCGCAGATGCAGGGCCTAAGAATAGAGGAGGGATTGATGGATGTAGAAAGAGAGGAAGGGAGCTTGGTAATTGGGTAAGTGCCCTTCTGGATGTGGAAGCCTGAATAAAAAGTTTTTTTTTTTTGTTTTTTTTTTTTTTCATAAAAAGCCCTCTTAGGATCATTTCACTCAAAAGTACATAAAAGCTCTTTCAAAGTTTCTCTGTGTTCTTTGCCCTCAACTGAAATAGTCCCTGCGGAGAATGCAGAAACACACAAACACTCACGCACTCTCTCCTGAAAGACGAGGATAAAAGGGTTGACCCCGCCAATACAAACTAACATGCAAGCACACGAATATACACACACACACACACACACATGAACACAAATACACACACAAAAAAACAGAAACACTCATAAAAAATAGAGGGCATTCCATTCAGGCCTCCGAATAGATTTTTTTTTCTCTCTCTCTCTCTCCAGTTCTGCGTCTTAACTCCAGATTATTAATAATGCTCTAGTTGAAACATAACAAGTCATTTTGCGCTGAAAGGTTTAAGTGTGCCGGCAGGAAAAAAAAAAAAAAAATGAAAAAACTGGAGACTTTTCATCATTTCGTCGCCGCGCCCCGGCGGCGAATAATGACCGGGCGAGCTTCTGGAATGGCCATCAGAGATAAAGGCGAAAGAGGGAAACGCATGATTTCACTCAGGAGAGACTTTTGTCACTCGGCTGCGGAGGAGTGCGAGCGGAGAGAGACGGGATGAGCGGGAGCTGCTGTAACCTGGAGACAAACCCGGGCGACACGATGTCAAACACAACAGTGCAGTGTCAGCGTTGAGCTAGCTTAACAAGCTGACAGACAGCTCGCAAGTGAACTATTCTACCGTCTCCTGTAAGGATGCAGATGGTGACTTTTCTCATATAAATGAATCTGGTGATTTCTTTTAATGAATCTTTTAACACCATATCCAGGCAGCATAAAAACCCACAGATGTGGAGCATCAGGAAATAGAAGTGGACGTTGGGTGCGTCCCATGCTGTGTAGCATGAAGCACGCAAAGCATGTTTTAGATGTTAGAGTTTTATTGCCTTCCACAGCATCCTTCAGACGTTGACCAATAGGAGAAGAGAAAGAAGAACAATGTCGGTGCTGCTGGATGGAGCTGTGAAACAAATGAAACGGTCACCATCGTTTTTTCTTTCTCTTATAGGTCTAGCTGAACAAAGGTTTTCTTGGTCCAGACAATATTTGTCTGGACCGACTTCATTTCTCTCCCACATAAACATAAAGAAATATTACTTGTAACATAAAGTAAGGTATTAGATCCCAAGTTGGCCGTTGAGGGGATCTCCAAGCAACTTACAAACACTGTCGCTACATGAGCTAGCACCGGCAACGTCGCCTGCTGAGGGGTTGTCTCGTCACTCGGCAGCGGCCTCACCTTCCTGCCCGCCTCTGGAATCCACCTGCTGCTCATCTGTCCAGACTCCTCCTCCTCTTCATTTGCTTCCATTTTTGTATAATATACTCCATTATCACAAGGAATTTTGCATAGCATCGGCGTCTGTAAAAAAAATGTTTTGGGGTGATACATTTGTGCCCAAAATATCTTGCAGCATCAGGGAAAGGTCACACGGCGTCCTCATCGGACAAGCGACCATATGGGTCTGAAATGAAAGCGGCTTATTCAGACACGTACTCACATTGTTATCTGCGTCATTGTTACGTTTGGTAGCAGCTTCTAGACGCCGTGGTAATCATTACAGCTGAACAGAAGGAAGAAGAGTAGTGATACTAAGAGTGGAAAGTCCGTGTTCGGAGGCGTGACGGTTGGATTAAACAGGCACGGGACATCCAGGAGACTGGTGTTTGTGTCCAGCGTGAAATCCAGAAGTCAACAGTGAGTCCGTCTTACGTGAGGTAAGGTAACTTAGGTTTGTTTGTATAAGAAGTTACAGATATAACACAGTGATTTTTTTTTTTTGTCTACCTAAACCTAACCAACTAGTTTTTTAGTGCCCAAACAAAAACCCAACTGCGATTCTACGCCAAAGACCTGATACAGGATTTGCCACATCCAGTTGCAAAGATGTCTGTGTAGTTGAACCCTCAGGCTGAGTTCAAACCAGCAAACTGAGTTCCATGCAAACCAAAGCTGATGTAAAGAAGCATTTTACTTACATTTTACGGCATTTATCAGATGCTTTTGTCCAAATCGACTTGCAGTAATTCATACACACAATGACACACTTTTGGCGGCGGCTGCCATGCGAGGTGCCGACCAACAGCAGGAGCAGTTTTGGGATTCAGTATCTTGCCCAAGGACACTTTGGCATGCAGACCAGGGGAATCAAACCAGCAACCTCCCCGATAACAAGACCCCTGATCCACAACCGCCCGCTCGATACCAAACAATTATTACAGATAAACACGGCCGTGGTTTCACGTTCCCGCGTTCCTCCGGCTGTAACACACCGAGTTGGTTTCTCTGATGAACCCTCGTGTCTCGGCTGACGCGCTCACTCATGCGCCGAGCGACAAATGAATCTGAGTCATGTACACACTTCTTCTGACCCCCACTGTGACCAAATCTGCGCACAGCGTGTCGGCACTCAGGTGACACTGCCAACACCCCCCCCACACACTGAGACGATGTATGACAACATATCTTCCCCTCTCGCCGTCGTCCTCTGCGCCCGGCCCACTGCGGCGGCACGCTCCCCGCATGCGTCCCGTCACCTGCCCGCGCCCACATCCCGGCGCCGCGACTGTCAGTGTCACGGCATTGTGCTGCGTGTTCAAAACTCTCAGCGGCGCGTCCTTCCGGGGAGTGGAGGGAGTAACACAAGGTGACTGTTGATATTAGGATGTAGCATTTGCTACGCTGTGGCGCTTCCCTCATTGGTATTTCATGTAGAGCGCCGTCGCATTCGTCACGTTTCATAAACTTCCTTATTATTCACTGGCGGGGAGTAATTTTGCTCCGCCGCTCGCAGTTGTGAAAGTCAGATAGCGGGAGAGAGGGAGGGATGACACTCTGAAATCCTCCTAATAATCATTTCCCTCTCCCTCATACATGAACTTGTTTACCAGAAGAGCAGGTGGTTGAGTGCCACTCGTGTCTCTGCGCAGCCCAAACAAGCGTTCACCTCCGCGACTCCGAGAGGTCGATCATCTGCGAATCCCCAGTACGTCCGTCCGGGGGTCTGGGGATAATCAGCTGGCTTTCTGGAGCTTTGGCAAACAGAGTCGTCAGAGGAGTGACACATACTGTCACGCCTAAGGGGAACGTGGACACGCCGAGGAGAGTAATTCATCAGTGGGTTCACGAACCGAGCAGTGTCCCTCAGGTCCCGCTGTTGCCCCCCGGAAGACACAAGGAGCCGAGGATCTGCTCCCGCCGATGCCGATGGCGCCGATGAATTGCTTAAGTGCGCACCATATGCAGCAGGCAGCTCTCCACGCACACGTCCTTGTATATCTTTGTTTAGTTGCCGAACGTGCCCATAAAGACCAGCATAGCAGTGAGGGTTTTACGCCAAGCAGGTGGCCATGTTGTACTCGGCCAGAAAGCATAAAAAACAGGCTGCCCCCGGCAGCTGCCTGGCCGTAAAACACATTTATACCATGATGTCCGTGGCCGTCCCTAAAGTGTGCTTTGGGCTACGGGGCCAGAAAAAGTGGAACCTGGTACATCAGATAAACTCGAGGCAAAAAAAAAAACAACAACAAACTTTGACCTTTGTAACAGAAGAGTTACTTTCCTGTTCTTGCTGAAGCTGTCAAAGTTCACTCCATATACCGTCTGTACAGTAAAGAAAGTCTACAGTAAGAGAAAGTCGTCTTCAAACTTTCTGTGTGGCTTTTCTCCCACCACCCACACCCACCCCCCCTCTCTTCCACTTTCAGAGGGTTTCTTTGTTCCTGGACCCCGGGCCTCCTCCCTTTCTCACTCTGTTCTAGAGTAAAGTGCCAGTGAAGTTGTCCCTAAGGCGGCGGACGCGCTGGAGCATTAAGTGTGCCACGAGGTAGACTGGCGTATTAATGGAGTCCGGTTAGAGCGGCTGACCTGTGAAGCAGTACGGTCAGCTGCTAGGTGAGCGTGCCGCCGTTGTAAATCCCAAACAGGCGTCCCCTGTCTCTCTCTCTTTCTCTTCTCCGTCACGCCTATCAGCCACCACTTCCCCTCCGTGCTGCAGCACCCGCACCGCCGCTAACAGAATGTCAAGTCAAGCTTTGTTACCGAGGCCTGACAGAGTGGTCAATAGGGTTTTTTGGATGTTCCGGGTTAAGGCTGTAATTGGCGCTGTTTTCACCCTCCGCTCAGCCCCCTAATGACAAATAATTAATAATTTCAGTTTTAAGGATTACGTTCACGTTCCCAGCCGGGGACGAGATGCTGCTGGGGTAGATTTATGACCCAGCATGAAGCCGGTGACTCATGTTATCCCCCCCGCTGGGATGCTATGATCCCGCCATACCTTGAGTTTGCGGTCCCGTGACACTTTTTGACCCTTAAACAGACGATGTATGTGTCGAGTTCATCAAGAGTCTTAATGCGCAAGAAATAAACATTGAAATGAAACTAATCTGTTAATCGTTTAATTGCTGTGACATTTCCAGATATTCATAGCCGTCCTTTCCCAGTGGAGGACGCTGCATATAATCAGTCTGAAGAAAATTAGTCACCAAATATTTTGATATTGATTGATTGGCTTGATTGGATTCGAGCCTCTTTTAAAAGTGAGAGTTTTCGGGTTCCTTTACTCTTCTATGATAGTAAGCAGAACATATTTGGGACATTTAAGGACGTCATCTTTAGCTTTGGGAGACAAAGATGGAGGGGTTTTTTCACCCTTTTCTGACATTTTATAGACAAAACAACTACTTGATTAATTGTGAAAATCCACAGGTGATCGATCGATGGACGTAATTGTTGGTTACAGCCCTCAACTAAAAACAGTGAGATGACTGTAGTGGAGGAGAAAGAACAATATTCTGTGTGTCAGTCGTTTTTTTAAAGACAACACATCTTTATGATAGTAAACGCGGAGTGTGTTGGTCAAAAAGAAGCGATCTGAGGCCTCCCCTCGCGGTTCAGGGAGCTGCGACGTGCGCTTTTCATCATTTCTTCAGACCCTTTCGACTAAACAATTAATCGTGGAAATAATCAGACGCTTGATTGATGCTGAACGTCATCTTTAATCGCGGCCCAGATGCGGGTCTCTCTTCAGCCAAAGCACTTTGCTTGTGCCGAGGCGAGACGATCACACAGAATTATGGGTGTAAATACGCCTTTGTAGTTCTGTCACGGCGTCGTCTTGACGGACAGTCTCAGGTCACCTCTATACATGTTATGTATCGGTCCCTGTGCCCATGTCTAAACCCACCTTGCAGAATTTGCCTTCAATAATGTATAAAAGAGGGCGCAGACTTTGCATGTATTGTCAGTCGGAGGACATGATCCCTGACATCTGGAGCCCGCACGGGACTCACGCTGAATGATAATGGCCTCTCCCACTTTTGATAAATTATTAAATCGAAATTGTTTCGCAAACAAAACATATTTGTTAACACAATGAAATCTGGGGGTGAAAGCTGGAGCTTTATCAATATTTAATTCTCACTGTAGACAACAATATAGCCTTTGGCCAGTTTCTGGTACATAATTAATGAAAGGGCAGCAGAACTAACAATACATATAAAACCAACCCCTGCTGTCATATCTCTGCAGGTTTTAACACTGCAAACAAGCGTCGCTGCTTTGATTTCGGCACTCGAGCGTTTACGTTCGACGCATGCTGATGAGGTGAGATTTCAACCCCCCTCCCCCCCAAAAAACGAGAAACATACATTTTAAAAATGACAGAAATGTGGAAAGATTTATTAGCGCTCCAGCGAGGCATTAATATTCATGGCCTGGTTGTCATCATTCATTCTAAACCATCTATTGTTCTATTGTTGATCTCATGATAATCGCTCCATATTTAGGCTTTTTGATTGATTGGATATCAATGTCAGACTGCAGTTATGGAGATATGCCTGTGATTGGGCTGATTAATATTTGATTTCCTGTTGAAAGGTTGCCCCCCCCAACCCAACCCCACCCACCACCACCACCATCACCACCTCCCCTGCTCTCTTTTCCTCTCTTTCCTTCCGTCTGTGGCACCGAAGTGAGAGGATGGGAAGCCGGCACATTGAATATCAAGTGGCTGATTGGGGCTGTCACAGTGGACCCCAGTGGAGCCTGGTTGCCAGATGTGCTTGTCCATTGGTGTCAACAGCAGGATTTGTCTCTCGGGTTTGCGAGGGTTTGTCGGGGCGGACAGGCGGCGTGGAGGAGGTTGCCGAGCAGAGTGCTGTCCCCTCACTAGGGCCTGCCACTCACGCTGTCTTTTTCTCTATTCATCACTGTCAGTGGACTGCTGAGGCCGGTGTCTGATGACTATACCTAGCCTACGATGGCATCTCTCGTGCCACATGTTCCACCTGAAATGAATCCCCTGTAACACATGCCTTTGACTGACGCTCTCCAACGAGTTATCGCGTGATGACACCGCAAACATCGGCTCAGTTTGCCACGGAGATTGCGGTCCGTCCCACATGTTTTCGTCCCAGAGGAGCGCCCGGGTCGATGAGTGCATATAGCTCAGGAATTAAAGGAAGGACGTTTTTTGTGCTATTGATTGTGTTTGTTCCAGAATGCTATTCAAATGTGGCGCAGTGTGAGAGACATACATAATAAGATTTAGCACTGAGAGGGGTGAAGGTGAGAGCCTTGAGCTTTTCTTTTTTTTTCCTTCCCTCCTCTTTTCCTTGTCCTATAACTCCGCTTTACCTGTGGGTAATGAATAGAAGCTGCTCTGTTATGAAGCGAGGAGGAGCGGTTTGCTGCCGCATTTGAGGGGCACCTTCCTACATTTGGTTGTGTGTTTCAGACCTTGGAGAGCTCATTTAAACCCTACTTTATTGTTTCCAGCAGCAGCAGCAGCAGCGGCAGCAGCACCTCGGCGCTCCTGAGTGGTGCTTGTTGCTATGGAGGACGCAAGAAAGTGACGTGGCCGCGCACTCAGGATACGGAGAGGGAGGCGTGCGTGTGCGGTGGGCACGTGTGCGTGTGTTTATGTATACGTTTTGTGAAGGTGTGTTAAGTGTTTGCGCTGTGTGTTAAATCATCCCTGCGCCAAGGTTTCTGCATTGTGCTTGTGTGTGTGCGTTTGTGTGTGTTTGGAGGCAGCCAGCAGAGCGAGGGGAGGGGGGAACATCTGCACACAGTGGCACAGGCCTTCTGCCTTTACACACGGCTCCTGCCGAGCAACGCTTCACGGCCTAGCAGGCTGTGACCTCCCAGAGGCTCCAGGGGAGCTCTTCCTCTTAAAAGCCAGCTGTGCCTCATACTTTATGCCCGCCAAATATTCCACAGTCCAGCTGTTCACCTGAGAAGCATGGAGCACAGACCTCTCACTTCCTCCATTTTATATTTTTGGAGAGGCATTGTGCGGGTGTAAGAGAGCATGGAGCACGGCACCTGTGATACCTTTGTTGTCGCTGCCAAAGCAACAAAGTTGGCCTCCCAATTTGCGTTCAGAACTTCACTTCAGGTTTCTAAGAAACACGTATTATTATATTGAACGCCGCTCGACCTTCTTCTTTTGAAACAGGTACAAGATGTAGAATATTTTCTCATTTCCCATGGGCTCTTATTTTTTTTTAGCAGTGCGTGACCTCAGTCTAATATTTGAATGATTAATCAACTCTCACTATGTTCTTTTAAAAAAAAAAAAAAGCTTTTCCCCTTCCCGTTGTGATGGATGTGGTTGTGCGTGTGATGGAGAGAGTCGGCGGGTGCAGTGAACAGCGTGGTGTTGAAGCGCGTCAGGTAACACCTCAGATCTACTTCAGAGGCGGATTTTAGGGGCGCACTCGGAGCTCATCTCATTTAGCCTCTGATAACAAAAACGAAGCTCGAGAACAGCAGAAGTGTCGTTTGCTGAAGGTCTGCTTGTTATTGTAGAGATTATCTTCACTGAATCATCTTATTCGTGTCCTTCAGTTAAATGTGTGCTCGTGTCTGACTCCCGTGGAACAGCAACAACAACAATCATTATAAAACTTTACGTTTTTTCTGTATAAGTGCCTCTCAAGTCACCCAAGGACACTTTACAGATCCAGGGAAGATGACACGGTCGTAATCAATACGCGATAAAGATTAAAGAACAGTGGAAGGAAAGGGTTCATACTAAGGTAAAGAAATCACAGCTATTCCTTATTTTGGCTGATTTTAAATTAATGAAGACATTATTCTAAATGATGTCATTAAAGCCCCCTAAATCCCCACACACCGAACCTTTAAAGTAAGCAACAAAGGCGCACCGGCTCAGACCCCGAGGGAGAGCGCTCGATTCATGAACGACTTTTTGTTTCCCAGCCACACGAGGATCGCATGATACGGTCATTTGTGGACGTGTGACGGCGTCTCGTGAATAATCCATCAAGGCTTTTAATGATGCCAATCATTCTTATTATGTGAATCAATGTGATGAATAAGACATATCTGCAGTCAAAAAATATTTGAAATGGCGTGTTGACTGACAGCTTTATATTGATGGGGAGGGTTTTTGCGTGGGTGTTGGGCTGATTTTTTTATTTAAAAAAAAAAATAATTGTAAGAGCACCATGACTTGAAATGAATAAAGCATCTGGGTCCTTGTTGCATGTATGTGAAGGAGGTAACGTAAAACTTAATTCCACAGTCAGATACCCGCCGATAAGAAAATGACACTCACTGATGTTTGCGCATGAGGGAGAACGACTGACATGAGTTCCCGTGAAGTCAAAAAGTTGTTGTGTTTATATGGTTTTGTCACATATATCTCGTTTCCATGTCCGTCCCAAACACCAGTATTTAGTGTATTTTTAAATGGTATTTTAGAGTTTGCAACTTCCTGGAAAAATCATTAAAAATGTTAATGATTCAGCACTCAGGGACGTGAATTAAGTATTTATCCAGTAAACACTTTATTTAGTTTGTGATGCTGCCATGGAACATGGCCAGAGGAGTGTGCTGCTCTGGACCGGACCTCACGGATCACTCTGCAAGAACACAGCACTGGAGCTTTATTCAGTGATTTGGGTGTAAAACTGGGTCATGTTATATTGCTTTTCCTGCTCCCCTGCATGCTCTGGATGGATACTGTAGCTTCACTTGTTGCTAAAGTAACTGCTAACAAATAACCAGCAGCTTCTCAAGGAACACATCCGAGACCAACGATGGAGGACAGTCACAGAACCGAGGTGATTGCAGAATACTGACAGCTTTGTTGCTTAAGCAAGCACGAACTAGTGCTAAAAGTTAGCTGCTGTTAGCTCGAAAGTAGTCCGTACAGACTTGACCCTGGGTTTTCCGGGCTCCTTGTGAGAAAACCACCTCAGTACTGTATTCCCTGTCGGCGTCCGACTTGTGGGAGGTTGTTTTGTCCAGTCCCGGTCCAACCGTGTTCACTGGGAGGGTCCAGTCTTTGGAGAAGCAGGATCGGCAAATCGGCGGTCAGGGTGTGGGGCGAGGCGTCATGTGCATTCCGCACTAGTGGCTGCTGCCCGTTTTTACAGGAAGCACGTAACTGTGCTGAAGCGAATACAACTCCATTGGCTTGTTTCCAACAGTGTTCAAAGTCAGACAGATTTTCATCAGCAGAGGTGCTTGTTGAATGAAGGCAACAACTCCCATGATCCCACGCTACTTCACGACATCGCAAACACATTTCGTTGTTTTCACTGTTTGGATTGAGCCCTGCAGCAGGCAGAAATTACACGCTGTGCATTTAGGACACCCGTGTACGAATAGTTCCTGCTTTTGAAGGCAGAACCGTTTGTGCTGAAATAAGTTTCATTCACATCAAGGAGCAGAGTATCGCCGGTATATGAATATACTGTAGAGGAGAGGAACACTTTACATGCAGCTGTAGTATTTCAACACTTGAAGGGCCCGTGTCAAGTGTCTCCTTCAAAAAATGCCTATGGGGCACTAAGCACTGTACGTCAGTCATGAACAGAGTCGGGACTGCGGGACACGGTGAAAAATTTGTTATAACAAGCTGCTGCCGGCTCTGTCTGTGAAGCGAAGCGAATAAGAAGTGAGGAATAAGCAAAAGTACACGCCCGGTACATGTCTACCGCCGAGCAATTACAGGCCCGATAGGCGAAAGATGGGCGACATACTTTCGAGACTAGCAGCGTTAGGGTGTGCCGTATGCTGTACCTCTTGGATCCGCTGCAAGCAACTGAGCAACATCGAGGTGCATTCAAGCCAGTAAATTAGGAGCTCACCTTTTGTGCGCCTGCAGAGCCGAGTAGAAACGTGACATTGAATCAGCTGATAAATACACAGTTGTGGGTGAGAAAATAAACTAACCTTGAAAGAGGAAAATACGGGCTTGTTGCAACCTTGGAAATATACATGTACAGTATGATAAACCGAGAAACATGCGGAAAAAACATGCACACAGTATCTGCCCCTTTCTCCGGGCCTGTGTGATCAAACAGTGTTGCCCTTTGGTCCTTTTTTGGACTTCTTATTACTTACTCTGATTGGCTAATTAGGATGGAACAATGTGCTCAAACGCTCAATCAGAAATTAAGCAGCGTAATGGAGCAAGACTGAGGTTGGTAAGACGGCGAGGTTAGCAGTCAGCTCGGGTGTGACGCCTCACTTTCATCTGAGGGCGACGGAAAGAGTAAGACGAGGAAAGAAAAACCCTCACAGTCATCCAGTTATCCGTGAGATGGGACGTGAAGAGCTCCAACCTCACAGTGATTGATGACTTACATGGCAATGATATATAGGGCGCCCCCATCCCTGTCCTATAATTTATGAGCAAGCTCGTTTAATTTGTCTGCGGCTTAATTTGGCCCGTATATATATGACGTATGAACGTGTTCGGCGCTTGATGGCATATACTGTCTAGCAGCGGTGGCTGACTGAGACTAACATGTCCTTTGGCGTAGACACCTTCGCCGTCATCTGTCCAATCTACATGACCTGACAATTAAGCTAATAAGTGAAAATGGCACCTTCCCAATGCAATTTTAATGAGCACCATGTTGAGTGGAGGATTCTGTGCATGAGGAATCGTTAATGGGGGACCGCTTCTGATTCCCCAGCTGAGGGGCGAAATGGAAAATGCTCTTGAACTACAAGCCCACCGTAATTGGTCCGTGGTCTTGACTGCGGTCCTTCAGCGTCAGTCGGGGTGCTGTTGTGAATTTGTAACGTCTACATGCTGTTACAGGTTTAACACCATTATAAATGCACTGAGGAACAAACACTTTGGGTGTTGTCTTTGTCTGATCTCTGTCACCAAGCATGCAAATTCAAGTGTCCAAGTGCCCTCCACTTATGGACTTGTGGTTCTCCCCCATCCACCCGACCCCGGTGCCCCCATGATCCAACAAAGCGCAGATCTCTTGGATGTCCCTGTGGTTCATAAAACACAATAAACAGAATAATTCCCCTTTCAGTTCACTATAAAATGTATCGCCACTTTCTGCATGCTGGTGCCCCACCACATACAGCTGGTGCCCCCCCCTTTTTTTCTCGCCCCTGGCCCTCAGACATCCTGTTGTCCGCCACTGGTGCCATCTCATATCGCATGTACATCATTTGCAACTTTTCCCTCAAAACGTTGTTGTCGTCTTAGCTCGCTCCCCGTCCGTTTTTGCAGTTAGCAGTCACCTTCCTTCTCGCCACACTTGCACGACTCCTTTCTTTTTTTTTCTTCGAGGCAGCCGTCTGTAGTATGAAAGCCGTCACTGGAATGGAGGAGCTCTCACCTGTTCCGCCGTTGTCAGTGGAGGCACCAGAACAGGAGGACTCCGCTTTCCGCATGTTCATGAGCAGTGTTGGGTAAAAAAGATCACTGCATTAAAAAAGTAACTTGTTGAAAAGTAATGAGTTAGAGTACTTTAGAGGTACCAACAATTAAGGTTAATCCCCTTTGGGAGTTGTTGTGCATGTCAGTTTTGTTGTCCAGGCGGTGCTTAGCCAACCTTTGAATGTGTTCACTAGCTCTACCGTCATTTTGTAGCCTTCTTTACGGCCCACAGTCTGCAGTCTGATAATAGACTCAGTCTCAGCCAGGCTCTTTATTTTGCTAACAATCTGACAGCAAACTGGGCAGAGGCACACAGGCACAGCTGTTTCACTGAGAACAATGCACCACAGGCTCTTATAGTCTAGTATAACGTTTAAAAATGCAACTAATGAACCCGTAAACGCAAACTTTGTCAATGTTAAAACGGCCGTTATTGAGGGAAAGAAGAGAAACATCAATATAACAGGTCATATAACAAGCCGGGTCACATCGTCACAGGTATCGTTATTGCAAAAATAAACCTGCAGTATTTCGGTATTTCAAGGTATTGCGGGCCACCTCGATCCGTGAGCATCTCCACTTGATATTACGAGAGGTGTGTTTTCCTCAACAGCCTTAATCTCCCTGCCACAGTGAGCTGGGAGGGCTTTGCGTTGTTGCCACACTTGGAAGTTTGTGAGGCTGCCATCGTATGTAAAGGCTCACTAATAGACCCCAGTGGGGCGTCATTCCTATTCCGCTCATGATGAAGACATTCTCCCTCTCTTTCTCTCTCTCTCTTTCTCTCTCCCTCTTTCACTTCTTTCGTGCCTCTCTCTCTCCCTCCCTCGCTCTCAGACTTGATATTTTTCTCTTGGCGATTCTCTGCTCTGCCTGTGGGCCTGTGAAATGTCTCTGTCTGAGGAGAAGGCCCCCTCGTCCCTCTGGAAGCCATTAGAGAACCTTTATGAATATGTGCTGAAAGGGCGCTTTTTTTTTTCCAGGGGTGGGGACTCAGTGGGTGGTTAGTTGAGGGGGATTTATGTGCAATGTTATCATTTGCCTTAGATGCTCTTGTGAACCACCTACGTACGTTGGATTTCTGTTTGTCTTTTTCTGAGCGCCGGTCCTTTTTCAGTGCCACTCCTGTTCCCTTTTTTTTTTTTTTTTCTCGAGGTGCTGGTGCTGCTGAGTGACACTTGTGTTCAAGTGAAGTGCCTCTGTGGATGTTTTTTTTTTTTTACTGTACTGTACGAGCTGCATTGCCTGGTAGTATTGTTAAAAATGGCTGTCCTTCACAGGTAATGGCTTTTCCTTTTCAGACTTTTACTGATATCTTCCTTTCTTATCTACTTTACCAGCTCTTTTTTTTATTATTTGGAGATGGTAGTACAGAAAGTGTAACTTGGGGCGCAAACAGAGAGAGTGCATTGTGTTTGGTAAGTGCGGCTCAATATAAGTGCATTTTAGAAGAAGGGAAAAGATGCAACAGGGCTCAATTTTCGCTGCTTTTATGCGTTCTGTCCCCATGAAATAAATATCACACATGTTAAAAGCTTGTTCGTAAAATTGAGCCATAGTTAAATATTCAGGATGCTCTTGGAGAGATAGTAGCCGGGATGTACTAAGTGCACCACTTTACTTGTGGCATCTAGTTTTAAATCCTATTGGTTTGACTCTGTACGCCTGTGGCTGTTTGTGTCTTTATACGTATAGTGTGGCTTTTTAGCAAGATCAGCCTACGGCGCGATTCCACCCCCCCCTCCTCTTGTTGATCTGTGCTCTTTGGTAACAGCATCTCATCCTCTACGCTTGTGAATGCAGGCCTTTAAAATGAAGAGAGAATGAGAGAGGAGGGCTGGTGGTGGCGGCGGCGGCGGTGCTTGCCCTCTGCTTCTTTAGCTCATTAATTGCGGAGAGGGCAACTGTTTTGAGTCCTACCTGATGGTTTGGGCTGCAGGCCTGCCCGGGTCAGAAGAGAGCTCCAGCGCTCATGAATCATGCTGCCGGGGAATAGGAGCCAAGCTGAGCTCGGCGTGAGGGGGGGGTAAGCATTTCCACAAAGGCCTCTTTTGCAGCGCAGAGGTGCTTTGGAGGTCCTGCAGGCTCAAACAATCAATCAGAGACCATTCTATCATAATTACACCCAGGGAGTCGTGGTGCCGCGCCGTCCACACCTTGCAGCACGTACACCGTCTCCTACATCCCTCCCTCCACCTTTTTTTTTTTTTTTTTTTGTCGTGAGGCGGTTGGTCTGATGCTCCTTTCCACTCCTCCCTTCGAGCAAACCTCCATTATCGTCTTTTTCCCCTCTTCTTCCCCCATTATTCCCCGGTCATCCATTGTCCTCTGATTTTGATCTCACGGGGGCAGTGTTCTGTTGTCGCCGGGTGCAGCTCACGCACACAAACACACTTGGAGCATGCATGCGCGCCCGCACCATGTTGGCGACTGGTAGGTGGAGTGACGGCATCTGTGGGGGAGAAAGAGGTATGTAGGGCACAGTGTGTGGATAAAGTAATGATTTCTCCTTCACACCTCCCTTGCTAATTAGTGAGGGCTGCCTGCTGCCTTGAGGAGGGGGGGGGGGTGCGGTGTCTAGGGAGCCCTGCTATTTGTCTTGAAGAATTACCGACAAGGAATTCACGTCACTCCTTAATCCCGCAGATACCGGATGGAATTCAGCGTTTACCCGACCGCAGCCACCTGTCAATTCGATTTAATGATTATAATGATCTTTTTTTTTTCTTTTTTTTAAGCCTCCCCCCCCCCCACTCCTCTCTGCAGCCACACAACAGGGATGTGGCATAAGCTGCAGCCCACTTCACCTTCCCCTCCGAGTGTCTCCATGCTGCAGCATCCTCCAAACAGATGCGTCCACCATATTCCCCCATCATTTCGCATTTGTACCCTCGGCGTCTCTCCACTCTCGCTCACAACTGTTGTTTCCTCCCGCCCCATACATTTTGGAGAGCTGTCAGCACAGCGCGACATCACTTAGCCCCGTGTCAAACCGCGAGAACGGATAGCAGCAGCGTGTAAATATGACATACATTTCACACGAAAGAGAGCTTTTAAATTTATGGCCCTTTTTTTTTTTTTTTTTTTTGGTTTTATCATTTTGTTGATGTAACTTGCCAAGGAGAAAAAAATGTAGAAGAGCTCTGGGATGGAGAGATACTTTTAGATTTGTAGTGTGTTGCAGCCGGAGCGAATACAAAAAAAAAAAACAACAACAAAAAAAGGCGAGGTGGGTGTGTGGTATCTTAAAGATATATGTGATAGGTATTTGTGTGGGAATCCCATTAACATTATTTAGCCTGAGGTGGATCTCATCTCCATAGCAGCTGCATCTGACGAGCCCTGCCATGGCTGGAGAAAGAAGCCAATCATTAATGTCAGCCAGAAGAAAAAAGAAGTATTATGTTTCCCTGGAAGTAGCGCTCAGTAATGATGTCCATTTCCCTGCATTCTGTACTTTCCCCTACTGGGCTGATAAAGATGAAACTTTAATGGTCTCACTGGGTATATTGTTCTCATGTATTCCCAGATAGTAATGTGACACAGCAAAGGGAAAAAAAAAAACTGTAATTCAGACAGGACACGGGGTAAGTGGGGGGGGGTTCGACCGAAATACAAAACTACAGCGACGTCTGGATGTGGATATGTAGAAAGTATTAAAAACAACGCGCGGTAAGAGAGAATATGTGTGAAAACATCAGCTTCATACAGTGTTTCTTTGCTCTGGGAGGCCTTTTTGGAGTACGTGACATCGATTTCACGTGTTCTCTTTCGTCAGTCCAGGCTCCCCCCTTTCTTTGCATTCTTTCCGGGTACTATAAGATGTATGTGCGTCTGTTGTGTACGTTGTAAGCATGCGAACCCTTTTTGTGTCGTCTCGTCTCTCGCCGTTTCGTGGCTTCATTAAGTCGAATTCCTCTCACCTGGTGTGTCGTTATCTGGGTCGTGTGAATGCCTCCGATCGACTGTGGCAACCATATGGTCGGTGTTTGTTCGGAGGCCTGATGATGACCTAATTCAGTTCAATTCAATTCAATTCCAAAAACTTTATTTGTCCCCTGGGGGCAATTAAAAGGCACGTGGAGTAGACACAAACAGGTCAGCACATTGGTCAGTGGTCAAAAACATGTTGGCTTTTTTTTGTCTGCCGTGATAATAAAGCCTTTTTAATTCTTTCTTCTTCATTTTTTGATATTTTCTTTTTTGAAGTGCCTGGATTTCTTTGGTATCGCCCTTTAATCCCGTTTTTCCGAGAGCACCCGACACAAGTTTTGACTGCACTGTGTTGAACAGAGCAACCAGTCGTTTTTCAATACCTGTGCAGGTGTCGTGATTTGACAGTAACCCTTTAAGACTTTAACGGTGTTGCTTGTGACTCGGTGTTGTGCTCCTCTTTCTGCCGTTTCAAACACACATTGAGTAAATAATGTATTTCGCTGCGTTTATACGCTCGGTAAGAATTTTCAGCCGCAGTCGATAGAAACCAATTCACTCTGATACAACCGTGAATGAATCCCCGGCTTTGTGAAAGTTGTAATGTTGTCGAAACTGTTTTCGAGAGTGCTAAAAAAAAAGACAAAAAAAAAACTTCACGGTCATTTAAGGAGCTGCATCTTGTGGTGCTGGTAATTACTAATTACATAAGATTCTACTAGGAGGTGTTTCTATTAGTTGTGTCTCCCTCATTTAAATCAGTAAAGGTACACTCAACACCACTCAGCAGTACAATTCACCGGTGAGAGGACGCACACACTTCAAGATGAATTAAAAGCTTTTTGAAAAACAGTTTCATGAAAAAACCTTTGTGGAGGATGCTGAGTTTTAAGTACCCGACCAGATTAGTTTTAACTCGATTTTGCTAATGAATGCAACCGAGTGGATCTTGTTGAAGGTCTAATTTGTAAGGAAGTTGGCTTTTGAGTCTCATGCTGTGTCTCAATTCTGTTGTGCATCCTTCGAAGGACCCGGCCTTTGAGGTCTTCGAAGGCGAGTCCTTCGGAGAGACCTTGTTAACCTCGTCAGACGTTGTTAAATGGGACGGTCTAGCCTTTGGAGCATTTTCCTGGTTGGGTCACCAGATGTTACGATTTCTGCCGCCCAAGCCTGCGCAAGTGACGATCTACGCCACGCGATGTCGCCATTTTCTCTCTTTCTTTCTTCTTTTTCGGGCGTGCAAAGAATCTTGGGATATGTGAGGCCACGTAGGATAGCAGCCGTGCGTCCTCCAATATGAGCGAAAAGAAGGCTGCATTTGGAGGAGCCTTCGGATTGGGACAGCCTTCGCGCAGCCTAGTGACGTAATGGGCCTTCAAATGCCCCTACGAAGGATGCAGACCCTGAAGGGAGACAAAGCATCATTCACAACTCTACAAACACTGACACTTTGGAATTGCGGGTACACAGGCAGCAGCTTTGTCAGCTGATTGCATCGGGTCGCCCTCGACAAACTAGCAGCGTGAGTCTTTTCTCTTATTCGTAGCCTCTCTCTAAAAGGGCCCAAAGCACAAGTGTGTTTTGTGTCGGATTGGATTAGAATGTCTATTGTGTTTTTATTCATTGTCACTCATTGTTGGAGCCGAGTTTCAGGTCCCTCTGGATTGATTGCAGCAGATTCAGATCACCTGGGCACAGTCAGAAAAGAACGGCTCCTAATTGTTAAGTGAAGGCAGCTCGGCCAATCAGACTGTGAGGACGCCCTGTTGTGAAGGCTTAAGAGAGGCGGGTTAATGGCGCCCAGCTCAGCCTGATTCTGTCCCCGACACACTGCAGACCTCATCCGAGCAGTCAGACACTCTGGTCCGCTCGGGCCCTGATGAGGTTTCTTCGCTGCCCCTGTTCTTTTCGAGCTGTGGGAAGTTTTGAGCAGTCTGCAGCCCAGTTGAGTCATCAGCAAAGGTCACCGTTCAACTAGGTTACCTGCATCAGGGCCGTTTGTGCCAGAGTTTTGCTTCACCTCGCAGTAGCCTGGCGCCTGCAGGTTGTCTTGTGTGTTTTGTCTTTCCGCTGAATCCCTTGATATCCAAGCCCCTGCCGTACACCTCATTTCACCGGGGACTGAGGAGGTGCTAAAAGAAGCGTATTTCAGTTTCATTATCCCCCAAAGAGGCATTGTTTCGTTTCCCCTGAAGATATTTTATTTTTACTATTATCCAAGTATGGTAGTGACCGTCGGTATTCCCCATAGATATATATTTCTTTTGTTTATCTTTCTATGTGGCTTGGGGCTGGTTTGCAGGCATTTCCCTGCCAGTACCACCACAATTTAAGATGTTGTGTTTCTGTTACTGTTTAGAGTGAGACGTGGAGCGGGTCCTCTTCCACAGTGTCTGCCGTGTTGCACGGCTGTGTTTCGACAGTAGCAGTTAGAACACTACTCCTTTTTTTTTTTTTTACGTGACAGCATTTCACAAAACACAACTTCATAGAAAACACAAAAACATGTCAGACACAACACTTTTAGATTATGGAAAAAGGTCGGCTAACCCTTCTGTTTTTGTGATTGGACATACAATAACTTAATCAGTATAATTTGTTATTGTATTCTCCTCAGCAGTCCTGAGTCCTAATTCACTCAAGCATGCTCTAATGACCCCACTACATATTTTAAAGGGATAGCTCAGGGGTTTTTTTTTGCAGTGGGATGATATAAGGGATTTATCCACAGTCATAGTTTCTGAAATGTCGCGTTTTTCTACAATGTCGTTGACTGCAAACCATCACGACTTGTAAACGCGGTCATACACTGAAGTTCTGCAGTGCCTTTCTCCCAGTTGCTAAAAAGTTTCCCTCTGTGTTTGTGAAAGTCACACTTACCTAAAGTCCGCCGCGCTGTGCCAAGATAACGGAGCAAAGTTCCACACGGGGCGTGTTGTCACGCATAGACCCTACTCCCCGTAATGCAGCAGTGAGGCAACGGTGTTTAAATGCCCCTGTGCCAGCGCCACATAAAATGGATGACACAGGCCTGGGCTAAGAGGCTTTGCCAAAGCTGTGGCTTACCAGTCTCACAGGTGTTAATGTGCACTCTGTCTGCCACCCGCACTGACAAGATTGGGAATCGCGCTCACTTTCTACAGCCACAGCGTCTGGCACAAAAGTTACCACCTCCCGCCCATCCTACTTTTCCCAAAAAAAAAACTGTTTTTTCTTTTTCTTTTTTCTTTTTTCATTTTTTTTAGGTTATGCGAGAGACATGCGCATCTCAATGACAGACGTTGCATTAGCGGCTGGTGGCAATCATCTCTGCGCCACGCTGGGTGAGTCTGACGAGTTAGTCTGGTGCTATGCAATGAGGGAGCAGAGCAATTCATTGGGTTTGTTTTTGTTTTTTTTCATTTGTTTCTGTCTGACTATGAAAAAAAGGGAGAGGAGGACGGAGATTTATTCCTGTGCCCATGGTAACAGTACAATGAATAATTCCTTTGAGATCATGCCTGAAAATAAAAAAAATAAAATAAAAAAAGCATCGAAGGACCGCGGGGACTTACGGGCACTCTGAGTTTCTGATTGAGGGGTTTGAAAGGAATCCACACATGGACTACAATCTTCAATTTCTCTCCGACCATAAGAAACACCTCCTTCACACAGAGTGGAGCTGAACCCAAGAGGAAAGCCTGTGATTATTAGTATTTCTCTTAATAAACTCTGAAATTACTTAATCAAACAATTGCACAGCTTGGACCGAGTCTTCTTCAGGTACCACCATCATCTCCTTTCAATCGCTCTCTCCCTCTCTTGCTCACTCTCTCTCTCTCTCTGTCTCTACCAGAGTGTAAATTGCTTGTGGGCTTTTTTTCCTTCATTCTGAGAAGATGCTTGTAAACACAATTCACAATGTTAGCATCCTCTGGGCCGTGGCTTGTCTTGTGTGCATAATGTGAGGTTTTGAAGGAAAGTGAAAAGCCCTGGTCTAGCGTAGAAGCAGCGGATGATAACAGGCTTTTTTCTTTCTTTCTTTTTTTTTTTTTTTTTTGGTGTGACACGGCAACCAAAGATCCAGCTTTTTATTTTAATTCAAAAATGATCCTCTTTTCTGTCAGAGGGAAAAAAAAAAACGCTTTCCTTCTCCTGAAAACATGGACCGAGGGACTTGCATCACGCTTGCATCACACCAAGCTACGAACAGACTGTCCAGTGTTGTCTAATTTATTTGTATCAATTGCAGCACTGTCGGAAAACAAAACTGAAAAGAGGCGGTAATTTTCATGTCATGGTCTATCCAACATTAATTATCTTATTGGCAATTTGAGATTGTGTAAATGTCATGGCAATTTACCAATCTAAAATAAAACGTGATTTAAATGGACTTTCTCGCATGTTCACTTCTTGTGTTTCTGCCTTTACCGACACATCTCAGTGCATGTTGGGGTGCTTATTCAAATGCTGCTAAGTCTCTCAGTGCTGCCTATGGATAGTGAGCTTTAAGTGGGTGAAGAGTGAAATCCCCCCTGTGTCTTAGTGGAATTGTGGGCCTGAGCAGACTGGATTTCAGCTCAATAGAAGCTGTAATTAGTTGTAATTTACGGGGCAACTCCTCCCCAGCGACCCCGCTGTGCAGAATCCCCTGGCCACTTGGAAAGATCATGTTTTCTTGCACAGTGCACGGCACTCAAATGAACCACAACACCGCCATAATGGCTTGCTCCCCACTGATTTGCCCACCTTGTGTAAGGTAGCTGAAAGTCACTTCCTGTGATGCTCAGCGGAGCGTACACGCTGCTATTTCCATCTATTAAGATGTGAAGGAGCAAAGGGCGCCCGAAAAGCCGCCGCGAACACATCAATGACAAAAAGCGGTGGGAGCGCCTGGTAAAGTTGGCGGTGATGTGAAGACGTTGCTGCTTGATGTGTTTGGCTGCAGCTGACGATGTGTTTTTTAGATCTAATGATGCATTTGCATGTAATTCTCTGCGCTTGTTATTGTTCTGAAATCAGTCCAGATGCAATTTGAGCGCATCAATTTGGAGTCCAATGTTACTCAAGCAACTAATGGACTCTCAGGCAAAATGAAAATTGCTTCCTAATGATCTGACTAAGCTTGATGGGTGAATCTAAATTGATTAGTGTGCTAACATGAATGTAATACGGAATTAGCCTTTTGAGAAGTGTGATCATATTTTTCTGCTGCTTGCTGACCATATTACATTTTAGCATCTTACTAATAGCTTTTGCTCTGAACTGTATGCACTCAAAAATCTTTTTTTCCCCCTCCCTCTTCCCCTCATTGTGTTGATCAGAAAATATATGATGCCTCCATAAATACATGTCGTCACGGCTGTAATGGAGTGAAAGTGTTACGAATAGGCACATGAGTGTTTTCTGTGGCTAATGTAACTCAGTAAGCCGTTCTCTCGCCGCTCGGTCTTCAGGATTTAAAAGCAACAATTCACAAGTTGGAGGGAATCAGCAATCGTAATGGGGACATAAAATGAAAAGACAATGCTGGTGTGTTTCACGCAAGGCGGTGGGTTGTTTTTTTTTTTTTCTTCATATCAGAATATTTTAAAGTGATTTACGTGACACTTTTCACTGCAATGTCATTTAGTTGCTTAATAAAGCTTGGTAATGACTTTAATCTTCCGTATTTGGTTGAGATATATAAAACCACTGAATAAGTTCATAAAAATATTATTATTATTATCATTGAAAGCCTACTTCCATTATTTGAGGTCTTTTTTTAGTTATTCAATCATGTTAATTGCGCGGAGCTTTCAAAAGGCTTTTATTTCAGCTGTTTTTGTTTTATTGCACTCTCGTGGATGAATCTGGATATGCTCTCAACACACGGCCTCTGTCGCGAGTTCACCCTCAAAAATTGGGTTGAAGCTTTTATGTTATTGCTACAGAAATTGTCTTGTATTGGCTCAAGGACCACGTAGTTCTCGAGGATCAAATAAGGTTACAAACAAGAATACGATGCAAAACAAGTGGAGATGTTGTGCTTCTTTTGCTTTTTTTTTGTATTTTTCATTTGCATGACTTTAACAACCGTATAAAGAACTCGAGCGAATCGGAAAACTTACCAAGGGGCTGTGGGCCTGCAGAGCAACATTATAGTTTATTTCAAGCAGCCACTGGTCTTCAGTTTATATCAGTATGATATTAAATGAGACATATTATGCTTTTTGCTTACTTCAGTGTGTTGTGTAGGTTCCCGTGCATGTAAAAGGTTTTGACAGTTAAAAGGCCTGAAGTCTGAGCCGACCAAAGCTCCTCTCTCCCACAGAAAACACTGCTCCTGAAGTGCTCGCCTTTTTTAATTCTGTGACTTCTTGACTTCACCGTGTTACACATGTTGCACAATCTATGCCTGTATTAAATGTAGAAGTGAAGCTAACTTGAGGCTGAAAACGTGACGGAGCTGACCGTGTTGGCTCAGGCGTGTGTGAGCCGACCAATCAGAGCAGACTGCGTATTCAAACCTGAAATTGAGCAAAAAATGTGTCCTTTTTAAAACAAACCTGCATAGACCGGATCTCACAGAAGCTCGGTCGTCTATTACAGTGAGTGTTTTTATTCCACAGTCACTCTGCGGTCGGAGGAGACTGATCTGAAAACTCCCATGTTGCTGCTGAAAAATATCTGACAGCGATGTGAATATTTGGACTTGTGCCTGCTTGTTCCAAAAGGTTCTTATTGTGATAAAGTATGCAAAGCTTCAAACCTCACTGTGAAAATTCATGATTTTTTTTCTCTCTCACTCAATCAAAAAATAGCTGTAACTGCTGCTGACTGTATAACATATCAGAGTTTAGTTATTCAAGAGATAAATTACATCTCCGACACATTTTAATATCACAAATATCTTCCATCTGACCTTTAAACAACCCCAGGATCCCCCTGCTGGAGTCCTGTCTCCTCCAACTCGGCCCTTCTGCTGATGATCCTGTCCAGATGGTTTGTCCCTCGTCGTCACCAGAAAGGAAGGGACATGAAGGAGGTAGGGAGAGTGTGAGTAAAGCCAAGAAAAGCACAACACGGACCACCACAATGGGTTTGACCTAGATGTTACATGAGGGCCTCCTTCTTGGTATGAAGGACTGAGGGAACACTTGAATGCTGGCGCGAGCTGGCAGCTGGAGCAGAGCACGACAAGAGCCCATCACCCCGACTCGCATCCTCCTCCCCTTCGCCTGCTCATCCTCCGCTCCGCTCTCGACCCTTTACAGCGGCTCACCTCGCTGAGGATGAATAATGAATGTGACTAGACACATGGGTCAGAGGTGACGTGTCTGTGAGGGAGCAAATTCCTCCTTGATTAGTACATAAAAAGCCAGGCCCATCTGCCTCTTCTCCGGGATTTGACAGAGGTCCGGGCAGGAATGCCAGGAGCCAAGGGACGTCGGGGCAGAGACGAAGCCTGGGCGTCAGCGGGGGGGCGGGAGGGGTGGAAGTCCTCTGCACCGAGCAAGGAGAGACCCACAGCGGGGGGGCGGGGGCGGGCTCACTTTATCATCACCTCACATCACGCAGACTCCGCAGCATTGTAATGTGCAAAGCTTGAACTTGCCTTTAGGCATGTTAGTCTTAGTGCAGTGTATACAAATCAGGCTATCAAGCTTTAAATGGCAAGAACGGCGATATAACTGTTTTGTATGAACTCGTAAAACTTGAAAGTAATGGGAATTGTTCGAGGCCATCAATGCACAGGAATACATCTCTTTTTATAATCTACTCATTAATATTTGAACACAGATGTATAATATTTCCATTCTTCATGGATGGATTTGAAAAATGCTCTCCCCTGTTCTGTTGTTGCATTGCGGTAAGCAATGACTCACGCAGCACTTTCACATAAGTTTCACCCTGCTGTCCTGAGTACCGGCGTGGAAGTTCCCCTCATTCAGCCAGCGGCTCTTCGTCGGCTCGGTTTATAACAGGCCAAAAAAAAAAAACAAGCTGACCGCACACTACCTGTGAAGAGTCTGCTAAATTACCCGCACAAGGGTCTTTTGCAAAGTTCAAGGCCATGTGCAACACCACCAAGAAGCTCTCCAAGCTCCCATGGGAGGCATCATTGATCTTATTACTCTTTTATAGAAGGATTAACAATGTGAGCTCCTCTGTAGAGCTGTCCACTCATTTACGCCGACAGTTCAGGGCACGGGGAGGTAAATTACCATACTGCATCCCATAGTAACAATGCAATACACATACTCATGCCCTGAACGAGGCCAGAGATAAGCAAACATGTGGAGAGAGGAAAACACGGAGCAGGTTCACCTCGTGCGGAGGGAAGGAACGTACCCTTCGGCGGTGGTTATAATTAATATGCTAAATTGAATTGCAATAATCGACTAGGGGACTAGCCTTGTGCTCTAGAGGTAGGATGATTAAAATGTTAGGCTTCAGTGAAGGGGTGATTGGGACCCTGGTGAATTAAGGATTGGATTTGATGGGAGACAATGCACCTTCTATTTTTCATTAATTAGCCTGAGATCCATAAAACCCGTGAAAGACTTCAATTGTGTATTACTCCAGCCTCTCAATTACATCCATTCATTAGCTCTGAATGGCCTCCTCCAAAGCATTATAGCGCATGCATATGAGAATAAAAGACTGAACGAAAGATTGAGTAGACTACCCTAATGCCACTGGGTCCCTTTATTATACGGGGGGGGGGGGGAGTTTATGAAAAATGTTAAGATCCTTCGTCAAATGTCAAAAGGATGAATGTGCCATGGCCAACATCCAAAACAATACGCATTTGTGTGGGATGTCAAGTCATAAGTTTCTATTTATAACCTCTGCCGTCACATCCACACACAGACATCAGTCCGTATCAGCTTACCAAGCTGCAGGACCACCGATGTCTTTCCCAAAGCAATCGCCAGAATCAATGTTAGCTAGGTATGTGTCTGCAAAACCACAGAGAAGTTAAAGTTTTTATGTTTGTTTTAGGTGCAATTTTCTTTTCTTCTTTTGTCCCAATGCTGCGCTTATGCTCTGATAATGTTTAAGCACAAAAACCACTTGGGTGTTGTTGGGAGAGCATCATGGTTTTCGCTTAAAACACCTGGTTTGGTCACCACAGTCGTGGCTGGCCCAACTTCCGTGAACAATATCCGCTTTGGGTCGCCAATAACACGGCTGGAAAGGTCTCCTTGAAAACATCTGGTCTTGTAGCCACAAACACAGCTGGACGTGGCCCGACTTCCATCGACGCACGTCCAGTATTGGTCAATCAACATCCATTTTCACGAGGCACTGGATCTTTTCAACGAGCGGCTTCTCCGAGCACACACATTCAGAGCAGCCTCTTTTTTTTTTTTTCTCCATGTAATCATCTAAGACAAAGACCTCATCATGGCTGTAGATGAAGATATCCTTTTTATAATTACAAGCCTGCGAAAACAAGTTTTTACCGCAACCGCACAAGTGGATATTCGGAAATCAGCGGGATGCTCCTGAGATTTCAAACGCTGTTCGTGCAGGCTGCATATGCAAGGAGCTTTTAAATGAATAAAAAAAGACTGAGTGCACTGAGTCCTGTTGTAGCTGTCTGTGGATGCAACTCTCTATTGGCATCCAACAATCTGTGATTAAAATCTCCTTTGACATTTCTTTGTTGCTGTGTCTTTGCCTTGCTCCGACTCAAGAATGGTTTGGTTTTTCCCCCACAGCCCGAAAAAAAAAAAGAAGCAGCCAAGCCAGAGGATTTACTACATTTTGTTTTGATGCGTACATTTCCTTAAGAAGATTACAAAAAACCAAAAAAAAGTGTTGTCATATATCCTGTTTGCAGCTCGTCTCCCTCTCTGCGCGTCTCTCTCGGTGTGCTGTGCGACTGCCTGTGGGTGCATATATACACAGAGATAGGGAGAGGTGTAGTGACAGCATGAGAGAGAGGTGCACGGTTGTGTAATGAAACCCATAATTACAGGGTGAGAGACGGGTATTGTTCGTGCGATTGACAAGTCCCTTTCAGTCACAAGTGCAGTTTTCTGTCAGAGGCCTGTTTTTCTGTCTTTTATTTTTTCCTCCCAGAAGGCCACGGCACCTTCTGCTGCCGCGCGAGGAGCACAAAGGCATCACTCTCTCCTGGATGGGGAGTGTGCTCAGAGATAATGCATGATTTGCATTTAATTCTTGGATATGACAGGCTCCCTTATAGTACGGAGCAGCTCCGGGCCTAATTTACATTGTGTCCTTATCAGGTGCCATAAAGCTTTGTTAAGGTACAAACATTGGGAGACTATGACATTTATCTGCGTGATGTGGTAGTGATACGGTTAGCCAGTGTACATGTGTATAGTGACAATAAAAACAGGCTGTTGAGGATATTGTGGTAAAGGTGCACCTGTGTACAACTTGTTTGAATGCAGCCGGTGTCTGTGTGGATGCTTTCCCCTCTTTATGTTTACATCTGTGCCGACTGAGCTATAAAAGTGAAGAGCTACTTCCTCTTTCCGCCTGAAAAGATGAAAATGTGTTTCCAAATGTCAGATCCATTTCCTCATTCATTCTTTTTTTCTTTTTCTTTTTTTTTTTATCTTTCTCAAGAACAGTCTGCATGTAAGGCGTCATTCATGTAATGATATCTCTGAGTATCTGCTTTCACACCTGCTTCTTCGCACACTCCTCACCTCCTTCCAATATTTGTAAAAAGGGAACAAAAAAAAAAAATCATGTACAGGGAGCGCAATATTGTTCAAACTGCCTTCTGGTCCTTCAGCCCCCTCCTGACAGTGTAAGCAATTTTATCGAACATGATTCTTTCTTCTTCTTTTTTTTTTCATCCGACTAGTCTCCCAGAACAAAAGTTCCGGACGGAAGCGTCTAGAATGTCACGTATCAGGTCAGTGCGTCCGGATGTGTGATTCCTCGGATGTTACACGTTTTTTAATTCCTCCTTACATGCCACTAGAGAACGGTGGGAGCAATTGGCTGCCCATAATTGAGCCATATTGTTGCTGAGCTGAGGATTCTTATGGGAGCTGGGCGGACGACGGAGGAAAACACAAGCCTGACCCTGGAGACAGACAGGCGCAATCTGCTGTACATACCCTCAAGCTCGTACCCTCCGTTCTCCCATATCAATGAACTCCCTCCACTCTCCCAGCTCGCTGCAGTCGCTGCTTGGCTCTCCTCCGCCTGATTGTGGTACATGCAGACATTATTAACCCGTTGCAGGTGTCAGGTCTGGGCTGGTATCATCCTCCCCCGATGAGTGATTAAACACATATGGAGCGTATCGGCATTCCCAACGAGACCCCAGCAGCCAGCCCTGGGATATGTACTCAGACTCGATTGCCGGGGCTCACCTGCCACCTGCACCTTTTTAAAAATTAATTTGTCACATATCGGAGGCCAGGAAACTGCCCGGCTGTGTGCCACCTCCACTCGAGCCCAGTGGCTTGAACACTATCAGGGGGGACGTGTCAGAAATGGCACCATTTGGATTACATGTGATATATGTCACTGTTTTATTGTGACACGAAGACGATCCCTGAAGCAATGATGTGCTGTTAGGTGTTATCTTCCTGATTTCTCCTTCACACCAGAGCTGCCTGAGCGTGTTAACCGTGTTTCCTTTGTATGACATGTTACAGCAAATTAATTCCATCGGGACCCGCGAGCTAGTTTTCCCCAGAAATTCCCCTTTTCCCCTTCTCTAAAGTTCAAGCACAGGAATACCTACGGTCTGAAATGACCTTGTCCATTAGTACTGAAACTCTGGCACAGACAAGACTGGAAATGCGCAAAGGTCACCCTAAAACCATCTGGTTTTGTCCCCACAAACACAGCAGGAAACGTCCCATGGTGTCCTTCAAAACATTTGGGTTTGTTACCACAAACGCAACAGGAAATGACCCGACTTCCTTGTGAAATGCATCTGGTTTTGGTTGCCACAGTATCCAGTGTTGTCACTTTTTACTAATTCTGAAATAATGTGGTACCTCGCCAGAATGCAGACTCAAAGTGCGCCCACCCGCTAACCATGTTTCCTTTGCATGACATGTCCATTTGTTATGTCCTGTCAGCGGAGCGTTGGAGTAAATTAATTCCCTCTGGACCTGAACTTTGCTCTCCCTTGCATTCACTTTTCACTTTCTCTCCTTTTACTAGAGTTAAAGCGCAGTCCTGTCCGGGGTCAGAAGAGAAACGGCTCCTCTATTAGGACTGAAACTCTGTGCAGGAGTTAGATGGAGGACAGTTTGGTGGTGGCGAGAGCTTTGGTGCAACAAGAATTCCCACAGGAATCACAATTTGCAGGCAGCATTCCCCGGCCCCTTCACACTTTAATAACTCAATAGATTACCTGCCGCACTTTCCAAGGACATTAAACTAAGTCCTCCTCCGGATCGATGTGAAAGGGCTTTTTGGATATCAACGCTCAATACTGCACACTTCATTTCCCACACCACAGAGGCCCCCACATTTAATTATACCTCCTGAAAATGGTTTTAATTCCAACTTTGCACAGTTACGTAAAGTAGATGTCAATAAGTGGAGACAGAAACACGTCACTGTAAAGACAAAACGTCTATTCCCCCAAATCAGGAGCTGAGAAATGCAGTAGAGAGGATTAGAAAAACTCGGTAACACAATCCGAGCTGACATTTAAAACCTATATTAGGTAAATGGCTCAAACATTTCTTTATAGGCGATGTATTTCATTAGAAACAGACTGGCTTAAGTAGAGAATGTGAGAAATGGGCACTTATATTTCAGACAGGTGGCAGGTAGGGAGGAGTTATGGGCGGCCACTTGCTTTGTCAAAGGCAAAAAGGTCTTTGGAAGGTCTTTTTCAAGTGTGACACTCATTGCTGCAGACTATTTACTCACGCCTGTGCTTTTATTTATCGCGCGGTTCCACACCATGAATTATCTAATGTCTTATGGACTGTAAATTTCCCTAATGCAGTTCTGCGCCCTTCCTCTACACTTACCTACAAACATACGTGCGTGTGCGCACAAGCACACACCACAATCATAATACCCCTGAAGTCACCCTTTTGTAGGACTACTCCCTCAGCTTTATTGAGTATTGAGGCGACAAAGTGCCCACATTTGCCTGCGAGGAGGGGGGGGAAACGTGATGAAAGCATCTGCCATAACAACCCCTCGTGTCCTTTTGAGGCCCTTGTGAAAGCCGTAAAAGCCGCTGTCACCGATCAATCAGGGAGAGTACCACAATATTGTTTACTAGCTCAGCTCATTAAGCAATGTAGCAGAACATGCTAACTTAATTTAAAGTGAGATTTATTGTGGCCTGGGCAGGAGGG
Source organism: Sparus aurata (assembly GCF_900880675.1). Taxonomy (NCBI): domain Eukaryota; kingdom Metazoa; phylum Chordata; class Actinopteri; order Spariformes; family Sparidae; genus Sparus; species Sparus aurata. Next base: position 30,917,887 of record NC_044204.1, on the reverse strand, counting down.
GAACCATTGTCCCGCAGCTCAACCCTGTACCACTGTGGATCCGGGCTAAATTACAACTAAGAGCCGCTGATGAATTGCGCTGTCCTCATCTAACCTGCTTACCGGTTTCCAGATAGGCAATAATGAAGAATCATTTGACACTGGAATGGAGCACGCTAAAGTTATTTGCCATCGCGCCATCAAGGCTGGCTGTTAAAACACAGTAGCTAAGTTTATAAGTGGAAGTCAATTGGTAACGTGTAGAGACGCGGACGAGGCCGACTGCACTCGAAACTTCATTTTACGGCGCCGTGAGGAGGGGGGGGAGGTAAAAGCAGTAACGCTTGGAACTGATTGCTTTTTGATTTTCGACTGCTTCTTTAAAATTAGAGTTTATGAAATTGGTACTTTCTCGAGATCAAAATAGACAATAAAGAGCAGATTTGTTTTCACGGAGCAATATAAAAGCCTCTGTGCTGCATAATTAGCTTGAGCATTATGAAGATGTTTAAAAATAAAAGAAGTACGGGCAGGCTGGCAACTCAACCACACACACACAGGCACGGCATCACATCTGTGGAAGTGACACCGGCACACTGACAGGCCTCCCACTGAGGACGAGGTCACACTGAAGCCCAGCGATCAGGACTCTCACTGGGGCGCTTTGGGCTGCTTCCCAGGCACTGGTTCCAGGGGCATCTCTCTAGCAGAGTGCCTCCGGGGAGTAGTCACACTTTTAAAAGACGGAAATTAAGTGGAAAAATGTCTGCTCACTCACTGATGTAATTATCTGTCCTGGATTAACATCTGTTCGCAAACCTGAGTGCCAAGTCCACTTCAGCATGTGCCAGTGCCGCGTGGCGGTGGCGGGGTATGTGTACCTGTGTCTATTTCCAAACGCTGTGTATCTTGGCACCAGCTGCGGCAACTTTTCACTCTGACATCCTCCACCCATTCAACATCTGCGTATTTATGTGAACATCTTGGCTGCGGTCATTGAGAATACCAACGTTGTGACACAACCTAATCAGTTTTTCCAGTTTTAGCCGCGACACTGGAGCGCAGGTTTTCTTCAGATGCAAATTATTGTACAAATTGCTTTTAAATTGCAACTCCTCCCTTCTTTTTTTTTAGAAAGTAGAACAAAAAATGAAATAAAGTATCATATTTGCTCTCAGCAGTCAGCCATATTTACTGCTTTGGTATTTTCTGCCTACTCTCCTTTTATTATAGAATTAATCCAAGCAGGGACGAGTCCTCACAGATTATCCCTTCCTGTTGGTGGGAAGCCTCTAGAAAGCTCATTAGCATGCTTCATTTATCTATATCATGTGTGTCAAAGTGAGTGTCAGGGTGGGCGTTTACCTGGTGGCTTATTCCCACCTTAACAGCTCTGTTGCAACAGAGCTCAGGTGGCCTGTGTGTACTACAGAACCCGCTTGATATTCAGCCTGCAAACCTGGGCTAATCCATTATGCATTGGCATTGTTATACTCCTTTTTACTCCCCCCCCCCTCCTTATTAAGAAGGACCAACTTTCCCCGGCGCTGCTCTAAGCGTGAGCTAAATGAAGGATTCCATCTGAGCTGTGGTTATTGACATGCAATAACCAAAGGATTACACCTGTCTAGCTGTGGAAATGTCATCCAATATAAGAGGGGGACGGTATGTATTTGGGTGACCCTCTCGGGTATACATGGCGAGTATTCCCAAGAATGCTCAGCCCACGGGGGAGCAAATTATAATTGAACTATACCATGGAAAAGAGAATTTGCATCTCATCTTGTTAACTGGGGCCTAATTATCTTTACTCTTTAGTTATTGGAGCAGAGGGGATAGAGCGCTGTGTCCTCTCTATTAGATCAACTGTCTGGGGAGTTTTTTAGCTATAGGTTAATGAACTGCAGAATATCAGGCAGAATGCAATCACAGCTCAGCCAATATCACCGAGGATATGATGTTTCTGAGCATGTGCATCACGGCCGGGGGAGAGCGGGCTCTCGGGGGAGCGTACCCCTGCAGTTTGCAGAGATGCATAATTGGCAACAATGCCATGGTGGTTCTCTCCTAGTCAATGCTCGATATTTCAAATCATCTGCCCTTGTTGCCACACAAACGGCTTTGGCTGGGGGATATTATCAAGTGCGCTCATTACGATGCATGACATGTTTTACAGAGCTCAGTTAGTATAAGATTTGCGTAGCCTTTGGCTTGTCAAATGATTCTGTAATTGATTAGATTAATACTGATCAGTGCTAACATGGAGCACAGGGTGGACTGATGTCAGCGTGGAGCAGATAATTGGATATAGTGAGCCGGCGTGAATGCATTATCAGTGATTAAATGGTTTGAAAACCGCTATTAAAGTAATTGAACAGTCACACATAGTGAGGAAGCAATCACTGATTTGATTTTTTGGGGGGGAATTGTGATGGATAATTATATAAACATATACATAACCTTCTCATTAAAAGAAGGCCTTGTCTCATATGTAACTTACTACAATGCCCTATATTCTTGGTAATGTGTGTGTGATCCAATTTGAAATGTGTCGTCAATCAATAAAAAGGGTTTTGCAAGTCAAGAAAGAAGCGTTTTTTTTCATGAAGATATCGTATCATTATGTACTTGTGTGAAAGTCATCTGTGAACCTCACTTGTCCAATATACATCACCACCACCACCAACATGGCACAGAACGTCTTGAAAAAGGTGAAAATAGGTGTTAAATGCTTCGAGGTGAAGAGTGTTCGTCAGTTCTGTCGGCTACAAGGTTTCAATTATGAGATTTGGTGAATGTCAAAGAAGACGGCGTCACTAATGAGACCGTGAAAATGATTACAAAGACTTCACCCCCAACAGTCTTGCATTAGTTTAGTTTCAAGACAATCTGCGACTTTCTCGAGTTTGACCAAGTATTTTTTTTAAATTCACAGACATCACGTGTGTTCATGGCACAATTCAAACAGAATAAAACTTAAACAAATAATTTTGTCTTTCTCCTTTCACTAACATACACATGTTAGGACTCAACGAGAAGGGGCATGGCGCCAGCTCTCTATTGGGAATCAGGTGTATTTTCCATTTCAGGTTTGATTTTGTTTCCACAAAACACCTTGTCAAACCCCACAAAGGCACAAAAGCATCGATGAGACTTCATGCTCCTGCTATAGAACCACATATATGCTTTACAGAGAAAAAACATTTTAGACAGCGGACCGTGGTGATGCTGCGGTTGACATATTTATAGATTTAGCCATTCATCAGGGGGAGCAGAAGACGGAAACTTTTGCACACATGTTCAGCCCGTTAGGTTGAACCATTTCAGTCTCAGTCTGACTGAGCCCGTTCACTTTCTGTCAGCGGCAGCAGTGACAACATAGCCGAGGACGGATTTTAAAAAACACTGTCAAAACTCTCTTTTTCCCTGCCTGGCTTAATTACCACAGCTGACTTGCACTGGCCTTAAGTATGCTTGTTGGCGGGTGTTAGTCTTATTTCACCAATCTCTCCAAACCCAGCTTTGCTGTGATGACAACTAGAAGGTGTATGGCCACAGCTCAATTTCATGCCCCCTCTTCTTGGATTTATTATCCAGAAGGTGATTAGCACCTATGCCACGAGGAGCTGAGTCCATTGAAATAAGCTGATTGTCCATCCTTTGCCAATGTTCTGACTGAATGTGGATGGATTTATCTCTCACAGCACTGTGGTCCTAAGCTTTACTGGTTGGAGTGGACGGACTAAAATGGCTGCTGCTTGAAGGCCTCCCGCTGCGTCTTCTTTTGCTGGCAGGCTGAAGCCTTGGGCATGATAGCGAACCACCCCTTGTTGTTCTGTGGGCTCACTCTGCACTGGCAACATGAGGCCATGTGTGTAGAAAAAAAGTAAAAAGGGAAACCTTTCAGCTTTAACATGCTGAGGTATCTTATCCTCCCTTCCAAAGCACAGTATTTGGGATACTTTCCCCGACATCAGTTATGTGCACAGAAGGCTCAAATAGCAGCAGTGGATTTATCACAAAAGACCATTAGAGTGTGTGATTCATGTATCATATTGTAACACTTGGTATATTTGTGGTCAGTAAGCTAGGGTGCTAGCTTTAGCTCTACTTTGAAAACACTGCAGTTTGAACAGTTGTGCAGTTGCTCAAGACCCACTTATCTGACTTTAATGTTAAAAACCCACACTATTTTACTTTTTATTATACTGTCTTTTGTTGCAGCACCTTCATTCACCCTTTGTCCGAAAGGCTCTGCTCTGATTGGTCAGCGCTCACAGGCCTGAGCAGGCACCACCCACCGTGCTTTACGCAGATAAACAAGATTATTTGCTGACTTTACGGTCACTTCATAACTGTGAGAATCTTACAGGACTCCTGACTGCTAGTTTGATGCCTAGCTTCTGTATACACATCTATTTCTCCATGAACTGAGCATCCTGAAACGTCACTTTCGACGGCGTGAGACCTTTTTATATAATTTGTGTTGAGCTCATATTTGTTTTGTCATATATTTATACTTTCTTCAATTCATGGTGCTGCAGTGATTTTAAGTTTCATAACGAAACAAAGCCTTGAGGCAGATATTTTGGATTTGAGTATTTTTTATTGCTGAAGTTTTTGAAGTTATCATTTCAGCCCCAGACTGATTGTTGATTAGTTTAAGTCGAGGTAGATGCTTCCTCTGCAAAATCGTTCATCCAGTCTACTTAACAGTTTGAGAATTTGCAGCCGAGGACCCGAGGAAGTGCAATTTGGACACAGGACAACTTTAATGAGGTTTTTCTTTTCGTATTAAACAGTGAACGCCACTCAACGTGGTTCCAGCACAAACGATAACAAAAATAGCAGCGCAAGGGTTTAGAATGTACTCAGAGGAAAACAAAATGGAACCAGATTAAAAAAGATATTAAGAAATGAGATTGAATAGAACGAAAGATCTGCGTGCAATGTGCAAACATTTCCCGACGTATACATACAGTGTATAGACCAACACAGACAAGTACAAATGTAATCATCCAGATTATGAATCCTAAATCTCGAACATGTTTGATATCAGGACGGCTCGGATGAGCGCGTAAACAGTTCGCGAGGCTTAAGAGTGGATCTGTAAACCCCTCACATTACCAGATAATCTGTGCCGATAAGCAAGTTCTGAAAAGACGCAGCGCTGGTACGTGAGGGGAGGGTTAAATTGAATGAATGAGCTTAAGTAAGAAGGTTAATATGTATTGAAGCAACCAGTTTAGCTCTACGAGTGAGATACAATGCCATGGTTATGTCTGCATGTGAGGGAGGACAATTGTCCAAGAAAGTCAGTACACGCGATCTGTCAAGTCACAGATGCCCTGAAGTTCTGTGACAGAACCATTCATTAGTATTTCTGATCGAGAGTCCGTATAATTTTCCGTGTAGCAGCAGGTCCAGCGCTTCTGTTGTTTTCATTTATTTTGCTCATCAGACTGAATCTCTGAGGACTCGATGCCATCTTATGGCCGTCTCCTCTCCAGCTGGTCCACAGGTGGCTAAGTACACTTTGCTCTTATTTGTCTGGCCTGCCTGTTCAATATTAGCCCGCTCTCCATCCGCGGAACGGCCCCTGATATTGTTATGAGAGGGGAGCATGAAATCAAGAAGAGCAAAAAGGCATTTGGCTGGCATTTCCCACCTTGGCTAAATCCAGCTCCTGGTGCCTGAGCCAGACTGTTTCGTTTCTGTGCGAGCATTGATGATGACACTGTTCCAGGTCTCCACCTGTGTCCTCCTCCTCTGATCAGTGCGGTGGCCATGCTGGGAAGGGATAAGCAACAGCAGGACGCTCTCATCTTTCCCTAGTCTTTCCGCGCTGATAAGCATGGAGAGATTATCAGGATTGTAAGGTGTTAGAATCTCAATCTTTTATGCTTGACCTAAGATCGATGTACATATGTCTCTTTGACTCTAGTATTTCCGTTCTGGCTGTGCATCACAGAACCTTTTTATTTTTGAATAAAAAAAAAAAAATACTTTACACAATGCACAGAATGATTTTCAGCAAATTAATACATTGAATTAACAAAGGTATCTTGTTTTTGTTCCTCCAATGGATTCCTGTTTAATGAATTGTGAATTACTGGCATTGTCCATCAGCACAGTGCTGTGAGAAGGTGAACTATGTTATTAGTTATTATTTTAAAGTGCTTCAGCTCATGTCATTTTATCTTTTAGGATGCTCACCTAACCTCCATCCCTTTCTTTTTATGTCTTAAATAGGCACTGTACAGTTTTGGAGAAGAACCTCAAACTCAGGAATCTAATATTTACAACGTTTATGAGGTAATAACACAAACAGGCAAAACTACATTTTCTGTCTGTTAATTTCCCCACAGCGTACGTCCACTTTATCCTCGCGCACGTATTTGGTTAAGCAGATTTTGCGGAACGAGAATAGACGCAGCCGTGTGAAAATAAGTAGTTGGGGTGAATATGCATTTATTGTTTTAAGATTACAGATATGAAAAGAGCTGTGCGTCTCTTCCGCACAGCGGTTACCTGTCATTAAGAAGGGCTGCCCTGTCATCGTGACTTAAAATCGCCTCCTCCTCCCTCTGAGCCTCCGACACAGACACAGCCTCACACTCTCCCTCCCTCCCCCGGCTGTCTACACATGATAAGGGTTGGCTGCTTCTGAGCTCAGTTCGACACCTATATACCCACATGTAATTTATATATCTATATGCGGGAACTGTTAATTGATGTCGAGGAAAAGCTAAGGCATAATTATTTAGAAAATAAGACGAACGGCACACACCACTGGAAAGTGTTTCTCTTTGTGAGGGTTCTCAGGAAGCGGTGATTTAATTGGGCTTGTTGTGAAAGCGGAGCTGCAAATGAGGCTTAAGTTGGTGTTACTTGAACTTTGTGCACGGCGACAAGATGTGACGTGTTCAGCGTGCAACTGAATTAGTCCTCCAAAGTAAATATAGTCCTGAATGCAAACATTTCAAGAAGAGTGCCATGATTAATACATCGTATGTAGGTTACTGCTTACCCTTATACCCAAACATAGAATAAGAAAAGGAAAATACAATAATTTGTGGTAATCAGAAACAAGATATTTAATAATACTTGGAATGTTAAATGATGACGATCTGATTTCAAAAGATGAAGCAATGAAACACTTTGCATTAAAACAACACGAGTAAGTGAGAAGCATGTGTTGTATAGTGCCTGCCATAAAATGTCTGTAAATGTCCACAATGATTGTCACAAAATGAAAATATTAGTGACTTCCTTTTTAAAGCCATGCATTTCACTCCAGCATATACAGCACAGTGGAACAGTTTTCATACATTTCCTGTTCATGTTCAAGCGTTTTCTCAAATCTGCTTCATTTGCAACTTGCGTGGACCCTCCGGCTGTGTTAGCAGCTCCTAGCTAGCTCGCTTACAGCTTTGCCATCTAAGCGCAGTCACCTACAAAACACAAACGTGCAGGTTTTTTTTTTTTCTTCAAAGCGTTCAATCAGCACATGATGACGCTGCGAGAAGCAGAATGCACGACGCCCGTGACCTTGGTTGCATGACATGAGCACAGCGAGTGAAGCCACGTTTACTCGAGGAGCCGGGCGGACGTCTGATGGTCCGTCCGTCTGTCTGTCTGTCTGTCTGTCTTATCAGAATGCCAATTACAACTTTTTACTGCAGCGATATCAAGCACCGATAAACATAATTGTCGGGCCCGCGGCTTGGCACAACATTAAGAAGGAGACGCAGCGAGGAGTCCGTGTTGTAGATGAGCACGGGCGGATGGATGGACGGATGAGAGGATACAGAAAAAGATGGAGGCATGGCGTGCTCTAGGGGGGTGGGGGGACTCTGCAGTACCTGGTCCAAATAATGGGAAAGGCCAGCTGGGGCTTTTGGCAAACATATTTAGGACCTAGTGGCAGACCCTGAGCCCCCGAACTAATCCTGTTGCAGGTGATTATATGGAGAGAATTTGAGAAATAGGAGGACTACACCCCCTGATCCCTTTCCCCTGCACTTCCTGTTTACTGCCGTGGAGGATCTTTGGAGGGCGACATATGTTTAAACACACAATTTCAAAATGGTTTACGGATCCATTCGTGTTTAACAAATATGAATAATGCAACATCGGTTTTTTTGTCATGATGCTACATTTGTCAGATTTCAGAGAAAAACGCTTTAAAATCCTGATTAGAATTTTTCGCATGAATGCGGCTGAGGAGGATGTTAAGTTTCATGGCCGATGTCGAAGCACAAACACAAATGTTATTTCTCAGCGGTTCTCCTGTTGTCATGGCCAAATCATTATGTCGCATAAAAGAATCGGGGGAAAGCGTTGCAACAACTATTTACCATCCGGCGCCTCACCTTGATGCTGAAAAGGACTGGCAGCATTAGACGCACGTGTTTTCAAACCTGCTGTTTTTTTGGGGTTTTTATTTTTTTTTCAAGCGCCCACGCGCTGAAATCATCACCTGCCGTCTCAATCCATGTCTGTTCAAATTAGGCAATCAGGAGAGGACTGAAAGAGTCACATTTTTTTCCCCTGGTTTTGTCGGGAGCGATTGACCTACTTTGGGTCAAAAGGACTTCAAATTGCAATGTGAGCACTTGGGATGTTTAATTTAGATTTATTTAGATGCAGGTGTGCGGATGCATGGGGAAAATATAAGCTCTTCATTTTCACGCCTGCCTTCTTAGCCGTGTCTTCAATTATACAATCCAAACAGTGATGTAGACCCCAGAGAAAACACGGCAGAGTCACCCGTCACAAAGGGGTGGAAAAGCAGGTGCCGGTGCTCGTTCTCCAAAATTCACACCTGCATGAAGGAGAAGATGCCACACATAATGACATCTCTTTCAAATGTTTGCATAAAAAAACACACACACACACACACACCACACAGATGATAAACAGTTCGATTATGAGACAATGTGACGCAGCTCCTTCAAACAGGATACATCCATCGTTGAGATTTCCGTGTGGAACTATATCAAGTTTGGACCGGCAATTACAAGTAATTAGCAGAAACTATGGGATTAGAAAGTCTTTTTTTTGTGTGTGTTGCAGTACTTTCTAACAAAATCAAGGCATGCCATTTAAACCCCAGGGGGCCCTAAAATTACTTCTTTTCAGGTTACCTAAAGATATTCAAAAGGCAAATGACAAAATGGTCTCTTTTTTTTTTTTTGCTTGCTGCTATTCTGTTTCTCTCTGTTGCAAGTTGAGTGGCAGGTACGGCTTGTGACAAACAGGGCTTGTAACATGCTCTAAATCTGTCAGGGCTGATTGCACTGGCCTCATTTGACTAACGGCTACATTGAGGGAAAGAGCGAGGGAGAGAGAGAGAGAGAGAGGGGAAAAAAAACAAAAAAACAACATTTAGACACCATGCCCAGTTGATGATGAGATTAAGAGCCAAAAATGTGTGATTAAATCTCGTTGGCCTCCCACAGCCATATGGGCTTTCACTGGATTGTACAGTAGCCTTTTATACATAGGGTCCCTAATCCTGCAGTGGATTACATACAGTATATGTGCAGCGTGGAGGTTTCAGTGCACAGAGCTGCAGTGATGGTATCTGACGGTACAAATATGGTGGATTCGTCATTACCGATAATAACATAATGTCCTGCAGAAGCTTATTTTTCGATCCCTAGCAGCTGAAAAAAAGTGATCTATTGCATTTGATCGATTATATAACTTTTTGTCTGACCAGCAGCCATGTGTTAAAATGTAGGCACTACAGCATCTTCCATAATGCTCCACGCAGATAATGTATGTGTTTTTGTTCCACTCCTTTTCAGCTTTCATCTGGTTTTCTTCTTTTGCTCAGCCGTCCTGTAGTTTTGTTTTATGCTATAAAACGACGGTAATGTCATCACGATCCAGAATCTGGAGACGGTTAAGTTGCTATGAGGAGCTGTTGACACAAGGTGAGTTAAAATAGCATTAGCAGCTCATACTTCTTCATTCTATACATGCTTTTCTTTTTATTTACAAGGACATGGGGCAATACGGTATGATGAAAAATATCATATTCAGCAGGATGGCACTGACCTTGAATCTGAGTTTAACAAAGCAAAGTAAAAAAATTTCCCTTTTTAAGTGCCGGAATATCCACAATAACAAATAAATATATAGTAAATGTATTTATTTTTGTCACTCTCATATTATCAAAAAAGTAAATGTTAAGGAATCTTAATCCCTGAATCAATTTCTATGAAATGGCATTGGTGTGATTTTAATCCATCTCAATATTATGGTAGATAAGACATGAGTTGTCCTCCAGGAAGCCCTTCCAGTGCCCTTTTTATTTTTTTCGCCCCCGCCCGTCAAACATCTGGCAGGCGCCATCACACACGAGGTCTTATTGCGATTTCCCTCCAATTTCAGCTTTATCTCAGCATTTACTGGCAATTTAATTAAAAAATCTTTATTTAGAGACATAAAATTAACAGATAGAGGGAAATAAAATCCCCCCAAAAATAAATTGTGGAGTATACCCGGCGGGTTCGCCCCCTGCCACGTTTATAGACACAGTGCCACATATCATCCTGGAAGTAGCTTAAACAGCTATACTCGCTCAAAAGCTAGCTGTCACTCCGCTCAGCAAAAATAATCTCCTCCGGACCTCAGCCGAGCGAAAACTCCCTGCCGAAGCATTTTACTCTCAGTGCTATTAGAGGATTTTAGTTATGTGACTGTTTGACTAAAATCTTTTGGCTCTTCTTCTGTTTTTTTATCTCCCTTTTGTCTCATCTGCCAAACCCCCCTCTCAAGTCGTGTTTTACTAATTCAGTCAAACATGGGCAGTCTGAAGGAACATAATGAGATTTACAAATATCTCCCCGATCAGATTTGACCAGGAATGCGGCGTTGTCGTCCTCCCTGGACGGGTGAATGACATAAGCTCAAAAAGGTAAGGCGCGCGCAATCTGTGACATGCGCTGTCTGTTTTGTTGATGTTTATTGTTTTTTACGCGGCTTTCCAATTCACTTTTATGTCCACTCATGTCGAGGCTGCGTTTTGCCCTCATTTTCTGCCTCGCTGGGAACTGCGAGATGGGTGAGTAGATTTCTTACTATCCGATGATGTGATGGCCACACGAAGAGATTGATAATGATGGATGAGATTGCGTCCCACTCGACCCCCGCGGTATTTGATGCTTTTTAGGGAAGGAGAAAGAGAGTGAGGAGCATCCAGTAGACGCGCAGGGCCTCTCGTAACAAGACAAAGTGGGGAAATGTGGGGGGATTTATATAAAAAGGATTAGTCTTGGCTGGTAATACATTTGGTCATTTTGCTTCATGAGGATTCTAAAATTAAAGCTTCATATGACATCTCATGGATTCAGAATTCATTCTGAGGCATTTATTTCAGTCTCGGGCCTTTTCTCTGCAGCCCCTCTGTCCCTCCCTCTCTTTCTCCATCAGAGCCAAAGGGTCAGTGATTAAATGGTGTGTTCTGTAGGGTGCTGCAGCCAGGTGGTGTGCAACGCATCTGTTGTGTTAGCAACAGACACGGTCGTACCCAGTGAGAACCATCCGATGGAGCAGGGGGGCCGATGATGGTCTCCGGCGCCGTGTTCCCATTTATTTATTGTCATCTGTTGGACACGTAGTCGTACAGTTCTTCACGAAACACAAACTGGTTTAATTGCTACAACCTCCACCGGCTTCCCACACCTTCCACTCTTTGACATCCATCCATGATAACGTTACTGCCCGTAAAGACTTTACAAAAACATCTATCCGGTCTGTCATATATATATATTGCAGCCAGTCCATCATACCATGAGTTGATTATTAAACCTAAAATATCCCCTTTTATTTAAATCAAATTTAGTATATTGTGCTTTTGACTCCACCATGTTTACTTTGTGGATTTCAAATTTTGCAAACAAGGCGGAGTTGGTTGATAGAATAGGATGCATCATTGCGAGTTAAGATATTTGAGTAGTTGCAATTTATAGTTACATAACATGAACCAAATGAAAAATTCAACCTTCTCCGTCACTCACGGGTCGCCTATCCAAGCCTGTTGACGATTTGCTGTATGCTAATGGACTGCGGAGCTAACGTTAAAGGGAACTTAACGACAACAACACGTTCATCCCACAGAGCCCCTTTAAGCTACTGCAAATGTTAATGCCTCAATGATAAAAGTCCAAAAACACATCTGAAGAATTAGTCTTTTTAATCGATCAGTCAATGAGCAGGAACGTAATCGGCAAATACTTTCACGGCACGATTTGCAAGATAGCCGATTGTTGAGTCTTCGTAGACACTCTGGGTTGGTGGCTTAGTGTCTGATGACCTCGGAATGAGACTAAACACATGAGCGCATTATGCATGACACATACTCCCAACTACCAACAATAAACACCTTCCACCACTGCAAAAACAAATGAGCGCCGTCATTCTGAAACGCATTGGCCGGTCTCCTACTGTTCTGGATTCCATCAAATGGTTAAACCTGACCTTACTCCACACTACACCACTCATTTATTTCGATACTGTCGAGTGTATGATGTATAGCAGGTATCTAATCAAACATACGTTTCTATTTACATCGTTTTCAACCGAAATGATTGCAACCCAGTGTAGCTATGGTATTTTATTTTGCAGTTATGATGCTGATTTTAGCATTCGGCACTTAAACTCCTCTTTAAAAACACTCTTCACTGAGCTCGTCTTCCAGGTTTCACCATAACTGAATGATTCACTTGAACCCTCACAGACTGACACTGCCCTGACAGCGCTGTATGAAGACCTTTGATTTACCGTGGAGCATGCATCCTCTCAAGATGTATTTATGGTTTAGGTGCATGTATGTCAGCAGGCGTTTTTATTCATCGTGTATTTTGTGTTTTTTTTTTTCTTGCCACACGAGATTGAGACATTACCCGATATCACATGCCCCCCCGCGTTTATGGAGACGCTATAGGGTGGAACGTGTGAATGATTTATGTCGCGGTCTATTCCTCAGACAAACATTTCCATTACTGCAACGTTGATGCATGTTGATTGAAGGAAATATAGAGCATGATAGCCCATATCACCTGTTTTTATCTAAAAGCCTTGTTGGAGATGACATATTGTCTCTCTCCTCCGCCGAACGGTGTACAAGATATTTTTCCTTAACATTATTTCATGCCTCAGTCAAACATCTTTAGATATCCACCAATGAGAGGTGACATATAATTAGTTGGATGTGATAAAAAAGGGCCGTTAACTGGTGAAGACGTACCTCTATACCATTGTCAAATGAATTGTGATAATGAAATCTGATTTTTATTGGCATATATTTAATACTACTTCCTCCCACTGCGTTTGATCTGTAACTCACCAGGCTGAAGAAAGAAGAAAAACAGTCTCTCTCTCTCTTCTTCTTCTTCTTTTTTTTTTTTTAGATTTAATGGGAAATTGAGCTGGAGAAGTCCCAAATTGGACCACATGAAAGCACAAAGCAGATCTTTTGTAGCTACTGTACCTTGTGTAGAAGTTATTTTTTAATGCCCTGGAGTGTGTCATTATGGCTAATTTCGCAGCCATATTTTAATGAGAAATTCCTACAAACACTGTTGCTTTTTTTCAGAGCATGAAGCTGTTGCACGTCTAAACACTATATGTGCTAAGGTGCCAAACGGCGTTTCCTTTCGCCTGTAGGTATAACCTACAATTTTCCTTCTTGTCTCCATAACTGGCAACATAATGGTAGAGATGCTCCCTGCTTCAGCTCTGTGTATCTCTAAGCGTGCAGCTGCCGCCACCCTGCAAGCTCCAAATAATCCTGCATCCTGGCACAGCACTATAGCCTAAAATAATGGGTAGCACATTATCTTAGCTAACAACATATTTCCTTGTCAAGGGCAATTTGGCAATAGGCTTGATGTTTAAGGACTCATAATCATTGGAATAGCATCAGCTAAACACCCCTTCACGATTGTGCGAGCACGCACAGGCACACACACACGTACACTACAGCACACAGCGTGGTTTGTGATTGATTAGCACAGTGGCACTGGTACAATAGCTCGGAGGGGGTGCAATCCTTAAATAGAAGGTTTGAAGGAAGAGCAAGGCAAGCCAAGAATTCTGATCAGCTGCAAGAAAACTGCTCTGGCTGGTGTTCAAGTGCTAACACACAATCCGCAGAAGTGAAAGAAAAAACATATTTTTTTTTTTTTTCCCGCTGCACAGAAGTTCGTATCTTACCTGACAATGTCTGTATGGACAGCAGTTGTGTTAAATGGTGGGGGTTATAAGTCAATATTATGCTGCTTACTGATTTATCAATACTCTCTGTGATCAATACTTTTCCATTACTTTATAAAGGAAAGAGGGTGAATAATGTGCATCAAGCCATTTGTGCTTCGAATGATAAAAAGCAGGTTTATGTCAAAAGAGATATTGTATATTTTTTTATATACAAATACAGACCGAGTTTTCTTGAATATTGAAAACATGTACAAACAGTTTCTGGATTTGGCAGCTCACCGTTTTATCGCAAATTCAAGAGAGAGACGGAGAGATTCGGTTTGAGAAATAGACTTGTACTCCTTCTCTGGAGAATCCACAGGATTAGGCAGACAGGAGAGAAATCACAAGTGTGATGCCGACAGTATAAGAAGTTAATAACGACGGGTTTAGAACATTGGATAACCGGTGTTACCTTGACTCGAGGTTGATGCTGTCACATTATTAGTGGGATAAGAGGGGGCATTCAGATGAGAAAGAGTAATTCCCACACAAACATTTCATCTCTGTGTTGATTGCTTGATTAAAAAAAAGGGTTCGGTGTTTCGCTCAGGAAAGGGCTTCTCCCATGACACGACGCTGTGCCGGAGGTGCGTCTGCAATCACACGCAACAGCTCACCAAATCAAGATCACCGTCAGCGAGCAAAGTCTTACAACATCTATTTACAATGACACAAAGGAAGACATTTTTCAACTGGGTGATGGAGGAGCAGCCGCAGTTTTGCTCAGGTGGTCCAAAAAACACAAGACGATTTACTAATTAGCGCCAGTCCCTTAGAGCAATCGGTCAAACAGTATGGATTCAAGGGGAGTTCACAGAATAACAAGAAAAACTTACCTCTCAATGTGATGTTTACTCTGGCAGCTAACCTGTCGATAGCTCATAAGGCTGTGTGATAACAGGCAGGATTTAAAGCGGGACTCTGAAGGGATTTAAAGAGTTTCTGGACACTTTTAGAACAATGCTTCGACATTTTGTTTATATTATGTACGAGCACAAAGATTCACATGCACGTGTGTGAGCATATCGGCAGCACGACTGACATCGTGCCAGTTATTTTGGTACTTTGATGCTTACACTACCGGAAATATCACCCACGATTGTTTCCCCGGTAACATCTGCAAGAGACTCATGGACGGCGTAAGACGTGACGTTATGTGGCACTGCACCAACCAAAGCAGTGGAGAAGAAGACTGCTAGCAAGTGAAAAAAACATGTGAGCAATGCACAGTATGAAATATACATGTACTCATGATGTAAACATAACTTTTGTTTCTTTACAAGAAAACTCCACAGGGCAATTTTCAGATGGCTTCCATTCCCTCCACGCTTACTTTCATAAATCTAAAGAGTGGAGTAGAAAATATTACCTGTCCGAGTGCGGCCAACATCATTTTGTTTCTCCAAGATTCACCAAATGTTCTTACCAACGCATCGACCTTCCTCCGAAGCCTGTTAAACGTGAAAGATAATGCATATTTGGAAATCCAGCGCGTGTGGACACAGCAACGCGGCAACTCAGTACACGGTGATTTTACAGAAAACTGCTTGGACAAGTGGAAAATCACATATCTTCTCCCGGCGACTCCCTCTCCTCCCCTCAGTCATCCACCATTAGGCCGGCACAGTAGCAAAACCTGTTGGCAGTCTGAGCCGCGTTGCTACCTGCTGAAATGTAACTAAGACAAAGCTCCTTTATCTGCCCTGCTAGTCTGCTGTCCTCAGCACACAATTTACCATTCAGTCATTTAGCAGATGCTCTTATCCAGACTGAGGCATAATGAGCACATTCAAATACGGAGGCGGCTGAGTCGGCCTCGTATTTTTCCAGCGTGTCCTCCCAACTTTGTCAGATGTGAAGGACGCAGGTCACCGGCGGTGGAGGTCACAGGAGACCTGTCTGGATGGCAGCAGACTGGAGAGATTACTTACTTTACGACTCCCACTTTGGATTTCTCTCCCCCCCCCCCCTCGTCCCGTCTCCCTGCGTCTCGCTCGCTCCCGTTCTCACTGGATTTCTCATTTCCTATGTTTTTTCTACCTGCATGCCACATTACATTTTGAAGGTGAATCCCATAAATACTGAAATTACTTTGGAGGATAAATTACTCAGGAGGGGCAGTTTTTGTGTGTGTGTGTGTGTGTGTGTGTGGCCTGATTACCATTGCATGGAGCCCCCCCTTTGCTTCATTCTGCATCGACAGTGTCTACCACCCGAGATTCTCATAACAACTTCATACATTCTGACGAGGCTAACGCTCTATCTTCTTTAAAGAAATATTGGCTTAAACAAAGGACAAATGAAGGAACAGAGAAATGTGCTGATTTATCTAATCCTTTTTGAAATGTATATCATTTTCAGATTTCCTCCCCGCGTCCCACATTTGTAATTCCGTCTCGATTTTTTTTTTTTTTTTTTTTTATCTATGAAAACAGGCCTGCGAAATTAATCTCCTGAAGACTCTTGACAGGGTCACGTCCAGACCCGCAGACATCCCCAGCAGGTGCTCGCTCTGCGCCTCTCCATGCAACTGTGTGTGTGCAGAGTGTGTCTGTGTGCATGTACAGTTTGTGTGTGTGTGTGTGTGTGTGTGTGTGTGTGTGTGTGTGTGTGTGTGTGTGTCTTTAAATATGTATGAAAGTGTTAACCACCGTTAGTTTTCCAGCACTGAATTTCGCAGTCACTTCACTTTGCTTTCACCTTAACCTTGTTATTTTTTCCTGCATGTGGAAATTGGCTGGTTGGTTTAAATTTTATAAATGCGGCGAAGCAGTAAATGTAGTTTTAAGCTAATCACAGGATATAATCAATATGTTAACCAGTAAACTCACAGGTTTTTTTTTTTCTAATGTGCTCTGGAGGCTTTCCACCAACACCAAGCTTTGCACTGACAAAGTGAGCCATATTTTCTGTCTTTAATCCAAAAATATCTTAACTATCTGAACAATGATTCCGACAGAATGTTACACAATAAGCACACGCAGCCTACTGGCATTAATTGAAGCAGTTGCCAAGCCAAACAATTACCAAGGCTGTCTTCTGAATAAAGCTCAGACACACTTAACACAATCTGTGCCTGGTGGCCAAAAAAAAAAAAAAACGACCTGAGTAAGATTTGATATTGTCTAACATTTTATGTATTCTCCGCCTTCCTTCACATCCATGATGACATGTCAACAAGCGCCCACGTATGACAAGCACTCCATCTTGTGTGGGCGCGCTGAGAGTGTCAGAAGAATATCAAGCTACACCACCAACCTCCCCGACCACCCCCCACCCGTTCCCCGCTCGCCATCCATCCCCTTGAGTGACGGTGTCCCTGCGATTCAAGCAGACAATAAAGTTCCAGTTTTATAATAGAGCTGGAGCAGAGAGATTTGAGGCGGGGGTGGGAGGCGGGGGGGGGGGGACAACCTAGCGAAAAGGTGAGATATCACAGTGTTGCCGTACTGTAACAGCGGTGCAGTGTCATGTCCTATTTTAGTTTGAGAACAAGGCTTCAGAAGCTCCGGTAGCTGAGATGTCTAGCAATGCTCGCTGGTGCTCATTATGCCGTCCTCCGCGGTTGAGTCAAAAAACATGTGAGTGGGTGTGGCATATTGGGAGCATTTTAAAATTCAGCTGACTGCTCTGAACAGTCAACAAACAAACAAACAAACAAAGAAAAAAATGCAAAATCTGAATCCAGGTTTCTTTTGCAAACATCTTTTATGGATCAGCAACCTCACCAATCCCTGTTGCGAACGGCATATTTGACCTATTTCGAATTAAGACTGTCACCTGAGCGTCGAGACGGGTTTTTACAGTGATGAGTGAAAAGAATCTGGATGGAAATTCATTCAGTTAGGCATAATTAAAATGGTTGACTTTGAAACACAGATGGAGTCAACGCAGTGTAAACATTCCTATCCCCCCGCGCCCGTCATTTGTCAATCAGGACTTCTAACCGGAGAGTCTTTATGATTTATTTAAAGGAATTTGCTTGAGCCAGTGCGAGTTGCAAGGTTTTTTCAGCCAACCCACACATACACACACACACACAACACACACATATCCACCAACACCACCCCACACCCCCTACACACAGCCTCTCCACAGGCATGCCAGTACTGAGCGGTGCTTTCACCATACAGAGCAAAGGAGGGCCAAGCGGCAACTAGGGCAGCGGGGGCACAACCTGTTAGGGAACTCTGCTGCCAAGCCTCGAATAACATTTGGAGGTAGCCTTGACTGAAAGTGACTTTCAAAGTTTATCTCGCTATTTTGCAAAAAAAAAAAAAAAAAAGAAAACCTGCGTCCCGATGAAGAGTGCATGAAAAGCTCTTCAAGGTTCTTCTTTTGCAGATTTTTCTTTTATCTGAGCGGTCTAACACAGGTTTCGGTTCAAAAGTGAAACTCGGATGATATCATCTGTGAAATATATCAGTCTAGTTTAACATTTGTTAAAATGTTCTTATAAGAATTCAATTTAGAAGCTCAATGCATCCCAAACAATGGACTGTGCCAACCTAAGCTAAGAGGTCTGTGTAGGTGTCTAATAGCCAGTGGTGGAATAAACTACTCGGATCTTTTACAGAAGTGAAAGTGTCAATACCTCCAGTGTCGAAGTAAAAGTCCTGCATTCAGAATAACATAACGAAAAAGTTTAAAAGTATTGCATCCAGTGTATTTAAAGATATCATCTGTATTAATTCTGCATTGCAATGTCTGAAAACAGCTAGATTGTGAGTCAGGCTGATAATCAGGAGCGCTGATAAATTCACCTTTTACATCTCAAACATTTAAAAGTCATCTCTAAGCTGTTGATTCTCCAGAGGGTCCGGCTCTGATCCAGACTCTCTAGCTGGCTCGAAAAGTGTGGAACAAGCACAAAGTGAAGAAAGACACAAATAAAGTACATCGAAATTGTATTTAAGTACATGACTTTGGTAAATGTACAGTGTTTACTGTCTTAGTTTAGCATATAAGCAGGCTAACATACGCTAGCACCAACCCAGTCTGTTAGCTAAGTATGTTTCTGCAACATCACAGATGAATTCAAACTGAATCTTTCTTTGTATCGCAGCTTTGTGTTCTGTTTAGGTCGGGTTGCTATTTTTATGTTCTGGTTAGATTTATGCACAAAAACAGACAGAAATGTTCCGTGGTGTCCTAACGTGATAGGCCATGTTTGGAATAAATGTCATCCTGGTGACTGGGCTGCCAACACTGTGGTACACGGGAGGCTTTTCGAAAATTGTATTAGTTTTGCAGATATCTTGCCGTAAATCGAAGTAATGGACGAATCTTTTTGGATGCGTTCAGGTTTGATAGTACATGAAAGTTCAGGGGAATCGCCAGTGTCGATTAGGATCCATCCAAACATCACATTCATGGTCCTCAGAGGATGAAGACAAAACAGGGAAAACAGGAACATTGTGGCTTAAACAATAAAATAAAAAGAAATAATGAAAGACTGAATCATAATTTTGTGGTTTATTCAATTCAGTTTGTCCTAATATGGCTTTCTCCATCTCCACTGTGCCTCTGTGGATGTCCCATATTACCTCTACAGTTCATCAAGTGTACAAATTACTGCATTTGTAAGTCTTTTTTCCCCCCCCTCTCCCTGTGGGCTCACCCGGAGAACGTGTGTTGAGTCTATCTGATTTCACTTGGAATTGCATTGGCCAGAAAACCGCCGCCAAGTCATCAATCAACCTCAATTCCCTGGAAGTTTGATTGAATTTCATCATTTCCTTCAGTCTGAGAGGTCCTGGAGGTCGATAAGCCTGATATTTTGTGCGAGAGCGTTAGTCAAATGAGTGCTACAAGAACAATCTGAGAGAGGGGAATGAACTCAAATCTTTGATTTCCTGCAATCGTCTCGGGATCTGAGTCGCGTGGAGCGACGCACACCTGTCTTGTTTCTTAATGATGTGGAAGAACGATACACGAGAAAAACAGTAAATGCAGAGCAGACACGTCATTTGGACAATACAGAAGAAAACAACCCACTCCGAATGCTCTGTAACTGGGAAATAAACACGTCCACAATTACATAGGGCTTCACAAATGTATTCTGAATGTCAATTTATCAACATGCCACGAAGTCTACATGAAATCACGGCGGAATATGTTTTCATTTTATAGCGGAGCTCGCGAAACGGCATTAGATAAACACAGGTGGTGTTTCATTTAAACATAATTTGCTTTTCAGATGATTTCGCCACAAATGTTCACGCCTTCCACTCGAACACGACGGAGGCGTTGCTAGATGTGTTGTCATGATATCTCAAAGTCACCCTCGCCTTCCTGTGTATGACAACAGTAACTGTACCGTGTGACATTACTTTGGAAATGGTAGTTGTTTTTTTTGGCATTGTATTGTTTGTCAATTTCGCTACGACGAATGTTTCCGATGTCCCCCCCCCCCCCCCCGTCTTCCTTCTAGCGATCTTTGATTGTGCACCACAAGGCTGAGGGAGTGGAAAGAGCAAACCAAAACCTATATTAATAGAAACATAATCTCCTCTTTCATCTTTAATTTTTCACCGTCACATCAGAGCAATGTAGCACTCATCATCCTCTTAATTAGCTGTCAAAGTATGGCCGAGAGGAGTTCCAGAAAAGATGCTTCCCTTGACGCAGGACAATAGAGAAAATGGGGGACGGCTGGTTTTCTAGGATATTTCACCAGTGTTTTCCTTTATACTCTCTTTTTTAAGGCCACGGTTCTCTTGGGTGCTAGCTGTATCTATCCTGACTGGAAATGGAAGGGGTGAGAGGAAAAAGGTGAGGACACGAAAATTCATCATATGTGACAGACGTCTGGTCATGTCCCAGTGCCAACAGTCTCTTCTCCAGATATTACTTGTTCCTGCGGCCATGCTCAGGCAGACAAAAGACCTACATATCGCTGAATGTTATGCTACGATTAATTTAAAACGGTTGCAGATGAAATGTAACTAAATGTCAAGGTGCCCCCTGCAAGCAGCCGACACAAACGTAAGCGAACATATTCCGTCTCATGGATAAAGTCGCCTGTGTGTGTGTGTTAACATGGAGCGAGTGCCCTGGTTTGCACACAAACGCCTGTATCTCTAATTCTGATTGATTTGTCTGGTTTCAGATGATATGACGGATCCAAATTAATCTCCCATCTGGATCACATTGCAAAAACAACAGGGTCATAGACTACAATCAGGACGGATTCGTATATATTTATATAGAAGTGCTACAAAGGGTCCTAATTTTAGTCCTCAGCCGGTATTTGTAAGATTTTAAATGATGACTCCTTCAGTTTGGATTAAGACGCAGAATCAGCTTATGCTTTTATGGCATTACAAACAGACGGCGACACGGGACTAGATTTTTCCTCTCCCGTCGCATTTGCATAAAAATACCCTTTCTTGAGGCAAAGCAATGACTTCGATTTTGCTGTGATGAGACGGAAAGAGTACCTGAAATTTAAAGAAACCACACTTTTAACAGAGTAAAATGTTTTTTAAGAAAATATTCTCAACCTACATAAAGGTAAGTTGGTGAAAATGTCCTGTAAATAGAGGTTTCTCTGTTACATTTTATATCAGGTGATAAATGATGCTACTGTTATAGTAAAGAACACAGATGCGTTTAATGTCAATCTGACAACGCCGGTGGAACATCATTCCACCGAGCCCTGATGTTCAAAACCAACTTCTGGCCATGCAAACAGGTTTTGCCACCTGTGTGTACCACTGACAATCTATTCCAAATACACATTTATAAATAAGGCATTTTGTCTGAATAGCTCCATTACAGTTAACTCAACATGAGACCAAAACTCAATCCAACACAAGAGATCACCGATAATTAAAATGAGCTTCAGTATGGACACCGTGGCAGAAATAACTGCCACTTAAACATCAGAATAAAACGTCAGAAACAACGGACAGCACACAGAGATGGATCAAAAAATATAAACTTCCACAGCGTTTTAGCATTTACTTTATTTCTGTCTGTCGGCATCCTCACCAGGTGGTGCATTAAATCCCTTTTAGCTGTGCCGAGGCACAATAATGAGTGACAGAACGACGAGCATTTTTTAATTTTTTTTTCAAAATAAAGAAAACGGCATTTATTCATAGTAGAAATGCGTATGAATATATAACAACTTACTCCCATCACGCGGGAACCCGACAGGATTCCTGAAAAAAAATGTCAGCCTCTAGTAACAAAGGATAAATGAAATGTCTAAGAATGTCCATTAAAAACACGCTGTTAGCTCCACTGTAATAATGCAACTGAGAAATATCTTACACTTCAGTCCATTGTGTGTTTCTTCCCTGTTGCGTCCGTCTTTCATAGCGTATGCTTGAACATCTCTGCGGCTGCTTAGTTAAATAGTCAAATAAGCAAATCAGATTGAACATTTTACAGCATCTTGGATTCAAATGAATGTTTTTGTGCTTTTTGATGTACTTCAATCAAATGCTCTCATTTCTTCAAGCAGCTTTTCTCAACAAATGTATCCAAAGGTCCAAATCTTTTAAGGGTTATTCTTAACTGGAATGTTGCTAGACTAGAAAAAACAATTTGGACACGTGGAACCGTCTGTACGTTTATATCTGCGTTTGCTTTGAAACTTGAACAAACAGTTATAATTTGAGACCGCTGACAAACGAGATTTCAAATTCAAGTTCAAAAAACGTTATTTGTCCCCGGGGGGCCAATTTAAGGCACGTGTAGTGCACACAAACAAGTCAGCACGTTAAAGCAAGTCAGTACTTGCAAAAGGTACGTATGAATCAAGTAAAGATAGAATAAGATAGGTTAAATAAGATTTTCACAGTATTTACAGGAGGTGCGCAGTAGCACTGTGGTAGGTTGGGTTGTGCATGAAGAAGCAGCAGTTAGTTAGTGCAAATGTGCAAAAGTGAGAAATGCAATAGAGAGGGAGGGGAAATGGGAAGTGCAATGACCTTCAACAAGTCACTCACTGTCCACTTAGTGTTCAGCCGTGTTTGCATGTCTGTAGCACTGTCGTATGGAATATTCATCACTTATTAAATCGCACATAAAACGCTCATAGAACGTATAAATTACGTTTAAATCACGTAAATAAGTAGAAAATACACCAAGATTCAGACAGTATATAGCATGAGATCACACAAAAAAAACAGTGTCACAAACTTCATTAATTGTTCAGTAAGTGTGTGTGTGTGTGTGTGTGTGTGATGA